>NW_027150394.1:2500-1412500 GCF_031143425.1 Pleurodeles waltl
CCAGATTTATGCCGGATTTAGAGTGTGGGTGATGTTATATCCTAATGCACTTGTAATAAGGCAGCCAACTCATGCTTCACGTTTGTGACTGAGCACCCGCCATCCAAAATCAAAATCTAGTCCCAAGCAAACACTTTTTTTTGGTCTCGCCTTTAGAAATTCTACTGAAGTCAGTCATTCATTGAAAGTAAATTGATTTCCTGAGGGATCATCAGAAGGATGGACCAATGGAAATAGGAGTGAAAGGTTGTTAGACCAATGTCACCATCCTCCAATCCCACTCCCGTGGAGTCACCAACAGAGATACTCCAATACATTTCAACAAGGAGCTCTCTTCCCATCTAATAAGTACACCTCAAAGCATCACATGACCAGCTAAAGAGGTCATTCACAGTTCAAAGTGCAAACAGTGCTACCTATAAAGATGCTGGTAAGAAAGCAGAGAAGCTTCACACATGCATCCATCCAAAGCAGCATTCCACTCAAGACTGCACCGCTCCAACACCCAGCTCATTGAAAACTGCTACACACTTGTTTGTTTAAAAAGAATCTCGAAAAGAAAGCACAGAAGAAAGGATCATTCCAGCAGTGGATTTGACTGGTTATATGCAGATGGCTTTTCTGAGTATTCACCAGACCTCTTTCCAATCAACAAGCAGTAAATTGCCTTTGCAGCATGTGATCAGGAGGTCATAGGTCAAATAAAGCTCACGTGGCAAAGTTCAGAGCCCCTGTGCAAAGTATACAAGGCTGTATGTGGCACTGCATAAATCCCTGAAGTGCCACCTTCAAATGGCTGCTGCAGACTAACATTGGGAAGCACATATATGAGATTCACAGTGACCTTTACAAATCCATTTAAATCCAGAGGTAAACTGTTTCAGTGGATGAACATGTGCTCCTCAGTCACCCACACATGTTGGTGGCGGTTGTTTCAACACTGTGCACAATTGTTCACAACTGCTCCACTGATCGTCTTCTCTTTACATCTGTAAAACAGCAAAAATAATTCTGTATATCAAATCAAGGAACTGACTGCCAGAGTGTGCTAAATGTAACAGGTGAACCCACACAAACAGCTGCTCAGTAAAGAGGCTTAGAAGGCACACACTGGACTGTGCTTTTATGAGATTAACTGAGGCCCAACAATTAAATCACCTCAAAATCCCCACTTTAAGTCCCCACCAACTCTGTATAAGTGACAATTGGCCATCAACCCCAACGTTGTGCTAAGTAGCACAAACTGAAATAGATTCCGAAATAGATTCTTTAAAGCAGACAGAGGGTAGGACACCCATCTGGACCATCAGAAAGAGCAGTAATTGAATAATCAGTGCAGATCCACGTTAAGACAGCAGTGGAAACAAACATTTCATAACATTGAGAACAGCCAGGCTACATGCAACTAGGAAAGCTCATAGAATGGCACACTCCAGCCAATGAGATGACACGATACAGTCTACCATTCTTTCAATGGCTGGCTACGAAAACACCGAGTCTAATTGCCAGAAATCTTAATTTGTTGTACAACAACAGCTTTAGACATCTTACTGTTCAAAGAACGGAGTTTTCTTTCCACCAGATTGTCAGGTTGTGGAAAGAAAAATAGTAATTAAATATTTTGATGATATTGAGATCTTAACGGATGAATCGAGGAAAGGTTAAGAGAAACCTTCCTTTGACAAATCATACGTATGGTTACTTACAAGAAAGTGCGTGCAATTCCCTCAAACTCCTGGTTCATTTGATGGCTAATAAAGGGGCCTTGTATGGACGATGTATGTACTATGAGCCAGTTCAAAAGGAGTCTTGTTAATGCTGTCAAGGCCTAATTCAGCTGCCAAGAAAGTGCAAGTCTTTTCTAAGTGTAGGCAGACACCAGTCAAAGTCCGTAGTCAGCCTTGATGAGAACTAAGGTTTATCCAGTTTTAAAAGGCATCTTGAAATTGCTGCCAAGTCACTTTTACAGAGGCATATGTAAGGCCCAATTTTGCCAATGTGGTAAGATATGACACAAAGATGATGTGGCCTCATCAAAACTGTGCCCTATTACAAAATACATCGACTATAAAAGTGCTTGGCTTCATTATAGCTAGGGGTCAGACAGCGGAGGAGTATGTCTCCCTTTTTCCTGCATCAGCATTAATTTTTGTATGAATTAACATATTCAACAAATCCATGTATCAAGGTTGTCACCGCCATACCGGAGCCATAGGCCATTGGTTTTAATTTAGATCTTGGCGGCAATGGTCCCACTTTTGATTTTGAGTGAAAACCCATCCGCTGTCATGCCGTTCTCCCGCAGTATTTAGATCCTGGCGGTCCCATAGACTTTGATTAAAAAATATATATATATTGCATTTGATACATACAAAAACAACACCCAAACAGTGTCAATTTGTACAGCATCAAGACTGTCAGATTGCAGTGGTCTCTCACCCCTGGAGCCCTGCACCTCCCACCATCCTCCCCAGGAGAGCTTAAGGACTCACATTAGTTGGTAAGATCCCCCGGTGCGGAGCGTTGGGACTAGTGTTCAGGGGTGGGCACCCACTGCAGTGTGCCATAGGAGGGCAAGAATGCATAGGCTCAAACGGGAACCCATTAAAAAAAAAGTAAGAACTAAATTAAAATCCCACGGAGGCATTACAAACGGAGCGGGAGGAAACTTGTTTGTTAACCCTTTAAGGAACCTAAGAACTAAAGGGAACTTAAATAAGGAAGGCTGATCGGGAAGGCAAAGAAAGGCAGACGATGCTGACAAATAGCCCTTCACTGTCACCACTGCCCTACTCCCCTGTGCCAGACAAAAAGCAAAAGCAAAATCAGACAAATGGGCCTTCGAGTAATCAATTTGTCTCTCTCCACACCAAGCAGCAAATTTCGCCCATCTGCCAGCATAGATCGTCTTGGCGGAGAGTCGTCTGGCCGATAAGACAACTTCCACCACTTCTGGAGGGAGAGAAAAAAACTCAGATTGCCCAGTTCAATCTCCAGGCATGTATGTGCAGGCTCTGAAGGTGGGGGTGTCGAACCTGCCACTGCAAGAGGAGGTCTACCCTGTAAGGGAGACTGAGCGGCAGGCACAGTGAGAGCTGGAGAAGGTCTGTGTACCACACCCTTCTTGTCCAATCTGGGGATATTAGAATGACTTGAGCCCGATCTTGGCGAATCTTCCTCAGAACTCGAGGAATCAAATGTATGAGGTAAACGCGTAAAGCAATTGGTTGCACCAAGACATCTGAAATGCGTCCTCCAAAGCTCTTTGCACCGGATCCCGGAGGCTGCAGAAAGACAGGCAATGTGCATGCCACTCAGGAGAAAACAGGTCTATCTGTGGAAATCCCCACATCCGGAAGATGTGAAGAACCAGGTCTGGATGGAGACGCCACTCATGATCCGCCAAGAAATGCCACTCATGATCAGCCAAGACAGTCTGCACGTGCGCTGAGAACTCCGGCCAGATGGTTTGCTACTATGCAAATCCGATGGTCCTGTGCCCAGGACCAGAGCCGCAGAGCCTCTCTGAAGAGAAGGTACGACCCTACCCCTCCCTGCCTGTTGATCTACCACATCGCAGTAGTGTTGCCCGTCAAGACTTTAACTGACTGACCGCGAAGGGATGGGAGGAAGGCCTTGAGAGCCAGATGTATTGCGCATAATTCTAACAGACTGATGTGAAACATCTTTTCCACTGGAGACCAATGACCTTTGATCTCCAGGTCCCCCAGATGAGCTCCCCACTCTAGAGTGGAAGCATCAGTTATGACAGCAGTCACCAGAGGTGGTAGACAAAATGGCCTTCCTTGGGAAAGGTTCCCAGCCGCAGCCCCCATGGTAGATCCACTGCAGCGTCTCTAGAGATAGTTATAGAATCCTCGACATTCCCTTTGTGTTGAAACCACTGCTTGTGGAGGCACGACTGAAGAGCCCTCATGTGCCAACGTGCATGAGTGACCAACAGAATGCAGGAGGCGAACAGACCCAGCAGACGTAGGACCTTGAGGACTGGAACAGCTGCTCCATTCGGAGACATTGGAACCAAAGCCTGAATGTCCTGAATCCTCTTAGGAGGAGGGTAGTCCCAATTCAATGTTGTGTCCGGTACTGCTCCTATGAACAGGAGGCACTGAGAAGGCTCCAGGTAGTATTTGGGCACATTTACTGTAAAGCCCAAGTTGAACAACTACTGGGTTGTCACTTGCAAATGATGCAGCACGAGCTTTGGGGACCCGGCTTTGATCAGTCAATCATTCAGGTAAGGGAATACAGATATTCCCTTCCTACTGAGATCCGCTGCAACCACTGCTATCACCGTCGAGAAGACTCGGGGTACGGATGTAAGACCAAAAGGAAGGACCACAACCTGGTAGTGTTGCCCCCTTACCACAAACCGGAGATACTTCCTGTGCGACTTCAGACTATGGATATGAAAATAAGCATCCTGCAAGTCGATAGACACCATCAAGTCTTCCTTATTCAACGCAAGAAGCAACAGAGCTAGGGTCGCATTTTGAACTTCTCCTGTTTGAGGAACCAATTTAAAATCCGCAGATTCAGGATAGGCCTCAATCGACCATCCTTCTTGGGAATCCGGAAATACCTTGATCATCCCTGGCCCTTCTCCTGCTCTGGAACAAACTCCACCGCACCTTTTAACCAAAGGATGTGCACCTCTTGCTGAAGCAACAAAAAATGATCTTCCGTGCAAAACGAATGACTGGGAGGGATGGGAGGAGGAAACTCCCGAAAAGGAAGGGCATACCCTTTTCCCACTATATTCAGCACCCAAGAGTCCGGTGTGATTAACTCCCACTCACTGAGAAAATGAAACAGCCTTCCACCTACGGGTAAAACATGCTGGAATATGGAGAGAAAACTAGGGATGCTTTCTGTTAGAAATGGGGTTTCTGGTTGGCTAGGGTATGCACCTCAGCCAGGCAGAACCTACCCACTATAGTCAGGGCTAGGGAGTTACACGTCCAAGGTAACCCCTGCTCACCCCCTTGGTAGCTTGGCACGAGCAGTCAGGCCTATCCCAGAGGCAATGTGTAAAGCATTTGCACAACACACACAACACACGTGACGCAAAATGTACACCACAAAGTAAACACAACACTGAGCTATGTAAAAATAATCTGTATTGCACAAAACCTAATTAGACCAAACATTACATGTCAGTAATACTCTACTACCTTAGTTGTCAGAATGTTACACAAGTTACTAATACTCTGCAAGAATATGCAGTTGTCACATTAGAACACGTAAGTACTCGGGATTCTGCAACATAAGCAGTAGTCAGGAATTATAGTAAAAGATATATGCACTTGTCATGAACAATTCCTACATACCCATAAAAGGAACATTAGGAGAATATACCACAAGTCATATAAATACATATCAGCTATACATTCCATAAAAGGAACATTAGCACATATATGTAGAAACAGTAAACCGGTGGAAAAGCTAAAGCATCTAAAAGTCTGAACTAGGCTCCTAGAGCCTAGTTTCCCTAAAGAGTACCTGTTTCCAGTTGGTTTAGGCACTTCCAGTGCCTAAAGGGGAGTGTAGGGGGGGGGCCCCGCGCGCAAAACAGGGGCCACACGATGTTTTTGGAGGGAAGATGGGTGGTCGGTGTAGGAGGCTGGCCTGGCTTGTAGTGGGTACCAGAGGTACTTACACCTTGTGCCAGGTCCAGTTATCCCTTATTAGTGTAGAAGAGTTGTTTCTAGCACCTTAGGCTGATAGAAGGTAGCTATGGCAAAGCAGCTTAGGCTGAACTAAGAGACATGTAAAGCTCCTACTATACCACTGGTGTCATATGCACAATATCATAAGAATACACAGAAGTACTAAAAATAAAGGTACTTTATTTTTATGACAATATGCCAAAAGTATCTCAGTGAGTATCTTCAGTAGGAGGATAAGATATATACACAAATTATATGTACACAAACCAAAATTATGCAGGTAATAGCAAGAAGAGTAATGCAAGCAGTGTAAAGTTACAGTAGATTGCAATAGGAGCACATAGGTATAGGGGCAACACAAACCATATACTCCAAAAGTGGAATGCGAACCACAAATGGACCCCAAACCTATGTGAGCTTGTAGAGAGTCGCTGGGACTGTAAGAAAACAGTGAGGGTTAGAAAAATAGCCCACCCAAAGACCCTGAAAGGTAGGTGTAAAGTGCACCTACTACCCCCAGAGAGCACAGAAGTCGTGATAGGGGGATTCTGCAGGAAGAACAAACACCAGCAATGCAACAGTGGATTTCCGGACCTGAGTACCTGTAAGACAAGGGGACCAAGTCCAAGAGTCGCGACAGTGTCGAGAGTGGGCAGGAGCCCAGGAAATGCCAACTAAGGGTGCAAGGAAGCTGCCACCTGTTGAAAGAAGATTGGAGTTCTGCAAGAAAGAAGAGGACTAGGAACTTCCCCTTTGGAGGATGGATGTCCCACGTCGCGATGAAGCTTGCAGAGGTGTTCCCACGCAGAAAGACCGCAAACAAGCCTTGCTAGCTACAAGGGTCGCGGTAGAGGTTTTTGGGTGCTGCTGTGGGCCAGGAGGGACCAGGATGTCGCCACTTGGAGGAGGAGACAGAGGGGGCACCCAGCAACTCAGGGAGCCTCACAGAAGCAGGCAGCACCCGCAGAAGTACCTGAACAGGCACTTGGAAGAAAAGTGAAACAGAGTCCACGCGAAGTCACAAAAGGGAGTCCCACGATGACGGAGGACAACTCAGAAGGTTGTGCACTGCAGGTTAGAGTGTCGGGACCCAGGTTTGGCTGTGCACGAAGGAAATCCTGGAAGAGTGCACAGGAGCCAGAGCAGCTGCAAATCACGCGGTACCCAGCAATGCAGTCTAGCGTGGGGCAGCAAGGACTTACCTCTACCAAACTTGGACTGAAGAGTCACTGGACTGTGGGAGTCACTTGGACAGAGTTGCTGAGTTCCAGGGACCACGCTCGTCGTGCTGAGAGGGGACCCAGAGGACCAGTGATGCAGTCTTTTGGTGCCTGCAGTTGCAGGGGGAAGATTCCGTCGACCCACGGGAGATTTCTTCAGAACTCCTGGTGCAGAGCGGAGGCAGGCTACCCCCAGAGCATGCACCACCTGGAAACAGACGAGAAAGCCGGCAGGATGAAGCGATACAAGGTTGCTAGTAGTCGTCTTGCTACTTTGTTGCGGTTTTGCAGGCATCCTGAGCAGTCAGCGGTCGATCCTTTGGCAGAAGGCGAAGAGGGAGATGCAGAGGAACTCTGATGAGCTCTTGCATTCGTTATCTGGTGAGATCCCCAAAGCAGCCACCCTAAATAGCCAGAAAAGGAGGTTTGGCTACCTAGGAAGGAGGATTGGCTACCAAGAGATGTAAGAGCCTATCAGAAGGAGCCTCTGACGTCACCTGCTGGCACGGGCCACTCAGAGCAGTCCAGTGTGCCACAGACACTTCTGTTTCCAAGATGGCAGAGGTCTGGGACACACTGGAGGAGCTCTGGGCACCTCCCCTGGGAGGTGCAGGTCTGGGGAGTGGTCACTCCCCTTTCCTTTGTCCAGTTTCACGCCAGAGCAGGGCTGGGGGATCCCTGAACCGGTGTAGACTGGCTTATGCAGAGATGGGCAGCATCTGTGCCCATCAAAGCATTTCCAGAGGCTGGGGAAGGCTACTCCTCTCCAGCCTTCCCACCTATTTCCAAAGGGAGAGGGTGTAACACCCTCTCTCAAATTAAGTCCTTTGTTCTGCCTTCCTGGGCCAGGACTGCCTGGACCCCAGGAGGGCAGAAACCTGTCTGAGGGGTTGGCACCAGCTGCAGTGGAGACCCTGGAAAGGCAGTTTGGCAGTACCCGGGTTCTGTGCCAGAGACCCGGGGGATCATGGAATTGTCCCCCTAATGCCAGAATGGCATTGGGGTGACAATTCCATGATCTTAGACATGTTACATGGCCATGCTCGGAGTTACCATTGTGACGCTGTACATAGGTACCATGAACGATGTGGGGGCAACTTGGCTAGTGCCAGGGTGCCCACACACTAAGTAACTTTGCACCCAACCTTCACCAGGTGAAGGTTAGACGTATAGGTGACTTATAAGTTACTTAAGTGCAGTGGTAAATGGCTGTGAAATAACGTGGACGTTATTTCACTCAGGCTGCACTGGCAGGCCTGTGTAAGAATTGTCAGATCTCCCGATGGGTGGCAAAAGAAATGCTGCAGCCCATAGGGATCTCCTGGAACCCCAATACCCTGGGTACCTCAGTACCATATACTAGGGAAATATATAGGTGTACCAGTATGCCAATGTGAATTGGTAAAATTAGTCACTAGCCTGTTAGTGACAAATTTGGAAAGCAGAGAGAGAGAGAGCATAACCACAGGTTCTGGTTAGCAGAGCCTCAGTGAGACAGTTAGCCATCACACAGGGAACACATACAGGGCACATACTTATGAGCACTGGGACCCTGGGGCCCTGCCTGGCAGGGTCCCAGTGAGACAGACTAAAACAACATATATACAGTGAAATATGGGGGTAACATGCCAGGCAAGATGGTACTTTCCTACAGTCGGCACCCTCTCCTCATGAACGGGCCCCTCCGGGGGCCTGCATTCTTCGTGGGGGCCTGCCTCAGCCTCCTCACACCCTGTCCGTGGGGTGAGGGCCGGGCATGGCCCAGCAACAATTGTAGGGTAAAGGCGGGAAGGGACCTCCGGCGAGGTCTCCCTGCCCGATTCCGGAAGTGAAAAAAAATGCCAGTGTGACGAAAAAGGAGCGTCCTGCTCCTGGGGCAGAGACCGGGGAAGAGGGTACTTCCTGCGCCCTCCAATGGAGTTGTTCCGGACCTCGGACCCCTCCGGGGGCCCGAGAAGGCACTCGCCTGCACCCGACGTGGTCCGCGAGTGTTTCCTGTTGTTCCCGGGCCGCCGCGGTGAGTTCTGTTAAGATTCGAGGCGGCTGGTGCCCCAGGGGCGCTCCTGGGAGCAGACCGTGCCCCGGGGGCGCCAAGAGAAGCACGCTTGCTCTGCTTACTTGTTTATGTGCCCCGGGGGCACTAGAAACAGCGCAGACCCGGCACTAAATGAAAATCAAAAGCCCGGGTTGCGGCAGTGACTCGGGAAGCACAACAAAAGCGCTTTTTACAGCACTAAAGCCAAGCCTGAAGCCTGGGCTGCGGCGGTGATTTTCCCTCATCAATAAAGAGTCACTTTTGAAAAGTGACTTGAGCAAAGTTGTGGGGATTGGTTGCAGGGGTCAGAGGTCAGGGGCCACAGCACCCTGCCCCTGGGAACAGGCCAAACACAACGAAGCACAGGGCTGGTGGGCCCAGCTACAGGCCAGCACAAGGGGTGCAGATGGTGACAGTCCTTCTAGTGACCAGGCAGGTCACAGGTCAGCACAGCAGCAGCAGTCCAAGGTGGGTTCTGGTGAGTCCATTCATCAGCGTTCTGTGTCCAGTTTCAGTTCCAAGAGTGTTCAAATTGTGGGGAAAATTCCCCTGTACTTCTAGTCCGTTCTTATAGTGTTTTGCAATGGTAGGGAGAGGAGGTTCCAGCCACTTACAACTGGTTCTGGGAGTGCCCCCTCTCTCCTTTCAGCACAGGCTCCAATCATCAGTGGGGGGTTACCGACCCTATTGTGTGAGGCCAGGACACAGTCTTCACAAATGCAGGTGTGCCCCGCCTCTCCCTTCTCTCAGCCCAGGAAGACTATTCAGTATGCAGATGCACCTCTGTGTCCCCTCCACCCTCCCTGTGTTCAGGCTGTCTGAGAAGTATGCACAAAGCCCCAACTGTCAGTCTGCCCAGACGTTGATTGGAGACAAGCTGCAAAACCCCAAAGTCATAAGCACAGATAAATGCGCACTTTCTAGAAGTGGCATTTCTGTGATAGTAATAAAAATAAAAATACACCTACACCAGTAAGCAGCATTTCTCACCACCATCACAACCATACCAAACATACCTACACTACCCCTCATAAATCAGACAATACCCCTTACACATAAGGGAGAGCATTTCCAATGCAATCCTATGAGGAGGCAGCACTCACAGCAGTGAGACACCAAGTTAGGCTGTTTGTCACTGCCAGGACATGGCACATGTCCTGCCTTCTACATACATGGCACCCTGCCCAGAGGGTTAGCTAGGGCGTACCTTAGGGATGGCTTACATGTAGTAAAAGGGGAGTTCTGGGCCTGGCAAGTAAATTTAAATGCCAGGTCCCTGTGGCAGGAAACTGCGTACGCAGGCTCTGTGCTAGCAGGCCTTAGATAGGTTTGACAGGCTTCTTCAGTGGGCGGAGCAAGCAACGCTGCAGGCCCACTAGTAGCATGTAATTTACAGGCCCTGGGTATAGGGATACACTTTACAAGGGACTTCTAGGTAAATTAAATATGCCAATTAGGTATAATCCAATCATACCAAATTTGTAAGAGAGCGCACATGCACTTTAGCACTGGATAGCAGTGAAAAAGTGCTGAGAGTCAAAACGTCAGCCAACAAAAGGTCCGAAAAATAAGGAGGCAAAAAGCAAAAAGTCTGGGGAATGACCCTTTAAAAAGGGCCAGGTCCAACACTTTCCTGAGTTCCCCCAGAGGAAGAGGATGAAACGAAAGGCTGCTGACGGACTACTCACTTTCTAACTCTCCCACGTCCCCTATAAGAGCTGTAGAGAGGGTTGGCAAGCTGCTCAATGTTGGATTGTGGCCTTCCATGAAAAGAGGACCCACGGCCAAAACCCCTGAATCTTCAAAAAGACCTAAAGGGCGCAGACGACAAAGCTTGGAGTCCCAAAGATTTTGCAGTAGCCCCGCTTTCTTTGAATCGTTCCAAAGCAGAGTCTGCTTTGGTCCCAAACAACTTCTTGCCATCAAAAGGAAGATCCATCAGCGTAGCTTGCACATCAGGAGAAACCAGAACCTCTGAGCCACGCATGCCTCCTGGTTGCTACAGACGTGCCCATAGCTCTGGCAACCGAATCTGCAGTGTCCAAGCCAGACTGAATGATCTGCTTTGCTGCCGCTTGACTGTCCAGCAGGAGTTCATCAAAATGCCCCTGCACATCCACAGGCAATCTTGACACAACAGCCCTTGCAGAGTCCATCAGGGCATGGATATACCTCACCAGTACACACGTAGCATTGAGAGACTTCAAGGCCATACTGCCCGAGGAGAAGCATTTCTTAGCAGTCTGCTCCATGCGCTTAAACTCCCTATCAGATGGAGTCACAGGGAATGAACCAGGAGCAGATCCGCAGAACAAGAGGCTTGCACCACCAAGATCTTAGGTGTTGGATGTTGTGACAAAAACTGAGGATCTCCTGGAGCAACTTTGCATCTCCTAGCCACAGTCCTGGCAACCGCTGGAGTTGTGACAGACTTCCTCCAAAGTTCTAAAATGGGCTCAGTAAGGGCATCATTAAAAGGGAGGAGAGGCTCAGAGGACGTAGCCAATGGATGCAACACCTCAGTCAAAATGTTGGTTTTTGTCTCCGATGTCTGTAAAGGTAGGTCCAAAAACTCAGCAGCCTTTCTTATCACACTATGGTAAGAAGCTGCCTCCGCTGTAATTTCTCCTCCAGGGGATGAGAAATCCCACTCAGGGGATGCATCCAGACCACTAGCAGAGTCTAGGCCCTGAAATTCACCTAAAGAAGGAATTTCCCCTTCCTCCAACAGCTGTTGCTGATACTCTTGCTCCTCCAAGAGTCTCAAGGCCCTCCTTCTCGACCTCAGCCTGGACTCCAAACGAGGCATCTACAGAGAATTAGCAGACGTCGACGATGCCGGTATCAAAGCAGAAGGACACTCCAGCGCAGGAGAGACACTGTGGGTCGATCTGGATCCATCCGGCGCCAGTCTCCACTCCATCCGGGTGGAGATAGCGAAGTCAGCCCCTTCACCAGGAAAAAAAAAAAAAGGGTACAAATGGAGCCTGCTTCTACGGCGCCAGCAACCCCAGGGTGCACCAGAAAGGGCAATGGCTGTTAAATATGCTAAACATAGCATTGAGGAACCGCAAAGGATCCACTCCTAGAGCCGGAAAATCAGGAAATCTTTGCTCATCCTGAGTAACCGACCAGATACTTGCACACCTGACCCCTGATCATGAGTAGACCCAGGAGAAAACTGAGCCATACGGCTCTCGGAGATTTCAACCAAAGTCGGAGCCTGGGGAAGTCTGTGAACTCGGAGGCGTCACTTTTGTATTGATGCCGCTTCCTATGCGACTTAGAGGATCTATGCGATGATGTGTCCCTCGCCTTTGATCTTCGGTGACCTCTCTGCTCCTTCTTAGCTTTTGCCAAGTAAAGCTTAACCTTTCTTTCAAGGCCTTCAGGTTCATCCGCAGGCAGGACACGCACCCATTGACATCGTCGTCTGAGCTCAGGCACCAATTTTCATGAGGACCCGTCACTGACATGCGACCCCCGCATTAATTACAAGGCTTAAATCTCGATTTTTTTCAGTGGAGAAATTGTAAAGTCTCTATAACAATTCCTCGAAACAGTAACGGTCAAGAGGTAGGAATAACCGTTAGCGTCAAAGGCAGGGAAAAAAAAGGGAATTGATGTCAGCACGCACGCGAGGACTTCTTATTGCCACGATGATGTCAGACAGACGCGTGGGGTGGGGGGGGGGGCGCGCAATTGTGACATCCTCATTGACGTGCGGAGCTAGGAGGAAAATGTCCGTAAAACGCTGGCGCATTGGGAGAATTCATAAGGTGAGAAATCCACAGGTAGTTGTATCCATCAGAATCCAGGATTTAAGGGCTTTCCTGAACCCAGTTCGTCAGGTTCCTGGCGACTTCACAAGAAGGACTGCTTAGCTGAAACCCCAGGAGAGAAGAAGGAAGACAAAAACTGACTTGGTACCAGCCCTACCGGTCTGCCACCTGCTTCAAAGAGCCCTGCAAAAAAAGAAAGCAACGCATTCTGCGGGGCCAGAGGCCTCTGTCAAGCCTCCAGAGGACTGCCTGCACCACAGAGGACCAAGAACTCCAGTGGACAGCGGCTCTGTCCAAGAAGAAACTACATCTCAGGATTCCAGAGCCTCCCCGGATCAGCGAATCCTGACCACTCTGCACCTAACACCCACGGCCCCTGTGTAGGAAAGTACCACCTTGCTTGGCATGTTACCCCCATATTTCACTGTATATATGTTGTTTTAGTGTATGTGTCACTGGGACCCTGCTCATAAGTGTGCCCTGTATGTGTTCCCTGTGTGATGACTAACTGTCTCACTGAGGCTCTGCTATCCAGAACCTCAGTGGTTATGCTCTCTCTGCTTTCCAAATTGTCACTAACAGGCTAGTGATCAATTTTACCAATTCACATTGGCATACTGGAACACCCTTATAATTCCCTAGAATATGGTACTGAGGTACCCAGGGTAATAGGGTTCCAGGAGATCCCTATGGGCTGCAGCATTTCTTCTGCCACCCATAGGGAGCTCTGACAAATCTTACACAGGCCTGCCAGTGCAGCCTGAGTGAAATAACGTCCACGTTATTTCACAGCCATTTACCACTGCACTTAAGTAACTTATAAGTCACCTATATGTCGAACCTTCACCTGGTGAAGGTTGGGTGCAAAGTTACTTAGTGTGTGGGCACCCTGGCACTAGCCAAGGTGCCCCCACATCGTTCAGGGAAAATTCCCCGGACTTTGTGAGTGCGGGGACACCATTACACGTGTGCACTAGACATAGGTTACTACCTATGTATAGCGTCACAATGGTAACTCCGAACATGGCCATGTAACATGTCTAAGATCATGGAATTGTCACCCCAATGCCATTTTGGCATTGGGGGAGACAATTCCATGATCCCCCGAGTCTCTAGCACAGACCCGGGTACTGCCAAACTACCTTTCCCGGGGTTTCACTGCAGCTGCTGCTGCCAACCCCTCAGACAGGTTTCTGCCCTCCTGGGGTCCAGCCAGGCTTGGCCCAGGAAGGCAGAACAAAGGACTTCCTCAGAGAGAGGGTGTTACACCCTCTCCCTTTGGAAAAAGGTGTCAGGGCTGGGGAGGAGTAGCCGCCCCCAGCCTCTGGAAATGCTTTGATTGGCAAAGATGGTGCCCATCTCTGCATAAGCCAGTCTACACCGGTTCAGGGATCCCCCAGCCCTGCTCTGGCCCGAAACTGGACAAAGGAAAGGGGAGTGACCACTCCCCTGACCTGCACCTCCCAGGGGAGGTGCCCAGAGCTCCTCCAGTGTGCTCCAGACCTCTGCCATCTTGGAAACAGAGGTGCTGCTGACACACTGGACTGCTCTGAGTGGCCAGTGCCAGCAGGTGACTACAGAGACTCCTCCTGATAGGCTCTTACCTGTGATGCTAGCCTATTCTTTTTCCTAGGTAGCCAAACCTCCTTTTCTGGCTATTTAGGGTCTCTGCTTTGGGGAATTCTTTAGATAACGAATGCAAGAGCTCATCAGAGTTCCTCTGCATCTCTTGCTTCACCTTCTGCCAAAGGATCGACCGCTGACTGCTCAGGACGACTGCAAAACTGCAACAAAGTAGCAAAGACGACTACTGCAACCTTGTATCGCTGATCCTGCCGCCTTCTCAACTGTTTTCCTGGTGGTGCATGCTCTGGGGGTAACCTGCCTCCTCTCTGCACTAGGAGCTCTGAAGAAATCTCCAGTGGGTCGACGGAATCTTCCCCCTGCAACCGCAGGCAACAAAACACTGCATCACCGGCGTCGTGGGACTCCCTTTTGTGTCTTCGGGTGAGCTCCGGTTCACTCCTCTTCGTAGTGCCTGTTCCGGCACTTCTGCGGGTGCTGCCTGCTTCTGTGAGGGCTCTCTGACTTGCTGGGCGCCCCCTCTGTCTCCTCATCCAAGTGGGGACATCCAAAAACCCTAACCGCGACCCTTGCAGCTAGCAAGGCTCGTTTGCGGTCTTTCTGCGTGGGAACACCTCTGCAAGCTTCTTCACGACGTGGGACATCCATCCTCCAAAGGGGAAGTTCCTAGTCCTCTTCGTTCTTGCAGAATCCACAGCTTCTACCATCCGGTGGCAGCTTCTTTGCACCCTCAGCTGGCATTTCCTGGGCATCTGCCCTCTCTCTCGACATTGTCGCGACTATTGGACTTGGTCCCCTTGTTTCACAGGTACTCAGGTCGGGAAATCCACTTTGGTTACATTGCTGGTGTTGTTTTTTTTGCAGAATTCCCCTATCACGACTTCTGTGCTCTCTGGGGAATATAGGTGCACTTTATACCTACTTTTCAGGGTCTTGGGGTGGGCTATTTTTCTAACCCTCACTATTTTCTAACAGCCCCAGCGACCCTCTACAAGCTCACCTAGGTTTGGGGTCCATTCGTGGTTTGCATTCCACTTTTGGAGTATATGGTTTGTGTTGCCCCTATACCTATGTGCTCCTATTACAATCTACTGTAACTTTACATTGCTTGCATTACTTCCTTTTGCTATTACTGCATATTTTTAGTATTGTGTACATATGTCTTGTGTATATTTGGCATCCTCATACTGAGGGTACTCACGGAGATACTTTGGCATATTGTCTTAAAAATAAAGTACCTTTATTTTTAGTCTATCTGTGTATTGTGTTTTCTTATGATATTGTGCATATGACACCAGTGGTATAGTAGGCGCTTTGTATGTCTCCTAGTTCAGCCTAAGCTGCTCTGCTATAGCTACCTTCTATCAGCCTAAGCTGCTAGAAACACCTCTTCTACACTAATAAGGGATAACTGGACCTGGCACAGAGGGTTAGTACCCCTTGGTACCCACTACAAACCAGGCCAGCCTCCTACAGTTACCTCCATGAAGCATCAGGACTGTTGGAACAGATGAATGGTACCTTGAAATCAAGAACTGCAAAGATGTGTGCAGCTACGAATCTGAAATGGCCAGATGCATTGCCTTTGGAGTTGATGTCAATGAGAAACATACCTGACAGGAAGACAGGGCTGTTGCCCCATGAAATCCTCATGGGCAGAGCAATGAGATTACAAGTGCATTGGTTGGAACTTCTGGTAAACAATACAGATGATATGGTGTTGGACTACTGCAAGGGTCTGGCTGATGTGGTTCGCGCGCTCTCTCAGCAGGTGCAGGCCACCACCTTGCCACCCATCCGCGATCCAGGACAACCTGAGAGCTGGTGACTGGGTCGTTGTCAGAAAGCATCTTCACAAGACCCGTTTGGAACTGCATCGGAGGGGTCCTTACCAGCAGGTGTTAACTACAACAGCTGGGAAGTGTGCAGGACTTCCAAACTGGATACACGCAAGCCATACAAACAGAGTGGTATGTCCACCAGATCATGAAGAAGCGTTGTTGAAAGGACCAACAGTAAAACAAGTCGCCGCACCTGAGCCAGACCTGAAGTTGAACCAGAGCTTGTGGAAGATGGTTCTATTACCCCTGTAATTACAGGATGGTGCGCAAGAACCAATCTTGATGGATACAGCAAGAGAGTCTAACTCAGCAGAGGTTCTCCCAGAAGCAGACGGCGCTGAAAAGCAGACAGAGCAAGTGCCAGACCAAGAGGGTGAAAGAGTTCAGACGGATCAAAGTCAAAGTGATCTGACTCCTCCTGAGCCCGTTGCAGGTCCATCAAGAGAAAACACCTTAGAGAAAGAGAAGGAGAAGAGTTCAATCCCGAGAAGAATACTAACAGAAGGAACAAGAAAAGGAGATAATTGGCCTGAATCGCAGATAGGGAAGAAAAGGGACCTGGTCATAAATGAAACAATAGAGGAAGAAGTGGATACTACGAGAAAAGAAGAATTGAGTGGAGAATTAAGTGGTGATCGAAAGTTGAAAAGAAAGATTAGCAAGTCGATGTTACGCAGGTCCTGAATGGGAATATGCAACTACCAATGAATGGCAACACAAGTTTATGTCTTTTTGTTTTGATAGAGAAGTTCTGAGTCAGTACTTTGATGTAATCTGAAGGTGATCAAGGAAGCTGAATTGTTGAGCTAATAAGAAAAAAATCTTTAAAGAGGCTGTTTGAAAATAATACTGGAAGAGACATTGATAACCTAATTTGACATTGAAAACCAGATGTGACAAGCTGCTAATCGATTTTGACAAGGAAAAGGGGTTCCTGGATGCGAAACTGAACTGTGAGAAGCGTTTTTATTTTTGATTTTTATTGCACATCATATAAGTTACTTCTGCTTTCTGATTCTTTACAGATCATGGCTGAGCTAAATAATCAAGATAGAATTGCTAGACTCTGTAGATACACGAGTGTTGGATTGTCAATTATGTGTGGAATAATGTTTATAGTGATGATTGTGGGAATGTCTGTTCATGATATGAAAATAGTTACTATTACTTCTGATCCTGAAACTACTACACTAACAGCTTTAGAAAGGTTTAAGTTAGAGAAGTACTTGCATGACTATACTAATGCACAAGGAGAGCTTTCTTCTAACATATTCTATCACCTATTGAGTATGTAGAAACAATGGATGCAAGGAATTGTCTTGTGTGTACGCAAATTCCTTCATCAGTAGAGGAAGGAGTTACGCACCAGAGCTTACCACTAACTTATGGAATAAGCTGTTTGCTGCTAACAAGATTTTATAACCAAGAGTACATACAGTATTTTTGTTCTAACCATGATGTTGTGTATGTTTGTTCCTATTATTAGATATCTGAGTAAAATAGCTAGAGAGCATGTTATAGTGCTAGTTAGGGGATTCTTTGAGCCTACACTAACCTTTGGGACTGCTTACTCGCATCGGAATAACCTTACATGCTTACACCTTTAGAAAAGAGCTTCATAGGGCATACTGATGATAGGGGAAAGCATTAAAAGAAAAATTAGAAAAAAGATTTAATAAAAAAGGACATAAAAATGATTAGGCTTACACTGCTATTAAAACGCAAGGGAAATTCGCATTAGATGCATTACACATAGGAAAGCTTTGTGTATATAGGCCAAAATAACGGACGGACACTATTTGTGGGAATGAGTGAATGTAGGCATGCGTTTGTTCCAGAGTAAGTGGACGTTTATGCTGAATGGTCAGGACCCTGCTATTCTTGGGATCTATTATATTTGTGGACTTAACGCTTATTACCAAGAGGATGGTATGGGACATATTATTTGGGGATAGTTTTCCCTAAAATGTACCAGATAAATGACTTCAAGAAGTTTCCGAAATTGATTCATCATAAACGACAGAGGAGGGAAACCTCTTATGCAATTGTGGGAGATCTCTTTGGTGCAGTGATTCCTTCAGTGGGAGTCATTCTGAATTCGATCAAGATACAAAAGTTGTCTTCTATTGTGGATAACATGCTGACGAATTTTACAGGGGCAATACTCCGGATAGATACTGAATTAGCGGCGGATAGAGCTATGACGCTTCAAAATAGGCTTGCTTTAGACATTCTTTTAGCGTAAGACGGCAGAGTCTGTAAAATGATTAATGATAGCCATTGTTGTTCGTATATTCCGAACAATGATCGGGTGATAAGAGACTTACTCACTAATCTAGGAGTTCAGGATCCATATCGCAAGATTGAGTGTGGTGGGATCTGGCGTCTGATTTATCCTCTCCTTTGAGTCAACAGATTAGGTCTGTTTGGTAGCTTGTGATGTGGTACCACAGACAGATCTAATAGTGCTGTGTACCAATGTTGACATGCCCATGTAGGAGCTATGAGGATCATAGTTAGTGAGGTTTGTTTCATCTTTATTATCAGAGATGGAATGAGTGGGAGAAGCGGAAAAGCCTAAGCAAATATCCCTGACCAGTTGATCCATAGAGCATTTCCCTTGAATTGGGGGTGTGGGCACCTGGATGCAAAGCGTTTTGAGTTTTCTTTTGTGGCGAAAAGGTCTATGTTTGGCATTCCCCACATGTGAAAGTATTTTTGAATTACTTGTGGGTAAATTTCCTATTTGTGGATCCCTGACCTAGCTGTACCCTGCTCTACCATAAACATTCTCAGCCTGGTACATCCTTATCTGTATTGCCTCCCCATGTTATGTTCCTTTCCCTGGTGAGAAAAAGCATACACACGTTGTAGGAAGATGGCTCTGTACATATTATTTCAAAACAAGAGCTAGTGTGCACAGAGTCCAAGGGTTCCCCTTAGAGGTTGATAGAGGTAAAAATAGATAATACTAATGCTCTATTTTGTGGTAGTGTGGTCGAGCAGTAGGCTTATCAGAGGGTAGTGTTAAGCATTTGTTGTACACACAGGCAATAAATGAGGAACACACACAGGGACTTACTCCAGGCCAATAGGCTATTATATAGAAAAATATATTTTCTTAATTTATTTTTAGAACCACAAGATTCAAGTTTGAGGTAAGTACATAAAATACAAGGTACTTCACACAGGTAAGTATAGGACTTTGATTTAGAACAATAGTACACACAGTTTTGATTAAAATGGCAAATAGCTATTTTAAAAATGGACAGTGCAAAGATCACCAGTTCCTGGGGGAGGTAAGTATTGGTTAGTTCCTCAGGTAAGTAAAGCACTTACACAGTCAGTCTCCTGGGCATAGGTATCCCACCGTTGGGGGTTCAGGGCAACCCCAAAGCCACAGCACCAACAACACAGGGACAGTCAGGTGCAGAGGTCAAAGGAGGGCCCAAAACACACAGGCGCCTATGGAGAACAGGGGTGCTCCGGTTCGATCTGCTTACAGGTAAGTGCCTGTGTCTTCGGGGAGCAGACCAGGGGGGCTGGGGTTGCAAACAGGTACACAAAACACAGCCGTAGCGGCACAGGGGTAGTCGGGTGCAGTGTGCAAAGTACGTGCTGGGTTTGCTGTTGAAGTCAATGGAGGGACCCGGGGGTCACTCTAGCGATGCAGGCAGGGCAGAGGGGGGCTGCTCGGGCCAGCCACTGACTGGGTAAGGATGAGGGCCGCCTGCTGGTCACTTCTGTACCGGTGATTGGTTCCTCTCGGTCCCAGGGGCTGCGGGTGCAGTGTTTTTTCCGGGCATCGGGTTCCTTGTTACCGGATGGTCTCGGTCAGGGGGAGCCTTCGGATCCTTTATGCAGGAGTCGCTCTGGGGGTGCAGGGACGTCGGCCAAGGGTGTCCTCGTCGGAGTCACCTGGGAGTCCTCTATGCGGTGTTGGTTCTCCCGAACTCGAGCCGGGGGCATCGGATGCAGAGTGTGAAGACTCACGCTTCTGGTGGGAAGGGAGAGTCTCTTTAGAGTTGCTTCTTTGTTGCAAGTTCTGAACAGTGCCGCTGTTCTCGGGAGTTTCTTGGTCCTTTAGATGTCGGGCAGTACTCAGAGTCCTCTGAGGTCACTGGTCCCGGTGGATGCATTGCTGTGCAGGTTCTCTGAGTCGGGAGACAGGCCGGTGGGGTTGGGGCCAAGTCAGTTGTCATCTCTGTCGTCTCTGCAGGGCTTTCAGGTCAGCAGTCCTTTTCTTCAGGTTGCAGGAATCTGGTTTCCTGGGATTAGGGTTACCCCTAAATACTCAATTTAGGGGTGTGTTTAGGTCTGGGGGCAGTAGCCAATGGCTACAGCCTTTGAGGGTGGGTACACCCTCTTTGTGCCTCCTCACTGTGGGGAGGGGGGCACATCCTTGATCCTATTGAGGGGAAATCTTCCAAACCAAGATGGAGGATTTCTTAAAGAAGGGGTCACCTCAGCTGAGGGCACCAAGGGGCAGTCCTGACTGGTGGGTGACTACTCCTTGTTTTCCTCATTATCTCCTCCGGACTTGCCGCCAAAAGTGAGGGCTGTGTCCGGAGGGGCAGGCATCTCCACAAGCTGGAGTGCCCCGGGGCACTGTAACACCAGGCTTGAGCCTTTGAGGCTCACCGCCAGGTGTTACAGTTCCTGCAGGGAGAGGTGAGAAGCACCTCCACCCAGTGCAGGCTTTGTTCCTGGCCACACAGTGACAAAGACACTCACCCCATGTGACCAGAAACTAGTCTGGTTGTGGCAGGAACTGGTCAGCATAACACTAAAGATTGGACTAATATACAGGGGGCATCTCTAAGATACCCTCTGTGTGCATTTTTCAATAATGAATCCCACACTGGCATCAGTGTGGATTTATTGTGCTGAGAAGTTTGATACCAAACTTCCCAGATTTCAGTGTAGCCATTATGGAGCTGTGGAGTTCGTATCTGACAAACTCCCAGACAATATACTCTTTATGGCTCCCTGCACTTACAATGTCTAAGAATTTACTTAGACACTGTAGGGGCATATTGCTCATGCAGCTATGCCCTCACCTGTGGTATAGTGCACCCTGCCTTAGGGCTGTAAGGCCTGCTAGAGGGGTGACTTACCTATGCCACAGGCAGTGGATATGGCACTCTGAGGGTAATGCCATGTCGACTTGGTCCTTTTCTCCCCACCAGCACACGCAAGCTGTGAGGCAGTGTGCATGTGCTGAGTGAGGGGTCCCCGGGGTGGCATAAGACATGCTGCAGTCCTTAGAGACCTTCCCTCGCCACAGGGTACTTGGTACCAGGGGTACCATTCACAAGGGACTTATCTGTGTGCCAGGGCTGTGCCAATTGTGGAGACAAAGGTACAGTTTAGGGAAAGAACACTGGTGCTGGGGCCTGGTTAGCTCAATTATAACTAGCATCAACAAAAGACAAAAAGTTAGGGGGTAACCATGCCAAGGGAGGGATTTCCTCACACAATCCCCACCTCCCCAAACAAAAGAGGATGAGACTAACCTTTCCCAAGAGAGTCTTCATTGTTTAAGTGGAAGAACCTGGAAAGGCCAACTGCATTGGCATGGGCAGTCCCAGGTATGTGTTCCACTACAAAGTCCATTCCCTGTAGAGAGATGGACCACCTCAACAGTTTACGGTTCTCACCTTTCATTAGCCATCTGAGAGGTCTGTGGTCAGTTTGAACTGTGAAGTAAGTACCAAACAGGTATGGTACCAACTTCTTCAGGGACCAAACCACAGCAAAGGCCTCCCTCTCAATGGCACTCCAACGCTACTCCCTGGGGAGTAACCTCCTGCTAATGAAAGCAACAGGCTGATCAAGGCCATCATCATTGGTTTGGGACAGGACTGCTCCAATCCCATGCTCTGAGGCATCAGTCTGCACAAGTAACTGCTTAGAATAGTCTGGAGCTTTTAGAACTGGTGCTAAGCACATCGCTTCTTTCAGGTTGTCAAAGGCCTTTTGACAGTCCAGTTAACTTTCCTGGGCATTTTCTTGGAGGTACGTTCTGTGAGGGGTGTCACTATGGATCCATATCCCTTCACAAACCTCCTATAGTACCCAGTCAAGCCAAGGAATGCCCGACTGCAGTCTGGGTTTTTGGAGCTTCCCAGTCCAGAATAGTCTGGATCTTGGGTGGGAGTGGTTGAACTTGGCCTCCACCTACAAGGTGTCCCAAGTAAACCACAGTACCCTGCCCTATCTGACATTTGGATGCCTTGATAGAGAGGCCTGCTGTTTGCAGGACCTGCAAAACCTTCTTCAGGTGGACCAGGTGATCCTGCCAGTTGGAGCTAAAAACATCAATATCATCTAGATATACTGCACTAAAGGACTCCAAGCCAGCAAGGACTTGATTCCCCAACCTTTGGAAGGTGGCAGGGGCATTCTTTAAGCCAAAGAGCATAACAATGAACTAATAATGCCCATCAGGTGTAGAGAATGCAGTCTTTTCTTTTGCTCCAGGTGCCATTTTGATTTGCCAGTACCCTGCTGTCAAGTCATAGGTACTTAAGAATTCGGCGGCACCTAATTTGCCTATTAATTCATCTGCTCTTGGAATGGGGTGAGCATCTGTCTTGGTGACAGAGTTGAGCCCTCTGTAGTCCACACAAAACCTCTCTTTCCATCTTTGGTGTGAGGTTTGGGGACCAAGACGACTGGGCTAGCCCAGAGACTGTCAGAGTGCTCTATCACTCCCAATGCCAGCATCTTGTGGACTTCCACTTTGATGCTTTCTTTAACTTGGTCAGACTGTCTGAATATGTTATTCTTAACAGGTAGACTGTCCTGTGTCCACATCATGGGTACACAGGTGTGTCTGGCCAGAGGTCAAGGAAAAGAGCTCAGCAAGCTGCTGGAGGACCTTCCTGCAGTGAGCTTGCTGTTGGTGAGAGAGGGTGTCTGAATAGACAACTCCATCCACTGAGCCATCTTTAGGGTCAGAGGGCAGTTTCGAGGAGGCCAGGGAGAGGTTCACTTTCTGCTTCCTGATCCTCATCAGTAACTATTAGCATGTTTACAGCTGCCCTCTCATGACACAGCTTAAAGCGGTTAACATGGATCCCCCTTTTGGGGGTCCTGCTAGTGCCCAGGTCCACTAAGAAAGTGACCTGGCTTTTTTTCTCTAGCACTGGGTAAGGGCCACTCCATCGGTCTTGAAGTGCCCTGGGAGCCACAGGCACCAGAGCCCAGACTCTCTGCCCTGGCTGAAACTCAACCATAGCAGCCTTTTGGTCATACCACAACCTCTGGAGTTGTTGGCTGGCCTCAAGGTTTTTGGTTGCCTTTTCCATGTACTCTGCCATCCCAGAGCGGAGCCCTTGTACATAGTCCACTACATCTTGCTTAGGCTCATGAAGAGGTCTCTCCCAGCCTTCTTTCAAAAGCGTCAGTGGTCCCCTTACAGGATGGCCAAACAGAAGCTCAAAGGGGGAAACCCTACTCCCCTTCTGAGGCACCTCTCTGTAGGTGAAAAGCAGGCATGGCAAGAGGACATCCCATCTCCTTTTGAGTTTTTCAGGGAGCCCCATGATCATGCCTTTCAATGTCTTGTCAAATCTCTCCACAAGACCCTTGGTCTGTGGATGGTGTGCTGAACTTGTAAGTCACCCCACACTCATTCCACATACGTTTTAGGTAAGCTGACATGAAGTTGGTACCTCTGTCAGAATCCACCTCCTTAGGAAATCCCACTCTGGTAAAAATACCTATGAGTGTTTTAGCTACTGCAGGAGCAGTAGTGGATCTAAGGGGAATTGCCTCAGGGTACCCGGTAGCATGATCCACTACTACCAGAATATATTGGTTCCCTGATGCTGTTGGAGGTTCAAGTGGACCCATTATGTACTCCCACTCTCTCAAAGGGGACCTCCACCACTGGAAGTGGAATGAGGGGGGCCTTTGCATGGCCACCTGTCTTACCACTGGCTTGACAGGTGACACAGGAGGTGCAAAACTCCTTAAACTTCTGGGACATTGGGCCAATAGAAGTGGTTGACTAATCTCTCCCAAGTCTTGGTTTGTCCCAAATGCCCAGCAAGGGGTATGTCACGGGCTAAGGTCAGAATGAACTCCCTAAACTCATGAGGTACTACCACTCTCCTGGTGGCACCAGGTTTGGGATATCTTGCCTCAGTGTAAAGGAGTCCATCTTCCCAATAGACTCTGTGGGTTCCACTGACATTACCTTTTTCTTGCTCATCTGCTTGCTGTCTTAGGCCTTCAAGAGTGGGACAACTCTTTTGTCCCTTACACAGCTGTTCCCTTGAGGGGCCCCCCCTGGGCCCAAGAGCTCTACTAGATAAGGCTCCAGCGATTCAGTTCCCCCAGGGGATAGAACATCTTCCTGGGAAGAGAGGTTCTTCTTGTGCTGTGCAGAAGCTGGTTCCCCCAATCTTATTTCCTTTCGGAAGGTTGGGCCATTATTCCAGACGCCAACACTTCTTTTTCACCCTGTGTTCTGCATTGTGCTCTAGTCTTGACACACCAGTTCAGGGATGCCCAGCATGGCTGCATGGGGCTTGAGCTCTACCTCAGCCCATGCGGAGGACTCCAGATCATTCCCTAGCAGACACTCTACTGGAATTGCAGAGGAGACTACCACCTGTTTCAGGCCAGTGATCCCTCCCCATTCTAAAAAGTCACCATTGCCATGGGATGGACTTTAGTTTGATTGTCAGCATGACTGGATATGTCTGTCCAGCCAGGTACTGTCCTGGGGCAACCAGTTTGTCACCATGGAGACACTGGCACCTGTATCCCTCAGGGATTCTACTCTATTCCCATTGATCAAGAGTTGCTGCCTGTATTTTTGCATGTAAGGCAGCCAGGTAGCAAGTGTGGCTATGTCCACCCCACCCTTTGAGACTAAAGTAGTGTCAGTGTGGACCCTGATTTGCTCTGGGCACACTGTTGATCCCACTTGGAGACTGGCTATTCCAGTGCTAACTTGAGTAGTATTTATTGTGGGACTTTTCTTTGGACAGGCCTGGTCTCCAGTTTGGTGTCCATGCTGTCTACAGTTGTGACACCAGGCCTTCTTGCGATCAAGGTTTTTACCCTTATACCCATTTGTGGACTGTGAAGAGGCTCGGGCCCACCCTCCTAAGCAGGTTTTTGGCGCCCTGTAGAAGACTGTTTTTGTCCTTGGATGTCTCACCACCCTTCCCCGGGAGGCTTTGTGACCCCTTTCTTTTGGTCACCCCCTGTGGAAGTCTTGGTCACCCTAGTCTTGACCCAATGGTCTGCCTTCTTTCCCAATTCTTGCAGAGAAATTGGACCTAGGTCTACCAGATGCTGATGCAGTTTGTCATTGAAGCAATTACTTAACAGATGTTCTTTCATAAATAAATTATAAGCCCATCATAATCACTTGCACCACTGCCTGTTATCCAACCATCTTGTGTTTTGACTGAGAAGTCAAAAAAAAAAAAAAATCAACCCAGGTCTGGCTCGAGGATTTGTGAGCCTCCCTGAACCTAATCCTGTATTCCGTGGAGAATCCAAAGCCCTCAATCAGGGTAGCCTTTATGAGATCATAAGAGTCTGCATCTTTACCAGAGAGTGTGAGGAGTCTATCCCTACACTTTTCAGTGAATATTTCCCAAAGGAGAGCTCCCCAGTGAGATTTGTTCACTTTTCTGGTTGCACAAGCCCTCTCAAAAGCTGTGAACCACTTGGTGATATCATCATTATCTTCATATTTAGTTACAATCCCTTTGGGAATTTCTACAATGTAAGTATTCTCTCTGGCCCTGTTTAAGTTGCTGCCACCATTTATGGGAGTTAAACCCAATTCTTTTCTTTCTCTTTCTATGGCCAGGAGTGGCTTCTCCAAAGCCAATCTCTTGGCCATCCTGGCTAACTGGATGTCCCCCTCATTGAGGCTGTCAGCAATGTTCACAGAGGCACTGGACTCCCCTATGGAATAACCAGGCTCTCTGACTATGATTTTTGGAGTCAGGGTTCTGGGAACCCGGTCTTCCCTATTTAGGACAGGAGTGGGGAGTTCTTCCTCCTGTTCACTAATTTCCCCATCTGAGGGAGTATCCTCCATCTCAGAGGGGTGGTCCCTTGTAAACTCTGCAAGAGCTCCTGCAGCTTGACCTTTGTAGGGTTGGACCCTGTCTTTATCTTGTTTAGCTTACACAGTCCTTAACTCTGACATCCCTAGATGCAAGTAAGGGGTGAGGTTGAGTTCCATCCCCTCATCTGTGCTAGACACTAGTTCTCTAAAAGTTGGGATGACTTTTTAAGAATCTAAAAACTACTTCTAGAACTTAAAAACTAACTTTTACAAACTTTTAAACTTAAAAAGAAATGCTAAAAGGGACTTACACAAAGCCCTAGCAGGACTTTTAGAAAAATAGTCAAACTGCAAAAATCAATTTCTAATGACAATTTTTGGAATTAGTCGCGTGATCAGGTATTGGCTGAGTAGACCAGCAAATGCAAAGTCTTAGACCCCACCGCTGATTCACCAATGTAGGAAGATGGCTCTGTATATACTATTTCAAAATGGGAGATAGTGTGCACAGAGTCCAAGGGCTCCCCTTAGAGGTTGATAGAGGTAAAAATGGATAATACTAATGCTCTATTTTGTGGTAGTGTGGTCTAGCAGTAGGCTTATTAGAGGGTAGTGTTAAGCATTTGTTGTACACACAGGCAATAAATGAGGAACACACACTCAAAGACTTACTCCAGGCCAATAGGTTATTATATAGAAAAATATATTTTCTTTATTTTTAGAACCACAAGATTCAAATTTGAGGTAAGTACATAAAATGCAAGGTATTTCACACAGGTAGGTATAGGACTTGGATTTAAAAAAGTAGTACACAGTTTTGGTTAAAATGGCAAATAGCTATTTTAAAAATGGACACAGTGCAAAAATCACCAGTTCCTGGGAGAGGAAAGTATTGGTTAGTTCCTCAGGTAAGTAAAGCACTTACACAGTCAGTCTCCTGGGCATAGGTAGCCCACCGTTGGGGGTTCAAGGCAACCCCAAAGCCACCGCACCAGCAACAAAGGGCCGGTCAGGTGCAGAGGTCAAAGGAGGGCCCAAAACACATAGGCGCCTATGAGGAACAGGGGTGCTCCGGTTCCGGTCTGCTTACAGGTAAGTACCTGCGTCTTCGGGAGCAGACAAGGGAGGTTTTGTAGACCACTGGGGTTGGTCGCTAACGGGCACACAAAACACACCCGCAGCGGCACAGGGGTGGCCGGGTGCAGTGTGCAAAGTAGGTGTCAGGTTTGCTGTTGAAGTCAATGGGGGTACCCGGGGGTCACTCTAGCGATGCAGGAAGGGCACAGGGGGGCTGGTCGGGCCAGACACTGTAGGAGGCTGGCCTGGCTTATAGTGGGTACCTGATGGTACTTACACCTTGTGCCAAGTCCAGTTATCCCTTATTATTAGTAGTGTTCTAGCAGCTTAGACTGAAATAGGAGACATGCAAAGCTCCCACTATACCACTTATATCATATAGCACTATATCATAAGAAAACACAATACTCCGAGTTACTAAAAATAAAGGTACTTTATTTTAGTGACAATGTGCCAAAAATAACTCAGATGATATACTCTGTTAGGAGGTAAGTAAAATACACAAACCAAAATCAGGTAAGTAAAACACTTAGAAAAGTATTGCAAACACTGTAGAACACAATAGAATGCAATAGGACACAATAGGCCTAGGGGCAACACAAACCATAAACTCCAAAAGTGGAATACGAACCACAAATGGACCCCAGGATCAGTGTAGTGGGTAGAGGGTCACTGGGAGTGTAAGAAAACACTAGGGGTATCAAAGATACCCCACCCCAAGACCCTGAAAAGTAGGAGTAAAGTTACCCTACTACCCCAGAAAGACAGTAAAGTCGAGATAGGGGATTCTGCAAAGACAACGGACTGCAACGCACTGAAGACGGATTCCTGGACCTGAGGACCTGCAAAGGAAGGGGACCAAGTCCAAGAGTCACGCAAGTGTCCAGGGGGGCAGGAGCCCACTAAACCCCAGATGAAGGTGCAAAAAGGGCTGCCTCCGGGTGGAAGAAGCCAAGGATTCTGCAACAACGGAAGGTGCCAGGACCTTTGCATCCTCCAGCACGCCATGGGGCATCTTCTGACCAGAGTTGTTTCCACGCAGAAAGACCGCAAACAACCCTTGCTAGCTGCAAGAGTCGCGGTTGAAGATAATGAGTGCTGCCAGAGCCCAGGAAGGACCAGGAGGTCGACCCTTGGAGGAGGAGGGGGAGGGGGAGGAGACAGAGGGGGCGCTCAGTAACAGAGAGAGCCCACACAGAAGCAGGCAGCACCCGCAGAAGCACTTGAAAAGGCGTTCAAGGAATCTGAGCACGGCGGTCGTCTCAACACAACAAAAGAGGGTCCCACGAAGCCGGTGGTCAACTCAGCGAGTTGAGCAATGCCGGACGGAGTGCTGGGGACCAGGGCTGTGCACGAAGGATTCCTTG
Source organism: Pleurodeles waltl (assembly GCF_031143425.1). Classification (NCBI taxonomy): domain Eukaryota; kingdom Metazoa; phylum Chordata; class Amphibia; order Caudata; family Salamandridae; genus Pleurodeles; species Pleurodeles waltl. Next base: position 31,142 of record NW_027150394.1, read on the forward strand.
CAAAAGTGCACAGAAGCCCTAGCACCTGCAGATCACGCAGTACACATGATTACTGTCTGGCGTGGGGAGGCAAGGACTTGCCTCCAACAAATTTGGACAGAAGGACCACTGGACTGTCTGGGTCACTTGGATCCAGCTCCTGTGTTCCAGGGACCACGCTCGTCAAGGCGAGAGGGGACCCAGAGGACCGGTGATGCAGAAATTTGGTGCCTGCGGTAGCAGGGGGAAGATTCCGTCAACCCACGGGAGATTTCTTCTTGGCTTCCAGTGCAGGGTGAAGGCAGACAGCCCCCAGAGCATGCACCACCAGGAAACAGTCAAGAAAGCCAGCAGGATTAGGCGCTACAATGTTGCTGGTAGTCTTCTTGCTACTTTGTTGCGGTTTCGCAGGCGTCCTGGAGCAGTCAGCGGTCGATCCATGGCAGAAATTGAAGATAAGTGCAGAGGAACTCTGGTGAGCTCTTGCATTCGTTATCTGAAGAGGAACCCACAGGAGAGACCCTAAATAGCCCTTAGAGGAGGATTGGCTACCTAAACAGGTAGGAGCCTATCAGGAGGGGTCTCTGATGCACCTGCTGGCACTGGCCACTCAGGCATCCAGAGTGCCCTCACACCTCTGGATTCAAGATGGCAGAGGTCTGGGACACACTGGAGGAGCTCTGGGCACCACCCCTGTGGTGGTGATGGACAGGGGAGTGGTCACTCCCCTTTCCTTTGTCCAGTTTCATGCCAGAGCAGGGGCTGGGGGATCCCTGAACCGGTGTAGACTGGTTTATGCAAGGAGGGCACCATCTGTGCCCTTCAAAGCATTCCCAGAGGCAAGGAGAGACTACTCCTCTCAGGCCCTTAACACCTATTTCCAGAGAGAGAGGGTGTAACACCCTCTCTCAGAGGAAATCCTTTGTTCTGTCTTCCTGGGGCTGGGCTGCCCAGGCCGCAGGGGGGCAGAAACCTGTCTGAGGGTTGGCAGCAGCGGTAGCTGCAGAGAAAGTCCCAGAGAGTTAGTTTGGCAGTACCCGGGGTCCATGCTGGAGCTCCGGGGATGCATGGGATTGGCACCCCAATACCATATTTGGCTTGGGGGGAAAATTTCATGATCTTAGACATGTTACATGGCCATATTCGGAGTTACCATTGTGAAGCTACACATAGGTATGGACCTATATGTAGCTCACATGTGTAATGGTGTCCCCGCACTCACAAAGTCCGGGGAAATTACCCTGAACAATGTGGGGGCACCTTGGCTAGTGCCAGGGTGCCCTCACACTTAGTAACTTTGCACCTAACCTTCACCAAGTGAGGGTTAGACATATAGCTTATAAGTTACTTCAATGCAGTGTAAAATGGCTGTGAAATAACGTGGATGTTATTTCACTCAGGCTGCAGTGGCAGTCCTGTGTAAGAATTGTCAGAGCTCCCTATGGGTGGCAAACGAAATGCTGCAGCCCATAGGGATCTCCTGGAACCCCAATACCCTGGGTACCTAGGTACCATATACTAGGGAATTGTAAGGGTGTTCCAGTGTGGCAATCAGAATTGGTAAATTTTGTCACTAGCCTGCAGAGAGCATAAACACTGAGGTTCTGGTTAGCAGAGCCTCAGTGATACAGTTAGGCACCACACAGGGAACACATATAGGCCACAAACTAGGAGCACTGGGGTCCTGGCTGGCAGGATCCCAGTGACAGGCAAAAACAAACTGACACAAGTAAAAATGGGGGTAACATGCCAGGCAGGATGGTACTTTCCTACAGCCACAGACTGGGCAAGGGTGAGGGCCGCCTGCTGGTCACTTCTGTACCAGTGGTTGGTCCCTCTCGGTCCCGGGGGGCTGCGGGTGCAGTGCTTTTTCCAGGCGTCTGGTTCCTCATTACCGGGCAGTTGCGGTCAGGGGGAGCCTTCGGATCCTCTATGCAGGCATCGCCGTGGGGGTGCAGGGAGGTCGGCCAAGGGTGTCCTCTCTGCTGTGTTGGTTCTCCTGAACTCGAGCCGGGGGCGTCGGGTGCAGAGTGTGAAGACTCACGCTTCTCTTGGTCCTTTAGATGTCGGGTAGTACTCAGAGTCCTGAGGTCGCTGGTCAAGTTCTCTGAGTCAGGAGACAGGCCAGTGGGGCTATGGCTAAGTCAGTTGTCGTCTCAGTCGTCTCTGCTGGGATTTCACGTCAGCAGTCGTCCTTTTCTTCAGGTTGCAGGAATCTAATTTCCTGGGTTCAGGGTTGCCCCTAAATACTCAATTTAGGGGTGTGTTTAGGTCTGGGGGGCAGTAGCCAATGGCTACTGCCTTTGAGGGTAGCTACACCCTCTTTGTGCCTCCTCCCAGAGGGGAGGGTGGCACATCCCTAATCCTACTGGGGAGGGGAATCCTCCAAACCAAGATGGAGGATTACCTAAAGCAGGGGTCAACTCAGCTCAGGGCACCTTAGGGGCAGTCCTGACTGGTGGGTGACTCCTTGTTTTCCTCCGGACTTGCCACCAAAAGTGGGGGCTGTGTCTGGAGGGGCAGGCATCTCCACTAGCTGGAGTGCCCTGGGGCACCGTAACACCAGGCTTGAGCCTTTGAGACTCACCGCCAGGTGTTACAGTTCCTGCAGTGAGAGGGGAGAAGCACCTCCACCCAGTGCAGGCTTTGTTCCTGGCCACCGAATGACAAAGGCACTCACCCCATGTGGCCAGAAACTCGTCTGGTTGTGGCAGGAACTGGTCAGCCTAACATTAACGATTGGACTGGTATACAGGGGGCATCTCCAAGATGCCCTCTGTGTGCATTTTTCAATAAATCTCTGTAGGAGGCTGGCCTGGTTTGTAGTGGGTACCTTGGGTACTTACACCTTATACCAGGTCCAGTCATCCCTTATAAGTGAAATGTAGTAGTGTTCTAGGAGCTTAGGCTGATCGAGGTAGCTATAGCAGAGCAGATTAGGCTGAGCTAGGAGACATGCAAAGCTCATGCAATACCACTTATAGTTACACAGTACTTATACACAAGTAAAGACAATACTCAGTGTTACCAAAAATAAAAGGTATTTGTGTGATACATTACCAAAAATATCTTAAAGAGACAATACTCCTTCTGGAGGTAAGTATTATACACTAGACACCAAAATTAGACAAGTAAATAGTCAGAGCAATGCAAAAAAAATAGGAAATGCTATAGAATGCAATGGAAGAAAATAGGTCTAGGGGCAAAACAAACCATATACTAAGAAAGTGGAAAGCGAATCACGAATGACCCCTTAGTCAAGTGTAGTGTGTGCAGAATCGCTGGGAGAGTAAGAATACAGTAAAGGTAAGTAAATTACCCCACCCCAGAGCCCAGAAAAGCAGGTGTAAAGTACTGCAAGTTTCCTTAGGACACACTACACCTCATGATTGGGATTTTGCAGCAATTAACCAAGTCTGCAAAGAACAACTGCTGGATTTCTGGACCTGAAGACCTGCAAAGGAAGGGGACCAAGTCCAGAAGTCGAAAGAAGTTCCAGGAAGGACAGGAGCCCCTGCCAATCCAGAAGAGGGTGCAAAAGAAGAGTCCACGGTTAGTCGAAGACTTCAGAAATGCACCCTAGGAAGATGCCAGCGGGTTTCTGCGTGATGCAAAGGATGTCACACGACGTGAAAATCGTTGCAGACGTGATTTCGTGTTGGAAGTCGCCAACAAGCCTTGGCTATGACAAAAGTGCGTTTTGTGTCAAAATGGTGCTGGGTGGACCCAGGAGGGACCTGGGGGCCTCAACTCTGTGTGTGGGGGAAATAGGGGGCTCTCAGCACTTTAGAGAGCCCTCAGAATGCCAGCCAGCACCCCAGAGGCCGCAGGATCCTGGTACAAAGGAGATGCAAAATGTGGTTGATGCAGCACAACAAAAGAAGGTCCCACGCTGCCGGGAAACAACTCAGCGAGATGAGCATCGCAGGATGGAGTGCTGGGGACCTGGGCCAGGCTGAGCACAAAGGAATTTTTCAAAGAGTGCACAGAGGCCTCAGGAGGTGAAGAAGATGCAGTACACAGGGGTACCGTTGCTCTCAGGGGAGGCAAGGTCTTACCTCCTCCAAATTGTGTCAGCAGGACATCAGGACAGTCTATGTCGATGATGTCCACTCTCCGTGTCCTTAGGAGCACGCTTGTCACTGTGAGAGGAGTCCCAGGGAACCGGTCGTCACCTTGGAAGGTGCCTGCTTGGAGCAGGAGAGTGACTCAGTCACTCCATGGGAGATTTCTTCGGTCCTTCTGGTGCAGGATGAAGACAGGGAGACGCCAGAGAATGCACACCGTGGAAACTGTTGCAGTTGCTGACTTGGAGCTGAGGTTGCTGAAGAAAAGTCTCTTGTAGACACTTTGTTGCAGTCACAGCGTTTCTTGGAGCAGGCTGCGGTTGATCCGAGGTCAGAAGAGTCTGAAGTTGTTGCAGAGGATTCCTGAAGGAAACCTGCAAGCAGAATCTGAAGAGAACCCACAGGAGAGACCCTAAATAGCCCTGAGAGGGGGAATGGCTACATTATCAGCTAAGGACCTATCAGGAGGTGTCTCGGACGTCACCTGCTGGCACTGGCCATTCAGAGCCCTCCAGAGTGCCCCCACACCTTGCAGAGCAAGATGGCTAAAGTCTGGGACACACTGGAGGAGCTCTAGGCACTACCCCTGGGGTGGTGATGGACAGGGGAGTGGTCACACCCCTTTCCTTTGTTCAGTTTCGCACCAGAACAGGGGAGAAAGGGTCCCTGCAGGCTGGTTTATGCAAGGAGGGCACCATATGTGCCCTTCAAAGCATTTCCAGAGCCTCCCCCAGCCTGTAACACCTATTTCCAAAAGGAGAGGGTTTAACACCCTGCTCTCAGAGGAAATGCTTTGTTCTGCCTTCCTGGGACTGGGCTGCCCAAACCCCAGGAGGGCAGAACCCAGTATGTGAGGTGGAGGCAGCTGTAGCTGCAGTGCTAACCTCGGAGAGCTGGTTTTGGCAGTACTGGGGGTCCATGGTGGAGTCCCAAGGATGCATGGAATTGGCTCCCCAATACCAGCTTTGGAATGGGGGGGGGGGGGGGGGAAGGGAGACAATGCCATGATCTTAGACATGTTACATGGCCATATTCGGAGTTACCATTGTAAAGCTACATATAGGTATTGACCTATATGTAGTGCACGTGTGTAATGGTGTCCCTGCACTCACAAAGTCCTGGGAAATAGCCCTGAACTATGTGGGGGCACCTTTGCTAGTGCCAGGGTGTCCACACACTAAGTAACTTTGCACCTAACCTTCAGCAAGTGAAGATCAGACATATAGGTGAGTTATAAGTTACTTAAGTGCAGTGAAAATGGCTGTGAAATAACGTGTGCGTTATTTCACGCAGGCTGCAATGGCAGGCCTGTGCAAAGGTTTGTCTGAGCTCCCTATGGGTGGCAAAAGAAATGCTGCGGCCCATTTGGATCTCCTGGAACCCCAATGCCCTGGGTACTAAAGTACCATATACTTGGGACTTATAAGGGGGGTCCAGTATGCCAATTGAAATTGGTAAATGAAGTCACTGGCCTACAGTGACAAATTTAAAAGCAGAGAAAGCATAAGCACTGAGGTTCTGGTTAGCAGAGCCTCAGTGACACAGTTAGGCACTACACAGGCATACACATTAGGCCATAAATTATGAGCACTGGGGTCCTGACCAGCAGGATCCCAGTGAGCCAGGGAAAAACATACCGACAGACTTGTAAAAATGGGGGTAACATGCCAAGGAAGATGGTACTTCCCTACAATCTCACACTGGCATCAGTGTGGATTTATTGTGCTGAGAAGTTTGATACCAAACTTCTTAGATTTCAGTGTAGCCATTATGGAACTGTGGAGTTTGTGTTTGACAAACTCCCAGACCGTATACTCTTTATGGCTCCCTGCACTTACAATGTCTAAGAATTTACTTAGACACTGTAGGGGCATATTGCTAATGCAGCTATGCCCTCACATGTGGTATGTGCACCCTGCCTTAGGGCTGTAAGGCCTGCTAGAGGGGTGACTTACCTATGCCACAGGCAGTGGGTTGTGGGCATGACACTCCGAGGGGAGTGCCATGTCGACTTAGTCTTTTTCTCCCTACCAGCACACACAAGCTGTGAGGCAGAGTGCATGTGCTGAGTGAGGGGTCCCCAGGGTGGCATAAGACATGCTGCAGCCCATAGAGACCTTCCCTTGCCATAGGGCCCTTGGTACCAGGGGTACCATTTACAAGGGACTTATCTGTGTGCCAGGGCTGTGCCAATTGTGGAGACAAAGGTACCGTTAGGGAAAGAACACTGGTGCTGTGGCCTGGTTAGCAGGATCCAAGCACACTTTCAATCATAACTAGTATCGGCAAAACATTAGGGGGTAACCATGCCAAGGAAGGCATTTCCTCACACATGTTAAGCTGTGTATGGAAAAATACATGCGGCCACCAATGTGACGGCGTTTGAAGCTAAGCTGAACACAAAATGGAGTTAGTGGTCAAGATGGAGCCAGTGGTTAAATACAGATAGCATTACCTACTATTAGGCTAATTTGAGGGTTCATCTGTCTAGCAGGATTAGTAGGGCTGGGGCACGACATCTCCACGACTTCCAGCCTCATTTAATGGCCTCTGGTGGTATGGATGTCAAGAGATGGCATTACCCGAAGGCCCCTGAAGACTTTCCTTTCCATGGACACCAAGCGCTATCAAGTTTTTTGGGAGCGATTACGCTTTTCTTTTTGGGACGCTGAGCACTGATGTTGTGCAGTCAAAGACCACTGTTTGTAGGCAATATTGTATGGATCACCGAGGTTACGGAAGGGGAAGATTGTCAGCCAAAGAAGGAGGGCTGCTACGGGAGTAATATTTAAGCAGTGGTGTGATTTGTAAGTTTTGACAAGAGGGGGATTGTCAGCCTATGTCAGAGGGCTGCATGGGATTGTATTTTAAGCTTTGGGAGTGATTTTATACTTTACTGGCTGGCACCTGTGTTTTTGGGACAGCCAATATTTATTTGAATTTTAGGGACTCAAATTTTTCTGGTAGGTGAGCCCTCCATTTTTCCCCACTCACCGGAGACCCATTGTTGGCCACCATTTTGGGTTAGTGTCGGTCTAGTTGATCGGAACCCAAACGTTTTATAATTCAGACCCGGGGGGGCACGCAGCGGACACGCCATCTGCGCGCTAAAGGCAAGCCCGTCCGCGCCTGGACGGGCCCAGACCCCTTATATTTGAAGGATAATGGTAAGCTCATATACCTCAGCGGAACTGAGGGACCTCAGAAAAGGCCCATGGGATAGCGGTCAGGTTTGCCCAAACCTAGTGAATAGTGTTTGGTCCTGTCCCTCTTGTAAATGGGTCCTTCCTGACTCGGGAGGTTTAGACACACGGCACCTTAATCACCGTTTAGTCCTTCAACTGATAAATTGCCGCTCCCTACCCACACAAAAGTTAGACATAAATCTTTTATTGAGTGATTTGTCACCGGCCGCCCTCTTTCTTACGGAGACTTGGCTCCACGAGTGTTCAGGTCCGGATATTGCCCTAGCTTTACCTAAAGGGTATGTTATGTCAAGGCTTGACAGAGCGACGGGTAAGGGAGGGGGGATTGCAGTTATTTTTAAACAGGATTTTCTTTTTAGCCATTATCCGCTGGAGTTAGTAGGGTGGGAGTGCTATTGTATCGGCCACAAGGGCCGTATGAAGATTTCCTCAACTCCCTTCCTGATCAAGTAGCAGAATTTAATTTGCATGAAACCAAATTTAACAGTGCGAGGAGATTTTAACATACAAGTAGACAACCTAGAGCGCACTGCAGCGAAACGTCTGCTGAGCGATTTGGAAGCGTTAGGACTAAAACAACTAATTAGCGGTCCGACACAGGAGAGAGGACATACTATTGATTTGGTTTTTAGTAATCTTCCCTCGCTTAGTACCTTGTCCCCGTCAGCTTGGTCCGATCATTTTTTAATTACATTAAAAATTGAGTTTCCCCTGGGACCGGGCTTCCAACAGCCTATATGAAGGAGGGCAAGGAAACGGCACAATCTCAAGGAGGAAGAGTGGATTAAAGTGCTAACGAACAGGAAAGAAGACTATGTGAGGGATAATTATATGGACACCACTCTTTAATGACTGGATTACTAGTTGTCTTGATACTCTGCTCCTTTATAAGGATTTTTCCGGGTACAGGAGAAGGGACAAAACCTTGTGGTTTTCCCCTCATTTGACAACACTGAAGAGGAATTGTAGGCGTTTAGAGAGGAAATGGAGGAAATCCTTAAAACAGGAAGATAGGGAAGAGTACAGACAAGCAATTAGGCATTATCATGGAGATATAAGGCTAGCTCAAGCCGCCTAGTATGGGGATAAGATCGAACAGGCATCAGGATCCCCGAAAGAAATCTTTCGGGTATTGAAGGAGATGCTTTACTTTCCTATCTGCCCTGAAGCAACGGAAGCTTCAGAGGAACATAGTAACAACTTAGCCACATATTTCCTACAGAAGATTGAGGATATCTATAAGAACTTCCCAGGGGAAGAGGAGAATGTCTGAGCAGACCAGTGATAGTAATGATGGCTCAGCAATTTTACAGTGTTTTTCACCTATTTCAGAGGAAAGCACTGCTTTGCTTCTGGGCAAACTGAAATCGGGTTCTCCTCTAGATCCTGCTCCCCCTTACATACTAACTTTGGGAGCACCTGCCACAACATCTGTTATAATGGAGCTTCTGAACAGCTCCTTACAAAGGAGCAGTGCCCCCGAACAATAGAAGCATGCAGTGGTCGAACACCTGCTAAAAAAAAACAAAAAAAAACAACCTAGATGGGGCCGATTTAAAAAACTATAGGCTGATATCACTTCTTCCAGTTATGGCAAAAATAATTGACAAACATGTCAATACGCACATTTCTAGCTTTCTTGAAGATCATGATATCCTGCATCCCACGCAAATGGGCTTTAGACCTGCCCATTGCACAGAATCAGCTATGATAGCGGTTACAGAAGAGGCTAGAAAACGGATGGATCAGGGACTGGCAACAGCCATCATAATGCTGGATTTAAGTGCTGCATTGGATACGGGGAATCATGGTCTCCTGATCCAAAGAATGGAAAAAAGCTGGAATTAAAGGCCAGGCACTTAAATGGATGAGGTCTTTCCTTCAAAAGAAATCCTTTCAGGTATTAGATTGCTCTTTGTCGGAGCAGTTTAGATTACATTGTGGGGTACACCAGGGCTCATCTTTGAGTCCTACTCTTTTTAATATTTATATGGCTCCTCTAGCAGATTTAGTGGAACCTTTTGGTTTGTCCCTGATATCCTATGCCAATGACACGCAGTTGGTGGTGTCTTTCTCCGGTGAAGGCTGTAGATAACTCTGCTTTGCCAGCTTGCATGCAAGCTGTTTCGAGTTGGATGACCGACAGCAGGCTCCAACTCAAAGAAAAGACAGACAATGTTCCTGGGAAAGCTTTCCAACCCAACGAATAATATTCTGCCGGGTATCCAGCTGGAACATTTACCTCCCCCAAAAGATCATATTAAAGCCCTAGGAATTTGGTTAGATTCAAAATGAACACTAGAGGACCAAGCTAGGATGCTCTCCGCCTCCTGTTTTGGATTATTAAGGTTACTCCGAAAGGTCATTGGCTTGCTTCCTCCCCTGGCTAGAAGACTTACGGTACGGGCCCTTATTTTATCTAGGCTTGATTATGGTAATAGTCTTTTTCTGGGCTCGCCGGAATATGTCATCAAGAATTTGCAAACAGTACAAAATGCGGCTGCTCGGTTATTGTTTAATATGCCAAAGCATACATCGGCCAAGCAAGCGCTGACCACCCTGCATTGGTTGTCAGTAGGGAGAAGAATTAAGTTTAAATCTTTGTGCATCTTTCACAGAACCCTATATAATAGGGGCCCACATCAATTGAAAAACTTGGTTTCATTTTATGCCCCTACTAGAGCTCTAAGATCTTGGGCCAGATGTAGTAAAATCCAATTTAGCGAATCGGAAATTGCATGCAGAACGGTGTCTCAGACACAGTCTGCAAATCTCAATGGGGTCGCAAAGACCCACCTCATTAATATGAATGAGGTGGGTCACATTTTGCAATCCCACTGAGATGCCCTGCACTCACAGGGATGGTGGCCTGCTGGAGACAGCAGACCTCCATGTCTGACTGCTTTTTGAATAAAGCAGTTTTTTTTTTGTATTGCAGCCCGTTTTCCTTAAAGGAAAATGAGTTGCAAAACAAAAAAAAACAACAAAAAAAAAAAAAACAACATTTGTTTTTTCAGGGTAGGCAGTGGTCGATTGGACCACTGCCTGCTCTGAAAAAACATTAATGGCGACATTCACAAAGAGGAAGGGGTCCAATGGGGACCCCTTCCCTTTTGCAAATGGGTTACCACCAGTGTGACACTGGTGGTAACTGCGAATTTCTTTACGAGCGCGTTCGCGGTCACAAAGCAATTCTGCATCACGGTGCGAGTCGCAAATAGGAAGGGAACACCCCTTCCTATTTGCAAGTCACATTTGCATTTTGCGAGTCAGTAGTGACTCACAAAATGTGAATGTGCATCGCGATGCGCGTTTTGCATGGCGCAAACTGTGAAAATCGCAGTTTTCATTTTTGCAGTTTGTGCCATGCAAAACGCTTCCTACATCTGGCCCCTTCTTCCAAAGCCTTAGTTGTACTCCCCAAAGTAAGAAAAACAAGATGGGGAGGGAGATCGATGAAATATCAGGGAGCCAAATTGTGGAACTCGCTTCCCCTCAACATCCGGGTGATTAGGCAGGAGTTGTAATTTCGGAAAGCCATCAAAACCTGGCTTTTTTAGTTTTTTAATTTTATTTCCCTTTTTTTTTTAAAATAAATATTCTCTGTGATCCAGTTTCTTCTTGCTTGCTATGAGGCTAGAGTCCTTCTCAGAGCCACAAAGTCTTCGGTTAGTTTGGCGCTATACAAAATGCAACAACATAACACTGGTGCCGAAAGGTCGTTTTTATTTAGGGTCAAAGTTGAACACCCTTCTTGGTGGTAGAACTTGCTAGGGGATGTTTGCCACTTTGGATACCAAAGTACTGTGATCATCACTTGTGAGAGTGTCAAGGTTGACTGTTCCTTTTTAATTTCCACAATTATGTAGGAATCGACAATTTGAGATTATACGCTGTCTGGGCCATGCAAGCACATGGTTTATTTTGGCAAAGATGATTTCTTTTAAAACACATTGCAGCAGGTCATCTAGCACCTCAATCCCAAACCCCTCATCAAAACTCAAACTTTTCTGCGTGTGTGTGGAGGTTTCATTCCATGCTAATGCCTGAACCATCCTATGGCACTTCTGAGACAATCATTAGAGTCAGCTCAACGCCACAGCATGAAATACCAGTGATTGAGGGCTTAATTTTTCCAGCTTGAAAACAGTTCATACCTGACAAAGTCAGGCATCTTGAGAGGCCATTTACATAAGTAATGACATTCTAAGACAAAGTTCAATTGGACCTGAAAGGTTTTGTCCACCTTACAGGTCACATGCACAGTCTACTATTTGCAGCCAGAACACAAGGGATGCTTTCAAGTTAAGCGTCAGACTAACCATGGGGTGCTCTACAGAGACCAATGGGAAAAGGTCCAGCGTCTGATCAAGGAGGCAGTGGAAACAGTTCATACCCCTATCACCAGAATAAGGTGAGCAGGAAGTCTTTCAGGACTGATTTAGAAGATATTGGGACCGTTGATATCCTGGACCAGAAAAACCTTCATCCTGACCACCCCTTTTAAAAGGCACTGGACTGACGCATGAAAGCAGGGTCTGAGACGTGCCATCCGTGACCGCATGGAATCACATGTTAAGTTTTAGACTGAACTGCATGCATTAGTTACTGATAAATTTGTCACTTACCGAACTATAAGCAGAAGAAATAGCACCAGTAGAACTACAAAGATGACTGGGGAGAGCAAAACCAACCTCTCGCGAGACTGTGGCTGTCTGCCTATAATAGGAAGAAACATCAATAAGGTCTGCGCATGATGACTGGTTCATTGCAGTGATATCAATCATTAGAGAGACTGGAAGCACTGCAGGCATCAATACTAAGAGTGCATACGGCCAAGTCACAACCCCTCCTCCAACCAACAGGGGAGAAGTGTCCAATCTCCATCATCAGAATTATTCTTTATGATCAAATTGACAGAGCTCATCATACTGGTACAGCCAGGAGCTTCCATTTAATGCTTCTTTTTTCACTGACTGAAGATACATGGGAATCATTTTAAACATTCTGCGGGATCAAGATACCACAGGGTACAAGTCACCTCTTGTGCTTCAAGAAGTCAACCTTTAGTAATAATATATGTGAAAACAATGATGTGCTCCTATTGTTTAACATATATGTTCAAATAGCACATCATGCACTGATATGTTACATAATGCACCAACATCTGCTTCTCTAGAAAGGGGTTGGCAAAGTGAATACTTTCAATCACTTAAGTGTAACTTCACTGAACAAGGGTCTAGAGTGACGAACTGCTGGAATTTTATTATATTTAGAATAACACCCCAACTGACCTCAATTTGAGCAGGAATTTTAATCAGGAAATGATAATTGTTTTTGATTACTTGTTGTGCTGCCTCCTATACTTTTTTTTATTAAAGACTGGTTAGACGGTTAGGGCCTCATTACGACATTTGGCGGCCGGTGGTAAGCTGGCGGTAACACTGCTAACAGGCTGGTGGTGTTCCGCCACCTATTATGACAGTGGAGCAATAGCATACCGCCAGCCCCTCCAACATACCGCAAGGCTTCCGCCTGGCGGTCATAATCCCCAACCGCCAGCCTGTTCATGGTGGTAAACTCCGCCATGGAAAGGCTGGCAGTAAGGGGGACTTTAGGTGCCCCCTGCACTGCCCATGCACTTGGCATGGGCAGTGCAGGGGCCCCCAGACGCAGCCCCATCGCGCATTTCAATGCCCGAATTTTGGGCAGCGAAATGCACGACAGGTGCTACTGCACCCGCTGCGCATCAACCTTGCCACCAGCTCTATTACGAGCCGGGTGCAATGTTGATGTGACTTTTCCACTGCGCCAGCGGACGGAAACACTGTTACCGTCTGCTGGCCCAGCGAAAAAGTCATAATAGGGAGCCAGATATACCGCCATCACTGGCGGTATACTGGCGCACGCAGCTTCTGCGGTCTTGGAGTAAGACCGAAGTTGTAATGAGGGCCTTATTCTTTCCAGCGTGTTGTGTTTTGTTTTCACTGATAATGCACTGCCTGCAGAAACAAGAATGGTATGTGATTTTAAATGAAGTGCGTTTTGTAAGTTATGAAATTATATTGTTTTTCAATTTTGACATTTTGTATTACTATGGTTATGAAGTTATTTATTATTTTATATTACATTTCATTTTAGTCTTCTTACTGTACCATGTTTTATTTTTAATACAGACTGTTAATTATACAAGGTTACGCAAGTAATGTTTAAAAATAATTATAGGTTTTTGTATATGATGGTTCCTGTTGGTTTTTAGTGTTTGTTGGATTGTTTGCTTTTTTGAACAGATGTTTACTTCACATTGCACCATCTGGTACATTTTTTTTTTTATAGAAATCTTAGGTTTAATTTGGGTTATAAATTATTCTAGTCTAAGGTCTTGGTAGCTTTGCTCTTTTCTGAGGATTTGGTGTAGGGTAGAGTATCTTCGGCCTAATGTGGCTTGCAGGTGTTGTGCCATCCTTCCACTTGCTTGTTGGTTTTGACTTGTACCGGGAACTTGGTTGGCTTCTGTGGCCAGAGCGATGCAGTCTGCCAATCCAAGTGTCTTCAGAACAATCCATTATGGGACTAAGGGGGTTATTCTAACTTTGGAGGAGGTGTTAATCCGTCCCAAAAGTGACGGAAAAGTGACGGATTTACCACCAGCCGTATTACGAGTCCATTATATCCTATGGAATGTCGGTGTAGAGTCCGGCAGAATGTTATCCCCAGTGTGGAATTTTGAGAGCTGACCTACATACAAATCGGTCAGTTAACAGAATTCAGAATCAGAGTGGTTTGCAATCCAACTTACCTCCTAAATATTCTTGAGGTAAGTCGCAAAATTGTAATTCACTAAATTTAGGGACAGCTGCATTAATGATGGTATGCAAGATACAATTTACTACATCATTTCTTTTAATTCATTCTGTTTTCCTTAAAGGAAACGGGTGGAGTTTAAAAAAAAAAAAATTGAAAGTAGACTATGGTCCTCTGGATGACTTCCTAATCAGCATTTTTTTTTTTTTTTTTACATCCACAAAAGGGGAATCTGTGCCACGTCCTAAAGTACTGGCATATTTCAATAGTTGCCCTCCCTACTGAACAGCATGCAAAATCTATTCCAGAAGAGGAGACTGTAGGAAGGTAGCCTCTTTCTAGCCTTTTGGCCTGTTTGTGAGTATATGTCAGGGTGTTTTCACTGTCTCACTGGGATCATGCTAGCCAGGACCCCAGTGCTCATAAGTTTGTGGCCTATATGCATGTGTTCCCTGTGTGATGCCTAACTGTCTCACTGAGGCTCTGCTAACCAGAACCTCAGTGGTTATGCTCTCTCTGCTTTCCAAATTGTCACTAACAGGCTATTGACCAATTTTACCAATTCACATTGGCATACTGGAACACCCGTATAATTCCCTAGTATATGGTACTGAGGCACCCAGGGTATTTGGGTTCCAGGAGATCCCTATGGGCTGCAGCATTTCTTTTGCCACCCATAGGGAGCTCTGACAATTCTTACACAGGCCTGCCACTGCAGCCTGAGTGAAATAATGCCCACATTATTTCACAGCCATTTTACACTGCACTTAAGTAACTTATAAGTCACCTATATGTCTAACCTTCACCTGGTGAAGGTTGGGTGCCAAGTTACTTAGCGTGTGGGCACCCTGGCACTAGCCAAGGTGCCCCCACATCGTTCAGGGCAAAATCCCCGGACTTTGTGAGTGCGGGGACACCATTACACGTGTGCACTATACATAGGTCACTACCTATGTATAGCGTCACAATGGTAACTCCGAACATGGCCATGTAACATGTCTAGGATCATGGAATTGTCACCCCATTGCCATTCTGGCATTGGGGAGACAATTCCATGATCCCCCGAGTCTCTAGCACAGACCCGGGTACTGCCAAACTGCCTTTCCCGGGGTTTCACCGCAGCTGCTGCCAACCTCTCAGACAGGTTTCTGCCCTCCTGGGGTCCGGCCAGGCCCAGGAAGGCAGAACAAAGGACTTCCTCAGAGAGAGGGTGTTACACCCTCTCTGTAGGAAGTTGGCTCTGTATGCACTATTTCAAAGTAAGGAATAGTATGCACAGAGTTCAAGGTTTCTCCTTAGAGGTAAGATAGTGGCAAAAAGAGATAGAGCATTAGTATTATTTTGTGGTAGTGTGGTCGAGAAGTAGGCTTATCAAAGGAGTAGTGTTAAGCCTTTGTTGTACACACACAGGCAATAAATGAACACACACACTCAGAGACAATTCCAGGCCAATAGGTTTTTGTATAGAAAATAAATCTCTTTTCTTAGTTTATTTTAAGAACCACAGGCTCAAATTTTACATGTAATACTTCAAATGAAAGGTATTGCAGGTAAGTACTTTAGGAACTTTGAATAATCAAAATAGCATACACAGTTTCTAAATAACTCACATATAGCTATTTTAAAACTAGACAGTGCAATTTGCAACAGTTCCTGGGGGGAGTAAGAGTTAGTTAGTTCTTGCAGGTAAGTAAACCACCTACGGGGTTCAAGTTTGGGGAGACACAAGTCAGCACAGAAAGTACACCCTCAGCAGCACGGGGCGGCCGGGTGCAGTGTGCAAACACGCGTCGGGTTTCCAATTGATTTCAATGGGAGACCAAGGGGTCTCTTCAGCAATGCAGGCAGGCGGGGGGGGGGGGGGGGGGGGGCTCCTCGGGGTAGCCACCACCTGGGCAAGGGAGAGGGCCTCCTGGGGGTCACTCCTGCGCTGGAGTTCCAATCTTTCAGGTCCTGGGGGCTGCGGTGCAGAGTCTTTACCAGGCGTCGGGATCTGGGAGTCTGGCAATCGCAGTCATGGGGAGCCTCGGGATTCCCTCTGCAGGCGTCGCTGTGGGGGCTCAGGGGGGACAACTCTGGCTACTCACGGTCTCGTAGTCGCCGGGGAGTCCTCCCTGCAGTGTTTCTCCACAAGTTTAGCCGGGGGCATCAGGTGCAGAGTAGCAAGTTTCACGCTTCCGGCGGGAAACGCAGTTGTTTTAAAGTTGCAGTCTTGGATGAACAGAGCCGCTGTCCTCTGGGATTTCTTGGTCCTTCTAGAGCAGGGCAGTCCTCTGAGGATTCAGAGGTCGCTGGTCTCTGGGGAGAGCGTCGCTGGAGCAGTGTCTTTAGAAGTGGGGAAGACAGGCCGGTAGAGCTGGGGCCAAAGCAGTTGGTGTCTGTCTTCTCTGCAGGGTTTTTCAGCTTAGCAGTACTCTTCTTAGGTTGCAGGAAGGAATCTGAGTTCCTTTGTTCTGGGGAGCCCCAAAATACTGAATTTAGGGGTGTGTTTAGGTCTGGGAGGGCAGTAGCCAATGGTTACTATCCTTGAGGGTGGCTACACCCTCTTTGTGCCTCCCCCCTAAGGGGAGGGGGGCACATTCCTAATCCTATTGGGGGAATCCTCCATCTGCAAGATGGAGGATTTCTAAAAGTCAGTCACCTCAGCTCAGGACACCTTAGGGGCTGTCCTGACTGGCCAGTGACTCCTCCTTGTTTCTCATTATCTCTCCTGGACTTGCCGCCAGAAGTGGGGGCTGTGTACAGGGGAGGGGGCATCTCCACTAGCTGGAGTGCCCTGGGGCATTGTAACACGAAGCCTGAGCCTTTGAGGCTCACTGCTAGGTGTTACAGTTCCTGCAGGAGGGAGGTCTGAAGCACCTCCACCCAGAGCAGGCTTTTGTTTCTGTCCTCAGAGAGCACAAAGGCTCTCACCACATGGGGTCAGAAACTCGTCTCAGCAGCAGGCTGGCACAGACCAGTCAGTCCTGCACTGAACAATTGGGTAAAATACAGGGGGCATCTCTAAGATGCCCTCTGTGTGCATTTTTTAATAAATCCAACACTGGCATCAGTGTGGGTTTATTATTCTGAGAAGTTTGATACCAAACTTCCCAGTATTCAGTGTAGCCATTATGGAGCTGTGGAGTTAGTTTTTAACAGACTCCCAGCCCATATACTCTTATGGCTACCCTGCACTTACAATGTCTAAGGTTTTGCTTAGACACTGTAGGGGCATAGTGCTCATGCACATATGCCCTCACCTGTGGTATAGTGCACCCTATCTTAGGGCTGTAAGGCCTGCTAGAGGGGTGACTTGCCTATGCCACAGGCAGTGTGAGGTTGGCATGGCACCCTGAGGGGAGTGCCATGTCGACTTAGTCATTTTCTCCCCGCCAGCACACACAAGCTGGCAAGCAGTGTGTCTGTGCTGAGTGAAGGGTCCCTAGGGTGGCATAAGATGCTGCAGCCCTTAGAGACCTTCCATGGCATCAGGGCCCTTGGTACCAGTTACAAGGGACTTACCTGGGTGCCAGGGTTGTGCCAATTGTGGAGACAACAGTACATTTTAGGTGAAAGAACACTGGTGCTGGGGCCTGGTTAGCAGGGTCCCAGCACACTTCTCAGTCAAGTCAGCATCAGTATCAGGCAAAAAGTGGGGGGTAACTGCAACAGGGAGCCATTTGTTTACACTCTCCCTTTGGAAAAAGGTGTCAGGGCTGGGGAGGAGTAGCCTCCCCCCCAGCCTCTGGAAATGCTCTGCATAAGCCAGTCTACACCGGTTCAGGGATTCCCCAGCCCTGCTCTGGCGCGAAACTGGACAAAGGAAAGGGGAGTGACCACTCCCCTGACCTGCACCTCCCAGGGGAGGTGCCCAGAGCTCCTCCAGTGTGCTCCAGACCTCTGCCATCTTGGAAACAGAGGTGTTGCTGGCACACTGGACTGCTCTGAGTGGCCAGTGCCATCAGGTGACGTCAGATTCCTTCGGATAGGCTCTTACCTTTCTTACTAGCCTATCCTCCTTCCTAGGTAGCCAAACCTTTTCTGGCTATTTGGGGTCTCTGCTTTGGGGAATTCTTCAGATACCGAATGCAAGAGCTCACCAGAGTTCCTCTGCATCTCTCTCTTCACCTTCTGTCAAAGGATCGACCACGGACTACTCAGGACGTCTGCAAAACCGCAACAAAGTAGCAAAGACGACTACTGCAACCTTGTATCGCTGATCCAGCCGCCTTCTCAACTGTTTCCTGGTGGTGCATGCACCAGGAGCTCTGAAGAAATCTCCTGTGGGTCGACGGAATCTTCCCCCTGCAACCGCAGGCAACAAAAGACTGCATCATCGGTCCTCTGGGTCCCCTCTCAGCACGACGAGCGTGGTCCCTGGAACTCAGCAACTGTCCAAGTGACTCCCACAGGCCAGTGACTCTTCAGTCCAAGTTTGGTGGAGGTAAGTCCGTGCCTCCCCACGCTAGACTGCATTGCGGGGTACCGCGTGATTTGCAGCTGCTCCGGCTCCTGTGCACTCTTCTAGGATTTCCTTCGTGCACAGCCAAGCCTGGGTCCCGACACGCTAACCTGCAGTGCACAACCTTCTGTGTTGTCCTCCGGTGTCATGGGACTCCCTTTTGTGTCTTCGGGTGGACTCCGGTTCACTCCTCTTCCAAGTGCCTGTTCCAGTACTTCTGCAGGTGCTGCCTGCTTCTGCGGGGGCTCTGAGTTGCTGAGAGCCCCCTCGGTCTCCTCCTCCAAGGGGCGACATCCTGGTCCTTCCTGGTCCCCAACAGCAGCCAAAAACCTCTACTGCGACCCTTGCAGCTAGCAAGGCTTGTTTGCGGTATTTCTGCATGGAAACACTTCTGCAACATTCAGCACGCCGTGGGACATCTTCCATCCAAAGGAGAAGTTCCTAGCCCTTTTCGTTGTTGCAGAATCTTCGGCTTCTTCCACCCAGAGGCAGCCCTTTTCCACCTTCATCCGGGGTTTCCTGGGCTCACTCAGACTGCACATCAATACTTTTCATTATGCAGTGAGAATCAAGTTATTATACATTAGGGGTAGCAAGTGCTAGAAATATACTCATGTCAAACTATGTCCACATTACATATTTCAAATCAATGAGTGTGACTTTCCATTGATAGAAAAATGGATCCTACCACACTCCTGGCCCGTTGTGCCCATTCCCTGGTCTCAGTGATCTCATGAAACTGGCCAGGGGACATGATCTCCTACAGAAAGCACCTTAGAGGCAGCCTGCTCCACATCTGCTACCAAAACCAGGTCTGTTACTTAATTCAGTCTTGAAGGTCCAATGGTGATGACAAGGAGGAATTGCAGAGCAAACTAACCAGACAAGTGCAAAAACGCAATATAATATCAGGAAATAAATTATGTTTCAGTTGGGTGAGAGCCACATATGGTGAAGAAGACACTAAATCAAAAACAGAAATAGAAGAGAAGATGCACCTAAGTGCTTCAAGTGCTCTTGCCCATTCCCAATTACTCTCCTCCTCCCCCTCAGCATGAGATGTATAAATTGTAGACGGTCATTGGCCTTTTCAACTGAAACAAAAATCCAAGATTGTCCCTTAAAGAATTTCCAGTTTAGACTGCTGAACAATCCCCACCTGCACCCTTTGTTGCTTGAAACTGTCGATCAATGACTTGAGCTCTTTGTGCAGGAATCCACAAAATTCCTACCACACAGCATTGCCCCATCTGTGTCGATAGAAATGCTGGCCCATTTGTGTGGCTGGGTCTATTGCCCCAACAGGAACAGATCAAACCAAGGACAATGGGACCCAATGCATGGGGACTTCTATTGAGCAATGAGCCATCACCACACAAACATCAACTGGAGCAAATTCTTTAGCAAATGTCAAACTAAGTTTATAAAATACCACAGTAAAGATAAGGACCGAGCTTCTCACATATAAATACAAGCAAAAACACATTTGTGCCTTACCATCACTCGTGAAATTGTAGGCGGTGTGCTGCCAGCCTCTGTCACCACACATCACTCTGCACTCTATGTATCCGACCGCTTCTCTTCTGGGTATTTGCAGGCTGAGGTTACCAGGCATCAACTGGGAGGCTGGCACATTGTTCTCATTGTGATACCAAACTACAGAGACGGCTTTTCCTGTGATGTAGCTGTGCAGGAACACACCATTTTCAGACTGTGTAGCTACAATTGAAATGTTGCAGACAGGATCTGCAAGAAAACAGACCATATTTAAAAGATAGAAATTCAATGGCTCAATAATTAATAGGAGGCATATACGGGAGATCTTAAAGTTCCATAGAGTTACATTCAGTAAAATTGAATGCCATCAAGAAATGTTGCAGCAATTTATTTAAAAAAAAAAAAAAAAGCTTAATAGTTCAAGGTTCACCTGAGTTAGAGTTTTAATATAAAAATTAAAAAAAAAAAAATCCCCACTTATACAGGGGTGTGGAATTCATACAGCTCGACAACCAGAACAAGTTTGTTTATTTTGTACTTAGGCCAAGTAGACTCAACCCCTTGCAGCACAAACCCTTAGGCTGCTAGTTTACAGAAACACATTATGGACTAGGGAAAGGAATTGTCTGCAGTTAAGGTAATATTTGTGTTCATACGTTAATGCTATTCAAGCTTATATTTATAGTTTATTAATGCAAAGCCTTTATTATTAGGGTGAGCGCTCTAAGGAAATGTTGTAAGGTTGGACGGCATAACCAAGATCGGTCATGTTATAAAACACACGTTTGCAAAGTTTAACAATATGAAGCTACGTATAATACTCCCAGAAAGCTCTCCAATCAGATGCTAATATTTGAAGAAGCCTGAAAGCAAGTTTAATTCTTTGCTTTCAAAATTAATAAAATGTTCACAAAAAAAAAAAATGCAACTAAGGAAAAAAAGCTTTGCTTAACTACTGTGAAATTGTAGGTACCATTTCTTTGAAGCATCATTTAATAAAATGTGTAGAATTTTAATAAAAACCAAAATGTCTTGGTTAACATCAGACCTAATTAGGGGCCCAACTCTTAAAGTCACAAAAGTGTGCCCATGGTACATGTCCTTGCATTAATGCAGATATACGGCTTGCATGAATTTACACAAGCAGATATGCATGCATAGATTTGGTCATGCGAATCTGTTGAGCGTTTAAAAGTTCACTTTCCTCCAACCACTCCCCCTCCCCCCCCCCCCCAAACCCTGGAAGAAGTTTTACTTCTGCCCCTATCAGGAGTAAATTTCCAACCTTTGGCAGTATGGCAAAACATCAGAGAAGAGCTGGGAAACCCCCTAAAACATGGAAGTTGGTATGTTTACACAGACTCAAAAGGGCATTTCAACCCAGGAACTATTGCCCACCACTACTTCCAGCCCCAATATGTGATCTGTGGAAGGCGGCAAATGAAGGAAATTGATAATATTCAATCTGTACTACAGCATGAGCTGTAGCATAATCAGAGGTTATTACAAGAGCTCTTATATAATGAAATTGCTGCCATAATTTGTTGTCATACTAAATGGAACGGACAATTTTTTTTTTTTTATAAAAACAACTAGATTTATGACGCACCCTGTCCCAAGGACATGTAGATAGTTTGTTAAATTCCACACCCCTACTTGTAATCAAGGTATATTTGTAGCATGCAGGCAAAGAAATCTATCCATTTTGATGGTACAATTGTAAAACACAAATTCCCAAACTATTAGAACGGGGTTAAAAGGATAAGAAGATTCAAGTTGACCTCCACAAAAAAAAAAAAAAAATATATAAATAAATATCGAGCATACATCAGGGGCATTCAAAGGTCTATGCCATGACAGTACAACTAATCTACGTAAATCATCAGTTAGTGTGTCAGTCTCGAATGTAAGTGGAGAACTTTTAACATGAACGTAATTTAAAAATTCACTTGTGAATATGTGAAACATATGGTAAGTAAACATGAACACTGGCATATTGCAATACTTTACAGTGTATTAACGCTGTCCAGTCCCAGGAAGGCAGAACAAAGGATTACACCCTCTCCCTTTGGAAACCGGTGTTAAGGGCTGGGGAGGAGTAGCCTCCCCCAGCCTCTGGAAAGGCTTTGAAGGGCACAAATGGTGCCATCCTTGCATAAGCCAGTCTACACCAGTTCAGGGATCCCCCAGCCCCTGCTCTGGCGCAAAACTGAACAAAGGAAAGGGAAGTGACCACTCCCCGGTCCATCACCACCCCTGGGGTGGTGCCCAGAGCTCCTCCAGTGTGTCCCATACCTCTGCCATCTTGGATGAAGAGGTGTGAAGGCACTCTGGAGGCCTCTGAGTGGCCAGTGCCAGAAGGTGATGTCAGAGACCCCTCCTGATAGGTGCTTACCTGACTAGGTGGCCAATCCTCCTCTGAGGGCTATTTAGGGTCTCTCCTGTGGGCTTCTCTTCAGACCTTTGTCCAGTTTCACGCCAGAGCAGGGGCTGGGGAATCCCTGAACTGGTGTAGACTGGTTTATGCCAGGATGGCACCATGTGCCCTTCAAAGCCTTTCCAGAGGCTGGGGAGGCTACTCTTCCCCAGCCCTTAACACCTATTTCCAAAGGGAGAGGGTGTAACGCCCTCTCTCAGAGGAAATCCTTTGTTCTGCCTTCCTGGGACTGGGCTGCCCAGACCCCAGGAGGGCAGAAGCTTGTCTGTGGGTTGGCAGCAGCGGTAGCTGCAGTGAAAACCCCAGAGAGCTGGTTTGGCAGTAACCGGTGTCCATGCTGGAGCCCCTGGGATGCATGGAATTGGCACCCCAATACCAGATTTGGCATGGGGGTCAATTCCATGATCTTAGACATGTTACATGGCCATATTCAGAGTTACCATTGTGAAGCTACATATAGGTATTGACATATATGTAATGCACGGGTGTAATGGTGTCCCCGCACTCCCAAATTCCAGGGAAATTGCCCTAAACTATGTGGGGGCAGCTTGGCTAGTGCCAGGGTGCGCTCACACTTAGTAACTTTGCACCCAACCTTCACCAAGTGAGGGTTAGACATATAGGTGACTTATAAGTTATATAAGTTAAGTGTAAATGGCTGTGAAATAATGTGGACGTTATTTCACTCAGGCTGCAGTGGCAGTCCTGTGTAAAGATTTGTCTGAGCTCCCTGTGGGTGGCAAAAGAAATGCTGCAGCCCATAGGGATCTCCTGGAACCCCAATACCCTGGGTACCATATACTAGGGAATTATAAGGGTGCTCCAGTGTGCCAATTAGAATTGGTGAAAATCATCACTAGCCTATAGTGACAATTTTAAAGGCAGAGAGAGCATAAGCACTGAGGTTCTGGTTAGCAGAGCCTCAGTGACAGTCACTACACAGGGACTCACATTCAGGCCACAAACTATGAGCACGGGGGTCCTGGCTAGCAGGATCCCAGTGAGACAGGCAAAAACAAACTGACATACAAGTAAAAATGGGGGTAACATGGCAGGCAAGATGGTACTTTCCTATATCATCCTATTACTATAAACTCCCAATTAACACTTCTTGATTCTTCCCTCCTCAATCTTTCCATTACTCTAGTCAATCCAACTAATAAACTCACATTTCCGCTGCTCAAATTAACTCATAAAAATACTAAAACTGAACTCATATTTCCCTATACTAATCCAATACTAATTCCTGTTGGGCTTCGGAGTTGCGTGCTACTCACCGAAAAGCGCTTTGGCGCCGCGTCAGGGGTAGTAAGCGTTATATAAATACTATTACAATAAATATACAATATGGCGTTCCGCAATCATGAAGTCTGTGAAAATGGTCCTAGAGGTCGTGGGGGCACCTCTGCTAATGCAGGGGTGCCCTCATACACAGGTACTCTGCACCCAGCCTTCAGGGGTGGAAGGCATGCAATAAGGGTAACTTATAAGTGACCTGGGGCTGTGTAAATGGCAGTGAAAGGGTGCATGCACCTTTGACGCTTCTACATGACTGCCATTGCAGCCTGCAGAAGCCTCTGCACGGGCTCCCTATGGGTGGCAAAAAAAAAAAAAAATGCTGCAGTCCATAGGAACCCACTGGAATCCCAATGCCCTGGGTACCTAAGCATCATAAACTAGGTGTTAGACTTTTCATCCTTGGCGTGGTCTCCCTTAACTTTTTGCCTCTGTTCCCCAGATTGTTGTGTGCTCGACTCTGATTTTGCTGTTTGTTACTCTGGGCACTTTACCACTGCTAACCAATGCTAAAGTGCAAGTGCTCCTTTACAAAATATGTACGTAATTGGCTTGTCCATGATTGGCATATTTGATGTATTAGTAAGTCCCTAGTACAGTGCATTAGAGGTGCCCAGGGCCTGTAAATCAAATGCTACTAGTGGGCCTGCAGCACTGGTTGTGCCACCCACATAAGTAGCTCTGTAATCATGTCTCAGACCTGCCACCGCAGTGTCTATGTGTGCAGTTTTAACTGTAAATTCGACTTGGCAAGTGTACCTACTTGCCAGGCCTAAACCTTCCCTTTTCTTACATGTAAGGCACCCTTAAGGTAGGCCCTAGGTAGCCCCAAAGGCAGGGTGCAGTGTATGTTTAAGGTAGGACATATAAAAACATTACTATATGTCCTGTGAACTATTGCTAAATTTGTGTTTCACTGTTGCAAGGCCTGTCCCTCTCATAGGTTAACATGGGGCCTACCTTTAAATCTGATTAAAGTGTATGTTCCCTTTGGGAGCGGATGGACATGTGGAGGTTGGGGTGTCTGAGCTCACAATTAAAAAATGCATCTTTTAGTAAAGTTGATTTTAAGATTGTGTGTTTGAAAATGCCACTTTTAGAAAGTGAGCATTTTCTTGCTTATACCATTCTGTGACTCTGCCTGTTTGTGGATTCACTGTCTGGGTCAGTTTGACAGTTGGGCTGGTTGCACCTCACACTAG
Source organism: Pleurodeles waltl (assembly GCF_031143425.1). NCBI lineage: Eukaryota > Metazoa > Chordata > Amphibia > Caudata > Salamandridae > Pleurodeles > Pleurodeles waltl. The sequence goes on from NW_027150394.1 coordinate 56,074, forward strand.
ACAGTGACACAAAGGGAGCTGGGGTGTAGTCTGCATTTCCTGATGAGCCATCTGTGCTAGGAGGGAGGGGAGAAGTGGTCACTTACACCTGAAAGGGCTGTGCCTGTCCTCACACAATGCCGTCTCTGACCCCCTGGTGAGTGTCTGGGGCCTGGCAAAGGCAGGATTTCACATTCAAAAGAGACTTTACTTTGAAGTAGGCATACTTCAAAGGAGAAATTGGGTTTAAGAAGGGCACCCAAAACCAGACTTTAGAACACTTCTGGACATTAAGAAGAACCTCTGCCTGGAGAAGAGCTGAAGAGCTGAGGAAGAGCTGCCCTGCCTGTGATTGTGCTTTGTTGAGCTACCCTGCAGTTGCTGCTTCTGCCAGAGTCAGAGGGCAAAGACTGGACTTTGTGTGCCTTCCATCTTGTGAAGAAATCCCCAAGGGCTTGATTAAGAGCATGCCTCCTGTGGTTTTAAATCTCAGGGACAGCAAAGACTTCTCTCTGCCAGCACCTGGAGTGACTCCTGCTCTGACAAGTGGTGCCCTATCCAGTCCCTGGGCCCTTGAAAGGAAAGCTAGTGGGAATGGACTTCGGACCGATGCCGCTGCTGAATCCGGTGACGCCGCCTGCAACCGACTCCGTGATCTTCGCTGGAACGCAACAACCTTTGTAGGCCCGACGCCGCTGCAGCCCGCTGAAGTCCGATGACTGTTTTCACTCTTCAAAGGTACTGTACTTGGGGGTCTACGCAACTCCGTGTCCAGCGCCGCTGGTGTCGGCTTGTTAACAACGACTTCATCACAACGCCATGTTAACACCTCATCGAAGCATTTTGTGTTTATAAGCGCTTTTTTTTTAGTTTAATCCAGTGGTTCCCAATCTGTGCGCCATGGCTCGCTGGTGCGCCATCAAAACTAGCCAGGGGCGCCGCACACAGTTTGGGAACCACTGAGCTATTTATAGCCCTTGGGCCAGTTCGTACAAAATAAAACTACTCAGTTTTAGCAGCTCTTTTTTAATTTTGTCCTTGAGCGCCCTTTGGTGGTTAAACACAACTAAAGGGATTCTACATTTCACAATATTTAAACAGTTATGTTATAACTACATAAAAATGAGACCTGCCCATTTTACTAGGGTTACCGTCAACCAATATTTTCCCCTTACTAAAAAACCCTATGCATGCTGTAATTAAACAACTGTTACATTTTTATTTTTTACAGTTATATATAGAATTACAATACCTTCATTGGCGTCATCCCAATTCTTTTCAGGGAGAAAAATGGATGTACTCCCTAGGCCAGGCTTACATCCCCCACCCGCCAACAAAAAGTAACATAATGGGGAGCCGCAGCCAGTGGCCAATAGATCAAGGGAGCCGTGGGTCGAAAATGTTTGGGAACCACTGGTTTAATCTTTAAAAATTCATAACTTGACTTGTGTATGTTGGATTTGTCATTTTGGTTTTGTTTAGATAAATATTTCCTATTTCTGTAAACTGGGGTTGTGTCATTTTGTAGTGTTTTGATTAAGTTACTGTGTGTTGGTACAAATACTTTACACATAGCATTCTGAAGTTAAGCCTACTGCTCTGCCAAGCTACCAAGGGGGTAAGCAGGTATTAGCTGAGGGCGATTCTCTTTTACCCTGACTAGAGTGAGGGTCCTTGCTTGAACAGGGGGTAACCTGACTGTCAGCCAAAGACCCCATTTCTAACACTAGGGACTTATAAGGGGGCACCAGTATGCAAATTATGGGTGAAATACTGGGTTACCAGTATGCAACAACCAAATTTAGAGGAGAGCGAGCATAATCACTGGGGTCCTGGTTAGCAGCATCCCAGTGAACACAGTCAAGAACACGGACATCGGGCAGAAAATTGGGGTAACCATGGCAAAAAAAAAAGGGTACTTTCACACACACACGTGACAAATCCTCCACAAAGGAAACGCTACAACAAGTTATATAAAAATAAACTGTATTGCCCAAAACATCATTAGACCACAATCAATCAAACATGGATTTGTAAAGCATGGCTAATCACCCATAGGGTCTCAAGGCACTGACCACACAACATGTACCAGTAAACCCTGCTACACAAGCAGCAGTCAGAACATCACACAGGTTACAAGTACTCTATGAAAGCAAGCAGTAGTCAGAAAACATAGGTTACTGGTACTCTAACACCAGCAGTAGTCAGGTTGTCATTATCACTAAAAATGCACATCAGGATAATCATAATATCAGAGGTGAGACTCATTATGAATGCAGATAAGATGAACCATTCCCATCAGGCACATGTCCCAAATCAAAACTTTACTTTACATCTTTCACACGCCCCTGTAGCAGTACGGATCCCCCTGTCAGACGAAACACGACAATACTCCATCGCAGAGCACAGGAATGCAATCTGTAATGAAGGAGTAAACACTTGTCACTATGGAAATATAGGCCCAGTGTACCTGGGCTCCTCTTACAGGTGACATTAATCTGGGACGCATGTGTCCCACTCTAGGAGCTCCTCTGCTCAGAGAGCAGGTGAGATCCTCTTCCACCGGAAGGGACCTACGTCACGGTCTCTTCATCCCGTCCCTCGAAGGAAACCACCACAGTCCCCCCTCTTCCCCCTGGAACCTCAAAGAGGAGAGGACACTCAGTCATAGTTCTCCTGGCAACGACAGGAACAAATAAAAAAATAAAAAGGGGGGGTGGGGAGGCTGTGCCTCCTGAGCAGGCAGGAAGAGCTCTCCTTATCTCCCAAGGCATGCCACTCCGACAGATGGCAGCCCACGAATCCATGGCCTTGCTGCCCCAGGCTCTGGCCCCTCTTCCAGAGGCCGACTCCTCTCTTCTCCGTGACTGGAGAATGCGCGTCTCCTCGCAGGACAGCCTCCCAGCTTGACTGGCAGGGATCTCCTCACGGCTGGCAGACCTTTCTTTTCCGTGGCTGCCCGGCCGCCCTTACAGCCGCACAGTAGCTCCTATGGACCGCCCGGGTCGTAGCAGTGATTTACCCAAAGGGAGTGCCTGCCAGTGCCCCAGGGCACTGCAGGAAGTGCGCTTGTCAGTGCAATGACAGGAGGCTGCAGGTGGGCTCCTCTCTGCTTTGGGTATGGCAGGGGACATGTGTTATGGGGGGTGAGTGCAACAAGTCCATGGGCCGTTCTCTGAACCCTGGATGACCAGATAAAGTGCTCTGCACGCACTGCAGACAAAGCAAGGAGCACTCTGGGTGGCAAGAAAACACTCTTCATGCGCTGAAAGCTAGAACAAAGCGCTCTCCATGCACTAAGACTCCAGAATACAAAGTTCCCTTCCTGCGATTGAGTGAGGGGAATTGCAGGGAAAAATGGGGTGGACACCACCCAGGCCCAGAGGACAGCTCTGGGGGCACAGGGACTCCGCAAGCAGGCCAGCACAAGGGTTCAAAGGCAGTGGTAGTCTCTCTCAGTGACTTAGCAGGTCAAAGATCAGCACAACAGCGGAGCAGTCCCAATGTGGTTCCTGGCGAGTCCTTCCAGCAGCACCCAGTGTCAGTTTCATTAGTCCATTATGGTCTTAAAATGAAGGTGACAGCCCCCTGTACTTATACTCATTTTGCTCAGCTTCCACAAAAGGGGGTTCCAACCAGCACTACCCGGTTTCAGGAATGTCCCCTTTCTCCTCCAGTACTGGCTCCAGACATCAGCAGGTTGGGGTAAACAAGCCCTTTGTGTGAGTACAGGGCACAGCTTTTACAGATGCATGTGTTCCTCCGCCAGCCCCCTATACTCCGGTCTGTACCTCTCCCAGCCCGGGAGGACCATTCAAAGGCATATGCACTTGTGAAACCTCAAACCTCCACCCTCCCTGCTGGAGAATGCAAATATCTAATCAACACCAGACCCACCGGTTAACCAAAACGGAATGAAGAGAATGAAACCAGAAACTCCAAACGAGCTGGTATAAATAAACTAGGTGACACCCAGTGCGCGCACTAAAACCTTGTGCTGAAATAAAAACTAAGGACAAAAAAATACGATCATGGTGCCACCAGTAAAGGCACACAAACCCTGTGCTGAAATAAATCAGAATGTTAAGGACAAAACAATATGATCATCATGCCAACATATGCAAATAATGCGAACAATAATCATAGAAACAAACATTAACATTTCCTTTAACCCCTTCGCTGCCAAGCCTTTTTTTGGCTGTTTGGGGCAGTTCACGCTTCGGCCCGATAGCTTTTTGTCCACATAAGCTACCCACAGAAAATTTGCATTCCCCCCCCCCCCCCCCCCAACATCCTAGAGGTACCCAGAGTTTGTGGGTTCCCCTGAAGAAGACCAAGAAATTAAACAAAATACAGCAACATTTTTTTTTTTTTTTTTGTTTAAATGGGAAAAAGGGCTGCATAAGAAAGCTTGTGGTTTTTTCCCTGAAAATGGCATCTCAGGGTTTTCGGTGCTGCAATCACCATTTCCCCAGCTTTCAGGAACAGGGAGACTTGAATCAGAAAACCCAATTTTTCAACACAATTGGCATTTTACTGGGACAAACCCCATGGTTACTATTTTTGTGCTTTCAGCCTCTTTCCAGTTAGTGATAGAAATGGGTGTGAAACCAATGCTAGATCCCAGACAGCTAAACATTTCTGAGAAATAGACAAAATTCTGAATTCAGCAAGGGGTCATTTGTGTAGATCCTTCAAGGTTTTCCTACAGAAAGTAACGGCTAAAATAAAAACAAAATTGAAATAAAAAAATAAAAAAAATAAGCCATTTTTGTCCACATTTTCTTCTATAACTTTTTCCAGGTATGGCAGATTTTTTTTTTTTTTAGCAATATAGCATTACATCTGCTGGACTCTTCTGGTTGCAGGGATATATAGGGTTTATAGGTTCATCAAGAACTCTAGGTACCCAGAGCCAATAAACGAGCTGCACCTTGCAATAGGTTTTCATTGTATATTGTGTATACAGCAATTTATTTGGTGAAATATAAAGAGTGAAAAATAGGTATCAAGAAAACCTTTGTATTTCCAAAATGGGCACAAGATAAGGTGTTGAGAAGCAGTGGTTATTTGCACATCTCTGAATTCCGGGGTCCCCAAACCAGCATGTGAATTACAGGGCATTTCTCAAATAGACGTTTTTTTTTTTTTAGAAACACACTGTCTTACATTTGGAAGGAAAAAATTTAGAGAAAGGCAAGGGGCAATAACACTTGTTCTTCTATTCTGTGCACCCCCCACCCCCCCTCCCCCCCCAAGTCTCCCAATAAAAATGGTACCTCACTTGTGTGGTTAGGCCTAGTGCCCATGAAAGGAAACGCAACATGGACACATCACATTTTTACATTGAAATCAGATGTGTATTTTGGAAAGTGCCTATCTGTGGATTTTGGCCTCTAGCTCAGCCGCACCTAGGGAAACCTATCAAACCTGTGCATTATTTTTATTTTATTTTTTTCTTTTAAACTAGACACCTAGGGGAGCCCAGGATGGGATGACTTGTGGGGTCTCACCAGGATCCATTACCTAGAATCCATTGCAAACTTAAAAATTTGGCAAAAGAAACACTTTTTCCTCACATTTCGCTGAAAGTTCTGGAATCTGAGAGGAGCCACAATCTGACTTCTACCCAGCATTCCCCCAAGCCTCCTGCTAAAAATGGTACCTCACTTTTGTGGGTAGGCCTAATGCCCGCATTAGGAAATACCCAAAACACAACATGTACACATCACTTTTTCCCAAAGAAAACTGACCTGTTTTGTGAAAAGTGCCTAGCTGTAGATGTTGGCCTCTAGCTCAGCCGGCACCTAGGAAAACCTAGGAAACCTGGGCATTTCTGAAATCTAGACACCTAGAAGAACCCAGGATGGGGTAACTTGTCTCACGCTCACCAGGGTCTGTTACCCAGAATCCTTAGCAAAACAAATCCTAGCAAATCCTTAGCAAAAAAAAAAAAAAAAAAAAACACACACCACACACAAAACACTTTCCCCCCACATTTTGGGGATGCAAAGTTCTGGAATTTGAGGGGAGCCACAAACTTCCTTCTACCCAGCATTCACCCACGTATCCCGATAAAAATGGTACCTTACTTGTGTGGGTTTGCAGCATAAGACACCAGAGGGATTCCAGGGAGGTGTGACTTGAATGGATCCCCCAGTGTTTTCTTACCCTGAATCCTCAGCAAACCTCAAATTTAGCTGCTTAAAACACACAAAAAAAAAAAATACACCCTTCCCTAGTGTCTGGTGGGCTTTCTGCCCCCCCCCCCCCAACCCCCCTTGGGGGCAGATGGACATTACAAAAATAGGCCGATCTGCCCCCAAGAGAGGCAGAAATGGCCAACAGTAATGTGCCCCCATGTGGAGCGACCCTTGCCCAAGGGGCTGCTCCCCCAAACAAAACACACATACACTAATCCCTGGTGCCTAAGTGGTTTCTTCCCCACTCCCCCGGGAGCAGATTGGCCTAATAGAAATAGGCCGATCTGCCCCCAAAGGGGGCAGGAATGGCCTAAGATAGATTTGCCCCCCCCCAGGGGAGTGACCATTGCTGAAGGGGTCGCTCTCCTTGCGTGAAATTGTCACGAAAACAAAAAATCCCTGGCGTCTAGTGGTTTCTCAACCCCCTTGGGGCAGACTGGCCTAATAGAAATAGGCCAATCTGCCCCAAAGGGGGGAAGAAATGGCCTTTAATAAATAAAGGGGAGAGACCCTTGCGTAAGGGGTCACTCCCCATCTATAAAAAAAGGGTAAGCGATTTCCCCTTCCATCCCTGCGCAGGGAAGGGCGGGGTGGGAGGCCCTCGGGAGGAGCACTAGCGCTTCCTCCAAAGGCTGGGTGCAGGACATAACTATTACATTCGCGGCACCCGATTGGTGCTGCCGAGAACGTTACGGTTACGTCCTGGGCACCCAAGGGGTTAAATGTAGGGCAATGCTCTATGGAATAATTATCCTTTCATAAGTCCATGTAAATTTAGATGCAATGTCCCTATGGCAGTAAACTGCAGTGGCAGGCCTGAGACCGGTTTGAAACGCTACTTCTGTGGGTGGCGCAAGCTGTGCTGCAGGCCCACTAGTGGCATTTAATTTACAGGAACTGTGTAAATGGTGTATCACTTTACAAAGGTCTTAAAGATAAATTTAAATGTGCCAATCAGGTGTAAGCCAATCATACCAAGTTTAGAAGGGTGAGCACATGCACTTGGAGCACTTTATCACTGCTGATCAGTGCTAGAGTCCTAAAGCTAACAAATAAGGTGAGAAAAATAGGAAGGTGAAGGTAAAAGGTTTGGGGAGGACCCTGCAGAAAAAAGGCCAGGCCCAACAAAAACATTCATGTATGGTTATTGAACAGATGCTACTGCTTGAATAAAGAACAAATTGGCAAGGTGTCGACATCAGCCCAGTGAGATAACTCACACCCAAATAGAATGTAATTTATCTAACACTCATAATACACAGAAACTGGGGTGGTCACTCACAAATCAAGGAGAAACAGGGATAAAAGACACTGGCATCAAGGTAATGAAAGTTCTGATCGACACAATAGGGATCTATCCAAATCTATGGTGGAGAAGCGTTCATGACCAATGGTGCTGAATTATCCAATGGAGTGAGAGAGAGGATCCTCTGATAAATTAAACAATCCACTGGATCCAAAATACTCAGTGATACACACTCATACCTTAAGATATACTGAAATCTGTAGGCTATTCCACACCCTAAAAGGAGTATGATCACAGTAAACTAGCATTAAAATCAGAATAAGTGGTAGATAGTCTAGTGGCTCTAGACATTCAATCACCACAACAACCCACAACTGGCTTCAAATACATCCTCTGTTCTGCGGGGATAATAGACACAAGCCCCCGCTGATGAAAATAAACCAAGCGAGGAGCAGACCTCAGACCTTCATAGAGTGGACTCACTGGGAGGCAAGTAACAGTGAGCAAGAAAAAGTCTTGCAGGATTCTGAGATCTGCAATCTACGAATAAATGGCAATACAACAACCAGACCCTGTACCCCATAGAAAGATGCAAGTGGACCAGACGCCCCAGAACATATGAAGTCCCCATGAAAAATGTCACATCCCACAAACCCAAGGAGTACAGGCACCAGTTCAGTCACTTGAGCAAGTAAATATACAACTTGAATATAATCTCATGAAATGTTGCAGGGATAAACTCGAAGCTGGCGCATCCACCCTGTGAGAGTTACTGATCACTTTAATGTTTGCATTTTTCAGGAGACTTGGTGGTCAGTTTTTAACACCAGGGTGTCCCCGAGGAGAAGGAGATTGCGTTGAGTACCAATGGACTGGGGCCCCGTATATACTTAAACATAGGTACTATGGTGGGGAATATCAGAACCGCAATTCAAATACAAGACTTGACCCCAGAGGAATCTTAAAATAGATATATTCAAAACAAAGGCTTCTGTAGACTCCAGATTTAAAAATCAGCAGAAGAATGCACGAGCACAATGTGAGGCTTACAGCAGGAGACAATGTAGCTTTGATACACACCCTCCTCATGCATTGTGAACTGTGGGTCCCCAGCACCCCAGGAATCATTGTACCTGCCACTGGACATATTTCTACATTCCTCCACATTCCCACTATTGCATCTGGTGCTGGCGTTTGCCCTCCTCAGACTGTAAGGGAGGCGGTATCCAGGGTACGTCAGCCTGAAAAAGGTTAACTAGAAATTAGCACCAGTTGAGCTAATCATCTCCTGGCTGCAATGTCTTGATACAACTATAACTGAATTGCATGAACGAGAGTTTGTCCCTCAAACGATCTTCCCTGACCAGAGGTTCTCCTCGTCCTCCTAAGTATACCACCAATTCCCTTCAACAGATTCTCAACTGACCTCATCCATCAATGAGGGAACGCAATACTAGGTTCCAGAACAACTTCCAGTCAGGGTACCTGGGGTTTATGTACAGACTGCCAGACGTTTACAGAGAAAATAATGAAGTTTATGATACCTGCGTTGATACATGTAGTCTTTGGAGGAACCACTCCCCTTTCTGGGGCAGAGAGTTATTGTTCTATTAGAAAGTTGTGAACTTTATACGCATGTGCGTGAAGAGGATAATCAAAATATCCATTCCAGGAGGTGGGTTACTTAGAGATAAGACATGATATTCAATTCTCTCGCGTCCCCAAGGGAGACATTGGAGATCATGAATTCAGCTGTAAGCTTCTGCTATGGAAATAGATGGCAATTTCGGCCTCTGTGCTAGAAGACTGTTTTAACACTGTAAAGTTGCAGTACACGCAGCTCACTTCCAGCATTTGTAGCTTAACAGTGTGGTATTTTGTTGTTAATACAGACTGCCAAATACCATGCATCAGGCGTTAGACTAACGCATTTCAGTGCAGTGGTCCCCCCTCACCACACTGAAATGCAAAATCACACACTATAGCGCCTCACAGCTGTCAAGCCGGAGTGTCTCTAATGCATGCACCAGCTGTGAAGGCTGTGGCCACTGCTCACCAGCAGGCTTAGGGGTTGGCTCATCTGCTCACGCTTATAGTAACTGTGCTACAATGTAACACAGCTCAACACCGTGGCAGCATAAGAACGTGATGTCAGTCAATGTCAGTGCGCCCAATGGCTACTGTGGAGACAGCGTGCGAGTCTTTCACAGCTGTCAGATTTGTTTTAATAGGCGCGTCGTCCTGCCGCACAAAAAGAGCGGACAGCATTTCAGGTTAATTAGGCTGCTAGGCTGGGTAATGGTGGTCCCTAGGATGCTGCTGCCCTGTAGCACAGGGAGCTGCTCACCGCTCTTGCCCCACTGTGTGTGCAATCAAACTTTGCAGCTATGAATTCCAAAACATCTGGACTCAAACTTACCAAGAACACGAATATAGTGGTAGGACAGATGCTGAAGGTCCTGAGTCTGACAGTACCAGCCTTCATCTTGACGACTGACATTCAGTAACAGGAAAGTTCCATTGTAAGGTTGTATACGTCCCTCATATGCCTTAAAGACATGAGGGCCAGGGTGGTAAAACATCAAATCCTTCCCTACTGCGTTTGTTCTCTGGGCTCCAAGAAACACCCACTCAGAAATTTCCTTAAAGGGTATTTTAGGGAAGAGCACCGACTCACCCACACTTGTGGTGATGTTTTGGTCTAGACCTGCAAGAAAAGAAATAAGTTAATGACTTTGAAGGGTGGAAGTCACTTTTCAACATGCCAGAAACATTGCTGAAAACCGTTAAATGAGCATAATTACTTTGTACACAGAAAGAAGCTTAAAACCAACCTCTAATGGCACCATCTGACCTGGTTCATATTTACAGAAAAGTGCTAAAAGGGTCCTCCTAGAATTCCAGACATTCTAGAGTCACATCTAAAAATCTGTAGGGACTGGTAACAGGTATTGGCAGCTTGCATCAGCCATTCCCACAGAAGAGGGCAATTTGTGTGTCTGGCAGCCCCCTGGTTCTCTGGCACCCAACAACTATTATCACAGTTCATAACTGTAGTAAAGAAGCTATACATTTTATTTGGCTCTGAAAGTGGGGAATGCAGACGCTAAGAGGGAGGTGGTAAATAGTGCAGACAAGCAACAGAAACATGAAGTTAGGCAAACTGGAGGAGAACTATTGGAGAAATAAAAATGTGATGTGGGTGAGTATGTAATACATTCATTTATTCTGCCACCTTGGACATTTGTTTTTCCATTACCCTTTTACAGTACTGGTGCTCGATGAGGGCAAACAAATGACTCCAGGATCCCAGAAAGTAGGTGACGAAGGGAAAGTAGCAGAAGGAGGGGCAGGGGGGAGCAGGGATGAGAAAGAGTCATGCAGAGCAGAGTCTCATAGTCAACTGACATTTTCTTCAAATTGTGCCCAAAATAAATTGGCAACCCCCTGGGGTGGTGATGGGACAGGGGAGTGGTCACTCCCCTTCCCTTTGTCCAGTTTCGCACCAGAGCAGGGGTTGGGGGATCCCTGAACCGGTGTAGACTGGCTTATGCAAGGAGGGCACCATCTGTGCCCATCAAAGCATTTCCAGAGGCTGGGGGAAGGCTACTCCTCCCCAGCCCTTAACACCTATTTCCAAAAGGGAGAGGGTGTAACACCCTCTCTCAGAGGAAAACCTTTGTTCTGCCTCCCTGGGACTGGGCTGCCCAGACCACAGGAGGGCAGAAGCCTGTCTTTGGGTTGTCAGCAGCAGTAGCTGCAGTGAAAACCCCAGAGAGCTGGTTTGGCAGTACCTGGAGTCCATGCCGGAGCCCCAGGATGCATAGGATTGGCACCCTAATACCAGATTTGGCATGGGGGGGGGGGGGGGTACAATTCCATGATCTTAGACATGTTACATGGCCACATTTGGATTTACCATTGTGAAGCTACATATAGGTATTGACCTATATGTAGTGCACGCGTGTAATGGTGTCCCCGCGCTCACAAAGTCCGGGGAAATTGCCCTGAACTATGTGGTGGCACCTTGGCTAGTGCCAGGGTGCCCTCACACTTAGTAACTTTGCACCTAACCTTCACCAAGTGACGGTTAGACATATAGGTGACTTATAAGTTACTTAAGTGCAGTGTAAAATGGCTGTGAAGTAACGCGGACGTTATTTCACACAGGCTGCAGTGGCAGGCCTGTGTAAGAATTGTCTGAGCTCCCTGTGGGTGGCAAAAGAAATGCTGCAGCCCACAGGGATCTCCTGGAACCCCAATACCCTGGGTACCATATACTAGAGCATTATAAGGGTGTTCCAGTGTGCCAATTACAATTGGTGAAAATGGTCACTAGCCTGCAGTGACAATTTTAAAGGCAGAGAGAGCATAAGCACTGACGTTCTGATTAGCAGAGCCTCAGTGACACTGTTAGGCACTACACAGGGAACACACATTCAGGCCACAACTATGAGCACTGGGGTCCTGGCTAGCAGGATCCCAGTGAGACAGGCAAAAGCAAACTGACACAAGTAAAAATGGGGGTAACATGCCAGGCAAGATGGTACTTTCCTACATTGAGGAAGAACAAAGGAGCATTAGCATGCTCTAGGGTGATGAAACATGGGCAAAACCAAGAGTAGATAAATGAAGCATGTGTGAGGGCACTTGGGGCCGAAGCCAAGAGTTGAGATATTCAGGACACCATGCAGAAGGCCTTAAACATGACCTGTTTATGGAAGAGTAACCAGAATAGAGCTATGAAGAGTGAGCAGACCTCCAAGATCCCAATTGAGATTTAAAATCATGTTGATTTAAAATACACGTGGTAGTTGCATTTTGCACAACCCAAAACGGTGAAGGATAAGATGTTTAGGATAAGCCGAGCACGACTGCCTTCATGTAATCCAAAATGGCAAGAAACTGGTCTGTATCACCAATATTCTCCTTTCATCTCCGAGACAAGAATTACTTTTTCTTAAAGTTCAAAAAGGGAGCAAGATGTACCAGCAAATTTGTCGACATGCGGGCAGGAGGCAAGATCATGGTTGGCAAGTAACATTGATATTTTTGGTCCTGTACCAGGAGCACAGGTCTAACCAAAAGACAGTGATTTTTAAACAGACGTCCAGGTCTAAGGACGATTCCCGAGAATCAACACTTCCGTTCTATCTACATCCAACTTGAAAAGGTTACTGGTCATCCAAACTGAGTCCGTAGCAAGACATTCTCGAAGCTTAAGATGAAATTCAGAGTTACTACCAGTTTGGTTATTTTCTATGGGTACTCCGTTCCTCATAGTACGGAGAAGAATTAACCCTGTAAATGGAGCAGGCTCCTTTTATCTGAGGCCACATGACAATTTCTGCCTCAGCAGCCTCTATTCATTAAAAACAGCAATGTTTGTAGATGGACCTACTGGAAGACATGATGCCTTTTCTTTTTTTTGCCAAAAGAAGTTAAACCTACAATCTTTGTTGAGTCTCACCATGAAAGATGCGGGAAAATTTATTTGCTCCCACACTGAATAGCCAATAGAGCAAGCTGCATGTTGGCTTGAAAGTGGAAACAAATCATGGCCATGTGGTCACTGCCTAGAAACCCATGAACATAATTTGATAAAGGCTTAAAGCCCACACCGACATGAACTCCAACTATCCCTATCTGGAAACTTCTTATTGTATCAGAGTTAGCTCACAATGTAAAACCACTTTATGGTGCATTTGTTTGAGTTCACAATGCAATAACTGTTCCTATTGTCTAGGTTGACAGCATAAAACCTCTTCCTGTTTATTTATCAGAGTTCTCACAATAAGAAACCCTTCTTACTGTATTTGAAAAATCCAGAGTAGGATGTTCTAGGGCAGTTGATATTTACTAGGCCTCAGTTATGTCAACAGGGGTAGGAGGGTTCATGTCCGGTGTCCTGGGCTCACCGTACCCCAGTTCCTGAAACTGGTGATCAGGATCCCCTTTTAATACCTGCCTCTAAGGTATCGAGAAAGAGCAAGCAGGGGCTTAGCCAAGATGGTGCACAAGTGAGTTACATTTTAGAGTGCTCCGTCTGAATCAACCTTAATTCATCAACCCGACAATAAACACCTTCTACCTAGAGACGTTGCTGTGTGGACACCCCTTCACTACCACATTCACTGCAAAGGCCTGAGTGACAGACCACAGCGAAGCCCAGAAAGCAGAGGCCTGAGTCTAAGTATATTGCTTGCATCCAAATCACCTACTGCACAAACAGTTGGTGCTCCATAACAGAGGGTGCAATACAACATTAGGCTGTAGACACTGGCAAAAGGGCTATGGGACCACAACTAAGTGTCAGGTTGGGCTCACTTACAGAATGATGGGAGCTCCGTATGAATCTCAAATTGGCCAAGGCCAACTGGACACAACATCTGAGTAACAATAAGTGGATTTCTAGGAATGGTAGACTGAAGGTTAAAGAGTTGAATTATTTGCATCAGACCTACCTGATCCCTAAACTGATTATGTATGCATAATTTGGGATATGAGGCTGGAAAAGAATCAGGTAAGGAGGAAGTATTCCTGATAATCAGCTACTCATGGTACTTATAGCCAGCTGGATGGAACACTGGCTATAGTGAATGTAAGGGTGGACATTCAAATAGCCACATATTTGGGCATGTTTTTATCTGATCACTCCCTGCTGGAGTGGAGTGGTGCGAGGATTCAGGATGGGCAGAGATATTGGAGATTGCACATGGACTTCCTACTGGATACACTGTTCATCCAGATTATAGGTGTAAAGATCACAGAATACTTGGAGGGTAAACTGGGGCTCGACAAGCAGGAGGGGCACTGACTGTGGAGCCCTAAAGCACTCATTTGGGGAAGGAAAGAGCTAATGTCTAGGTATGGTGTGCAGTGTAAGACGACTGCTACAGAGTGAGCTTGGGGACCTGCAAAATAAGTTGAAGGAGGCCCAAAGAGGGGATGTGGAGGGACCAGACGAGGGGGTCTCAGTGACTGCTATCAGGAAGCACCTTGGAGACACTTGGGACAGGCTGGAAAAAAAATCACCCCTCAGGAATATAGACAAAAGGTTACATCAGGAAGGGGATAGACCCAGTAGGCTGCTTGCTTGGTTGTTCGGTGTGAGACTGATAGAACTCTACTAATGGTGCTTCACCAGTGAGATCAGACTATGCCCACCTCCTAATGGACTACTAATGCACCATAGGGGAGCACCTACACAGCCAATAATGGCGGAGGGGGCTACTGATGCTATGTTGGTGGCTAGATATCTGAGACATGTGGGCCTACCCATGTTGTCATCCATGTTACGTCATGAACTGGAAAAGGATATCTCCCTGGAAGAGGTCAAGGAAGTGATTGGTAAATTGAATAGGGGGGGGGGGAACCCCAGGGTGATTCCGGAGGCGTGGGAGAGCAGAATGCTGCCACCTTCCCCACCCCTTAACGGAAAAGGTGGTATGTATGGTCCCAAATCCAGAGGGATAAGTGACACACCCATCCTACAGGCCTCTGACCAAGCCTAATGTAGACACAAAGATACTGTGGCGGAGTGATAAACGGGGTGGTGGGATGCTAGTGCATAAAGATCACAGTGGTTATATGCCTCGGAAAAAGCACAGTACTTAATCTGCGAAGACCCGCACATGTGATACGGGCCGTAAAGTGACAGGGACTTGGCACTTCTTTCAGCAGACATCACTCAAGCGTTTGATACAGTGAAGTGACACTATTTGATGCATGTACTCCGGAAGATGGGATTTGGCCCCCTTTTCTGCCTCTGGGTGAGGATACTATATATGGCACCCAGCGCTAGAGTGAGGAGTGGGGGAATGGTGTCTGATGAATGGAGTGTGCAGAGGGGCACAATTGCAGGGTTGCCTGCTCTTGCAGTTTCTTTCCGCCGTGGCAATGGAGCCACTGGCGGCAAAGTTTCCAATTGACATGGGGGACTTCAGTATCACAATAGGGGACATTACACATCTGGTACATGCTAAACTTGTGAACACATCACAGGAAATCTGGACAGAATTACCAAAAATGCCCCGACAGAGGGAAATCCAGAACTTAGCGTGGAAAGCGGGGGTTGATGAGGCACATGGTGATGCATATTTATAAGACACTTGGGACAGACAGCCTGGTTCGACTATGGGGAGAAGGAACTAGCGACACCCCTGACTGATCCGGAATGGGATGAGACCTGCAAACTGCTGAAGACTGTATTGTGCAATGCTAGATTTAAATTGTCCTGCTTAATTTATGTGCACAGCACATACTTAACACCAGTCAAACTTAGTAGGATCTATGCGGGAAGCTTGTTCCAGATGATGAAGGGGTGGAGAGCGGGGGAACCTCTTTCATGTCTATGGCAGGTGAGCTACCTTGGACCCAAACTTGAACCCCGTAGGTGGTTTACTTACCTGCAAAAACTAACAAACACTTACCTCCCTCAGGAACTGTTGAAAATTGCACTGGGTCTAGTTTTAAAATAGCTATATGTCATTTATGTGAAAACTGTATATGCTATTTTGCTAATTCAAAGTTCCTAAAGTACCTACCTGAAATACCTTTCATTTGAAGTATTACTTATAAATCTTGAACCTGTGGTTCTTAAAATAAACTAAGAAAATATATTTTTCAATACAAAAACCTATTGGCCTGAAATTGTCTGAGTGTGTGTTCCTCATTTATTGCCTGTGTGTACAACAAATGCTTAACACTACCCTCTGATAAGCCTACTGCTCAACCACACTACCACAAAATAGAGCATTAGAATTATCTCGTTTTGCCACTATCTTACCTCTAAGGGGAACCCTTGGACTCTGCATGCTATTTCTTACTTTGAAATAGTACATACAGAGCCATCTTCCTACAACCTGCCATGCCCATCATCTGCTTGTCACTGCCCTGCAACATTGGCGTTCGCCACAACTGCCTTCACACGAGGAATGACTCCCGGAAATATGTGAGACCACGTCATATGAAAAGGTCATTTACAATTTAATTAACAACAATTTTTTTTCCCTTCTCTTGTGGTCTCACTTTCTGCAGGATGCCTGCCCCAATTCACCATGACTATTGATTCTATGTAGATATTAGCACTGCACCCTTCCCCTCCCTCTTCTAACCCCCCCCCACCCTCCAACAGCATTTCTTTAGTTTGCTTCACCTGAATATTATGTTGTACTGTCAAACAAAATAAATTGCAGCAGAGCTTTACAAATAGTTAGTGTTCTGATCTGAAGCATTGTGCTCAGGAACATTTAATAAAAACTGGGTTGTTTAACTGTTTGAATCATATACAAAGAGCAAGACTGGCACCAAAAAGCCAAAGAAGACCCTCCTTCACACGATCCACTGTTTTCCAGATCTCCGCCATCTTCTTCAACCCCCCCTTCTAGATGAAGAACACTCGACTTGAATGCCACCTCAGTCTGAGACACGTCAGAAGAGGCAAGGAGTGAAAGGAAGATTCCTGAAAGCCTTAGAGTAATGGATGAAGAAGATGACAATGACAAGTGTGACAACGAGCCAGTCATTATGGATCTTAGCCCAGCCCTAATTGAGTCAAACATTACCCCATCTTCTCAACCTACTCCGCAGGATGTGGCACAGGTACCATCAGCTTCCATATTTACAAGGCCCCGGTTGCGACCTACATCCACAGCCATCTCAGTAGAAGAAGGTACTGCAGAGGCAAACATCAAAATACCCACCTACGGCTTGTGAAAATGAGCCAAACATTGCGATATGCTCCATTTGCCGAGCAAGTGTTAGTCAGAGTAAGCTTGGTACAAACTATGGAACCAGAGGCCAAACAACCCTTTTGGAAAACACCCAATCTGCTGGGAGGCGCACCTTAGCGGCCAAAAGGAAAAGCCTACAAGTAGTGTTAGTGAAGGTGTTGAAAGCAGACAATCTGATCTGATCAATGTGGAAGGTGAAAGTGAAGAAGAGGGTGACATTTTTGTTACACGAATCGGCCCTGCCCCCAGCAGCGCAATAGTACAGCTACCCACATCCGCAATGGCACAGGAAGACTCAGTCAGGTCAAAACACCAAGGCAAGAACTTACAGTGGCTGCCCTTCTGAGACACACATTGAGCCTGCCACCACCTTGTGCTTTGAAGTCACCTGCATCAGTGGCACTAGTAAAGAAAAAAAAAATCCAGGCTACTAGTACTGCCAGGTTTAGTTAGGAGGGGCAGTACGAATGCGGCTAAATTCAGCACGACTAAAGTTCAGTCCTTTAGTGCAGCCTATCTAGATGATATTGCTGTCTTTAGCTCCACCTGGCAAGATCACCTGATCCACCTGGGGAAGGTTCTGCAGGCCTTGCAATCAGCAGGCCTCTCTATTAAAAGCATCTAACTGCCAAATAGGGCAAGGCACAAAAAAGTTGGGGGGGGGGGGGGGAAATCTGACTACAGTATGTTTCCAAGCTAGTGGGACTGGCCTGGAGGTGATGGAGAGACTGAAGAGAGCCTAAAGTGTAGGACAGATTTCAAAAGAGGCTTGACAAAGATTTGGGGTGGCGTGTGGTCCAGGGGAGTGACTGAACAAAACAAAGAAGGGGGCGGGAAGACTTCTTTCGAGGGAGTGAACGAAAGGCCAAGTAATAGTTTTGGCTCTACTTAATTCAAATCAACCAGGTCAACTCACTTACCTCCAGCAGCAATTTTCCATACCCCAAAATAACTTGTTCACAGTGTTATTACTGGGCCTATGATCTCAAAATGGGTTGTGCGTGTCATTTGTCTTTACCATCCTCTCTAACATCACAGGCATCACCAAGTAGGCGCTCTGCTAAAAGAAGGAAACAAAAAGCATGGATGGGAGCCAGGCAGCAAGCATCTGACTAGGGCAATATTTTTCAAGGCCTTCTCTGCCCCCCCTTGGGGCAGATCGGCCTATTGTTAGGCCGATCTGGCCCCAGGGGACGCAGGAACCACAAGGCGACAGGGATTTTTTTTTTGCGCCAATTTCATACAAGGGTCGCTCCCCAGGAGGTGGGGGCAAAGTTATTTTAGCCCATTTCTGCCCCCCCCCCCCCCCACGGGCAGATCGGCCTATTGGTATTAGGCGGATCTGCCCCCAGGGGGTGCAGAAACCTCTAGGCGCCAGGGATTGGTATGTGTGTAATTTCTTTACGGGGCAGCCCCTTTGGTAGGGGTCGCTCCCCATTGGGGCACATTACTGTTGGCCAAATAGATTGGCCTATTTTTGGAAGGCCCATCTGCCCCCAAGGGGGACGGGGGCAGAAAGCCCACCAGAGACCAGGGAAGTTGTTTTTTTTCAAAATAAGAGGGTGGGGGTATACCCCCACCCCCAAATAAATGGGGCCGAAGTTGTTCTGTCCACCAGTGGGCAGATGGGGCAATTACCCCTGATCCAGATGCCAGGGACGTTTAAAAAAAAAAAAAAAGTATATATCTTTATCTCTAGGCTGGAAACCACACATTGTTCCCACTTTTTTGTGATGGAACCTTCAGGAATCCACAAAATTCCTACCACCCAGCATAGTCTCATTTATACGGATAACATTTCTGCTGCATTTGTCAGCCTAAAAATGTTTTTTTTCAAACTGCCTTTTTAGACCCCCTGTGGTTCCGCCTCAATATTGACATGTTTTTGGCTCTTCCCTTTCACAAGCACTTGGCTCAGCTACACAAATGAGGTATCATTTTTACCTGAGACTGAGGGGGAACCTTGGGTGGTATGAAATTTGTCCCAGTGCGGTGATCCCACACAGAAATGTGTGAAAAATGCGAAATGTGAGGTTTGCTGAGGATTCTGGTTAAGAAAACATTGGGGGAATCCACGGAAGTCACACCTCCCTGGACTCCCTCAGGTGTCTAGTTTTCAGAAATGTCTGGGTTTGGTAGGTTTCCCTAGATGGCTACTGAGCCCAGAACAAAATATGTAGGTGCCCCCCCAGACAAAAACAGGTCATTTTGTATTTGATAATTTTGATGTGTCCAGATAGTGTTTTCGGGCATTTCCTTTCGCTGGCAGTAGGCCTACCCACAAAAGTGGGGTACCATTTTTATCAGGAGACTTGGGGGGGGGGGGGGGGGGGGGTGTCTCTAATTTTGAGGTTTGCAGAGGATTCTGGGTAACAGAACCTGGCCAGAGCCCCACAAGTTTTTTCACAAAGAAAACAGCTGTTTTCTTTGTGAAAAAGAGGTGTGTCACGTGTTTTGGGGCATTGCCTGTTGCAGGCGCTAGACCTAACCACGCCAGTGAGGTACCATTTTTAATCGAGAGACTGGGGGGAAACACAGAAATACATATGTTTTCTTTATACCTATTGTTCACTTTTTATATTTCGTCAAATGAATTGCGGTATGCCCGGTTTAGAATGAAAACCCTTTGCAAGGTGCAGCTCATTTATTGGCTCCGGGTACCTAAGGTTCTTGATGAACCTATAAGCCCTATATTCGCTGCAACCAGAAGAGTCAGCTGGCATAACAGTATATTGCTTTCAGAAATCTGACAGCAGAGGAAAAAGTTAGAGTAAAACGTGGAGAAAAATGGCTAGGTTTTTTTCACCTCAATTTCAATTTTCTTTAATTTCAGCTGTTATTTTCTGTAGGAAACACTTGTAGGATCTACACAAATGATCTGTTGCTGAATTCTGAATTTTGTTACTAACTGGAAGGAGGCTGAAAGCACAAAAAAAAAAAAATAATAATAATATGGGATGCCTCAGTAAAATGTCAAAATTGTGTTGAAAAATGGGGTTCTCTGATTTAAGTCTGCCTGTTCCAGAAAGCTGGGAAGATGGTGATTTAACCACCACAAAACCTTGGTTGATGCCATGCTCAGGAAAAGAAAAAAAGAAGAAAAAAAAAAAAAAAAAAACCCACACACCACAAGCCTTCTTCTGCAGCCCTCAAGCCCCCCCCCCCCCCCCCCCCCCCATTTTACATTTTTGCTGTAGTTTGGCTAATTTCTGGGTCTCCTTCAGGGGAACCCAGAAAGTCTGGGTAGCTCTAGAATCCATAGGATGTTGAAAGAAAGAAAAAAAAAAAAAAGAAAAAAAAGAAAAGTGGGGAAGCTAATTTGGCGTGGGTAGCTTATGTGGAGAAAAAGTTATAAGGGCCT
This sequence comes from Pleurodeles waltl, assembly GCF_031143425.1. NCBI lineage: Eukaryota > Metazoa > Chordata > Amphibia > Caudata > Salamandridae > Pleurodeles > Pleurodeles waltl. The sequence continues at coordinate 76,597 of NW_027150394.1, forward strand.
ACGTCGAACTGCCCCAAACAGCCAAAAAAAGGCTCAGCACTGGAAGGGGGGGGGGGAGCCTGGCAACGAAAGGGCTCATGGGAATTGTAGTTTTGTCTCAAGAGCCATAGGAGTGCATACTCGGAGGCGTGGCTCAGAAAGACTATAACTCCCAGCACTCCTTTCCGCCCCAAGTGAGGCGGAACCTCAGACAGCCAATAAGAACGCAAGGCAACGCGCACAACTTCCGCCCAAGAATGTTTTCACCCGGCGGCTTCACGTGGAAGCCGCAGGAGTGTCAAACCGACCCGCGAAACAATCAATACAATTACAGCAGAAATAGCGACGCTAAATCAGACTCTAATAACATCCGCGCTCCCGATTACTCCTCCTACTCCCCGGCCAGTCTGTACCAAGTATTCCAAAGCGGGTCGTGACCCCGGACCGGGATTTTAAAGCCAAAAGCGGGATGTTTGACGGAGGCGGGCGGAGCGGGCGTGTATGCCGAGCGAGCCGCGCGGACGGAGGAGGCGGCGAGAAGAGGAAGACGCGCGCTGTTTGAAGCCGGTGGGGCTCCTCGGCAGCCGGAGAGCAGCCCCGTTCAATGCCGGGCGGGAGCTTCTGCGGCGCGAAGAGCCGCCCTACCCGACCGCCCGCCGCGCACTCACCGAAGCCGCGGAGCCCGGCGAAGCCCAGGAGCAGCCCGAGCTGCGCGGCGGCTCCCGGGGCCATGGCGAGGGTCACAGAGCCTGCGGGGGAGCGGCGTCCGCTGCAGAAGCGCCTTCCGTGGGGGAGCCTGGGACACCCCGCGCGCTCCTCCCGGCAACCTGCGTCCCGGCCCCGTCCCGCGGCCTTAGAATGGACAGACGCCCCGCCCTCCGTTCGGCCCCGCCCCCCGCTCGGCCCATGCCCCGCCCCCCGCTCGGCCCATGCCCCGCCCCCTGCTCGGCCCCGCCCCGAGACAACATAGGTGGAATCCGAGGCAGAAGAGCCAATGTCCAGGCCGCGCCCTCCCGCAACCTGCGTCCAACCCACGGCCTTGGAATGCACATCTGGGCGGGGCATTGCTTCTCCGCCCACCAATCACGTGAGGCGAGGGTGAACGGTGTGCATGTTCAGTGATGTTAAGTGATGGTAACAAAGACACCTTTTTCCTCTGAATGAACTCGTGACCTGCATCCAGAATGAACTGTGTAACCTGCCTCCAGTCAAAGTACACTCTGAGGGAAGCTGGCTCTCGCTGTCCTTGAGAAAGACAGTGAGGCACATAGTCTGCTCAGAGGGGATCCCCAGAGGCCTGTCACAGGCTAAAGTACTAAATACCAATGCTCTCTTTTATGGTAGTACGGTGGAATGGTAAGACTTATCAGACGGTAGTTGTAAGTGGCTGGCCTAGTTGTAAAGTTTTTGTAGTTTGTAAAGTCTACACCTTATACCAGGTCCAGTTGTCTCTTATTAGTGAAACTAGTCAGTGTCTAGAAGCCAGGCTGTCTAATGGGCGTGTGAATGTGCAGCCAAGGCCTAACTAGGACACATGCAAAGCTCATGCAATACCACTGTAGTCACACAGTACTCTCACACATGAAAGAAAATATTCAGCGTTACAAAAATAAAGGTACCTTATTTCGGTGACACAAATGCCAAAAATACTTTAGAGACTAAACTCCCTTCGGAGGTAAGTAATGTGGAAACAGAGATTTTCCAATTTATAATCGACGGCTAGAAGTGCATTAACATGATGAATTAACAAGAGTTTATAATGTTAACAAGGTGTTTTTACTAAAAAGGCAAAATGGTTGACTTTGTGGTTGGTCACCATAATCCATTAACGTTATTTATATGCTTAAGTTAGCATCAGTCAAAATGCTTCATGATTCTTTAAAAGCAAGTATTTTAGCACTGCTTAGATAACAGGGTTTATCAGTTTATAGATGTAGGAAAGTACCATCTTGCCTGGCATGTTACCCCCATGGATAACACTGGAACACCCCTATCATACCTAGCTACCCAGGGTATTGGGGTTCCAGGAGATCTCCATGGGCTGCAGCATTTCCTTTGCCACCCATAGGGAGCTCAAACAATTCTTACACAGGCCTCCCACTGCAGCCTGAGTGAAATAACATCCACATTATTTCACAGCCATTTACCACTGCACTTAAGTAACTTATAACTCACCTATATGTCTAACCTTTACCTGGTAAAGTTACTTAGTGTGTGGGCACCCTGGCACCAGCCAAGCTGCCCCCACATTGGTCAGGGCAATTTCCCCGGACTTTGTGAGTGCGGGGACACCATTACACGCGCGCACTGTACATAGGTCACTACCTATGTACAGCGTCACAATGGTAACTCCGAACATGGCCATGTAACATGTCTAAGATCATGGAATTGTCACCCCAATGCCATTCTGGCATTGGGGGGGACAATTCCATGATCCCCAGGGTCTCTAGCATAGTACCCGGGTACTGCCAAACTGCCTTTCCAGGGAGGGCAGGGTCCCAGTGACACATAGACTAAAACAACATATATACAGTGAAATATAGGGGTAACATGCCAGGCAAGATGGTACTTTCCTACAGGTCCTCTTCAGATAATGAATGCAAGAGCTCACCAGAGTTCCTCTGCACTTCTCTCTTCGACTTCTGCCAAGGATCGACCGCTGACTGCTCCAGGTCGCCTGCAAAACCACAATAAAGTAGCAAGAAGACTAACAGCAACATTGTAGCGCCTAATCCTGCCGACTTTCTAAACTGTTTCCTGGTGGTGCATGCTCTGAGGGCTGTCTGCCTTCACCCTGCACTGGAAGCCAAGAAGAAATCTCCCGTGGGTCGACAGAATCTTCCCCTGCTAACGCAGGCATCAAACTTCTGCATCACCTGTCCTCTGGGTCCCCTCCCATCTTGACGAGCATGGTCCCTGGAACACAGGAGCTGGATTCAAGTGACCCCGACAGTCCAGTGGTCCTTCTGTCCAAATTTGGTAAGTCCTTGCCTCCCCACGCCAGACAGTAATCCTGTGTACTGCGTGAACTGCAGCTGCTAGGGCTTCTGTGCACTTTTGCAAGACTTCCTTCGTGCTCAGCACAGGTCCACAGCATTCCGTCCTGCATTGCCCAACTCGCTGAGTTGACCTCCAACTTTGTGGGACCCTCTTTTGTTGTGCTGAGATGACCGCCGTACTCAGATTCCTTGAACGCCTATTCAGGTACTTCTGCAGGTGCTGCCTGCTTCTGCGTGGGCTCTATTTGTTGCTGAGCGCCCCTCTGTCTCCTCCTCCAAGGGGCCACCTCCTGGTCCTTCCTGGGCTCTGGAAGCACCCAAAACCTTTAACCGCGACTCTTGCAGCTAGCAAGGCTTGTTTGCAGTCTTTCTGTGTGGAAACAACTCTGCATCCTCTGGCACGCTGTGAGACATCTTCTGACCACAAGAGAAGTTCCTGGCACCTTCCGTTGTTGCAAAATCTTCGGCTTCTTCCACCCGGAGGCAGCCCTTTCGCACCTTCATCTGGGGTTTAGTGGGCTCCTGCCCCCCGGACACTTTACTGGTCCTCAGGTCCTGAAATCCGTCTTCAGTGCTTTGCAGTTAGTTGTTGTCTTTGCAGAATCCCTTATCTCGACTTTACTCTCTTTCTGGGGTAGTAGGTGTAGGAGGCTGGCCTGGCTTGTAGTGGGTACCAAGGGGTACTTACACTCTGTACCAGGCCCAGTTATCCCTTATTAGTGTAGAAGAGGTGTTTCTAGCAGCTTAGGCTGATAGAAGGTAGCTATAGCAGAGCAGCTTAGGCTGAACTAGGAGACATGCAAAGCTCCTACTATACCACTGGTTTCATATGCACAATATCATAAGAAAACACAATACACAGATATGCTAAAAATAACGGTACTTTATTTTTATGACAATATGCCAAAAGTATCTCAGTGAGTACCCTCAGTATGAGGATGCCAAATATACACAAGATATATGTACACAATACCAAAAATATGCAGTAATAGCAAAAGGAAGTAATGCAAGCAGTGTAAAGTTACAATAGATTGCAATAGGAGCACACAGGTATAGGGGAAACATAAACCATATACTCCAAAAGTGGAATGCGAACCACAAATGGACCCCAAACCTATGTGAGCTTGTAGAGGGTCGCTGGGACTGTAAGAAAACAGTGAGGGTTAGAAAAATAGCCCACCCCAAGACCCTGAAAGGTAGGTGTAAAGTGCACCTACAACCCCCAGAGAGCACAGAAGTCGTGATAGGGGGATTCTGCAAGGAAGACCAACACCAGCAATGCAACAACAGTGGATTTCCGGACTTTAGTACCTGTAGGACAAGGGGACCAAGTCCAAGAGTCGCGACAGTGTCGAGAGTGGGCAGGAGCCCAGGAAATGCCAGCTGAGGGTGCAAGGAAGCTGCCACCGGATGGAAGAAGCTTTGTGTTCTGCAAGGACGAAGAGGACTAGGAACTTCCCCTTTGGAGGATGGATGTCACACGTCGTGAAGAAGCTTGCAGAGGTGTTCCCACTCAGAAAGACCGCAAACAAGCCTTGCTAGCTGCAAGGGTCGCGGTTAAGTTTTTTGGATGCTGCTGTGGCCCAGGAGGGACCAGGATGTCGCCACTTGGATGAGGAGACACAGGGGTGCCCAACAAGTCAGGGAGCCCTCACAGAAGCAGGCAGCACCAGCAGAAGTACCAGAACAGGCACTTAGAAGAGGAGTGAACCGGAGTCCACCCAAAGTCACAAAAGGGAGTCCCACGACGCCGGAGGACAACTCAGAAGGTTGTGCACTGCAGGTTAGAGTGTCGGGGAGCCAGGCTTGGCTGTGCACGAAGGAAATCCTGGAAGAGTGCACAGGAGCCAGGGCAGCTGCAAATCACGCGGTACCCAGCAATGCAGTATAGCGTGGGGAGGCAAGGACTTACCTCCACCAAACTTGGACTGAAGAGTCACTGGACTGTGGGAGTCACTTGGACAGAGTGGCTGAGTTCCAGGGACCACGCTCGTCGTGCCGAGAGGGGACCAGTGATGCAGTCTTTTGTTGCCTGCGGTTGCAGGGGGAAGATTACGTCGACCCACTGGAGATTTCTTCAGAGCTCCTGGTGCAAGAAGGAGGCAGGCTACCCCCAGATAAGGCACCACCAGGAAACAGGCGAGAAAGCCAGCAGGATGAAGCGATACACGGTTGCAGTAGTCGTCTTTGCTACTTTGTTGCAGTTTTGCAGGCGTCCTGAGCAGTCAGCGGGCGATCCTTTGGCAGAAGGTGAAGAGGGAGATGCAGAGGAACTCTGATGAGCTCTTGCATTCGGTATCTGAAGAATTCCCCAAAGCAGAGACCCTAAATAGCCAGAAAAGGAGGTTTGGCTACCTTGGAAGGAGGATAGGCTAGTAAGAAAGGTAAGAGTCTATCAGAAGGAGTCTCTGACATCACCTGATGGCACTGGCCACTCAGAGCAGTCCAGTGTGCCAGCAACACCTCTGTTTCCAAAATGGCAGAGGTCTGGAGCACACTGGAGGAGCTCTGGGCACCTCCCCTGGGAGGTGCAGGTCAGGGGAGTGGTCACTCCCCTTTCCTTTGTCCAGTTTCGCGCCAGAGCAGGGCCGGGGGATCCCTGAACCGGTGAGACTGGCTTATGCAGAGATGGGCAGCATCTGTGCCCATCAAAGCATTTCCAGAGGCTGGGGGAGGCTACTCCTCCCAGCCTTCACACCTATTTCCAAAGAGAGAGGGTGTAACACCCTCTCTCAGAGAGAGCTCAGGGAGCTCAGACAATTCTTACACAGGACTGCCACTGCAGCCTGAGTGAAATAACATCCATGTTATTTCAAAGCCATTTTACACTGCACATAAGTAACTTATAAGTCACCTATATGTCTAACCCTCACTTCGTGAAGGTTAGGTGCAAAGTTACTTAGTGTGTGGGCACCCTGGCACTAGCCAAGGTGCCCCGACATTGTTCAGGGCAAATTCCCCAGACTTTGTGAGTGCGGGGACACCATTACACGCGTGCACTACATATAGGTCAATACCTATATGTAGCGTCACAATGGTAACTCCGAAAATGGCCATGTAACATGTCTAGGATCATAGAATTGTCACCACAATACCTTTCTGGTATTGGGGGTTCAATTCCATGCATCCCCGGGTTTCCAGCACAGAGCCCGGGTACTACCAAACTAACATTCCAGGGTCTCCACTGCAGCTTCTGCTGCTGCCAACCCCTCAGACAGGTTTCTGCCCCCCTGGGGCCTGGGCAGCCTGGTCCCAGGAAGGCAGAACAAAGGATTTCCTCTGAGAGAGGGTGTCACACCCTCTCCCTTTGGAAATAGGTGTGAAGGTTTGGGGAAGAGTAGCCTCCCCCAGCCTCTGGAAGTGCTTTGATGGGCACAGATGGTGCCCTCTCTGCATAACCAGTCTACACCGGTTCAGGGATTCCCTAGCCCTGCTCTGGCGTGAAACTGGACAAAGGAAAGGGGAGTGACCACTCCCCTGACCAGCACCTCCCAGGGGAGGTGCCCAGAGCTCCTCCAGTGTGTCCCAGACCTCTGCCATCTTGGATGCAGAGGTGTGAGGGCACAATGGACAGCTCTGAGTGGCCAGTGCCAGCAGAGGACGACAGAGACCCCTCCTAATAGGTGGTTACCTTTCTCAGTAGCCAATCCTTTTATGTGGGCTATTTAGGATCTCTCCTGTGGGTATCTCACGAGATAACGAATGCAAGAGCTCACCAGAGTTCCTCTGCACTTCCCTCTTCGACTTCTGCCAAGGATCGACCGCTGACTCCTCCAGGACGCCTGCATAACCGCAACAAAGTAGCAAGAAGACTACCAGCAACATTGTAGCGCCTCATCCTGCTGGCTTTCTCGAATGTTTCCTGGTGGTGCATGCTCTGAGGGCTGTCTGCATTCACCCTGCACTGTAAGCCAAGAAGAAATCTCCTGTGGCACCAAACCTCTGCATCACCGGTCCTCTGGGTCCCCTTTCATCCTGACAAGCCTGGTCCCTGGAACACAGGAGGTGGGTCCAAGTTCCTTTGACAGTCCAATGGCCCCTCGGTCCAAATTTGGTGGAGGTAAGTCCTTGCCTCCCCACGCCAGACAGTAATCCTGTGTACTGTGTGAACTGCAGCTGCTCGGGCTTCTGTGCACTTTTGCAAGACTTCCTTTGTGCACAGCCTAGCCCTGGCCCCCAGCACTCCGTCCTGCATTGCCCAACTCGCTGAGTTGGACTCCGACGTCGTGGGACCCTCCTTTGTGACTCTGAGTCGACTGTTGTCTTCAGATCTTCTAAGTGCCTGTTCAGGTGCTTCTGCGGGTGCTGCCTTCTTCTGCGTGGGCTCTCCGTGTTGCTGAGCGCTCCCTCTGTCTCCTCCTCCAAGGAGCGATCTCCTGGTCCTTCCTGGGCCCTAGCAGCACCGAAAATCCTCAACCGCGACTCTTGCAGCTGGCAAGGCTTGTTTGGGGTCTTTCTGCATGGAAACAACTCTGCATCCTCCAGCACACTGTGGGACATCTTCTGACCAAAGGAGAAGTTCCTGCCACCTTCCGTTGTTGCAGAATCTTTGGCTTCTTCTACCAGGAGGCAGCCCTTTTGCACCTTCATCCGGGGTTTAGTGGGCTCCTGCCCCCCCCAGACACTTGGATGACTCTTGGACTTGATCCCCTTCCTTTACAGGTCCTCAGGTCCAGGAATCCGTCTTCAGTGTTTTGCAGTCAGTTGTTGTCCTTGCAGAATCCCCTATCTCGCCTTTACTGTCTTTCTGGGGTAGTAAGGTAACTTTACTCCTACTTTTCAGGGTCTTGGGGTGGGGATATCTTGGACACCCTTACTGTTTTCTTACACTCCCAGCAACCCTCTACACACGACACTAGGCTTGGGGTCCATTCGTGGTTCGCATTCCACTTTTGGAGTATATGGTTTGTGTTGCCCCTAGGCCTATTTCTCCCTATTGCATTCTATTGTGTTCTACATTGTTTGCACTACTTTTCTAACTGTTACTTACCTCATTTTGGTTTGTGTGCATATAATTTGTGTATATTACTTACCTCCTAAGGGAGTATATCCTCTGAGATACTTTTGGCATATTGTCACTAAAATAAAGTACCTTTATTTTTAGTAACTCTGAGTATTGTGTATCCTTATGATGTAGTGCTATATGATATAAGTGCTATAGTAGGAGCTTTGCATGTCTCCTAGTTTAGCCTAAGATGCTCTGCTATAGCGACCTCTATCAGCCTAATCTGCTAGAACACCTCTATTCTACTAATAAGGGATAACTGGACCTGGCACAAGGTGTAAGTACCACAAGGTACCCACTAAAAGCCAGGCCAGCCTCCTACAAGACCCCACCTCTGATCCCAGGAAAGCAGGAGTAAATCACAGTAAGTTTCCTGAAACACACATGTCGTTGTGATAGAAGATTATGCAAGAACCAGAAGAGACTGCAAGACACCAACAATGGATTCCTGGACCTGAAGACTTGTGGAAGAAGGGGACCAAGTCCAAGAAGCAGTGAAGAGTCCAGGGAGAACAGGAGCCCCTGGTAACCCGGATGAAGCTGCAAAAGAAGAACTTCAGGTAAAAAAGAACAGTCAGTATTGCACCGAAGAACACAGATGCGGATTCCTGGTTGGTGCAGATGATGTCCCACACCAGATGGATGATTGCAGTCTGCTTTCTTTTGCAGGATTCCGCCAACAAGCCTTGGCACACGCAAAGCTCACAGTTAGCGGAAAATGGTGCTTCCGGGACCAGGAGAGACCTAGTGGCCTTCACCCAGGAGGGATAAACAGAGGGGGCTCTCAGCAACTCGGAGAACCCTCAGAAGACCAGGCAGCGCTCACAGGAGTCCCACAACACAGGGACAAGGAAGGTGCAAAAGGAGGCCCACACAGCACTACACAAACAGATCCCATGCTGCTGGAGAACCATGCAGGAGGCTGTGCGTCGCAGGAAGGTCTGCTGGGGGCCGCAGCTGCACGGTGCATGAAGATCTTAATGGAAGAATGCCAACAAGCCTTTGCAATGGCAAAACACATGGTGCATAGGGGTACTGTCTTGTGTGGAGGGGCAAGCTCTTACCTCCACCAGAGCTGGACAGCTGGACTTCTGGAGCATGTGGACCACTTCAGTCCACCACCTGTGTTGCTGGATCCACGTACATCTTCAGGAGAGGGGATCCAAGCCACCAGTCATTGCTGCAAAGTCATTGCTGCAAAGGTGTGCCTGCTGAAGCAGGGAAGTGACTCCGTCACTTCAAGGGAGATTCCTTCATTCTTATGGTGCAGACTCAAGACTGACTGTCCTCTGAGGATGCACAACCGGGAAACAGTTGCTGGCAGGTGCTGAAGATACAATGTTGCAGAAGTCGTCTTTGCTTCTTTGTTGCAGTTGTAGAGTTCCTGGAGAGTCCAGATGCAGTTTCTTCAGTAAAAAGGTGAATTAAAGAATGCAGACTATTCCTGCTGGAGTCTTGCATTCGGAATCTGAACCACCCAAGAGAGAGACCCTAAGTAGCCCTGAAAGGGGGATTAATCAGCTAACCAGGTAAGCACCTATCAGGAGGGCTCTGACGTCACCTGCTGGCACCGGCCACTCAAATTCTTCCAGAGTGCCCTACCAACTTAGAATCCAAGATAGCAAACCCCAGGGACACTCTGGAGGAGCCCTGAGCACCACCCCTGGGGTGGTGATGGACAGGGGAGTGGTCAATCCCCTTTCCTTTGTCCAGTTCCACGCCAGAGCAGGGACTGGGGTCCATGAACCGGTGTAGACTGGATTATGAAAGGGGGGCACCATCTGTGCCCTTCAAAGCATTTCCAGAGGCTCTGGGAGGCTACCCCTCCCGTGCCTGTAACACCTATTTCCAAAGGGAGAGATTGTAACACCTGTAGGAAGGTAGCCTCTTTCTAGCCTTGTTACCCCCACTTTTGGCCTGTTTGTGAGTATATGTCAGGGTGTTTTTACTGTCTCACTGGGATCCTGCTAGCCAGGACCCCAGGTTGGGGACCTGGGCGGTGCTGTGCACAAAGGATTCCATGCAAAAGTGCACAGAAGCCCTAGCAGCTGCAGTTCACGCAGGTTGGCAGCAGCGGTAGCTGCCGAGAAAACCCCAGGAAGTTAGTTTGGCAGTACCCGGGCTCTATGCTGGAGACCCAGGGATGCATGGAATTGTCCTCGCAATACCAGAATGGTATTGGGGTGACAATTCCATAATCCTAGACATGTTACATGGCCATGTTCGGAGTTACCATTGTGACGCTACATATAGGTATTGACCTATATGTAGTGCACATGTGTAATGATGTCCCCGCACTCACAAAGTCCGGGGAATTTGCCCTGAACAATGTGGGGGCACCTTGGCTAGTGCCAGAGTGCCCACACACTAAGTAACTTTGCACCTAACCTTCACTAAAGGCCAGATGTTTCAAAGCTTTTTGCATTCGCAAACGGTGCGAATGCCTGTTTGCGAATGCAAAAAGACCTTTCAGAATGTATCAAAGGCATTCTGAATGCAATTTTAAGGAATCGCTAAAATAGCGATTCCTTAAACTAGCGACCCTGTTTAGAGAGTCGCAAATTGCGACTCTCTACATAAGAAATCGCAACTAAGGAATCCTTATTTGCGATTTCTAAAGCACATGTATGAAGCAATTCCTTAATGCGAATTGGGCATTAAGGAATCGCTATTACCACCAAGTTGAACTTGGTGGTAACCATGTGCAAATTTTAAAAATGCATTTAAAATGCATTTTAAAAATTTACATATAAAGCACACATGCCCTTTTGGCATGTGTGCACCTTACATGTTGTTAAAACATGTTTTGGGGTGCAGCAGAGGGGGCCTTAGGCCCCCAGCACCCTCGACTTTGCATTTCCCAAAATTGCGAATTCCAGTTAGGAACTAAAAAATTTCTAGCTATTGCGTCAAGAATTTTAGATTCTATTAAGGACAGGCGAGGATTATGCTTCTCTTCACTTTACTGACAAACACAGCAGCCAATGAAAGTGTAACAAATTCAAAACTACAAATCCCATGAACCCCAGTCCACAAATCATGGGTCTATACTGTCCATAAATAGCCTGAATGCTATAGTCCTTCCTCTTTCTTTGCGAAACCAATTCAAACATGCATTAAAACTTGCGAAACTTGACAACGAACTCCATCCAGGTCTTCTGAAACGATCACATAGACGTAGGAGGATAAGACTGCACCTGCGGTAATCCACCAGAAAACTCACGAAGTCGTGTTAAATGTACCTGAGTGAAACAAAAAGATCCAACTAATATCGAGGTATACCTTGGGAGGGTATTACATACACATTTTATGCTATAATCATTCAATATTCATACCACCCATGCAAAAAATTGTGTATAACGGGTGGGATAATCCTTGCCTCCGTGTCCTTAATAGAATCTAAAATTCTAGACGCGATAGCTAGAAAAAATTTAATTCTATGTCAGGACCGGAGGCTTCGGATTATGCTAGTTTAAAGTCTATTTACTACTTCTGATACTACATTGACTATGGGTTTGTGATAAAAAACCTTTAAAGTGGAATCATTTGACCAGTCTACCACAGCCATAATATCCTCTAATCTGGCTCCAGTAGCAAAGGCTTTTGAGGCCATGGCTCCTCTAACTGAGTGAACTCCAAAAACACTTACATCAATACCAGTTTCGGTCAGTAACCACTTAACCCAATGAGCCAAAGTTGCCGCAGAGACTGGACGAAAGGGCTTTTGTAACTAAATCAAAACTTGCCCAAAAACATTTTGTCTGAATTCTCTTGTGGGATCTTCGTAAACTTTCAGACATTGAACAACACACAGTTTCTTGTGCGGGAAGGAGGGGTATGAAATACATTTTGATGAGGTTTTTGTATGTCTAGAAATGGTAAAAAAATACTCCTTCCGGAGTAAATACTCTACCTGATAAATCCAGAGCTTTAACATCCGAGACTCTTCTGCAGGAAAGTAAGCATAATAACATTGTAAATTTTGCAGATAATTGTTTGCGAGATAAGCCTTCATTATCCGGCCAATTTCTGAGGAATCGTGAGACAATGTTCACGTCCCATAAGGAAGTATACTTTGGTTGTGGAGGTTTTACCATATGAATACCTCTAAGTAATTTGCAGATTAAAGGGTGTTCTCCAACCGGTTTCCCTTGGATATGGGGATGACCAGCCGAAAGAGCTGAGCGACAATTGTTAATTGTCCTACATGCCAAACCCTGGGAAGCCAATTCAGAAAGGAAATTGGTTATGACGTGAATTTCTGACCCCAGGGGATCCAGACTCCTTGTATTGCACCAACGTACCCACTTCCTCCAGGCCTGTTCGTATCTTTGGAAGGGGCCCAAGATTGGGATAAGAAGAACATTGCTGATTCCGAAACTCCTGGCACTTGTCATCATCGCCTGAAAGTCTCCAGGCCATCAGGGTTGACAATCCCTGCAGAATTAGAGGATTAGAACTGTTCAACGGGTCCGTGAGAAGATCCACTGATCATGGAATCTTCACCGGAAGGTCGCACGACAAGTTAATTGCCGAAGGGAACCAGGGCTGAGCACTCCACAAGGAAGTTATTAGAATGATTTCCGAGCGTTGGCGATAAACTTGTGCCAGGACGCGAGGAATCATCACAAATGGCGGGAAGGCATAAAGGAGATTCTTCGGCCACAATTGTAGGAAGGCATCTGTCCCCTTTGCCTGAGGGTCCGGTCTCCAACTGAAAAAGCAAGGGACCTGGCTGTTCAATCTGGAGGCAAATAAATCCATCAGACATGTCCCCCAACGAAGTTGAAGGGCTTGAAAAATGCCTGGATTGAGCTTCCAGTCGCTGCCATCCCAGAGAAATCGCGAGTTCCAATCCGCTGTTGTATTGGCAATGCCCGGAATGTATTCCGCCACCACCGAAATCTTCTGACTGAGGCAAAAATGCCAGAATTCCTTCGCTATCTCTGCTAGAAGACGAGATCTGGTCCCCCCTAGGCGATTGATGTACCTGAACGCGGAGACATTGTCCATCCGCAGAAGGATACAACAATGAGCCCGGCGAGGGGCCAGAGACTTGATGGCAAAGGATCCTGCAAGGAGTTCCAGGCAATTGATGTGGAAAGCCAACTCCCCCTGAGACCAACGACCCCCGGTCTCCACAGGGCCGCAACGTGCCCCCCAGCCCCAACGGCCGGCATCTGACTCTATCACCACGTCCGGACTAGACGGAAAAATCGCTCTGTCATTCCATGCATCCATGTGGTCTAGCCACCATGACATCTCTGTCTTGGCTTCTTCCGAAAGGGGAACTAGTTCCGAGTACTGAAGGCCCTTTTGCAGATGGAGGATCTTCAACCTCTGCAGGGCTCTGTAATGTAGGGGGCCCGGAAAGATCGCTTGAATGGACGAGGCTAAGAGTCTGACAAGGCGTGCTAACGTCCTCAATGATATAGTCGGAGAGGCAAGCGCTCTCCTCAATTCTTTCTTGATCAGGCTTCGTTTGCTGATCGGAAGAACTAATAGGGCTGCCAAAGAATCTATTTGGAACCCTAGGAATTCTACCTTCTGAGTTGGTACTAGACAGGACTTTTCGGAATTTATGACAAACCCGAGGTCTTGGAGTAATTGCAACGTCCAATTTAAGTGGGCCAAAACAAGATCTCTCTCTTGGGCCATAATTAGAATGTCGTCCAGATAAATAATTAGACGTACTCCTCGTTCTCTTAAGAATTGCACCACTGGGCGCAAGAGTTTGGTGAAGCACCAGGGTGCTGAGGAGAGGCCGAAGGGAAGAACCCTGAACTCGAACCAATGGGAACCCCATTGAAATTGGAGGAAACGCCTGTGAGGGGCAAAAATTGGAACTGAGAGGTAAGCGTCCTTGAGGTCCAGGCGCACCATCCAGTCTTTGTCTCTTAAAAGATCTCTGAGGAGGTGAATGCCCTCCATCTTAAAATGGTGATACACCATCCAAGAGTTGAAATGTTTGAGATTCAGGACCAATCTGGCTCCCCCGCCCTTCTTCTGGACTAAGAAGATTGTGCTGGCGAAGCCTCGAGGATGCGGGGAGGACAGCACCATGGCTCCTTTTTGAATGAGCGAGAGTATTTCTTCTTCTATAAATTTGCGATCTGCGCGTGAAAAAGGAGAGGCATAGGAGGAGTCGATTGCCTCGGAGGGGCGTAAAATTCTAGTTGAAAACCTTGAACTGTCTGAAGAACCCACGGGTCTTGTGTAATTAACCTCCAGGCTGGGAGAAAATACTGTATCCTGCCCCCCAAAATGACCTCCGAAGGAGGAATAATTCTCACCTGAGTTTGAGTTGTCCTGATTGGAGTTACCTCCACGATATCCTTTGGAGGATCGACCACGACCCCTGTAGCGATTGGGGTAGAAGTTGTGTTGGTCTGAATAACTCCCACGGTTGCCTTGAGCGGCGTATCTGGAAGCCTGATACCTTCGGCCTGACGCTCGGCCCCTGAAAAGTCCGGCCCGGATAAAAAGAGCGTTGTTGAACACCTTTTTGATGTTGGATTGGGCTTTGTCGAGGGCTGTAAAGGTAGCCACATACTTGCTCAAATTGGAAATTAATTTATCTCCAAAAGGCATACCATTGGCCGAGGACCCTGCCTCATTAGTGGCCAAATCTGCAAGTTTTGGGTCTAAACAAATGAGGAAGGATCGTCGCCGTTCCGTTGACATGGCGCAGTTGGCATTGCCAAGAAGGCAGATTGCTCTCTGCGCCCATTGTAAGATTGCGGCCGTGTCTAACGGAGCCTCTGTTTCCTTAGATTGAATGGCTAGATGTAATATTTTCGTTAAGGGACCTGACACGTCCAGTAGTTTGTCCTGGCATCCTCTCCAGGCACGATCCAGACCCTTCTTCGGGTCCTTAGCGAACTTTCGGAGAAAAGTCGCCATGTTGGGATCTAACTCGGGTGTTTCTGCCACCTTACCGAGAAGGGAGGGTCTAGGACATTCTGACCGAAGGGTGTTGCGCACCTCCTTCTCAAAACTTTTACGTAGCCTATCTTGGACGTAACTGGCGACCTCCTGGTTAGGAATCCATTCGGTGGAGCGAGGATGGATAATATCCTCCGGTGAAAATAGGAGGTTTTTGCCCTGAGGGGGATTGCTCTCGGGCATATTGTGTCGTGTCTTGCGCTGCTTTTTGCGCGTTGGGGATCTGCCTGAGAATCGTCTGAGTCTGATTTTGAGGAAGAGGGATCCTGATAGCTAGAATGCGAGGATTGCAGGAAGTTAGATGATGGCTCTTGAGGAGGGGGAAAACCTCCATAGGCATGGTCGCGCAACACAGAGGTTGCCATCTGCAACAGGATTTCTGCAGAGGAACTGCCATTTGAACGTTGCAGGTGCAAACCCATCGTTTCACCGGAATCTCCGGATTGAAGGCGAGGTTGCTGGCTATTCTCGCCCAAAAATTCCCTTTTAGCAAAGGTTGACAGGGGTTTATTAAAGGATTTCAGGGCTTGGATTAGGGCCCAATTCACGGAGTCCTGCACATGATGGCCAAGTGCCTCCACAAGTCTTTCCTCCATTTGGTGCTCAGATGGCATCTCTTGCAGTTCGTCATACTGCTCATCATCATTGGCGTAGTACGCCATGTTAAAGTTATTGTTAAGGGAGGAGTTAGCAGGGGGGGACAAAAAACCCTGAGCAGGTGATTTGATAATTATAAGGTACAGTTAGTAGCTGTACAGCCGGCAATTTGTTGTGGAGGGAGCCACCTGCTTGAGGAGTTTAACCTGTAGTATGCTAGAAGCAGACTAACCAGGAAAAAAAAAAAAAAAAACTCTTAAGCCCCCTGAGCAGAGCTCTCACAGTATTATTACAGCCCCTATGGGCGATCGTTGGCCGTTTAGTTAGAATTTTCCTTGGATCTGACTTCCCCGAAGCACATGTGTGTTGAGAAGCCGGTCGGAATGAAGAATTTTCCGATTCCTCTCAATGCGCATGAACGGCCTGCCCCCACTCCACGCCGGCAACGAAAATACTAGTTTTAGATAGTACAATATGAAAAAATAATATGTAAACAAGAAGCGCTCGCCAGTGCGCTCGCGTTCGTGCCGTTAAACAATATCAAATGTACAAATACAAGCACAAGTAGCGCGCTGCACTTATCCGGCTGCTGGAGCAGCAAAGAAAGAGGAAGGACTATAGCATTCAGGCTATTTATGGACAGTATAGACTCATGATTGGTGGACTGGGGTTCATGGGATTTGTAGTTTTGAATTTGTTACACTTTCATTGGCTGCTGTGTTTGTCAGTAAAGTGAAGAGAAGCATAATCCGAAGCCTCCGGTCCTGACATAGAATTCAACAATTTGGGACATGCAAAATATTCGCAAATATGGGCCGACATGCCCATAGATGAGAATGGGGGCCGGTATCGCAATTTGCGATTCGGTAATGGCATTTGCGATTTTTAAGAAATCGCTATTACTGAATCGCAAATATGATACATTGCATTTTGCGAATCAGAAATAGCGATTTCTTAAAAATCGCTATTTCCGAATCGCAAAAGGCTTTTTTCATACATCTGGCCCTAAGTGAGGGTTAGACATATAGGTGACTTATAAGTTACTTAAGTGCAGTGTAAAATGGCTGTGAAATAATGTGGGCGTTATTTCACTAAGGCTGCAGTGGCAGTCCTGAGTAAGAATTGTCTGAGCTCCCTATGGTTGGCAAAAGAAATGCTGCAGCCCATAGGGATCTCCTGGAACCCCAATACCCTGGGTACTTAGGTACCATATACTAGGGAATTATAAGGGTGTTCCAGTGTGCAATCAAAATTGGTAAAATTAGTCACTAGCCTGCAGTGACAATTTTAAAAGCAGAGAGAGCATAAACATTGAGGTTCTGGTTAGCAGAGCCTCAGTGACACAGGCAAAAACAAACATACATACAGTAAAAATGGGGGTAACATGCCAGGCAAGATGGTACTTTCCTACTTACCTATGCCACAGGCAGTGGTTTGTGGGCATGGCACACTCAGAGCGGCGCCATGTCGACTTTGCCTTTTTCTCCTTACCAGCACACACAAGCTGCAAGGGCAGTGTGCATGTGCTTGATGAGGGGCCTCCTAGGGTGGCACAATACATGCTGCAGTCCTTGAGGACCTTCCCTGGCCCAGGGCCCTTGGTACCATGGGTACCTTGGGTACCTTGCACAAGGGACTTAACTGTTGGCCATGGGTGTGCCAATTGTGAAAACAAAGGTACAGATTTGGGGAAAAAACAATGGTGCTTGGGCCTGGTTAGCAGGATCCCAGCACACTCTCAATCAAAACTGGTATCAATATCACACAAAATGTGTGGGGGTAACCATGCCAACAATGGCACTTTCCTACCCCCCCAAATGAAAGAGAATGAGACTTACCTTTCCAAAGACAGTCTTCATTATCTAAGTGGAAGAACCTGGAAAGATCATCTGCATTGGCATGGGCAGTCCCAGGTCTGTGTTCCACTGAAAAGTCCATTACCTGTAGAGATATGGACCACCTTAAAAGTTTAGGTTTCTCACTTTCATATGCATTAGGCATCTGAGAGGTCTGTGGTCAGTTTGAACAATACAGTGAGTACCAAACAAGTACGGTTTCAGCTTTTTCAGTGACCAAACCACAGCAAAGGCCTCCTTCTCAATGGCACTCCAAAGCTGCTCCCTTGGGAGTAGCCTCCTGCTAATGAAAGTAAAAGGCTGGTCAAGGTCATCATCATTAGTTTGGGACAGGACTGTCCTATCCCATGTTCAGAGGCATCTGTCTGCAGAATGAACTGCCTAAAATCATTTAGAGCTTTGAGAACTGGTGCTGAGCACATTCTCTCCTTCAGGGTGTCCAAGGCCTTTTGATAGTCAAGAGTCCAGTTCACCCTTTTGGGCATATTTTTGGAAGTCAGTTCTGTGAGGGGAGTCACAATGGATTCATACCTCCTCACAAACCTCCTATGAGACCAGTCAAGCCAAGGAATGTCTGACTTGAGTCTGGGTTTTTGGAGCTGCCGAGTCCACAATTCTCTGGAACTTGGGCTGTAAGGGTTGAACTTGGCCTCCACCTACAAGATGACCCAAGTATACAACTGTGCCCTGCCCTATTTGGCACTTTGATGCTTTAATAGTGAGGCCGGCTGATTGCAAGGCCTGCAAAAGCTTCCCCAGGTGGATCAGGTGATCTTACCAGGTGGAGCTAAGGAGAGAAATATCATCTAGATATGCTGCACTAAAGGACTCCAAGCTAGCAAAGACTTGATTCACCAACTTTTGGAAGGTGGCAGGGGCATTCTTTAAGCCAAAGAGCATAACAGTAAACTGATAATGCCCATCAAGTGTAGAGAATGCTGTATTTTCTTTTTCTCCAGGCGCCATCCTAATTTTCCAGTACCCTGCAGTTAAGTCAAAGGTACTTAAGAATTTGGCTGCACCTAACTCGTCAATTAATTTGTCTGCTCTGGGTATAGGGTATGCACCTGTCTTAGTGACAGAGTTGAGATGTCTATAGTCCAAACAGAACCTCATTTCTCTCTTGCCATCTTTGGTGTGAGGTTTGGGGACTAAGACCACTGGGCTAGCCCAGAGACTGTCAGGGACGTCAATTACCCCTAACTCCAGCATCCTTTGGACTTCCTCTTTGATGCTCTCGTTGACTTGGTCAGATTGTCTGTATATTTTTGTTTTGACAGGTAAACTCTCCCCTGTTTCCACATCATGGGTATACAGGTGAGTCTGTCCATGGGTCAAAGTGAAGAGCCCAGCATACTGCTATAGGACTTTCCTACAGACAGATCGCTGTTGGGCAGAGAGGAAATCTGAAAAAACAGCTCCATCCACTGACCCATCCTTAGGGTCAGATGAGAGGAGGTCAGGGAGAGGTTCAGTCTCTGCTTCCTGATCCTCATCAGTAACCATTAGCATGGTTATATCCACCCTATCATTATAGAGTTTAACATGGATCACTCTCTTGGATGTCCTGCTAGTGCCCAGGTCCACCAAGTAGGTTACTTCACTCTTTTTCCTCCAGGATTGAGTAAGGGCCTCTCTGTCCTGAAGTACCCTGGAAGCCACAGGCTCCAGAACCCCTACTTTCTGCCATGGCTGAAATTCTACCAGTGCTGCCTTTTGCTCATAGCACAACTTCTGGAGCTGTTGGCTGGCCTCAAGGTTTGTGGATGCCTTTTCCATGTTCTCAGCCATTCAAGAGTGGAGGCCAAGCACATAGTCCACCACATCTTGTTTAGGCTCATGGAGAGGTCTCTCCCAGCCTTCTTTCACAAGTGCTAGTGATCCCCTTTCAGGATGGCCAAACAGAAGCTCAAAGGGGGAACCCTACTCCCTTCTGAAGAACCTCTCTGCAAGTGAAAAGCAGGCATGGCAAGAGGACATCCCATCTCCTTTTGAGTTTTTCAGGGAGCCCCATTATCATGCCCTTCAATGTCTTGTTGAATCTCTCAACAAGTCCCTTGGTTTGTGGATGCTATGGTGTTGTGAATTTGTAAGTCACCCCACACTCATTCCACATGTGTTTCAGGTATGCTGACATAAAGTTTGTACCTCTGTCAGAAACCACCTAATTAGGAAAACCCACTCTGGTAAAAATACCAATCAGGGCCTTGGCTACGGCAGGAGCTGTAGTAGACCTAAGGGTAATTGCTTCAGGGTATCTGGTAGCATGATTCACTACTACCAGTATGTATTGGTTCCCTGAGGCTGCGGGTGGGTCAAGTGGACCCACATGGAATGAGGGGGGCCTTGGGTGGCTGTAGGAAAGTACCACCTTGCCTGGCATGTTACCCCTATTTTTACTTGTATGTCAGTTTGTTTTCCCCTGTCTCACTAGGATCCTGCTAGCCAAGATCCCAGTGCTCATAGTATGTGGCCTGAATGTATTCCCTGTGTGGTGCCTAACTGTGTCACTGAGGCTCTGCTAACAAGAACATCAATGCTTATGCTCTCTCTGTCTTTAAAATTGTCACTGCAGGCTAGTGACCATTTTTTACCAATTCTGATTGGCACACCGTGTAGGAGGCTGGCCTGGCTTAGAGTGGGTACCTTGTGGTACTTACACCCTGTGCCAGGTCCAGTTATCCCTTATTAGTAGATTAAAGGTGTTTCTAGCAGCTTAGGCTGATAGAAAGTAGCTATGACAAAGCAGCTTAGGCTGAACTAGGAGACATGCAAAGCTCCTACTATACCACTTATATCATATGCACAATATCATAAGAAAACACAATACACAGAGTTACTAAAAATAAAGGTACTTTATTTTTATGACAATATGCCACAAGTATCTCAGTGAGTACCCTCGGTAAGAAGGTAAGCAATATACACAAGTTATATGTACACAAACCACAAATAGGTAAGTAAGAGTCAGAAAAGTAATGCAAACAGTGTAGAATTACAATAGGTTGCAATAGGCAAGCATAGGTATAGGGGCAACACAAACCATATACTCCAAAAGTGGAATGTGAATCACGATTGGACCCCAGACCTATGGGAGCTTGTAGAGGGTCGCTGAGACTATAAGAAAACAGTCAGGGTGTCCAAGATACCCCACCCCAAGACCCTGAAAAGTAGGAGTAAAGTACACCTACTACCCCAAGAGAGCACAATAGTCGTGATAGGGGGATTCTGCAAGAACAACAAACAACATCATAAACATACAAAATTAGCAGGAAGGGATAAATACAATTATTAATTTAAAGAAATCAGTAATAAATCCTGAAATCTGGGGACAATTTCTTTCCCTTATTTGTTTTAAATCATTTTGTTAGTAAAGGTAAGCAATGGTTATTCGATAAACATTCAATAAATATTAACACAAAACAAGACAAACAATATTACCAACAAACAACTCATTGGGTTATGGCGGTTACACAAAAAAGGGTATGTGCCCCTCGTTCATTTTTTATCTTGTGGTCACTATCAAGAAAATCAAGTTGTGATCCACTGAGACACAATGGCTGAGGACCTAAGCTGCACCCAGCTGTCAAATACCTGTCTAATTATTACAAACGGTATTATATGGTGCATATCACATTTTCTTAATACATTGACTTGTAAGCCCTCACTCTCGCATATATTGGGTTGACGCGTTTCGGCCTATTCAACATTGGTGTCATCAGGACTCGAGGAGGGCAGCACGCCTCTCTAATTCTGTTGGCAGTCGGGATATGTACAAAGAGCCACGAATATTAACTAAAGCACACTTTGTTCTCTTTTAGTATCAGGAGAAAAGATGAATCGTCTGCAATTGTAATAATAAACTCTTAGTGCCGTGGTTTGGGGAAATCAATTCCCTTGCTTGCAGCACGGGACGGAGAAGCGATAATATCGTATCCTCAAAAACGGGCGCGGGACGAACCTCATCGCGTGTGCTGAATCACAGCTGTGATATGCACCATATAATATAAATAATTGTAATTATCCCTTCCTGCTAATTTTGTATGTTTATGATATTGTATGACCCTGGGCAGTGTAGGGTTATAGGGCGCCCTCTTTCGTTTATATAGAACAACAAACACCAGCAGTGCACTGACAACGGATTTCCAGACCTGAGGACCTGCAAGGCAAGGGGACCAAGTCCAATAGCCGCGACAGTGTCCAGGGGGGGCAGGAGCCCAGGAAACCCAAGATGAAGGTGCAAGGAAGCTGCCTCTGGATGGAAGAAGCTTGGGATTCTGCTAGAAAGAAGAGGACTAGGAACTTCTCCTTTGAAGGAAAGATGTCCCACGTTGCGATGAAGCTTGCAGAGGGGTTCCCACGCAGAAGTTGCTAGCTGCATGGGCCGTGGTAGAGGTTTTTGGGTGCTGCTGAGGACCAGGAAGGACCAGGATGTCGCCTTTTGGAGGAGGGGGCAGAGGGGGTGCTCAGCAACTCAGAGAGCCCTCACAGAAGCAGGCCGCACCCGCAGAAGTACCCCAACAGGCACTTAGAAGATTAGTGAACCGGTGTCCACGTGAAGTTACAAAGGAGGGTCCCACGACGTCGGAGGCCAACTCAGAGGGTTGTTCACTGCAGGACAGAGCGCTGGGGACCCAGGCTAGGCTGTGCACGAAGGAAATCCTGGAAGAGTGCACGGGAGCCGGAGCAGCTGTAAATAACTAGGTACACATCTTTGCAGTCTAGTGTGGGGAGGCAAAGACTTACCTCCACCAAACTTGGACTGAAGAGTCACTGGACTGTGGGAGTCACTTGGACAGAGTTGCTGTGTTCCAGGGACCACGCTCGTTAGGATGAGAGGGGACCCAAAGGACCAGTGATGCAGTCTTTTGGTGCCTGCGTTAGCAGGGGGAAGATTTCGTCGACCCACGGGAGATTTCTTGGAAGCTTCTGGTGCAGGGTGAAGGATGCCTACCCCCAGAGCATGCACCACCTGGAAACAGTCGAGAAAGCTGGCAGGATTAGGCACTACAATGTTGCTGGTAGTCGTCTTGCTACTTTGTTGCGGTTTTGCAGGCGTCCTGGAGCAGTCAGCGATCGATCCTTGGTAGAAGGTGAAGAGGGAGATGCAGAGGAAATCTTGAGTTGTTGCAGTTGTTATCTGAAGAATTCCCCAAAGCATAGACCCTAAATAGCCAGAAAAGCAGGTTTGGCTACCAAGAGAAGTAAGAGCCTATCAGAAGGAGCCTCTGACGTCACCTGCTGGCCCTGGCCACTCAGAGCAGTCCAGTGTGACAGCACACCTCTGAATCCAAGATGGCAGAGGTCTGGAGCACACTGGAGAAGCTGTGGGCACCTCCCCTGGGAGGTACTGGTCAGGGGAGTGGTCACTCCCCTTTCCTTTGTCCAGTTTCGCATCAGAGCAGGGCTGGGGGATCCCTGAACCGGTGTAGACTGGCTTATGCAGAGATGGGCACCATCTGTGTCCATCAAAGCATTTCCAGAGGCTGGGGGAGGCTACTCCTCCCCAGCCCTTTCACACCTATTTCCAAAGGGAGAGGGTGTAACACCCTCTCTCAGAGGAAATCCTTTGTTCTGCTTTCCTGGGCCAGGGCTGCCTGGACCCCAGGAGGGCAGAAACCTGTTTGAGGGGTTGGCAGCAGCAGTAGCTGCAGTGGATACCCCGGAAAGGCAGTTTGGCAGTACCCGGGTTCTGTGCTAGAGACCCAGGGGATCATGGAATTGTCCCCCCAATGCCAGAATGGTATTGGGGTGACAATTCCATGATCTTAGACATGTTACATGGCCATGTTCGGAGTTACCATTGTGACGCTATACATAGGTAGTGACCTATGTATAGTGCATGCGTGTAATGGTGTCCCCCCACTCACAAAGTCCGGGGAATTTGCCCTGAACGATGTGGGGGCACCTTGGCTAGTGCCAGGGTGCCCACACACTAAGTAACTTGGCACCCAACCTTCACTAAGTGAAGGTTAGACATATAGGTGACTTATCAGTTACTTATGTGCAGTGGTAAATGGCTGTGAAATAACGTGGACGTTATTTCACGCAGGCTGCTTTGGCAAGACTGTGTAAAAATTGTCTGAGCTCCCTATGGGTGGCAAAAGAAATGCTGCAGCCCATAGGGATCTCCTGGAACCCCAAAACCCTGTGTACCTCAGTACCATATACAAGGGAATTATATGGGTGTACCGGTGTGCCAATGAGAATTGGTAAATTTAGTCACTAGCCTGTAGTGACAAATTTAGAAAGCAGAGAGAGCATAAACACTGAGGTTCTGGTTAGCAGAGCCTCGGTGATACAGTTAGGCACCACACAGGGAATACATACAGGACACATACTATGAGCACTGTGGCCCTGCCTGGCAGGGTCCCAGTGACACTTGGACTAAAACAACATACATACAGTTGTAGTGAATCCTAGTTTGTTTTAACGGGATAACAGGAGTTAGCTTAGCCGTAGGCTTGTAAACTCGTGCCCCCGCCACCTAGTGACTTTTAACCTACTTAGCTTGCTCTGTCTTAGTTCATTTAATTATTTATTTCCTTTAAGATGGCGGCCTTGTTTATAGTTAGGCCACTTGTTATGAGTTTTATTATCAGTGTCACTGCGCCAAGGCGTCAAGATCAAGCACGAAAGACAAACAAACAGTAGGTGTTCACACTTAGGGATTTTCCCTCTCTATACTTTCGAGGGATTGTTGATATTAATTGCCGTCCCAAGTATGCCTGTTATCTATTGTTTGAATTACACCTACGTCAGGGGACCTTGTAGAACTGTATAAATACATCACACTTTAGACAGATAATCAGAGGGATTCCGACCAGAGGGCATCGCCACCATCGCTGATACCGATGCTGCAGTCGTCTTGACGCTGACCCAGTCTTCGTGTCCCTACGGAGTCTGAGATGGAGACCTCATTCCAAGGTAACGAGGGTTGGGGGCTCCTCTCATGGACACGGCTTTGGCAGATTAGGTTTAGCAAACCCAGCTCTCCTTTAGGTAGGAGGTTAGGCCTATTCTTATTAGGGTATTAGGGCATATTCCATCTCATACATATATATATATATTTCTTTCATATATTGCAAAAATGGTGGGGGTCTTTATAACCATGACTCTCTTCTTCACAATACTGTTGCTTGGTATATTAATTATCCTAATCATTGCAGTTCATGAAACTTATTGCAAATTGCAGTTATGTTAAATAAAAACTATTATAACTTCACTGCATCTGTGTTATTGCCTTTGTTTGTATGAGACATAATATATCTGTGAGAAAAGGGTAATTTCCGTTTAACCACGACAACCCTGAGATATCTTACTTTGAGTCCATGCGTAAGCGACTGCTACAAATCACCTTTTACTATTGTGTTTCTGGTGAGGTACTGCTAGTGAGCCGGTAAGGCTTGGACAACAGTTACAACTAGTTGTAGGAAGAGACTTAGGGGGTCATTCTGACCCCCAGGGTCGGCGGGAGCACCGCCAACAGGCTGGCGGTGCTCCGCAGGGCATTCTGACCGCGGCGGTATGGCCGCGGTCAGAACAGGAAAACCGGCGGTGTCCCGCCGGTTTTCCGCTGCCCTGCTGAATCCTCCATGGCGGCGCAGCTTGCTGCGCCGCCATGGGGATTCTGACACCCCATACCGCCATCCTGTTCCTGGCGGTTCGCCCGCCAGGAACAGGATGGCGGTATGGGGTGTCGTGGGGCCCCTGGGGGCCCCTGCAGTGCCCATGCCAATGGCATGGGCACTGCAGGGGCCCCCGTAAGAGGGCCCCACAAAGAATTTCAGTGTCTGCTTAGCAGACACTGAAATTCGCGACGGGTGCAACTGCACCCGTCGCACCCTCCCCACTCCGCCGGCTCCATTCGGAGCCGGCTTCCTCGTGGGGAGGGGTTTCCCACTGGGCTGGCGGGCTTCCTTCTGGCGGTCACCCGCCAGCCCAGCGGGAAACACAGAATCACCGCAGCGGTCTTCTGACCGCGGTGCGGTGTTCTGTCGGGGGAACTCTAGCGGGCGGCCTCCGCCGCCCGCCAGAGTTAGAATGACCCCCATAGTCACCTACAAACAAAAGTACTGTCATCCTGAGACCAGCAGTCTTGCTCA
The DNA here is from genome assembly GCF_031143425.1 of Pleurodeles waltl. Classification (NCBI taxonomy): domain Eukaryota; kingdom Metazoa; phylum Chordata; class Amphibia; order Caudata; family Salamandridae; genus Pleurodeles; species Pleurodeles waltl. The sequence goes on from NW_027150394.1 coordinate 102,080, forward strand.
GAGCAAGAGTCCAAACTACGACACAGTGAAATATGGGGGTAACACGCCAGGCAAGATGGTACTTTCCTACAGAGTGTTCTTCCAAAGACCTGTCAGCTAACAGGCCACCTAGTGATACTGGTAGTGGGAGGGGGTCACACACTAGTAGGGCATCTTTCACTCCAAAAGGCCAGGTTACCAGAGTCCAGCCAGTTAGAGATAGGTCCCACTCTGCCAATTCCCACATTTCCTCTGTGTCTCAGAATTCCCAAGCCTCCCACCCTGAGGATAACACCATGGAAAGGGAACTCAGAAAGCTGAGGTTGGAAGAGGCCAGACTGAAGCTGAGACAGCAGCAGTTGGCCTTCGACAGGGAATCTCTAGATGTAGAGAGGGAAAGGCAGAGGTTGAGGTTAGTTCCCCATGGTGGCAGCAGCAATGTTTTTGATAGTAATCCTGGAAGAGAACAAGATTCCAGAAACCTGCATAAGATAGTCCTCCCTTACAAGAAGGGGGATGACATTAACAAGTGGTTTGCTGCACCTGAGAGGGCTCGTATGGTACAGTTGGTTCCTCAAAGGCAGTGGGCTGCTATCTTGTGGCAATATTTCACTGGTAAGGGTAGGGGTAGGCTTCTTACTGTCAGAGAAAGTGATGCTAATAATTACAAAGTTTTGAAGGATGCACTCTTAGATGGATTTGGCTTGACCACTGAACAATACAGGATAAAGTTCAGAGATACCAGAAAAGAGTCCTCTCAAGACTAGACAGACTTTGTAGACTGTTCAGTGAAGGCCGTGGGGGTTGGTTACATGGCAGTAAGGTGACTGACTATGATAGACTGTATAATCTAATCCTTAGAGAGCATATTTTGAATAATTGTGTGTCTGATTTGTTGCACCAGTACTTGGTAGACTCAGATCTGACCTCTCCCCAAGAACAGGTAAAGAAGGTAGACAAATGGGTCAGAACAAGAGTGAACAGAAAAGTTCATACAGGGGGTAACAAGGATGGCAAGAAGAAATATGGTAAGTCTTCTGACAAGGGTGGGGACAAAGATAAAAAACATTCTGAGTCTTCATCAGGCCCACAAAAATCCTCTGGGGGTGGTGGGTCCAAATCCTCTTCCCACAATCAAAAGAAGCCATGGTGTTATTTATGTAAAAGTGAATGCCATTGGGGAAGTGATTCCACTTGTCCAAAGAAAAACACCAAGGCTCCCACTACCACAACCCCAACTTCAACCTCTAGTGCCGCTAGTAATAGCAGTTGTGGTGGGAAGTCTACTACAAATAGCCAATCAAAGGGAGTACCTGGGCTCACCATTGGTAGTGTAGTTGGGGTTGGTCTTGTTAGGGAGACCACAAAGGCTGTTTTAGTCTCTGATGGTGGTATTGACTTTGCTACCTTGGTTGCTTGTCCCCTTAATATGGATAAGTACAAGCAACTTCCCCTAATAAATGGTGTTGAGGTTGAGGCCTACGGGGATACAGGAGCCAGTGTCACTATGGTGATTGAGAGACTTGGTTCACCCTGATCAACACCTACTTGGTCAGCAGTACCAAGTGACAGACGCTAATAACAACAGTCTTAGCCACCCCATGGTTGTTGTGAATCTCAACTGGGTGGGGGGTTACTGGTCCAAAGAAAGTTGTTGTAGCCACTGATTTACCTGTAGAATGCTTACTAAGCAATGATTTAGAGACATCAGCTTAGGCTGATGTGGAGTTGGAGGCTCATGCAGCAATGCTGGGCATTCCTGGGCATATCCTTGCTTTGACAGGGGCCCTGGCCAAGAAGCAAAGAGGACAGGGAAGCTTGGATCCTGGAACAATGGACCAAGTGCTCCCAAAAGCTTGGGGTAGAAAGGGTAAATCCTTGCCCACTATCCCTCCCTCTCCAGAAGATTCCCCTTTTGAGGAAGAGGAATACTCTCCCTGTGCAGAACCTACACCAGATGAGTTGGCAGCAGACACTGCTGAGCTTTTGGGTGCAGGGGGACCTGCTAGGGAAGAACTGAGTGTGACACAGCAGACCTGTCCCACACTAGAGGGTTTAGGACAGCAAGCTGTCAATCGGCAGAATGGGGATGTCACTGATAGCCATAAGGTATATTGGGAAGATAACCTCCTTTCTACTGAGTCAAGGGACCCTAAACCTGGAGCTGCCAGGAGATTGGTTACTTTTTTGCAGTATAGGGAGTTTCTTCTAACTTTGGCACATGACATTCCTTTGGCTGGGCATTTGGGCCAGAGCAAAACTTGGACAGACTTGTTCCATTGTTTCACTGGCCTCATATGTCAGAGGACACTAAGGAGTTTTGTCGCTCCTGTGTGACCAGCCAAGCCAGTGGTAAGACTAGTGGCACACCTAAGGCCCCCTTAATTCTACTTCCTGTGGTTGGGGTGCCCTTTGAAAGTGTAGGGGTTGACATAGTTGGCCCCCTTGACCCTCCCTCCAACAGCTTCAGGCAATAGGTTTATCCTTGTGGTAGTGGACCATGCCACTAGGTATCCTGAAGCAATTCCCTTAAAGACCACTACAGCTCCTGCAGTGGCAAAGGCCCTAATAGGAATCTTTTCCAGAGTGGGCTTCCCTAAGGAAGTGGTGTCAGACAGAGGTAGTAACTTCATGTCTGCATACCTCAAAGCTATGTGGAAGGAGTGTGGTGTGACTTATAAGTTTACTACTCCTTATCATCCACAGACAAACGGTCTGGTTGAGAGGTTTAATAAAAGTCTCAAAGGTATGAATATGGGACTCCCTGAAAAATTCAGAAGGAGATGGGATTTCCTGTTGCTATGCCTCCTTTTTGCTTACAGGGAGGTACCCGAAAAAGGAGTGGGCTTTAGCCCCTTTGAACCCCTCTTTGGGAACCCCATAAGAGGTCCCCTTGCACTTGTGAAGAAGGGTTGGGAACAACCTTTAAAAGCTCCAAAGCAAGACATTGTGGACCATGTACTTGGCCTAAGATACAGAATGGCTGAGTACATGAAAAAGGCCAGTGAAAACCTTCAAGCCAGCCAAGAGCTCCAAAAACAATGGCATGACCAGAGGGCTGTCCTGACCCAGTACCACCCAGGACAGAAGGTGTGGGTATTAGAGCCTATGGCCCCAAGAGCACTCCAGGACAAATGGAGTGGACCCCATCTCATTGTTGAAAGGAAGGGTGAGGTTACCTACTTGGTAGACCTAGGCACTGCCAGGAGTCCCCTTAAGGTACTCCATGTCAATCGCCTAAAACCCTACTATGACAGGGCTGACTTAACCCTGCTCATGGCAACTGATGAGGGACAGGAAAAATAGAGTGACCCTCTCCCTGACCTCTTCTCCACCACTGAAGCTGATGGCTTAGTGGAGGGAGTGGGTCTTGCAGATTACCTTACTGCTGAGCAAAAGGACAACTTCATAAATCTCCTAGGCCAATTTTCTGACCTCTTCTCACTGATACCAGGTACCACTACCTGGTGTGAGCACACAAACAATACTGGAGACAGTTTACCTGTCAAAAGTAAGATTTTATAGGCAGCCTGACCATGTCAGAGATTGCATAAAACAAGAGGTACAGAAGATGCTGGACTTAGGAGTGATTGAGGCTTCAGAAAGCCCATGGGCTAGCCCAGTGGTGCTTGTCCTAAAACCTCACAGTAAAGATGGTAAAAGAGATATGAGGTTTTGTGTTGACTACAGCGGTCCCAATCAAGTAACCAAAACTGATGCTCACCCTATACCCATGGCAGTTGAGCTAATAGATACACTGTGAGAAAGTAGCCTCTTTCTAGCCTTGTTACCCCCACTTTTGGCCTGTTTGTGAGTATATGTCAGGGTGTTTTCATTGTCTCAATGGGATCCTGCTAGCCAGGGCCCAGCGCTCATAGTGAAAACCCTATGTTGTCAGTATGTTTGTTATGTGTCACTGGGACCCTGCTAGCCAGGACCCCAGTGCTCATAGGTTTGTGGCCTACATGTGTTCCCTGTGTGATGCCTAACTGTCTCACTGAGGCTCTGCTAACCAGAACCTCAGTGTTTATGCTCTCTCTTTACTTAAAAATTTGTCACTAACAGGCTAGTGACTAAATTTACAAATTCACATTGGCATACTGGTACACCCATATAATTCCCTAGTATATGGTACTGAGGTACCCAGGGTATTGGGGTTCCAGGAGATCCCTAAGGGCTGCAGCATTTCTTTTGCTACCCACAGGGAGCTCTGACATTTCTTACACAGGCCTGACCGTGCAGCCTGCGTGAAATAACGTCCACGTTATTTCACAGCCATTTACCACTGCACTTAAGTAACTTATAAGTCACCTATATGTCTAACCTTCACCTGGTGAAGGTTGGGTGCAAAGTTACTTAGTGTGTGGGCACCCTGGCACTAGCCAAGGTGCCCCCACATCGTTCAGGGCAAATTCCCCGGACTTTGTGAGTGCGGGGACACCATTACACGTGTGCACTATACATAGGTCACTACCTATGTATAGCGTCACAATGGTAACTCTGAACATGGCCATGTCACATGTCTAAGATCATGGAATTGTCACCCCAATACCATTCTGGCATTGGGGGGACAATTCCATGATCCCCCGGGTCTCTAGCAGTTTGGCAGTACCCGGGTACTGCCAAACTGCCTTTCCGGGGTCTCCACTGCAGCTGCTGCCAACCCCTCAGACAGGTTTCTGCCCTCCTGGGGCCCAGGCAGCCCTGGCCCAGGAAGGCAGAACAAAGGATTTCCTCTGAGAGAGGGTGTTACTCCCTCTTCCTTTGGAAATAGGTGTGAAGGCTGGGGAGGAGTAGCCTCCCCCAGCCTCTGGAAATGCTTTGATGGGCACAGATGGTGCCCATCTCTGCATAAGCCAGTCTACACCGGTTCAGGGATCCCCCAGCCCTGCTCTGGTGCGAAACTGGACAAAGGAAAGGGGAGTGACCACCCCCTGACCTGCACCTCCCAGGGGAGGTGCCCAGAGCTCCTCCAGTGTGTCCCAGACCTCTGCCATCTTGGAAACAGAGGTGCTGGGGGCACACTGGACTGCTCTGAGTGGCCAGTGCCAGCAGATGACATCAGAGGCACCTTCTGATAGGCTCTTACCTCTCTTGGTAGCCAATCCTCCTTCCTTGGTAGCCAAACCTCCTTTTCTGGATATTTAGGGTCTCTGCTTTGGGGAATTTTTCAAATAATGAATGCAAGAGCTCACCAGGGTTCCTCTGCATCTCCCTCTTTACCTTCTCCCAAAGGATCGACCGCTGACTGCTCAGGACGCCTGCAAAACTGCAGCAAAGTAGCAAGACGACTACTAGCAACCTTGTATCGCCTCATCCTGCCGGGTTTCTCAACTGTTTCCAGGTGGTGCATGCTCTGGGGGTAGCCTGCCTCCTCCCTGCACCAGGAGCTCTGAAGAAATCTCCCGTGGGTCAACGGAATCTTCCCCCTGCTAACGCAGGCACCAAAAGACTGCATCACTGGTCCTCTGGGTCCCCTCTCAGCCCAACGAGCGTGGTGCCTGGAACTCAGCAACTCTGTCCAAGTGACTCCCACAGTCCAGTGACTCTTCAGTCCAAGTTTGGTGGAGGTAAGTCCTTGCCTCCCCACGCTAGACTGCATTGCTGGGTACCGCATGATTTGCAGCTGCTCCGGCTCCTGTGCACTCTTCCAGGATTTCCTTCATGCACAGCCAAGCCTGGGTCCCCGACACTCTATCCTGCAGTGCACAACCATCTGAGTTGTCCTCCGGAGTCGTGAGACTCCCTTTTGTGACTTCGCGTGGACTCCAGTTCACTTTACTTCCAAGTGCCTGTTCAGGTACTTCTGCGGGTGGTGCCTGCTTCTGTGAGGGCTCCCTGAGTTGCTGGGCGTCCCTCTGTCTCCTCCTCCAAGTGGCGACATCCTGGTCCCTCCTGGGCCACAGCAGCACCCAAAAAACCTATATCACAACCCTTGCAGCTAGCAAGGCTTGTTTGCAGTCTTTCTGCGTGGGAACACCTCTGCAAGCTTCATCGCGACGTGGGACATCCGTCTTCCAAAGGAGAAGTCCCTAGCTCTCTTTTTTCTTGTTGAACTCCCAGCTTCTTCCATCCGGTGGCAGCTTCCTTGCACCCTCAGCTGGCATTTCCTGGGCTCCTGCCCACTCTCAACACTGTTGCGACTATTGGACTTGGTCCCCTTGTCTTACAGGTACTCAGGTCCAGAAATCCACTGTTTTTGCATTGCTGGTGTTTGTTCTCCCAGCAGAATCCCCCTATCACGACTTCTGTGCTCTCTGGGGGTAGTAGGTGCACTTTACACCTACCTTTCAGGGTCTTGGGGTGGGCTATTTTTCTAACCCTCACTGTTTTTCTTACAGTCCCAGCGACCCTCTGCAAGCTGACATAGGTTTGGGGTCCATTCGTGGTTCGCATTCCACTTTTGGAGTATATGGATTGTGTTGCTCCTATACCTATGTGCTCCTATTGCAATCTACTGTAATTCTACATTGCTTGCATTCCTTCCTTTTGCTATTACTGCATATGTTTGGTATTGTGTACATATATCTTGTGTGTATTTGGCATCCTCATACTGAGGGTACTCACTGAGATACTTTTGGCATATTGTCATAAAAATAAAGTACCTTTATTTTTAGTATATCTGTGTATTGTGTTTTCTTATGATATTGTGCATATGACACCAGTGGTATAGTAGGAGCTTTGCATGTCTCCTAGTTCAGCCTAAGCTGCTCTGCTATAGCTACCTTCTATCAGCCTAAGCTGCTGGAAACACCTCTTCTACACTAATAAGGGATAACTGGACCTGGCACAAGGTGTAAGTACCTCTGGTACCCACTACAAGCCAGGCCAGCCTCCTACATACACTGGCTTCTGCAAAGTATCTAAGCACTTTTGATTTAACTGCAGGGCATTGGGAGATTAAATTATCAGAAGATGCTAAACCTAAAACTGCATTTTCCACCATTGGAGGGCACTATCGGTTCACTGTTATGCCCTTTGGTTTGAAAAATTCATCTGCCACTTTTCAGAGGTTGGTGAACACAGTCCTGCAAGGTTTGGAAGCTTTTAGTGCAGCATATCTAGATGATATAGCTGTCTTTAGCTCCACCTGGGATGAGTGCCTGGTCCACCTATGGAAAGTTTTGGAGGCCCTGCAAAAGGCAGGCCTCACTATTAAGGCTTCAAAGTGCCAGATAGGGCAGGGGAAAGTGGTTTATCTGGGCCACCTGGTAGGTGGGGAACAGATTGCACCTCTGCGGGGGAAGATCCAGACCATTATGAAATGGGCTTCCCCTACAACTCAAACCCAGGTGAGAGCCTTCTTAGGCCTCACAGGGTACTATAGGAGGTTCATTAAGAGCTATGGCTCCATTGCAGCTCCCCTTAATGACCTCACTAGTAAGAAGATGCCTAAAAAGGTATTGTGGACAGCTAGCTGTCAAAAGGCTTTTGATGAGCTCAAACAGGCCATGTGCTCTGCACCTGTCCTAAAAAGTCCTTGTTACTCCAAAAAGTTCATAGTCCCTACCGGTGCTTCTGAATTAGGGGTGGGGGCAGTGCTATGACAGCTTAACACTGAGGGCCAGGATCAACCTGTTGCTTTCATCAGCAGGAGATTTACCCCTAGAGAAAAGCGTTGGTCTGCCATAGAGACGGAGGCCTTTGCTGTGGTCTGGGCACTGAAAAAGTTGAGACCATACCTGTTTGGTACTCACTTTATTGTTCAGACAGACAACAAACCTCTATTATGGCTTAAACAAATGAAAGGTGAAAACCCTAAATTGTTGAAGTGGTCCATCTCCCTACAGGGAATGGACTATACAGTGGAATATAGACCTGGGAGTACCCACTTCAATGCAGATGCACTCTCCAGATATTTACACTTAGGCACTGAAGACTCATCTTGGCCGGTTAGCCTTATTGTCCCTCGATTGGGGGGGGGGTTGTGTAGGAAAGTACCATCTTGCCTGGCATGTTACCCCCATTTTTACTTGTATGTCAGTTTGTTTTTGCCTGTCTCACTGGGATCCTGCTAGCCAGGAACCCAGTGCTCATAGTATGTGGCCTGAATGTGTTCTCTGTGTGGTGCCTAACTGTGTCACTGAGGGTCACCCTCTCCCTTTGGATATAGGTGTTAAGGGCCTGAGAGGAGTAGCCTTTCCTGGCATCTGGGAATGCTTTGAAGGGCACAGATGGTGCCCTCCTTGCATAAACCAGTCTACACCGGTTCAGGGATCTCCCTACCCCTGCTCTGGCACGAAACTGGACAAAGGAAAGGGGAGCGACCACTTCCCTGTCCATCACCACCCCAGGGGTGGTGGCCAGAGCTCCTCCTGTGTGTCCCAGACCTCTGCCATATTGAATGCAGAGGTGTGAGGGCACAATGGAGGCCTCTGAGTGGCCAGTGCCAGCAGGTGACGTCAGAGACCCCTCCTGACAGGTGCTTACCTGAATAGGTGGCCAATCCTCCTCTGAGGGCTCTTCAGGGTCTCTCCTGTGGGTTTCTTGTCAGATAACGAATGCAAGAGCTCACCAGAGTTCCTCTGCATCTCCCTCTTCGACTTCTGCCAAGGATCGACCGCTGACTGCTTCAGGACGCCTGCAAAACCACAACAAAGTAGCAAGACAACTACCAGCAACATTGTAGAGCCTAATCCTGATGGCTTTCTCGACTGTTTCCTGGTGGTGCATGCTCTGAGGGCTGTCTGCCTTCACCCTGCACTGGAAGCCATGCAGGTCAACGGAATCTTCCACCTGCAAACGCAGGCACCAAACTTGTGCTTCACCGGTCCTCTGGGTCCCCCCTCATCTTGACGAGCCTGGTCCCTGGAACACAGGAGCTGGATCCAAGTGACCCCGACAGTCCAGTGGCCCATCTGTCCACATTTGGTGGAGGTAAGTCGTTGCCTCCCCACGCCAGACAGTAATCCTGTGTACTCTGTGAATGGCAACTGCTAGGGCTTCTGTGCACTTTTGCAAGGAATCCTCCGTGCACAGCACAGCCGATGTCCCCAGCACTCCGTCCTGCATTGCTCAACTCGCTGAGTTGACCACCGACTTTGTGGAACCTTCCTTTGTAGTGTTGAGACGACCACCGTGCTCAGTTTTCTTGAACCCATGTTCAAGTGCTTCTACGGGTGCTGCCTGCTTCTGCGTGGGCTCTCTGTTTTGCTGAGTGCCCCTCTGTCAACTCCTCCAAGGGGCGACCTCCTGGTTGGTCCTGGGCCCGGGCAGTAACAATTGTCTTCAACCCTGACCTTTACAGGTAGCAAGGCTTGTTTGCGGTCTTTCTGCATCAAAACAACTCTGCATCCTCCAGCACACCGTGGGACATCTTCTGTGCAAAGGAGAATTTCCTGGCATCTTCCGTTGTTGCTGAATTTTCAGCTTCTTCCACCCAGAGGCAGCCATTTTGCACCTTCATCCAGGATTTAGTGGGCTCCTGCCCCCCCAGGACACTTTTGTGACTCTTGGACTTTGTCCCCTTCCTTTGTAGGTCCTCAGGTCCAGGAATCCGTCTTCAGTGCTTTTCAGTCTGTTGTGGTCTTTGCAGAATCTCCCATCACAAATTTAGTGTGTTTCTGGGGAAGTAGGGTAACTTTACACTTACTTTTCAGGGTCTTGGGGTGAGGTATCTTGGTTACCCTTAGTGTTTTCTTACACCCCCAGCGACCCTCTACACACTACACTAGGCCTGGGGTTCCTAAGTGGTTTGCATTCCACTTTCTTAGTATATGGTTTGTGTTGCTCCTAGGCTTATTGCATCCTATTGTATTCCACAGTGTTTGCACTACTTTTCTAACTGTTTACTTACCTGATTTTAATTTGTGTGTATATTTTGTGTATTTTACTTACCTCCTAAGGGAGTATATCCTCTGAGATATTTTTGGCACATTGTCACTAAAATAAAGTACCTTTATTTTTAGTAACTCTGAGTATTGTGATTCTTATGATATAGTGCTATATGATATAAGTGGTATAGTAGGAGCTTTGCAGGTCTCCTAGTTCAGCCTAAGCTGCTCTGCTATAGCTACCTCTATCAGCCTAAGCTGCTAGAACACTACTAATCTACTAATAAGGGATAACTGGACCTGGCACAAGGTGTAAGTAGCATCAGGCACCCACTATAAGCTAGGCCAGCCAGCCTCCTACAGTGGCCACCTGCATTACCACTGGATTGGCAGATTACACAGGAACTACAAAACTCCTTCTCCTTCTGGGAGATATTGGGCCTACAGAAGTGGTTGACAAGCCTATTCCATGTTTTTATAGGGGGATTTCATGGGCCAAAGTTAGGATAAACTCCTTCAACTACTGATGCAGTACCACTCTCCTGGTTGCATCTGGTTTGGGGTCTCTGACCTCAGTGTAAAGGAGTACATCTTCCCAGTAGACCCTGTGGGAGCCACTGACATCTCCTTTTTCTTGTCCAGCAGCTTGTTGCCTCAGGCCTTCAAGAGTGGGGCAAGTCTTTCGTCCTTGGCACAACTGTTCCCTTAAGGGTCCCCTTGGGCCAAAGAGCTCAACCTGGTAAGGGTCCAGCTCCATGGACTCAGTTCCCTCAGAGGATAAGACGTCTTCCTAAGAAGAGAGGTCTTGCTTCTGTTGCTGTTCAGAGGCTGGTCCCCCAGTCCTCTTACCTGTTCTCTTGGACGGTTGGGCCATTATTCCAGGCTCCAACACTTTTTTTACCCTGTGTTCTGCTTTTTGCTCTTGTTTTTACACATACCAGTTCAGTTCAGGGATTCCCAGCATGGCTGCATTGGTTTTGAGTTCTACCTCAGCACATACTGAGGACTCCAGATCATTCCCTAGCAAGCATTCCACTGGGATTGCAGATGAGACCACTACCTGTTTCAGGCCATTAACCCCTCCTTATTCTAAAGTCACCATAGCCATTGGATGGACCTAGTTACATTGTCATCATTGGTGACTGGTTAAGTTTGTCCAGCCAAATAGTGTCCTGGGGAAACCAGTTTCTCTGTCACCATGGTGACAGTGGCACCTGTATCTCTCAGGGCTTCTACCTTTGTCCCATTTATCAAGAGCTGCTGCCTGTTAGGTGGTCAGGCAGCAAGTGTGGCTATATCCACGCCACCCTCAGAGACTAGAGTAGCTTCAGTGTGGACCCTGATTTGCTCTGATTTGATCCCACCTGGAGGCTCGCCATACCAGTATTAACTGGAGCAGTGCTAGGGGATTCCTTTTAGGACAGGCCATGTCTCCAGTTTGGTGCCCATGCTGTTTACAGTTGTGACACAGGCCTTCTTATGATCAACGTTTTTACCCTTGAACCTACTTGTGGAATGTGACGAGGCTCAGGCCCGTGTGAAGACTCTATGTTTTTGTCCTTAGGTGTCTCACCAGCCTTCCCTCGGGGAGGCTTTGTAGCCCCTTTGTTTTGCTCTCCCCCTGTGGAAGTCTTGGTCACCCTAATCTTGGCCCAATGGTCTGCCTTCTTTCCCAATTCTGGAGGAGAAATTGGACATAGGTCTACCAGATGTTGATGCAACTTATCATTGAAGCAGTTACTTAAAAGATGTTCTTTCATGAACAAATTATAGTCCCATCATAGACATGCACTTCACTGCCAGTTATCCAACCATCGAGTGTTTTCACTGAGTAGTCTACAAAATCACCCCTGGACTGGCTCAAGGATTGGTGAGCCCCCCTGAATCTAATTCAATACTCCTCAGTGGTGAACCCAAAGCCCTCAATCAGGGTAGGCTTCATGTGGTCATAGGATTCAGCATCTGTACCAGTGAGTGTGAGGAATCAATCTCTAAACTTACCAGTAAACAGTCCCCAAAGGAGAGCTCCCCAGAGAGATCTATTTAGCTTTCTGGTTGCACAAGCTCTCTCAAAAGCTGTGAACCATTTGGTGATATCACCTTCTTCATATTTTGAGACAATCCCTTTGGGGATTTTTCGGATGTCAGTATTCTCGCTGACCCTATTTATGTTGCTGCCACCTTTAATGAGTGCTATGCCCATTTCTGCTCTCTCCCTTTTTATAGCTAGGAGTTGTTGCTCCAAAGCTAATCTTTTGGCCATCCTAGCTAACAGGAGGTCCTCTTCATTGATGCTGCCCTCAATGTTCTCAGAGGAGCTGGACTCCCCCGTGGAAGATCCAGATCCTGTGAGTACTAGATTTGGAAACAGTATCCTTGGGACCCTGATCTCCCTAGTTAGGTGATGGGGTGGGGGAGTTCATCCTCCTCATCTCTAACATATTCCCTGTCTGAGTAGAGGTCTTCCTCAGAAGGGTGGTCATTGGTGTACTATGCTAAGAACTCCTGGAGCTTGACCTTACTAGGTTTGGAACCTGTTCTAATCTTTGTCAGCTTGTAGAGGGACCTTAACTCTGCCATCCTCGGGTGGAGGTAAGGTGTGAGGTTGAGTCCCACAACCATTTCCTCTGAACTGGTCATTATGTTACTAGAAGTTGGGATTACTTTTTGGAAACTAAAAACTGCTTCTATTTACTAACTCCTAACTTTAAATAACTTTTCAATCTAAAATGAAATGCTAAGGGGGCTTAACCAAGGCTCTAGCAGGACTTTAAAAAATTTGGAAATATTTGCCAAGTTCAAAAATCAGTTTCTAAAGGCAATGTTGGAATTTAGTTGTGTGATCAGATATTGGCTGAGTAGTCCAACAAATACAAAGTTATAAACCCCACCGCTGATCCACCAATGTAGGAAGCTGGCTCTATATATACAATATCAAAGTGAGATATAGTGTGTACAGAGTCCGGGGTTCCCCAGAGACTTAACAAAGGCTAAAGTAGATAATACTAATGCTCTCTTTTGTGGTAGTGTGGACGAGCAGTTAGGCTTATCAGAGGTGTCGGAAGTTGGCTCTGTACATACTATCTCAAAGTAAGAGATAATGTGTACAGAGTCCAAGGGTTCCCCTTAGAGGTATGATAGTGGATAAATTAGATAATTCTAATGCTCTATTTTGTGGTAGTGTGGTCGAGCAGTAGGCTTATCAGAGGGCAGTGTTAAGCAGTTGTTGTACACACACAGGCAATAAATGAGGAACACACTCAAAGACTTAACCCCAGGCCAATAGTTTCTATAAGGAAAAATATATTTTCTTAATTTATTTTAAGAAACACTAGTTCAATATTTGAAGTAAATACATAAAATGCAAGGTACTCCACACAGGTAAGTTAGGAACTTTGAATCAGAGCAATAACATATACAGTTTTTGTTAAAATGGCAATAAGCTATTTAAAAGTGGACACAGTGCAAAAATCAGCAGTTCCTGGGGGAGGTAAGTATTGGTTAGATTGTGAGGTAAGTAAGACACTTACAAGTCTCAGTTCCTGGGCATAGGCAGCCCACCGTTGGGGGTTCAAGGCAACCCCAAAGTTACCACACCAGCAGCTCAGGGCCGGTCAGGTGCAGAGGTCAAAGAGGTGCCCAAAACACATAGGTGCCTATGGAGAACAGGGGGGCTCCGGTTCCAGTCTGCCAGCAGGTAAGTACCCGCATCCTTGGGGGGCAGACCAGGGGGGTTTTGTAGAGCACTGGGGGGACACGAGTGGGCACACAAAACACACCTTCAGCGGCACAGGGGCGGGCGGGTGCAGTGTGTAAAGCAGGCGTCTGGTTTTAGATAGGTTTCAATGGAGGGACCCGGGGGCCACTCTAGCGGTGCAGGCAGGCACGGGGGCTTCTCGGGACAGCCACCACCTGGGCTAGGCAGAGGGTCGCCTGGGGGTCACTCCTGCAGTGAGGTTCGGTTCCTTCAGGTCCCGGGGGCTGCGGGTGCAGTGCTTGGTCTGAGCGTCAGGTCCCTTGTTACAGGCAGTTGCGGTCAGGGGGAGCCTCTGGATTCTCTGTGCAGGCGTCACTGTGGGGGCCCAGGGGGGTTATCTCGGGCTGTCACAGTCGCTGGGGAGTCCTTCCTGTGGTGTTGGTTCTCTGGTTCTCAAACCGGGGGCATCGGATGCAGAGTGTGAAGTCGTACGCTTCCAGTGGGAAGAATGAGTTCTTTGAAAGTTGCTTTTTTGTTGCAAAGATGTGGCTGTTGTTGAGTAGAGCCGCTGCTCACAGGAGTTTCTTGGTCCTAGGGGTCAGGACAGTCTGAGGCTTAGGAGGTCGCTGGTCCCTGTTGGATGCGTCGCTGGTTGCAGGTTTTTGACTCAGAAGACAGGCGGGTAGGGCTGGGGCCAAAGCAGTTGTCTTCGTCTGTCGAATCTGCAGGCTTGTAGGTCAGCAGTCCTTATTTTTAGTTCAGGTTGCAGGAATCTGATTTCCCGGGTTCTGGGGTGCCCCTAAATGCTCAATTTAGAGGAGTGTTTATGTCTGGGGGGCAGTAGCCAATGGCTACTCTCCTGGAGGGTGGCTACACCCTCTTTGTGCCTCCTCCCTGAGGGGAGGGGGGGCACATCCCTACTCCTATTGGGGGAATCCTCCAAAATCAAGATGGAGGATTTCTAAAGGCAGGGGTCATCTCAGCTCAGGACACCTTAGGGGCTGTCCTGACTGGTGGTTGACTCCTCCTTATTTTTCTCATTATCTCCCCTGGACTTGCCGCCAAAAGTGGGGGCTGCGCCAGGGGGCGGGCATCTCCACTAGCTGGAGTGCCCTTGGGCATTATAACATGAAGCCTGAGCCTTTGAGGCTCACTGCTAGGTGTTACAGTTCCTGCAGGTGGGAGGTGTGAAGCACCTTCACCCAGAGCAGGCTTTGTTTCTGGCCTCAGAGGGTACAAAGGCCCTCACCCCAGGGGGTCAGAAACTCGTCTCTCAGCAGCAGGCTGGCACAGACCAGTCAGTCCTGCACTGAAGGATTGGGTAAAATACAGGGGGCATCTCTAAGATGCCCTCTGTAGGAAAGTAACATCTTGCCTGGCATGTTACCCCCATTTTCACTGTATGTATGTATGTATGTTTTAGCCCCTGTGTCACTGGGATCCTGCTAGGCAGGACCCCAGTGCTCATAGTATGTGCCCTGTATGTGTTCCCTGTGTGGTGCCTAACTGTATCACTGAGGCTCTGCTAACCAGAACCTCAGTGTTTATGCTCTCTCTGCTTTCTGAATTTGTCACTGCAGGCTAGTGTCTAAATTTACCAATTCTCATTGGCACACTGGTACACCCATATAATTCCCTTGTATATGTTACTTAGGTACCCAGGGTATTGGGGTTCCAGGAGATCCCTATGGGCTGCAGCATTTCTTTTGCCACCCAGAGGGAGCCCTGACAATTCTTACACAGGCCTTCCACTGCAGCCTGAGTGAAATAACGTCCATGTTATTTCACAGCCATTTTTCACTGCACATAAGTAACTTATAAGTCACCTATATGTCTAACCTTCACCTAGTGAAGGTTGGGTGCCAAGTTACTTAGTGTGTGGGCACCCTGGCACTAGCCAAGGTGTCTCCACATCGTTCAGGGCAAATTCCCCAGACTTTGTGAGTGCAGGGACACCATTACACGCGTGCACTATACATAGGTCACTACCTATGTATAGCGTCACAATGGTAACTCCGAACATGGCCATGTAACATGTCTAAGATCATGGAATTGTCACCCCAATACCATTCTGGTATTGGGGGGACAATTCCATGATCACCTGGGTCTCTAGCACAGAACCTGGGTACTGCCAAACTGCCTTCAGCTGCTGCTGCTGCCAACCCCTCAGACAGGATTCTGCCCTCCTGGGGTCCAGGCAGCCCTGGTCCAGGAAGGCAGAACAAAGGATGTCCTCTGGGAGAGGTTGTTACACCCTCTCCCTTTGAAAACAGGTGTGAAGGGACGGGGAGGAGTAGCCTCCCCCAGCCTCTGGTAATGCTTTGCATGCTTTGCATGCTCTGCATAAGCCAGTCTACACCGGTTCAGGGATCCCCCAGCCCTGCTCTGGCGCGAAAGTGGACAAAGGAAAGGGGAGTGACCACTCCCCTGACCTGCACCTCCGAGGGGAGGTGCCCAGAGCTCCTCCGGTGTGCCCCAGACCTCTGCCATCTTGGAAACAGAGGTGTTGCTGGCACACTGGATTGCTCTGAGTGGCCAGTGCCATCAGGTGACGTCAGAGACTCCTTCTGATAGGCTCTTACCTTTCTTACTAGCCTATCCTCCTTCCTAGGTAGCCAAACCTCCTTTTCTGGCTATTTAGGGTCTATGCTTTTGGGAATTCTTCAGATACTGAATGCAAGAGCTCACCAGAGTTCCTCTGCACTTCTCTCTTCACCTTCTGCCAAAGGATCGACCGCTGACTGCTCAGGACGCCTGCAAAACTGCAACAAAGTAGCAAAGACGACTACTGCAACCTTGTATCGCTTCATCCTGCTGGCTTTTTCGCCTGTTTCCTGGTGGTGCATGCTCTGGGGGTAGCCTGCTTCCTTCTTGCACCAGGAGCTCTGAAGAAATCTCCCGTGGGTTGACGGAATCTTCCCCCTGCAACCGCAGGCAACAAAAGACTGCATCACCGGTCCTCTGGGTCCCCTCTCAGCATGATGAGCGTGGTCCCTGGAACTCAGCAACTCTGTCCAAGTGACTCCCACAGTCCAGTGACTCTTCAGTCCAAGTTTGGTGGAGGTAAGTCCTTGCCTCCCCACGCTAGACTGCATTGCTAGGTACCGCATGATTTGCAGCTGCTCCGGCTCCTGTGCACTCTTCCAGGATTTCCTTCGTGCACAGCCAAGCCTGGGTTGTCCTCCGGCGTCGTGGGACTCCCTTTTCTGACTTCGGGTGGACTCTGGTTCACTCCTCTTCCAAGTGCCTGTTCCGGTACTTCTGCGGGTGCTGCCTGCTTCTGTGAGGGCTCCCTGACTTGCTGGGCGCCCCCTTTGTCTCCTCATCCAAGTGGCGACATCCTGGTCCCTCCTGGGCCACAGCAGCATCCAAAAACCCTAACCGCGACCCTTGCAGCTAGCAAGGCTTGTTTGCGGTCTTTCTGCGTGGGAACACCTCTGCAAGCTTCTTCACGATGTGGGACATCCATCCTCCAAAGGGGAAGTTCCTAGCCCTCTTCGTTCTTGCAGCATCCACAGCTTCTACCATCCGGTGGCAGCTTCTTTGCACCCTCAGCTGGCATTTCCTGGGCTCCTGCCCACTCTCGACACTGTTGCGACTATTGGACTTGGTCCCCTTGTCTTACAGGTACTCAGGTCTGGAAATCCACTGTTGTTGCATTGCTGGTGTTTGTTCTTCCTGCAGAATCCCCCTATCACGACTTCTGTGCTTTCTGGGGGTAGTAGGTGCACTTTACACCTGCGTTTCAGGGTCTTGGGGTGGGCTATTTTTCTAACCCTCACTGTTTTCTTACAGTCCCAGCGACCCTCTACAACAGTGGTTCCCAAACTTTTTTGGCCCCCGGCTCCCTTTATCTATTGGCCGTTGGCCACGGCTCCCCATTATGCTACTTTTTCTTGGCAGGTGGGGGATATAATCCTGGCCTCAGGAATACTTCCATTTTTATTCCCAAAATTGGGATAAAGCTGTTGAATGTATTATAATCGCAGATGTAACATAACTAACTGAAGTTGTTTTATTAAACAACTGTTATATTTTTGTTAAGTCAGAAAAAATACTCTTCATCAGTGGGGTTTCCACATGAAAAGTTTTGTAACCACTTTTTGCTTTAAAACAATTGCCTCTAGGCTTGGGGCTCACTCCTGGGAGCCAAGTGGACAGGGAGATGAGTAGGGAACGACATAAATAATTCTCATTGGTACCTTACATAATATCACTGCAGTCAGTTGTTTTCAGTGTCCTGACATTTGGTGTCTTGCGAATTAATGTCAAGGTACAGAACACAGGGCTCAGATATCACTATAATAAACTATCTTTTTATATTTGAAGAAAAATATACTGGCCACTTGAAATGGAAATATAAATGTGAATGCACTCAGTAACCTAAAGTACCTGTTAGGTACTGAAAAGTGCAATTTCTCTCCCATTAAAAGTGTTGACTACTTCAGAGAAGTCCAAGTACTAGATATTTCAATTTAAAGAAGTGAAGGTACTCTGTACTGGATAGCGCCATTTAAAGGACTGGTCTGTGATTTTCTAACATAAGAAAGTAAAACATATCCAGATAGTGGATGAATCACCAAAGGCCTAATCCAGCAGAACACCACAAAAACACTGGATGAATTCAAAGAGGCTGCATCTATTGTTAAATGAAGAGTATTAAAAATGTGTGTTTATTAATAGGGGATGGCAGGAGGCTGGTCAAGCGGTGCCATTCAACCACACTGTTACCTAGTATTGCTAGAAAGAGCAAAAACGGGGTAATAAAGATGTTTATCCAATTAAGTAATGTGTGAAGCTTACTATTTAAATCTGTATAGGCCTCTCGACCAAACAATACTGAAATTAGACAAGATTTTTAAGCTAAACGTTTCCAGTGGACACAGTTACTGGGTTAAAAATGCTTCAAAATTAATGTAAAGTACACCCCAGACAACTCCAAATCATCATGCAAGCAGTTTAACGTCACCAAATGTAAACTAAACTCTCTTTCATCCTACACATTTCCCAGCTAATAAAATAAAAACTTGCCTGAAACCAAAGACTCTTTCCTGCTGACTCAGGCCATTATGCTACACTGGCAACACGCTGGTGCCACTATCGTTGTTTCACAGAGCAGCACACGTTTACACATACAGCAGAGAGAAGTAGGCAACTGGAGGTGGACGCTCATTGGCAGTGACTGCCGACAGCCTAAGTGTGGACAGGCTTAGTGGCGCAGGTGCAGGTTCAAGAGAGCACCTCCTGTGCATGACAACTTCCACCCAGGAACGAGTAGATCTGTTTACTTAAACTGGAGATATTAATTAAAAATAAGACAGGCCCTGACGGTACCAGATAAACAGTACTTAGAGTTGTCATTTCCCCAAACTCCTGTGCTCAAAGCTGTGCACACTCAAGTGTGCTCTCCAACCCAGAGGCTCTCACTGACCAACATTTTGGGTAAATGTAATCCTCAGATTGCCAAGTGTTTGGCTGTCGTGCTTCTAACCATCAGCCAGTTCTGGTAATGTAGCCCAGCAGAATGTTGTATTATGGGACATGTATTTTTTTTTCATTACAGTTGTGCGCTGAAAACCCCTGGCAACAAGCTGCTGTCAAATGAGATGTGCTGACTGGCTGAGGGTATCAGACATGCACTTTAGGCCCAAGTGCTAGTTTTTTTAATACATTTGCTAAATAGTACCATCACTGACCGAACAGCGTTCATACCCACCATTAAATCAATTCTTGGTTAAAGTGCTAATCTTAATTACTGCCCAGTGACGGAGGCTAAAGCTAAAAACAGTATTGGTGGAAGGATGGTTAGTTCACGATCATCGCAAATACGAGTAATGTGTCGACCAGTGATCTCAATTCTCTGCACTTATTCACGTGCAACCCAGGCTCCACTGAAACAATTAAAACTATCAGCGGTCATTAGAACCCTTGCGAACTCTTCCTCAGATACGGGGCATCAGAGGCAGGTACTCCCCGGGATGTGGAAACTTTATAATTTCCATTTACAAACTGAATTATTTACCTTGCCCTAAAGGGAACCAGGTTGTTTCTGTTTTGAACCATATCATTTGTGTTTCTGGCACCCACTGATGCATCCATTGTTTGTGATCTTGTTCACAGCGTCATCTGGTGGAGAAATCACTGCATTTAACGTTACCAAGTTGTTTAAGAAACCTGATGGTATAATCTGTTTGTAAAGCCAACATGATTCCGATTCCTGTAAACGTAGAGGAATTAACCTTATTTAAACGCTAAATGCATGTGTCAAGCACGTCCCATTCGGGTTCTATGCGTCTTGCACAGAATCATTTCTGCTGGCATTAAGCGAGCTACTATACAGCCCAAGTGGTTCTGAAACTGTATGCTTGGTGTGAATCTGTTCACGGCGCCCCTAGATAGCTTTGTTGGCGCACCAGGGTGCTGCGGCGCACAGATTGGGAACCGCTGCTCTACAAGCTCACATAGGTTTGGGGCCCATACGTTATTCGCATTCCACTTTTGGAGTATATGGTTTGTGTTGCCCCTATACCTATGTGCTCCTATTGCAATCTACTGTAACTTTACATTGCTTGCATTACTTTTCTTGCTATTACCTGCATAATTTTGGTTTGTGTACATATATCTTGTGTATATAACTTATCCTCATACTGAGGGTACTCACTGAGATACTTTTGGCATATTGTCATAAAAATAAAGTACCTTTATTTTTAGTACTTCTGTGTATTGTGTTTTCTTATGATATTGTGCATATGACACCAGTGGTATAGTAGGAGCTTTACATGTCTCCAAGTTCAGCCTAAGCTGCTTTGCCATAGCTACCTTCTATCAGTCTAAGCTGCTAGAAACACCTCTTCTACACTAATAAGGGATAACTGGACCTGGCACAAGGTGTAAGTACCTCTGGTACCCACTACAAGCCAGGCCAGCCTCTTACAAGTGTGCAGCAGCGGATTTGCACGTTCATCGAGGGCAGGCATTGCATTGTACAGTATTGGATAGACAATGTGCATCAGCACACTTTCTACGCCACGGTGGCCATCTTTGGAAATGCGCACTGCAGCCTGACAATTACGGTGACAAGCAAACCTGTTAAAGCATGCACATCTTCTAGTGAAGTTGTTACCGATGCTTGTGAACTGCAGTCACAGGCACAACTGTTTTTTTTTTTCCAACAAAGATTTCAAGATTCAGCTGGACAATCTTTTTTTTTTTTTTTGCTTGCATGGCTATATATATGTGTGTGTGTGTGTATATTTATATATAAATATACATATATCTACAATGTGTTCAAGAGTGTTTGGGCGGCACACTCCACTGCCGGTGCCAGGTGATGGATAAGACACATGTATTTATTGCAAGCAGCAACCACCTACGCGTTTTCGACTCTCAAGGAGTCTTGTTCACAGTAAATGAGTCCTTCCTTTCTTTCCCCTTTTATCCTCAATATACATCCCAACCATTACAATGCATTCTGGATATTGTAGTTAATCAATCTAAAACAAACTTTAAAAAAGCTTAACCTTACAATTAAAATCGTCATGTTCCATTACAAACATGATATATGCTTGATTCCTCTCTGGTTATTTATTCCAATGCTTGTTATCCCCTCGTTATCAATCCACCAAAATCTTTAAATAAAAACCATAAGTTTCATAATATGTCAACTTCATAATTATTTGAGGGCATCATTTGGTCACACTAACATGTTGTCATGCCATACAGGCATATCATTCTATTCTTTTTATACAAAAATTCGTATTCATTACTTTGACTCCAGTCCATAATGGTTGTTAACTGGACTTCTGTAGGAAAGTACCATCTTCCTTGGCATGTTACCCCCATATTTACCTGTATGTCAGTATGTTTTTCCCTTTCTCACTGGGATCCTGCTGGTCAGGACCCCAGTGCTCATAGTTTATGGCCTAATGTGTATACCTGTGTAGCGACTAACTGTGTCACTGAGGCTCTCCTAACCAGAACATCAGTGCTTCTGCTCTCTCTGCCTTTAAATTTGTCACTGTAGGCTAGTGACTTCATTTACCAATTTCAATTGGCACACTGGGCCCACCTTATAAGTCCCTAGTATATGGTACCTTGGTACCCAGGGCATTGGGGTTCCAAGAGATCCATATGGGCTGCAGAATTTCTTTTGCCACCCATAGGGATCTCAGACAAACCCTTGCACAGACCTGCCATTGCAGCCTGCACACGTTATTTCACAGCTATTTTCCCTGCACTTAAGTAACTTATAAGTCACCTAAATGTCTAACCTTCACTTGTTGAAGGTTAGGTGCAAAGTTACTAAGTGTGAGGGCACCCTTACACTAGCAAAGGTGCCCCCACATAGTTCAGGGCCATTTCCCGGGACTTTGTGAGTGTGGGGACACCATTCCACGTGTGCACTACATATAGGTCAGTACCTGTATGTAGCTTCACAATGGTAACTCCGAATATAGCCATGTAACATGCCTAAGATCATGGAATTGTCCCCCCATTCCAAATGTGGTATTGGGGAGCCAATTCGATGCATCCTGGGGGTTCCACCATGGAGCTCCAGTACTGCCAAACCAGCTCTCTAAGGCTTGCACTGCAGCTACAGCTGCTGCCACCTCACAGACAGGGTTCTGCCCTCCTGGGGTCTGGGCAGCCCAGTCCCAGGAAGGCAGAACAAAGCATTTCCTCTGAGAGCAGGGTGTTACACCCTCTCCCTTTGGAAATAGGTGTTACAGGTTGGGGAGGTGTAGCCTCCCCCAGCCTCTGGAAATGCTTTGAAGGGCACAGATGGTGCCCTCCTTGAATAAGCCAGCCTACACTGGTTTAGGGACCCATTGTCCCCTGCTCTGGCGCAAAACTGGACAAAGGAAAGGGGAGTGACCACTCCCCTGTCTATCACCACCCCAGGTTTGGTGCCCAGAGCTCCTTCAGTGTGTCCCAGACATCAGCCATCTTGTTTTGCAAGGTGTGGGCGCACTTTGGGGGGCTCTGAGTGGCCAGTGCCAGCAGGTGACGTCAGAGACCCCTCCTGATAGGTCCATATCTGATAAGGTAGCCAATCCCCCTCTCCGGGCTATTTAGGGTCTCTCCTGTGGGTTCTCTTCAGATTCTGCTTGCAAGTTTCCTTCAGGAATCCTCTGCAAATACTGCTTCATACTCTGACCTCGGATGAACCGCAGCCTGCTCCAGGAACCGCTGTAACAGCAACAAAGTATCAACAAGGGAAACATTTCCTCTGCAACTTCAGCTCCAGCCAGCAACTGAAACAGTTTCCACAGTTTGTTAGTTAGACTGACTGGAGTAATAGAGGGGTGGAGGAGGAAAGAATCCAGAAGTGTTAATTGGGAGTATACGGTAATAGGATTTAGGCTTGGGATGAGTAAAGGGAGATGGAGGAGGGAGGAGTCTGTAGAAGGGGTTAGGGAGATCATAGTAACAGTGTGAGATAAATGAGGGCAAATTTAGTAGGGTTGTTTGGGAGGTCATGGTAGTAAAGTGAGGTTTGGTGAGTTAGATGTGGAAGCGGAGGGAAGAGCTTAGGCATAGTTATTTAGGAGATGAAAGTAGTAGAATGGATTTGGGATGAGTCAGAGTGGGAATAGAGGATAGATTGATAGAGACATGACACATGAGGATGGGTAGATAAGTGTGACATAAGATGAGAGCAGAGATTCATAGATATCTAGAATAACAACCCACCCAGGAGCCATGCAATGACCCACGAACATGCCAGGCACAGAAAACATACACACATACATACATATATATATATATATATATATATATATATATATATATATATATATATATATATTTATATATATATATATATATATATATATATATATATATACATACACACACACATACACATATGAATACACACACATATGCACACATATATGTACATATTTAGAACCATGGGTAAATATACTTAGTTAAACAGGTTTAAAGAGTGTGTGTGTATTTTATTGTTATGACATAGTAGCGATACATATTTTCTAAAGAACTATACATAACTAGAAATATACACATAATCAGAAAAAATATTTGTCAACATAGGCATATGCAGTCCATAGTTGTTTGAATATGGTGGTTATGAAGGAAAGAGGCACTCTTGAGTAGTTTTCTGAGGACAAGAAAGTTATCTGTGGCTCTTATAGTTGGGGGTAATGAATTCCATAGTTTGGCTGCTTGAACGGAGAAAGATGTACCACCTATAGTCTTTTTCGTGTATGGTGGTGTTCTAAGGCCGGGTGCCAATCTTGAGCGGAGGTTTCTTTGTTGGATGTATTTGTTTATTTTGTTTCTGATAAAAAGCGGTCCTGTTCCATGTATAGCTTTGTGGGTGATACAAAGCAGCTTGAAAGTACATCTTCTGGCAACGGGTAACCAGTGTAGTGCTCTCAAGGTAGGGTAGATGTGGGCTTACGGCTTTACATGTAATAGTAGCCTGGCTGCAGAGTTCTGAATACGTTGTTGTTTTTTCATAATAGATAGAGATGATCCATGGTAGAGGCCATTGGCATAATCCAATTTGGATAGTACAAGCGAGATAGTAGCTTGCACATTGTATGGAAATCCGAGGTGGGGGAAGATGCGTTGTAGAGTCTTCAAGGTGATGAAGCTTGTTCGTGCTAATTTGTCCACTTGGGCATTCATAGCTAACTTGGAGTCCATGGTGATTCCAAGGTTTTTAACTTCCTTGGATAATTGAGGAGGTGGTCCGAGATCGTCAGGCCAGACACATAGAGGGTCATAATTTTTCCAGTCACCACATATGAGTATTTCTGTTTTGGAGGTATTTAGTTTGAGATGGCTCCAGGTCATCCACTGATCAACGGCTCTGAGGCAACTGAAGATTCCTGAGTTTTCAATGTTTTTGGGGCATTCTAATTTAAGTAGTATTTGTGTGTCATCTGCATAGTTGTAGCATGTGAGATAAAAATCATTGCTCAGTTCTGGTAATGATGTCATGTAGATGTTGAAAAGCAAAGGTGAGATGATTGATCCTTGGGGGACTCATACTTTTGTGAGGTAGGGTTTGGACGAGAAGGGGGGCGAGTAGATGATATTAGATCTTTTTTGAAGATAGGAAGTAATCCAGTCGAGAGCAGTCCCTTGTATGCCGGCTTCGTGGAGTCTTTGAATTAGGGTGTCATGGTCAACCGTATCAAAGGCAGCCGAGAGGTCCAAAAGAAGTAGTGCAGCAACTCCACTGCGGTCGACTGTGTTTTTATGATCATCCCAGATTGCTGTGAGTGCCGATTCAGTGCCTCTTCCTGGGCGAAATCCAGTTTGGAAGTCAGAAAGTATAGAATTGTCTTCAATGAATTGTGACATATGGGCGAATGCTGCTCTTTCTATCAGTTTGCCCAGGAAAAGTCCATTTGTGATTAGTCTGTGTTGCTGGGGTGCTGCGGGTCTAGGTTTGTTTTCTTTAATAACAGTTGTATGTATGCCTTTTTCAGGTCTACAGGAAAAGTTCCTGTAGTTAAAGCGTTGTTGATGATTCTTCTAAAAGGTATGGCAGCAGAAGTAGATAAAAGAATGTTCTTGAAGATTTGTGGTGGACAAGGGTCAGAAGGGCAGCTGGAAGGCCTGCTTGCTTTGCCCAAATCCATAAATTCACCTTGGGATATTTGTTGGAAAGACTGTAGAGGCTGGGTTGGTTTATTCTTAGAGGGTATTTTAGGAAAGGGGTTGGTGCTGATGGTTTTTCTTCTGTTTTAAATAGAAGTCCAATGTGTCTGCCTTGGTTGTGTAATGAGTTGCCAATTTGGTTGTGAAATCTTGAGTAGTGGGATGACTTCCTTCCATGCATGTAGGTTTTCGAAATTCATTGAGAATTTTATAAAATTCCTTGGTTGTAGATTTAGCTTTTTGAATTCTGTCTGAGTAGTACCTTAGTTTAGCTTTTTTGATTGATGATTTGTATATTCTGTTAAGTTTGTGTGGCTGCAGTTTGTCTTGACTGTTGTTTGTTTTGAGCCAGGTCCGCTGCAGCTTTCTGATTTGTTGCTTTATCTTTTTAAGTTCTGTGTTTCTCCAAGGTGTTGGTTTTCTTTTGTCGTTTAGTTTTTCTGAGTGGTATTAGGATCTCAAAAGCTTCCTGTAGCCACTCATAAAGTTTTGGAACAGAATTAATTGTATCTAGATCCGTTAGTTGTGTTTCTAAGTCATCAAAATTGAGTTTGCCCCATGGTCGATAGGTGCATGTATGTAAGTAATTGTGGGGTGTGTTGATTTGTGGAGTTTTATGTCGGCAAGTTATCAGATGGTGGTCTGACCATGTGATTGGCGTGATGCGTTGAATGGTAACTAGTTCAGGATTAGCAAAAATTACATCTGGGATGTGTCCAGTGATGTGTGTTGGATTGTGTACAATCTGATGTAGGTTCAATGTGAGTAGGCCAGTGGTGATAGCTTTTGGATGGGGCATATTGGGTTTGGCAAACCAAATGTTTCGATCCCCAAGAATGCATAGGTTAGAGCATAATGTAATAAGGTTTGAGACTGTGGGCCTGATTCTGAGGTTGGCGGGCGGCGGGAGCCGCCCGCCAAGCGGGAACCGCCAGAAGACCGTGCGGTCATTCTGGGTTTCCCACTGGGCTGGCGGGCGACCGCCAAAAGGCCGCCCGCCAGCCCAGTGGGAAACACCCTTCCCACGAGGACGCCGGCTCAGAATTGAGCCGGCGGAGTGGGAAGGTGTGACGGGTGCAGTGGCACCCGTCGCGTATTTCAGTGTCTGCATAGCAGACACTGAAATACAAAGTGGGGCCCTCTTACGGGGGCCCCTGCAGTGCCCATGCCAGGGGCCCCGCGGCACCCCATACCGCCATCCTGTTCCTGGCTGGAGACCCGCCAGGAACAGGATGGCGGTATGGGGTGTCAGAATCCCCATGGCGGCGGAGCGCGCTCCGACGCCATGGAGGATTCACAAGAGCAGCGGAAAGTCGGCGGTACACCGCTGACTTTCCGTTTCTGGCCGCGGCTGAACCGCTGCGGTCAGAATGCCCTGCGGGGCACCGCCAGCCTGTTGGCGGTGCCCCCGTCATTTTAGCCCTGGTGGTCTTGGACCGCCAGGGTTAGAATGACCCCCTGTATCTAGAAACGTATCTGGGAATGTGGAGTTGTTTGGTGGAGGTCTGTAAAGGAGGAGAAAGTTACAGGAGGAAGTTGGAGTAGGGTGGCATCTGGTGAGGAGGGCTTCACAACCTTATATGGAAATGTTGTCTGTTTTACTGAGATTTGTTGCCTGTTTGAATATAATAGCTAGTCCACCTCCTCTCTTGCCTATACGGTTTTGTGTGATGGTTTTGATAGCCCTGAGGAAGGGCTTCGTGCAACACTGGGGCCATGTCATCTCCCAACCAAGATTCTGTTATGAATAGTAAGTCAGGTTGTGTGTCTGTGAGCAGGTTGTAGATGTGGTGCTTGTTTTTTTAGAGTGATCGAGCTGGCAGTTTAGAAAAAGTGTGTTAGTGGCTGTGTTGTAATATGAGCTTGAAGCAGGAGTGTTGTTAGTTGTGATAACTGTGTAAGACTCACAATAGTCTTGCTTTTCAATATAGTGTTCCTCTTCCAGCAGGTCAAGGAGGCATTTTGTTAGGTCTGTGTGTGTGGGCGTTGGACTTGGTGGCTGCGAGAGACATGAAGAGTGTACTGTTTTTCGTAGGGTAGTCTTATTATGTAATAGACAAGGGGATGCGAGGTTGTTAAGAGTGGCATGTTGTTTATTTTGTTTGCGTCTGTTTAGTGTGGATGGAGTATGGGTTAAGGGTGGTGGAGGAGCATGTGGATCATGATGTAAGGCTCTAAGTTGTGCAATGGAGGAGAGGCGAGTGAATTAAAGTTGCTGGGTTGGGGTGCTTGTGGTAGATGTTTGTGAAGAGTGAGAAAGTAGAGGTAAAGATAGGACGGGACTTGTATTCTTTGTGTAGTCCTGAGGGTGGGAGTGGGTGTGACGATAAGTATAATGAATGTTTGTGTTGATTTGATGTGCTGATGTGTGTGGTCTGTATTGTATTGTTTTGTGGAATAGTGAGAGGGGATATTGATGTAGTTGTTTTTGGTGAGGGATTTGTATCTGGGTTCGTGCTGGTGAGTGGAATTAGAGTGTTAGAGAGGGTGTTGTTGTGTTTTGGAGATAAATGTAAGAGATGTGTAAGAGGGGATGATGTGTGTCAGGGGAGTTAGTGTTAGATGTGATGAATGGAAGAGTTAATATGTGTGGTGGAGTGAAGTGCGGGGATTGTATGGTTGTGTGTAATTGGTGAAGAGAGGGGAAGGGTGTTTGTAGATGGTGTGTTAGAAGGCTGGGTTTGGGCATTGTTATGATGAAAGGTGGTCTGTGTGGAGCAAACAGAGGATAGTGTTGTTGGTTAGTATGAACAAGGAGTGTGTATCTGGAAGGCTGAGAGAAATGTATAGTGTGGTTTTGTGGTGTGTGGGTGATGGCAGGTTGTGTTAGTGGGAGTGGACAGATTAGTCTTTGTTGTGAGAATGCAGGTGTTTGACAGTTGTAGTTGTGGAAGATATGTGTATATATGTTGTATAATGGGTATTGTGTTGGGTGATGGGATATTGCAATCTGTCTGCGGTCAGTTTGTAATGCATGAGTTGGATGTCTTTGCAGATAATGTGTTTGCATGTTGACGGATGTGTAGGGACTGTAATCATTCCTGGTCATTTGAGAATTGGGCAGCATTTCTGGCCCTAGTCCCTAGCAGTCCCGAACAGGCCCAAACAGGCAACTGCCCTTGTCCTATCCGCCCTTGTCCTCGACGCCCTTGTCCTCGATGCCCAGGCTGAGACACCCTGAGTCCTAGGCTAAAATAACCCTACTAGCCAATAAAAACTTAGTCACAACCCTAACCAATCCGATTTGTAACCCTGATTCTAACAACTAATGGGAGACCCAGCCCTAATCACCAATCATACCCCTAATCCTGACCACCAATCACAGCCCCAGCCCCAGAACCAACAACCAATCAGAATCTCAGCCCTATCCACCAATCACAGCCCTAGAACCAACAGCCAATCAGAATCTCAGCCCTATCCACCAATCACAGCCTTAGAACCAACAGCCAATCAGAATCTCAACCCTATCCACCAATCACAGCCCTAGAACCAACAGCCAATCAGAATCTCAGCCCTATCCACCAATCACAGTCCCAGCCTTGGAACGAGCAACCAATGGAAAGACCAGCCCCCAACAATATATTACAACAACATATGCAACAACCAATAGGAACTTATAAAAGGAGCAAGTTAACTGCAGTCCAGTCCCTGTGGCCAGGGAGGAGGCAGCTGCTGCTCTATTCAGAATCTCCTTGGATACAGACAGGCTGAATCCACACTTCCAAGCTAGCAGAGTCTACTTTCCAGGTAAGGGAGAGATTGTTTAAAAACAAACACTGGAATACTGCTGGTCGCGCGCTCAGAAATGTGGGTTTTTTTAAGGCAAAAAACAGGGGGAGCAGACAGTTTCTAAACACAATCTAAATCACAGAAACAGATTAAACAGTCTCCTAAAACACACTCTGCAAGATGTTGCCTTTTTACTTAGAAAAGGGGGGGGGTTATGAAGTCATGTGCCAGAAACTAGAAAGGTAATTCACACAGTCACTGCAAAAAAAAAATCTTAGAAAAAACACCACTTTAAAAGGTCAAGCTGCCTGAAACACAGAGAGTCCACAGTACAACAGGCTCGGGTAGCTGAAAAGAACACTTTTGAACAAATAATACTATTTACCCAGAAAAGTCTGGGGGCTCCTTACCTAGGTCTTTAAGCAATCCTTGAACACTGGGCTGTATTAGGACACAGGGAAGATGCTGAGGCTCACAAAATGAGATGGCTGTCTTGGGCTTCCCTCCACAAACTTAAGGGGCCAGAGTAGGTGTGGGGGGGAGGTCCCAGGTTGCCAGAGACTCAGAGAGCCAATCAGCTCTCCCTCCTGGGTCCTTCCTGCGCCATTTTGTCATAACCAAGGCTTGTTGGCGACTTCCAACACGAAATCACGTCTGCATCCATCTTCACATCGTAGGACATCTTCTGCATCATGCAGGAACCCGCTAGCATCTTCCTAGGGTGCATTCCTGCAGTCTTCGTCCAACCAGGGACTCTGCATTTGCACCCTCTTCTGGGTTGGCAGGGGCTCCTGCCCTTCCTGGAACTTCTTTTTACTTCTGGACTTGATCCCCTTCCTTTGCAGGTCTTCAGGTCCAGGAATCCAGCAGTTGTTGTTTGCAGACTTGGTTGGTTACTGCAAAATCCCAATCATGAGGTGTAGTGTGTCCTAAGGAAACTTGCAGTACTTTACTCCTGCTTTTCTGGGCTCTGGGGTGGGGTAATTTACTTACCTTTACTGTATTCTTACTCTACCAGCGATTCTGCACACACCACACTTGTCTAGGGGGGAATTCGTGATTTGCATTCCACTTTCTTAGTATATGGTTTGTGTTGCCCCTAGACCTATTTTCTCCCATTGCATTCTATAGCATTTCTTATTGTTTGCACTATTCTATGCCTAATTACTTACCTTATTTTGGTGTCTAGTGTATATATTGTGTATAATGCTTACCTCCAGAAAGAGTATTGCCTCTAAGATATTTTTGGTACTGTGTCGCCCTGTAGGAGGCTGGCCTGGCTTATAGTGGGTACCTTGTGGTACTTACACCATGTGCCAGGTCCAGTTATCCCTTATTAGTAGATTAGTGGTGTTGGGTAGCTATAGCAGAGCAGCTTAGGCTGAACTAGGAGACATGCAAAGCTCCTATTATACCACTTATATCACTTAGCAATATATCATAAAAAACACAATACTCAGAGTTACTAAAATAAAGGTACTTTATTTTAGTGACAATATGCCAAAAGTATCTCAGAGGATATATTCCCTTAGGAGGTAAGTAAAATACACAAAATATATACACATAGACCAAAATCAGGTAAGTAATACACTTAGAAATATAGCAAACACAATAGAATGCAATAGGAGACAATAGGCCTAGGGGCCTAGGGGCCTCGTGGAATGCGAACCACGAATGGACCCCAGGCCTAGTGTAGTGTGTAGAGGGTTGCTGGGACTGTTAGAAAACACTAAGGTTGTCAAAGATACCCAACCCCAAGACCCTGAAAAGTAGGAGTAAAGTTACCCTACTACCCCAGAAACACAGTAAAGTTGAGATAGGAGATTCTGCAAAGACAACAACGGACTGCAGCACACTGAAGATGGATTCCTGGACCTGAGTACCTGTGGAAGAAGGGGACCAAGTCTAAAAGTCACAAAGGTGTCCGGGGGGGCCGGAGCCCACTAAACCCTGGATGAAGTTGCAAAAGGGCTGCCTCAAGGTGGAAGAAGCAAAAGATTCTGCAACAATGTAAGGTGCCAGGAACTTCTCCTTTGGTCAGAAGATGTCCCACAAAGTGCTGGAGGACGCAGAGTTGTTTCCACGCAGAAAGACTGCAAACAAGCCTTGCTAGCTGCAAGAGTCGCGGTTGAGGATTTTGGGTGCTGCTGGGGACCAGGAAGGACCAGGATGTCGCCCCTTGGAGGGGGAGTCAGAGGAGGTGCTTAGCAACTCAGAGAGCCCCCACAGAAGTAGGCAGATCCCGCAGAAGTACCGGAGCAGGCACTTAGAAGATCTGAGGACAGCGGTCGACTCAGAGTCACAAAGGAGGGTCCCACGACGTCGGAGTCCAACTCAGCGAGTTGGGAAATGCAGAACGGAGTGCTGGCAACCCAAGCTAGGCTGTGCACAAAGGAAGCCTTGGAAAAGTGCACAGAAACCGGACCAGCTGCAGATCACGCAGAACACAGGATTGTCATCTGGCGTGGGGAGGCAAGGACTTACCTCCACCAAACTTGGACTGAAGGACCACTAGGCTGTAGGAGTCACTTGGATCCAGCTCCTGTGTGCCAGGAACTACACTTGTTGAGATGAGAGGGGACCCAGAGGACTGGTGATGCAGAAGTTTGGTGCCTGCGTTGGCAGGGGGAAGACTCTGTCAACCCAGGGGAGATTTCTTTGAGATTTCCAGTGCAGGGTGAAGGCAGACGGCCCTCAGAGCATGCACCACCAGGAAGCAGTCGAGATAGCCGGCAGGATTAGGCACTACAATGTTGCTGGTAGTCGTCTTGATACTTTGTTGCGGTTTTGCAGGCATCCTGGAGCACTCAGCGGTCGATCCTTGGCAGAAGTTGAAGGTAGAAGTGCAGAGGAACTCTGGTGAGCTCTTGCATTCAGAATCTGAGGAATAGCCAAGAGGAGAGACCCTAAATAGCCCAAAAAGGAGGTTTGGCTACTAAGAAAGGAGGCTTGGCTACCAAGAGAGGTAAGCACCTATCAGGAGGGGGCTCTGACATCACCTGCTGGCACTGGCCACTTAGAGCTGTCCATTGTGCCCCAACACCTCTGAATCCAAGATGGCAGAGGTCTGGGACACATTGGAGGAGCTCTGGACACCTCCCCTGGGAGGTGCCTGTCAGGGGAGTGGTCACTCCCCTTTCCTTTGTCCAGTTTCGTGCCAGAGCAGGGCTGGGGGATCCCTGAACCGGTGTAGACTGGCTTATGCAGAGATGGGCACCATCTGTGCCCTTCAAAGCATTCCCAGGGGCCACGAGGGGCTACTCCTCTCAGGCCCTTCACACCCATTTCCAAAGGGAGAGGGTGTAACACCCTCTCTCAGAGGAAATGCTTTGTTCTGTCTTCCTGGGAGTCTGCCCAGACCCCAGGAGGGCAGAATCCTGTCTGAGGGTTGGCAGCAGCGGTAGCTGCAGTGAAAACCCAAGAGAGCGAGTTTGGCAGTACCCAGGGTCCATGCTAGAGCCCCGGGGATGCATGGAATTGTCCCCCCAATACCAGAATGCTCATACTTTGTGGCCTGAATGTGTGTACCTGTGTAGTGACTAACTGTGTCACTGAGGCTCTGCTAACCAGAACCTCAGTGCTTATGCTCTCTCTGCCTTTAAAATTTCACTATAGGCTAGTGACCATTTTTACCAATTCTAATTGGCACACTGGAACACCCTTATAATTCCTTAGTATATGGTACCTAGGTGCCCAGGGTATTGGGGTTCCAGGAGATCCCTATGGGCTGCAGCATTTCTTTTGCCACCCACAGGGAGCTCAGACAAATCTTACACAGGACTGCCACTGCAACCTGAGTGAAATAACTTCCACGTTATTTCACAGCCATTTACCACTGCACTTAAGTAACTTATAAGTCACCTTAATGTCTGTCCTTCACTTGGTGAAGGTTAGGTGCAAAGTTACTAAGTGTGAGGGCACCCTTGCAATAGCAGAGGTGCCCCCACATAGTTCAGGGCAATTTCCCCGGACTTTGTGAGTGCGGGGACACCATTACACGCGTGCACTACATATAGGTCAATACCTATATGTAGCGTCACAATGGTAACTCCGAATATGGCCATGTAACATGTCTAAGATCATGGAATTGTCCCCCCATGCCAAATCTGGTATTGGGGAGCCAACCCCATGCATCCCGGGGGCTCCACCATGGACCCTGGGTACTGCCAAACCAGCTCTCTGGGGTTTTCTCTGCAGCTACTGCTGCTACCACCCCACAGACAGGGTTCTGCCTTCCTGGGGTCTGGGAAGCCCAGTCCCAGGAAGGTAGAACAAAGGATTTCCTCTGAGAGAGGGTGTTACACCCTCTCCCTTTGGAAATAGGTGTTAAGGGCTGGGGAGGAGTAGCCTCCCCCAGCCTCTGGAAATGCTTTGAATGGCACAGATGGTGCCCTCCTTGCATAAGCCAGTCTACACCAGTTTAGGGAACCCCCAGTCCCTGCTGTGGCACAAAACTGGACAAAGGAAAGGGGAGTGACCACTCCCCTGTCCATCACCACCCCAGGGGTGGTGCCCAGAGCTCCTCCAATGTGTCCCAGACCTCTGCCATCTTGAATCCAGAGGTGTGAGGGCACTTTGGAGGCCTCTGAGTGGCAAGTGCCAGCAGGTGACGTCAGAGAGCCCTCCTGATAGGTGCTTACCTGACCAGGTGGTCACTCCTCCTCTGAGGGCTATTTAGGGTCTCTCCTGTGGGATTTTCTTTAGATAACGACTTGCAAGAATTCACCAGAGTTCCTCTGCACCTTTCTCTTTGACTTCTGCCAAGGATCGACCGCTGACTGCTCCAGGACGCCTGCAAAACTGCAACAAAGTAGCAAGAAAACTACCAGTGACATTGTAGTGCCTAATCCTGCCGGCTTTCTCGACTGTTTCCTGGTGGTGCATGCTTTGGGGGCTGCCTGCCTTCATCCTGCACTGGAAGCCATGAAGAAATCTCCCTTGGGTTGACGGAATCTTCCCCCTGTTCTAGCAGGCACCAAACTTCAGCGTCACCAGTACTCTGGGACCCCTCTCATCCTGACGAGCATGGCCCCTGGAACACAGGTGGTGGACCCAAGTGACCCAGACTGTCCAGTGGTCCAACTGTCCAAATTTGGAGGAGTTAAGTCCTTGCCTCCCCTCTCCAGACAGTAATCCTGTGCACCGCGTGAACTGCAGCTGCTAGGGATCTGTGCACATTTCCAAGGAATCCTTCGTGCACAGCCAAGCCCAGGTCCCCAGCACTCCGCCCTGCATTGCTCAACTCCCAGAGTTGACCTCCAGCTTCGTGGGACCCACTTTTGTAGTGTTGAGACGACCACCGTGCTCAGTCTTCTTGAACCCATGTTCAATTACTTCTGCGGGTGCTACCTTCTTGTGCGTGAGCACTCTAAGTTGTTGAGAGCCCCCTCTGTCTCCTCTCCCAAGTGGCGACATCCTTGTTCTCCTTCTGGGAAGGATGCTATGATATAAACAGGAACTGACTGCGGAAGCAGAATTCTATCCCGTCTAAATAATGCTCTTCCTGGGGACCTCTCTTCTAAGTCTTTTGATCAACCCGGTGTCCGTGGCGCAGACACTTGTCTGCTACAGACCTTCCTTTTCTCCCCCCTTCCCCCCTTCTGGTAGAAGGGAAGGTGACAGGCTTACGCCTTAGCCGGACGGACACAAGTATACTACAGGTGTTACAGTACTGTTTGGTTGTTTGAGGGTTTGTGGCATGATACGTATTAATGTTCAAAAAAGTGCTGGGTGGCTGGGGGTGACGTGGAGGGGGGTGGGTCTGGGTCTGAGGGTGGGGGGTTGGGGGGTGCTCGTAGACTTGCACATTATGTTTTGATGTGATGGTGGTAGACTATGCTCTTTTGACCTGTAACGTTTGGGGGATGGGTAAACCTGTTAAACGATATAGGGTATACAATTGTCTCAGAAGGCGACAGATTCATTTAACACACGAGGAATTACTTAGACTAGGTCGCCTGTGGAGGGGCCAGATATATGGAACTGAATACTCAGCATATGCTAGAGGATCACTAATTTGGATGGCACCGGAAGTTCCTTTTGTTAAAACTAGAGTGCAAATAGACCGCAAAGGAAGGTACGTACTTCTAGAGGGACGATTAAATGGTCAACCTATCATGCTGGCATCGATATATGGTCCAAACACACCCCAAGGGACTTTTCTTAATGAGCTGACCCTGAATCTGATACAGAATCCTGGGGCTTCTGGAATTTGAGGGGGAGATTTTAATTGCATACAGAAGTCCTTGTTAGATCCCTCACTCCCTCCTCTCCCAAGTACTCCCAGCCTACAAGCCACTAAAGATTTCCAACAATGGTCCCATTCTACGAAGCTACAGGATATTTGGCGGCTACATCACCTGGAGACCAGAGAATACTCATACTGCGCACGGGGTACCAAATACACACAAGGCTTGACTACATTTTCTGTGACTCACTTTTTGAGCCCTCTATCCGCAGTTTTGAATATCTGGGTAGGACACTATCGGAT
This sequence comes from Pleurodeles waltl, assembly GCF_031143425.1. Classification (NCBI taxonomy): domain Eukaryota; kingdom Metazoa; phylum Chordata; class Amphibia; order Caudata; family Salamandridae; genus Pleurodeles; species Pleurodeles waltl. Next base: position 137,385 of record NW_027150394.1, read on the forward strand.
CACAATCCCCTCAAGGTCACCTTTAGCTGGGGTAACACTAAACCTCTGATTCCATTATGGAAACTACGGTTGGCGGCACTGCAGGACTTGGTATACAGATCTATGATAGGTTGCACTCTTTTGGAATATTTTGAACACAATTCGGGCTCGATGGAGGACCCCAGGCTGGAATGGGACGCGATGAAGGTGGTCTTGTGGGGCCATTGTATGGCCACTTCTTGGTGGGTGAAATCAGTTCTTACCCGGAGTATATTGAAATGTGAAACTGAAATACGCAAGCTGGAAAAAGAGGCCACAAACGATTTATGGGGCCGCCCATTGCTGGCAACTCAGCGCCAGCAGTATCGAGAGGAACTAAGGCGATTAAGTAATGTAGACTATAGAGCTCAACTGGCCCAACAGCATAAGGATGGGGATAGGCCAGGGCACATATTGTCATGGTTACTGCGCTCTGAAACACCCAAAACGGTCATAGGAGCGACTCGTACCAGTAGGGGGGAGCTGGTGAACTCCCAAGAGGCAATCAATGAAAGCTTCACACAATATTTTGAAACACTGTACTTGGCCTCCCTACCCCACCTGTTTCTCATCTTTGCTCATATTTGCAGGCGCTCCCCATGCCTACCCTGTCCCTGCAGCAAATAGAAGAACTACAGTTAGTAATACAACAGATAGCTAAAGGGAAAACCCCTGGAATGGATGGGTTTCCCATTGAATTTTATTTGAGTTACAAAGACACACTCGTACCCCAATTATTGGACATGTATAATGAATCTTATCAACAGGGGAACCTCCCAACGTCGCTTTGGGAGGTACTTATAATAGTATTGCCTAAACCGGGCAAAGACCCGCTTGAAGTCGGCTCATACAGACCTCTGTCAAAGTTAAACATCGATTATAAGATACTAAGTAAAACCTTAGCTAACAGACTTCTCCCGGTGATTTCGACCTTAATTCACCCCGACCAATGCAGTATTGTACCTCACAGAGCCACATTCCACAACGGCAGGCGACTGTGTCACATTATAGACGCAGTCTCCAGGGATGCAGGCCACCCAGTGGTGGTATCCCTGGACTTTGAAAAGGCATTCAACACACTGGACTCGACATATTTGATACAGGTCTTGGAGTGCTTTGGACTTGGCCTTTGTTTCATAAAGTGGATACAATTGCTATACTCCGCCCCTCGGGCAAGGGCCCGCAATGGCGGACAGGTGTCTCACAGCTTCTCAATTCAAAGAGGGACGCAACAAGGCTGCTCTCTTTCACCAGTATTTTTTGTGCTAGCTACAGAAGCACTAGCAGCGCAATTGCAAGAGAAGGAAGTCGATTGGGGTATTCGGACGGGCAGACAATGGCACGTCTCCTCCTTATACGCTGATGATGTTTTAATTTACATAAGGAACATTACTGGGGCTCTACCTGAGTTATTCGGTATATTAGACCATTTTGAGAGGGTGGCAGGCTTGAAGGAGAATTGGACTAAGTCCGGTGCCTTCCCCCTACGTAAGACTAGTAATGTAGAGGACCTCATGCAGAACGAAGAACAACTTGTTTGGGCCACCGGGACTTTCCGTTATTTAGGGATCAATGTCTATCACACTGAGATACACCTGATAGAAGGCAACTATGGCAGGGCCCTGTCCAACACTAGGTAATCCATGATCTTTTGGACTCGCTTCGCCTCTCTCCAATGGGTAGAGCAGACATGCGACAATTGGGACAACTACCTTATAAAGTTAACTGATAAAATAGTACCCAAGAGAGAGAGGACACCAGCCTTGCAGGGTCACCCAAGTTAAAAGATTAACACCTAGAGGTATAACACACAACCTGGTGCTAACACCCCGCAGCAAACAAAATCGTGGCCTGGCTACTGTTATTTACTGTGTCATCCAGGGAGTTGCGGTGTCGTTAGTCTGTGGGATCCTTGATGGGTAGGACGGACAATATGCCCAATATGAGTGCTGGGCGGGCCCGTCTTGTGTGGGGCTAGCGGGCTGAGGATGTCTGGGTGCTTGCCTGCCGCCCTCTCTTCCTCCCCTTCCTCCCCTTCCTGCTCCAACCCCGGCGATCTCCCCATCTGGGATGGTGGTCCTGGAGTGGGGGGTTGCCGGAGTTCCCCCTCCGGCCCTGAATGGCACATACCTGGCACATACTACAGTTTGTATTATTGTGTTTTAACCAAGTTTTGTTCCCGCCCCTGTATTAGCCATGTGAAGGCCCTATAGCAAACGTAACCAAGGGGTTGCGTCCAGATACGTAAGTGATGTTCTGGATCTATGACACATGCTTAAGATGCACATTGTTGGAGGGCCACTGAACGGATTCTTGTGGAGTGTGGCATATGTGTCTGATATTACTGTTTAAGGCCAGGTCTTATCTATCTTATGTTGTGATTGATGGTAATATGCTATGATGTTGTTATTGCTACTCCGTAACCCCTCTTGAAAAATTATTTGTAATACTCCTAGAGTTACTGTTGATGGCTATGTATTGGACATTGTTGAAAATGTATAAAAATATAAATAAATAAAAATTAAAAATCTACTGTGTGCCACCATGTGCCCTTCAGTTGTCCGCCTGCTAGCCCTCAGGTGCCTTCTTCATAAGCCCTACACAGCCCCTGGGCTCAGGTTGCCAAACTTCAGACCCCAGCATTCCTCACTCCCAAGGATTGCTCATTATTGTGCCTGTGGCTCACAAACGGGCCCGGACCTCTTTTACGCAGGCCGCTAGCACCACTCCCCATCCATTCGCCCAGGCTCCAACCAGTTGACTCCATGCCTCCCCGATCTCTCCTTGTTTGTTATCCCGTGTGGCCTCTCTCGATCACCTCTCAGGCTTGGGCACACGCTGATTGTGTTACCGGATGTCTACAAATGGAACTGTCCTCCATTTGGGTCCCGCTAGTGCCCTGTGCAGAATTTGTATTTCTATTTCAGATATTTGCCAGATTTGCAGCCTGTAGGCAGAGCCTTGCAAGTACGCCCTCATAACATCACGCTCGGCCACCTATCCCGTGTCCCCCAAAATGGGGGGTGCTAACTACAAAATAGGTGTGGTTTAGGGAGGAGTAGCGAAGGGTTAAGAAGGGGTTTACGGAGAGTCAGACACCCACCAACAAAAAGAGTAGACCCATCTTATCCACAAAGTGTTCTTCTAAATCTACTACAGGTACAAAGGTCCCAAAACAGCAGTAAATGAGCTCCAGCTCAGACCTGGAGTAAGTCTAGCACCACACACAGCCGCCCACAGGTACTGCAACACCGTCCCATTTTAAAGAATGGTGCAAGGGACTTAAATAAACACCATAGGAAATAATGTTATAAAATAAACTTGTTAAAAATATAAACAAATTTACTTTAACATTAAAAAGTGTCTAAATATGTATTTTGTTTTATTTTAACCAATTTAATATCCTTTTTTTAAAACATTATTTTGAATCAAAACATAATTAACTTACTTTTGATTCATGTTATACCTCACTTTTAATAATTATTAATATCTAATATGGAAATCTTTTTGTTTTTTACTGTAGGTGGGATTTTTTCAATTTAAACTTCAGAAAAAAATGTTAATTTATAATATATTCAAAATAAATGTTACATTTAAATTAAGCTATTAAGGCTGTACCTTTTTTTTGTTTTCATTAAAAATAAAGATTAATAAGTAATTTACATTAGTATTCAACATAAAAATATTTGTAGTCATTTTTTCAAGTTTAATAAACTTTTTACTACGGGGGAAATATGCCCTGGTTCATTTTTAACGTAGAACAAGATTTAAATCTGCAGCCACAAAACCCTCAGATAGTAGATGAAGAATAGCGAACAAGAAAAAAACGACCCTAAGGCCTTAACTACCTATGTAGGACATCCACATATTCATCAAGACTACCTGATCCCTTTTCCAATTTAGGAAAGAGCTGAAGACCCCCCTCCTTAAAGAATGCATCACAATGCAGCACAAGTCCAGTTGTGCTCCTAGACCCCAGCGACCCCTCCAGTAATTCGCTGTGCCATGGCCATGGACCCTATACAGTGCTCTGATGTCCTTTGCCAGGGTTTGCACTAAATAATACCAACTACATACACCCAGAGCACTTTGGGACGCTCTAAAGATTCACAAGTGAGCTGCACATCTGGAGACAACCCCCTGATGCAGGAATAGTGCGTCACATCACCTCCTGGGACAACGGTCTCCTTTACAGACGTGAGAAAGGAACCGCGGGGTCTATATGATACGAATTTCTGTTTGCGAGAGATGGAAGTACGGAAGGACTCTCCCACTGAAGGTGGCCTCGGTGAAGGTGTGGAGATGCTCCAGGGTCTCGGTGTTGTACAGGGACAGCCGGCCTGCTTCATAGTCAAGAAACATCCCCAACTTTCTGGGGGGGTCATGCAACGCTAGGAGGGCTTCAGAGTAGCCGGAGGAACTGGAAGGATCATCGGTGATAGCCTGATACTCACTAATATACCAGGACAAAGCCCAAATCCCTGCCATAAGTGGACCTTCTCTCCTGCTGACGGACTCTCTGGCAACCCCAATGACCCAATAGTACTCAGCCTGCAGCAGCTGCACCTCCCAGTAATGCCTCCCTGAGAGGAACCCCTCCCTCCCAAGCACATCCCCCTCAGATGTGAATCTCTTGGGACCGGCAGGCAGGATCTCTCGTTCAGGTGTCCATCTCACACGCCTTCCACCCTCAGACAGGATCAGCTGATGGTTGGCTGTGTCCGGGTCCAGAGTCACCAGCTCTGCAGAAAGAGGAGAGACCATAGAGACGTAACGTGAGTACAGAGAGTGCTACAGTGACACTGTAAATAAAGAGATGAGCGTCCTGGACATAAAGGGCTAGATGTAGGAAGTTCCGATTTTGCGAATCGGATGCAGAACGGTGTCTCAGACATTGTCTGCGATTTGCTATGGGGTCGCAAAGACCCACGTCATTAATATTAATGAGGTGGGTCGCATTTTGCGACCCCATAGCGAGTCACTGCACTCACAGGGATGGTGGCCTGCGGAAGACAGCAGACCTTCATGTCTGTGACTGCTTTTTAAATAAAGCAGTTTTTTATTTATTTTGCAGCCCGTTTTCCTTAAAGGAAAACGAGTTGCAAAATAAAGAAAATAACAAAACCATTTGGTTTCGTTTTTTCAGAGTAGGCAGTGGTCCACTGGACCACTGCCTGCTCTGAAAAAACATTTTGGGCAACATTCACAAAGGGGAAGGGGTCCCATGGGGACCCCTTCCCTTTTGCGAATGGGTTACCTCCAGTGTGACACTGGTGGTAACTGCGAGTTGCTTTGCGACCACATTCGCAATCACGAAGCAATTTAGCATTGCGGTGCGAGTCGCAAATAGGAAGGGGACACCCCTTCCTATTTGCAAGTCGCATTCACAATTTGCGAGTCGGTACCGACTTGCAAATTGTGAATGTGCATCACAAACGGCATTTTGCTTGGCGCAAACTGCGATTTTCGCAGTTTGCACCATGCAAAATGCTTGCCACATCTGGCCCAAAGTCACAACCATGCAAAGGGATCACACCTGCAGGAACGCTACACAGGTGTCAGCCATCTGAGGGGAGACTTAGGGAGCCGTTCACATCTTGGGTTCCATGCACGAGCAGATCATCCATTCCACAGGTTTATCTTTGTAGTCTGGTACCTGGCATCCTGTTTCTCCCAATATAAATACAGAACTACAAGTACCAGCGGGTGGGAGCTCTGGGAACTACAAGTACCAGCATGTGGGAGCTCTGGCGACCTACAAGTACCAGCATGTGGGAGCTCTGGGGACCTACAAGTACCAGCGTGTGGGAGCTCTGGGGACCTACAAGTACCAGCATGTGGGAGCTCTGGCGACCTACAAGTACCAGCATGTGGGAGCTCTGGGGACCTACAAGTACCAGCATGTGGGACCTGAGAGAACTACAACTACCAGCGTGTGGTGACCTGGGGGAACAACAAGTACCAGCGTGTGGAAGCTTTGGGGAACTACAAGTACCAGTGTGTGGGACCTGTGGGAAGGACAAGTACCAGCGTGTAGGAGCTGTGGGGAACTACAAGTACCAGCGGGTGGGAGCTTTAGTGAACTACAAGTACCAGCATGTGGGACCTGTGGGAACTACAAGTACCAGCATGTGGTGACCTGGGGGAACAACAAGTACCAGTGTGTGGGAGCTGTGGGGAACTACATGTATCAGAGTGTGGTAGATGTGGGGAACTACATGTACCAGCATGTGGGAGCTGTGGGAACTACAAGTACCAGCATGTGGGAGCTGTGGGGAACTACAGGTACCAGCATGTGGGAGCTGTGGGAACTACAAGTACCAGCATGTGGGGCCTGTGGGGAACTGCAATTACTAGCATGTGGGACCTGTGGGGAACTACAAGTACCAGCATGTGGGAGCTCTGGGGAACTACAAGTACCAGCATGTGTGACCTGTGGGAACTACACATACCAGCATGTTAGAGCTGTGGGAGCTACAAGTACCAGCATATGAGACCTGTGGGAACTACAAGTACCAGAATGTGTGACCTCTGGGAACTACAAGTACCAGCATGTGGGGCCTGTGGGGAACTACAAGTATTAGCATGTGGGACCTGTGGGGAATTACAACTACCAGCATGTGGAACCTGTGGGAACCACAACTACCAGCATGTGGGACCTGTGGGAATTACAAGTACCAGCATGTGGATGCTGTGGGAACTGGAAGTACCAGCATGTGGGACCTGAGAAATGTACAAGTACCACCATGTGGGACCTGTGGGACCTACAAGTACCAGCGTGTGGGGCCTGAGAGAACTAAAAGGACCAGCATGTGGGAGCTGTAAGAAATACAAGTACCAGCATGTGGATGCCGTGGGAACTACAAGTACCAGTATGTGGGTCCTGTGAAAATGACAAGTACCACCATGTGGGAGCTGTGGGAACTATAAGTACCAGCATATGGGGCCTGAGAGAACTAAAAGGACCAGCATGTGGGAGCTGTAAGAAATACAAGTACCAGGATGTGGAAGTTAGTGAAATAAGGCGGAGTGATGACACAACACCTGTCCTACAATCACTCAGAACTGAGGTGAGGCCTTGGAGGTTTCTGCAGCTAGAGAGCCGGTAGGAAGCCCTTTGGTGGTTGAAAAGGACCCAACTCAAAGAGCGCCTAGAATTATACACATTTATAAATTGAGAGGATTCTGATTTCTGTGGGTGGTCAATTAAGTAGATTGTCAAAATTGTACTGGCAGAATTATTTTGCATATCCCCCTTATGATTGGTTTCTACTTATCTTGTAATTATTAATGGGCCATAGGGGGATAGATACATAACGCAGGGCATGTGCCATCATGATGTGTGCAGAAGACACTCAGAAGCAGGCGCGGTTCAGGGAGGGAAAAGGGGCGGGGTGGCACAGTGCGTGGCGGGGGGTGGTTGTGGAACCTAAATAAATAATTAAAATAAAGCCTACCGCCACTACGCACCGCGCCGCTCCATCTTTTCTGCTCCATCGTTTCAGGCACAGGCTCCCAGCCTGCCCAGCGGCCAATCCTGACGCTGCTCATAGCAAGGTTAGGATTCGCTGGGAGCGCTCAGCCAGGGGGCTCCCAGGCAGACTGGGAGCCTGTGCAGGCTTTCTCCAGCCTGGCAACACAGTGACGTGCTGGAGAGAGCTCTGTGCGCATGTGTGTTTGTCCAGCCCGAGACGGCCAGCCAAACATACATGTGTTCTGAGGGGAGTGCTGTATACTTGCCCTCCATCCACATCACGCCTATGGCCATGCCAACTTTTAGAGTAAAAATATAATATGTTTTTACTGTAAAAGCTTTGCAGCTCCTACTGCTGGCTGGGGGGAATGGGCGATGCTCCTCCGCCCTAGCAGAGAAGGTGCCCCTGCTCAGAAGGTTTATTATTAACGGTATCTTCATTCAAACGGAAACAGCTAAGGTTGAAATGTGACATGTATTTTTTTTACTTGTTTATGTGTCACATGTCCATGTCTTTAGTGCTATCAGGTGGGACATATCAGGGCCTTGGCATGGCGTGTTTCAGGCGTCTTTATCTCGAGTACAATACAGCCTGATGCCCATGAAATAAACTACAGAGGTTGCTCACTTTTGTGCAACTTCACTTTAGAGAACAGGCTTTAAGACAACTGCTGTGCTGTCACATACCTACCTCCCTTCAGAAACATGATCCCTGTGGAAACGTGACCACTGGGACAGGGGAAGGGCCCAGCTCCACAGCGGCAGAGGCCAGTGAGAGTCCAAATCACCACAGGAACAGAGGACGGTGAGTCCCAACCACCACAGAGACAGAGCATGCTAAGAGTCCCAACCACCAACGAGACAGAGGACGGTGAGAGTCCTAACCACCACAGAGACAGTGGACGGTGAGAGTCCCAACCACCATCGAGACAGGGGACGGTGAGAGTCCCAACTGTAGGAGGCTGACCTGGTTTGTAGTGGGTACCTTGGGTACTTACACCTTGTACCAGGTCCAGTTATCCCTTATTAGTGAAGTAGTAGTGTTCTAGCAGCTTAGGCTGACAGAGGTAGCTATAGCAGAGCAACTTAGGCTGAACTAGAAGACATGCAAAGCTCATGCAATACCACTTATAGTTACACAGTACTTATACACAAGTAAAGACAATACTCAGTGTTACCAAAAATAAAGGTAGTTTATTTGGGTGACACAGTACCAAAAATATCTTAGAAGCAATACTCCTTCTGGAGGTATGTATTATACACAATATGTACACTAGACACCAAAGTAAGGTAAGTAATTAGACATAAGATAGTGCAAACAATAGGAAATGCTATAAAATGCAATGGGAGAAAATAGGTCTGGGGCAACACAAACCATACACTAAGAAAGTGGAATGTGAATCACGAATTCCCCCCAGACAAGTGTAGTGTGTGCAGAATCACTGGGAGAATAAGAATACAGTAAAGGTAAGTAAATTACCCCACCCCAGAGCCCAGAAAAGCAGGAGTAAAGTACTGCAAGTTTCCTTAGGACACACTATACCTCGTGATTGGGATACTGCAGTAACCAACCAAGTCTGCAAACAACAACTGCTAGATTCCTGGACCTGAAGACCTGCAAAAGAAGAGGACCAAGTCCAGAAGTCAAAAGAAGTTCCAGGAAGGGCCGGAGCCCCTGCCAACCCAGAAGAGGGTGCAAAAGAAGAGTCCCCGGTTGGACGAAGACTGCAGGAATGCACCCGAGGAAGATGCCAGCGGGTTCCTGCATGATGCAAAGGATGTCCCACGACGTGAAGATGGATGCAGACGTGATTTAGTGTTGGAAGTCACCAACAAGCTTTGGCTACAACAAAAGTGCATTTTGTGTCAAAATGGCGCTGGCTGGACCCAAGAGGGACCTGGAGGCCTCAACTCTCTTTTATGAGGAAGAGGGCGTCTCAGAACTTTAGAGAGCCCTCAGGATGCCAGACAGCACCCACGGGAGTCCCAGGACACGGGGACAAAGGAGGTGCAAAATGCAGTTGGTCCAGCACAACAAAGGAAGTTCCCACGCCGCCGGAGAACAACTCAGCGAGTTGAACGTTGCAGGATGGAGTGCTGAGGACCTGGGCCAGGCTGTGCACAAAGGAATTTTGCAAATAGCGCACAGAGGCCTCAGGAGGTGAAGAAGACGCAGTACACAGGGGTACTGTCGCTCTCAGGGAAGGCAAGGTCTTACCACCTCCAAACTGCGTCAGCAGGACCTCAGGACAGTCTATGTCGATGGGGTCCACCCTCTGTGTCCTTAGGAGCACGCTCGTCGTTGTGAGAGGAGTCCAAGGGTATCAGTCGTCATCTTGGAAGGTGCCTGCTTGAGCAGGGGAGTGACCCTGTCACCCAATGGGAGATTTCCTCGGTCCTTCTGGTGCAGGATGAAGACAGGGAGTCCTCAGAGCGTGCACACTGTGGAAACTGTTGCAGTTGCTGGCTGGAGCTGAAGTTGCAGAGGAAAAGTACGCCTTGTGGATACTTTGTTGCTGTTACAGCGGTTCCTGGAGCAGGCTGCGGTTGATCCGAGGTCAGAGGATGAAGTAGTAGTTGCAGAGGATTCCTGAAGGAAACTTGCAAGCAGAATCTGAAGAGAACCCACAGGAGAGACCTTAAATAGCCCTGAGAGGGGGATTGGCTACCTTATGAGGTAAGGACCTATCAGGAGGGGTCTCTGATGTCACCTCCTGGGACTGGCCACTCAGAGCCCTCCAGAGTGCCCCCACACCTTGCAAAGCAAGATGGCTGAACTCTGGGACACACTGGAGGAGCTCTGGGCACCACCCCTGGGGTGGTGATGGAAAAGGGAGTGGTCACTCCCCTTTCCTTTGTCCAGTTTTGCGCCAGAGCAGGTGACAAGGGGTCCCTGAACCGGTGTAGACTGGCTTATGCAAGGAGGGCACCATCTGTGTCCTTCAAAGCATTTCCAGAGGCTGGGGGAGGATACCCCTTCCCAGACTGTAACACCTATTTCCAAAGGGAGAGGGTGTAACACCCTTCTCTCAGAGGGAATGCTTTGTTTTGCCTTTCTGGGACTGGGCAGCCCAGACCCCAGGAGGGCAGAACCCTGTCTGTGAGGTGGCAGCAGCTGTAGCTGCAGTGCAAGCCTCAGGTTTGGCAGTACTTGGGTCCATAGTGGAGCCCCCAGGATGCATGGAATTGGCTCCCCAATACCAGATTTGGAATGGGGGGACAATTCCATGATCTTAGACATGTTACCACTGTGAAGCTACATATAGGTACTGACCTATATGTAGTGCATGTGTGTAATGGCATCCCCGCACTCACAAAGTCCCGGAAAATGGCCCTGAACTATGTGGGAGCACTTTTGCTAGTGCAAGGGTGCCCTCACACTTAGCAACTTTGCATCTAACCTTCAGCAACTGAAGGTTAGACATATAGGTGACTTATAAGTTACTGAAGTGCGGTGAAAATGGCTGTGAAATAACGTGTGCTTTATTTTACGTAGGCTGCAATGGCAGGCCTGTGCAAGGGTTTGCCTGAGCTCCCTATGGGTGGCAAAAGAAATGCTGCAGCCCATATGGATCTCCTGGAACCACAATGCGCTGGGTACTTAGGCACCATATACTAAGTACTTATAAGGGGGGTCCAGTCTGCCAATTGAAATTGGTAAATGAAGTCACTAGCCTCTAGTGACAAATTTAAAAGCAGAGAGAGCATAAACACTGAAGTTCTGGTTAGCAGAGCCTCAGTGACACAGTCAAGCACTACTGACAACAAACACATTAGGCCGCAAACTATGAGCACTGGGGTCCTGGCTAGAAGGATCACAGTGAGACAGGCAAAACACACTGACATATAGGTTTTTATTTATGAGCACTGGGGTCCTGGCTAGCAGAATCCCAGTGTCACAGTAAAAACACACTGACACACTCTCACAAACAGGCCAAAGGTGGGGGAAACCTTGCTAGAAAGAGGCTACTTTCTCACACCAACCACCACAGAGACAGAGGATAGAGAGAGTCCCAATCACCACTGAGACAGAGAATGGTGAGAGTCCCAACCACCACCGAGACACAGGACGGTGAGGGTGTCAACACCCACCAGAACAGAGGACGATGAGAGTCCCAGTTACCATCGAGGTAAAGGATGGTGAGAGTCCCAACCACCACACAGACAGAGGACAGTGAGAGTCCCAAGCACCGCTGAAACAGAGGACATGAGAGTCCCAACCACCACCAAGAAAGAGGATAGTGAGAGTCCTAACCACCACCGAGACAGAGGATGGTGAGAGTCTCAACCACCATCGAGGCACAGGACGGTGAGGGTGTTAACACCCACTAGAACAGAGGACGGTGGGTGTCCCAACCATCATGAGACAGAGGACTAGTCATAATGTCGAGGTAGTCTCCGTTTGTATCTCTTGTACGAAAAATCATCTAAAGTAAGTTTAGGAAAACAGCCACGCGGTCCAATTCATCCTGCAGCGTTCCCGAATCCTCAAACATTATGACTATTTTGGATTGTATATATTACATTAAGCCCTGATGAAGTCCTTCAGAGAGATACTTCTCAGAGGATGAAACACGTGTTGGCTGTTCCTATGGAGGATATTTGAACACTATGAATAAAATTGGACTCTGATACAAACACGAGTTGGTTGTCAATTTACGAAGAAGACTGGACATATGAGTAACTTCAAACTTGATATCACGAGTGCTATGACACCTGTTCTTTTACAGTGTTTAGAAAAATATATAATATTTATCTGGATAATTGTAGGTCAAAAAGAATAAAGTTGCAATGTGAATTTGTAGAGATATCACTGGAAAGTGATATAAGAATGTCTTAAGTCTTTAAAAAGCAAACAAAGGCGGTCATTCTGACCTTGGCGGACGGCGGAGGCCATCCGCCAAGGTACCGCCGCTGAATGACCGCACCACGGTCAAAAGACCGCGGCAGCCATTCAGACATTTCCTCTGGGCCGGCGGGCGCTCTCCAAAAGAGCGCCCGCCGGCCCAGAGGAAATGCCCCTGCAACGAGGACGCCGGCTCAGAAATGAGCCGGCGTAGTTGCAGGGGTGCGACGGGTGCAGTTGCACCCGTCGCGTATTTCAGTGTCTGCTTAGCAGACACTGAAATACTTTGCGGGGCCCTCTTACGGGGGCCCCTGCCGTGCCCATGTCATTGGCATGGGCACGGCAGGGGCCCCCAGGGGCCCCGCGGCACCCCCTACCGCCATCCTGTTCCTGGCGGCCGAACCGCCAGGAACAGGATGGCGGTAGGGGGTGTCAGAATCCCCCATGGCGGCGGAGCGCGCTCCGCCGCCATGGGGGATTCTAAGGGCAGCGGTAAACCGGCGGGAGACCGCTGGTTTGCCTCTTCTGACCGCGGCCGAACCGCCGCGGTCAGAATGCCCTGCGGGGCACCGCCGGCCTGCCGGCGGTGCTCCCGCCGACCCTGGTCAGAATGACCCCCAAAGTCTCTTTCAAGCACAAGTACCTGGTTTGGAGTGGAAAATCTCCTCAGAGGGCCACAAAAGAAGAGGTGCGTGGAAAAAGGGTGTGTGCGTCGATTTCTCCCCAGCACACACGGACTTGCGTCGTTATTTTTCACGCAGGGAAGTCGTGTGTCGTTTTCTGGCGCGCGGACAGTCTCTTTCTGTGGATCGCGGGGATAACCAGATGTCCCAGGTCTGTGCGTGGATTTTCCTGCTTGTTTTCCGGCTGCGTGTCGTTCTGCGGGGTTGCGCGTCGAAATTACGATCTCACGGCAGGCGTTGTGTCGATTTCTCCTCTGGAGGTCGGGCGGCGTTGTCCTTGCGAAGCCGTGCGTCGAAGTTCCGGTCGTCCCAAAGGCGTTGCGTCGATCAGCGTCGGTGTGCGGCGTTTTTCTCGCCGTGGAACAAGCTGTGCGTTGAAAAATTCGGCGCACGGAGCGTCCAAGTGAAAAAGAGAAGTCTTTTTGGTCCTGAGACTTCAGGGAACAGGAGGCAAGCTCTATCCAAGCCCTTGAAGAGCACTTTCACAGCCAGACAAGAGTTCAGCAAGGCAGCAGGCCAACAGCAAGGCAGCAGTCCTTTGTAGAAAGCAGACAAGTGAGTCCTTTGAGCAGCCAGGCAGTTCTTCTTGGCAGGATGTAGTTTCTGGTTCAGGTTTCTTCTCCAGCAAGTGTCTGATGAGGTAGGGCAGAGGCCCTGTTTTATACCCAAATGTGCCTTTGAAGTGGGGGAGACTTCAAAGAGTGGCTAAGAAGTGCACCAAGTCCCCTTTCAGTTCAATCCTGTCTGCCAGGGTCCCAGTAGGGGGTGTGGCAGTCCTTTGTGTGAGAGCAGGCCCTCCACCCTCCCAGCCCAGGAAGACCCATTCAAAATGCAGATGTATGCAAGTGAGGCTGAGTACCCTGTGTTTGGGGTGTGTCTGAGTGAATGCACAAGGAGCTGTCAACTAAGCCCAGCCAGGCGTGGATTGTAAGGCACAGAAAGATTTAAGTGCAAAGAAATGCTCACTTTCTAAAAGTGGCATTTCTAGAATAGTAATATTAAATCCAACTTCACCAGTCAGCAGGATTTTATATTACCATTCTGGCCATACTAAATATGACCTTCCTACTCCTTTCAGATCAGCAGCTACCACTTCAATACTGTATGAGGGCAGCCCCAATGTTAGCCTATGAAGGGAGCAGGCCTCACAGTAGTGCAAAACGAATTTAGGAGTTTTACACTACCAGGACATGTAAACTACACAGGTACATGTCCTGCCTTTCACCCACACAGCACCCTGCTCTAGGGGTTACCTAGGGCACACATTAGAGGTGACTTATATGTGGAGAAAGGGGAGGTTTAGGCTTGGCAAGTACTTTTAAATGCCAAGGCGAGGTGGCAGTGAACCTGCACACACAGGCCCTGCAATGGCAGGCCTGAGACAAGGAAAAGGGGCTACTTAAGTGGGTGGCACAACCAGTGCTGCAGGCCCACTAGTAGCATTTAATCTACTGGCCCTATGCACATAAAGTGCACATTACTAGGGACTTATAAGTAAATTAATAGTCCAATCAGGTATGATTCAAGGTTACCATGTTTTAGGGGAGAGAGCATATGCACTTTAGCACTGGTTAGCAGTGGTAAAGTGCGCAGAGTCTAAAAGCCAGCAAAAACAGTGTCCAAAAAGTGGAGGGAGGCAGGCAAAAAGTTAGGGGTGACTACCCTAAGGCTGTCAGGTCTAACAGTACCAAAAAGAGAATCTTTAATCACTGTATGGGTAGGAATATCTGGAGTGTAGATAAGCAGTCACACCCAACATTAGTATTAGAGGATACCTTTGCACCTACGGGGAATTAGACCATTATATCTAACATGTCCCCTTTATTTGTTTTAAATGGTGACATAGGTTCCTATCCAATGTTGATTTCTCCAAATGTATTCTCCAGCATGTTCATGGTGGTTCTTCAGAAATGAACAACTGGTCTTCCAAGTCAATGTCTCTTTGCTCCACCTTAATTCTAATCAGATAAGTCCATTCAGGTGCTGAGTACTAGTTCAGTTTATTCTGAACTCTCACTTCTGTAGATCTTCTGGCAACACAATGCTCCAACTCTTTCTTACTCAAATCGTTCGCTGTTTGATCTACGTCTTGCCGTGCCTCTTCAACTGTTTTGAGTCTGCAACCCTCTTTTTAACTTCTTCTTTTTCTCTTCACACTCTCAGGTCAACTGGAGCCAGCTGTTATCTTCAGGCCCATGTGAGACGACTGCTGGATCTTCACTTGGCACTTGCTCCAGGCAGTTTTCCACTATAACAACTCCCAGCAGCGGCTGTCACTAGAGGGCGCCAGGGCGCTGGCCACATCGATTACCAAGTTATGTGAATGGTAATTGTCAACAGCAATTACCATTCAAATAAGTTGTTTTTTTAATTGAAAACAGGGTTTTAAGCCTATGCCATGTGCTGAGTGGGACACAGGCTCGTCTGTGCATGTGCAACACAGCCTTGTCTTTTTAAATTCAGTCCCTGCGCAGGCTAAGGGCTGACCTAGT
The DNA here is from genome assembly GCF_031143425.1 of Pleurodeles waltl. NCBI lineage: Eukaryota > Metazoa > Chordata > Amphibia > Caudata > Salamandridae > Pleurodeles > Pleurodeles waltl. The sequence continues at coordinate 152,898 of NW_027150394.1, forward strand.
GTCAGCCCTGGCTGGTAATGTTCAGGGGCCTGAAGAGACCTCCCACTCATGACACGTAGCAGCGTCCTATTTGCAAGCAATTTCGGGCTTAAGTCCCTCAGTAAGAGCTTAGCTAAAGTCTCACCATCACATCTCCTAGTTGGAAAGGCCTCAATCCACTTTGAGAACAGTCAATAACTAGAATGTAAGTTTAGCTAGAATGTAACATAAACCATTACACCTGGGCATTTCAAAAAAGTTAATTTGAATTTTTTTAGTGGGGCCAAAAAACTGTCCAGCATGACGCAAAGTCACAGCCCTCCTCTTATCAACATTTAACTACTGACAAATAACACAACAATGACAAATCTCCAGCTTTAGCTCTGAAATGACGATTAAACCAACCATTTTTAAAGAAACGTTTCATGATGTCCAACATGTGTTGGAACATGAAAACACCTAACTATATGGCTCAGAATGGCATTCAGCAATATGTATTGATTATCAAGTGACTTCCAAATGCCACTATGTTGCATAGCACAACCTGCTTTTTTCCTTTTAACTTCAGATAGATTGATTTGCAAAATTCTCAAGTTGTCTAATGCCTGGACTCTCTTTGACAAAAATCAATTTACACTCTTCTTTTCAGAGGTACACTCTTCAAGTACTGGACACAAGAGCACATTATTTTGCAACCTCACCAACATAACAGTTTTAAGAGTAACCATGTCAGCTCCACATGTGCTGCACATTTTACAATAGCAACGTTTTTGGTACATTTCTAATTGGACTACCAGAAGGAGTTAAGAAACCTCTGTGTGACCAAAGCTGAACAAAGCCATGAACCACTCCAAAAGCAATAGGCCCATATGTACAGAATGTAGGGACTACGAGTTCTAAATTGTGATGCTTTGGGAGTCGCAATTAGGAAATCTCAATTGCTAATGTACAAAAATGCACAAGCTAAGAATAGCAATGCCTAATAGGTTTGCAATAGACGTACCTCATGAATATTAATGAGGTAGGTCACAATTTCTGACACCCATTTAGAATTTCTGCCATCACAGGGATGGTAGCCTCCAGAGGTCAGCAGACCACCATTTATGTGATTGCTTTTTAAAAAGCAATCTTTGCGTTTTTTTTTTTAATTTAAATGCACCCCGTTTTCCTTAAAGGAAAATGGGATGCATTAAAAAGAAGAAAATTAAACGTTTAAGTTTCATTTTTTAAGAGTAGGCAGTAGTCCCCTGGACCACTCCCTGCTCTTACAAAATATTGGTTCCAACATTCACAAAGAGGAAGGGGTCCCATGGGGACCCCTTTCAATTGGAAATGGTTACCACCACCCTTCAGGTGTCAGTAAAAAATGAATGTTTTGCAACTGTAACTTGGTTACAAAACATTCATTCTTACAACTGCAATTTGTTATTTGGGAGGAATGCCCTAAACACGCCCCTTCCAAATACTGAATCTCTAAACACAAATTGAGATTCAGTAAAATGTTACTTAAACACAGCTTGTGCTCTGTAATCGGACCGTTTCTGACTGCAAAAATGCTTTTGTACATATGCCACCACATTGTGTAGATTATTGCACAAATGCCCTGATTTATACTTTTTGGTGCAAACCTGCTCTAACGCAGTTTTGCCCTGAAAAGTTAAGCACCGGCTTGCACCATTTCTGTGCACCAGGAGAGGTGTAGCATTGCAGTGCATTCCCTGGGCTACCACTTATGGTAAATCTGGGAATGCGTCCAAGTCCACGGCTTTTGCATGTGAACAACCACACACCATCCATGGAATGCCTCCCTGGAGCAGAGTAATGCAACACAGTGATTTGCTCTGCATTGCGTCACACTGGATTTATCAAGCCACTCAGGGCCACGCAGGGCTTGATAAATCGCATCGTAAGGGTTGCGTTGCTTTTGCATCTGGTGCATGGCGCAAAAGTGATGCAACCCTATGATAAATGTGGCCGTCTGTCTTTAACCTGTCTGCTGGAAAGATCATCTCACTTCTCCCCCTGGAAACTGGTCCACACCTTTAAAAACTTTCTTCAATGTATCCTTATTGTCTTTAACATTTTAAAAGATAATAAATGTAAACCAATACTAAATGTGGACATTTTAGATTTCTGGTAAAAGTCATTTAAAAGACCATTTCTTCTAAACCTATAGACGCCACGGCAGTTATCCAATCCATGTAAGAAGCATTGCATCCTGAACTTCAGGGACCAGATGCTTCTGGTCAATCAATGAATGGCCAAGTGGCTGCCCATTGGGCTTTTATTCTGATGGGTGGAGCCAGTAAGCTTTGAAGGCTTACTCTTGGAGAGTGATAACAGTTTAGAAACAAGTAACGCAAAATATAATACTCAGTTGACTCATTAGGATCTTTAGTAAAGTGGTATATGACAGTTAGTTAGAGAAATGCCTTTACACCAAAAGGTGGGGATATTATGACCATCTCATTGCATCAGTTATGGCTCAGCTTCAGTGCATGAGCAGAGGAGCATTAATGTATGAGCTACATTGCATGGTTGAGGCGCCATGTGTCTGTCCTACTCGAGCAGTTCAGATAGGTCCTCCTTGGTCTTCTTAGAGTGCAGGCCAAGATGGTTGTTGCGGTTCACTCCATAGCTGCAGCATGGGGTGGGCAGTGATCATTATTACAACACTGCACAGAGGAAACACTGGAGCTGGGTTGTGAGGAGGGATAATGTGAGTGGTGCTGGCAAGCATCCCCAGGCTCATCGAGGCAGCAAATCGTGGTGGTGGTGTGGCATACTAGTGAGGCAGGGACATTGGGCAGAGCCTTAACCTCATAGGTGTGGTAGAGTGTACAACGTGACCTACATAGACAGAGATGCCTATGACAATTGTGGCACCAAGTGTACAGAATGGAGTCTCAGATGAAGGGAAGGCCTTAGTGAAAGATGAAAACCTTGATTAACCTATTGGGACAGTAGTGTGCCTGGGAGGGGTCAACAAAATTCTCGTTTTTCAGGCTTTAGAAACACAACAAGATGTAATTTAATTCAGTGCAACCTACTAGCAACAGTTTTATTTGTTGAAACCCTATAATTCGGAGACATGACTTTTTGCTTGTTTTCTCCCAGTCTTTGCTGGCTCTTTGTGCATGACCTTAAGACTCTGGGCACTTCCCCACTGTCTTGCAGTGGGAAAATGGGCACACCCAGTGTAGGAGGCTGGCCTGGCTTACAGTGGGTACCTGATGGTACTTACACCTTGTGCCAGGTCCAGTTATCCCTTATTAATAGATTAGTAGTGTTCTAGCAGCTTAGGCTGATAGAGGTAGCTATAGCAGAGCAGCTTAGGCTGAACTAGGAGCCATGCAAAGTTCCTACTATACCACTTATATCATATAGCACTATATCATAAGAATCACAATACTCAGAGTTACTAAAAATAAAGGTACTTTATTTTAGTGACAATGTGCCAAAAATATCTCAGAGAATATACTCCCTTAGGAGGTAAGTAAAATACACAAAAGATACACACAAACCAAAATCAGGTAAGTAAGCAGTTAGAAAAGTAGTGCAAACACTGTAGAATACAATAGTATGCAATAGGCCTAGGGGCAACACAAACCATATACTAAGAAAGTGGAATGCGGACCACTTAGGGACCCCAGGCCTAGTGTAGTGTGTAGAGGGTCGCTGGGAGTGTACGAAAACACTACAGGTGTCCCAGATACCCCACCCCAAGACCCTGAAAAGTAGGAGTAAAGTTACCCTACTTCCCCAGAAACACACTAAAGTTGTGATAGGAGATTCTGCAAAGACCACAACTGACTGCAAAGCATTGAAGACGGATTCCTGGACCTGAGGACCTGTAAAGGAAGGGGACCAAGCCCAAGAGTCACGAAAGTGTCCAGGGGGGGCAGGAGCCCACTAAACCCCGGATGAAGGTGCAAAATGGTTGCCTCCGGGTGGCAGAAGCTGAAGATTCTGCAACAACGGAAGATGCCAGGAACTTCTCCTTTGCACAGAAGATGTACCACGGCGTGCTGGAGGATGCAGAGTTGTTTCCATGCAGAAAGACCGCAAACAAGCCTTGCTAGTTGCAAAGGTTGCGGTTGAAGAAAAAGGGTGCTGCCCGGGCCAAGGAAGGACCAGGAGGTCGCCACTTGGACGAGGAGACAGAGGGGGCACTCAGCAACACAAAGAGCCCATGCAGAAGCAGGCAGCACCCGCAGAAGTACCTGAACACGGGTTCAAGAAAACTGAGCACAGTGGTCGTCTCAACACTACAAAGGAGAGTCCCACAAAACCGGTGGTCAATTCAGCGAGTTGAGCAATGCAGAACAGAGTGCTGGGGACCTGAGCTGTGCTGTGAACAAAGGATTCCTTGCAAAAGTGCACAGAAGCCCAAGCAGCTGCAGTTCACGCAGTACACAGGATTACTGTCTGGCGTGGGGAGGCAAGGACTAACCTCCACCAAATTTGGAAAGATGGACCACTGGACTGTCGGGGTCACTTGGATCCAGCTCCTGTGCTCTAGGGATCATGCTCTTCACGATGAGAGGGGACCCAAAGGACCAGTGAAACAGAAGTTTGGTGCCTGCGTTAGAAGGAGGAAGATTCCATCGACCCACAGGAGATTTCTTCTTGGCTTCCAGTGCAGGGTGAAGGCAGACAGCCCCCAGAGCATACACCACCAGGAAACAGTTGAGAAAGCCGGCAGGATTAGGCGCTACAATGTCGCTGGTAGTCTTCTTGCTACTTTGTTGCAGTTTTGCAGGCGTCCTGGAGCAGTCAGCGGTCGATCCTTGGCAGAAGTCGAAGATGGAAGTGTAGAGGAAATCTGGTGAGCTCTTGCATTAGTTATCTGGGGATATGCCTACAGGAGAGACCCTAAATAGCCCACAGAGGAGGACTGGCCACCTAGTCAGGTAAGCACCTATCAGGAGGGGTCACTGACATCACCTGCTGGCACTGGCCACTCAGAGGCCTCCATTGTGCCCTCACACCTCTGCATTCAAGATGGCAGAGGTCTGGGACACACTGGAGGAGCTCTGGGCACCACCCCTGGGGTGGTGATGGACAGGAGAGCGGTTACTCCCCTTTCCTTTGTCCAGTTTCGCACCAGAGCAGGGGCTGGGTGATCCCTGAGCTAGTGTAGACTGGTTTAAGCAAGGAGGGCACCATCTGTGCCTTTCAAAGCATTTCCAGAGGCCTGGAGAGGCTACTCCTCTCAGGCCCTTAACACCTATTTCCAAAGGGAGAGGGTGTAATACCCTCTCTCAGAGGATATCCTTTGTTCTACCTTCCTGGGACTGGGCTGCCCAGGAGGGCAGAAGCCTGTCTGTGGGTTGGCAGCAGCGGTAGCTGCAGTGAAAACCCCAGAGAGCTGGTTTGGCAGTACCATGCTGGAGCCCCGGGAATTCATGGGATTGGCCCCCCAATACCAGATTTGGCATGGGGGGGGACAATTCCATGATCTTAGACATGTTACATGGCCATATTCGGAGTTACCATTGTGAACCTACATATAGGTATTGACCTATATGTAGTTCACGCATGTAATGGTCTCCCTGCACTCATAAAGTCCGGGGAAATTGCCCTGAACTATGTGGGGGCACCTTGGCTAGTGCCAGGGTGCCCTCACACGTAGTAACTTTGCACGTAACCTTCACCAACTGAGGGTTAGACATAAAAGGTGACTTATAAGTTACTTAAGTGCAGTGTAAAATGGCTGTGAAATAACGTGGACGTTATTTCACTCAGGCTGCAGTGGCAGTCCTGTGAAAGAATTGTCTGAGCTCCCTATGGGTGGCAAAAGAAATTCTGCAGCCCATAGGGATCTCCTGGAACCCCAATACCCTGGGTACCTAGGTACCATATACTAGGGAATTATAAGCGTGTTTCAGTGTGCCAATTAGAATTGGTGAAAATGGTCACTAGCCTATAGTGACAATTTGAAAGACAGAGAGAGCATAAGCACCGAGGTTCTGGTTAGCAGAGCCTCAGTGACACAGTTAATCACCACACAGGGAACACATTCAGGCCACAAACTATGACCACTGGGGTCCTGGCTAGCAGGATCCCAGTGAGACAGGCAAAAACAAACTGGCATACAACTAAAAATGGGGGTACCATACCAGGCAAGATGGTACTTTCCTACATGGGTGGATGGCAGTTTGAAACCCGGGGTACTTGCAAACGCAGTGGCATCCATGATCTGGATATCAGGGCACCGCATTATGGTGCCAGGAGTGAGTGTGTACAAGTAAATATGTGCCCAGGGTGACTGATACCCATGGCACTGCACGATGGTGCAGAGTGGTGTGCGGGAGTGAGTGTCGGTGAATGCGAAGGCAGTACTGTGGCGCTGCTGGTTACTTTTATTCTGTCAGGGAGTTGTTATAGTTGGCATTACGCCTTGTTAGAGCGGCCTCGGATGCAGTGCTAGGTGGAAGCCTTGTATGTACAATTTGATGCTAACGTTGAAAAATGGGGTGCACCTTGAATTTGTGTGCTGCACTGACTGTGGGGAATTCTTTGGTGGGTCTTGTGCTGACAATGTTTGGCACCTTATGTGGGCGCGGGAGGGAATGTACTGTTATCCTCATGAGTGCATACAGTAGCTGGTCTAACACAGTTGAGCCTCATATTGTGACTTCTATTGCTAATTGGGGTATAGGCCCAGAGTTCCAGTCCAATCCTGCTGTGTTGACAATGTGTGTGTTGAATAAAATCTTTTTATACATACAGGGTGTGTGAAGTTTGTTATACGCCACACAATGTGGTTGTGGCGGGGAAGTGCTGTGTCTTTGCTTTACACATTGCCTCTGCGATAGATGTAGCTGAGCAGCCAAGACTTATCTAGGAGACATGCAAAGCTCTTGCAATACCACTGTAGTCACACAGTACTCACACATATGAAAGAAAATATTTTGGTGACACAATGCCAAAAATACCTTAGAGACTATACTCCCTTCGGAGGTTAGTAATATATAGACAATATATAAACTAGTAACCAAAAACTGGTAGGTACATAGTCAGAAAACAGTGCAAATAGTGAAAATCACAATAGGTTGCAATGGGCCTAGGGGTAACACAAACCATATACTAAAATAGTGGAATGCGAAAGTCGGTTTCTCACCTAAGCAAGAGTAGTGTGTAGAGGGACGCTGGGAGTGTAAGAAAACACCAAAGGTAAGTAATAGACCCCACCCCAGAGCCCAGGAAAACAGGAGTAAATCACAGTAAGTTTCCCAGAACACACAAGAAGTCGTGATGGAAGATAATGCAAAAACAAGAAGAGACTGCAAGACACCAACAATGGATTCCTGGACTGCAAGACCTGCGGAAGGAGAGGACCAAGTCCAAGAAGCACTGAAGAGTCCAGGGAGAACAGGAGCCTCTGCTAACCCCGATGAAGGTGCAAAAGATAAAACACCTGTGAAGAAGAACAGTCAGTACTGCACCCAGTAAGACAGATGCGGGTTCCTGGTTGGTGCAGATGAAGTCCCACGCCGGATGGAAGATTGCAGTCTGGTTTGCGTCGCTGGATTCTGCCAACAAGCCTTGGCACACACAAAGTTCACGGGTAGCAGAAAATGGCGCTGCCCAGGACCAGGAGGAACCACCCAGGAGAGGGAGACAGAGGGGCTCTCCTCAACTCACAGAGCCCTCGGAAGACCGTGCAGCATGCACAGGAGTCCCACAGCACGGGGACAAAGAAGGTGCAAATGGAGGCCCACTCAGCACGACACAAAGGGATTCCACACAGCCAGAAAACCACTCAGGAAGCTGTGCATCACAGGATGCAGTGCTGGGGGCCTAAGCTGTGCTGTGCATGAAGATCTTTGTGGAAGGTTGCACACAAGCCTTGGCAACTGAAAATCATGACTTGCACGGGAGTACTGTCTTGCATGGGGAGGTAAGCTCTTACCTCCACCAAAGTTGGACAGCTGGACCTTTCTACAGTCGGGACACTTCAGTCCACCACCCGTGTCGCTGGATCCACGCTCGTCGTCAGGAGAAGGGACCCATGCCACCAGTCGTCGCTGCAGAGGGGTGCCTGCTGAAGCAGGGAAGTGAGTCCTTCACTTCAAGGGAGATTCTTTCACTTCATGTGGTGCAGGCTGAAGACAGGCAGTCCTCGGAGGATGCATGACCTGGAAACAGTTGCAGTTGCTGGCAGGAGCTGAAGATACAATGTTGCAGAATTTGTCTTTGCTTCTTTGTTGCAGTCTGTAGAGTTCCTGGAGGGTCCAGATGCAGTGTCATCAGTAGAAGATGAAGTAAAGGATGCAGAGGATTCCTGCTGGAGTCTTGCAATCCGAATCTGAGAAAACACCCAGGAGAGAGACCCTAAATGGACCTAAAAGGGGGATTGGTCAGCTACACAGGTAAGCACCTATCAGGGGAGGGCTCTGACATCACCTGCTGACACTGGCCACTCAGATGCTACCAGAGTGCCCCACCACCTTGGAATCCAAGATGGCAAAAGCCAGGGACACTCTGGAGGAGCTCTGGGCACCACCCCTGGGGAAGTGATGGACAGGGGAGTGGTCACTCCTCTTTCCTTTATCCAGTTTGGCACCAGAGCAGGAACTGGGGGTCCCTGAACCGGTGTAGACTGGATAAGCAAGGAGGGCACCACCTGTGCCCTTCAATGCATTTCCAGAGGCTCTGGAAGGCTACCCCTCCCATGCCTGTAACACCTATTTCCAAAGGGAGAGGGTGTAACACCCCTCCCCCAAAGGAAATGCTTTGTTCTGTCTTCCTGGGCTCGAGCTGCTTGAGCAACAGGAGGGCAGAAACCTGTCTGTGAGGTGGCAGCAGCTGGGGCTGCCTGGAAACCTCAGAAGGCTGGTATGGCAGTACTGGAGGTCCACTGTGGAGCCCCCAGAGTGCACTGAATTGTAAAACCTATACTAGAATCAGTATTGAGGTACAATTCCCAGGTGTTAGACACCTTACTTGGCCATATTCGAAGTTACCATTGTGAAGCTGGACATAGGTAGTGACCTATGTCCAGTGCATGCGTAAAATGGTGTCCCCGCACTCACAAACTCTGGGAAAATGGTCCTGGACGACTTGGGGGCACCTCTGCTAGTGCAGGGGAGTCCTCACACACAGCTACTCTGCACCCAGCCTTCAGGGTGGGAAGGCCTGACATATAGGTGACTTATAAGTGAAATAGTGCAGTGTAGATGGCTGTGAAAGTTTGCATGCACCATTTCACACAGGCTGCAATGGCATTCCTGCAGAAGCCTTTGAATGGGCTCCCTATGGGTGGCAAAAGTAATGCTGCAACCCATAGGGATCCACTGGAACCCCAATGCCTTGGGTACCTAGCTACCATATACTAAGGACTGATAAGGGGTGACCAGTATGCCAATTTGGGATGAAATACTGGGTTACCAGTATGTAGGGACAAATTTGAGAGGAGAGAGAGCATACGCTCTGGGGTCCTGGGTAGCAGCTCAGCACAGTCAAATACACTGACATCAAGCAGAAGTTGGGAGTAACATCCCCAAAAGAGGGTACTTACCTACACCACTGTTAGCTGCATTTAGAGGAAAACTGCTTTTTCAAGACAACTATTTCAAAATAATCAGGCAATATAAAAAATGCATTAAGAGTAGCATGGGTAGTATTGTCCTCCAGAACTCCTCAATGGCAATATTGGACCATATTACATAATTACATGTTTCCTATTCTCTCTCTCTCTCTCTCTCTCTCTCTCTTTCTCTCTCTCTAAATTACCTACTGGTCTTCACCAGTAGGTAGTTATAGTTAGGACCTAGATTGGATTGAATTGTTTTTTTTTTTTACTTGCCTATATCTTTGGTGTCGATTGATGAATCTTCACAAACTTTTACAAAACAATTTGACGCTCACTTCAGCTGCTGTGCAGAAAATTTCAGGTCATTCGTCAAGAGGTGGCTGAGAAAAAGGAGGGGTCCAAAACGTGTTTTCCCCATGTTAATTTCCATAGGGATTTTGAACACAACTTCAACCCGAACAGCTTGTCGGAATTACACCAAATTTAGCAAAAAGCTAGCTTGTGGTCCAGAAAGTGCCCTTTTTGTGATCTGGTGAAAATCCATTCAGTAGTTTTCTAGTTATTAAATGAAAACCAAATTTGTATATTTATAGGGACTCAGATCCTCGGATCCTCCTCAGATCCTCCTCAGATCCTCCGTGGATTAAAAGTAAAAGCAAGGCCCTGATTGGCTGGTCGCAACCTGACAGAAAAGTTGAGTCCACCTCTTTGTTTCTCGCATTGCCTGGCAGAGAGGCGTGGTGGCGAATAGTGTACAAACATATAAAAGGTCCTGACCGCATAGGACACATGGAGGTTAGTGAGCAAAAAAATGCCCACTTTTTATTTTTTGGGCGATCCCTGAATCTTCCTCGAATCCAGGGGAAAAGCAAGGCCCTGATTGGCTGGCTGCAATCTGACAGAAATATTAACATGTGTGTTACAAAAACCATAGCAATTCACTGAAATAACTGAAGGGTACAGGAATGTTGTAGTTAGGTTGACGTTTTACCCATAAAAAGACAGAAATTCAGTAGTTGTAGTTATATTTATAGCTATACTTACCTGGAGAAACAATAACTCATGCAGGAAAGTAACTTAGGGCCATGAGTTAGAGTTTCTTCAAATACGTATACGTATAACCATATCTGCTGAATTTGTATAATTTTGTATGGGTAGAACTTCAACCTAACTATAATGCCACTGTACCCTTTGATTTGTTTAGTGGATATAAATATAGATAGATAGATAGACAGACAGACAGACAGACAGACAGACAGGCAGACAGATAGATAGATAGATAGATAGATAGATAGATAGATAGATAGATAGATAGATAGATAGATAGATAGATAGATAGATTTTGCTTTAAAAACCTCATTTAAAAAGGTGATGCTGATGTTTTTACCTTTTGGGTTACCTGCTTGGTAGACTGGCCCTTCAACAAGGTCACCCACTGAACATGAAAATGCCATTCTAGTTTTAGTAGAGACACAAATGTTGTGAGTGCATCGTCGATTCTCAAAGCGTAGATCTTTATTGAAAACCTACTGATTCAGTGTGGAGCATGACTGTCTCATGATGGATGCCCTGACTCTATTCCCATCTTTGAATGTTTTCAAAAGTGTATCATAGGCAGGAATTGAGTCTCATAGCGGTGATATATACACGCGGAAGGCACAAAATCAAGGCAGCCTTCTCTTTCCCTTGGGACACTGACAGGCACAAAGTTTGTAAGGGTCAGTGGACGTATTATAGCCAAGTAAAACAAGACTTCTTGAAAGTTAATAGCTCCTCCAAGCCACACATCCCTGGACCATCAGCGACCATGATGGGTGGTGTTTTGAGGATCAGTATTTGCTGTTGGCAGATAACAGAGAAAAAGCAAAAGAAAATATGTTTTTATTTTAAAGAAAATAATTTTATAGACATAAACATAGACATGAAAATGACACTTCATACAGTTACAAAGACTCATAAGTCTACCAAAGTATGTGGAGACAGAATTTCCACAAACGCCTCCAATGGGAGTAAATGACTTGTAAGAGACAAAGGAACGCCAAGGCAGAGATGGGGGGGACAATGTAGGTTTTACACAATACGTATATCTGCACCCCAGAGGCAGAAGAACGGGAAGATTCTCTCATTGAAGGAAGCCTTAGTGAAGGTGTAGAGATGCTCCATGGTCTCGGTGTTGTAAAAAGACAGCCGTCCTGCTTCGTAGTCCAGGTACACCCCCAGCTTCTTGAGGCGATCGCGGAGAACCAGGCGGTAATCAGGAGAGGAACTCATACAGGAGGATGGATAAGTGGTGACTACCCAGTAATCACTAACATACTGCCCTAAAGCCCAGATCCCACCCTCTGGTACATCTTGGTTCCTACTTACATTCTCTCTGGCAACCCCAACAAACCAACCTATTCCCTCTTCCGCCAACTGCACCTCCCAGTAATGCTTCCCTGACTTGAACCCCTCCGTCCCCAACACACACTGGTCATAAGTGAATCTCCTGGGATTCTCAGGCAGAGTCTCCTGTCTGTCTGTCCATCTCACACGTCTACCACTTTCAGACAGGATCAGGACAGGGCAGGCTGTGTCTGGATCCAGAGTGACTGGCACTGCAGAAAGAAGAGAGACTTTAAGACTTACTGTGAATGCACAACACATACTGGTGCTCGCTACATAGACAGATCAGCACCGTAGAAAGAGCAGAGACTCTAAGGCTTACTGTGAATGCACAACACATACTGGTGCTCGCTACATAGACAGATCGGCACTGCAGAAAGAGCATAGACTCGAAGGCTTATTGTGAATGCACAACACATACTGGTGCTCGCTACATAGACAGATCGGCACCGCAGAAAGAGCAGAGACTCCAAGACTTACTGTGAATGCACAACACATACTGGTGCTCGCTACATAGACAGATCGGCACTGCAGAAAGAGCATAGACTCTAAGGCTTATTGTGAATGCACAACACATACTGGTGCTCGCTACATAGACAGATCGGCACCGCAGAAAGAGCAGAGACTCCAAGACTTACTGTGAATGCACAACACATACTGGTGCTCGCTACATAGGCAGATCGGCACCGCAGAAAGAGCGGAGACTCTAAGACTTACTGTGAATGCACAACACATACTGGTGCTCGCTACATAGACAGATTGGCACTGCAGAAAGAGCATAGACTCTAAGGCTTACTGTGAATGCACAACACATGCTGGTGCTCGCTACATAGACAGATCGGCACCTCAGAAAGAGCAGAGACACCAAGACTTACTGTGAATGCTCAACACATACTGGTGCTCTCTACATAGGCAGATCGGCACCGCAGAAAGAGCAGAGACTCTAAGGCTTACTGTGAATGCACAACACATGCTGGTGCTCTCTACATAGACAGATCGGCACCGCAGAAAGAGCAGAGACTCTAAGGCCCGTATTTATACTTTTTTTGCGCCGCATTTGCGTCGTTTTTTGACGCAAAAACGGCGCAAACTTGCAAAATACAATTGTATTTTGTAGGTTTGCGCCGCTTTGCGTCAAAAAGCGGCGCAAATGCGGCGCTAAAAAAAGTATAAATACGGCCCTAAGTCTTACTGTGAATGCACAACACACACCGGTGCTCGCTACATAGACAGATCGGCACTGCAGAAAGAGCAGAGACTCTTAAGACTTACTATGAATGCTCAACACATACCGGTGCTCTCTACATCGACAGATCCGCACCGCAGAAAGAGGAGAGACTTTAAGACTTACTGTGAATGCACAACACATGCTGGTGCTCGCTACATAGACAGATTGGCACCGCAGAAAGAGGAGAGACTCAAAGACTTACTGTGAATGCACAACACATACTGGTGCTCGCTACATAGACAGATCGGCACCGCAGAAGAAGCAGAGACGCCAAGACTTACTGGGAATGCACAACACATACTGGTGCTCGCTACATAGACAGATCGGCACCGCAGAAAGAGCATAGACTCTAAGGCTTATTGTGAATGCACAACACATACTGGTGCTCGCTACATAGACAGATCGGCACCGCAGAAAGAGCAGAGACTCCAAGACTTACTGTGAATGCACAACACATACTGGTGCTCGCTACATAGACAGATCGGCACTGCAGAAAGAGCATAGACTCTAAGGCTTATTGTGAATGCACAACACATACTGGTGCTCGCTACATAGACAGATCGGCACCGCAGAAAGAGCAGAGACTCCAAGACTTACTGTGAATGCACAACACATACTGGTGCTCGCTACATAGGCAGATCGGCACCGCAGAAAGAGCGGAGACTCTAAGACTTACTGTGAATGCACAACACATACTGGTGCTCGCTACATAGACAGATTGGCACTGCAGAAAGAGCATAGACTCTAAGGCTTACTGTGAATGCACAACACATGCTGGTGCTCGCTACATAGACAGATCGGCACCTCAGAAAGAGCAGAGACACCAAGACTTACTGTGAATGCTCAACACATACTGGTGCTCTCTACATAGACAGATCGGCACCGCAGAAAGAGCAGAGACTCTAAGGCTTACTGTGAATGCACAACACATGCTGGTGCTCTCTACATAGACAGATCGGCACCGCAGAAAGAGTAGAGACTCTAAGTCTTACTGTGAATGCACAACACACACTGGTGCTCGCTACATAGACAGATCGGCACTGCAGAAAGAGCAGAGACTCTTAAGACTTACTATGAATGCTCAACACATACCGGTGCTCTCTACATCGACAGATCTGCACCGCAGAAAGAGGAGAGACTTTAAGACTTACTGTGAATGCACAACACATGCTGGTGCTCGCTACATAGACAGATTGGCACCGCAGAAAGAGGAGAGACTCAAAGACTTACTGTGAATGCACAACACATACTGGTGCTCGCTACATAGAAAGATCGGCACCGCAGAAGGAGCAGAGACGCCAAGACTTACTGGGAATGCACAACACATACTGGTGCTCACTACATAGACAGATCGGCACCGCAGAAAGAGCAGAGACTCTAAGACTTACTGTGAATGCACAACACATGCTCGCTACATAGACAGATCGGCACCACAGAAAAAGCAGAGACTCTAAGACTTACTGTGAATGCACAACACATACTGGTGCTCGCTACATAGACAGATTGGCACCGCAGAAAGAGCAGAGACTCTAAGACTTACTGTGAATGCACAACACATACTGGGGCTCGCTACATAGACAGATCGGCACCGCAGAAAGAGCAGAGACTCTAAGACTTACTGTGAATGCACAACACATACTGGTGCTCGATACATAGACAGATCGGCACCGCAGAAAGAGCAGAGACACTAAGACTTACTGTGAATGCACAACACATACTGGTGCTCGCTACATAGACAGATCGGCACCGCAGAAAGAGCAGACTCTAAGTCTTACTGTGAATGCACAACAAATGCTGGTGCTCGCTTCATAGACAGATCTGCACTGCAGAAAGAGCACAGACTCTAAGTCTTACTGTGAATGGACAACACAAGCTGGTGCTCTCTACATAGACAGATCGGCACTGCAGAAAGGGCATAGACAGTAAGACTTACAGTGAATGCACAATACACTTCTCGCTACATAGACAGATCGGCACTGCAGAAAGAGCATAGATTCTAAGACTTACTGTGTATGCACAACACATGCTGGTGCTCGCACAATACATACTGGTGCTCTCTACATAGGCAGAGCAGCACTGCAGAAAGAGCAGAGACTCTAAGACTTACTGTGAATGCACAACACATACTGGTGCTCGCACAATACATACTGGTGCTCGCTACATAGACAGATCGGCACCGCAGAAAGAGCAGAGACTCTAAGACTTACTGTGAATGCACAACACATGCTGGTGCTCTCTACATAGACTGATCGGCACTGCAGAAAGAGCAGAGACTCTAAGACTTACTGTGAATGCACAACACATACTGGTGCTCGCTACATAGACATCTCGGCACTGCAGAAAGAGCATAGACTCTAAGGCTTACTGTGAATGCACAACACATACTGGGGCTCGCTACATAGACAGATCGGCACCGCAGAAAGCGCAGAGGATCCAAGACTTACTGTGAATGCACAACACATACTGGTGCTCGCTACATAGACAGATCGGCACCTCAGAAAGAGCATAGACTCCAAGACTTACTGTGAATGCACAACACATACTGGTGCTCGCTACATAGACAGATCGGCACTGCAGAAAGAGCAGAGACTCTAAGACTTACTGTGAATGCACAACACGTACTGGTGCTCGCTACATAGACAGATCGGCACCGCAGAAAGAGCAGAGACTCTAAGTTTTACTGTGAATGCACAACACATGCTGGTGCTCGCTACATAGACAGATCGGCACAGCAGAAAGCGCAGAGACTCCAAGACTTACTGTGAATGCACAACACATACTGGTGCTCGCTACATAGACAGATCGGCACTGCAGAAAGAGCAGAGACTCTAAGACTTACTGTGAATGGACAACACAAGCTGGTGCTCTCTACATAGACAGATCGGCACTGCAGAAAGGGCATAGACGCTAAGACTTACTGTGAATACACAACACACTGCTCGCTACATAGACAGATCGGCACTGCAGAAAGAGCAGGGACTCTAAGGCTTACTGTGAATGCACAACACATACTGGTGCTCTCTACATAGACAGGTCGGCACTGCAGAAAGAGCAGAGACTCTAAGACTTACTGTGAATGCACAACACATACTGGTGCTCGCTACATAGACAGATCGGCACTGCAGAAAGAGCAGAGACTCTACGGCTTACTGTGAATGCACAACACATACTGGTGCTCACACAACACACACGGGTGCTCGCTACATAGACAGATCAGCACTGCAGAAAGAGCAGAGACTCCAAGACTTACTGTGAATGCACAACACATACTGGTGCTCGCACAACACACACGGGTGCTCGCTACATAGACAGATCAGCACTGCAGAAAGAGCAGAGACTCCAAGACTTCCTGTGAATGCACAACACATACTGGTGCTCGCTACATAGATAAATCGGCACCACAGAAAGAGCAGAGGCTTTAAGACTTACTGTGAATGCACAACACATACTGGTGCTCGCACAACACACACTGGTGCTCGCTACATAGACAGATCGGCACTGCAGAAAGAGCAGAGACTCTAAGACTTACTGTGAATGCATAACTCATACTGGTGCTCCCTACATAGACAGATCGGCACCGCAGAAAGAGCAGAGACTCTAAGACTTACTGTGAATGCACAACACATACTGGTGCTCACTACATAAACATCTCGGCACTGCAGAAAGAGCATAGACTCTAAGGCTTACTGTGAATGCACAACACATACTGGGGCTCGCTACATAGACAGATCGCCACCGCAGAAAGCGCAGAGACTCCAAAACTTACTGTGAATGCTCAACACACACTGGTGCTCTGTACATAGACAGATCGGCACCGCAGAAAGAGCAGAGACTCTAAGACTTAGTGTGAATGCACAACACATACTGGTACTCTTTACATAGACAGATCAGCACTGCAGAAAGAGCTGACGTTGTAGATGTGGTTTTGGTGAATACAAGGGACCACAGCGGAATTCCATGTCAGGACTGGAAGTGCTGATTGTACATTTACTCTGCCATACAAAGTCATCAATAAAACTAGTCATGTCAATCTATACAGTAGTAAAAACACTTTTGGGACTACAACTCCCATGGGCTCACAGAATCCAGAAAGAACTTCACACCGAATCAGCAATCAGTGCTGCATAATCTTCTTATTATTGGTTGGAAAACTGAAAAGCTTAGGCGCTCAATGGGAATGGAGAAATGCTGCTGGAACCCACAACACCCAGGCAAGAACCTTCCATAAAATGAGCAGCAAGGGTCTGCAACTGCCTTCCACCAGCTCTTACGCGGAGTTGTGCCACATTTACAAAGGATCTCAAAATCGTCCTCTCTGGGAGACACTTTGGATGACGTTCGATCTTTTCTCCCCTTTTTGACTGATCCAATCTGACCTTTCTCCCCTGATTATAACTGCTGAATCTGTGTGTTTCTTGTTGCTTATCTCTCATTTTTATGATTGTGATTCATATTCTTCTGTTTCTTTTCTTGTAAAGTGCTCAGATGCCATTAAGCCAAGTCTGTGCTAAAAAAACTGCAAAATTAAAATAAGATTTCTACAGCAGAACCAGTACCTCCCCTTTCAATCGCTGCTCAGCAGCCAGAGTAGTGCTTGTCTCTTCTGCTGGATTGTTACTGGTCATTGTTTATTCTTCTTCCCTTCACACCCTCTTCGCTTCTTTCAGCAAACTCCTTGTCTGGGAGAAGAGACTGCAGTGGGGGTGAGTATCAGGGCGCAGCATGGAGATTCCATCTAGCTGTCATGCCAGATTGTTTCCTCCACTCTTTCGTGCAGCGGTGCATCCCCAGGTGTACCTGGCTCACCACTCTTTCATTCAGCGGTGCGTCCATAGGTATACCCAGCCACTCTTTCATGCAGCGGTGCATCCCCAGGTGTACCTGGCTCACCACTCTTTCATGCAGCGGTGCATCCATAGGTATACCCGGCCACTCTTTCATGCAGCGGTGCATCCCCAGGTGTACCTGGCTCACCACTCTTTCATTCAGCGGTGCGTCCATAGGTATCCCCGGCCACTCTTTCATGCTGCGGTGCATCCCCAGGTGTACCTGGCTCACCACTCTTTCATGCAGCGGTGCGTCCATAGGTATACCCGGCCACTCTTTCATGAGGCGGTGCGTCCACAGGTGTACCTGGCTCACCACTCTTTCATTCAGCGGTGCGTCCATAGGTATCCCCGGCCACTCTTTCATGCTGCGGTGCATCCACAGGTGTACCTGGCTCACCACTCTTTCATGCAGCGGTGCGTCCATAGGTATCCCCGGCCACTCTTTCATGAGGCGGTGCGTCCACAGGTGTACCTGGCTCACCACTTTTTCATTCAGCGGTGCGTGCATAGGTATCCCCGGCCACTCTTTCGTGCAGCGGTGCGTCCACAGGTTTACCTGGCTCACCACTCTTTCATTCAGCGGTGCGTCCATAGGTATCCCCGGCCACTCTTTCATGCGGCGGTGCATCCACAGGTGTACCTGGCTCACCACTCTTTCATGCAGCGGTGCGTCCATAGGTATACCCGGCCACTCTTTCATGAGGCGGTGCGTCCACAGGTGTACCTGGCTCACCACTCTTTCATTCAGCGGTGCGTCCATAGGTATCCCCGGCCACTCTTTCATGCAGCGGTGCATCCACAGGTGTACCTGGCTCACCACTCTTTCATTCAGCGGTGCGTCCATAGGTATCCCCGGCCACTCTTTCATGGAGCGGTGCATCCACAGGTGTACCTGGCTCACCTCTCTTTAATGCAGCGGTGCGTCCATAGGTATACCTGGCCACTCTTTCATGCAGCGGTGCGTCCATAGGTATACCCGGCCACTCTTTCATGCAGCGGTGCATCCACAGGTGTACCTGGCTCACCACTCTTTCATGCAGCGGTGCATCCATAGGTATACCTGGCCACTCTTTCATGCAGCGGTGCATCCACAGGTGTACCTGACTCACCACTCTTTCATGCATTGGTGCGTCCACAGGTGTACCTGGCTCACCACTCTTTCATTCAGCGGTGCGTCCATAGGTATCCCTGGCCACTCTTTCATGCAGCGGTGCATCCACAGGTGTACCTGGCTCACCACTCTTTCATGCAGCAGTTCATTCACATGTGTACCTGGCTCACCACTCTTTCATGCAGCGGTGCATCCACAAGTGTACCTGGCTCACCACTCTTTCGTGCAGTGGTGCGTCCACAGGTGTATCTGGCTCACCACTCTTTCATGCAGCAGTACATCCACAGGTGTACCTGGCTCACCACTCTTTCATGCAGCGGTGCATCCATAGGTATCCTCGGCCACTCTTTCATGCAGCGGTGCATTTACGGGTGTACCTGGCTCACCACTCTTTCATGCAGCACTACGTCCACAGGTGTACCTGGCTCACCACTCTTTTGTGCAGCAGTGCGTCCACAGGTGTACCTGGCTCACCACTCTTTCATGCAGCGGTGCATCCACGGGTGTACCTGGCTCACCACTCTTTCATGCAGCGTGCATTCACGTGTGAACCTGGCTCGCCACTCTTTCATGCAGCGGTGCATCCACGGGTGTACCTGGCTCACCACTCTTTCGTGCAGCGGTGCGTCCACAGGTGTATCTGGCCCACCACTCTTTCATGCAGCAGTGCATCCACAGGTGTACCTGGCTCACCACTCTTTCATGCAGCGGTGCATCCATAGGTATCCTCGGCCACTCTTTCATGCAGCGGTGCATTTACGGGTGTACCTGGCTCACCACTCTTTCATGCAGCACTACGTCCACAGGTGTACCTGGCTTACCACTCTTTTGTGCAGCAGTGCGTCTGAAGGTGTACCGGTAGGACTCTTTCATGCAGCGGTGTGACCACAGATGTACCTGGCTTACCCTCTAAGGGCAGCTACTACTCTGTGCAGGTAGATCATGCACCCTTTTTGTGCTGACACACATGCATCAGTTAGGGGGCACTTCTGTGCTGGGCGATCAACATCCTGTCTTCATTGTTGCCAACAGCCAGGGCGCACCACAGCGACTTGCGATTCAGGATATCGCTGCCTGACTCTTCACAGTGACTCCTAGCATGGCCTGTCCCTCAGCGCTCTTCTTCACTTTTGTCAGCTGTATTCAGAGGAATCCTCTGCCCTACTAATCCAAAATGGTGGAATGGGTGGCATTAGGTTCTAAAGAACACCTGATTAATGGGTCCCAGAATACTAGGGTTGAAAAGTCTTTGCTCCGGTCCCTGTAGGCCTTGACAGACAAACTTTTATCCCAGCTGGGGAAGACACATTGGCTTCAGAAATTCTCTGTGACATTGGAGTGACCACCAGTGCCTTGTTGGGTTCCATTTGGGGACACAGTATAAGCGGATTCCTGCAGCTGAGCAGGGCCATGTACATAAAAATCTCTATATGTAAGTCTGTCTTTTTACCACTGAAAATACGAGTTAAGACTCAACACTCAAAACTAGAAAAGCCCTGAAATTCACCAGTTATTTTACGATGCTCAGCGTACCTCCCTCCCGCCATTGTTTCTCAGATTCTCCGTGTTCCTGCTCTATTCCAGTCTGCTTGCCACTTTCTAAACAACGTAAGCCCATGCCTGTGGGATTAGCATTTGCTATTGAAAAGCAAGTGACTAAACTCATTTTGATTGATCAATGCTTGTTTGTCTTTGAATGGTGCTCCAACCACGTGCATGTAGGTGAAGCTTCAATATAATCTCCTTTTCATGTTTATTATCATTTCATGTAAAGAGTCCATGTTTTTAGGTCTACCCCAAGTGCTTTAACCTGTTGTAAGTATTGTGGGCTTTTAGCCAGGCCCATCTCACGCCCATCACTTTCATTTGTTCCTGGGCTTGCCTTTCAAAAATCACTTGATGTCACTGGTAAATGCTTTCGTTTGTCCCACCTTTAAGCTTTTTTTGTAACAGCTTGCAGACTGCCCCGTTACACGGATTATTGCACGATTGCCGATATACTTCAGCGTTGCCGGACTATTTTTCCTTTCTTTTGTCTCTCCCCTTCATGCTTCATGGTGGACATATCGTGCACAGCGCGAACAGGCACAACAGCGTGAACTCCATCAGTAGTATTGGAGTGCAGGTCACATTGTTCATACTTACCTAATCAGAATAATTTCCCCTTAAAACACTTGAAATTAGTAAATGCTTAACGTAAAACAGAAATCCTCAAAGGGAAAGCGGCCAGATAGCTGCCCTATTGAGTCTCTTGAGCCCTGCCATTCAGTCCTGCTCCCCCACCTCTTCGCATTCTGCGCAGAGGCAGGGGATACTACAATATTCACTGCACTCGGGAAACCTGCCCCATAATGCTTTGCAGGGCATTACTTTTACAAAACATTTTTGCTCGTAACTCAGCCTGTGCTCCATAAGCTACATATATGGTTACACTGCGTTATTTATTGCCATTTGTGTGGTTATGCTCTCTAGGGGCAACCTATATAGTTACATGACCACGTTTCTTACAAATATTATTTTTATTGTGATGTTCTCTAGGGGCTGTTCTGAGCCTTGCAGTCAACAAACTATAATATTTGCGGCACAAAAACTCGCCCCATAATGCTTTGCAGGGCATTCCTTTTACAAAACGTTTTTGCTCATACCTCAGCCTGTGGTGGTCCGAGGACAATGGGACCACCTTCAAAAGGCTCTGTCTACATCACCTCTGGGTCCCCACACTAGGTTAGCGGGGACCCCAAAATAATACCCTTTCCCACCATTCAGTGTCTTTTAAGCTTTCTCATGGCTAGAACATTTGTTTTACAGCTGGGAGAGGTTTTGTTTGAAAGGCCTTGTTGGTAATATCATTGCAGTAGGCCTGCTAGACCCAAAAATGCCATCTCAGGACTAAGTATATGGCTACACTGTATTACTTTCTCCTGTTTTTTTCATGGGGTTATGTCCTTTAGGGTGTAACAATATGGTTACATGACCATGATTCTCACAAATGATATTTTTGTTATGGTGCCCTCTAGGGGCTGTTTTGAGCATTACACTCGAATGCCAAATGTGTATTTCTGATAAAGGTTTGTATGATAATTGTATATGTTTTAATAATTTCTCCTTATTACAGTTATGACCATGATTAAGGCCAATTTAACATCCTTATTACACTATGACTGAACACTCTTGATATGTTTGGGTGACCCTTCTAGTTTATTCCTCCTCTGTGGCTGACTTGTGTTTTTTTGGGAGGGAATTGTGCTAGCCAGCCAGCAGCTCTGACAGTGGGGTGCTGAAAGTGGTATTCTACAGGAATTAACAAGGCAGATTAAAATTAGAATGCTAAATGGCAAAACTTTCATTTTTTGCTGTAGATAGAGGAAGAAGGTAAATGGAAGTGCTTTAGTTCTATGCAGGGCCACTGGAATTATATGTCAGGAAAAGACCAAATTATGAGGCAGGGTTGACCAATTTATGTGGCAAGAAAAGTCCGGTTATGAATTGACAATGCCAATAGCTCTAACTCAAGCAAATGTGAGACCCATTGCACTGCAAATGCTTGTCTTTTCATGGTGGCTGCCTTTTGGTTTATTTTGACTCCCAGCTAAATTCTCGACTCTGCATGTTTCTTGAGAGAAGTGTCGTACTTAAGAACCTTTTGGGATTTGTTTGGTAGGAGTGACCTGTTTGTGTTTCTGTGAATAAATTATTTTTTAAACTGTCTGCTTTCTTGTTTACCAATACAACATTAAAAATGTAGGCCTCTTTACTAGTATTACAAGCAGAGTGTCTGGCTCGGTTTTTTTCAGGTTGTTTTTCAAGGAAGGACACAGATACTTTTACTTTTTGTGATTTATTGCTTCTCTTTGTATAGTGTAAGTGCTTAATTTGTCTGTGTGACTTACAAGCTGAATATTCTTTGTAATATTGCAAATATATGTATTATTATCAATACATATGTTGATATTGAGTTCTGGTTGAAACCATAAAATATAGCACATCATTTTGGAGGTGGTGATAAATAATTATGCAGTATTTTTGTTAATATTAAACAATTCAAAGAAAAATGCAAACTGTCATCAAATAGTATATATACATTTCACTACAAAAAAAAGGGGCTATGGACGTTATAGTTAGGAAAGAGAATTAAAAAAAAGAAATTCACTGAAAAAAACATAAGTTACAGGGATGTTATACTTAGGCTCACATTTTAAGCGTACAAAACCAAAGAAATTCTTCTGTTTTGGTAACAGTTATTTCGAGTAACTGAAACTCGCGCCCTAAGGTAACTATAACTCGCAACTCCCCCATGCACAGTCTTCTCATTAATAATTTTACTGCAAATGTTACAGTGTTATTTTCAATGTATTGTTATCAATGTGAATGGGTGCATGAGTCTTTGAGTGGGTCTGTGAATGGGTGCATGTGACTGATTTGGTTTGTGACTGGGTGCGTGAGTCTCTGAGTGGGTCTGTGAGTGGGAGTGGGAGTGTGCGTCTCTGTAGGAGGCTGGCATGGCTTATAGTGGGTAGCTGATGGTACTTACACCTTGTGCCAGGTCCAGTTATCCCTTATTAGTAGATTAGTAGTGTTCTAGCAGCTTAGGCTGATAGAGGTAGCTAGAGCAGAGCAGCTTAGGCTGAACTAGGAGACATGCAAAGCTCCTACTATACCACTTATATCATATAGCACTATATCATAAGAATCACAATACTCAGAGTTACTAAAAATAAAGGTACTTTATTTTAGTGACAATGTGCCAAAAATATCTCAGAGGATATACTCCCTTAGGAGGTAAGTAAAATACATAAAATATACACACAAACCAAAATCAGGTAAGTAAACAGTTAAACAAGTAGTGCAAACACTGTAGAATACAATAGGATGCAATAGGCCTAGGGGCAACACAAACCCTATAATAAGAAAGTGGAATGCGAACCACTTAGGGACCCCTGGCCTAGTGTTTTGTGTAGAGGGTCACTGGGAGTGTAAGAAAACACTAAGGGTGTCCAAGATACCTCACCCCAAGACCTTGAAAAGTAGGAGTAAAGTGACCCTACTTCCCCAGAAACACACTAAAGTCGTGATAGGAGATTCTGCAAAGACCACAACAGACTGCAAAGCACTGAGGATGGATTCCTGGACCTGAGAACCTGTAAAGGAAGGTGACCAAGTCCAAGAGTCACAAAAGTGCCCAGGGGGGAAGGAGCCCCCCAAACCCCGGATAAAGGTGCAAAAGTGCTGCCTACGGGTGGAAGAAGCTAAAGAATCTGCAACAACGGAAGATGCCAGGAACTTCTCCTTTGCACAGAAGATGTCCCACAGAGTGCTGGAGGATGCAGAGTTGTGTCTTTGGAGAAAGACCACAAACAAGCCTTGCTAGCTGCAAAGGTCGCGGATGAAGAAAAGGGGTGCTGCCCAGGCCAGGGAAGGACCTGGAGGTCACCCCTTGGAAGAGGAGACAGAGGGGGCCCTCAGCAATACAGAGAGCCCACGCACAAGAAGGGAGCACCCCGAGAAGTACTTGAACACGGGTTCAAGGAAACTGTGCACGTCGGTCGTCTCAACACTACAAAGGAGGGTCCCACGAAGCTGGTGGTCAACTCAGCGAGTTGAGCAATGCAGGACGAAGTGCGGAGGACCTGGGCTAGGCTGTGCATGAAGGATTCCTTGCAAAAGTGCACAGAAGCCCTAGCAGCTGCAGTTCACGCAGTACAAAGGATTACTGTGTGGAGAGGGGAGGCAAGGACTTACCTCCTCCAAATTTGGACAGTTGGACCACTGGACAGTCTGGGTCACTTGGGTCCACCACCTGTGTTCCAGGGGCCACGCTCGTAAGGATGAGAGGGGCCACAGAGTACCGGTGACGCTGAAGTTTGGTGCCTGCTGGAGCAGGGGGAAGATTCAGTCGAGCCACGGGAGATTTCTGCTTCGCTTCCAGTGCAGGGTGAAGGAAAACAGCCCCCAGAGTATGCACCACCAGGAAACAGTCGAGAAAGCCGGCAGGATTAGGCGCTACAATGTCGCTGGCAATCTTCTTGCTACTTTGTTGAAGTTTTGCAGGCGTCCTGGAGCAGTCAGCGTTCGATCCTTGCCAGAAGTCGAAGAGGGAGATGCAGAACGCTGGTGAATTCTTGCAAATCGTTGTCCGAGGAAAAGCCCACAGGATAGACCCTAAATAGCCCTCAGAGGAGGATTGGCCACCTAGTGAGGTAAGCACCTACCAGGAGGGGTCTCTGATGTCACCTGCTGGCACTGGCCACTCAGAGGCCTCCACTGTGCCCTCACACCTCTGGATTCAAGATGGCAGAGGTTTGGGACGCATTGGAGGAGCTCTGGGCACCACCCCTGCGGTGGTGATGGACAGGGGAGTGGTCACTCCCCTTTCCTTTGCCCAGTTTCACGCAAGAGCAGGGGCTGGGGGTTCCCTGAACCGGTGTAGACTGGCTTATGCAGAGAGGGCACCATCTGTGCCCTTCAAAGCATTTCCAGAGGCTGGGAGAGGCTACTCCTCCCAAGCCTTTAACACCTAATTCCAAAGGGAGAGTGTGTAACATCCTCTCTTAGAGGATCCTTTGTTCTGCCTTCCTGGTAGCTCAAGCCATATCCGGTGTGTTGATAGCCCGTGTAATATACTCAGTAGTGTGCCACCCAATCTTAGACATGCCCATTTGGCACGCCTACAAATGCAAGGGCTTCTCCCTCAGTATCTACCCATCAACTGCAATTACCAGTATAATCGCATCAGCGGCCTGCACCACCTTATGATAATCCTGCAGGGGATGGGTCGAGGAGTGGTTGTGAAAGTTCTTCCAATCCAGTGACCATCAGTCTGCTAGTGGCATGTTCTCCCTACGTGCAATGATGATCAACGTGGCTCCTTTGGCTCGTGGTGTTACTGAATCTGTTGACCAACTAAAGAACAAAGGTATTCACTGGCTTCACTCCAAGGATATATTCCCATATAACAGAGCAGATCAAATCCTAATGGCAAGAACAGTAGGATCGATTGACCCCTCAAAGAAAGTTAATACAGGAGACTGTGTCATTTTTAT
The DNA here is from genome assembly GCF_031143425.1 of Pleurodeles waltl. Classification (NCBI taxonomy): domain Eukaryota; kingdom Metazoa; phylum Chordata; class Amphibia; order Caudata; family Salamandridae; genus Pleurodeles; species Pleurodeles waltl. Next base: position 179,011 of record NW_027150394.1, read on the forward strand.
CTTTAGGTGGCTGGGATTCATGGGCAAATGTCTGTCTAAGGCGTTATTACCTGTTACATCTGATGGGAATATTGCACTCACCCCGTTGGGCAACTTCTACCGACATTTGTGTGGCGTCTCCTTGTCCTCTTTTGGCCAACCACGAGCGAGAGGCCCACATCGCTCCACCAACCAACCTCCAATGGCCTTTAATCTTTTTGATAGTCCCTGATTACCTTCTCAAATAGGCTCCAGGCTCTGGGCTCCTTGCAAGACAATGACTGACAATGACTGACTTTTCCCCAAAGATGAACTTCCCATTACTAGCACCCTGTCTGATACTATGTTTTTCCTCATGCTCCTCAAGGTGTGAGCCGTGCCCACCCCACTTCTCATCGCCTACTGTCTCTGCTATTGCTACCAATAATGGCACTACAGTTACCCCCAGGCATGCTAGCAATTGTTCTCAAGATGTTTTTTGTTAATTTGTTACCTGGAATGTGCGCGGAGTTCGCAGTAAGCTAGATCTTCCAGTAAGGCACCACATCATTTCAGTCTCTGATATTATCTGCACCCAAGAGACCTGATCTGTGGATTCAATTCATGTTGAGGGTTTTTCCTTCCACTTGTTGAGTGCTGTGCTATCTTCATGTGGGCGGGCAAAGTGGGGGTTTAATTATCTTAATATTGAATACGATACCTGTTACTGTCAGGTCTGTGTCTACCCCCCCCTGATTCCCAGTTTCTTTGGTTGTCAGCTATGAGCGGCCTCGATTTATTGGTTGTCAACTTTTATAATAATGTTTTCGATTTGTCTCGTAATATGGTGCCTCATGCACTTCATGTTGCACTGGAAGCCTTCTTGAGTCTGATTCAATCTAACTTTCTTATAATTTGGGTGAGTGGTTTTAATATCCAGGTTGTTCCCTGCTGGACAAGCGGGTAAGTGGGATGACAGACATGGAAGGAGCAGGCATCCCACATTTCTCACAAAATGTCTATGGTGATGGACTTAATTCACTAATTTTTGAATATGATCTCCTTCTACTTACAGTTTTTCTGATAAAGGAGCATTGATTCCTTCTTTTATAGGTAGAGATTCCAGTACTACTATCGATCATGTCCTTTTCTCTTCCGCTGACAATAAGTTGGTGACTTCTCTACTTGTTATGCCAACTGTAATGAGTGGTCACAACCCTCTAGTTCTGACCATAACCCCTTGGGCCAAAAAATTTAGAGTTTTTGAGTGTGTTGCTGACATTACCTCGGTAATGCCCAATGGTGTACGAATGAGGTGGGCAGGGATCGTTCCAAGTTCTGTCCTACAACACCTTGTGCAGAAGAACTCCACAAAGTTTAATTACAGTTTAGTGGGGGTGACGGGCCATGAGAAGATATTGGCCTTATTTGATTAGATCAGTATGGCATTAGGTGCTCTCTTTACCCGACCAATAAGATCTAATAATCTACAAAAACGCGGATGGTTTGATCACTCATGCACTATGGCCTCTAAGCACCCCAAGGGATTATTAATCTATTAGACAATTGTGTAAGAACTATAGTCAAGCACTAGCAGTGACAAAAAAGGAGTTGCAAGAACAGGCCTGGTCCAATTTGTTACAGGCTGAAGTGACACATGATGCAAAGTTGTTCTGGAGTATGGTTAATGCACCATTTCTTAAGAATTACAGTATTCCAAAGCTTAATTCTTTTGTCTCTTTTGAGACTAGGGTGGCATATTTTTCTAACATTTCTGATTCTGCCAGTGAAGTCTGTCAACGTTTCCACCCACCAAACTCTAAATGACCCCCTACGTGCTTCAAAATCGAATTTTCCAGGTTTCAGTATTGCTAATTAGCATAACAGTGAACTCACAGGAAATTATTTCACAGGATGACATGCAACATGTTACAAAGATAATAGTGTATGTCTGCACTGCTTCTGACTCCTGATGACATTTTAGGAATTTACAGGAAGAGGTCACCAGGCTGGACTCTTACAGATACCACAAGCCCTCACCACAAAGCCACTGGGAATGGGGGTGACCATGTCAGGAAATCCTTAGGATGTAGTCTGTGTCTGGTGCATACAGCAGTGAATTTTAACCACCATACAATACTTTATACAGAAGGCACAGTCCTGAAGGGGGAGATGCTCCACATTAAAATTATTTTGCCGTACGTGCCACATAATCTCTCCTTTGCCACAAAATGTGGTTCTTCACTGGTGAATAATTTTGAGGCCCTGAAAATAATGCCCTGGGCAGACCGCTTTTGCCCAAGTACCCTAGCGCTACAAACTCGCTGCCACCACCACGGGAAGCAGCTTCCTGCTGCCACCTGTAGGAGTTCACTGGTACTGCACTCCTGTGACTGACAGCTACTGACTGTGAATGATGGAGAGCGTTTTCCTGGTTTTCAGAGCCCCACAGATTGGCCCATGAGAGTTGTCTCTCAAACCTTCAGTTCAGGATCAGGTGCATCTTCAATATGTTTGGCTGACATGCCCAGATCCTGAGAGCCCATGGAGCACCAGGGCCTGCCCTGAAATCACATGCACTTTATGGCCTGCTTACATATATACACCCATTACAAACCTAGACAGCTCCAGAAATGTTAACTACATGCCGCTAATACACGCCCGACAAGTGGATCCATGGCATGCGTGACATCGTCAGTCAGTCCAGTCTTCTGAATGAACAGTGTTTGCTCGCTTGAGCAGTGCCATGTCACAAGTCTCAGGATGCAACATGCTGTTGGGTAAAAAACCAGGACTGGCTGAAAGTCTTACATGTGGCGCGGGGCCCACTGGCGATAATACTGATGCATACAGAGCCCTTAATTTAGACTTGTAAACGGAGAAGAAGATAAGCAAACCTTTGTCAATCTTCTCATGGTAAAATCTAACCCAGGAGTGTCTTTTCATGTGTATGTGGTCTTTACAAAATCAAGGCAGGGATTTACTAATGCGATTGGTCGTAGGAAAGTGATACAAAGTGATGCAAAGCGATGCATTGGCATTTGTTTTCCAGCTCAAAAGGGCTTTTGCTCTGGAAAGGTGGCCTTTTCTCAACCCAACTGTGTCAAGTTGCATCAGGGAAGCGTACTGGGGAGTTACTTGGGCAGATCAGGGGAACCCCCAGAGGTTTTGACGCAAAGCACAATCATCTAAGATCCACAGACCAGGGGTTGTGTAAAAAAATAACACCTCTTTGAAAGTGAAGTTAACAAGGGAACATGTGTTCATTTCCCAGTATAAAGAACACATGCATGCGTGCTGGAGAGTACAGCCTGCCCCCAGTGCATTGAATCCTTCTGAGTTGTCTTGGCACAGGAATCTGAACAGGTAGGGTATGCTCTCAGTACAAATCCAATGCTAGACAGCGCACACTCACTTCTGCACCATGATGCGGGGCTGCGCGTTGCGTAAGGTAGCCTAACTAGAGCGCCAGTGCAGGGCCTCGCAGCGCTGTAGGCTTCTCGTAGTACATATGGATCTATCCTGTGTTTTTCACTTTCTGCTTTTAAATTAGGCACACGAAACCACTAAGAAAAGACAGACAATGTACTGCATTCCTTACCTTTTCCTAAGCACTGTACTCTAAAATAAGACACACAAGTTTCTTTACCTTTATAATTCCACCAGGCTTCTCTAGGCTCATGAATGATCTTTTCTGGTTCCCGAAACTTCGCCTTTTCACATCTGGAACAGAAGATTATATGTTAAACTAGACACTCAAAAACCACAGATTTCCAGAAGATCAATGAGAAACAGGACACAACCCACCTTACTAACTACACAGACCTCACAATTCTCATGATCACAGAGGGAATGTATAGAACCCCTTTCCCTTGTCACACATCCCACAGGGAGCCTTTTAGTACAGATCTGACATTCTCCAATATTTATTTATCCAGGTGGGCTGCAGTATTTTGAACTGTATTCTATAACATATCATTTATTGGGCGAAAGCCAATAATTGTAACCTTAAAATTTACAAAAAGCGATGCAAATTTAAATATGACATTTATCATTCCCCTCGTTGTAAATGGCTAGTACACAATCCCAAATTTGAATTGAGATGAATTTTCTTCTTTTTAAAAAAAATAATGTAAATTTTTTTTAGTTCCAGTAATGTTAATTAAGTTTAAATATATACACTTTGCTCTGTAAAGTCGATGTTTTGGTTGGTTGGTTTTGTGGTTGATTTTTTGGTACTTTACATTATATATATAAAGTCAATATTTAGCTTCTCAATATTTTTTCTGTGATATATTTTTGAATCTAACATTTCTGCTGTCGATATTATATCATAGAATCAACAATAGAGAGAAGACATGCCCATCTAAATGCCCTGCTAAGATGCACGCCTGTGGCAGGACCAGAGGCTCAGATTATGCTTCTCTTTCTTTACTACTCAAAATTCAGCAGCCACTCAAAACACAAAAAAAACATTAACTACATTTCCCAACAAGCTTTGCACAATATGTCCACCAATCAACAGCTCCTTGACCCTATTAGAGTCCATAACGCTCAGGAGAACTCCTCTTTCCTTGCTGCTCATCGGCGAGATAGGTGCTCTTTGCTCTTATCATTATTCTTGTCATTTAATCTGTTTTTTTCCTGTGTTGGTTGGGGCGCGCGTGCTTGGTTGCCGTGGCGCCCATTGTAAATAGTTGTTTCTTGCATTCAGTGGCTTTTTTCCAATCCGGACGGAGTCCCGCGTTTAGGGATGCGCCCTCTTCCGTGGATCGGCCAGGTGAGTTCTTTGCTTCTTTCCTGATTTCCCCGGCCCCCTGGGCCCTCTGATGTTCTTTTCTTCGCGCTTTTGCACATGACCGGTGCCTTTCCTGGTACGGCCCGGGTCGGAGAGCACAGTCGGGGCGCTTAGCCCAAATCCTACTAGATGGGCTAGCGCATTCCGTCGTCAATTTCTCCTCCTCCGGCTGTTGACAGCACGTCGGAATCGCGCATTTTTCGTATTCCTGACGTGCCTGTCATCGGCCTAGACGCCTGACTCTGGCTGCAATAACGGAGTTTTGCCCTGCATTATTAGCGGTGTGCACGCTTGTCAAACAGTTAATTTAGGCTCTCATTTACGCCCCCACAGATATTTTGGTGGGCCGCAATAATTTTTATACAGCTGTGGCTTAGGAGGTTTGTTGGAATTCTTTCATATTGCAACTGGGGTGGCTCCCCCCTGTTGAATCCGGTGTTGCGACTGGTTTTTGTTAATTGCCTGTGGCAGTGCATTGAGCTACAATGACCGAGTGGTGGCCTTTGAGGAGGAGGAATTTGGGCAAGGTTATGAGGAAGCCCTCGGTCGTCAGTTGGGAGAAGGTTTGTCTGAGGTGATTAATGCCTCAGTGCAACAGTCTCTTAGCAGGGCTTTGGCGGTTTCCGTACGGCAAAAGATCAAACAGGCTGTTCTGGCAGCTTTGAAGCCCCTCACTCAGCAAATAGAATGTTTTGTCAAGAAATAGGGGTTAGTTCCTGTAGGAAGTTGGCTCTGTATGTGCTATTTCAAAGTAAGGAATAGCATGCACAGAGTCCAAGGGTTCCCCTTAGAGGTAAGATAGTGGCAAAAAGAGATAATACTAATGCTCTATTTTGTGGTAGTGTGGTCGAGCAGTAGGCTTATCCAAGGAGTAGTGTTAAGCATTTGTTGTACATACACATAGACAATAAATGAGGTACACACACTCAGAGACAAATCCAGCCAATAGGTTTTGTATAGAAAAATATCTTTTCTTAGTTTATTTTAAGAACCACAGGTTCAAATTCTACATGTAATATCTCATTCGAAAGGTATTGCAGGTAAGTACTTTAGGAACTTCAAATCATCAAAATTGCATGTATACTTTTCAAGTTATTCACAAATAGCTGTTTTAAAAGTGGACACAGTGCAATTTTCACAGTTCCTAGGGGAGGTAAGTATTTGTTAGGTTAACCAGGTAAGTAAGACACTTACAGGGCTTAGTTCTTGGTCCAAGGTAGCCCACCGTTGGGGGTTCAGAGCAACCCCAAAGTCACCACACCAGCAGCTCAGGGCCGGTCAGGTGCAGAGTTCAAAGTGGTGCCCAAAACACATAGGCTAGCATGGAGAGAAGGGGGTGCCCCGGTTCCGGTCTGCTTGCAGGTAAGTACCCGCGTCTTCGGAGGGCAGACCAGAGGGGTTTTGTAGGGCACCGGGGGGGACACAGGTCCACACAGAAATTTCACCCTCAGCAGCGCGGGGGCGGCCGGGTGCAGTGTAGAAACAGGCGTCGGGTTTGTAATGGAAGTCAATGGGAGATCTAGGGATCTCTTCAGCGCTGCAGGCAGGCAAGGGGGGGGTTCCTCGGGGAAACCTCCACTTGGTCAAGGGAGAGGGACTCCTGGGGGTCACTCCTCCAGTGAAAGTCCGGTCCTTCAGGTCCTGGGGGCTGCGGGTGCAGGGTCTCTCCCAGGTGTCGGGACTTAGGATTCAAAGAGTCGCGGTCAGGGGAAGCCTCGGGATTCCCTCTGCAGGCGGCGCTGTGGGGGCTCAGGGGGGACAGGTTTTGGTACTCACAGTATCAGAGTAGTCCTGGGGTCCCTCCTGAGGTGTTGGATCTCCACCAGCCGAGTCGGGGTCGCCGGGTGCAGGGTTGCAAGTCTCACGCTTCTTGCGGGGAGCTTGCAGGGTTCTTTAAAGCTGCTGGAAACAAAGTTGCAGCTTTTCTTGGGGCAGGTCCGCTGTCCTCAGGAGTTTCTTGTCTTTTCGAAGCAGGGGCAGTCCTCAGAGGATGTCGAGGTCGCTGGTCCCTTTGGAAGGCGTCGCTGGAGCAGGATCTTTGGAAGGCAGGAGACAGGCCGGTGAGTTTCTGGAGCCAAGGCAGTTGTCGTCTTCTGGTCTTCCGCTGCAGGGGTTTTCAGCTGGGCAGTCCTTCTTCTTGTAGTTGCAGGAATCTAATTTTCTAGGGTTCAGGGTAGCCCTTAAATACTAAATTTAAGGGCGTGTTTAGGTCTGGGGGGTTAGTAGCCAATGGCTACTAGCCCTGAGGGTGGGTACACCCTCTTTGTGCCTCCTCCCAAGGGGAGGGGGTCACAATCCTAACCCTATTGGGGGAATCCTCCATCTGCAAGATGGAGGATTTCTAAAAGTTAGAGTCACGTCAGCTCAGGACACCTTAGGGGCTGTCCTGACTGGCCAGTGACTCCTCCTTGTTTTTCTCATTATTTTCTCCGGCCTTGCCGCCAAAAGTGGGGCCTGGCCGGAGGGGGCGGGCAACTCCACTAGCTGGAGTGTCCTGCTGGGTTGGCACAAAGGAGGTGAGCCTTTGAGGCTCACCGCCAGGTGTGACAATTCCTGCCTGGGGGAGGTGTTAGCATCTCCACCCAGTGCAGGCTTTGTTACTGGCCTCAGAGTGACAAAGGCACTCTCCCCATGGGGCCAGCAACATGTCTCGGTTTGTGGCAGGCTGCTAAAACTAGTCAGCCTACACAGATAGTCGGTTAAGTTTCAGGGGGCACCTCTAAGGTGCCCTCTGGGGTGTATTTGACAATAAAATGTACACTGGCATCAGTGTGCATTTATTGTGCTGAGAAGTTTGATACCAAACTTCCCAGTTTCCAGTGTAGCCATTATGGTGCTGTGGAGTTCGTGTTTGACAAACTCCCAGACCATATACTCTTATGGCTACCCTGCACTTACAATGTCTAAGGTTTTGTTTAGACACTGTAGGGGTACCATGCTCATGCACTGGTACCCTCACCTATGGTATAGTGCACCCTGCCTTAGGGCTGTAAGGCCTGCTAGAGGGGTGTCTTACCTATACTGCATAGGCAGTGAGAGGCTGGCATGGCACCCTGAGGGGAGTGCCATGTCGACTTACTCGTTTTGTCCTCACTAGCACACACAAGCTGGCAAGCAGGGTGTCTGTGCTGAGTGAGAGGTCTCCAGGGTGGCATAAGACATGCTGCAGCCCTTAGAGACCTTCCTTGGCATCAGGGCCCTTGGTACTAGAAGTACCAGTTACAAGGGACTTATCTGGAGGCCAGGGTCTGCCAATTGTGGATACAAAAGTACAGGTTAGGGAAAGAACACTGGTGCTGGGGCCTGGTTAGCAGGCCTCAGCACACTTTCAATTGTAAACATAGCATCAGCAAAGGCAAAAAGTCAGGGGGCAACCATGCCAAGGAGGCATTTCCTTACACAACCCCCCCCCCAAATGAAAGAGGATGAGACTAACCTTTCCCAAGAGAGTCTTCATTTTCTAAGTGGAAGAACATGGAAAGGCCATCTGCATTGGCATGGGCAGTCCCAGGTCTGTGTTCCACTATAAAGTCCATTCCCTGTAGGGAGATGGACCACCTCAACAGTTTAGGATTTTCACCTTTCATTTGCATCAGCCATTTGAGAGGTCTGTGGTCAGTTTGAACTAGGAAGTGAGTCCCAAAGAGGTATGGTCTCAGCTTCTTCAGGGACCAAACCACAGCAAAGGCCTCCCTCTCAATGGCACTCCAACGCTGCTCCCTGGGGAGTAACCTCCTGCTAATGAAAGCAACAGGCTGGTCAAGGCCATCATCATTTGTTTGGGACAAAACTGCCCCTATCCCATGTTCAGAGGCATCAGTCTGCACAATGAACTGCTTAGAATAATCTGGAGCTTTTAGAACTGGTGCTGAGCACATTGCTTGTTTCAGGGTGTCAAAGGCCTGTTGGCATTCCACAGTCCAGTTCACTTTCTTGGGCATTTTCTTGGAGGTGAGTTCAGTGAGGGCTGTCACAATGGATCCATATCCCTTCACAAACCTCCTGTAATACCCAGTCAAGCCAAGGAATGCCCTGACTTGAGTCTGGGTTTTTGGAGCTACCCAGTCCAGAATAGTCTGGATCTTGGGTTGGAGTGGCTGAACTTGGCCTCCACCTACAAGGTGGCCCAAGTAAACCACAGTTCCCTGCCCTATCTGGCATTTGGATGCCTTGATAGAGAGGCCTGCAGATTGCAGAGCCTTCAAAACCTTCTTCAGGTGGACCAGGTGATCCTGCCAGGTGGAGCTAAAGACAGCAATATCATCAAGATAAGCTGTGCTAAAGGACTCCAAGCCAGCAAGGACTTGATTCACCAACCTTTGGAAGGTGGCAGGGGCATTCTTTAAACCAAAGGGCATAACAGTAAACTGATAATGCCCATTAGGTGTGGAGAATGCTGTCTTTTCTTTTGCTCCAGGTGCCATTTTTATTTGCCAGTACCCTGCTGTCAAGTCAAAGGTACTTAGAAATTTGGCAGCACCTAATTTATCAATGAGCTCATCAGCTCTTGGAATTGGATGGGCATCTGTCTTGGTGACAGAATTGAGCCCTCTGTAGTCCACACAAAACCTCATCTCTTTCTTTCCATCTTTGGTGTGAGGTTTGGGGACTAAGACCACTGGGCTAGCCCAGGGGCTGTCAGAGCGCTCAATTACTCCCAATTCCAGCATCTTGTGGACTTCCACCTTGATGCTTTCTTTAACATGGTCAGATTGTCTAAAGATTTTGTTCTTGACAGGCATGCTGTCTCCTGTGTCCACATCATGGGTACACAGGTGTGTCTGACCAGGGGTTAAGGAGAAGAGTTCAGGAAACTGTTGTAGGACTCTCCTACAATCAGCTTGCTGTTGGCCAGAGAGGGTGTCTGAGTAGATCACTCCATCTACTGTGCCATCTTTTGGGTCTGATGACAGAAGATCAGGGAGAGGTTCACTCTCTGCCTCCTGATCCTCATCTGTTACCATCAACAGATTCACATCAGCCCTGTCATGGAAGAGCTTAAGGCGGTTCACATGGATCACCCTCTTGGGGCTCCTGCTTGTGCCCAGGTCCACCAGGTAGGTGACCTGACTCTTCCTTTCTAGTACTGGGTAAGGGCCACTCCATTTGTCCTGGAGTGCCCTGGGAGCCACAGGCTCCAGAACCCAGACTTTCTGCCCTGGTTGGAACTCAACCAGTGCAGCCTTTTGGTCATACCAAAACTTCTGGAGCTGTTGGCTGGCCTCAAGGTTTTTGGTTGCCTTTTCCATGTACTCTGCCATTCTAGAGCGAAGGCCAAGTACATAGTCCACTATGTCCTGTTTAGGCTCATGGAGAGGTCTCTCCCAGCCTTCTTTAACAAGGGCAAGTGGTCCCCTTACAGGATGACCAAACAGAAGTTCAAAGGGTGAGAATCCTACTCCCTTCTGTGGCACCTCTCTGTAAGCGAAAAGCAGACATGGCAAGAGGACATCCCATCTCCTTTTGAGTTTTTCTGGGAGCCCCATGATCATGCCTTTTAATGTCTTGTTGAATCTCTCAACCAAGCCATTAGTTTGTGGATGGTATGGTGTAGTGAATTTATAAGTCACTCCACACTCATTCCACATGTGCTTTAGGTATGCTGACATGAAGTTGGTACCTCTGTCAGACACCACCTCCTTAGGGAAACCCACTCTGGTAAAGATACCAATGAGGGCCTTGGCTACTGCAGGGGCAGTAGTCGACCTAAGGGGAATAGCTTCAGGATACCTGGTAGAATGATCCACTACTACCAGGATATACATATTTCCTGAGGCTGTGGGAGGTTCTAGTGGACCAACTATGTCCACACCCACTCTTTCAAAGGGAACCCCCACCACTGGAAGTGGAATGAGGGGGGCCTTTGGATGCCCACCTGTCTTACCACTGGCTTGACAGGTGGGGCAGGAGAGGCAAAACTCCTTAACCATGTTGGACATATTGGGCCAGTAGAAGTGGTTGACTAACCTCTCCCACGTCTTGGTTTGTCCCAAATGTCCAGCAAGGGGAATGTCATGGGCCAATGTTAGGATGAACTTCCTGAACAGCTGAGGCACTACCACTCTCCTAGTGGCACCAGGTTTGGGGTCTCTGGCCTCAGTGTACAGGAGTCCATCTTCCCAATAGACCCTATGCGTTCCATTTTTCTTGCCTTTGGACTCTTCAGCAGCTTGCTGCCTAAGGCCTCAAGAGAGGGACAGGTTTCTTGTCCCTTACACAGCTCCTCCCTTGAGGGTCCCCCTGGGCCTAAGAGCTCAACCTGATAAGGTTCAAGCTCCAAAGGCTCCGTTCCCTCAGAGGGCAGAACTTCTTCCTGAGAAGAGAGGTTCCCTTTCTTTTGCTGTGTTGTAGTTGGTTTCCCAACTGACTTTCCTGTTCTCTTGGTAGGCTGGGCCATTCTTCCAGACTCCAGCTCTACTTGTTCACCCTGTGCCTTGCATTGTGCTCTTGTTTTCACACACACCAGTTCAGGGATACCCAGCATTGCTGCATGGGTTTTTAATTCTACCTCAGCCCATGCTGAGGACTCCAGGTCATTTCCAAGCAGACAGTCCACTGGGATATTTGAGGAGACCACCACCTGTTTCAGGCCATTGACCCCTCCCCATTCTAAAGTAACCATTGCCATGGGATGTACTTTTCTCTGATTGTCAGCGTTGGTGACTGTGTAAGTTTTTCCAGTCAGGTATTGGCCAGGGGAAACCAGTTTCTCTGTCACCATGGTGACACTGGCACCTGTATCCCTCAGGCCCTCTATTCTAGTCCCATTAATTAAGAGTTGCTGTCTGTATTTTTGCATGTTAGGCGGCCAGACAGCTAGTGTGGCTAAATCTACCCCACCCTCAGAAACTAGAGTAGCTTCAGTGTGGACCCTGATTTGCTCTGGGCACACTGTTGATCCCACTTGGAGACTAGCCATACCAGTGTTACCTGGATGGGAGTTTGGAGTGGAACCTTTCTTGGGACAGGCCTTGTCTCCAGTTTGGTGTCCATGCTGTTTACAGCTATGACACCAGGCCTTTTTGGGATCAAAGTTTTTACCCTTGTACCCATTGTTTTGTGAAGAGGCTCTGGGCCCACCCTCCTGTGCAGGTTTTTGGGGGCCTGTAGAAGACTCTTTACTATTTTTAGTTTTGGTTGTCTCATCACCCTTCCCCTGGGGAGTCTTTGTGACCCCTTTCTTTTGGTCACCCCCTGTTGAAGTCTTGGACACCCTTGTCTTGACCCAATGGTCCGCCTTCTTTCCCAATTCTTGGGGAGAAATTGGTCCTAGGTCTACCAGATGCTGATGCAGTTTATCATTGAAACAATTACTTAACAGGTGTTCTTTCACAAATAAATTGTACAGCCCATCATAATTACTTACACCACTGCCTTGAATCCAACCATCTAGTGTTTTCACTGAGTAGTCAACAAAGTCAACCCAGGTCTGGCTCGAGGATTTTTGAGCCCCCCTGAACCTAATCCTGTACTCCTCAGTGGAGAATCCAAAGCCCTCAATCAGGGTACCCTTCATGAGGTCATAAGATTCTGCATCTTTTCCAGAGAGTGTGAGGAGTCTATCCCTACACTTTCCAGTGAACATTTCCCAAAGGAGAGCACCCCAGTGAGATCTGTTCACTTTTCTGGTTACACAAGCCCTCTCAAAAGCTGTGAACCACTTGGTGATGTCATCACCATCTTCATATTTTGTCACAATCCCTTTGGGGATTTTTAACATGTCAGGAGAATCTCTGACCCTATTTATATTGCTGCCACCATTGATGGGTCCTAGGCCCATCTCTTGTCTTTCCCTTTCTATGGCTAGGAGCTGTCTCTCTAAAGCCAATCTTTTGGCCATCCTGGCTAACAGGAGGTCATCTTCACTGAGAGCATCCTCAGTGATTTCAGAAATGTGGGACCCTCCTGTGAGGGACTCACTATTTCTGACTAACACAGTTGGAGACAGGACTTGAGGGGTCCTGTTCTCCCTATTTAGGACTGGAGGAGGGACATTGGCCTCCAAGTCACTAATTTCTTCCTCTGTGATGTTATCATCAGAGGGGTTGGCTTTTTCAAACTCTGCCAACAGCTCCTGGAGCTGAATTTTGGTAGGTCTGGAGCCAATGGTTATTTTCTTTATATTACAGAGAGACCTTAGCTCCCTCATCTTAAGATGGAGGTAAGGTGTGGTGTCGAGTTCCACCACCTGCATCTCTGTATCAGACATTATTCTGCTAAGAGTTGGAATACTTTTTAAAGAATCTAAAACTGTTTCTAGAATCTAATTTCAAACTTTTAACAAACTTTTAACTCTAAAAGACAATGCTAAACAGGGACTTAACACACAAGGCCCTAGCAGGACTTTTAAGAATTTAGAAAAATTTCAAATTGCAAAAATGAATTTCTAATGACAATTTTGGAATTTGTCGTGTGATCAGGTATTGGCTGAGTAGTCCAGCAAATGCAAAGTCTTGTACCCCACCGCTGATCCACCAATGTAGGAAGTTGGCTCTGTATGTGCTATTTCAAAGTAAGGAATAGCATGCACAGAGTCCAAGGGTTCCCCTTAGAGGTAAGATAGTGGCAAAAAGAGATAATACTAATGCTCTATTTTGTGGTAGTGTGGTCGAGCAGTAGGCTTATCCAAGGAGTAGTGTTAAGCATTTGTTGTACATACACATAGACAATAAATGAGGTACACACACTCAGAGACAAATCCAGCCAATAGGTTTTGTATAGAAAAATATCTTTTCTTAGTTTATTTTAAGAACCACAGGTTCAAATTCTACATGTAATATCTCATTCGAAAGGTATTGCAGGTAAGTACTTTAGGAACTTCAAATCATCAAAATTGCATGTATACTTTTCAAGTTATTCACAAATAGCTGTTTTAAAAGTGGACACAGTGCAATTTTCACAGTTCCTAGGGGAGGTAAGTATTTGTTAGGTTAACCAGGTAAGTAAGACACTTACAGGGCTTAGTTCTTGGTCCAAGGTAGCCCACCGTTGGGGGTTCAGAGCAACCCCAAAGTCACCACACCAGCAGCTCAGGGCCGGTCAGGTGCAGAGTTCAAAGTGGTGCCCAAAACACATAGGCTAGCATGGAGAGAAGGGGGTGCCCCGGTTCCGGTCTGCTTGCAGGTAAGTACCCGCGTCTTCGGAGGGCAGACCAGAGGGGTTTTGTAGGGCACCGGGGGGGACACAGGTCCACACAGAAATTTCACCCTCAGCAGCGCGGGGGCGGCCGGGTGCAGTGTAGAAACAGGCGTCGGGTTTGTAATGGAAGTCAATGGGAGATCTAGGGATCTCTTCAGCGCTGCAGGCAGGCAAGGGGGGGGTTCCTCGGGGAAACCTCCACTTGGTCAAGGGAGAGGGACTCCTGGGGGTCACTCCTCCAGTGAAAGTCCGGTCCTTCAGGTCCTGGGGGCTGCGGGTGCAGGGTCTCTCCCAGGTGTCGGGACTTAGGATTCAAAGAGTCGCGGTCAGGGGAAGCCTCGGGATTCCCTCTGCAGGCGGCGCTGTGGGGGCTCAGGGGGGACAGGTTTTGGTACTCACAGTATCAGAGTAGTCCTGGGGTCCCTCCTGAGGTGTTGGATCTCCACCAGCCGAGTCGGGGTCGCCGGGTGCAGGGTTGCAAGTCTCACGCTTCTTGCGGGGAGCTTGCAGGGTTCTTTAAAGCTGCTGGAAACAAAGTTGCAGCTTTTCTTGGGGCAGGTCCGCTGTCCTCGGGAGTTTCTTGTCTTTTCGAAGCAGGGGCAGTCCTCAGAGGATGTCGAGGTCGCTGGTCCCTTTGGAAGGCGTCGCTGGAGCAGGATCTTTGGAAGGCAGGAGACAGGCCGGTGAGTTTCTGGAGCCAAGGCAGTTGTCGTCTTCTGGTCTTCCGCTGCAGGGGTTTTCAGCTGGGCAGTCCTTCTTCTTGTAGTTGCAGGAATCTAATTTTCTAGGGTTCAGGGTAGCCCTTAAATACTAAATTTAAGGGCGTGTTTAGGTCTGGGGGGTTAGTAGCCAATGGCTACTAGCCCTGAGGGTGGGTACACCCTCTTTGTGCCTCCTCCCAAGGGGAGGGGGTCACAATCCTAACCCTATTGGGGGAATCCTCCATCTGCAAGATGGAGGATTTCTAAAAGTTAGAGTCACGTCAGCTCAGGACACCTTAGGGGCTGTCCTGACTGGCCAGTGACTCCTCCTTGTTTTTCTCATTATTTTCTCCGGCCTTGCCGCCAAAAGTGGGGCCTGGCCGGAGGGGGCGGGCAACTCCACTAGCTGGAGTGTCCTGCTGGGTTGGCACAAAGGAGGTGAGCCTTTGAGGCTCACCGCCAGGTGTGACAATTCCTGCCTGGGGGAGGTGTTAGCATCTCCACCCAGTGCAGGCTTTGTTACTGGCCTCAGAGTGACAAAGGCACTCTCCCCATGGGGCCAGCAACATGTCTCGGTTTGTGGCAGGCTGCTAAAACTAGTCAGCCTACACAGATAGTCGGTTAAGTTTCAGGGGGCACCTCTAAGGTGCCCTCTGGGGTGTATTTGACAATAAAATGTACACTGGCATCAGTGTGCATTTATTGTGCTGAGAAGTTTGATACCAAACTTCCCAGTTTCCAGTGTAGCCATTATGGTGCTGTGGAGTTCGTGTTTGACAAACTCCCAGACCATATACTCTTATGGCTACCCTGCACTTACAATGTCTAAGGTTTTGTTTAGACACTGTAGGGGTACCATGCTCATGCACTGGTACCCTCACCTATGGTATAGTGCACCCTGCCTTAGGGCTGTAAGGCCTGCTAGAGGGGTGTCTTACCTATACTGCATAGGCAGTGAGAGGCTGGCATGGCACCCTGAGGGGAGTGCCATGTCGACTTACTCGTTTTGTCCTCACTAGCACACACAAGCTGGCAAGCAGGGTGTCTGTGCTGAGTGAGAGGTCTCCAGGGTGGCATAAGACATGCTGCAGCCCTTAGAGACCTTCCTTGGCATCAGGGCCCTTGGTACTAGAAGTACCAGTTACAAGGGACTTATCTGGAGGCCAGGGTCTGCCAATTGTGGATACAAAAGTACAGGTTAGGGAAAGAACACTGGTGCTGGGGCCTGGTTAGCAGGCCTCAGCACACTTTCAATTGTAAACATAGCATCAGCAAAGGCAAAAAGTCAGGGGGCAACCATGCCAAGGAGGCATTTCCTTACAGTTCCCTTGACAGATGACAAGTTGACGGATGAAGGCCCTTCGGCTCCGGCTAATCCGACACCTCAGACCTCTTCGTGGCCGCATGATGGCGCCATGTCGACGTTGACCCAGTCTTCTTCTGACCACGTGTATTGCTCCCTCCCGTCTTTTTCCAAAGGATCTTCCCTTGAGGCTGCAGTTTCGTCTGTGACTAATTCAGCCACTTCTGGCTCCTCCCATTCTAGTAGCCCCTTGCATAAGCGCAAGAGAGCTCGAAAGTCAGGTTCTTTCCATGTCAAGAAAAGGCCTAAGTCGCCCTCTAATCCCTTTCAGTTTAACCCAGAGGATATTATTCATCCACGCTCAGCAGATTGGGCCCCGGTGCAGGCAGTGGCGGATTATCTCTATGATAAGTTAAGGAAGGGCTTTGACAAGGAGGTACAGAATAGTTTGCGGGCTGAGTGCCCTAGGCCGGAAATTTTGGATAAGGTGGCAGAGACGCCCGACATTGACTCCAGCATGCTTATTCTCCTTAAGAAATTCCCCATGTGTAGGAGGCTGGACTGGCTTGTAGTGAGTACCAAGGGGTACTTGCACCTTGCACCAGGCCCAGTTATCCCTTATTAGTGTATAGGGTGTCTAGCAGCTTAGGCTGATAGATAATGGTAGCTTAGCAGAGCAGCTTAGGCTGAACTAGGAGACGTGTGAAGCTACTACAGTACCACTTAGTGTCATATGCACAATATCATAAGAAAACACAATACACAGTTATACTAAAAATAAAGGTACTTTATTTTTATGACAATATGCCAAAGTATCTTAGAGTGTACCCTCAGTGAGAGGATAGGAAATATACACAAGATATATATACACAATAGCAAAAATATGCAGTATAGTCTTAGAAAACAGTGCAAACAATGTATAGTTACAATAGGATGCAATGGGGAAACATAGGGATAGGGGCAACACAAACCATATACTCCAAAAGTGGAATGCGAACCACGAATGGACCCCAAACCTATGTGACCTTGTAGAGGGTCGCTGGGACTATTAGAAAATAGTGAGAGTTAGAAAAATAACCCTCCCCAAGACCCTGAAAAGTGAGTGCAAAGTGCA
The DNA here is from genome assembly GCF_031143425.1 of Pleurodeles waltl. NCBI lineage: Eukaryota > Metazoa > Chordata > Amphibia > Caudata > Salamandridae > Pleurodeles > Pleurodeles waltl. The sequence continues at coordinate 196,023 of NW_027150394.1, forward strand.
CTAAAGTTCCCCTAAGGACAAAGAAGTCATGTTAGAGGAATAATGCAGGAAAGACACAAACCAGCAATGCAACAACTGTGGATTTCCAATCTAGGGTACGTGTGGAACAAGGGGACCAAGTCCAAAAGTCACAAGCAAGTCGGAGATGGGCAAATGCCCAGGAAATGCCAGCTGCGGGTGCAAAGAAGCTTCTACTGGACAGAAGAAGCTGAGGTTTCAGCAGGAACGAAGAGGGCTAGAGACTTCCCCTTTGGTGGACGGATCTCTCTCGCCGTGGAGAGTCGTGCAGAAGTGTTTTCCCGCCGAAAGGACGCCAACAAGCCTTGCTAGTTGCAAATCGTGTTTTTGGCGTTTTTGGACGCTGCTGGGGCCCAGGAGGGACCAGGAGGTCGCAAATTGGACCTGAAGAGTGAGGGGACGTCGAGCAAGACAAAGAGCCCTCACTGAAGCAGGTAGCACCCGGAGAAGTGCCAGAAACAGGCACTACGAGGATGCGTGAAACAGTGCTCGCCGAAGTTGCACAAAGAAGTCCCACGTCGCCGGAGACCAACTTAGAAAGTCGTGCAATGCAGGTTAGAGTGCCGTGGACCCAGGCTTGGCTGTGCACAAAGGATTTCCGCCGGAAGTGCACAGGGGCCGGAGTAGCTGCAAAGTCGCGGTTCCCAGCAATGCAGCCCAGCGAGGTGAGGCAAGGACTTACCTCCACCAAACTTGGACTGAAGAGTCACTGGACTGTGGGGGTCACTTGGACAGAGTTGCTGGATTCCAGGGACCTCGCTCGTCGTGCTGAGAGGAGACCCAAGGGACTGGTAATGCGGCTTTTTGGTGCCTGCGGTTGCAGGGGGAAGATTCCGTCGACCCATGGGAGATTTCTTCGGAGCTTCTGGTGCAGAGAGGAGGCAGACTACCCCCACAGCATGCACAAGCAGGAAAACAGTCGAGAAGGCGGCAGGATCAGCGTTACAGAGTTGCATTATTCGTCTTTGCTACTATGTTGCAGGTTTGCAGGCTTCCAGCGCGGTCAGCAGTCGATTCCTTATCAGAAGGTGAAGAGAGAGATGCAGAGGAACTCGGATGAGCTCTTGCATTCGTTATCTGAAGTTTCCCCAGAGACAGAGACCCTAAATAGCCAGAAAAGAGGGTTTGGCTACCTAGGAGAGAGGATAGGCTAGCAACACCTGAAGGAGCCTATCACAAGGAGTCTCTGACGTCACCTGGTGGCACTGGCCACTCAGAGCAGTCCAGTGTGCCAGCAGCACCTCTGTTTCCAAGATGGCAGAGGTCTGGAGCACACTGGAGGAGCTCTGGACACCTCCCAGGGGAGGTGCAGGTCAGGGGAGTGGTCACTCCCCTTTCCTTTGTCCAGTTTCGCGCCAGAGCAGGGCTAAGGGGTCCCCTGAACCGGTGTAGACTGGCTTATGCAGAATTGGGCACATCTGTGCCCAACAAAGCATTTCCAGAGGCTGGGGGAGGCTACTCCTCCCCTGCCTTCACACCATTTTCCAAAGGGAGAGGGTGTCACACCCTCTCTCAGAGGAAGTTCTTTGTTCTGCCATCCTGGGCCAGGCCTGGCTGGACCCCAGGAGGGCAGATGCCTGTCTGAGGGGTTGGCAGCAGCAGCAGCTGCAGTGAAACCCCAGGAAGGGCAGTTTGGCAGTACCAGGGTCTGTGCTACAGACCACTGGGATCATGGGATTGTGCCAACTATGCCAGGATGGCATAGAGGGGGCAATTCCATGATCATAGACATGTTACATGGCCATATTCGGAGTTACCATTGTGAAGCTACATATAGGTAGTGACCTATATGTAGTGCACGCGTGTAATGGTGTCCCGCACTCACAAAGTTCAGGGAATTGGCTCTGAACAATGTGGGGGCACCTTGGCTAGTGCCAGGGTGCCCTCACACTAAGTAACTTTGCACCTAACCTTTACCAGGTAAAGGTTAGACATATAGGTGACTTATAAGTTACTTATGTGCAGTGTAAAATGGCTGTGAAATAACGTGGACGTTATTTCACTCAGGCTGCAGTGGCAGGCCTGTGTACGAATTGTCAGAGCTCCCTATGGGTGGCAAAAGAAATGCTGCAGCCCATAGGGATCTCCTGGAACCCCAATACCCTGGGTACCTCAGTACCATATACTAGGGAATTATAAGGGTGTTCCAGTAAGCCAATGTAAATTGGTAAAAATGGTCACTAGCCTGTTAGTGACAATTTGGAAAGAAATGAGAGAGCATAACCACTGAGGTTCTGGTTAGCAGAGCCTCAGTGAGACAGTTAGTCACTACACAGGTAACACATTCAGGCACACTTATGAGCACTGGGGTCCTGGGTTACCAGGGTCCCAGTGACACATACAACTAAAACAACATATATACAGTGAAAAATGGGGGTAACATGCCAGGCAAGATGGTACTTTCCTACACCATGGACCCCAAAAAAGGCATTGACAGGGCTTGGCGCTCATGTCAAGACAAGCTTTTGGACCTTTCGGGTCCTTTCGCCAAGATATTGGAGATGGCCTTAAGGGCTAAAGAGTCTGGCGAACTAATTGACCCTCATACTCTGGCTGAATGGACGCAGAGGGCGATTTGTTTGTTAGGAAATGCTAACTGCGCCATATCAACGGAAAGGCGTAAGTCCTTCCTCATGAGGATTGATTCTACCTTGACGGAGTTAGCAGCGGCTGATGCGGGTCCCCTGGCTGAGGGTCGTCTTTTTGGTGACAAATTTGTCAAAGATATAGCCAAGTATGTGACCACCTTCACCACCCTGGATAAGGCGCAGGCGAATTTGAAAAAAGTTTTTCCAGTCAGGCCTTTTTGGACGGGCCGGGCTAGGCAGGGGCCACTCGTCAGGCCGTTCAACCTTCCAAGGCTAACAGCGAGGCTCTTTCAGTAGGGGCAAGGACTATGCCAGAGGAGGTGCTTTCTTCCCCTCCCGCTCCCGTTTCCTTCTTCGGCGGGGCCAGCGAGGAGGTTCAAAAACAAACACCCAGTCAAATTTGTCTGCAGGTGAGACTTCAAGATTGTTCTTTCATTCAGTTGGGGGGTCATGTGCAGTTTTTCCTCCACAATTGGTATTGCATGACTCGGGATGCATGGGTGTTGCAGATTATTCAGGGTTTCCGTTTGGAGTTCTTTCATACACCGCAGCAGGAAAGTATTCCTCATCCTCTCCATTTTTCCCTACAAGACGCCAGCGTGATCAATTCCGAGATTCAGGATTTGCTCCAGAAAAGAGCGATTGCTTTTTGCGAACCCCACCCTTCCAGGTTCTGCAGCAACATCTTTCTGGTGCAAAAAGGGGAGGAGGGCATCGCTTGGTGTTAAACCTTTGAGAATTCAACTCATTCATTGTCTACCGGCACTTTAAAATGGAGGGTCTTCATCTTTTACCAGATCTTCTTCAGATGGGAGACTGGTTGATGCGACTAGATCTCAAAGATGCATATCTGATGGTTCCCATTTGGCACCCTCACAGCTGTTTCCTCCAGTTCAGGTGGAGGGGCAATTGGATGGAGTATTCGGTCCTGCTCTTTGGGCTCTCCTCAGCGCCTTGGTGTTTTACCAAGCTGCTCAAGTCGGTAGTTGCATATCTGAGGGAGAAAGGGATTCGCTTGATCATATATCTCGACGATATTCTGATCATGGCGCAATCCCAGGAGTTGCTCAAGCAACACAGGATCACATCCATCTCCCTTCTTCAGGATCTGGGTTTCGTCATAAACAAAAAGAAATTGATCCTAATGCCTTCCAAGACTGTAGAATTCTTTGGTTTTCTGACAGATTCAGAGAGGTCACGATTGGTCCTCCCCAAGTCCAAGCTTCGGGAAATCAAGAAGGAGCTTCAGGTGGCTTTAGCCAAAACCTCTTTGTCCCTGAGGAAAATTGCTCGGATTGTGGGGCTCCTCTTCAATCCAGGCGATTTTTCCAGGACTCCCCCACTACAGAGCGTTACAGAGATTCAAGATCCGTTATCTTCAGAGAGGCTTGACCTATTAGGATTTGGTCCCTCTGATGGACGAGGTTCGTTCGGAGCTCAACTGGTGGTTGACGCAGGTCGACGCGTGGAATGGCAGAGCTATTTTCAGCTCCCAGCCCGAGACGGTGATAGAATCGGATACCAGCCTTTGGGGCTGGGGGGCGAGATGCGGGGACATCTTGACTGGGGGGAGATGGGCTCCGCAGGAACTTCAGTTGCACATCAATTGCCTGGAGTTATTAGCGGGTTCGTTTGCAATAAGGACTCTATCGCCAAGAAGGTTTTGTGTTCCATTCTTCTACGGATGGACAATATTGCGGCAGTTAGGTGTATCAACAAGTTGGGGGGCACCCGGTCGCCTGTCCTGGCCGAGATAGCCAAGGATTTTTGGCATTACTGTTTGGAACACAGTCTTCGGGTGATGGCGGAGTACCTTCCGGGTCAGATCAATGTGGTAGTGGATTGGAATTCCAGGTACCTCAGGGATTGCAGTGACTGGAAGCTTCTGCCTCAATTATTTCTTTTGACTCAGCAATTGTTTTTCAGTTGGAGACCGGATCCGTTGGCGAGGGCCACGGATGCTTTTCTTCAGGATTGGGCCGGGTCCCTCAATTATGCTTTTCCCCTCTTCGCCATGATCCCGAGGGTGGCGACTCAGATCAAACGGCAGAAAGCAGAGGTAATCCTGAGCACTCCAATTTGGAGAGCTCAGCCTTGGTTTCCGTTACTGTTGGAACTGGCGTGCGACTCTCCTCTACATCTTCCTTGGTCTCCGGACATGCTTCTAGGTCCGCAGGGCGAGAAGCATCCTCTGGTGCTGGAGAGACAGTTGCAGCTGATGGCCTGGAGGCTTTCAGGCAACAGTGGCACTTGCCTGGCATTCCGCAATCAGCTGAAAGGTTTATCAATAAGGCTTGGGCGCCCTCCTCTAGGAAGAGGTATTTCCCAGCTTGGAGAGTCTGGTGGAGTTGGTGCCTGGAACGGCATTTGGATCCCGTGGCAACCAGGCTTGTCCAAATCATGAATTTTTTGTCACAGAAAGCAGAGGAAGGATTGTCTTACAGGTCGGTAAATAATTTTCGATCAGCCATTTCTTCAAGCCATGTCAAGTTTGATAGAACTCCGGTGGGCATGCATCCGGTGGTGACTAAGCTTTTGAAGGGTGTGAGGGTTTCCAATCCTCTTTCTCCCAAGTATACGTTCCTTTGGGACGTGAACGTAGTTCTCCATTTGTTTGAGAGATGGCCTGATAATTCAGATCTATCTAGGAAGCAATTATCAGCAAAGTCAGCAATGCTTCTATGCTTGGCGGCTTGTCGACGATCTTCTGACGTGAAGGCCTTGGATCTTGCAGGTAGAGTTTGCACACCAGAAGGTGTTTCTTTTTCGATCCCTAGAAGAACTAAGACAATGTCTACCAGTATAGAATACTTTGCATTTCCATTTTCTAAAACGTTGTGTGTTGTTGATTGCTTGAAAGAATATGAACAGTGTACTAGATCGCTTAGGCAGAATCTGACGGGCCAATTGTTGATTTCACTCCGTAAACCTTTTAAACCTGTCTCTGCAGCTACCATTGCCAGATGGTTGCACCTTGTAATGGTCGAAGCTAGTATTGATACGCATTTATTTAGAGCGCACTCAGTTCGGGGTGCGATGGCCTCTAAATCTGTAGGTTTGGGTGTGTCGGTGCTGGATATTATGAAATCAGCTGATTGGTCCTCGGACTCCACTTTTCAACAGTTTTATTACAAGCCAGTTGGTGGTTTTGCATCCTGAGTGTTTCAAGCAGCTTTGAACGAGCTTAATCTGAGCCTCCGGTCCTGCCACAGAATGTAATATTTTTTCCTTTTTCCTAAGGTCGGAGCAAAAGTTGGAATAACAGGGATTTCCTTCCCGGTGCATTATGGTGGGACGTTCTTTCTGGGCGACTGATCATCTTCAAGCAGTTGTTTCTCCTTTGTGGGCGTTCTTTCAAGTTCTTGGTTCAGGACTCTTCGTAAGGCAGTTCGTTAAGCAAAGAAGGAGGAGTTCTCCTGAACGTTATGGATTATAATAGGGTCAAGGAGCTGTTGATTGGTGGACATATTGTGCAAAGCTTGTTGGGAAATGTAGTTAATGTTTTTTCTGTGTTTTGATTGGCTGCTGAATTTTGAGTAGTAAAGAAAGAGAAGCATAATCCTTGCCTCTGTGTCCTTAATAGAATTGAAAATTCTTGGTGCAATTGTTAGCAAATTTTACATTCAAAGTCGAAAGACAATCAAACATAAGCATTACTGACCCGGAAGATGAAATCCCCCCATTCCCCTCCCAGTATAGCAGCCTGACCCGTTCAGTTGTCAGAAACTGAAAATGTGAAAATGTAAAGGGTTTACCTGCTCAAGGTGCTTCGATAATCCTGCAAGAGAGAGGGACAGACCAATATCACCTCAGTGCAGTCACCGGTGCATAACACAAGGACCTTAAATTGAACCTATGCATCTGTTAGGCTTACATATATGTACTCCGAAAACTGCCATAATTACATACATGTGATATGAAATTAAAAAATGCAAAAAATATTTTTTTATCTCTGGGTGTTCTATATGTATCATACACGTGTCTATGATCTGCAATAAAATCAAACAGCAGAACATATGCAGAACATGTCTGAAAATGTTACTACAGCATGCCTCGTTTCTTGCTTTTGCTTTTTTACATTAACAGATGTTGGCTTTTAAGTAAGGTCATTCGCATTAGATATACACTGACGTCTTAAACTCGTTATTTAATGAGTGCAAGAGACCGAAGGGGAGCAGAAGGGAGTAATTAGATGCAGTCACATATATCCAGACCCAGGGCTCTCATACAAAGGCAGAGGGATGGGGAGCTTGTGATCAAGCGCCCAGTCCCTGACCCTGTATCTTCTGCTAACAGTCACTCTGCAGACAAGAAGAGGACACGGTATGGACATATCAACACAGAGGGGCAGATTTAAGAAAAGAGGTGCTGCACCCAATTCAGCGCCCCTTGGCACCCCCTCTAACTCCACCATGTGTGCGCTGTATTTAATATGCTGAGCATCATGGCAGTAGTTAGGGAACTAGCATCCACATTTTTGGCACTAACTCGCCGCTTTGCAGGATTAGCGTCAAACATTTTGATGCTAATCTTGCAAAGCACATTGAGCCCCATTATAATATAATGGGAGCCTCCTCTGAACGACTGCTCTGAGCAGGCGTTAAAAATGCTGAAACAAATGAGGCAAAGAGATCTTTTTGATTTTTTTGTGACATTTTTTCGGCCCCCCTAACGGGGGAACGCCTCCCTTGCATACATTATGCCTGGCGCAGACCTAACACGACGCAAGGGGTTACAATGCATACACTGCGCCACTATGTAAATTTGGCACAGCAATTCTTGCCTCGGGCCACATTAGCATACCAAAAATGATGGTAATGTGGCACAAGGAGGCGCTAGGCCCTCTTGAATCTGGGCAGAGTGATTAAACAGTCACAAAAGTGTCCAGTGAGAAACAAGCGAGGAGATGGGTGTTAGAGAATGCTGCAGAGCTTGCATAGCACCTGCTTCTGAAACATACTTGTCTTAGTGCTTGAGAAAGGGTGTTGGTGAGTGACAATTGCTTTACAAGTGCTACAGGTATGTGCTACACAGAGTCAGATAGAGCTCCACCAGGACTTCTAAAGCACCCCAGACTCGCCCGCTCACCAATGTGTTGGTGTGATAGAGAAGGTGCCCAAAATCTTCCTCGGGAACATATATCCGTTGTCCACTTCCACCACTGTCGCAACCCGCTTCCATTACTGGTGGCAGTCCACATTCACAACAGGTGCTGCCCACCGCCTACATGGACAAAACCCAAAGCCTTCGGTGGTCCCACTGCCCCTCCAACAACTTGCCCAATTGGGGCAAAGTGACCCAGGGTGTGCGTGAAACCGGCTTTAATTTTAGCTCAGAGTCGTGGATGTCGTATTGCTAGTTCACAGAACCAAAGCTGCACTGACCCCTTCGCAAGCCTTCCATGAGCACAATTGGTGCAGATCAGCCCAACACAGGGTATCGTTGAGTGATTGTCAGTGGTTAGACAAATTGAAGTCATTTCTCCCATCACCTTGTGAGCATTTGATGTGGGGAATGCGCCAGGGAATCCGCCAGGAAATGAGGCAGTGTGAGAGAGACTACCAGAGCACAAGGAGTCAACTTCCACTAGAGTGCTACGAGCACCCAACAGTAGGACGCTAGTAGAAAACGCGCGTGCAGCAAGACGAGATGCAGACTCCGCTATTGTCGGCCGTTGCAGACTGATATTTCTCTGAGTTTCAATTTGGTCCCGCAGTACCAGTGAGTGCAGTTTCACTTTCACCTAAGAAAGACTGCGAGGGATCATAGAGAGACTATCTAGGAGCAGGATTCTAAAAGAGAGGGCACAGGCTCCACCTCACTCTAGTGATGCAGGCGATGAAGATCCCCTTTGCTATTTATGGACACTCTCCTTTACAGGGTAAAGTCACTGTTCATGTTTCCTGGATCCCTTCTAATTTAATGAGTTTTACAAACAGTTTCCCAATGTTTGAAAGAACTCTGCTTAGTTCTGTGAGTAATTACAAGGCATGTTCAAAGTGTATAAACCTGACTGGGCTCACGTGACCCTATTGTTGTATTTGGTGACGCCAAGTGATACAAGAGGTCGACTGCTCAGCAAGGGAGATTGGCCAAGACAGAACACTGGGAACGATGGGGCCCAGAGTGTGGCGATGGATGCCTTGTTGAATGTGGTTGCAGATGTGTGCCCATAAAAGGCAGATTTGGCTAAGATTTCAAACTCTAAACAAAATAAAAAAGATTCACCATCTGGCTATCTGGATAGGTTCAAGCATGTGTTGGCATCTCTTGGGGCATTGCCAGCCCGGCGGAGATGGCTCAGGAAACTGTCGGTGCTTGATGACTATTTGAGTTGGCAAACTAAGAAGCTGGCAGAATTTCTGACGCTATTGATGTACTGTTCAGAGTTAGCGCCAACATTTTGAATCTGTTACTTTAAACCAATGCAAGAACTACACTATCTCCTCACTGAATTAGCTAAGAAAAGGCAAAGGCTTCAAAAGAGAAACTGCAACGTTGTCTTTCCCATGTGCATTATTTAGGTCAAGCAGGTAAGCATCACTTATCGACAGAACGGATTGAAGCCATATGTACGTTACCCTCTTACTTTCGTGGGTATGTCTGGGTATTGTAGACAGTGGGTTCTTTGCAAAATCATGGTTAAGAAGACACCCCTCAACCTTTGCAATGGCCTAAATGAAGGTGTACAAATAAAATAAATGCTCACCTCCATGCCCACCTTGAAGCTCCCTGATGATGCAAAACAGCTTTGATTGTGTTGTCATGAATGAGATGATTTGACCTTTGAGTACTAGTGCAGGATCACGGTGATCAGAAGAAGCCCCTCACAAACTATTCCTCTGCTTTAGCCCCCCAAAAAGCAGGACTCCCTCCATGCCTCAGCTCTCTAACCACCTTGTTGAAGCGTCAAAAAAAGATTGTGTTGAGTTGTGCTTGATTGTGACTGCTCCTCATTCTGTTGTTGCTGCCTCATCTCTACCAAGATCCAACACCTTTCCACTGCCAGGTTGTCCTGATATGCGACTCCATGGGTGTCTGCCTCCCTCGTCACTTTAGTCCGCAGTCCCACTCTGAACCCCGCATCATTGATGCCCACCTATGAAAATGGAGAACCCCACAACAGGCTTGTAGTTACACACGCGTAACAAAGCCCTGCAATGTTGTTAAAGATGCACCTATACCAAAGTGTGAACAAATCTACTTGGAAGATGGATTGTGCTTTAGACATGAAAGTGAGTGTGTTGCTTGTCACATTGTACACACTTTATATCAGGTTGTTGAGATGCTCTTGTTCCCTTTACCAAACATGCAGTCTGTCCAGGTCATCACAAACCAATGGGGCTACTATGTATGTTCCCTATTCTTTTGCAAAAGAATTTGTGTTTGTTAGAGGACCAGGCCTCTAAAATTGAAAAATAATATTGGACAAAGCAGAGTTGTACAAGGAACCCATAACGGTTGTGTAGAGATGGCTCAGGGCATGTGGTCGCACCTTCATTTTTGCTGCCTATGTCACAAGGGATAGTATAATTTGTGCCACGAAAAACCACTGATATGCGTGGGTCTTTCTTTGTACTGCCCAGAACCATTGCTATTCCTCTTTGAGGTGGTGCGGCATACTTCTACCTACTTGGACATCAATCCATACTTCTTGGCCCCTGTGAGCCCTGTGCTCACCCTATGGCCTGCTCCGGGTTCTGTGACTTTCGTTGTTAGTGCTTTGTTTGGACAGGAACGTCCCTTGCATGGTGTACACTTGTGTTCCCTTCCCTGAGTACCCAGCTGCGAGTATTTGGTGACCTACTTTTACATTTTTGGCTTTAGACTCACACTGACCTAAGGCGTGCATATAGGAGAAGGGCCTGTCCCTACCAATGAGTGATACCCTGGGCCTGTCCTGTGTCCAGCAGGAGACACCGAGCACGCCCTCACTTGTCTGACAGTGAACTACTGTCCCTGCCGTGGAGTTAGCATGGGACAGCGGTGGTGGCAGTGAACCATGATTTGTGAATCCACAGTTCTGACTATTGTGCGCTTGTGTAAATCTTTGCTTCTACTCTCTAACCCAAATTCTAGCGCTAACGTTCCAAGTGTATGTTATGCACGTGCATGAATGTGGTCTGTGTGGTACATGCATTGTGTGTATCAGTGAGGCTCAGGTTCCATTTTGAAGCCCTTGGCCTGTTCCTGTGCACAAGAAGAGAGGGAGCATTTTCCAGACATTGGAAGTAAGTTGCTGACATTCCTGAAGCTGGAGGGAGGAGCCCCAGACACGAAAGTGGGGAAAGAAGAGGCCTGGCTCCTTTAGGCATTTGATTAGGTCATCTTGCTGTGAGGAACTGCAAATACGTCTTCATGAGTGCTGCCCTTTGGAAGGGGGTGGGGATGAAGGTTGGAACTCCAGTCTCTGTTGTTCATAGCGCAAAGGGTGCTTCAGGTGCCTTTTTGCCTCTTTATGATTACTATTTGGTGTAGTTGTAGGTAGCCCAATGCAAAAAGCTCACACCTCTTTGCGTGTTTGTTGTGGGCACCTTAGGCTGTGAGAAATATCACTGTAAACAAATGCTGTGTGTGGCCGCACCCTAGAAAGGATAAGAAAGGAGAACCACCCCAAAGCGTTCCTCAAAGTGCATTCCGAGAATCCACATTCCCGAGTGCTTTGATTGTATACACACGGAAGCCAGTGCCCCACTGGTTGTGCCAGTGTTAGGGTTCTCTTTGACTAAGGAAGGGATGCTCCGCACAGTACTCAGAGGGCCTATGTTTACCAGGCAGGTCGCTCCCCTGACCGCCACGCAGCCTCTGTGTGACCGCTGACCGCTGCTTCTTTCCTGTGTCCTTTTGCTGCCTCAAGCTTGCTCTCCTCACCTTTTTGCCCAGTTGCGGCCCCAATCTCTGGTTCCCTGCTCACCGCGTCTCCCCCTCGCCGCCCGTTTTCCCGCCGCCGCGTCCCGTAGCTCCGCCCCCCTCGAACCCCATTGGCCGCCCTGCTCCCACCTCCCAGCTGCTCCTCCCTCCCTCTCCTACTCATATGGAGGCCGTGCAGCGGTAGAGAGAGCGACCTCTGACCCTGTTTACCAGGCAGGTTGCTCCCCTCACCGCCACGCAGCCCCTGTGTGACCGCTGACCGCTGCTTCTTTCCTGTGTCCTTTTGCTGCCTCAAGCTTGCTCTCCTCACCTTTTTGCCCAGTTGCGGCCCCAATCTCTGGTTCCCTGCTCACCGCGTCTCCCCCTCGCCGCCCGTTTTCCCGCCGCCGCGTCCCGTAGCTCCGCCCCCCTCGCACCCCATTGGCCGCCCCGCTCCCACCTCCCAGCTGCTCCTCCCTCCCTCTCCTACTCATATGGAGGCCGCGCAGCGGTAGAGAGAGCGACCTCTGACTCTGTTTACCAGGCAGGTCACTCCCCTCACCGCCACGCAGCCCCTGTGTGACCGCTGACCGCTGCTTCTTTCCTGTGTCCTTTTGCTGCCTCAAGCTTGCTCTCCTCACCTTTTTGCCAAGTTGCGGCCCCAATCTCTGGTTCCCTGCTCACCGCGTCTCCCCCTCGGCGCCCGTTTTCCCGCCGCCGCGTCCCGTAGCTCCGCCCCCCTCGCACCCCATTGGCCGCCCCGCTCCCACCTCCCAGCTGCTCCTCCCTCCCTCTCCTACTCATATGGAGGCCGCGCCAAAGGCAAGCCCATCTGCGCCCGTCCGCGCCTGGCCCACGCCCAGCGCCAGACCCCCTGGTCCCCTCAGAGGCCAGCCGACCTGCAAGACCTACAACGCCGCCACTCTCATCGCAATCAACACCGGCCGGAGACCCGGCTGCTGCAGAGCCACCCCCAGACGCACCCACGGGCCCTTCACCTGCCAATCCTGCAAGTTCTCCTGCGTCCAAACCCGCACCGCACCCGCCAAACCAAGCACCAGCAGCAACCACCTGAAGTGCATCCTGCTCAACACCTGCTCCATCCACAGACACGCCGTGGAACTCTGGAACCTGCTCGACACCACATCTCCAGACGTCGCCTTCCTCACAGAAACCCGGATGAACGCCTCCTCAGCGCCCGACATCGCCATCGCCATCCCGGAAGGGTACAAGATCACACGGAGGAACCGCGTCAACCAGACAGGAGGAGGCATCGCCATCGTCAACAAGAACACCATCCGCATCACGACCAACTCCGACGACACCCTCACAGCCGCCGAACACCTCCACTTCCAGATACACACCGACCCCAAGACCACACTCAGAGGCACCCTCATCTACAGACCCCCAGGACCCCGCACACAGTTCAACGAAGACATCGCAGACTTCATCAGCTCACACGCCCTCCCCTCCGCTGACTACATCCTCCTAGGGGACCTCAACTTCCACCTGGAGAACAACAGCGACAACAACACCACCACCCTGCTGGACAACCTCGCCAACCTCGGACTCAAGCAACTGGTCAACACCCCCACCCACTACGCCGGACACACGCTTGACCCTGTCTTCTCCTCCAGCAAGTACATCTCCTTCAGCCACTCCACCGGACTCCACTGGACAGACCACAGCTGCGTCCACTTCAGCTTCAGAAGAACCACGACTCACCACCACCCACAACAGGCTCCCCGCAGGAGCTGGAACAAGATACCACCGACCAGCTCTCCACATCACTGAGCCAGAACCCCCCCGCCAGCTCAACGGACCCCAACCAAGCAGCCAACAACCTCACACAGTGGATCACCAACAGCGCCGACAACCTCGCACCTCTGAAATCCCATCCCATCAGGCACAACAGCAAGAAAGCCTCCTGGTTCAACATCGACCTCAAGAACTCCAAGAAGAATTGCTGCACTCTAGAGAAAGCCTGGCGAAAAAACCTGACTACAGACAACATGACCGCCCTCAAGCATGCCTCCCGCAAACACCACCAGCTGATCCACACCACCAAGAAGACAGCATTCAAAGAACGACTAGACGACAATGCATACAACAGCAAGGAACTCTTCAACATCGTCAAAGAGCTCTCCAACCCCAGCGCCGGAAACAACGACTACACTCCCTCACAAGACCTCTGCGACTCACTCGCCTCGTTCTTTCACCGCAAGATCGCCGACATACACAAGAGCTTCGGCACACAGACCACGCACCCAACCACCAAACCGACGCCCCCCAACACCACCCTCCGCGCCTGGACCCCGGTCAGCACCAAAGACACCATACATACGATGAACACCATCCATTCCGGATCACCAACCGACCCATGCCCCCACCACATCTTTAACAAGGCCGACTCCATCATCGCACCCCATCTCCCGGACATCATCAACTGCTCCTTCAACACCGCCACCTTCCCGGAGAGCTGGAAGCATGCCGAACTCAGGGCCCTCCTGAAGAAACCTTCAGCTTACCCCACCGACCTCAAGAACTACCGCCCCATCTCGCTCCTCCCGTTTCCCGCCAAAGTCATTGAGAAGACCATCAACAGACAGCTAGCCGCCTTCCTCGAGACTAATGGATCCCTCGACCACTCGCAGTCCGGCTTCCGAGCCAACCACAGCACCAAAACTGCCCTCATCGCAGCCACTGACGACATCCGAGCCCTGCTCGATAACAGGGAAACAGCGGCACTCATCCTCCTGGACCTCTCCGCAGCGTTCGATACTGTCTGCCACCACACCCTAGTGCAGCGCCTCCGCATCATCAGAATCCAAGAGAAGGCACTAGAGTGGATCACCTTGTTCCTCGCCGGAAGAACCCAGAGAGTCCGCCTCCCCCCGTTCAGATCCGAGGCCACCGAAGTCATCTGCGGCGTACCACAAGGATCGTCTCTTAGCCCCACCCTCTTCAACGTCTACATGAGCCCCCTCGCAGCCATCGCACGCCAACACAACCTCAACATCATCTCCTACGCCGATGACACCCAACTGATCCTCTCCCTCACCAACGACCCAGCCACCGCCAGAACCAACCTGCACGAAGGGATGAAGGACGTAGCCGAGTGGATGATGAACAGCCACCTGAAACTGAACTCAGACAAGACGGAAGTCCTCATCCTTGGATCATCACCCTCTGCCTGGGATGACTCCTGGTGGCACCCTGCCCTGGGCAGCGCACCCAAACCAACGGACCACGCACGCAACCTGGGCTTCATCCTGGACTCCTCCCTGTCGATGACCAGACAAGTCAACGCCGTCTCATCATCATGCTTCAACATCCTACGCATGCTCCAAAAGATCTTCCGTTGGATCCCCACCGAAACCAGGAAGACGGTCACCCAGGCACTCGTCACCAGTCGACTGGACTACGGAAACACCCTCTACACCGGAACCACGGCCAAACTACAGAAAAGACTCCAACGCATCCAGAACGCCTCCGCACGCCTCATCCTCGACATCCCCCGACACAGCCACATCTCCGGACACCTGAGAGACCTGCACTGGCTCCCCGTCAGCAAGAGAATCACGTTCCGTCTCCTCACCCACGCACACAAGGGCCTCCACGACCTGGGCCCCAGGTACCTCAACAACCGCCTGACGTTCTACACTCCCACCCGCCAGTTACGATCGACCAGCCACGCCCTCGCCGCCGTTCCACGCATTAGAAAAGCCACCATGGGAGGAAGATCCTTCTCCTACCTGGCAGCCAAGACTTGGAACTCCCTCCCCATCCACCTCCGTCTGACCCAAGACCACCTCTCCTTCAGGAAGCAACTCAAGACCTGGCTGTTCGAGCAGTAGCGGTCCCCCGTCCCCCAGCGCCTTGAGACCCTCTGGGTGAGTAGCGCGCTTTACAAATTTTTTGATTGATTGATTGATTATGTGTAACCAGAGCCATGTTTGCCTGACAGCCAGCATCCCAGAGGTGAGAGAGTATCACCTGATGTCTTCCCTGAAAAGAAGAAGCTGTTCCTCTGACATGAAGTGCCTAGAAGCCAACCTGCCTGTTGAGAGATGGAAGGACCTGTCCCCCCTGCAGTGGTTGTGACCTTCCAAGGAAAGGCAGAAGCAGCTTGACCCTCTCCCCTGCAGTGTGTGGGTCTGCCAGAAAAGGAAGACTGAGGACAGTGATCTGCATGTCGGAAGAGCGTGGGAGCAGTTTGTGTACAAACCGTTCTAGTTGGAAACTCCATCAACAAGAGTGCCTAGCAGAGGTGTGCCAGAACGAAATGTACAGCTGTATCGGAGGAACTGTGCCTGAGGGAGAATGAGCCACTCTAGAGAGTGGCCTAAGGTGAACCATGACCTTTAACCCTGTGGCCCAACCCACATCTCAAGCAGGTTTGTTGACAGCCAGTGGTCTGAATCCATGCACGGCTGTGCTTAATTTAACCCACTGGTTGCCGGTGGGGGCCACCAGCACTCATTTGTGAGGACCAGCACTTATTTTTCCTCATCAGACATTTCCCAAGAGCTAGAGAGCAAAAAACACACAAACGGGAAGAGACGGAGGAAGCGAAACATGAAAAACTGTCAGAAAAGGAGGAAGCAGGAACCTGCAAGAGTGAGATAGAGGGTAAGGAGGTGTCAGGCAGTGGATGAAAGCGGCCCCAGGTGGATTCAAGGCTATGCAGTGTTGGTATTCAGCGCCCTGAATGACAGTGAGCAGTGCTTTAGGCACCGGCACTCATTATTTTACAAATTAAGCACTGACGCCAGGGCCCAACACACTTGCAAGGACTCTGGGCGGTGGCCTCCATTGCTGGCTGCTGTGGCCTGAGCTTGGAGAACCTGCATCCGGGGTATCTGCCCCTAGAAGGGAGCGAGTATGACGCATGCTACGGATACACTCTGTCCACCCAAGGAGGACTCGCTCTGCGCTGTTTCGTGCATTAACATTCTTTGCAGTCGCTCGTGGTTTCACACAATGCACCCCCGGGACTGTAACACGTATTGCACACTGCACTCTCTCAAGCTTTCACATTCCCTCCACTTTCAGGTTATCACATCCTCTGTGCTCTCTCAGGTTGTCACATCCTCTGTGCTCTCTCAGGATGTCACATCCTCTGTGCTCTCTCAGGTTATCACATCCTCTGTGCTCTCTCAGGATGTCACATCTTCTGTGCTCTCTCAGGATGTCACATCCTCTGTGCTCTCTCAGGTTATCACATCCTCCGTGCTCTCTCAGGTTATCACATCCTCTGTGCTCTCTCATCTCAGATGTCACATCCTCTGTGCTCTCTCAAGATGTCACATCCTCTGTGCTCTCTCAGGTTATCACATCCTCTGTGCTCTCTCAGGTTATCACATCCTCTGTGCTCTCTCATCTCAGATGTCACATCCTCTGTGCTCTCTCAAGATGTCACATCCTCTGTGCTCTCTCAGGATGTCACATCCTCTGTGTCTCTCAGGTTGTCACATCCTCTGTGCTCTATCAGGTTATCACATCCTCTGTGCTCTCTCAGGATGTCACATCCTCTGTGTCTCTCAGGTTGTCACATCCTCTGTGCTCTTTCAGGTTATCACATCCTCGAAGCTCTCTCAGGTTACCACATCCTCTGTGCTCTCTCAGGTTATCACATCCTCGAAGCTCTCTCATCTCAGATGTCACATCCTCTGTGCTCTCTCAAGATGTCACATCCTCTGTGCTCTCTCAGGATGTCACATCCTCTGTGCTCTCTGAGGTTATCACATCCTCTGTGCTCTCTCGGGATGTCACATCCTCTGTGCTCTCTCAGGTTATCACATCCTCTGTGCTCTCTCAGATTATCACATCCTCTGTGCTCTCTCAGGATGTCACATCCTCTGTGCTCTCTCAGGTTATCACATCCTCTGTGCTCTCTCAGGTTATCGCATCCTCTGTGCTCTCTCAGGATGTCACATCCCCTGTGCTCTCTCAGGTTATCACATCCTCTGTGCTCTCTCAGATTATCGCATCCTCTGTGCTCTCTCAGGATGTCACATCCTCTGTGCTCTCTCAGGTTATCACATCCTCTGTGCTCTCTCAGGTTATCGCATCCTCTGTGCTCTCTCAGGATGTCACATCCTCTGTGCTCTCTCAGGTTATCACATCCTCTGTGCTCTCTCAGGTTATCGCATCCTCTGTGCTCTCTCAGGATGTCACATCCTCTGTGCTCTCTCAGTCTGTCACTTCCATTATAGCTGTGCTCTCTTGCAGTCACATTCTTTGCACCTGTGTTCCCTTTGAACATGTAATTCCCTGCTCCTGCACCCGTAGGCTGCCACATCTTCATTCCCTTCATTCTTGTGGTCAGTTACATCATCTGCCCCTGCAGTCTCGGTCCTGTGTCTGTCACAAGCCTTGTCTCTGAACTCTCTTAGGCAGTCACTTTTTAAGTTTTCACATACTCAGAATCTGTATCACTGTACTCTCTAGCCTGTGCACTTGTCTTATTTAGGTCTTGGTTACACACAGCTTCAGCTGTCTGTTAACCAGACCTATTGACCCATACTTATGGAAGCTTAGCATCGCCTCAGTGGCATTTATTTTGGCCCTAAAGCACAGCTAACGTAGCTCCATTTTTATATTTTGATGCTAGACCCTTCTAGCTTCAAAATATTGGAGTTAGCGCCATTTTTAGGATGTGCAAACCCATCCTGCGTCAAGGAGATGGAAGGTAGGCATTCCCGTCCTAAAAATGACCCTAGCCCCCCAGCCCCATATTTAACTTCCGGCGCAGAAACGGCGTGTGAGTGGGAGGCAGACCAAAATAATGACGCTAAGCCCTCCTAGCGCCCTTATTCAATGACGGGTCAGATCAGGCGTTAAAGTGCAGGTATGCCCATTTCCATGGCAGAACACCATGGAATGGTCGCAAAGCTGCCCAACCCAAGCCCCAGCAACACCAGCACCCGCACCACAGGGACACTACAGGAGGAGCGAGCCCATCCCAGGTAAGTTGCAGGGAAGTGTTTGTGTGTGGTGTGCCATTGGAAGCCCCTTACATGGGGCCCCCTGCCTGGCACTGGGTATGCAGGGCTTGCCCAGGAGACACTAGGCCCCTGTAGTGGGCATTGCGGTGGTGGTAATGTCTCCTGTCCATACTTAGACAGGAGACATTTTTTGGCTGCTTTTACATCAAAACATGATGCTAGGCTGATTAGCGGCAGAAATATTGCCGCTAACCAGCCTAATGTCATTTCTGACCCACTATCGCCATTTCACCTAACGCCATCCCCCACCGGCTAGTGTCTTTTTTGTGTGACGCTAACCATTCCTTAGCGCCATGGTGCTTCATTTCATAGATATGGCGCATGGATGGCTGTAAGGAATCGCGTTAGCCAGGGTTAAAAACAATTCCGCACAACTGCGTCAGTGCAGTTGTGCGCCATTTTTTACAAATATGGGCCACTGTTTCTAATATACATATGGTGGGCTTTGAGTCGGCCCCTCGCTCATGATTGGATACCTTTTTTGCTCATCTCTGTTGTACCTTCTTGTTTCTTTGGCTTTATTCCCTATTCTTATCTTGTCCCACCAGGAGCATTTATGTCCCAGAGTGTTCTGACTGAGCAAGTTGTATCCTCATTGTGCATCGTTGAGGGACTCTTTCCTTGTATCAACACCCCAAAGGGGTGCATGTGTTTCCGTGCTTTTCTCTATCTTGTTTTTTAATTTCATTTTGTTTACGCGGGCCCAGCAGTTGGGAAGTGCAACCGGGATGTTCTTGTCTTTTTCTAGAGGAAGAGCACATGTTCTTTTCTTTTTTCCTCTTAGTTTATTGGGCATTCTATTTGTGAGAAAATTCCCTTCTTGGGATCACCCTCGCTTTTTGCTAGATCTAGTGCTGGTTTACTGACTGTGAACACTGGGGAGCTGACATCCAGTGCCCGCTGTATGTGCTTTGACCCCTGAAGTATATGTGCAATTGGCTAATCCCTGATTGGCTCATTTAACTTAGCTGTAAATCCCTACTACATGGTAGCCCATGGACTGTACGTTAAATGTCACTGTTGGGCTGCAGCACACATTGTGGCCACCACTAAAATGACAGTGCACACATGCTTTCAGGCCTGCCCCTGCAGCCTGAGAGTGCAGTTTTAAAATTACTAATCCAACCTGGCAAAAACACCTTTTGGCAGGCCTAAAACTGCATTTTTAATACTTCTAGGTCACTCCTAAAGTAAGCCTTCCAAGACCATTAGGCAGAATGCATAGTATTCAAAACATAGGACCTGCGTATTTACGTTTTACATGTCCTCACAGTGAAAAATCTCGAAAGTCGTTTTTCATTGTCCCAAGGCTGGCTCTCCAACAGAAAAGCACTGGTTTACATTATAACACTTTAGAATGCATAATGGTTTGAGAATAGATAAAACTATGGTTCAAGGGTTCACATTTATATTCATTTAAAATCCATACTGATGGTGAAGTCAGATTTGAAACTGCTATTTTGAAAATTCCACTTTTAGAAAGTTTCTCACTTAAAAATGCTCCTAGAGGAATTGCTTAGATATAGTTTGTGTACATAGGATCCAGTCCTCAATTAATTAATAAGACAATTCTGTACTGTTCAAACCCAATATATTAATCAAAAGGATTCAGGAAGTTCAAAAAATGTACCACAGATACAACCAATGTAGATCTGATAAACAACAACACTGTAAATAAACCCCCCTAGATCACACTATTGCATCCCAATAGAAGATCCAGGAAGGGGTCACAACCCTCCTCTTGACACAGTCCTGCAGTGCCCACGCCTGTGGCCCCCTGCCCAGCCCCCTCGTAATGCGCACTGTCTGCTGTGCCCTGTGGCCCCCTGCCCAGCCCCCTCGTAATGCGCACTGTCTGCTGTGCCCTGTGGCCCCCTGCCCAGCCCCCTCGTAATGCGCACTGTCTGCTGTGCCCTGTGGCCCCCTGCCCAGCCCCCTCGTAATGCGCACTGTCTGCTGTGCCCTGTGGCCCCCTGCCCAGCACCCTCGTAATGCGCACTGTCTGCTGTGCCCTGTGGCCCCCTGCCCAGCCCCCTCGTAATGCGCACTGTCTGCTGTGCCCTGTGGCCCCCTGCCCAGCCCCCTCGTAATGCGCACTGTCTGCTGTGCCCTGTGGCCCCCTGCCCAGCCCCCTCGTAATGCGCACTGTCTGCTGTGCCCTGTGGCCCCCTGCCCAGCATCCTCGTAATGCGCACTGTCTGCTGTGCCCTGTGGCCCCCTGCCCAGCATCCTCGTAATGCGCACTGTCTGCTGTGCCCTGTGGCCCCCTGCCCAGCATCCTCGTAATGCGCACTGTCTGCTGTGCCCTGTGGCCCCCTATCCAGCACCCTCGTAATACACACTGTCTGCTGTGCCCTGTGGCCCCCTGTCCAGCACCCTCGTAATGCGCACTGTCTGCTGTGCCACCTATGGGTGGCAGCATTACCGCCGGCTACTGGGCTGACAGGCGGAAACAGTGGTTTTCACCGATCAGCCAGCGGTAAAGTCACAATGGGTCTGGCGGGGAGGTCGCCACTACAGTGGCGGCCACCCTGTCGGGAGTTTGGCGGACGGGTGTTCCCATCCGCCGAACTCGTAATCTGGGCCTATATTTCTAAACAAGCCGGGGTCTAATTGAAGAGCACAATGTTGGTTTTCCTCCTTTCCCATGTGGAGAAATTATTTATTTCCTTTGTGATTATAGTGGAATGATTTAATGGATAGCGCATTTAAGATACATCCGCAGTGTGCAGGCTCGTTCATTTATCCTATCCTGATACAGATAGTGCGCCACTGAAGGACGCAGACAGACGCTTGTATTTTGAACAATCTTGAGCACCTAACAAATATGTAATTTTATTGTTTTGCTTCAGCTTGATTGGTCAGTCTTGTGAGAACTGAGTGCTAGTTCTTGTGTAATTTTACAGCAGATAGGAGAATAGAGCAGAACAGAGCAGGAGATCTAAGCTCTCTCTGGATGAGAGGACTGACCTTTTCCCTTTTGAGGTGACTTCATGCTGGTTTGTCCTCTGCTTAGTAAGATTTAATCTAATTTTGATTGCCTAATAATTTAAGTATTTATATCCTGGTTATAAATCGCTGCTAACCTGATTTTTAGCCTTCTGTAAACCATTCACTTTTAATAAGCCTTCATGGTTTAATACTAGAATGTTTTGAACTCTTTGTGTAGCCTAACATGCTTCACATAATACTGAATCTACTGATTTGTTGACAGGGCTCAGGTGTGGAGCGCCAGCATCCCTAGGGGAATAACAGAGCTCAATGCCCATCCAGAGAAGGGCTTCATGCTTCTTGAGTTTGCATAAAGAAAAGCGCTACGATGGGGCAAAGTCCTCTTCTGAATGAAGGTCTTGTTGACCAAAAGCATCAGACATAGGTTTTCCATTGCTTGGACGCTTGGACACGTGTGGGTCTCTGTGTGGCGTGTAGCACGCGGGGATCGTCGGAACATGTACTCTGGGTTTGCCTGTAGTGTTCCTCCCACAGGACTTACATGCTCATAGCAACATGGGCACCGGTCTGGATACAGTGAGCTCCACATGGCGTGGAACCAAAAATCAGTAGAGCATTTTGTCCACTGAATGCATTGTGGAGTGTATATATGTGTGTATCTATGCAATGACTGTACAGCACAATCTCAGCAAAGAGTCAGCAGAGCGATGTTCAGTTTCAAAGCCAAGATACATTCAATGATTAACTGTAGAGAAAGCTGGATCCTGAGAGTAAGAGTGGAATGTGTAAGCAGGAGATGCTGACATGTTGTGCTGTGTTCAAAGCGTAGAACAGATGCAATAAGTACTACTGGCCAGATTTACAAGGCCCAATCACCACAAAAAGTGACACTCCAGTGGCACAATGCCCTGCACCCTATTTACAAGGCGGTGTTAAACCACCTTCTGCGGCTTAACTCCATCTTGTAAATACGGCCCCTTCACACACAGCACTTTGCGTGGAAGGTGCGTGCAACGGGTGTTGCTGTGGGCGTGCCACAGCTTCACTCATTGCATTTTGACGCTGCCTCAGATTTACTAGTTTTCGTAAACCTGAGGCAGCACCAAAATCTACTGCCACCCCAGGGGTGGTGTTAGAGTGGCACAACGATGAGAAGTGCGTTCATTTCTCCTCATATTTTGCTCTTTCTATGCGTGCTGCATTCTGAAGCGTAAATAGAAAGAGCAAATCACCGTATAAGATCATTTTTGTGCTGGAAGGTGTCCCTTGCTGCAAAAAAACAATCTCCCCCTCAACGCAGCCATGCTTGCACCATGGCACAAGGTGGCTCTGTTGGCACTTGGCAGCAAGTTTAGCACCAGCGCAGAGGGAAACACAGGGGTGCGCCGTATTCTTGTAAATACAAAGCATCCCTGCGTTTTGAAAATGATGTTGCGCGGTGCTACCAAATTCAGTGCGGCCCGTGCACCATCATTTTCTAATAAATCTGGCCCTAGGGGTTTAGATAGTAAGGCCCAGAGTTACTGAGATTTTGCATGGGGTTGCGTCACTTGTGGTGCACCCCAACACAAAATCTATTTTGGCATTTACTAAGCCATGTAAACTTGATTCATGTGGCAGTGCTTGGTTTAGTAAATACAAAGTAATGCCCCGCAGCACATAGTTTTGCCTTGTGCTACTTTGTGTCAGGGAAGCGTTACACGGATGTTCCCATGCATCCACCCATGTATTGTAACGCACACACAGATTTACAAAGATTTGTAAACCAGGTTTTGAGCCAAAATGGTGCATCTACATGACAGACGCGTAATGAGGGGAAATATCATCACGTCTCCACGTTACCTCCTCTTTCCGCGTGTTGCACTGCAGTGCAGGGGTGGCGTTAGGTAACACACAGTGCAGCAGAACTAGAAGAGAGCAGATATGGCACACTTCTGCTCTTCTTTGGAAAGCAATGCATTGCACCAAGTTACCTTACTGTGTTGCTTAAGATATTAGTAAATCTGCCCCTGTGTGCTGTTCATACATTATTGATGACAAAACACGTACAATACTCCAGACATGATCTCAGATTGCACAGTGAACAGCACAAGCCTCACACATTTTGCTCCCTCACCTGCAGGAAGCTCTCTGCTGACTGATGACACTTGGCCTGTATCTCCTTGATCAGGGCATCGAGAGGTGATATTTGACCTGATAGTTCAGCCACCTTTGCGTTCTCGGACATGGTGATTTTCCTGTCCATCACTGCCAGTCTCTTCAGCATGTCCTGTTCTTGTACTTTCAGTCGCTGATAAAGTCGCTGAAATTCAGCCACAAGTCTCTGCCTCCCAGTCACCAGCTTGATCTGTCAGCAGGAAGGATAGATTAGTTGTATATTCCGCTGTTTGATGCACAAAGATTTGAGAGACCCATACAAGACGGGCCACTGCTATATACCAGAATGACACCAAATTGGTATATTGTTTAGGTTCATTTATATTAATTGAGGAACCACTTTCAAATATGAAATTGAGTTCTGTTAACACAATCACATCTTCCACTGGAGGCCGCCATTAGATCATGGTGAATCGAGGATTAAAGGCCTAATTTCGATATTGGCGATTAAGTTACTCTGTCACAACGGTGACCGATATCCCATCCGCTGACATCTAAATATATATATATTTATATCCTATGGAATTTAGATTTCAGTGGAAGGGATGTCCATCACCGTTATGACAGAGTAACTCATCTGCCAATATCTAAATCAAGCCCTAAATTGCCTCATGCGCACGGCCTATCCGAATACAGGTGCCAGGTATCAGACAGAGATTGTGCTCCCCCTGCACTCTGGCAGGATCCTCTGATTGGCTACTCCACACTCTTTCCAGCTATGACTAATCACAGAACTAAAGCATAGGTTCCAATCAATGGGAGGACAGATGGTGCATCCTTGCCACACCCCGTGGGGCGCAAACTGCCCTTCAGTCATCTTCTGTATTATTTTACTGTATAAAAGTAGCTACAATGCAACATGAGTGACTCTACTAACTAGCTAGATAAAAGAAGTATTTACTAAAAACAGGATTTCCCCAAATGATTTCAGTTCCACTCTTGGGTAGTTACCTAGGGTGACTCTAACAGGAGCTCCTTCTTAATTCAAAATGAGAATTAGACGTGATGGGAACCTCACCTGCAAGCAGAACAGACACAGTGACAGACCAGCACACGTGCGCTGATGTGAAATGGGGAGAGCAGTTCTGGAGGACGTTAATGTGGCAGCAGAAGTTCAGTACAATGAAGGGAAGTATTACTACGGTGGTGGTGGATGTCGGTGGATGTCGGTGTGCCTTCATGAAGTGTGAGTGAAGTTGTATGTGGTGGATGTCAGTGGATGTCGGTGTGCCTCCATGAAGTGTGAGTGAAGTTGTGTGTGGTGGGTCAGTGGATGTCGGTGTGCCTCCATGAAGTGTGAGTGAAGTTGTGTGTGGTGGATGTCAGTGGATGTCGGTGTGCCTCTGTGAGAAAGTAGCCTCTTTCTAGCCTTGTTACCCCCACTTTTGGCCTGTTTGTGAGTGTATGTCAGGGTGTTTTCACTGTCTCACTGGGATCCTGCTAGCCAGGGCCCAGTGCTCATAGTGAAAACCCTATGTTTTCAGTATGTTTGTTATGTGTCACTGGGACCCTGCTAGTCAGGACCCCAGTGCTCATAAGTTTGTGGCCTATATGTATGTGTTCCCTGTGTGGTGCCTAACTGTCTCACTGAGGCTCTGCTAACCAGAACCTCAGTGGTTATGCTCTCTCATTTCTTTCAAATTGTCACTAACAGGCTAGTGACCAATTTTACCAATTTACATTGGCTTACTGGAACACCCTTATAATTCCCTAGTATATGGTACTGAGGTACCCAGGGTATTGGGGTTCCAGGAGATCCCTATGGGCTGCAGCATTTCTTTTGCCACCCATAGGGAGCTCTGACAATTCTTACACAGGCCTGCCACTGCAGCCTGAGTGAAATAACGTCCACGTTATTTCACAGCCATTTTACACTGCACTTAATTAACTTATAAGTCACCTATATGTCTAACCTTTACCTGGTAAAGGTTAGGTGCAAAGTTACTTAGTGTGAGGGCACCCTGGCACTAGCCAAGGTGCCCCCACATTGTTCAGGGCCAATTCCCTGAACTTTGTGAGTGCGGGGACACCATTACACGCGTGCACTACATATAGGTCACTACCTATATGTAGCTTCACAATGGTAACTCCGAATATGGCCATGTAACATGTCTAAGATTATGGAATTGCCCCCTCTATGCCATCCTGGCATTGTTGGCACAATTCCATGATCCCAGTGGTCTGTAGCACAGACCCTGGCACTGCCAAACTGCCTTTCCTGGGGTTTCACTGCAGCTGCTGCTGCTGCCAACCCCTCAGACAGGTTTCTGCCCTCCTGGGGTCAAGCCAGGCTTGTCCCAGGATGGCAGAACAAAGGACTTCCTCTGAGAGAGGGTGTTACACCCTCTCCCTTTGGAAAATGGTGTGAAGGCAGGGGAGGAGTAGCCTCCCCCAGCCTCTGGAAATGCTTTCTTGGGCACAGATGTGCCCAATTCTGCATAAGCCAGTCTACACCGGTTCAAGGGACCCCTTAGCCCTGCTCTGGCGTGAAACTGGACAAAGGAAAGGGGAGTGACCACTCCCCTGACCTGCACCTCCCCTGGGAGGTGTCCAGAGCTCCTCCAGTGTGCTCCAGACCTCTGCCATCTTGGAAACAGAGGTGCTGCTGGCACACTGGACTGCTCTGAGTGGCCAGTGCCACCAGGTGACGTCAGAGACTCCTTCTGATAGGCTCCTCCAGGTGTTGCTAGCCTATCCTCTCTCCTAGGTAGCCAAACCCTCTTTTCTGGCTATTTAGGGTCTCTGTCTCTGGGGAAACTTTAGATAACGAATGCAAGAGCTCATCAGAGTTCCTCTGCATCTCTCTCTTCACCTTCTGCCAAGGAATCGACTGCTGACCGCGCTGGAAGCCTGCAAAACTGCAACATAGTAGCAAAGACAACTACTGCAACTCTGTAACGCTGATCCCGCCGCCTTCTCGACTGTTTTCCTGGTGGTGCATGCTGTGGGGGTAGTCTGCCTCCTCTCTGCACTAGAAGCTTCGAAGAAATCTCCTGTGGGTCGACGGAATCTTCCCCCTGCTACCGCAGGCACCAAAAAGCTGCATTACTGGTCCCTTGGGTCTCCTTTCAGCATGACGAGCGAGGTCCCTTGAATCCAGCAACTCTGTCCAAGTGACTCCCACAGTCCAGTGACTCTTCAGTCCAAGTTTGGTGGAGGTAAGTCCTTGCCTCCCCACGCCAGACTGCATTGTTGGAAACTGCGTCTTTTGCAACTACTCCGGCTTCCGTGCACTTCCGGCAGAAATCCTTTGTGCAGAGCCAAGCCTGGGTCCACAGCACTCTAACCTGCATTGCACGACTTTCTAAGTTGGTCTCCGGCGACGTGGGACTCCTTTGTGCAACTTTGGCGAGCACCATTTCACTCATCCTCGTAGTGCCTGTTTCTGGCACTTCTCCGGGTGCTACCTGCTGCTAAGAGAGCTCCTTGTCTTGCTCGACGTCCCCTCTATCTCCTGGTCCAATTTGCGACCTCCTGGTCCCTCCTGGGCCACAACAGCATCCAAAAACGCTAACCGCACGATTTGCAGCTAGCAAGGCTTGTTGGCGTTCTTTCGGCGGGAAAATACTTCTGCACAACTCTCCACGGCAAGAGGGATCCGTCCACCAAAGGGGAAGTCTCTAGCCCTTTTCGTTCCTGCAGAAACCTCAGCTTCTTCTGTCCAGTAGAAGCTTCTTTGCACCCACAGCTGGCATTTCCTGGGCATTTGCCCATCTTCGACTTGCTTGTGACTTTTGGACTTGGTCCCCTTGTTCCACAGGTACCCTAGATTGGAAATCCACCGGTGTTGCATTGTTGGTTTGTGTCTTTCCTGCATTACTCCTCTATCACGACTTCTTTGTCTTTTGGGGAACTTCAGTGCACTTTGCACTCACTTTTCAGGGTGTTGGGGAGGGCTATTTTTCTAACTCTCACTATTTTCTAATAGTCCCAGCGACCCTCTACAAGGTCACATAGGTTTGGGGTCCATTCGTGGTTCGCATTCCACTTTTGGAGTATATGGTTTGTGTTGCCCCTATCCTTATGTGTCCCCATTGCATCCTATTGTAACTATACATTGTTTGCACTGTTTTCTAAGACTATACTGCATATTTTTGGTATTGTGTACATATAACTTGTGTATATTTGCTATCCTCTTGCTGAGGGTACATTCTAAGATACTTTGGCATATTGTCATAAAAATAAAGTACCTTTATTTTTAGTATAACTGTGTATTGTGTTTTCTTATGATATTGTGCAAGTGACACTTGTGGTACTGTAGTAGCTTCACACGTCTCCTAGTTCAGCCTAAGCTGCTCTGCTAAGCTACCATTATCTATCAGCCTAAGCTGCTAGACACCCTATACACTAATAAGGGATAACTAGGCCTGGTGCAAGGTGCAAGTACCCCTTGGTACTCACTACAAGCCAGTCCAGCCTCCTACATTGGTTGTGCAGCGGTGGGATAAGTGCTTTGAGACTACTTACCACTGTTGTCATTGTACTTTTCATAAGAGAAAAATATACAAAACAAGTTCAGTGTGTGTACACATAGCTAAAAAGTTTTGCATTTCCTCTTTTCACTCTTTTCTAAAGTGCTGAAAAGTACTTCTAAACTTTCAAAAAGTTCTTAAAAGTGTAAAAAGTTTTTTTTCTGTCTTTCTAAAAAAGTTCTGAAAACTATTTTCTCTTTTTCTATCACTCTAACTCTCTCTAAAAATGTCTGGCACAGGCCAAAATGTTGACCTGTCTAAGATTGCATTTGATCACCTTAGCTGGAAAGGAGCAAGGAGTCTCTGCATAGAGAGAGGTTTGAGTGTAGGGAAGAATCCTTCCTTGGAACTGTTACTTAACATGCTTAGAGAACAAGATAAGGCTAAAAGTGCCCCATCTGTTGAAAAAGTAGCTAATGGTTCCCAATCTGATCCAGGGACTCCCCCAGGTAAAGGTTCAGGAAAGAAACTTCTTAGCCTTCCCATTACAAGACAGTCTAGCATAGTTGGTACTGAGGTGGAGTCACATCATACAGATGATGTGCTCTCACATTACACTGTCAGCCAAGCTGTTAGGGTGCCCTCTGTAAGGGACAGGTCTCCTTCTGTTCATTCCCATCATACCTCTGTGTCTAGGAATGTCCCTCCCACCCACCCTGAAGACAGATTGTTAGAAAGGGAGCTCAATAGATTGAGAGTGGAACAAACCAGACTGAAGCTCAAGAAGCAACAGCTGGATTTGGAAAGACAGACCTTAGAAGTAGAGAAGGAAAGACAGAAATTGGGTTTAGAAACCCATGGTGGCAGCAGCAGTATTCCCCATAGTCATCCTGCATGAGAGCATGATTCAAGGAATCTGCACAAGATAGTTCCCCCTTATAAGGAGGGGGATGACATTAACAAGTGGTTTGCTGCACTTGAGAGGGCCTGTGTTGTACAGGATGTCCCTCAAAGGCAGTGGGCTGCTATCCTATGGCTATCATTTAGTGGAAAAGGTAGGGATAGGCTCCTTACTGTGAAAGAAAGTGATGCCAATAATTTTACAGTTCTTAAGAATGCACTCCTGGATGGTTATGGCTTAACCACTGAACAATACAGGATAAAGTTCAGAGAGACCAAAAAGGAGTCTTCACAAGACTGGGTTGATTTCATTGACCATTCAGTGAAGGCCTTGGAGGGGTGGTTACATGGCAGTAAAGTTACTGATTATGACAGCCTGTATAACTTGATCCTGAGAGAGCATATTCTTAATAATTGTGTGACTGATTTGTTGCACCAGTACTTGGTGGACTCGGATCTGACCTCTCCCCAAGAATTGGGAAAGAAGGCAGACAAATGGGTCAGAACAAGGGTGAACAGAAAAGTTCATACAGGGGGTGACAAAGATGGCAATAAGAAGAAAGATGGTGAAAAATCTCAAGATAAGCATGGGGATAAGGGTAAAACCAAGGATCCTTCTTCAAATCTTAAACACTCCTCAGAGGGTGGGGATAAAACAAATTCTTCCTCTTCTTCTCAACCCACACACATTAAAAAGCCTTGGTGCTTTGTGTGTAAAAACAGAGGCCATAGGCCAGGGGATAAGTCCTGTCCAGGTAAACCCCCTGAGCCTACCACCACTAATACATACAGCTCTAGTGCCCCTAGCATTAGTGGTACTAGTGGTGGGACTGCTGGCAACAGTCAAGTTAAGGGTGTAGTTGGGTTCACTTATGGGTCCATAGTAGAAACTGGGGTAGTCAGTCCCAAGACAGTTTCTGTCACACCTAGTGGCATTGGCCTTGCCACACTGGCTGCTTGTCCCCTTACAATGGATAAGTACAGGCAGACAGTTTCAATAAATGGTGTTGAGGCCTTGGCCTACAGGGACACAGGTGCCAGTATCACTTTGGTGACTGAAAACCTAGTGCATCCTGAACAACACATCATTGGACAACAGTATAAGATTATTGATGTCCATAACTCCACTAAGTTTCTTCCCTTAGCTATAATTCAGTTTAGTTGGGGTGGAGTTACTGGCCCTAAGCAGGTGGTGGTATCACCTAGCTTACCTGTAGACTGTCTCTTAGGTAATGACCTAGAGGCCTCAGGTTGGGCTGCTGTAGAGTTTTATGCCCATGCAGCCATGCTGGGCATCCCTGAGGAATTGTTCCCTCTCATTTCTACTGAAATGAAAAAGCAAAGGAGAGAAGGCCTGAAAACTCAGGATCCCTCTCCATCAACAGGTAAGAAGAGTATCACAGTATCCCCTAACCACCCTACCATTCAGGATACCATTCCTGTGGTGGAAGAAACCTCTCCTGGGGTGGCACCTGTTCCAAGGGAATCATCAGTTGGCAAAGCTGGACTCCCTGAGGTAGAAGTACCTCTCTGTGGGATAACTAACATTGGTGAGAAAAAGAGCACCATTTTAGTTAACATGGAGCATCCCTCCAACCCTCCCAGAGAAACTTTAGTGCAAAAACCCTGCACTGCCTCACAACACTTAGGACAGCATCCCTGCCCTAGTGTGGAGCTCATAGGACAGCATCCCTGCCCTGCTCCAACTCAAGAGAAACAGCATCCCTGTTCTCTCTTCCAGCCATATGGACAACGTTTTTGCCCAGCTATGGCTTTTCTGAGACAGCATCCCTGTCTGGCATTTCCATCACTACAAATAGGTTCAGTGGACAATTCCCACTGCTCTAAACTAAAACTTACTGATAGAAACTCTGAAAATACATCTTCACATTGTTGCTTAGCTAAACAACTTCAAACAGGGTGGTTACATCCCCACAGGGAAGTAACCATATAGTGGATGATAAAGGGAGTAACCAGTCTATTGCAGAGCTACTCTCTACTTATTACCACTTAGACAATAAAGTCCCAACTGGCCAAGGTTAGCCTTATTGTCCTTTGTATGGGGGGGGGGGGGTTGTGTGAGAAAGTAGCCTCTTTCTAGCCTTGTTACCCCCACTTTTGGCCTGTTTGTGAGTGTATGTCAGGGTGTTTTCACTGTCTCACTGGGATCCTGCTAGCCAGGGCCCAGTGCCTTAGTGAAAACCCTATGTTTTCAGTATGTTTGTTATGTGTCACTGGGACCCTGCTAATCAGGACCCCAGTGCTCATAAGTTTGTGGCCTATATGTATGTGTTCCCTGTGTGGTGCCTAACTGTCTCACTGAGGCTCTGCTAACCAGAACCTCAGTGGTTATGCTCTCTCATTTCTTTCAAATTGTCACTAACAGGCTAGTGACCAATTTTACCAATTTACATTGGCTTACTGGAACACCCTTATAATTCCCTAGTATATGGTACTGAGGTACCCAGGGTATTGGGGTTCCAGGAGATCCCTATTGGCTGCAGCATTTCTTTTGCCACCCATAGGGAGCTCTGACAATTCTTACACAGGCCTGCCACTGCAGCCTGAGTGAAATAACGTCCACGTTATTTCACAGCCATTTTACACTGCACTTAAGTAACTTATAAGTCACCTATATGTCTAACCTTTACCTGGTAAAGGTTAGGTGCAAAGTTACTTAGTGTGAGGGCACCCTGGCACTAGCCAAGGTGCCCCCACATTGTTCAGGGCCAATTCCCTGAGCTTTGTGAGTGCGGGGACACCATTACACGCGTGCACTACATATAGGTCACTACCTATATGTAGCTTCACAATGGTAACTCCGAATATGGCCATGTAACATGTCTAAGATCATGGAATTGCCCCCTCTATGCCATCCTGGCATTGTTGGCACAATTCCATGATCCCAGTGGTCTGTAGCACAGACCCTGGCACTGCCAAACTGCCTTTCCTGGGGTTTCACTGCAGCTGCTGCTGCTGCCAACCCCTCAGACAGGTTTCTGCCCTCCTGGGGTCAAGCCAGGCTTGTCCCAGGATGGCAGAACAAAGGACTTCCTCTGAGAGAGGGTGTTACACCCTCTCCCTTTGGAAAATGGTGTGAAGGCAGGGGAGGAGTAGCCTCCCCCAGCCTCTGGAAATGCTTTCTTGGGCACAGATGTGCCCAATTCTGCATAAGCCAGTCTACACCGGTTCAAGGGACCCCTTAGCCCTGCTCTGGCGTGAAACTGGACAAAGGAAAGGGGAGTGACCACTCCCCTGACCTGCACCTCCCCTGGGAGGTGTCCAGAGCTCCTCCAGTGTGCTCCAGACCTCTGCCATCTTGGAAACAGAGGTGCTGCTGGCACACTGGACTGCTCTGAGTGGCCAGTGCCACCAGGTGACGTCAGAGACTCCTTCTGATAGGCTCCTCCAGGTGTTGCTAGCCTATCCTCTCTCCTAGGTAGCCAAACCCTCTTTTCTGGCTATTTAGGGTCTCTATCTCTGGGGAAACTTTAGATAACGAATGCAAGAGCTCATCAGAGTTCCTCTGCATCTCTCTCTTCACCTTCTGCCAAGGAATCGACTGCTGACCGCGCTGGAAGCCTGCAAAACTGCAACATAGTAGCAAAGACGACTACTGCAACTCTGTAACGCTGATCCTGCCGCCTTCTCGACTGTTTTCCTGGTGGTGCATGCTGTGGGGGTAGTCTGCCTCCTCTCTGCACTAGAAGCTCCAAAGAAATCTCCCGTGGGTCGACGGAATCTTTCCCCTGCTACCGCAGGCACCAAAAAGCTGCATTACCGGTCCCTTGGGTCTCCTCTCAGCATGACGAGCGAGGTCCCTTGAATCCAGCAACTCTGTCCAAGTGACTCCCACAGTCCAGTGACTCTTCAGTCCAAGTTTGGTGGAGGTAAGTCCTTGCCTCCCCACGCCAGACTGCATTGTTGGAAACTGCGTCTTTTGCAACTACTCCGGCTTCCGTGCACTTCCGGCAGAAATCCTTTGTGCACAGCCAAGCCTGGGTCCACGGCACTCTAACCTGCATTGCACGACTTTCTAAGTTGGTCTTCGGCGACGTGGGACTCCTTTGTGCAACTTCGGCGAGCACCGTTTCACGCATCCTTGTAGTGCCTGTTTCTGGCACTTCTCCGGGTGCTACCTGCTGCTAAGAGGGCTCCTTGTCTTGCTCGACGTCCCCTCTATCTCCTGGTCCAATTTGCGACCTCCTGGTCCCTCCTGGGCCACAGCAGCATCCAAAAACGCTAACCGCACGATTTGCAGCTAGCAAGGCTTGTTGGCGTTCTTTCGGCGGGAAAATACTTCTGCACGACTCTCCACAGCAAGAGGGATCCGTCCACCAAAGGGGAAGTCTCTAGCCCTTTTCGTTCCTGCAGAAACCTCAGCTTCTTCTGTCCAGTAGAAGCTTCTTTGCACCCACAGCTGGCATTTCCTGGGCATTTGCCCATCTCCGACTTGCTTGTGACTTTTGGACTTGGTCCCCTTGTTCCACAGGTACCCTAGATTGGAAATCCACCGGTGTTGCATTGTTGATTTGTGTCTTTCCTGCATTATTCCTCTATCACGACTTCTTTGTCTTTTGGGGAACTTCAGTGCACTTTGCACTCACTTTTCAGGGTCTTGGGGAGGGCTATTTTTCTAACTCTCACTATTTTCTAATAGTCCCAGCGACCCTCTACAAGGTCACATAGGTTTGGGGTCCATTCGTGGTTCGCATTCCACTTTTGGAGTATATGGTTTGTGTTGCCCCTATCCCTATGTGTCCCCATTGCATCCTATTGTAACTATACATTGTTTACACTGTTTTCTAAGACTATACTGCATATTTTTGGTATTGTGCACATATAACTTGTGTATATTTGCTATCCTCTTGCTGAGGGTACACTCTAAGATACTTTGGCATATTGTCATAAAAATAAAGTACCTTTATTTTTAGTATAACTGTGTATTGTGTTTTCTTATGATATTGTGCAAGTGACACTTGTGGTACTGTAGGAGCTTCACTCGTCTCCTAGTTCA
The DNA here is from genome assembly GCF_031143425.1 of Pleurodeles waltl. Lineage (NCBI taxonomy): Eukaryota > Metazoa > Chordata > Amphibia > Caudata > Salamandridae > Pleurodeles > Pleurodeles waltl. The sequence goes on from NW_027150394.1 coordinate 229,927, forward strand.
GCCTAAGCTGCTCTGCTAAGCTACCATTATCTATCAGCCTAAGCTGCTAGACACCCTATACACTAATAAGGGATAACTGGGCCTGGTGCAAGGTGCAAGTACCCCTTGGTACTCACTACAAGCCAGTCCAGCCTCCTACATTGGTTGTGCAGCGGTGGGATAAGTGCTTTGAGACTACTTACCACTGTTGTCATTGTACTTTTCATAAGAGAAAAATATGCAAAACAAGTTCAGTGTGTGTACACATAGCTAAAAAGTTTTGCATTTCCACTTTTCACTCTTTTCTAAAGTGCTGAAAAGTACTTCTAAACTTTCAAAAAGTTCTTAAAAGTGTAAAAAGTTTTTTTTCTCTCTTTCTAAAAAAGTTCTGAAAACTATTTTCTCTTTTTCTATCACTCTAACTCTCTCTAAAAATGTCTGGCACAGGCCAAAATGTTGACCTGTCTAAGATTGCATATGATCACCTTAGCTGGAAAGGAGCAAGGAGTCTCTGCATAGAGAGAGGTTTGAGTGTAGGGAAGAATCCTTCCTTGGAACTGTTACTTAACATGCTTAGAGAACAAGATAAGGCTAAAAGTGCCCCATCTGTTGAAAAAGTAGCTAATGGTTCCCAATCTGATCCAGGGACTCCCCCAGGTAAAGGTTCAGGAAAGAAACTTCTTAGCCTTCCCATTACAAGACAGTCTAGCATAGTTGGTACTGAGGTGGAGTCACATCATACAGATGATGTGCTCTCACATTACACTGTCAGCAAAGCTGTTAGGGTGCCCTCTGTAAGGGACAGGTCTCCTTCTGTTCATTCCCATCATACCTCTGTGTCTAGGAATGTCCCTCCCACCCACCCTGAAGACAGATTGTTAGAAAGGGAGCTCAATAGATTGAGAGTGGAACAAACCAGACTGAAGCTCAAGAAGCAACAGCTGGATTTGGAAAGACAGACCTTAGAAGTAGAGAAGGAAAGACAGAAATTGGGTTTAGAAACCCATGGTGGCAGCAGCAGTATTCCCCATAGTCATCCTGCATGAGAGCATGATTCAAGGAATCTGCACAAGATAGTTCCCCCTTATAAGGAGGGGGATGACATTAACAAGTGGTTTGCTGCACTTGAGAGGGCCTGTGTTGTACAGGATGTCCCTCAAAGGCAGTGGGCTGCTATCCTATGGCTATCATTTAGTGGAAAAGGTAGGGATAGGCTCCTTACTGTGAAAGAAAGTGATGCCAATAATTTTACAGTTCTTAAGAATGCACTCCTGGATGGTTATGGCTTAACCACTGAACAATACAGGATAAAGTTCAGAGAGACCAAAAAGGAGTCTTCACAAGACTGGGTTGATTTCATTGACCATTCAGTGAAGGCCTTGGAGGGGTGGTTACATGGCAGTAAAGTTACTGATTATGACAGCCTTTATAACTTGATCCTGAGAGAGCATATTCTTAATAATTGTGTGTCTGATTTGTTGCACCAGTACTTGGTGGACTCGGATCTGACCTCTCCCCAAGAATTGGGAAAGAAGGCAGACAAATGGGTCAGAACAAGGGTGAACAGAAAAGTTCATACAGGGGGTGACAAAGATGGCAATAAGAAGAAAGATGGTGAAAAATCTCAAGATAAGCATGGGGATAAGGGTAAAACCAAAGATCCTTCTTCAAATCTTAAACACTCCTCAGAGGGTGGGGATAAAACAAATTCTTCCTCTTCTTCTCAACCCACACACATTAAAAAGCCTTGGTGCTTTGTGTGTAAAAACAGAGGCCATAGGCCAGGGGATAAGTCCTGTCCAGGTAAACCCCCTGAGCCTACCACCACTAATACATCAAGCTCTAGTGCCCCTAGCATTAGTGGTACTAGTGGTGGGACTGCTGGCAACAGTCAAGTTAAGGGTGTAGTTGGGTTCACTTATGGGTCCATAGTAGAAACTGGGGTAGTCAGTCCCAAGACAGTTTCTGTCACACCTAGTGGCGTTGGCCTTGCCACACTGGCTGCTTGTCCCCTTACAATGGATAAGTACAGGCAGACAGTTTCAATAAATGGTGTTGAGGCCTTGGCCTACAGGGACACAGGTGCCAGTATCACTTTGGTGACTGAAAACCTAGTGCATCCTGAACAACACATCATTGGACAACAGTATAAGATTATTGATGTCCATAACTCCACTAAGTTTCTTCCCTTAGCTATAATTCAGTTTAGTTGGGGTGGAGTTACTGGCCCTAAGCAGGTGGTGGTATCACCTAGCTTACCTGTAGACTGTCTCTTAGGTAATGACCTAGAGGCCTCAGGTTGGGCTGATGTAGAGTTTTATGCCCATGCAGCCATGCTGGGCATCCCTGAGGAATTGTTCCCTCTCATTTCTACTGAAATGAAAAAGCAAAGGAGAGAAGGCCTGAAAACTCAGGATCCCTCTCCATCAACAGGTAAGAAGAGTATCACAGTATCCCCTAACCACCCTACCATTCAGGATACCATTCCTGTGGTGGAAGAAACCTCTCCTGGGGTGGCACCTGTTCCAAGGGAATCATCAGTTTGCAAAGCTGGACTCCCTGAGGTAGAAGTACCTCTCTGTGGGATAACTAACATTGGTGAGAAAAAGAGCACCATTTTAGTTAACATGGAGCATCCCTCCAACCCTCCCAGAGAAACTTTAGTGCAAAAACCCTGCACTGCCTCACAACACTTAGGACAGCATCCCTGCCCTAGTGTGGAGCTCATAGGACAGCATCCCTGCCCTGCTCCAACTCAAGAGAAACAGCATCCCTGTTCTCTCTTCCAGCCATATGGACAACGTTTTTGCCCAGCTACGGCTTTTCTGAGACAGCATCCCTGTCTGGCATTTCCATCACTACAAATAGGTTCAGTGGACAATTCCCACTGCTCTAAACTAAAACTTACTGATAGAAACTCTGAAAATACATCTTCACATTGTTGCTTAGCTAAACAACTTCAAACAGGGTGGTTTACATCCCCACAGGGAAGTAACCATATAGTGGATGATAAAGGGAGTAACCAGTCTATTGCAGAGCTACTCTCTACTTATTACCACTTAGACAATAAAGTCCCAACTGGCCAAGGTTAGCCTTATTGTCCTTCGTATGGGGGGGGGGTTGTGTGAGAAAGTAGCCTCTTTCTAGCTTTGTTACCCCCACTTTTGGCCTGTTTGTGAGTGTATGTCAGGGTGTTTTCACTGTCTCACTGGGATCCTGCTAGCCAGGGCCCAGTGCCTTAGTGAAAACCCTATGTTTTCAGTATGTTTGTTATGTGTCACTGGGACCCTGCTAATCAGGACCCCAGTGCTCATAAGTTTGTGGCCTATATGTATGTGTTCCCTGTGTGGTGCCTAACTGTCTCACTGAGGCTCTGCTAACCAGAACCTCAGTGGTTATGCTCTCTCATTTCTTTCAAATTGTCACTAACAGGCTAGTGACCAATTTTACCAATTTACATTGGCTTACTGGAACACCCTTATTATTCCCTAGTATATGGTACTGAGGTACCCAGGGTATTGGGGTTCCAGGAGATCCCTATGGGCTGCAGCATTTCTTTTGCCACCCATAGGGAGCTCTGACAATTCTTACACAGGCCTGCCACTGCAGCCTGAGTGAAATAACGTCCACGTTATTTCACAGCCATTTTACACTGCACTTAAGTAACTTATAAGTCACCTATATGTCTAACCTTTACCTGGTAAAGGTTAGGTGCAAAGTTACTTAGTGTGAGGGCACCCTGGCACTAGCCAAGGTGCCCCCACATTGTTCAGGGCCAATTCCCTGAACTTTGTGAGTGCGGGGACACCATTACACGCGTGCACTACATATAGGTCACTACCTATATGTAGCTTCACAATGGTAACTCCGAATATGGCCATGTAACATGTCTAAGATCATGAAATTGCCCCCTCTATGCCATCCTGGCATTGTTGGCACAATTCCATGATCCCAGTGGTCTGTAGCACAGACCCTGGCACTGCCAAACTGCCTTTCCTGGGGTTTCACTGCAGCTGCTGCTGCTGCCAACCCCTCAGACAGGTTTCTGCTCTCCTGGGGTCAAGCCAGGCTTGTCCCAGGATGGCAGAACAAAGGACTTCCTCTGAGAGAGGGTGTTACACCCTCTCCCTTTGGAAAATGGTGTGAAGGCAGGGGAGGAGTAGCCTCCCCCAGCCTCTGGAAATGATTTTTTGGGCACAGATGTGCCCAATTCTGCATAAGCCAGTCTACACCGGTTCAAGGGACCCCTTAGCCCTGCTCTGGCGCGAAACTGGACAAAGGGAAGGGGAGTGACCACTCCCCTGACCTGCACCTCCCCTGGGAGGTGTCCAGAGCTCCTCCAGTGTGCTCCAGACCTCTGCCATCTTGGAAACAGAGGTGCTGCTGGCACACTGGACTGCTCTGAGTGGCCAGTGCCACCAGGTGACGTCAGAGACTCCTTCTGATAGGCTCCTCCAGGTGTTGCTAGCCTATCCTCTCTCCTAGGTAGCCAAACCCTCTTTTCTGGCTATTTAGGGTCTCTGTCTCTGGGGAAACTTTAGATAACGAATGCAAGAGCTCATCAGAGTTCCTCTGCATCTCTCTCTTCACCTTCTGCCAAGGAATCGACTGCTGACCGCGCTGGAAGCCTGCAAAACTGCAACATAGTAGCAAAGATGACTACTGCAACTCTGTAACGCTGATCCTGCCGCCTTCTCGACTGTTTTCCTGATGGTGCATGCTGTGGGGGTAGTCTGCCTCCTCTCTGCACTAGAAGCTCCGAAGAAATCTCCCGTGGGTCGACGGAATCTTCCCCCTGCTACCGCAGGCACCAAAAAGCTGCATTACCGGTCCCTTGGATCTCCTCTCAGCACGACGAGCGAGGTCCCTTGAATCCAGCAACTCTGTCCAAGTGACTCCCACAGTCCAGTGACTCTTCAGTCCAAGTTTGGTGGAGGTAAGTCCTTGCCTCCCCACGCCAGACTGCATTGTTGGAAACTGCGTCTTTTGCAACTACTCCGGCTTCCGTGCACTTCCGGCAGAAATCCTTTGTGCACAGCCAAGCCTGGGTCCACGGCACTCTAACCTGCATTGCACGACTTTCTAAGTTGGTCTTCGGCGACGTGGGACTCCTTTGTGCAACTTCGGCGAGCACCGTTTCACGCATCCTTGTAGTGCCTGTTTCTGGCACTTCTCCGGGTGCTACCTGCTGCTAAGAGGGCTCCTTGTCTTGCTCGACGTCCCCTCTATCTCCTGGTCCAATTTGCGACCTCCTGGTCCCTCCTGGGCCACAGCAGCATCCAAAAATGCTAACCGCACGATTTGCAGCTAGCAAGGCTTGTTGGCATTCTTTCGGCGGGAAAACACTTCTGCACGACTCTCCACGCAAGAGGGATCCGTCCACCAAAGGGGAAGTCTCTAGCCCTTTTCGTTCCTGCAGAAACCTCAGCTTCTTCTGTCCAGTAGAAGCTTCTTTGCACCCACAGCTGGCATTTCCTGGGCATTTGCCCATCTCCGACTTGCTTGTGACTTTTGGACTTGGTCCCCTTGTTCCACAGGTACCCTAGATTGGAAATCCACTGGTGTTGCATTGTTGATTTGTGTCTTTCCTGCATTATTCCTCTATCACGACTTCTTTGTCTTTTGGGGAACTTCAGTGCACTTTGCACTCACTTTTCAGGGTCTTGGGGAGGGCTATTTTTCTAACTCTCACTATTTTCTAATAGTCCCAGCGACCCTCTACAAGGTCACATAGGTTTGGGGTCCATTCGTGGTTCGCATTCCACTTTTGGAGTATATGGTTTGTGTTGCCCCTATCCCTATGTTTCCCCATTGCATCCTATTGTAACTATACATTGTTTGCACTGTTTTCTAAGACTATACTGCATATTTTTGGTATTGTGCACATATAACTTGTGTATATTTGCTATCCTCTTGCTGAGGGTACACTCTAAGATACTTTGGCATATTGTCATAAAAATAAAGTACCTTTATTTTTAGTATAACTGTGTATTGTGTTTTCTTATGATATTGTGCAAGTGACACTTGTGGTACTGTAGTAGCTTCACACGTCTCCTAGTTCAGCCTAAGCTGCTCTGCTAAGCTACCATTATCTATCAGCCTAAGCTGATAGACACCCTATACACTAAGAAGGGATAACTGGGCCTGGTGCAAGGTGCAAGTACCCCTTGGTACTCACTACAAGCCAGTCCAGCCTCCTACAGCCTCCATGAAGTGTGAGTGAAGTTGTGTGTGGTGGATGTCAGTGGATGTCAGTGTGCCTCCATGAAGTGTGAGTGAAGTTGCGTGTGGTGGTCGCGTAGAGGTTGGATGACAGTGTTGTGGTGTGGGATGACAGTGGGGTGGCATGGAGTGCTGTGCAGTGTTGTATTTTGAGGAGTAATAGTGCTGGAGGGATAGTATGGTAACATGGAAGTGTGGCGCGGTACTGATGTGAGGCTAGGGAGGTACAGAGAGAGCACAACACTCAAGTAAGTTCTGCTGGACGGTGGTAACCAAGTGGCCAAGCGAGAATGCGGTGCGGGGTGTGTGTGTACAATGCTGGGTTGACATTGCAGTGCTGGTGTAGTACCATACAGCCAGGTTGTATATTGTGGTGGGGGAGGTGAGAGTGCCAAGTGTGCGGTAGTAGCGTAGCGCTGGAGGTGGTGCCTCGGTAGTGCGGGAGGAGGAGGCGGAAGTGTAGCATGGTTATTTAGTAGGGTGGTGGTGGGAGATGACAGGGCACTAGGGTGGGCTGAATTAAGTTCCTGGGGTGATAGTAGTACATGTCCATAAAAGACTGCCTCCTTGCTCTCTGTGTTAGCACCTAGCCCCATCATCCCACACAGGACAGGCGCTCTGATTGGTAGATCCACAGACAATACAATAACCAATCCGAACAATCAGAAAGTGATGATGCTGTGGACCACTGAAAAACGTAATGTGATTCACTGAGAAGCAATGCCCTTATAAGACTCTTGTTGAGATATTAGTTTGTGAATGAGTTGGAACTCTCTGCAGAAGCAATGTCCTTCTAAGGCTTTTGTTGAGACATTCATTCAGGAATGAGTTAGAACAGTGGTTCCCAACCTGTTTCCGGGGATCCCGGGGGGTCAGCGAAGCCTTCTCAGGGGGTTCGTGACAGCCTTGAAAATTCTAAAATATTAACAAATATTGACAAACTAGTTCCCCAGCTTCCAGTAATGACTCAGGTGGGGGTCCCCGGATTCCCATGATGATTCAGTGGGGGTCCCTGGGTTCCATTAATGTTAAGGTGGGGGTCCACAGAAATCAAAAGGTTGGGAACCACTGAGTTAGAAGTCTCCAGAAAGCCCTGATAGCCAGCAGCCACACAACAGTCAACAACAACCATGCCTACACAGACACATTGACGTAGAGGTACCCTCTCACCTTTATAGCTTTAAATTTCTCTTCTACTTTCTGCTTAGATGCCATGATTTCTTCCTTCTCTTTCATCAGAAGATGAAGCCAGCTCTGGAGTTCATCCTGCAGGGTGGAAAGGCCATGGGGTGAAAGTTTGCATCCGCACAGTTAGGTCTGCGATCTGAACAACTTGCCTATGCACTGGCACAGTCTTTCCCAAAGTGTGGGTCGGCAGCCGATTGTTGGTGGGTTGCAAAAGTCCAAGTCCATGTTTTTTGTTTAACACAATAAATGTTAATACCTGTAAAATAACTCTACACACCTTTTTTGTAATTCTGAAGTGTGATGGGAGCAAAGATTTGTAAAGAATCCAAGCAAATCAAGGCACTTTATCACAAATGATAAATGTACACTGAAACGCAATTCCCACACATTATCATTTGTGTCCAATATAGTATTATCAGTGTAACAGTATGTGCAAATTTAATTCAATGGAAAATGTGCTGTCTGTAAATGACAGTGCGCTACCACACAATGCTGTAGTTACATAAAAAAGCTCTCGCCTCAAGTCCATTTAAGCTAGGTGTGTCGTGAAAGTTTATCGTTCTAAAATTGGGTTGCGGTCCCAAAAAGTTTGGGAAGCATTGCAGTAAAACGCAGAAGCTAATGCTTTCACTGTTATATGTGCACAGACCCCAGTACAAACTTGGCGGACATTTCTAGCTCACAGATACACTCTACATGGAAGGCAAGTGTAGAGAACTAGTTAAGGAGAGAACACCCACAGGAGAGAAGTGATGTCCTGTTGGCGGCGTCCAAGAGATCCTACACTATGCTGCTGGGGGCATATTTACGATCCGTTAGCGTCATTCTAACGCCACATTAGTGTCATTTTTTTACGCTAATGTGGCATTAGAAAGCCAAAAATGCTGCACCATATTTACAAAGTGGTGCAATGCATGCATTACACCACTTTGTAACCCTTTGCGCTACAATATGCTTGCGCCAAGCATAATGTATGCAAAACGGGCGCCCCTAACAGGTTTCCTTGCATAATTTTTCTTGCCACTTTTAACGCCTCCTCAGAGCAGATGGTAAAAGGGGGCGTGCCGTTGAATACAATGGGTCCCTAGGCACTCTGCAGGAGTAGCGCCAAAAACTTGTTACCGAATCGCAAATTGGAATTGCGCCTACATACCGATTCGGTATTAGGAAGGGGCGTGTCAAGGGCACCCTTCCTAATACCGAATCGCAGAGATATGTAGGAATGTTTTGTGACAGAAATGCGATTGCAAAACATTTGCATTTTACCACCTACTTCAAGCAGGTGGTAACCCATTCGCAGACATTTTTTAGGAGCTGTCTACCCTTTAAAAATGAAAAAAAATGCTTTTCATTTTTCTTTTTTAAACGCATCCCGTTTTCCTTTAAGGAAAACTTGTAGCATTTAAAGAAAAAGAACAGATCAGTTTATTTAAAACCAATCACAGATCTGGTGGTCTGCTGAGCCCAGCAGGCCACCATCCCTGTGATTGTAGCCATTCACAATGAGTCGCAAATTGTGACCTACCTCATGAATAATAATGAGGCAGGTGGACTTGTAAGCCGTTGGGAATTGCTAAATGAAAGTCCTGGAGTTTCATACATTCAAATAGCGATTTCCTAATTGTGATTCACAGAAAATCGCAATTAGGTAATCGCTATCCAGATAATTGATACATCTGGCCCCAAATTCCCTAGCAAACTACTTAGCGAGCTAAGGAGAGAGTGCTCCTTGTTGTTCTGGGCATCTAGCCGCTAAAGTGGAGAACCTGAGTGCCATGATGAAATCCCCTTAAATCGGAAAAACCTAATCATAAAGTATGGTGTTTTCAAATGGGCTATGTTCTGTAGTCCTGTAAACATAACATACTTATTCATCTATAAACGTAACCACCATATTGGAGTGGATGAACAAATACCTACTTCAGTGCTTCTACCAGCTACGGCAAATTGATACCATCTCTTGGTAGTCAAATGACAAATGTAAAACCCTGTCTCTTAATTGAAGTATAGGAAATTATTCACTGCTTTGCTGATAAAAACAAAAGTAAACCGTCAAAAGTCGACACCAATAGTTCCTCAGGTGACTCTGTGACAAAGGTGGTTGTTCTGAAACAAACCACAGAGACAGCCCTCATGGCATCCACCGACGACATCCGATTACTCCTAGACCGCGGCCACACCGCACTCATACTTCTCGACCTCTCAGCAGCATTCAACACGGTCTCCCACAACACTCTGCGCACCAGACTCTACAATATAGGAATCCGCAGAAGAGCCCTGGAATAGATCCACTCCTTCCTCTCTGGAAGGACGCAGAGGGTCAGACTCCCACCCTACACATCCAGACCCACAGGAGTCAACTGCGGAGTCCCCCAAGGATCCTCACTGAGTCCCACACTGTTCAACTTATACATGGTCCCTCTCACAGCCATCGTCAGAAGTCACGGTATGAACATTGTATGATATGCTGATGACACACAGCTCATCATTTCCCTCACCAAAGACCCAGACACGGCCAAAAGGAACTTCCACTCAGGAATGGAAGTCGTCGCCACCTGGATGAGAGAAAGCTGTCTCAAGCTCAGCTCCGACAAGACTGAGCTCATCATCTTCGGAAACGCTACCTCAGCCTGGGAAAACTCCTGGTGGCCCACATCCCTAAGCGGCCCCCCTGTACTGACTGAGCACGCCCACAACCTAGGCATCATCCTCGACTCCTCCCTATCCATGACCCGCCAGCTAAACTCAGACGCCTCCTGCTGGCACATGCTCCGCAGGCTTCTGAAGAGCTTCAGATGGATCCCAGCATACTGTCGCAGGACAGCCACCCATGCCTTAGTCACAAGCAAGCTCGACTTCGGCAACGCCCTCTATGCCGGCACCTCCACTAGAAAAAAACTAAAACTCATCCAGAACGCTGCCGACAGGCTCATCCTGGACCTTCCACACCAAGAACACATCTCCCAAAACCTGAGGATCCTCCACTTGCTCTTTGTTGAGAAACGAATCACCTTCTGACTACTCACCCACATGTACAAGGCCATACACAATGCAGGACCAGACTACCTGAACCACTGCCTTTCCTTCCACACCCCGCCAGATCCCTCCACTCCGCCCTGGTGGTCCTGGCCACCATCCCTCGCATCCACAAAACCACCACCGGAGGACGATCCTTCACCTACACTGCAGCAAAAAGCTGGAACATCCTCCCCCTGCACCTCAAACAAAGCCCATCACTCACCATCTTCAGGAGAAACCTCAAAACGTGGCTCTTTGGATGAGGCCCCTCCAACCCCCCCCCAGTGCCTTGAGACCCTCATGGGTAAGTAGCTGCGCTTTACAAAAATTGATTGATTGACTGATTGATTGAAAGCCATCAAAAGTCAGCTCATTATCAACACGCTGACTTAAAGTTCTACTAAAATTCTGTTCCAAACTATAATAACAGCAGGGCCATTTCAGAGACACCTAACCAATATTTACCCTATGCAAGTAAATTCAATGAGGAACAGTACTCTACTTAATAAAGTCACAGGTCGCTTCTCATCTGTGGGGCTGTATCCCTACTATCAGGAAAGTAGCCTTCTAATAATGTTTACGACTCCTCTAAGGTACAACTTCAAGCACTGTGTATAACTGCTGATGCTACCAGTTATTATAGGGGATCCAGAGGGAGATTGCCCATTACAGAAGAAAGTGGAATAGTAAAATGTGAACAAAACCAGGTCCCCTGAGTAGAAAACAGCCAGTGGACACAGCACCTAATCACCCTGGTCATCAAGCTATACATTTGTAACTCCTTCTGTGTCAAAACATATATACAGCTACTAAGTTACAAAACTGTTACACATTGAGATTATATCACAAAAACAAATGTGTATATGAGGGTCTTTGAAATTGAATCGCACATAAGACCGGGTATATTCACTCTATACAAATCTTGTCTATTCACCCAGAAAGGGATGTAATTCATGGTTTGTAATAAAACCCTCCTCAAAAGCCTCAAAATCCACAAAGCTTCTCGTCGCCAAAGCCTTAGTTCCAGATTTCCACCCCTCTGGTCAGGCTGTACCTATGCCATGAAATAAGAAACCTTTATGTAGACCCTGCTTGGTACATATACCGGTATGTAAAGAGGACGGGTATCTTTCGTCACCCCATTTAACTGTTCTGAAATACTCAGCAATCCTCCTCTTTTACAGGTCTGATAGTTCTCCCTACGTAGATTCAGTTACACCTACCAACCAAAACATAAATCACAAAACGTGGTGTACAGTTGATATTATTCCTCACTGGGTAAACCGAGCTGTTGTTATAAGTAAATGAAGTGGTCTCCTTAGCTATCCTACACATGGAACAGTCACCACATTGGAAAAAACCTTAACCACTAATACCCAACCAATTATCTTGTTGTGTAGGTGAGTATACCTGAGAGAACTGACAAAGTGACACTTGGAGAATAAATACATTGCTCACTAAAAGTGAAGATAGAATTTGAGAGTCAAGTAGGTGCATCTACAGAAAATGACAAGCAGGTGTCTATTAAAGTTTGCGTACTTACCAAACATTAAAAGGTACAATAAAATGAAAGAGTGTATGTTAAATAAAAGACAAGCTGGTGCTTTGGCACCAAAATGTGCATATTTTAAAAATGCTTTAAGCCTTTGATGTGAGTAATTATTCATGCTGAGTTGTGCCAGAGGCCTCTTGAGGCTGTTGTAGTTATTTGATGACACATCTGTAGGCTGTTCATGTTCTATATAGCTCTATATAGGTTGCCTTTGATGCCATTTTCATCATTATATATAACTGGTCTCTGCGTAACGTTAATGGAGCCGGTAACCTGGGATGTGTAAGGTCTGGGTTTTGGATATCTGTATAGCATTTCATTCTTCGAGACAGGCCCTTTTCAGAACTTCCCAGATTGGGAAGGGAAGAGGAGGAACATATATGAAGGGAGATGTAAAGCAGCATGCTTTGTCCATCAGGCTGCTCCTTTGAATGAGGGCAGCACTGTGATTATGTGCTCTCTGGGTAGGGTTTGGGATTCTGACTGTTATTGTGCCAGTTGGCTTCTGGGGTTTGTTGGCTGAGCATGAAGGTGCAGCTCCATTTCTGAACATTTGCCACAATTGTGATTTCTAGTTTGGTGATCCATCCAGGTATATGTCTGTGATGTGAAAGGTTTTCTCCATCTTCTGTATTTGTGCCTTCTCCTAGGTAATGTTATGTTATGGGTATTATTGGGAATTCTGTTGCTTACATTCTTCTGCACTGCCTCCTAGCACTTTAGGAAGTCTACTCGTTTTTCACCTGGTTCTGGGATTAGAGCAGAGTTTTGTTCAGTTGTGAGATGTCACAGATATTGATTTCTGGCCATTCTCTCAATTAGGTAGCTGGGGTTTACTTAATGAGATGTAGGCGTATGATTTGGTGGTTTAAGGCCAAAGGAGGACTGTTCAGAGGGGCGCATCTTCTGCAAGACTCAGAGGGTGCAGCTCTTCTCTAAGCTACCCATGGTACCAGCCTTTGATGTTTCTGGCATTTTATCATCAGCCTCAGCACACATGACAATCATGACATACCGAGGGCTCGTGATCTCACGGATATGCGACTCCAGATGTGTCTGTGGCCTTAAGAGGCATAACGTGTGCACTCCTAGTCTGGACCACAGCTATACACAACCCAGTGCAGTAACCAGCTAAGGAGACTATATTATAAAAAATAACTAGAGGGCACCTGCAGAGCTGTTCAAAGCTTCCAGAGCACTGAGAACCATAAACTGTGCCTCTGTCTCTCACACTTCATCATCCACCACACTGTGCGCTCTGTGTCATAACACGATAACCCCACCTCAGCGGTCACCACGCATGACATGCAAACACTTCCAGCATAGGATCAAAAGAAAGACAACATCCTTCCAGCCACACACTCTGCACAGTGTAGCGTGCTATCCAAGGAGGAGAGTGCCTCGACACCCCACACGGGGGTAGTAAGAATGATGTAAATGCTGCAATACATTACAATACAGTCAGACTCAGAGTATCAAAGATTGACTGTGGTGGGAACAATGGGTCAATACAGCAGGACAGGCTTTTGGTCAGTAACCTGTACATGGAGAGTTACCTTTTGGTCTCTATCTTTAAAAAGGTCAGGGAGCACCCTGCAAGTGTGTCTTTCACGACATTCAGTTCTGTGTGGATGCTGCATGTGTGTATGTATATCAGGCTTTTCCAACAAGTAGCTTCTGAGCTGCTGGTAGCTCTCCAGGTAGCTTTAGGTAGCTCTCCGTCTGCAGCCAAGCCTACTGAATGATGCGTTTTTGCTTAATTGAATCAAAATATATATATATATATATATATATATATGCTACCGAAATTGAGAAATGTGTATTTGAGGAGAAAACGTGTCTATTTCCAGAACTCATAAGCTGATGTTGGGAGCCAAATGTAGAGATTTTCCGACTGAATTTGTCATTTAGCCATTCTAACCACTGAGTTGGGTATCAACAATCATCTGTTATTCCAACCACCAGGTACCCTTTAAGGTGAATGCATGCTTTACAAATACATATTTTATGTTCTGTTCTATTTAAAGCTAATATTTGATAAATCACGCAACGCTGGGGTGGCCTTTTGCCTCGGTCCTTTGCAGATGGGGCAGTTATGTAGTACCTCCTTAGAAGCATTCCAAAATGATAAAGCCGTATTTGCATTAGTGCTGGCATTCGTGGCTCATGAAATGAGGTGATCACCGCTGATAATCTTGCATGAGGTGGCCATTCATGCAATCTTGTCTGATGTGGTCATTATTACAACACTAATAATATTAGTGGCTCGAGATACTTTTCATTGAACATAAGTAGCCCTTATTACACAAGAGGTTGGTAATCACTGGTGTATATAGTGTGTGTGCAGTGAATGTGTGTCTTACGATTGCTGACATAGCAGAATCGATTTGGAATTTCTTTTATGGGGACACTGTACAAAACAGACTATAAATGTAGCCTGCTTTTGTGATCAGCTAGAATCTAGAGTTAGGAAAAAGAGGATACAGCAGGAGTACAGAGAACATCCTTACCCATGTTGTGCTAGTTTGCTCTCCGAGTTGTTTCCCCATCAGGCTGATGATATATGTACGGTGTGATGGTTTCGCTCTGTTTTGTAGCCATGCTCTCTTGTTTCTCTGAATCAGACACTCTCAGCCCCGTGGCTCATTCCTGCTAACACTAAAAAACAAAGACTATGGCCGGCTTCTCTGGAATGAGAAAAAGCATCAGGGTTCCTGGAACCAGTCCCCACAAACTGTGTCTGGAAACATCAGGGCATATTTAAGAGCCCCTGGTGCCATTCTAATGCCACATTAGAGTCATATTTTTTTGTGCCACATTTACAAAATGGTGCAATGTATGCATTGCACCACTTTGTAACCCTTTGTACTAGATTATGCCTGCATGAAGCATAATGTATGCAAAGGGGGTGTTCTTTCTTTGCGTCATTTGTTTTCTGCAATTTTAACGCCTGCTCAGGGCAGGTGTTAAAAGGAGGTTTCCATTGGTTACAGTGGGCCTCTGGGTGCTTTGCAGGATTAGCGTCAACATTTTTGACACTAATACTGCAAAGCGCCAGACTAGCATAAAAAAATTGACGCTAGTCCCCTATCTACCGCTATGGCGTGGAGTATTTTAAATACGGCGCACACATGGTGGAGTTAGGGGGGCGCTAAGGGGTTCAATAAAAGTGGGCTGCACTATTTGTCTTAAGTATGCCCCACAGTATATAAAATGGGGCTGATGCCCCTGGTCAGTGCCCCCAGACTTCTCAGTGATGGGTGCCCCGGTGATACCCCTGCAGGGTGTGGGGTGACGTCTGTGATCAATCATTGCAATTGAAAAATTAGGTAAAGGCAAATGGAGTGAGAGTGCAGAGGAAACAAAGCTGAATACAAATAATGAAAACAGAAAAGAAAAAGAAGCGTGATGGAAATAGGGTGCAAAAACACAGCAAATATGAAAAAAAAGCTGTAAATGAAGAACGAAATAAAATATTAAGGGTGAAAAGAAGAAAATAAGTAGGAAAATGTAGCGAAAAGTAAAACGGAGGGAAAGAAAGATAGAAGGAAATCAGAAAACATAATGAAATAACAGATAAAAGAAATGTGAGATGAAAGAAAAGGCAATGCTGGGAAAGAAGAGAAAGAAAGGATTAACAAATGAAAAGATACATAAAGAAAAGATGGAAAGAAGGTGCAACGGAAGGACAGGAGTATGATAAGTATAAAGGAATAAAAAGAAAAGAAGATAGCAAAAGGGACAGATGGAGTAGAGAAGAATGAACAGGATGAAAGAAAGATAGAGAGAATGAAAGACAAAAACAACAGAAAGATTTTGGAAAGAAAGGGCATACAAAAGAAAGAAGACGGGAGAAGGAACGAATGAATGAGATAAATAAGTCAGGATTGGTAAGTGTGTACTTTGTGAGAAAGTCCTCTAGATCGTGCTGTGATATCAATCATTCTCTGCACATTTTCTATGGGGGTACAGATATCACGGCACTTCATCGGAAGGGTAGGGGGCAATTAACGTTATGGGGCATATTTAAGAGCCCCTAGCGCCACCTCAGTGCCACCATAGCATCATTCTCGGCACATCTACAGGGGTACAGTTCTCACGGCACTTCATGGGAAGGGTGGGAGACATTTAGCACTATATACCGATGAAAGTCGGGTATTTTATTCCTTTGGCTCCTCCTTTGCTGAGGGGGAAGCCCTGGGAGATGTTTCTGCATGTATGTTAAGGGTCACCAGGGGTGGCAGCTGCGACCCCTGCCTTTCTCCTTGCGACCCCAGCACTGCCTCTGCGACCCCTGCCCTCATAGGCGGAAAAAGTAGTGCCAGGGACACAGGGGTAATTCCCTCTAATGGACATCAGTTGGGGCTTCACTTTCCTGGTTTTCTGTCAATTTTTTTATTACACAAATAGTAAATAGTATTAGAAGAGCATAATTCGCTGGAATATGACCCTCCCTGGCAGGTAAGGTAAGTAAAAAATGCTTTCAAATGTATGAGGTATGTGAGGCTTGCAGGTGAGAGTGTTTATGAGAAAGTGTGTGTGAATGTGTGTGTATGGTAAGCACAGGGCCGGCTTTAGGGCGGTGCGAGCTGTGCAGCCTCACTCGGTGGTGACCTGAATTGGGGGGCGCTGACCTCAAGGGGGTGTACACCTGCTGAAAAGTTTCTTGTGTGTCCAGCCTTCAGGAAGCACTTAGCATGTCAAGATACCTCTTGTGATTTATGTTCCTGCTAGGGAGAGAGATGGGAGTTTTGTCTAAGGGCACCTTTGGCTCACCATAAAGTAGTGTAGAGGGTTAATGTGCCTGCTGCTAAGAACAGAAATATATTTTATGTGGATTGCTCAGTGGATTAGTAAAGCCAGCCTTTACAAGTGCTTTAAAACAAAGAAATGTATGTGAAAGGGGGGCTATAGAGAGATGAGGGGCACATTTGCCTGGTAGTAATGAGGAAGTCTGGGGAGGTGGTCATGTGTTGGTCATGTGGTGGGAGGTGCCAAAAAAGACTGTCGCACAGGGCGTCACCAGAGCTAAAGCCGGCCCTGGGTAAGCATGTATGAGTGAGTCACAGTAAAGGTCAAATAGCATGTGATGTCACTTCCGCTGCCCCTGGCATCCTGGTGATTGACAAGGGACACTGCAGAGGAAGATACTGGCCCACAGGACTGGAAGTAAAAGAGCACTGGGGAGCTGAGGGGGAGACCTGGGATGAACCCTGCTTTCTGAGTGTGTTTCCCCAGCTGCCTCCAGCTGGGCCTTAATGTCGCCGGAGTTGTCATAGTGGTCTGAAGCTGCCCATACAGCGAGCAGGGAGCCCTGCTGCCCAGGGAACCCTATGTAACCCTACAGGCTCTATAGCACAAAGTGGGCTCTGGCCCAGAGCCCCAGCCTTCCAGAGGACCACCTGATAGGGATAGTTCTACAGAGGCTCTTGCCCTGATGACCTTGAATAATTCTTAAAAAGAATGTTTAAATGCTGCTTTCTTTTAATTTATTTTAAATGTTGGTGAAGTGTGAGAGTACCTTACAAACATTCTGGGAAGAAATGTGTTTATGTTTCATTCAACAGCCATAATAAAAATATTCTTTTAGATCAACACAGCACCTCACATATAAGGCATGGAGGGTGACACAGAGATTATTTGCAGTAATATTAGTGAGCTGCAGCTGGGTGACAGTAACAAAAAGACATCACTATGCCTGAACATTGGATGTAAACGCATTTCGAATGTGGACACGTGTGACTGTGAAGTCAGTGACCTGGCCAAAGAGCTCCAATTGGATCAAAGCAGTTTCAAACAGCGCCCCCTGAAATGCATTTGGCCCAGGGCCCCGAAAATACTTAATGAGGTCCTTGCCCCATAGCTCCCTGAAGCGCAGCACGTGACCAGACTGCAACCATGAGCCGCTGTTCTGGTTCTATTGCCACAACTGTGCACGGTGGTGTGAAAGTGCACCTCATGACACTTTGCTCCCTTTACAATCCCCACAAGCCGGGGTACTCCATGGCTGCCTCCTTTATGGAGCGCACAGTGTGATCCGAGGTCTCTGGCTTCTTACCTTGTACTCCGTGCCTGCCTCCTCTTTGGGGTGCACAGTGTGATCTGAGGTCTCTGGTCGGCTTACCTTGAACCCCACAGCTGCCTCCTCTGTGGGCCTCACAGTGTAATCTGAGGTCTCTGGTCTCTTACCTTGTACCCCACAGCTGCCTCCTCTGTGGGCCGCACAGTGTGATCTGAGGTCTCTTACCTTGTACTCCATGGCCGCCTCCTCTATGAACCGCACAGTGTGATCTGAGGTCTCTGGTCTCCTTACCTCGTACCCCACAGCTGCCTCCTCTATGGGCCGCAGGGTGTGTTCTGAGGTCTCTGGTCTCCTTACCTCGTACCCCACGGCTGCCTCTTTGATGGGGCGCACAGTGTGATCTGAGGTCTCTGGTCTCCTTACCTCGTACCCCACATCTGCCTCCTTTATGGGGCGCACAGTGTGATCTGAGGTCTCTTACCTTGTACTCCATGGTCGCCTCCTTTATGGGGAGCGCAGTGTGTGATCTGTGGTCCCTGGACTCCCTGCAGATGACACAGATGAGCTTCTTGTCCTCCTCACAGAAGAGCTTCAGCTTCTCCTCGTGCTCCTGGCACAGGCCCCCCTCCTCTGCCCTCTCTTGCTGCAGGGAGAGCTGCCTCACTGACTCCACAATGCTCTGAAGCTGCCGGTTCGCCCTGAGCCTCACCCGGGCACAGGCCACCCTGCACTGAGGGCACTGGAGGGCTTGGCCAAGCCCCTTGGGGCACCCCAGGATACAGGCCCGGCAGAAGTTGTGCCCACAGTCTATGGTCACAGGGTCCTTGTAAAACTCCAGGCAGATGGGGCAGGTGGCGTCGGCCTTCAGGCTCTGCAGGGGATTGGCAGCAGCCATGGTGGCTGAGGGACTGAGAAATGAACAGAAACTTAAGTTTCACTTCACAGAAAACGAGCTTCAGGAAGTGCACAACTGCCATGTGACCTAACCCCGGTGAGTGCCAAGCCCCACCCAAAACAAGGCTGGAATATGTGAAAAATGCAGCAAGTCCAAGCGCGCGCTGGACAAACACGTTTTAAAGTGGTTTGTGGTTTGTGTTGTGACACAGCATTCACAGTCAGACTGAGAGAAGGCCTCTCCACTGTCAGCAGCTCACAGCATCAGAACACGAGTAACAGAGAAATATTCAGAAAATGATGCAAAGTGAATTGTCCAGGATCACAATATTTGGCCAAGTGCTGGAAGTAAAGATTTGAGGCTCAGCTGGAACGAGTACAAAAGACGCATTTCACCACTGGATGGTTTCGGGTGAGGCACGTGGGAGTTCTCTGGCCCCTTGGGTCGTCCGGGGCACCAGGTCTGAACCCCAAAACTGGGACATTTACCAAACGTAGAAGAAAGACTACACTTTTATATCAGCCGAGGAGCACAAAACGACTTGAATAGCAGTGCCATTCACACAGAAGAACAGACAACGGGGCACGAAGGATCTAACTTAGAAGCAACCTTTAAAGCCAGCCTTATGCATGTTTGTTGATTAAGTTGTGTTTTGATAGGAGCTACTAGCCCGTCCTGCCTTTGAGCACAAGAAACTGCCTTCCTGATTCCAGCCCTCTCTAATAACCGGGGCATGAGCTAAATTTGAAAAAACATGCTTGGACACATGGAAAACCGGGACTGTCCCGGTAAATCCTGGACAGGTGGTTACCTGACCTGTCACTTGGCAATTAATGAATCATTGCAGTTATCACATGTACTCAAGTCTGATGGGGCTCAGGCAAGTTGTGTCATCCCTGCTTGGGTTCTGGCATCTTCTGCAAGCTCTGGTCCATCACTTCTCTTATCACCCTTCAGAGGAGACCACAGACCACACATCATCTCTGTGGCAGAGATGTCACTTGCTGTAGAGGAAACACACATGCTCCATTCAGGATCCAGAAGAACAACATATTCTTCAAAAGGAGGAACTGTCCAACCCACAGACCACTCAAGAACTGCAGCTGGAGCGTACCTAAGAGAAGGTCTTGCGCGTGGCAGGTACTTCTGTGGTGCTGGTATTGGGTGATGGGCAAAGAACCTGCTCCCACCTTCAAAGCAGGTCTTTGTCTGAATGGCCTCAACCGAGACTGGGAACGGTTGTAGGTGTTGTCTTCAGTAATAAGTGGGAGATGAAGAGATCATGCCACTGAGAAGATTAAAAACCAAGTTAATATTATATAATGCCTATTGTTACCACAACTATAGGTTGACTAGTTTCGGCCAACAACGAAGGCCAGATGCATCCATGGCCTTCTTCAGGAGCGCTGATCCGTAACACTTGCCCGACCTTAGACCACGAGTTTTGTGCAAAGGAGTGGGGGACAGTTTCGTATCCTTAGTAAGAGTTGAACAATATACTTATACTATAATGAATGGAACGGATCTGGCAATTCACTGAGGGAACAGGGAGATCAGGCACCATACAGGGATGTCTGTAGTCAGTGTAGGTGCCAATTTTATACGTGTTCGCTGGTTTCCCCCTCAAGATTGCTCCTTCAGCATAAGTCTAAAGGAAAGGCAGCCTTATGTGAGTGTTCCTGTCTATCTTGTCAACATGTCTCCTTGATACACCCCCTCCTGTAGTTGGCATAGACTTTAATCTTCTCCTGTGGGTGAGGATCTCAAATGTGCACCTCATGATGTGCGAACGGAGATAACCCCTTCATATATGCGAGCTGCGTCCTCACGTGTCCCCCAAACATCACTTCAGCTGGAGATAGTAACACAGAATTTGCCACAACACTTGACATACGGACCTCTGAAACTGAAATCCACAGAGGAAAGATTGCTTGTGTAAAGAATGCCATCAGGTGTCATTGATTCGGTACATGGTGTCCTACCCTGGTTATTCATGGTGTCCACCTGATTGTTCACCGTGTGCACAGACTGTGCCACTGCAAAGATGTCTTCAGCTTTCCTTGGTTCTTGTAAGAGTTTGTAGCAGAAAAAGCAATTCACGACCTGCTGTAACGTGGGACTCTTGTGCCTCTAAAATTGTGTATTTGTCAAATTGTCAGTCTCATCTGTGTGCACAGAGACACTGACAGACATACTGATGGTTCTCCTGAGACTTATCTACAACAGGGTTCCCAACCTGTGGCCCGGGGACCCTGGGGGTCCGCGAAGACTCCTCAGTGGGTCTGTGACTGCTTAGAAAATTAACAAATACTAACAGATCAATAAAGTGCAAATAAATAAAGTAGCATAATATACAATTGAAAATTTTGAAACATACTCTACAAGAACTGCAGGTGAAGCAGTTTCGCGGGAGCAGTGCAGATGCATCAAACAGAACATAGTATGGACGATGTGTGGCTTCAATTAAATAAGAAAAGCTTCAACCTTCCTATTAAAATTCATTTATTTATCATTTTTGTTTTATTTGTTTGCAAATTAAATAAAAGGTGTTATAATTTGAGTATGTGTTTGATGATTTCTTGTTTCTGTATTTTTTGTGTATTGTTTTGTGGTTCAAAACATCAACAGTTTTTAGGCCGGGGTCCCCACCTTCTAATAAAGACTCAGCGAGGGTGTCCCCAAATTCAAATAGTGATTCAGTGGGGGTCCCCGGGTTCCAAAAATGATAAAGTGGGGCTCCATAGAAGTCAAAAATGTGAAAACCGCTGGTCTAGAATGAAGAAAGAAAGATGTACTCAGTCTCCATTATTCAGAAGCATGTAATGTTGACACATATGTTACATTTGTGTGGGGAGGTGCAAGACCGAGGGTGCTAATGAGCAAACTATCTGCACATACAGAATCTAGCGGCAATGTATTTGCCATACAGGCACATACTACTTGGCCAATCACAGGTCACAATTAACTTATTTTAAATAGGTGGTACCCGATACTCCACCATGGGATGCGGCTGAATGAAACATCAAGGAGAGAAAGAAAAATGTAGCCATTTTCTACAAACCCTGGCCCTCTAAGTCCAAGACCGACAACTCAATGGCAAACTGTAGGCTACAGGAGTGGAACTGGAACATAGAGCTTTAAATCTTGACCCATGGATACATACATTGGCCGATTAAAGGCACAGATCTGGGATAAGGGTCGGAGGCACAACCATATGCCGCTAAACATGGAAGGTGGACGCTCCTTCTCTCACCTGGTTGCCAAAGCCTGGAACGACCTTCCCCTGCACCTCAGGAATGCCGCATCGCTCTGGGAATTCAGAAAGGACTCAAGGCATGGCTGCCCGAATGAACAGAGCACCGAAAAGAAGCTAGCAACTTCAGCAGCTTGAGACCCCCACGGGTGATGCACCACACTTTATGGATCCTGACTGATGGAAGCACATATTATTATCAACCAGTAAATTGCCTACAATTTTGTGCTCAGATGGTGATTGTTTACAAATGCAGTAATTGCCGACTGTCTCATAGATGGCTTAGTTGGAATCAGTCAGTGGGAACACTCTTGTTACACGTGCAATAATAACTCAGTCCTTTTGAATATTCAGTAACCAGAAGAATCCAGAAATAGAGGGCACATTACGTACGGAGTGATATACAGTGTGGTTGTTATTCAATAGCCACAGCATTTATTAAGTTCACTGTTACATGCTGTTTGTTGTTGGAAGGCTGCGGGTCTACTTCTCGGAGGGGGGAGGCTTACTGTAGAGCAGGGAATAAATCCCAAGAGTGATGGTTATTATTTGTTTATCCTAAAACATGAATGCATCATGCCCAGTGTGTTAAAAGCAGTAACTCATAAGCATGGCGGTGTACCTAGCGAGGTGCAGGAAAGGGCCCTTTTTGTATGTTCACCTCATTCTTTTTTCTCCAATGCTGATGATTATGACTCTAACCAGGCAGTGCCCCTGCTCTCTCCCTAAAATATAATTCATGTGAATTGGTATCCCCAATTGGCAAGGACCTTAACCGCCTTATAAGTCCCTTCTAAATGGTACCAATGGTTCCCAGGGCATGGGTGTTAAAGGGATCGCCGGGGCCTGCAGCACAGATGCAACTGAGACCGAGTGAACCAAGTAAAGAAATAGCAGCAGTCCTGCCATTGCGGATTGTTTACGCGTTGCAGACTGCCAAAACTCGACCTTGCCCTCACCAAGAGTGGCAAAGTCACAGCACTATTTTTAATATATATGTCAGTCACCCCCAGGGTAGGCCTTCTGAGCCCAGGAGGCAGAGTGCATTATATTAAAGGTGTGGGAATATGAGTGCATGCTTATATGCCCCTTTAGTAGCAGTAGTGTCTTTCCATTAAGGGCTACATAAGTGCTCAGGGGGCTTTAGGATAATATGGTCTGGCATCTGGGCATCTCGGGCTGCCAGCTCCATTATGGTCCTAGTGAAATGTATCATGTTTGGTATCAAACAACTTGTCTCATCAATCCTGACTTGTTGCCCAAGCCGGATTTGATGTGACATGCACCCAGGTGCCTACCTTAGAAGTTGCCTACCTGGTTGCCCCAGTCTTCCTGTGCCCTGGTTGACAGCCTACAAGTTGCTGCAGCCAAACCAGGAAATCTGACCCAGCCAGAAGGTGTGAACTTTCCCAGGAGTCATCAATAAAGGCCTGCCTGGGCAAGAGGTACCCCCGCCTCCCTGGCATGGTAGGTAGTGAAATGGCACATCGGGCTGTGAGCTTCAAAGCCCACACCGCATCTGATATGCACATAAAGGGCCTCCCAGAGGAGGACAAAGCCAGCCCCCTGTCCCAGGCACATTTGCAACCCAGGCAGGAGGAAGAATTAGGTAGTCAGGAAGCGTACACCCCAAGAAGACTAGCCACAGCCCTACGGTGGGCTACCTGGAATGTACATCCTAGGATGGGTTCTGCCATTTTGAAAAGTGGCAGGATAGAAGCTTCTGGAAAATAGATTCCACACGCCACAGAAAGTTGTCACCTCAGACATGTTTACTTTACTAAAGTTGGGACCTTTTTATGAATTTGTAACTCCTTTTTGGATGGGCCAACTAAAAAAAGGACTTTTAAACTTTTGGTAGTGTTGTAGGGACCTTACCAGGGCCCTAACAATTATTTTAAAAAATTGTCAAAAACAATTAGCCAATCAAAAAACAAAAACAATTAAGCTAAAGACAATTCGGAGAGTTATTTACGTGCTCACAAAATTGACAAAGTGGTATCAGCAAATGCAAAGTCTTTATCCCTCCGCTGATCCACCAAAAGTAGGAGGCTGGCCCTCTATGTAGTGCGCAAAATTAGGCACACTGTGCAGGGGGTCCAGGCAACCACACGTTGGTTTACAGAGGTAAAAACTAGATCACCTAATGCTCACATTTTTATGGTAGCTTGGTTGATCTCGTAGGCTAATCTTGGAAAAGTGCAAAGCATTTGTTCTACTCACAGTCTCAAAAATAAGCCCACACACTCACAAGCATAACTCAAGGTCACTTTACAAAAATACTTCAGATTTTATAACATTTTTAAGACTCAGATCATCAAAATTGGGTAAATATTTTTTAAGTTATGAATTTCTTAAGTTTAATAAAAATAGTGTTTTTGAGTGTAATTACGCACTATAAAAATCAATGGAGAAAATATTTGAAAATGCATATAAAATCAGGCAATGTGTTTACCAATGTCTCCTTTTGCAGGAATGTTTATGTCATCAGTGGGCGCTGTGGACCAGCTGGAGAAGTTTGAGCAGCTCCTGGTTTCAGTGGGAGCAGCTGCAGAAAGTCGTTGGAGCTGGTGCAAGGCCACTGCGGGGGACCACTTGGAAAAGCACTGCACATGTGGACTTAAAGGTAAGTCCGGTGGGTCATCTTGGAGTGTCGAGGTCACAAGGGGTAGGGGACCCTTAAGGCACAGCTTGTTCTTCGGTGCAGGACACCGGGTGGCCAGGTGCAGGATGAATCAGTGAGCCAGAAGTTGTGTGCAAAGGTGCCCTTGGAAGCAGGAGGTAGGTCACTTTGAGGGACATTTGCAGGTCAGCAGCTGCACTCTGGTGGAGGTCCTGGCGGTTTCTGATGTTCCTTAACTGGGGCTTCCTCCTGGTCCTTTTACAGTCCAGAGTGGACTGTCCTTCTTGGTGTCCAACATGAGGTGACCAATACCTAGGGCTATTGCACGGTTTGGCCACTGGAATGTGCAGTGCCACCAAAACTTGGCACACTTGCAGGGATTGTCTTCTTGGTCTGTTGCATGGAATTTGGTCTGGATGGGGCATCCGGTTCCTTGGTCAGCAACCGGTCAGTGAAGTGGCCGGGTCTTTGGTCTTGGGTTGCAGGAGAGTGATGTCTTCACCCTGGAGGGAGAACTTTAGCGATTTTCAAAGAGTGGAGATACTCTGGGGGGCTGTAAAGTCAGTGTAGTGTCCAACCAACCCCTCTGCAGTGATTGTTGAGTTCCAGGTGCAGCAGCCAGGATTTGGTGCCTTTTCTTTTTGCAGCAGGACTTCAGTTCTCGAGCTTTGGGTCTTCTTTGTTGCTGGTCTTCTTCAGTCCTTTGAATCTGATTTCTTGGACTAGGGTTGCCCACTAAATACTGTATTTAATGGGCAATTAGGAGAGTACCAAGTAGTGACAAATGGGTCATCTACCCTAGGGTGGCTACACCCACTAAGTGACGACTTCCTGTGGGAAGAGGTCACTTCCCTACACTTGATTGGCTATATTTCTTCCATGCAAGACAGAGGAAGATGAAATGGAGAGATCATCAAGCTGGGGCTGGCCACTCCTCCCGTCCTTTATGTGGTTTCCCGCTGTTTCTCCCGCCAAAAGTGAGGGTTTGCAATAGGGGCGGCCATCTGCTGCTAGCAGCAGGCTTAGGGGGTGGAGTTTGAAGGGGGGTAAGCCCTTTGAAGCTTGCTAGCAGGGCAGTGCACATTCCTGAGGGAGGAGTTGTTTGCACCTCCACCGAGGAAGGGCTTTTTCTGAGTCCCAGAGAGGAGGATCTCTCACCCTAGGGTTCCAGAATGTTGTCTGGTGGAGGCAGGCTGATTGTGTCCGGCCAGCAACCATACCAGCGTAGTTAGCTTTTGCAGGGGGCACCTCTAAGGGGACCCCTGGGTACATTTTGTAATAAATCCAATACTGGTACCAGTTTGGATTTAACATTCTGAGTTGTTTGGGCAAACATCCCAGGGTTCAGAGTAGCCATCATGTAGCTGTGAAACTCATACTGACCAGTGTCCAGCATAGGTATTAAAATGGCTGCTCTGTTCACTTACTATGTTCCAGGTTTGGCAAGGACACAATAGGGGCATATTGCTCATTCATCAATGCCCTCACATACAGTATAGTGCACCCTGCCTTAGGGCTGGGAGGCATGCTAGAGGGGTGACTTGCCTATAGTGCATGCAGTGTGTAGTGGACAGGGCACACAGGCTGTATGCCATGTCGAGATTGTCTTTTAGGATTGCATCAGAACACTCAGCCTGCAATGGCAGTGCTGGGTGCCTCTGGATGCATGGTCCTAGAGGATGGCCCAATCTGTGCTGCTGCACTCAGGGGCCTACCCTTAGTACCTCATGCCCTGGGTACCTAAGTACCATTTACTGGGGACTTATAGTGGCAGTTAAAGGTACTGCCAATTGTGCAAATGCATTACAACAGTTTTGGGTAAAGACATCTGGCACAGGGAACCTGGTTAGCAGGGACCCTGGGCACTAACAACTTTGAGACTACATCAATAACCGGGAAAAACACTGGGGCTAACCATAACCATTGCTAAGGAACTTCTGCTACTCCCCTGGCACCAGAATTGCAGATCTGACGAACCTGCAACAAAGGACAAAGAAGAGACCTGTGACTGTGCCTTCACGACCCGCACAAAACAAATATGCAATAACCTGCACCTGTGGCAGCCATCCTGCAACTGCATGACCACGACTCGTCCGGGACCTGACACTGGATCCAAAGGAAATAGGAACTCCACTTCAAGCCAAAGGCTGCTCCAGAACTCCCTTGGACTAGCATTACTAGCAAAAAACACTCCCGGAACCAAAGAATCACTGGCCACCAGGCCTGCTGAGATATCGCCCAAAAGTAAATGGTCCATTGCATTGTGGGAAACGTAGTTCTGACATCCAGCAAGTTTCAGGTGGAGTAGGAAAGTACCCTCTTTTTGGCATGTTATCCCCAATTTCTGCCTGATTTCAGTTTGTTTGACTGTGTCACTGGGATCCTGCTAACCAGGACCTCAGTGCTTATGCTCTCTCTCAAATTTGTCACTACATAATAGTAACCCAGTATTTCATTCCACATTGGCATACTGGTGCCCCCTTATAAGTCCCTAGTATATGGTACCTAGGTACCCAGGGCATTGGGGGTCCAGGGGATCCCTATGGGCTGTAGCATTACTTTTGCCACCCATAGGGAGCCCATGCAAAGGCTTCTACAGGACTGCAATTGCAGCCTGTGTGAAAAGGTGCATGCACGATTTCACAGCCATTTACACTGCACCAGGTCACTTATAAGTCACTTATATATCAGGCCTTCCAACCCTGAAGGCCGGGTGCAAAGCACCTGTGTGTGAGGCAACCCTGCACTAGCAGAAGTGCCCCACATCGTCCAGGACCATTTTCCCTGACTTCATGAGTGCAGGGATGCCATTTTATGCGTGCACCGGACATAGGTCAATACCTATTTCCAGCTACACAATGGTAACTCCGAAGATGGCCATGTAAGGTGTCTAACAACTGGGATTGTACCCCAATACTGCTTCCAGTATTGATTGTACAATCCCATGCACTCTGGGGGCTCCACAGTGGACCCCCAGTACTCCCATTGCAGCCTTCTGACAGACAGGTTTCTGCCCTCCTGTTGCTTGAGCAGCATTAAGCCCAGGAAGGCAGGACAAAGGACCCTCTCCCTTTGGATACAGCTGTTACAGGCATGAGTGGGGTAGCCTCCCAGAGCCTCTGAAAATGCTTTGAAGGGCACAGATGGTGCCCTCCTTGCATAATCCAGTCTACACCGGTTCAGGGACCACCAGTCCCTGTTCTGGTCTGAAACTGTGCAAAGGGGAGTGACTACTCCCCTGTCCATCACCACCCCAGAGATGGTGCCCAGAGCTCCTCCAGAGTGTCCCTGGGGCTTGGCATCTTGGATTCCAAGGTGGTGGGGCTCTCTGGGAGCATCTGAGTGGCCAGTGCCAGCAGGTGACATCTTAGCCCTCCCCTGATAGGTGCTTACCTGGTTAGGTGACCAATTCCCCTTTCAGGGCTATTTAGGGTATCTCCTCTGGGTGTTGCTTCAGATTCGGATTGCAAGACTCCAGCAGGATTCCTCTACATCCTTTACTTCATCTTCTACCGACGGAACCACAGCTGAACCCTCCAGAAACTCTACAAACTTCAACAAAGAAGCCAGGGTGACTTCTGCAACATTGTATCTTCAGCTCCTGCCAGCAATTGCAAAAGTTTTCAGGTTGTGCATCCTCTGAGGGCTGCCTGTCTTCAGCCTGCACCAGAGGAACCGAAGGAGTCTCTCCCGTGGAGTGACGGAGTCACATCCCTGCTTCAGCAGCCACCTCTCTGCAGCAACGACTGGTGGCGTGGGTCCCCTCTCCAGACAACAAGCATGGATCCAGCAACACAGGTGGTGGACTTAGGTGACCCCGACAGTCCCAAGGTCCAGCTGTCCAACTTTGGTGGAGGTAAGAGCTTGCCTCCCCATGCAAGACAGTACCGCCGTGCACTGCGTGACTTGCTGTTGCCAAGTCTTGTGTGCAACCTTCTAAGAAGATCCTTGTGCACAGCACAGCTTAGGCCCCCAGGACTCCATCCTGCGACGCACAGCTTCCTGAGTGGTTCTCTAGCGGCGTGGGATTTCTTTGTGTCGTGCTGTGTGGGCCTCCATTTGCACCTTCTTTGTCCCGGTGCTGTGGGACTCCTGTGGGTGCTGCCTGGTCTTCTGAGGGCTCTCTGAGTTGCTTAGAGCCCCTTCTGTCTCCCCCTCCTGGGTAGAGGCCACCAGGTCCCTCCTGGTCCCGGGCAATGCCATTTTTTGCTAATCGTGAGCTTTGTGTGTGCCAAGGCTTGTTGGCGTAATCCAGCGACGTAAACAAGACTGCAATCATCCATCTGGCATGGGACATCTTCAGCACCAACCAGAAACCCGCATCTGTCTTCTGGCCCTCATCATGCCACTGGCGGTAAATCCCGCTTACCACCGCAGTGACAGCCGCCAACATACCGCCACAGTGGCGACTATCCATTCACCATATTATGACACACACACACCAGACCGACAGAATACTGCCACATTGTAGAGATGGGTTGTTAATTTATGTAATGTAGTAGGTAGTACTAGAACTCAATGAGGTATGGATTCTAGAATGGAACAGGGAGGCTGCAGAGAGGAGATGGACAGAGAAGGAGGTGGGAGCTGTTCTGGTGATACTGTACATCGCTGTGCTGGAGATGCTGTACATTGGATGTGGAATAAAAAAAAGATGGAATAAAGCTTTGCGAGAAGATTCATCTTTACACTGGCGACGAGGGTCATGCCGTGCAGGAGACGGATTGAAATTGAGTAGAGCATCTCCACTCCTGGAAATAAAATCAGCGCTATAAACAACGGAAAATAAGAAAAAGAAAGAAGGAAAAAGAACGAGACTACTAGTGGATAATCCAAAAATTGATTTCTCTTAGAACTGGTAAGCAAAAAGTTATTATTGGAACCTGACAGTTTGTTCTGGATGTTAAATAACTTTATATGAAGAAAATATTTTATCGGGTCTTGTGAAGCAACTGAATTGGATAGCTAAAAGTGAAACTAATCATCTTCATAAAGGTAATCTTTTTAACAACATTGCCCGCGCGTCTGTGATGAACAGTGCATGTTTTTTTTTAAATACTCAACTGAAGTAAGCGCGTGCTACACTCAGCGCTTTGCTAGAAGCGTGCGCACACAGCACGCGAGGAAGGCTGTGCAGTGCTTTCGCTGAGAGTTTTTTTTTCAAAGATAAACATACCGCGAGCACTGCGTGTGCTGCAATTAGCACTTCTCTGGCAGCGCGTATACACAGCACGTGAAGTAAGCTGTGTAGTGCTCGCGCTGAGTATTTTTCAAAAGTAATCATACCGCGAGCACTGCGCGTGCCCCAATTAGCGCTTTTCTGGCAGCGCGTGTACACAGCACGTAAAGGAAGATGTGTAGTGCTAGCGCTTTAAACAATTTTAATTGATTTGTGCCTTGACTTGAAGAAACTGTGTACAGTTACCAGAAGCACAACGTACCAACGATACAAAAACTAAATAAACGATAAATATTTAACAAAAGAAAAGAACTGACCTGTGTAAACTCATCGTATCTGCAGTGCACCACTCCCTGTCTTAATATCCATATTAGGAAATCAAAATTGAAGAGGGACTTAATAGAAATAAGGAGGAAATTGAAGAAAGATTTGATAGAGGTTGAACATTCCATAAGGAAAGACTCTAAAAAAAATATAAAAAAAATAATAAAAAATATTTCGAAATTAAAGGAAGAAAGAAGATATGTATATAAAAATGTATAGATCAAAATTATTAATATAATGTATCTATATTTTTAACAATAATATTGAATATAGATCTAAAGAAATTATGGGTGATCGAAGTATGTCTTCACCACCACCCTTTTTACCAACCCCTGGAGAGCCATCCATTCCATGGAAACAGTGGAGGAGATGTTTTCTACCTACTTACTAGCTATTGGGGGTGATCGTTACAGTCTAATCAGAAGAGAAGCAATTCTTCTTCATCATTTAGGTATAGGGGGAAGAAGAATCTATGAGGACCTGCCTGAGGTTTCCTTAGGTATGGGTGATGGTCAGCCCTCCAATCTATTCGAAATGTCCTTACAAATGCTAGATTTGCAGTTTACACCTATAATTAACTTAGTCTTAGAACGTCATAAGTTCTTTTCGAGAATGCAGAATGCTGAGGAAGACATAGCATCGTATGTAGCAACCTTACGTGGACTCGCACGTTCTTGCCGCTTCGAACAGTTATCTGATTCTCTGATAAGAGACCAGATCGTAAGGTGTGCCTACAACAAAAGGATAAGGGAGAAATTACTAATGAAAGATCCCAATTTGGAAGAGGCTATACAGATTGCTAAAGCTATGGATCAAACGGCTGTATGGCTACTGGAAAAGTATGGTTCGAATAAAGAAGGAAAGCAGAATACAGTTAATGAAGTAAGAGATAAGGGCAAGCTCCCAATTGGGGAAATGAAGAAAAAGTCTACAAGGAATTGGGAAGACCAAGATCGAGGAAGATTTGACGCAAGGGAAGTAAAATGCGATAGGTGTGGAGCGCCTGGACACATTGCATCAAGCAAAATGTGTGCTGCAAAAACTGCTATATGTCGCAATTGTGGGAAAAGAGGGCATTTTGCCAAGGTCTGTAAGTTCAAAAGTAACGAAGGTGGCGGACGTGCAGTCCAAGAAATTCAGGATGTATGTGGGATTTTGGAAGAAATAATATTATCTGTGGAAGAAAGCTTCATTGATCCAGTGCCTGAAGTGGTAACTGCGAGTGTAATAGATCTGATACACAATGTTGATCTGGAAAGTACAAGTGTTTTAGAAAAACCTCATGCTCAGGTGTTATTGAATGACAAGCCAGTCAAATTGTTGGTGGATTCTGGGAGTCTGTTTACTCTCATTTCAAGAAAAACTTACGAGGAATTGTGGAATAATGTGAAAGAGGAGAAAATGTTGGAACCCGATATAAAAGCCGTGGGGTATGCTGGGAAAAGAATAGTGATGATAGGCATGATTTGGATGAGGATTGTTTTCAAAGGGAGAGCAGTGAAAGGAAGAATAAATATCACGGACTTTGGTACCAATTTATTGGGCTGGCGTCACCAGAAAGATTTAGGGATAGTCCTCAATCCTAATGCTAAAGAGCCTGTAATGGTGATGGAAAATGGAAAAATTTGTGAAGTTAATGAGAGTTCCCGTCATCCTTTGATTCAAAAGCATCCACAAGTTTTTTCTCCAAAATTAGGCATCTTGAAGGGGTTTTCTCATAGAATTGTGTTGAAGAGAGATGTGAAACCGGTTGTCCACAAAGTGCGTGGCATACCTAACTTGATGAAAGAACCTTTAAAAAATGAATTGGATAGATTGTTTCAAGACGGCATCATTGAACCTATTGAGTCTTCAGAATGGCTTGCTCCAATTGTGGTTGCGCCCAAGGAAGGAGGGAAGATTCGCCTATTCATCGACCTTAGAGATTTGAACAAAAATATTTGGGTGGACAGACAACCCTTGCCAAATATTTCTCAGATGTCCGTAAAAGGTAAAGGGTGCATTTTTAGTGTGTTGGATATGTCCTCAGCATATCATCAGATTAATTTACATGAAGATTCTAGACACTTGACGTCCTTTGTGACGCCTCTGGGAGCATTCCGCTATAAGAGGATACACTTTGGATTAGCCTCTGCCTCAGCTGTTTTTCAAAGACTGATGGAGGAGATTTTGGGAGATTTGGAAAAAGTGTTATGCTTTCAGGATGACATTTTGATTATAGGTACTGATGAAAGAGAGCATAACCATTCGAGGAAGTGATGTCCAGATTGTAGAAAAGAGGCTTAACCATTAAGGAAGAAAAATGCCAAATTGCAAAATCTGAAGTAACTTATCTGGGACACTCTGTTAGTGGAAATGGTATTAGACCTAAGAAAAGCATAGTGGCCGCAATTGAGAAAACACCAGAGCCAACTAACAAGGATGAATTGAGATCTTTTTTAGGTCTTGCAGAGTACTGTGCAAAATTCATAAGGAATTTCACAGAGATTGTAGAACCTTTAAGGAGATTGATGAAGAAAGGAGTGATATATGAGTGGAGTGAGGACTGCAGATGTGCGTTTCAGAATGTGAAGAAGTATATTTTGAGTGCCCCTACTTATGTGTCTTTGATGTAACAACAAAGACGTACATGACTTCGGATGCGAGCAATGTAGGAGTGGGAGTAGTCTTAACGCAAGTAAAGGATGGTGATGATTATGTTGTAGGTTTCGCTTCCAGACGATTGCAGGGTGCAGAATTATCATATTCTGTAATTGAGAGAGAGGCCTTGGCTTGTTGCTGGGGAAACCAATCATTTCAAGTTTTACTTGTGGGGAGTGCCTTTCAAATTGAAGACAGACCATAAGCCCGTGATTTATATTTTTAAAGGGGGCTTTGGTTTAGAAGGGAAAGTAGCACCGCGAATTTCAAGATGGTTATTATCTGTAATGGAATATAATTTTGATGTGGAGTTTGTAAAAGGTAATAGAAATGTGGTGGCGGATTGTTTATCTAGAATGCCTGTGAATGTGGATGAAATCGTGAGTGAAGTGATTGAGAATCTTGTGGGAACCATCTTGAGCCTTGAGCGAGAGTGAATGAGCCAGTGCTAAAGCGAACGATGTGGTTATGAATAAGGTGGAGAGTAAAATAATTAACGGGTGGACATATGAGGATGAACATGATAGTGATGTGTCTCCTTACTTTAGGATCAAGGATCAACTGAGCATACTAGAAGGTAGGATGTATAGGAAGAGTCAAATTGTTCCTCCAGAGGGTGTGAGGAAGCACATAATTGATATAACACACCAGGGAAATTTAGGAAGAAGAGTAATGAAAAGAAAAATAAGACAATTGTTCTGGTGGCCAGGGATAGACAAACATGTAGAAGAGACAGTGAAACATTGTGTGCCTTGTGGTAATAGTAACAAAACTAAGATCCTAAGGCAAACACCCCTAGCTCCCATGAGTTTTCCAAAAAGACCCTGGGAAAAGTTAGCTGTAGACTTCATTGGTTCCGTCTTCAAGTTGGGTGCTAGGACCAAATTCATTATTGTACTAGTTGACTAGCACTCAAAACAGTTGACCAGGTGGACACTGCAAGAGTCATAGATTTCTTTGAAGAAGTCTTCTTAGAATAGGGAATTCCGAAAACTATTGTGTCTGATAATGGCGTACAGTTCGTGTCACGGGAAATGGTGGAATATCTTCGGAGGATGGGTATTAATCATGAAAGAGTTGCTCTGTTTCGGCCACAGGCCAATGGTTTGGTTGAAAGAGTTAACAGGCTGATTATGGATAATATTCAGTTGTCTTTAGCTAATCATCTCTCCTGGAAAAGAGAATTGTGTAAAATGATGTGGACATATCGCACGACTCCACATTCGGCCACTGGGATAGCACCATTTGTGTCTCTAAAGGGGAGAATGCCTGGTGTGAAAGAATGTCCAGTGTGGTTAAAAACTGAAAGGAATGTGAAAGTATACAGGGAAGCAATGATAAAGAAAGTAGAAGAGATGCAAAGGAAAAATATCCAACACTATAACAAAAGAATGTGTGTGAAATATGGCCACATAAATCAAGGGGATTGGGTAGTGACAAGGAGAAGTGGAATAGTTGTGAAGGGAGACAGCAAATACTCTGCTCCTGAACTTATGAAGGAGGTCAAACGAAATGTGGTAGTTTTTGATGTACCCATACTTATGTGTCTTTGATGTAACAACATGGCTCCTCCTGGAGTATGGGAAGTGTGTGTAAAGTTCATCGTTAAAATGCTAAAATGCAAAGTTTCTTAATTGATTTGTAGAACTTATATTGTAAGCTTGTGCCAAAAATGTTGTCTTATTTCTATTTATCTATCTCATTTATCTTTTCTTTGTTTGTTATGTTTGTTATGTTTAGTATATCATATAGGGGGAGAAGTGTGGAGATGGGTTGTTAATTTATGTAATGTAGTAGGTAGTACTAGAACTCTATGAGGTATGGATTCTAGAATGAACAGGGAGGCTGCAGAGAGGAGATGGACAGAGAAGGAGGTGGGAGCTGTTCTGGTGATACTGTACATCGCTGTGCTGGAGATGCTGTACATTGGATGTGGAATAAAAGAAAGATGGAATAAAGCTTTGCTAGAAGACTCATCTTTACAAACATACACAAATCCGCCAGCCCAAAAGTCAGTGTTAAAGTGTCGGTACGAACACTCATACTGTTATGCCAACAAAACAGCACCCACCGCATTATGACCCACGAATCAACACGGAGGACATTCAATGGCACTAAACCATTGGCAGTACACACCGGCGCACTCAGAATGGCCACCCAAATCCAAAACAACACAACATTGGCCTAAATGAAAATCACACACCTGACACTGATACACACACCACACCCACCCACCCACTGCACTATAAAACACACACTCACATTACCCTCAACCCTTTGTGAACACCAATAATTGCCACGAGACTAACACTAAGACCACTGTGACAACTATACACACACCCATCCATCCATCATGCACCACCCATGTTTCCCTCTAAGACACCCCCGTTTCACTGATGAGGAGTTGCGGGTCATGGTGAAGGACATAGTCAGGGTAGAGC
This sequence comes from Pleurodeles waltl, assembly GCF_031143425.1. Classification (NCBI taxonomy): domain Eukaryota; kingdom Metazoa; phylum Chordata; class Amphibia; order Caudata; family Salamandridae; genus Pleurodeles; species Pleurodeles waltl. The sequence continues at coordinate 265,263 of NW_027150394.1, forward strand.
CACAGCTGTTTGGCGCACAGGTCCAGCAAATATCCATTGCCAGGAAGATGGAGCTATGGCGGAGGATCGTGGACAGGGTGAATGCCGTGAGACAGTATCCAAGAACAAGGGACGACATCAGGAAGAGGTGGAATGACCTACAGGAGAAAGTATGTTCCGTGGCAGCAAGGCACCAGCTCGCCATCCAGAGGACTGACAGTGGACCGCCACCTCCTCCCCCACTGCTCACAGCATGGGAGGAGCAAGTCTTGGCAATACTGCTTCCTGAGGGACTCACTGGAGTTGCTGGAGGACTGGACACTGGTGAGTCAATATTTATTACTTATCACCCCCATACCTGCACTGTCATCACTCCATACCATCCCACACACTGCACCTACACATCTGAGTAACCCCAATACCAAGCCCTGCATGCTATATCAATGCATGGACAGCCCTCCCAGCCCTGCATGTACACCCATCATCAAAGCAGGCACAGCATGGAGAACTAACAATCCCACAATACATCACCATGCACAAACAAAGGTAGTAGGGCAACAGCAACGATAGAGGGGAAGCTAGGGATGTACAATATGTCACAGACATGACGCATAATACATCACTTACATCCCCACAGGTGCCCCAACCAATGTCAGCGCTGAGAAGGTGCCACGACTATCCAGTCCCCTAACAGAATATGCCCACAGTGATGACAGTAACTCTGGATCTGGAAGAACTAGCTGGCCCATCAGGGACCACTGATCAGTCGGCCACCCGAGCCCACTCACAGTCCACCACAGAGCCTCCACCATCATTATCCAACAACACAGCACCCACCCAACGTCCCCACACCTCTGTCCCCAGGACACGTCAATCAGCAGTGTGGCCACCTGTACAAGGACCCCAGTCCAAACCTCACCCCAAGACAATCAGGGACCAGGGGTCAGTGGCAGTGGGCACACCGTTCAGGGGACAGAGGCCCGGGGGAACAGGTACATTGGGAGGACTGCTGTGCGCCAGGGGAGGAAAGGCCCAGGGAACCAACTCTCCAGGAGGCACTCACCAATGTCCTGGGGGCTTAAAAACAATCCCAGGACAAGATGGGCCAGATCCTTACCAACATGCAGGGGAACAAGCGGCTGCAGGAGGAAGACCACCAGGAGATCAGGGAGGATTTGCAGGCCCTCAACACCACCATGGTCTCCATAGCAGGTGTGCTGGAAGATATGGCCAACATCATAAGGGAATGGACAGCACAAAATTGGGCCCCTACCATTAGCCAGTCTACTGACTAGTCCTTCACTTCTGCTGCAGCTAGTGGGCAGGGGGCCCTGCCACAGGACCCACAGGCCACCAGCACCCCTCCCCCTGCAGAAGGTGAACCACCCTGGAAACGTTCCCTGTGACCCAGACAGAAGTCAGAGACACTTGCCAAGGCCACTGCCAGGAAGTGAGACCCTCCTGAATGTCCCCCTTGTTTCCCACCCTGTCACCTTGTCCACTTTGAACTGCCCCTGCTCCCCTTCCTATGGCCCTTTGGACACTGGGCCTGTGCTTCAAACAGACTGAAACTATATCCTAGCCTTCCCTCTACCATCACCCCATTCCATTGCACTTTTCCATCAATTATTTGCACTACAATAAACACCCTTGAATACAACTTGAGTGATAGTGTTTTATGTGATGAAAATATGCATTTATGGAACCAGTCACATCTTGTGCAAATGATCTGAACACTGTGGTAGCATGCAATTAATGACCTGTAGCTGTCTTTAGTCATCACATCAGTACACAGTTGTTAAATCACCAACGTCTGAAAAATTAGAAGCCATAGGTGACAGTAAGTTGAGATGCAAAGGAAGTGAATGCCATCCTGCTACAGCCACACAAAAAACATCAATATTCAGAGGGATGGTCAGTTCCACTGTCTCACCTGTGTCATTGGAAGTATTGACATAAAATTGTTGTTCTATTGTCTATATCCTCATCCTCTGCCTCCTTATCTTCACTGTCCTCAGGGTCCACTGCTGCCACAGTGGCATTTCCAGTCTCCTCTTCCTGCAGATAAGGCACGTGTCATCTGAGGGCCAGGTTGTGCAACCTGCAGCATGCCACTACTATCTGGCAAACTTTCTCGGTGAGTAGCACAGGGATCCACCTGTCAGATGGAGGCATCTGAACATGGCCTTCAATAATTCTCCTGGTTTGCCCATGTGCATCATTATAACGATTCTCAGCCCCTGTCCTGGCATTCCTCACAGAGGTCAGGAGCCACAATAGGTTTGGGTAGCCAGAGTCACCTGCAGGTATTGAGTGACAAATATTAGCCTTACACGATGGTATGGGGTTAACACCAGAAGGCATACACTGACATACATTGGGTGGGGAGTCAGGCTTACCTATTAGCCACACCCTGTGCCTCTGTAGTTGTGACATCACATTTGGGATGCTGCTATTCCTCAGGACGAAGGCATCATGCACCGACCCAGGATACTTGGCTGTGACGTGGGAGATGTACCTGTCAGCCAGGCACACCATGTGCACATTGAGTCAGCGGAAACTCTTCCGATTCCTGAACACCTGTTCATTCTGGCGAAGGGGGGCAAACGCAATATGTGTACCATAAATCGCCCCAATAATATTGGATATATGTCCCATTGCATAGAATCGTGTCTTCACAGTGGCCAAAACTTCCAGCTGGGGGAAAGTAATGTAGATTCACATGTGTTTGAAAAAGGCAGACAAAACTCTTGCCAGCACAATTGAGAACATTGGCTATGACTTTCCTGCTGCCAAGGCCACTGTCACTTGGAAAGAACCATTTGCTAGGAAATGGAGCACTGATAGAACCTGTACAAGAGGGGGGATCCCAGTGGGATGACAGATAGCTGAAATCAGGCTCCAACTGGGCACACAGCTCTGTGATTGTGGCCCTGTCCAGTCTATAGGTGAGTATTACGTGCCTGTCCTCAAGGGGTCTGTACACGGGGGCTTGTCTCCTCTTCCCATTCATCCGCAGTGGTAGGCATCTAAGGGACCCAAGAGTGAGTAGGCTGTCACAATTTGAACAATGGAACCACCACCTCAGTGTACATTGAGCATTGATGTGATGGGACAATGGGAATGGCAATGTATGTGCAAATTGTAGCAATAACACAGTTATGGATTATCTGAATGTTGTCCACCACCATTAACTGGCGACCGTCTGTCCTGTATCTGGGGATAGGTGGACGTGAGGTAACTCCACCGACGTTGGGTGTCATGGCGGAAGGCGGTTTTGCACCACCGTACAATTCCTCATTGACTAATATGGGGCTTTATGGAGTACAGTGGGCAATGGGGATCAGTGGCGGCGGTGACGGTCTACACCGCCGTGGACGTGACTGTCATTTTCTATCTAAATCCTCACTTGATTCCTGACTTTCCAAAGGACAACACCTACACTGCGTGTGCTGCTGTGACCTGTGTCTGGATCCTGCCATGGCCCGTGTGACTGGGGAAAGGCCCCCTGCCTTCACTTTTGGGGAGTTGGAGCGATTGGTGGATGGGGTCCTACCCCAGTATGGACAGCTGTATTGGCCTCCAGACTAACAGGTGAGTACACCTTGGGCACAATGCATGTGACAAGTTTGCATGAAGATGTGTGTGCAAGCAGCGTGTCATTTGGGGGGGTTGGTATGTTTGGTGGTAGTGTACATGATGGGCGCTGGGTGATATGTGTGCCAATGGAGATGGAAATGGATTTATGGGCTGTATGTGTGACAGGCTGGATTGTATGTGTAATGGTGTCCTCCTGACTGTGTTTCCTCTGCAGGTCAGCGCCCATTAGAAGAAGGGATTGTGGTGTGCCATCGCCAACGATGTGCGGACCCTGGGGGTCTACAGCAGATGAAGCACCCACTGTAGGAAAAGGCGTGAGGACCTCAGACGCTGGGCCTAGAAGACTGCGGAGGCCCAGCTAGGGATAGCCTCCCAACGAGGGCAGGGTGCCCGGCGGAACCTAACCCCCTGATGGCCTGCATATTGGCGGTGGCCTACCCAGAGCTGGATGGGCGCTTGAGGGCATCACAGCAGCCACTATGGGGTGAGTAAGTGGGCGTTACAACTAGAATTGGTAGGTGACATGGGATCGTGGTGGTGGGTGTCAGTTAGCGAGTGCCCCTTAATGCCAGCATAGACCTTGCAGCGTGATACAGCTCAAGGGTAATGGGTGTATTGTAAATTCTGGTAACCTAGCTAGGTTGCATTCCATGTCAGACAGGGCTTAGTGGGTCCCGGGAGGGGTGCAGTTGGCAGTGGTTGGCTCTCATTTTGCTGTGGTACCTAGCCAATGGAATTCCAGTGCGATGCATGGTGCTCAATCCTGATCCCTGTGTGTGAGGTAATGTGTATGCCATCTCTGGTGTTGCTGCTGAAATTCACCAAGTGCTCCCTTTCTCCCCCCCCCTTTTTAGGGCTCGGAACCCCGTCCACGTCACGTCAGTGTCTTTCAATGGCTCGTGGGCTTGCCTGTTAGAATCTGCTTGATTTCATTAGTGGAAGGCCTTTTCCTGTGGATAGCCCTCCACGAGCGCATCGACCAAGTACAGAACACATACAAGGCTCGCTGTTTTCTGTCCGGTTCGTGGACCACTTTTTCTCAATTTTCACAGTGCGATCTCGCTTGGCAGAAGTCGAGTGCTATGCATAATATCGACCCTGTTACACAATTAATTGCACTTTTTCCAGTTACGTACATGGTTTATGCAGCAAGAAAAGTCCGGTTAGGAGTTTACAATGCTATTAAGTCTAACACAAGCAAACGCGAGACCCGTTGCATTGCAAATGCTTATTTCTTCTGTCATCCTGTCCATGTGTGCATTAGCATAATCTGGCAAAGGAGCAGGGTCACCGGCGACAGAGGGAGCTGCATCCCACAGGACCCAGGAGGCAGATTCCACAGACGCTGAGGGAACCATTGGGACGGAGGGCGAGGGGAGTACCATGGCGGTGACAGGAGGTGACAACACTGGCTCTGATTCCTCCTCCAATGGAAGCTCCCTGGTGGTGACGGAAACATCTGGGACAACCCCAGTTACAGGTACAGCCACCACCTCTGTACCAGCACCGCCCTCCCATTAGCCCCTCACTGAGTTGCCCGTGCCCGCTCACCCAGGAGGGTGGGCATCTCCTTCACCCCAGGCACCTCAGGCCCTGCCCCAGTGAGCCCTGCTGCCCTCAGTGAGGAGGCTATTGACCTCCTGAGATCCATCTCTGTAGGGCAGCCAACCATTGTGAATGCCATCCAGGGGCTGGCATCCCAGATGCAGCAATGTAATGCATTCCTGGAGGGCATTCACAGTGGATTGGCGGCCCAACAGATATCGTTTCAGGCTCTGGCTTCCTCTCTGATGGCAGCCATTGTCCCTGTTCCTACAGTCCCCCCTCCAACTACAACTTCCCTGTAGTGGGTTTATTAGAGATATATTTAAGTGGAACCTTCACTGTATATGTGGTCTCTCTTTAGGAAATGTATTTGGTCTTGTCTTCTTCCTTTATCCAGTAAAGAAAAATGACATGGGTTTTATTTCCTGTAGGGCGTTCTAAATGGTGGTCAGGATCCCATCTGGATGGTCGTCGGGAGCAAACAGGAACCCGTCCCCAGACGATGTTGACCGGTTTCCCAAAGACAATAATGGGAAAAACAGGTAAGTGCAGGTGTTGGTTGGAAGGGTTAGAAGGGTTAGAAGAGGTGTGGAAGGGTAGGAGTGCAGGGGTATGGGAGGAATACATTTATAGTGAATCACCCCGTGTACAGGAGTCTCTCTATCTCTCTCTCTAAATTGTATATGAGGGTGGTTCACTTCACCACCCCCTTTTGTGCTGTTAGATATCAGGGGTGGGGGGCATTTAAGAATAGTTTCCCCTTCTTTTATTCATTCCCTCCAACCCTTCTCGGCTCACTCTGGCTCCCACCCCGTATCCACTCGGGCAGGAACTTTAATCTAAGGTACGATCGTACCTGTGTATGCCACGCCCCTCCAGGGACGTGGCGCCGTTGTCCGTTTTTCCTCAGTGTCTTCGTTGGGGTCTTCTGACCCTTCTCCAGGCCTCCCGCTGTCTCGAAGTCCCTGCTTCTGTCGTTCGCGTTCTCGCGGGCGTTTTCCTCCTTGGATTCAGTTCTTTCTTCCGCTCCTGGTGCCATTCTCAACTCCGTCTCCATCCTGCTCCACGAGTCTCCTTCGGACTTGTCAGAACACACCCCCTCTCACTTCTCCTTCCCTATTATTGGTGCTGCCGCGTCCCGAATATCTGGGTCAGAGACCTCTTCCGGGCCGGCTGTTCTCTTGCAGGTGCCCCCGGGGTACGACTCTGTCGGCCCGGGGCTATCATTCATAACCGCAGCGATGGATGCCCGGTTACATGCCTCTTCCCACGATTGGGGCTGTTCAAGTCCCAGAGCAATCGGATAACGGGATAAGTAGTCGGCCTGGCCCATTAGCTCCCCTGGAAGGTGGCATACCTGAAAGGAAAAAGGTTGGAGTTCCATGAACCATCTTAGAATACGGTTGGTGGTATCTTTGTATGGTGAGAGCCAGGTGAGAGGAGCGTGATCAGTATACAGCAAAAAAGGGCATCCCAGAAGGTAATATTGTAGGTTTTCTATGGCCTACTTGATGGCCAAACATTCTCTTTCTATAACTGGATACTGTTGTTCTCTTGCCAGGAGTTTACGACTGATGTAAACAATGGGGTGACTTATGTCATCTTTGTCCTTCTGAAATAAAACCACACCTAGGCCTACATCTGATGCGTCAGTTTGTAAATGGAAGGGCCGACTGAAGTCAGCACAGCACAATATTGGTTTGGTCATGAGACAATTTTGTAGAGCTATATGACTATGGTGTTGGGATGGGGTCAACCTTGCTATTTTTGTGGGCTGTCCTTTTTTTAAGAGGTCTGTTAAGGGAGCAGCCAGAGTTGAGTAATGGGGTATGAATCTACGATAGTAACCGACCAGCCCTAGGAACGAGCATACTTCTTTTTTTGTAGTATGGGGTTTTATACGGTTAATGGCTTCCACTTTGTTCATCTGTGGTTTTATTACACCACCACCTATGTGATATCCTAAATAGGAGATATTGGTGTAAGCTAGGTGACTTTTAGTGGGATTAGCAGTGAGCCCCACCTGGTATAACACAGAAAATATTGAATGTAGATGGTTTAGATGGTCTTCCCAACTTTCGCTATACATCACAATATCATCCAGATATGCAGCTGAATATCTGGTGTGGGGTCGTAAGAGGGAATCCATAAGACGCTGGAAGGTGGCCGGGGCACCATGTAACCCAAAAGGGAGGACGTTAAAATGGTAAAGTCCTGACGGTGTGGAGAAGGCTGTCTTCTCTTTGTTTGCTGCTGCTAACGAAATTTGCCAATAACCCTTTGTCAAATCAAAGGTGGACATATACTTGGCTTTCCCGAGTCTTTCTAGGAGTTTGTCTACCCTGGGAAGGGGATATGTGTCAAAATGGGATACCGCGTTGACTTGTCGGAAATCAATGCAGAAATGAATTGATCCATCAGGTTTGGGAACTAATACCACTGGGGAGCACCAAGGACTTTTTCATGGTTCTATAATTCCCATGTCTAGCATTTTCTCTATTTCTTCCTCTACCAGAATTTTCCGTGCTTCTGGTATGCGGTATGGTCACAATCATATTATTTTCCCCGGTAGTGTTTTAATATGGTGCTGTACTAACGTGGTTTTTCCGGGTTGAGTGGAGAATTATTTGTCATAATGAGAGAGCAGATGGGTTAACTTTTCCTGCTGTTTTCTTAGGAGACATGTATTTCTTTGTGGCTCTTCTGGTTTGGTGTTTCTTTCCGTGGGACATCATCCAATATCCAGTTCTTTAATGGTATTAACCAAGTATCCGGCTGCCTGAGACCTCATTGGTTCCGACGGTTCTTCCCATTTCTTTCAAAGGTTTAAGTGAAATATCTGGGTTCTTTTTGGACTACCTGTCATTTCAATGGTGTAGGTAACTGCGGTAATGGCTCCTAAAACCTCGTAAGGTCCTTGCCATCTAGCCAGAAGTTTATATTCTGAGCTGGGTAAGAGTACAAGAACTTTATCCCCCATGTTTAAGGTTCGCATTTGGGTATTTCTATCATAATAATGTTTTTGTTTATTCTGGGCTTTTTCTAAGTTTTCCCGGATGTCTTCCCATACTGATTGGATTTGGGATTTTAAGTCTGTGATGGGCTGGCAGTAGCCCGCCCGCACATGAACCGGACTTGTGCTGACACTGCTGGGGTTGCTTCAGTACAACCCGGCATCCCTACCAATGGGCGGCAGGCTTCGGGTCCAACGCGGGACGTAAGAAGGTCAAAAGGATCAGTGACAGGATCAGACGAGGAGGAGAAGGAAGACGGCGAGGAGAAAGAAGACAGCGCAGAGGAGGAAGATGGCACGAAAGAGGAAGACGGCGCGAGAGGAGGAGACGGCGATGGGAAGGAGGACAAGGAGTCCCAGCGTGACGAGAGGTTTTGGAGGGCAGGAGCGTGGTTCCTTCCCAACCGACAGGAAGGGAACAACACAGTGCCAGACGGAGGCCCAGTACCGCAGTAGCCCGGGAAGACGGAGAGCTGGATCCCGCCATGCTTCTGGAGAAGCGTGGTTGTACCAGGTGTGTGGGGAGACTGCCCTGAGGGTTGGGAGGACGGGAGGAAGGAGGGGGAAAACTAACGGGGCCACAAATTTTGCACTGGGAAAAAGGGGGTGTACCAAAAGGCATAAAAATGTGTAACAGTATCACCAAGGCACCACGCAGAGAAAAGAGCACGTACTCTGTACAAAAGGAAGAACCAGCCAACTCATAAGAAAGAGTATATAGGTGAAGAGGAGAAGTGACCAGGTCACGAGAGGAAAAATAGCGAAACCCACACTTAGAAAACAGAGCACGGAAGGTGAAAAGAGATTAGAGAAAGGAAAGACAGGAGAGACTGAAGCAGATTCAGTGACAGGAAGGGGAAGAGAAGAGGAAATCACCACAACCCAAGAAAAAGTAAGAAAGGAAAGGAAAAGATATCAGGAAAGAAAAAGAACGAAGCAGAAGAGGAAAAATCAGGAAGAGATAGAAAAGGGGAAGATACAAAACGAGGGCATCAGAAGTCACTTACTGTTATCTCTCTGTTTCTCTTCGCATGCGCTTCCCGGGAAACCTATGAGACAAAGGTAAACAAGAAGAAGAGTGGGAAGCAAGACCCCATAGAACACCATCAAACAAAAGCCGGAAGAAACAAAGAGGAGAACACCCTAACCACAAGAGCAACTATTCCACTTTATACATATAATAAATACCACTTATATGCCTCACAACCGATTCCTGCGTGATTACTAACCATCAATATCGCTACAAGTGGTGTCAGAAGTTGGATTTAGAGGAACGCCACCATGGAAGAGAAACCAACCATGGCAGATATGATAGCCAAGTTGGGTTAGGGGCAGCAACACCTCCAACTCATGTGGGAACAACAGATGAAAGAAGCCAAGGAAGAACATGAGGCACTACAGACAGCTCTTAAAAGTCAAGCGACAATTATAGCGAATACCCAACTGGTACACAAAACAGCCCTGGGAAAGCTTACAGACACCATCGCACATACAAAGGTTCACCCAAATGTACCAAGTAGTGTACTACAGCGATATCAGGAACAGGAAGATCCAGACTCTTTCTTCACGAACTTTGAAAGAGTTGCCAGCACTGGCAAACTGGCCAGAGGAGAAGTGGAGCCAGTATATAGCACCGCTACTCACAGGGCATTTACAGGCCACCTACCAAGCTATTAACCCCGGTGGCTCGCTACCTTATAGAGAAATAAAGAAAAACATCTTGGAACGTGTCGGGCTGGACAGTGAAAGCTACCGCACTAGGTTCCGCCAAGTTAAGTGGCAGCATCAAGAGAACCCTCGCACATTATACTACAGAGTCCAGCCTGCAGCAGGGAGGTGGTTACATCCAACTGAAAAAAACAGGGAAGAAATATTTGATACCATAGTCCTGGAACAGTACCTGGATGCCTTGCCTTCCACAACACGCAACTGGGTCAGACAACATCCCGGACTGACTAACGAGAAATCTGTAGACCTCGCATGTGCATATCATCTAGGCCCGATTTCCGGGCTACAGCTAGCAGACCTCCGCTTCCCTGCCCTGTCCGACCTACCATAGCAAAAAACACCACCCATCGATCTGTGCTGATACATGGTCCGGAACGTTCCCAATCGACAGCAACGGCGACTCCCAGCCATCCTGCCACAGGTCCCCAGTGCTACCACTGCTCAGAATGGGGTCATATCCCCAGACATTGCCCACACAAAAGGGATACTGAGGAGCCCATGGAGATTGGATTGACGAGAGGGCGGGTGTTCTGGTCCGGAGGGGAGAAACCAAAGTACACCCTATCTGTCTTCATCAATGAGGTAGAGAGAACAGCATTAATAGACTCTGGGTAGTCAGAGTGTAATCAGGCAGGCGCTGATATTACCCGGTCAAGAGGATCCACAGACCCAAGTCTTAATCGCATGTGTACATGGCGACCAACGATATTACCCAGTGGCCACCATACGATTAAATTGGAGAAAGAAAAACGAGGCAATACGGGTGGGTGTACTTTCCCAACTGGGCGAGGATATCATTTTAGGAACTGATTTTGAGGACTTCCCCACTCTCTTAACCAAAGCTGGACAGGAGCATACCCTTAGAACCTGGTGGGAGGAGGTACCCATTGAATCTGGTGTGGAGGAGCCCAAAGAACACCGGGTAATCCTCAGTAGAAAACAAAAACGGGAACAGCGACATAACTATACACAGAACGCTCTGAAACATGATAGTACAGAATCTGCCAGTAGGGTTTGTACAGTTACAGGAGATTTTCGGCAGAATCAGCGTGAGGACCCCTCTTTGAAACATGCATGACATCAAGCATTGACTCCAGATGAACATATGGTAGGTCCCAGGTTCCTGATACAAAACAACCTACTGTATAGGAGGCCCACTACAACTGGAGGGAAAGACCTACAAATAGTTGTTTCCAAGAGTCATCGACAGCAGGTGTTGCACCTAGCTCATGGGGATAATGGGGAAGGGCATCTGAGAAGGGAGAAGACGGAGGAAGCATTACTACGATGCTTCTATTGGCCTGGGGTGTTTGGGGAGATCCGTAAACATTGCTCAGAGTGCCCAAAATGCCAACTCTATAACCCTTCTCCACACAGACCTGTTCCTCTCCAACCCCTTCCTATCATAGACACTCCATTTACCAGGGTTGGGATGGATATTATCGGGCCTCTCACACCCTCAATCCGGGGACGACAATATGTATTGGTATTGGTGGACTATGCCACCTGGTATCCGGAAGCTATTCCCATACCCAGCATGCACACGAAAGCCATTGCACAAGCGATGATTGAATTCTTTTCTAGGGTGGGATTCCCTAAGGAAATACTAACCGACCAAGGGATCCCCTTCATGTCCAGACTCATGACAGAGGTGAGCCGATCACTCTGGGTGAAACAAATCAGGACATCTGTTTATCACCCTCAAACAGACGGGTTAGTAGAGAGGTACAATAAGACAATTAAGTCCCTCCTCAGAAAAAGCATTTCCGAGGCGGGTAAGGATTGGGAGAAAATACTACCTCTTGTATTATACACCATACGTACCCATGTTCAGACCTCCCTGGGACATAGCCCCTTAGAGTTGTTGTTTGGTAGACAACCCAGTACTCTGCTCTAAATGTTGGCTGAACAATGGGAAGAAGCAGAGGAAGACGTAAAGGATCTCTTAACGTATACACGTGACTTAAGAGCAACTCTCCATGTGGTGTGGGAAGAAGCCCACACCGCTTTACGAGAAGCTCAGATGAAACAGAAGCAGGTGTATGACGCTAGAAGCGTTCTTCGTAGCTTGAAGGTAGGAGACAAGGCGTTAGTCCTGCTCCCTAGTAGTGAAAACAAACTGTTAGCCCGGTGGCAGGGGCCTTATGATGTTATTGAACAAATCAACCCCACTACCTGTAAACTAGTCATTCCCCAAGGAACCGGAAGGGAGCAGATCTACCATATCAATCTCCTTAAAAAGTGGCAAGAACCCTCGTGTGAGCAACCCGTCCAGTACATTACACACAATACCTCGGAGGAGATCCCCTATGCCTCTTTCCCCTCCAGAGCCCCTTATGGCACTCAGACCCCATGGATAAATCCCGTACTAACAGACTCCTGTCGTAGACAACTCACCCAACTGATAGACAGGAACACAGACGTCTTTTCTAAGTGTCCCGGTAGAACAGATCTAGTACAACACCCCATTCGGCTTAAAATAGATAAGGTATGCCGGCAGCCACCATATCGTATCCCAGAAGCCAAGAAGGTGATAATAGAACAGGAAGTCCAGTCCATGTTGGAGGCTGGCATTATTGAGCCGTCAGCCAGTCTCTGGTGCTCCCCAGTTGTACTAGTCCCCAAACCGGACGGAAGCCCCGTTTCTGCGTAGATTACAGACGGGTCAACGAGACCCACTTTGATGCCTACCCCATGCCACGTATAGACAAACTGATTGAGAGACTGGGCCAAGCCAGGTACCTATCCACCCTTGACCTAACAAAAGGGTATTGGCAAATACCCATGAGACTAGAAGACAGGGAAAAAACAGCCTTCGCAATCCCCTTCCGGTCTCTACCAATTTACGGTTCTTCCCTTCAGACTTCACAGGGCACATTCCAAAGACTCATGGACAGAATTCTATGACCTTATCGTCAATATGCGGCAGCATATCTTGATGGTATTGTCATATACAGTAAGACATGGGGAGACCATATGACACATTTAGACGACGTTTTACGGGCATTGAGAACAGCTCAGTTAACAGCGAATCCGAAGAAATGTCGCTTGGGGCAAACCTGTATCAAATATTTGGGATATGTCATGGAGGAAGGCCAGTTAAAACCACAAATAGAGAAAATAGAGGCCATTATGAACATACCCTTTCCAAGGAGGAAAAAGGACATTAGAGCCTTCCTAGGATTGGTAGGCTATTACAGACGTTTCATTCCTCAATTTTCCACTTTAGCAGAAACTCTTACCAATCTGTTACAGAAGTCGTGTCCCAATACTCTTTTACCTCCCACTGAGGCAGAACGACTTAGCTTTGATCCATTAAAAGCCACACTAACTTCGGGTCCGGTGTTATGTTGCCCAGACTTTCAGAAGCCCTTCATATTACAAACTGACGCCTCCGATGTGGGTCTTAGGGCCGTACTTTCCCAGACACAAGAGGATGGGACACAACATCCCATCCTATATATCAGCAGAAAACTCCTGCCAAGGGAAAAACACTATCCCACAATGAAAAAGAATGCTTGGCGATAAAATGGGCCATAGAATCACTACGATACTATGGCCCTCATTCTGACCCTGGCGGTCTTTGACCGCCAGGGCGGAGGACCACGGGAGCACCGCCGACAAGCCGGCGGTGCTCCAATGGGGATTCCGACCGCGGCGGTAAAGCCGCGGTCGGACCGGCACCACTGGCGGGGTCCCGCCAGTGTACCGCGGCCCCATTGAATCCTCCGCGGCGGCGCAGCTTGCTGCACCGCCGCGGGGATTCTGACCCCCCCTACCGCCATCCAGATCCCGGCGGTCGGACCGCCGAGATCCGGATGGCGGTAGGGGGGGTCGCGGGGCCCCTGGGGGCCCCTGCAGTGCCCATGCCACTGGCATGGGCATTGCAGGGGCCCCCGTAAGAGGGGCCCTACATGTATTTCACTGTCTGCTGCGCAGACAGTGAAATACGCGACGGGTGCAACTGCACCCGTCGCACAGCTTCCACTCCGCCGGCTCGATTCCGAGCCGGCTTCATCGTGGAAGCCTCTTTCCCGCTGGGCTGGCTGGCGGTCTGAAGGAGACCGCCCGCCAGCCCAGCGGGAAAGTCAGAATTACCGCCGCGGTCTTTCGACCGCGGAACGGTAACCTGACGGCGGGACTTTGGCGGGCGGCCTCCGCCGCCCGCCAAGGTCAGAATGAGGGCCTATGTCTCCGGCCGATCTTTTACTCTGGTTACTGATCATGCTCCTCTCACCTGGCTCGCTCATAACAAGGACACCAATTCTCGTATTCTGCGGTGGTTCCTTTCCTTACAACCTTTTTCCTTTCAGATTCAACACTTCCCGGGTAACCAAATGATGAACGCTGATTTCCTATCCAGATATCCAGCGACCGAGCGTCTCGAACAGCCGCTCTCTAGGGGGAGTGTATGTGATGGGCTGGCCGTAGCCCGCCTGCACATGAACCAGACTTGTGCTGATGCTGCAGGGGTTGCTCCAGTACAACCCAGCATCCCTACCAATGGGTGGCAGGCTTCGGGTCCAACGCGGGATGTAAGAAGGTCAAAAGGATCAGCAACAGGATCAGACGAGGAGGAGAAGGAAGACGGCGAGGAGAAAGAAGACACCGCGGAGGAGGAAGACGGCACGAAAGAGGAAGACGGCGCGAGAGGAGAAGACGGCGAGGGGACGGAGGACGAGGAGTCCCAGCGTGTCGAGAGGTTTTGGAGGGCAGGAGCGTGGTTCCTTCCCAACCGACGGGAAGGGAACAACACAGTGCCAGACGGAGGCCCAGCACCGCGGTAGCCCGGGAAGATGGAGTGCTGGATCCCGCCGCTCTTTCTGGAGAAGCGTGGCTGTTCCAGGTGTGTGGGGAGACTGCTCTGAGGGTCGGGAGGACGGGAGGAGGGAGGGGTATAACTAACGGGGCCACAAATTTTGCACTGGGAAAAAGGGGGTGTACGAAAAGGCACAAAACTGTGTAACAGTATCACCACGGCACCACGCAGAGAAAAGAGCACGTACTCTGTACAAAAGTAAGAACCAGCCAACTCATAAGAAAGAGTATATAGGTGAAGAGGAGAAGTGACCAGGTCACGAGAGGGAAAATAGGGAAACCCACAGTTAGAAGACAGAGCACGGAAGACGAAAAGAGATTAGAGAAAGGAAAGACAGGAGAGACTGAAGCAGATTCAGTGACAGGAAGGGGAAGAGAAGAGGAAATCACCACAACCCAAGAAAAAGTAAGAAAGGAAAGGAAAAGACATCAGGAAAGAAAAAGAACGAAGCAGAAGAGTAAAAAACAGTAAGAGATAGAAAAGGGGAAGATACAAAACGAGGGCAGCAGAAGTCACTTACCGTTATCTCTCTGTTTCTCTTCGCATGCGCTTCCCGGGAAACCTATGAGACAAAGAGAAACAAGAAGAAGAGTAAGAAGCAAGACCCCATAGAACACCATCAAACAAAAGCCGGAAGAAACAAAGAGGAGAACACCCTAACCACAAGAGCAACTATTCCACTTTATACATATAATAAATACCACTTATATACCTAACAACTGATTCCTGTGTGATTACTAACCATCAATATAGCTACAAAGTCACTTGTGTATTCTAAAAAGGATTCTTCTACTCCTTCCTCCTCCTCCCACATTTCAGCCGCCATGTCTAGTAGTGTTCAGGGATGCCGTAACCTCCTATCCCAGTCCTTCCCTGATTCGGATACCGATTTTTTTAGAAGAGTCTTTAAGGTACGGTTGTATCTTTCTACTAAACCGTCGGTTTGTGGATGATAAACCGCAGATCCTAGTTGTTTAATTCCTAGTAACTGGCATATCTGAGCCATTACATTTGACATAAACTGTGTTCCTTGGTCAGTTAATATTTCTTTAGGAAGGCCTACTCGGGTAAAGAATCCTATCATGGCGTTGGCTACACTTTTGGTATTGATGCTGGTGAGGGGAATGGCTTCGGGATATCTGGTGGCGTAGTCCACTAATACTAGTACATATCTATAGCCCTTTGAGGAGGGTATGAGGGGTCCTATTATATCCATCCCTACACGGGAAAAGGGTACTTTGATAATAGGTAATGGTTATAGGGGAGCTCTCCTTTTAGGTCCAGGATGTATAAACTGACACTTAGGACATTGCTGGCAAAACTTTCTGATCTGGGAAAACACTCCGGGCCAATAAACTCTTCTTAACAGGTATTCTTCGGTTTTCTTTCTACCATAGTGGCCCCCTCTTGGTTGACTATGGGCCAAGTGTAATACCTGAAGCCTATAAGGTTCAGGGACGAGCAATTGTTTTTTTTCCCGCTTATCAGGGTTGGTGATTCTAGATAGTAAATCTTTAATTATAGAAAAAGAGGGACCTTTCTCTCCAGGTTTTCTAGGTCATGCGGTTCTCCAAGCATTAAGGAGGCTGGGATCCTCCCTCTGATAGGAGCAAAGCGGGGGAAGACTATTGAGGGTATGAACTTGTGTAATTACCCTGATGGATTTCTTATCCTTAGGTCCATATAGTCTTTTGGTTTCTTGTTTTTCATTCTTACTCGGCTTATAACGGGTAGTCGTGGGTTGTATTGGTTCATTAGAGAAAGGTGCGTCTTTCCACCAGGATTCACTTTCTTCGATTTCCCTTGTACTGTTTAGAAGAGCAGCAAAGCCTATATAGTCAGTTCCAGTTATGGCTTCTTCTACCAGACGGTCTACTACTCCCATCCGGATTTAGGTTTCCTTCCCCTCCCATGTAAGCGTGACCCAGGTCATAGGATACTCTCGGGATTCCCCGTGAATACAACAGATCGATACGGTGACCCCGGGAGTGATGGTACTACTATCTATCAAATCAGCTCTGATGACAGACTGACTACAGCCTGAATCGATGAGTACCAAGGTCTTTCGCCCGTTGAGCAATAACTCCTTTTTGTATTGGTGATCTTTACTTCCGGTATAATATACTCATCCTCTAGTGATGCCTATTTCCATGGGCTCTGGTTTGTCGGTTTTAAGTGGGCATACCTGGGCTATATGCCCCCACTCCCCGCAACAATAACACTGGGGTTGTTGAGGAAAAGGTCTCTCCATTACTCAGGTTTTTACAGTGTCCTCAAGGGTTTTTCTCCCCCCAGAAGGGATCTGCCCAATATTCTGACGGGATGGAGTAGGGGTCACACGATGGGGAGGGTTTTTAAATGCCATAGAGTGATGGTAAGCACATGCTAACTCAATGGTAGTAGTAGTAGTATCTGGATTAGGGTGTTGCTTAATCCAGTTGCGGGTGGAGACAGGTAGAGCTTCTAGATACTGTTCCAACAATTTGGCTTCTATAATGTCCTCGCGGTTGGTTCCTATTGGCCCCAACCATTTGAGACCTAAGTCTTTTGTCCAAATATATAAAGCCCTTGGGTTCTCCGCAGGCCCCCATTTAGCTTTCCTAAACCGTAATCTGTAGTGTTCCATGTCGAACCCTACCCGTTCTAATATACTCTTCTTAATGTCCTGGTAGGGTGTGGTACTGCCAGGGTTCACGGCTTGATAGGCTGCCTGGAGGGTCCCGGTTAATAAAGGGGCTATGTACTGTCCCCACCGATCTTGGGGACAGGTAGCTGACGTGGCAACTCTTTCAAAGTTTGTAAAAAAGGCGTCCGGGTCTTCACCTTCTTGGTACCGTTGTAACACCGAACTAGGCACATTGGGATGGACCCGGGTAGCCGCAATGGTATCAGTCAGTGATTTTAAGACGTTCTCATGGACCAACTGGTTGTTGGCCATGAATGTTGCTTGACTTTTTAGGGCGTTTTAAAGGGATTCTCGTTCAACTTTGGCTTCTTTCTGCTGCTCTACTCACACGATCTGGAGGTGCCTCTGTCCTTCCGCCAATTGCTGCATCATATCGGCTATGGTGGGGGAGCCTTCCATTGTGGAACCGGTCGATGTCCTGGAGTCTGTGTTAAAATCCCACTTTTGACACCACTGTAGTGGGTTCCCACTGTGTATGTGTTTGGGTATGCAAATGACTCTGTAGGCAGCGACCTTGGTTTCAATTTCCTTTTATTAGGGATATATTTAAGTGGAACCATCACTGTATATGTGGTCTCTCTTTAGGAAATGTCTTTGGTCTTGTCTTCTTCCTTTATCCGTAAAGATAATGACATGGGTTTTATTTCCTCTAGGGCGTTCTAAATGGTGGTCAGGATCCCATCTGGATGGTCGGCGGGAGGAAACAGGAACTCGTCCCCAGAGGATGTTGACCGATTTCCCAAAGAAAAGAATGGGAAAAACAGGTAAGTGCAGGTGTTGGTTGGAAGGGTTATAAGGGTTAGTAGAAGTGTGGAATGGTAGGAGTGCAGGGGTGTGGGAGGAATACATTTATAGTGAATCACCCTTTTCCCCGTGTACAGGAGTCTCTCTCTCTATATATATATTCTATATGAGGGTGGTTCACTTCAACACCCCCTTTTGTGCTGTTAGATATCGGGGGGATTTCCCCTTCTTTTAATCATTCCCTCTAACCCCTTCTTGGCTCACTGTCGCTCCCACCCCTTATCCACTCGGGCAGGAACTTTAATCTGAGGTACGATCGTACCTGTGTAAGCCACGCCCCTCCAGGGATGTGGTGGCGTTGTCCGTTTTTCCTCGGTGTCTCCGTTGGGGGCTTCTGACCCTTCTCCTGGCGTCCCACTGTCTCAGGGTCCCTGCTTCTGTCGTTCGCGTTCTCGCAGGCGTTTTCCTCCTTGGAGTTCTTTCTTCGGCTCCTGGTGCCGTTCTCAACTCCGTCTCCATCCTGCTCCACGAGTCTCCTTCGGACTTGTCGGGACACACCCCCTCTCGCTTCTCCTTCCCTATTATTGGTGCTGCTGCATCCCGGATATCCGGGTCAGAGACCTCTTCCAGGTTGGCTGTTCTCTTGCAGGTGCCCCCGGGGTACGACTCCGTCGGCCCGGGGCTATCATTCGTAACCACGGCGATGGACGCCCGGTTACATTCCCAGTCCCAGTCTCCTCAACCCCAACCCATCCCATGCACACATACAGACAAGCATGCATACAAAACATCACACAAGAGTGGCATACACAAACACAGGCAGCACACTTCAGGCCACAAGCACTCACACAAACAACAGACAGTTGCACACACAACAACTTCCACAGCCTCTACTGTCTCCTACTCCTCCTAGTCCTCCTCCCTCACAGTCACATCCGCACTCACACCTGCATGCACTGCATCAACAGCCACCACCACCATCACCACACCAAGCAGCACACACACCTCACTTGCATACACCTCCACAACATCCATCCACGCGTCCCCATTGTCTACACCCCATCCATAAGAGACACAAACACACACACTCAGACTCCCAACAGCCATCCACCTCACATCAGCACACTGCCCATGCACCTGCACCCAAGTCCAGCAGACATATACCTCCAACAACCACTCCCTCAACCTCCACTCCCATCCCTCCTCCCTCATCCCGCCCCACCATCCCTAAGAAGCTTTTCCTTGCCCAACTTGACCTCTTCCCTCCCCCTCTGCCCCCCGTCCTGCCTGTAAGAGCAGGGTCACAACGACCCAGCCCAGCACCTCAGCCAAACAGTTCAAGTGGATAGTGGAGGCACCTCCTAGTTGTGGAGGCAAGAAAGGGAAGGATCCCATTCCACCACCCAAGAAAGGAAAGGTTCCCACTCCACCACCCAAGAAACAGAAAACTCCCACTCCACCAACTAAGAGAGGCAAGAGACCCCCTCCAACAGCAGTGGGCAAGGAGCCCTCACCTCCAGCTGGGACACAGTAGCCCTCACCTCCAGCTGTGATACAGCAGCCCTCACCTCCAGCAGAGGGTATGCATCCCACTCTCCAGGGACTGTTGTACAAGGAGCCCCCTCCAGAACCAGTAGGCAAGTTCCCCACCTCAGAGACTGTGACCTTGCACTCCACAGCAATGAAAAATGGTCATGGAGCCCCCTTAAGAACAGTGGGCAAGTTCCCCACCTCAGAGACTGGGACCTTGCACTCCCCAGCAAAGGATATTGGACATGAAGGCCCCTCCAGAACCAGTGGGCAAGTTCCCAATTTCAGTTGAGGTGCCCCCCATCCCCCTTCCCCCTGAGGTGCCTGCCCATTTCCAACATGATGCCCCTGAACAGTGTAGTGTGGATATCGTCAGGGAACAAGTTGGGGCTTGGACTGTGCCTTGTGGCCATGTGAGCCTTTTGTACTTTGGACTGGCCATTAGCCCTTTCTGAACATTTACTCCAGTTTCTCTTATCACATGGACAATATGGTGGCTGTTGGCATCAAATTACAATTTCAGATATAGCTAAATGTTGTCCTTGCATTACTATGACGTGGGTCCTGTGAGATTGGTTTTCCTCTGCAGCTGGTTGTGTGTATGGCGTGTGTGTGAATGGTGTGCATTGTGCGTGTGTGTGTGTGTCACTCTCCTTTTCCTTCCTCCTTTGTGTGCTAGGCAGCTGTACTCACTGTCTTCGTCGGCGTTGGTGTTTGTGAGAAGGTAGCCTCTTTCTAGCCTTGTTACCCCCACTTTTGGCCTGTTTGTGAGTGTATGTCAGGGTGTTTGTCACTGTTTTCACTGTCTCACTGGGATCCTGATAGCCAGGCCTCAGTGCTCATAGTGAAAACACTATGTTTTCAGTATGTTTGTTATGTGTCACTGGGATCCTGCTGGTCAGGACCCCAGTGCTCATAGGTTTGTGGCCTATATGTATGTGTCACTGGGACCCTGTCACACAGGGCCCCAGTGCTCATAGGTGTGCATGTATATGTTCCCTGTGTGGTGCCTAACTGTCTCACTGAGGCTCTGCTAACCAGAACCTCAGTGGTTATGCTCTCTCATTACTTTCAAATTGTCACTAACAGGCTAGTGACCAATTTTACCAATTTACATTGGCTTACTGGAACACCCTTATAATTCCCTAGTATATGGTACTGAGGTACCCAGGGTATTGGGGTTCCAGGAGATCCCTATGGGCTGCAGCATTTCTTTTGCCACCCATAGGGAGCTCTGACAATTCTTACACAGGCCTGCCACTGCAGCCTGAGTGAAATAACGACCACGTTATTTCACAGCCATTTTACACTGCACTTAAGTAACTTATAAGTCACCTATATGTCTAACCTTTACCTGGTAAAGGTTAGGTGCAAAGTTACTTAGTGTGAGGGCACCCTGGCACTAGCCAAGGTGCCCCCACATTGTTCAGAGCCAATTCCCTGAACTTTGTGAGTGCGGGAACACCATTACACGCGTGCACTACATATAGGTCACTACCTATCTGTAGCTTCACAATGGTAACTCCGAATATGGCCATGTAACATGTCTATGATCATGGAATTGCCCCCTCTATGCCATCCTGGCATAGTTGGCACAATCCCATGATCCCAGTGGTCTGTAGCACAGACCCTGGTACTGCCAAACTGCCCTTCCTGGGGTTTCACTGCAGCTGCTGCTGCTGCCAACCCCTCAGACAGGCATCTGCCCTCCTGGGGTCCAGCCAGGCCTGGCCCAGGATTGCAGAACAAAGAACTTCCTCTGAGAGAGGGTGTGACACCCTCTCCCTTTGGAAAATGGTGTGAAGGCAGGGGAGGAGTAGCCTCCCCCAGCCTCTGGAAATGCTTTCTTGGGCACAGATGTGCCCAATTCTGCATAAGCCAGTCTACACCGGTTCAGGGACCCCTTAGCCCCTGCTCTGGCGCGAAACTGGACAAAGGAAAGGGGAGTGACCACTCCCCTGACCTGCACCTCCCCTGGGAGGTGTCCAGAGCTCCTCCAGTGTGCTCCAGACCTCTGCCATCTTGGAAACAGAGGTGCTGCTGGCACACTGGACTGCTCTGAGTGTCCAGTGCCACCAGGTGACGTCAGAGACTCCTGCTGATAGGCTCCTTCAGGTGTTAGTAGCCTATCCTCTCTCCTAGGTAGCCAAACCCTCTTTTCTGGCTATTTAGGGTCTCTGTCTCTGGGGAAACTTCAGATACCGAATGCAAGAGCTCATCCGAGTTCCTCTGCATCTCCCTCTTCCCCTTCTGATAAGGAATCGACTGCTGACCGCGCTGGAAGCCTGCAAACCTGCAACATAGTAGCAAAGACGACTACTGCAACTCTGTAACGCTGATCCTGCCGCCTTCTCGACTGTTTTCCTGCTTGTGCATGCTGTGGGGGTAGCCTGCCTCCTCTCTGCACCAGAAGCTCCGAAGAAATCTCCCGTGGGTCGACGGAATCTTCCCCCTGCAACCGCAGGCACCAAAAAGCTGCATCACCGGTCCCTTGGGTCTCCTCTCAGAACGACGAGCGAGGTCCCTCGAATCCAGCGACTCTGTCCCAGTGACCCCTACAGTCCAGTGACTCTTCAGTCCAAGTTTGGTGGAGGTAAGTCCTTGCCTCACCTCGCTGGGCTGCATTGCTGGGAACCGCGACTTTGCAGCTACTCCAGCCCCTGTGCACTTCCGGTGGAAATCCTTTGTGCACAGCCAAGCCTGGGTCCACGGCACTCTAACCTGCATTGCACGACTTTCTAAGTTGGTCTCCGGCGACGTGGGACTCCTTTGTGCAACTTCGGCGAGCACCGTTTCACGCATCCTCGTAGTGCCTGTTTCTGGCACTTCTCCGGGTGCTACCTGCTTCAGTGAGGGCTCTTTGTCTTGCTCGATGTCCCTTCTCTCTTCAGGTCCAATTTGCGACCTCCTGGTCCCTCCTGGGCCCCGGCAGCGTCCAAAAACGCCAAACGCACGATTTGCAACTAGCAAGGCTTGTTGGCGTCCTTTCGGCGGGAAAACACTTCTGCACGACTCTCCAGGGCAAGAGGGATCCGTCCACCAAAGGGAAAGTCTCTAGCCCTTTTCATTCCAGCAGAAACCTCAGCTTCTTCTGTCCAGTAGAAGCTTCTTTGCACCCGCAGCTGGCATTTCCTGGGCATCTGCCCATCTCCGACTTGCTTGTGACTTTTGGACTTGGTCCCCTTATTCCACAGGTACCCTAGATTGGAAATCCACAGTTGTTGCATTGCTGGTTTGTGTCTTTCCTGCATTATTCCTCTAACACGACTACTTTGTCCTTAGGGGAACTTTAGTGCACTTTGCACTCACCTTTCAGGGTCTTGGGGAGGGTTATTTTTCTAACTCTCACTATTTTCTAATAGTCCCAGCGACCCTCTACAAGGTCACATAGGTTTGGGGTCCATTCGTGGTTCGCATTCCACTTTTGGAGTATATGGTTTGTGTTGCCCCTATCCCTATGTTTCCCCATTGCATCCTATTGTAACTATACATTGTTTGCACTGTTTTCTAAGACTATACTGCATATTTTTGCTATTGTGTATATATATCTTGTGTATATTTCCTATCCTCTCACTGAGGGTACACTCTAAGATACTTTGGCATATTGTCATAAAAATAAAGTACCTTTATTTTTAGTATAACTGTGTATTGTGTTTTCTTATGATATTGTGCATATGACACTAAGTGGTACTGTAGTAGCTTCACACGTCTCCTAGTTCAGCCTAAGCTGCTCTGCTAAGCTACCATTATCTATCAGCCTCAGCTGCTAGACACCCTATACACTAATAAGGGATAACTGGGCCTGGTGCAAGGTGCAAGTACCCCTTGGTACTCACTACAAGCCAGTCCAGCCTCCTACAGTGTTCCAGGTGGAGCATGGCGTAGAGGAGCATCGGGAAGACTTGAAGTTCAGGTTCCATGGCGGCGTTGATCTTCTCTGTGTCTCTCATGGTGAGTCTTTTATCTTCTGTGTTCTGTTTCTGCCACGCTTTTGATGGCGTTGGTACCACCCCAGAAATCGTGGCGGTTTGCTATGTCATAATATAGTGGGCGGTACCTTGGCTTCTGCCTGGCTGTTGATGGCTATCGCCGTGGTCAGTGGTGTTAACACCCTGGCGGTTGGTGTGGTACATTAGCTGTCTATGGGAGTTATCACCACCATGGTCATAATTTGGTGGTAATTACCACCAGCCTGTTGGCGGTATTACCACCACTTTAACAATCACCGCCATTTTCATAATGACCACCTTTGTCTTCTCACCAGTGGCACTTCTTTTGCACCTTCATCTAGGTTAGCAGGGGCTCCTGTTCTCTCTGGACTCTTCAGTGCTTCCTGGACTTGGTCCCCTTCTTCCACAGGTCTTCAGGTCCAGGAATCCATGGTTGGTGTCTTGCAGTCTTTTCTGGTTCTTGCATAATCTTCTATCATGAGTTCTTGTGTGTTTTAGAAAACTTGCTGTGTTTCACTCCTGTTTTCCTGGGCTCTTGGGGGTGTTCTATTACTTACCTTTGGTGTTTTCCTACACTCCCAGCACCCCTCTACACACTGCACTTGCCTAGGTGGGAAAACGACTTTCGCATTCCACTATTTTAGTATATGGTTTGTGTTCCTCCTAGGTCCATTGCAACCTTTGTGATTTTCATTATTTGCACTAGTGTATATATTGTGTATATTACTTACCTCCTAAGGGAGAATAGTCTCTATGGTATTTTTGGCATTGTGTCACCAAAATAAAGTACCTTTATTTTTGTAACACTGAGGCCCTCATTACAACCCTGGCGGCTGTTTCGTCGGAAGCACCGCCAACGGGCTGGTGGTGCTTTCCTTAGGATTACGACCGCAGCAGAAGTGCTGCGGTCGCACCGCCGGGACCGGCGGTTTACCGCCACGTTGGTTCCGGCTGTTTACCACCACGTTGGTCCCGGGGGATTACGAGTCTCCCTCCCGCCAGCCTTTTCATGGCGGTAGGACCCGCCATGAAAAGGCTGGCGGAAAGGGGAGTCGAGGGGCCCCCTGCCACGGCCTCATGGAGCAACTGCACCTGCCGCAACACCGCCGGCTCCATTTGGAGCTGGCTCCCGTGTTGCAGCCGACATCCCCGCGGGGCCGGCGGGCAGACACTAGGTTTCCGCCCGCCGGCCCAGGGGGGATCTCATAATGGCCACCGCGGGAGTGCGGCCGCATTGGCGGGCGCACGGCGGTTACAACTTGGCAGGCAGCGGTTGCCGCCCGTCAATGTTGTAATTAGGGCCTAAGTATTTTCTTTCATGTGTGTGAGTACTGTGTGACTACGGTGGTATGGCAAGAGCTTTGCGTGTCTCCTAGTTCAGCCGTGGCTGCTCTGCTACAGCTACCTCTAGACAGCCTAAGCTGCTAGACACTGACTACAATTCACTAATAAGGGATAACTGGACCTGGTATAAGGTGTACCTTTGGTACCCACTACAAACCAGGCCAGACTCCTACACTTGAAAGTTTGGTTTTTGTGTTCTCCGTAAGAATGTCTGTGGCTATGACTGGGTATCCTGGCACATTCATTTACTATTCTTTAAAAGCTAATACCATTGAATATATAATGAAAAATGTGTCAAAGAATGCACCATTTCTGCCATTTTCCCGAAATTCTCAAAGAGAGAAACCTTGCCTCGCCCTTCTTGTAGGCATCAGGTTCGCTGCCCTCCAAATGTTTGCTCATTGCACATCATCTGGGGTAGGCTTAGGTTTTTGAGGCATCCCCTGGTCAACCAGTAATAGCAAATCTGGAAATAAGCCAAAACCCATGGGAGGATGCGTGGGACACCCACTCACCACCCATGAAACACCTTCCTGAGGCAGAGTAACGCAACACAGCGATTTGTGCATTTCTCTAAGTTTATCAAGCCAGGCAGGGCTAGCCGCCACCCGAGGTGGGCTTGCCTGGCTGGATAAATCTACCTTGCCTGTGTCGCTCTTGTACTACGTTGCAACTCTGATAAATATGCATCCATGTTTTTTATACTTTTTTTGTGGTTTCAAGTTATGAGTTATGATGTCAACACTCCCCACTGGGTGCTCGCTTGTCGTCTGCAGAGGACGCTGTCTCTTTTCTTGATTTGCATATATCATCTCTGAAGCACTGCGGAGCCTTTAAAGCCGACAGAGCGGCCCCACTATTCGGGAAAACGCCCCCTTTCAGCTGCGGGTCTTCCCCAACACGAAGAGCAGAGCACGCTTCGGCCACTGGAGGGCAGTGCTGATTCACGAATGTTGTTAAGCACGTAGCGTTATGTATCGGCAGACTCTGGTCTGCTGAACTTCTTTCTGCGTGAGCTGCTGAGGTCTCTGTGCCTTTACACAAACGTACACACCACTTGAAGTACTTTAGGTCACTGCTTTAAAATATTACATTTGTATTTTTGAGTGCGATGCTTTACATCAGTGCTTTGCTAATCTATTTAAAAATGTACTTCTCTGCCATGACTTTACCTCGTCGTTTGCATCACCTTAGTAAGGTCACACCAACGGTGCTAGGTGGGGTATCATTATGCTACCTGTCCTGCCCCAGTGCAGCCTCCAGGATCCCACACGAGGCACCTCCCGAGATCAGTGAGTCCAGACTCAGCACACTGCCTGGTCCTGGGGTCAGTGAGTCCAGACTCAGCAGACAGCCTGGTCCTAGTGACAGTGAGTCCAGACACAGCCTGGTCCTAGTGACAGTGAGTCCAGACTCAGCAGACAGCCTGGTCCTGGGGTCAGTGAGTCCAGACTCAGCAGACAGCCTGGTCCTAGTGACAGTGAGTCCAGACACAGCCTGGTCCTAGTGACAGTGAGTCCAGACTCAGCAGACAGCCTGGTCCTAGTGTCAGTGAGTCCAGACTCAGCAGACAGTCTGGTCCTGGTGTCAGTGAGTCCAGACTCAGCAGACAGCTTGGTCCTGGGGTCAGTGAGTCCAGACTCAGCAGACAGCCTGGTCCTACTGACAGTGAGTCCTGACCCAGCAGACAGCGTGGTCCTGGGGTCAGTGAGTCCTGACCCAGCAGACAGCCTGGTCCTGGGGTCAGTGATTCCAGACTCAGCACACAGCCTGGTCCTAGTGACAGTGATTCCAGACTCAGCAGACAGCCTGGTCCTGGGGTCAGTGAGTCCAGACTCAGCCTGGTCCTGGGGTCAGTGAGTCCAGGCTCAGCACACAGCCTGGTCCTGGGGTCAGTGACTCCAGACTCAGCAGACAGCCTGGTCTTAGTGTCAGTGAGTCCAGACTCAGCACATAGCGTGATCCTAGTGTCAGTGAGTCCAGACTCAGCAGACAGCCTGATCCTAGTGTCAGTGAGTCCTGACCCAGCAGACAGTCTGGTCTTAGTGTCAGTGAGTCCAGACTCAGCAGACAGCCTAGTCCTAGTGACGGTGAGTCCTGACCCAGCAGACAGCCTGGTCCTGGGGTCAGTGAGTCCAGACTCAGCACACAGCCTGGTCCTAGTGACAGTGAGTCCAGACTCAGCACACAGCCTGGTCCTGGGGTCAGTGAGACCAGGCTCAGCACACAGCCTGGTCCTAGTGACAGTGAGTCCAGACTCAGCAGACAGCCTGGTCCTGGGGTCAGTGAGACCAGGCTCAGCACACAGCCTGGTCCTAGTGACAGTGAGTCCAGACTCAGCAGACAGCCTGGTCCTGGGGTCAGTGATTCCAGACTCAGCACACAGCCTGGTCCTAGTGACAGTGATTCCAGACTCAGCAGACAGCCTGGTCCTGGGGTCAGTGAGTCCAGACTCAGCCTGGTCCTGGGGTCAGTGAGTCCAGGCTCAGCACACAGCCTGGTCCTAGTGACAGTGAGTCCAGACTCAGCAGACAGCCTGGTCCTGGGGTCAGTGAGACCAGGCTCAGCACACAGCCTGGTCCTAGTGACAGTGAGTCCTGACCCAGCAGACAGCCTGGTCCTGGGGTCAGTGATTCCAGACTCAGCACACAGCCTGGTCCTAGTGACAGTGATTCCAGACTCAGCAGACAGCCTGGTCCTGGGGTCAGTGAGTCCAGACTCAGCCTGGTCCTGGGGTCAGTGAGTCCAGGCTCAGCACACAGCCTGGTCCTGGGGTCAGTGACTCCAGACTCAGCAGACAGCCTGGTCTTAGTGTCAGTGAGTCCAGACTCAGCACATAGCGTGATCCTAGTGTCAGTGAGTCCAGACTCAGCAGACAGCCTGATCCTAGTGTCAGTGAGTCCTGACCCAGCAGACAGTCTGGTCTTAGTGTCAGTGAGTCCAGACTCAGCAGACAGCCTAGTCCTAGTGACGGTGAGTCCTGACCCAGCAGACAGCCTGGTCCTGGGGTCAGTGAGTCCAGACTCAGCACACAGCCTGGTCCTAGTGACAGTGAGTCCAGACTCAGCACACAGCCTGGTCCTGGGGTCAGTGAGACCAGGCTCAGCACACAGCCTGGTCCTAGTGACAGTGAGTCCAGACTCAGCAGACAGCCTGGTCCTGGGGTCAGTGAGACCAGGCTCAGCACACAGCCTGGTCCTAGTGACAGTGAGTCCAGACTTAGCACACAGCCTGGTCCTAGTGACAGTGAGTCCAGACTCAGCAGACAGCCTGGTCCTGGGGTCAGTGAATCCAGACTCAGCAGACAGCCTGGTCCTAGGCCTCCAAGGGATGGATCATGGCTCCTCTGCACTGACTCCTGCCCCTCCTCCCTCACCTGCGCACCAGAGGTGAAAAAGCAACGGCCACAAACGTGCTTAACTGCACGCAAACGCGTGCGCATCGGATCTGCACGAATACACAAAAGTTGAATGAGGATAAAACAGAGGTTTTTTATTTTTGCTTTGGTGCTTTGTTTGGTGCCCAGGCACTGAATTGGTGCCCTCAAGTGCCAACCTAAGCAGCAAAAAAATCTAGGCCCAGATTTAAGAGGGCTTAGCGCCACATTAGCGCTGCCGTGGCGGCATTGTTTTGACGCTGAGGCAGCGCTAAGGTGGCCATTTCCCAGCACAATATTGACAATTTTATCTCAGCTGGACTACTGTAACGCACTATGGCCTCATTTACAAGGCCAAACCGGGAAAGGACAGAAATGTGCCCTATCTACAAGATACAGCACATTTCTGTCCTATCCCCCTACTCTGGCACACAAATTGCTGCCTAGCGCCAACACAGGAACCCTTTCACCATGGTGCAAGGGCGCCTGCGTTGTGGAGATGATTGTTTTTGCAGAGGTATGAACACCTTCCTGCTAACAAAAAACACAAGAGGTGTTTTTCTCTTTTTATGTGTGCCGCAGAATGCATTCTCAGAGTTGTAAATTTGGGAATGCGTCAGATTATGTCAGGTTCCATGGTGTTGCGTGGGAACACCCCAAGCAACTCCCATGGAACAGCCCTTTCACACAGTGTTATGCGTGAAAGGGCTCCATATTTACAAGGCCATGCTTGCTCTTGGCTGAGGCTGTAAAGAAGATGCTGGCCACATAAGTAGGTAACTGGTCCGTTTATTAAAGAGCAATTAACCTACCTCACCAGAGAATACTTTAGGGAAGCATTTTTTCATTCCTGTTTCTACAGTAGCATTAGGCTCATTAAGTAACATTACTTGATCACCACTGTTGGGATGAAATATGATGCCTAACGCTCCTTGGTCGACCCATCCTAATACCGAGGGCCCTTTCCCTGCTGCATAAAATGTCCCTTTAGCAAAGCTTTCCTTCAATTTCAAACTGAAAGCCCACCATCGGAATTTCTTCTCCTGTATATTTGACTGGGTGTATATCAGTACTTCACTGCAAACATTTCTTCCCACACAGACCCCTGAATAATGGTGTATGGCGAACGTAAATCTGCTACAATCTGTACATGGATGCCATTAATCTTTAGATTACATTTAGGTTTCCTTTTCAAGTTAATATTTACTCCTAAAACTGCTTCATCAATGCTAAGTATTCCTTCATCACTACAAACTTCATTCTCTTCAGTATCCCCAGCATCGATACCGCATTTGATTGCTTTCGTGCCATAGTTCTTCCTTTTACACACTTTAGCAAAATGACCTATTATACCACAAAAAAACACATTTCGCCTTGCTAGGAGAACAATGCGTATCGTTAGCTATATGACCTCTATTGCCACATCTGAAACATATCAGTCTTTTGTTATTAAAATCATGTGTGGGTTTTCCTGATTCTTTCCACCCCAAATTTGTTCTATAATTTTTCCAGTTTTTTTTCTGACTTCTTGCGATTAGAAACTTAACAAACTGACACTCATTGGTTATCATCTCTTAACGCTGCCTTCATGCATATTTTTGACATTTCAGTTTTCTTAATTATTGCTAATACTTCATTAAGTGAAGAGTCCGCACAAACCCACAACTTTTCCTGAACGCTAGAACTGTTGGAGCGCATGACTAATTGGCCTCCTATAAGATCATCATGTAACACCCTGAATTTACAATTGATGGCCAACTTCTTGAGCGCAGGGTCCAACTTCTCTTGTTTCCTTTGGAAGAATGAGTACCTGTCTGGAGCTACACAAACTATAGGTTGATAGTACGAATCTAGGTCATCCAGTGCACCCCTGAATTCATCCATATTATCTGGGCGCCTGAGGTTTTTTTTTCCATCTGATTGTAAATGCGTAAGCCTTCTGGTCCCAAACTTTCCTGGAGGGAGTAAATGTTTCCTCATTTTCTTCTTCTAAAGCTGAAATGTAATTCATAAAGCAATCTTTCCAATCCACCCATTTTAATAATGGCGGACGGTAAATACTTCACGTTTGTGATGGAGTAACTCATCCACCAAACTCTAAATCAGGCCCTAAGTCCAGTGAGCTCTAGTAATCTGAGCCCCTTCATGTTTATTTTTTTTTCAATATATGGGAATCGCAATCATCGTCTGCAATGGCATTAAAATACGGATCAATAAGAACCTCAGTGCTTATGCTCTCTCTGCCCTTAAAATTGTCACTATAGGCTAGTGACCATTTTTACCAATTCTAATTGGCACACTGGAACACCCTTATTATTTCCTAGTATATGGTACTGAGGTACCCAGGGTATTGGGGTTCCAGGAGATCCCTATGGGCTGCAGCATTTCTTTTGCCACCCATAGGGAGCAGCTCAGACAATTCTAACACAGGCCTGCCACTGCAGCCTCAGTGAAATAACGCACACGTTATTTCACAGCCATTTTCACTGCACTTAAGTAACTTATAAGTCACCTATATGTCTAACCTTCACTTGCTGAT
Source organism: Pleurodeles waltl (assembly GCF_031143425.1). Lineage (NCBI taxonomy): Eukaryota > Metazoa > Chordata > Amphibia > Caudata > Salamandridae > Pleurodeles > Pleurodeles waltl. The sequence goes on from NW_027150394.1 coordinate 296,116, forward strand.
GGTTAGGTGCAATGTTACTAAGTGTGAGGACACCCATGCACTAGCTGTGTTGCCCCCACATAGTCCAGTGCCATTTCCCCGGACTTTGTGAGTGCGAGGACACCATTTCACGCATGCACTACATATAGGTCAATACCTATATGTAGCTTCACAATGGTAACTCCGAATATGGCCATGTAACATATCTAAGATCATGGAATTGTCCCCCTATGCCAAATCTGGTATTCGGGTGCCAATCCCATGCATCCCCGGGGCTCCAGCATGGACCCCGGGTACTGCCAAAACAGCTCTCTGGGGTTTTCACTGCAGCTACTGCTGCTGCCACCCCACAGACAGGGTTCTGCCCTCCTGGGGTCTGGGCAGCCCCTTCCCAGGAAGGCAGAACAAAGATTTTCTTCTGAGAGAGGGTGTTACACCCTCTCCCTTTGGAAATAGGTGTTAAGGGCTGGGGAGGAGTAGCCTCTCCCAGCCTCTGGAAATGCTTTGAAGGGCACAAATGGTGCCCTCCTTGCACAAGCCAGTCTACACCGGTTCAGAGAACCCCCAGCCCCTGCTCTGGCACGAAACTGGACAAAGGAAAGGGGAGTGACCACTCCCCTGTCCATCACCACCCCAGGGGTGGTGCCCAGAGCTCCTCCAGTGTGTCCCAGACCGCTGCCATCTTGGATCCAGAGGTGTGAGGGCACTCTGGGGGCCTCTGAGTGGCCAGTGCCAGCAGGTGACATCAGAGACCCCTCCTGATAGGTGGTTACCTCACTAGGTGGCCAATCCTCCACTGAGGGCTATTTAGGGTCTCTTCTGTGGGCTTTTTCTCAGATAACGACTTGCAAGAATTCACCAGAGTTCCTCTGCACCTCTCTCTTCGACTTCTGTCAAGGATCGACTGCTGACTGCTCCAGTACGCCTGCAAAACTGAAACAAAGTAGCAAGAAGACTACCAGCGACATTGTAGCGCCTAATCCTGCCAGTTTTCTCAGCTGTTTCCTGGTGGTGCATGCTTTGGGGGCTGCCTGCCTTCATCCTGCACTGGTAGCCACGAAGAAATCTCCTGTGGGTCAACGGAATCTTCCCCCTGCTCCAGCAGGCGCCAAACTTCAGCGTCACCGGTACTCTGGGACCCCTCTCATGCTGATGAGCATGGCCCCTAGAACACAGGTGGTGAACCCAAGTGACCCAGACTGTCCAGTGGTCCAACTGTCCAAATTTGTAGGAGGTAAGTCCTTGCCTCCCCTCTCCAGACAGTAATCCTGTGCACCATGTGAACTGCAGCTACTAGGACTGCTGTGCACATTTCCAAGGAATCCTTCATGCACAGCCAATCCCAGGTCCTCAGCACTCTGTGCTGCAATGCTGAGCTCCCTGAGTTGATCTCCGACTTCGTGGGACCCTCTTTTGCAGTGTTGAGATGACCGCCATGTTCAGACTTCTTGAACCCATGTTCCAGGACTTCTGCGGGTGCTACCTGCTTGTGCATGGGCTCTCTACGCTGCTGAGGCCCCCCTCTGTCTCCTCTCCCAAGTGGCGACATCCTGGTCCTTCCTGGGCCCAAGCAGCACCCTTTTTTTTTTTTAACCACGACTCTTGCAGCTAGCAAGGCTTGTTTGTGGTATTTTGCCAAAAAATCAACTCTGCATCCTCCAGCACTCCGTAGGACATCTTCTGCACAAAGGAGAAGTTCCTAGCACCTTTTGTTGTTGCAGAATCTTCAGCTTCTTCCATCCAGAGGCAGCCATTTTGCACCTTCATCTGGGGATTAGTGGGCCTCCTGCCCCAACCGGACACTTTCATGACTCTTGGACTTGGTCCCTTTCCTTTGTAGGTCCTCAGGTCCAGGAAGCCATCTTCAGTGCTTTGCAGTCTGTTGTAGTCTTTGCAAAATCCTCTAAAATGAGTTTAGTGTGTTTCTGGAGAAATAGTAGTACTTTAATCCTACTTTCCAGGGTCTTGGGGTGGGGTATCTTGGACACCCTTAGAGTTTTCTTACACTCCCAGCAACACTCTACACACTACACTAGCCTAGGGGTCCATTCGGGGTTCGCATTCTACTTTCATAGTATATGGTTTGTGTTGCCCCTAGGCCTATTGCATCCTATTGTATTTTACAGTGTTTGCACTACTTTCTGACTGTTTTACTTACCTGATTTTGGTTTGTGTGTATATTTTGTGTATTTTACTTACCTCCTAAGGGAGTATATCCTCTGAGGTATTTTTAGCACATTGTCACTAAAATAAAGTACCTTTATTGTTAGTAACCCTGAGTATTGTGTTTCTTATGATATATAGTACCTATCTGATACAAGTGGTATAGTAGGAGCTTTGCATGTCTCCTAGTTCAGCCTAAGCTGCTCTGCTATAGCTACCTCTATCAGCCCAAGCTGCTAGAACACTACTAATCTACTAATAAGGGATAACTGGAGCTGGCACAAGATGTAAGTACCTTCAGGTGCCCACTGTAAGCCAGGCCAGCCTCCTACATATACCCAAAAACTTCACAAAGAAGACACCTTATTGCCACCCAGCTTGCTGGTCATGATTTCAAACTTTGCATGATAGCCAGTGGGCCACCGTGGTCCAGTGGCACATCGAAACTAGAGTCCCCTTGACAAAGTACATGGACGAGCCCCTCTCCCAGGACCACCACCTACCACTTTTTCTGAGGGCCCCCCTTCCAACACACTGCGGGGTCTTATGTTACGACACTGCCTCCACTCAACGGCCAAAGACTTACCATTACCTTGATGTAGTGCCTCCTGAATGTGGTGCCGAGTGCTGCCTGTTTCCTCAAGGCTAGGACTACCCATGATGCCCTGCTTAAGCTGTGGTGGGGCTCCAGGCTGAAGCCACCCACCTCTTTTTGCCTTACTTATTTTCAATGTTTTTCTTTTATCGAGACCTATATTCTTTGGGAAAGCCTTGAGTGACCTACACAAACGACACCTTGCCAAACTCTGCCTTTTGCCTAATACACATATCCAGGTGCACCCCTGGGTTTCACACAACGTTCCCCCACAAGTACACACATCAAACTAGTGACCCCTGCCCATTTCTCACAGCTAGGAATAGAATGATCTTAACACAGCAAACCTCTTGTGGTTGCCATTTTTTTTTTAAAACAAAAAAAAAAACACTTTTTTTGCACAGCACTTTTTCTACATTTGTTGTAAAAAATGGCATAGTTAAGTTATTTTCCCAGGGTCCTACGGGGAAACCACAAACACAGGGTACTTTCACCATCCTCAGCATGTGGGGAGAAAGGGCATATACTTGCTGTAGATATCTTTGAAAAAAAGAGTTATAAAGTTTTGGCTTCATGTGCTGCAAATGCCCAAAAACTGGTTGCGAGGGAAAAACCTCATCCTTGAAGGGGTTATTATGAGTGGATATTCCCATCTTTCTTGCACCTGGAATAATCAATTCATAGTGTTTTTCATTCAATCATCACACTGCCTCCTCAGACTTGGGCACTGACTGCTGCACCAAGCAATCTGAAAATCCACGAAGGTTGGGGAGCCCAACTTTCCATCACAGACCTGGAGCCAAGCAATCTGATAATTCTCAAAGGTTTAGGCTGCCAACTTTCCATTGTAGGCCTGGAACCAAGCAATTTGAAAGTTCTCGATTGGGAGGCCAACTTTTCATCACAGCCCTGTAACTTCCCAATCTGAAAATTCTCTATGATTTCGGAGACCAACTTCCCATTGTAGACCTGAAACTATCCTGGCAAGTTGGGGATTATCTGCCATCACATCCCAGATTTAACACTGATTGGTTGTCACTTTAACTGAAAGGATCAGGGGGAAATGCCCTTGTTTAATACTGTTAATAACAATGTCCTTAGGATTTCCAGGCTGATGAGGAGATATATTAAACACAAGGGGCAAGGGGGGCACGGCTTCTCCCCTGGATCACACGAAGCCTCCAATTTTCTGGGCTCCACTTAATTATAGATATGTGCTACTGGGCTCGTCCCGTCCCCCTGCGGCTTTGCACATGCAGATGGTACTCATCTTGTCCAAAGTGGAGTCCAGTAAAGGAAGGCATGTTGTCTTATTGTCCAACAGGAGGAATACAGTTTAGTGCACGAGAAAGGACTTTCCCTGAGGTAGGAGACAAATAATGACTTCTGGTAAAATATAACACTGGGGAGGAGTCATAGAGAAGTCCAAAATAGACAGGATTGCAAAGTAAGTGGTGGGCGAAAGCAGCAGCTTTTGGAAAAGGTTCTTTCATGTGCCACAAACATTGCCACAGGACATTATTAACAGGGGCAGTTGGAAGGGAGGTGTTATAGGGAGAGGTGGTACCCCATCTTTGGACGGAATGGTAGGAGGCCGATTTGAAATAATAGGGAATGGGGCTTGCAATGGGGGCCACGAGGTCCAAAAGCGTAAATAGGCCTTGCTAGGATCGAAGAGCTTAGAAGGTCGTTGGAAGATGAGGGATCCTTGAGACAATTGGGGCAGAGTTTCTTAGCTGTTGGGTTGACAGTCAGGGCAGGATTTAGACAGTGCAACTGGTGCACCCACATCTGGAGCTGAATAATTTATGGATTAAAATAAAGCTGCTGCAGAGTTGCTTGCATGGCAAGCAGTCAGGCTAACCCTGGTGGTTAATGTTCCTGCTGGAGAGAGATTGAAGTTTTATCTAGTGCCAGTTTTGACTCATTTGAAAGTAGCACAGGCGGTTAATGTGCCTGCTGCAAAGAATGTGAACCATGCAGATCACAGACTGGAGTGCAAGTGACCTATGAGTAGCACTATAAAAAAATAAATGTATGTCAGAGAGGGGCTGTGGTGATATGAGGGTTGGTGTTGGAGGGTGGTAGTGAGGGAATTCTTGGAGAAGGAGGTCATGGGGGAGTACAAAAAGACTGTCGCAATGAGCACAACCAGTGCTAAAGCTGGGCCTGGTGATGACAATTATTACATATATTAGTATGCTAAGAAGGCATTTTCAGGTTTGAAGTCTCCAACTAATCTGCAACCTTATCACTGCCAATGACTACCTTCAGACAGAAGGTCTGCCCCAACTCGAAGCAGGTGAATCTATGAAAGATCCAAAGATGAATCTTCAACAGAGGAGGGGACTCCCTCTTTCAGGAAGAGAGAGACACAGACACACACAAAAAAAAAAAAAAAACATTTTCCTGGCTAAGAAGACATACCCCTGGGAAAGGGAGACTTACACAACTGAACAGACAACAGGCTGACCTCAGACTGGCAATACTCTAACAGTGGAAAAGGGAGAGACTGGGGCAGGCACTAAGACAGAAAGACACCGGAGAAAGAAAATCCCCGCGTGATAACTGAAAGAGAGAGGGAGTAGCATGGAGGCAAGACAGCAAGACACTGGTACCTGACATGACCTGAAACAGAAAGTGACCATCACAGGCGATAGGACAGTGACATATGGGCACCCAAACACACACACTGGGGAAGGGAGTGACTAGCACGGACACAGGTCATTAAGACACTGGTACCTGACACACACTGTGACAGTGACTAGAATGAACGGTATGACAGGGAGACACAAGCACACACTGAGACAGAGAGATATCAACATGTGCACCAGGTTAAGGAGGCTGAAAGATGCTGTGAGAGGTAAATATTGTAAAAAGAACAGATGATGGACGGAATGCTGAAAAATATTCACCCTCAGTCACGGATCTGGGTCTAAATCCATCTTTTTTTGCTCGCCACACCATTCCAGTTTGGACCCAGCCATATGCAAATCAGTCTTGACCCTGCTCGCCATGGGAACAGTCCAGCCCGAACTGCAGGCCAGGTCCACTGGGGACCGTGAAACGAGCATCCTGGGGCAGGTTTCGGGGTATCGCCCCTCATCAGCCAGGCTAGCTTGAATCCTCTGGCATAGAGAGTGAGAGGTGATTAAGCCAGCAGGGTCAGTAGGGACCTGGACCACAGCCAAGCCGGGTCAGAGCCTAACCATGTATCTGGCTTGGCCCAAAGAGAAACATGACCCAACATTTGGCGTGTTAATTATGCAGTAAATGTCATCTAGAAAAACGAATTTCTTGAGCACTTGTAAGAGTTTCAATTGCATACATTGTGTTACACTAGTGCATTAAGTGGCAGCAGTTTGGCATGTCACTATATATACAGCCAATATAGTTGTTATATGTGAAACAAAATAACAGCCTTTTAAACCGCACAGGAGAGATTTTCTGTACAGAGCACATTCTCAACTGAATTACTTTTGGTTCTTCTCAACCGCTTAAGGAAAATGAGGCACTGTGAATGAAAAGACTTGCAGAGGATCACTGTGGTGAAGTGAAGACGCTGGGATTTGAATGCATTTTCCTGGCCACACATTTTGCAGTTCAGGCTCTGGGTGCACATCTCCTATAATAGCCCATTTAACAGCACACCTTGTTCAGTTCTTTCATTGGTTAAATGCACTGTTGTCAATAAATATAATGATCACAATAAATCGATCCAACACTTTTTATATATAAATATATAAAAGTCTTTCCAGACAACGTTGAGACAAGGGGAATGCAGCCTTCTTATTTGTACCCTAGCATAGCTGGTTTCCCAGATTTACAAAGAGATCCCACAGAGAGTCCCCTGGGTTACAGGTCTCCAGGAGACCCCTGCGGAGGGGAGCTGGCTATGAAAATAAATGTATTCACGTGATCAGCTTTGAGCTCCAGCAGAAAAGCAGACTGTGTGTTTGCTAACTTGGCCTGGGCTTTAAAATGTGCACTCGGGAGAGAACGTGGCTTTCCCTGGGGTGCACGTGCTGCTGGCTCTATGTCGGAGTCAATGCCAAAGTCTGGACCTGACATTGGGTTCGAGGATGGCTCGACCTCCACTGACTCGCGCACCCGGAGGGAGCACACAGGTCAGTCATGGACCGACTTATTTCACTTACGAGTTGCTATAAAAGATTCAGAAATAGGAGGTTGGGGGAGTGTTGGAAAAATCTTCCCACTCAGTATTTGCTAGAATAACAAACATATATATTTATGACACACAAATAAAATCATATAATTTATTATTTAAATATTACATAAAATATATAACTCAAAAATATTTAATCGAAAAAATGTTATAAATATGAATTATAATTTCCTAAAGACCCCTATTTACCCCCTCCTCCACCTTCCTTATTCGCCCCCTGGGTAGGCGGGGCTTCAGGCTCCTGGTTCACGCCCGGGGCAGGCGGGGCTTCAGGCTCCTGGTTCACGCCCTGGGCAGGTGGGACTTCAGGCTCCTGGTTCACGCCCTGGGCAGGTGGGACTTCAGGCTCCTGGTTCACGCCCTGGGCAGGCGGGGCTTCAGGCTCCTGGTTCTCCCCCTGGGCAGGTGGGGCTTCAGGCTCCCGGTTCACGCCCTGGGTAGGCGGGGCTTCAGGCTCCTGGTTCACGCCCTGGGTAGGCGGGGCTTCAGGCTCCTGGTTCACCCCCTGGGGAGGCGGGTCTTCAGGATCCTGGTTCACCCCCTGGGTAGGCGGGGCTTCAGGCTCCTGGTTCACGCCCTGGGCAGGTGGGACTTCAGGCTCCTGGTTCACGCCCTGGGCAGGCGGGGCTTCAGGCTCCTGGTTCTCCCCCTGGGCAGGTGGGGCTTCAGGCTCCCGGTTCACGCCCTGGGTAGGCGGGGCTTCAGGCTCCTGGTTCACCCCCTGGGGAGGGCAACTTTAGCAATGGTGAGCAAAAGGATGATGGACGGAGTGCTGACAATGCAAACACTCACCCCCAGTCACAGATCTGGGTTTAATCCATCGTTCTTTTGCTCACCATGCCACCCCAGTTTGGACCCAGCCATATGCAAATCAGTCTTGACCCTGTTCCTCATGGGAACAGTCCAGCCCGAACTGCCAGGCCCCTCCCTGGACCAGAAACAAGCATCCTGGGACCGGTTTCAGGGTTTCACCCCTCATCAGCCAGGCTAACTTGATTCCAGTGGCACAGTGATCAAGGGACCCACGTCTGGGCATACCCTTCCCACTTAGGGCAACTTTAGCAATGGTGAGGAAAAGGATGATGGACGGAGTGCTGACAATGCAAACACTCACCCCCAGTCACAGATCTGGGTTTAATCCATCGTTCTTTTGCTCACCATGCCACCCCAGTTTGGACCCAGCCATATGCAAATCAGTCTTGACCCTGTTCCTCATGGGAACAGTCTAGCCCGAACTGCCAGGCCAGGTCCTCCCTGGACCAGAAACAAGCATCCTGGGACCCGTTTCGGGGTTTCACCCCTCATCAGCCAGGCTAACTTGATTCCAGTGGCACAGTGTGCAAGGGACCCACGTCTGGGCATACCCTTCCCACTTAGGGCAACTTTAGCAAAAACAAAAGGATGATGGACAGAGTGCTGACAATGCAAACACTCACCCCCAGTCACAGATCTGGGTTTAATCCATTGTTCTTTTGCTCACCATGCCACCCCAGTTTGGACCCAGCCATATGCAAATCAGTCTTGACCCTGTTCCTCATGGGAACAGTCCAGCCCGAACTGCCAGGCCCCTCCCTGGACCAGAAACAAGCATCCTGGGACCGGTTTCGCCCCTCATCAGCCAGGCTAACTTGATTCCAGTGGCACAGTGAGCAAGGGACCCACGTCTACCATTCCCATTTAGGGCAACTTTAGCAAAAACAAAAGGATGATGGACGGAGTGCTGACAATGCAAACACTCACCCCCAGTCACAGATCTGGGTTTAATCCATCGTTGTTTTGCTCACCATGCCACCCCAGTTTGGACCCAGCCATATGCAAATCAGTCTTGACCCTGTTCCTCATGGGAACAGTCAAGCCCGAACTGCCAGGCCAGGTCCTCCCTGGACCAGAAACAAGCATCCTGGGACCGGTTTCGGGGTTTCACCCCTCATCAGCCAGGCTAACTTGATTCCAGTGGCACAGTGAGCAAGGGACCCACGTCTGGGCATACCCTTCCCACTTAGGGCAACTTTAGCAAAAACAGAAGGATGATGGACGGAGTGCTGACAATGCAAACACTCACCCCCAGTCACAGATCTGGGTTTAATCCATCGCTCTTTTGCTCACCATGCCACCCCAGTTTGGACCCAGCCATATGCAAATCAGTCTTGACTCTGTTCCTCATGGGAACAGTCCAGCCCGAACTGCCAGGCCAGGTCCTCCCTGGACCGGAAACAAGCATCCTGGGACCGGTTCCGGGGTTTCACCCCTCATCAGCCAGGCTAACTTGATTCCAGTGGCACAGTGAGCAAGGGACCCACGTCTGGGCATACCCTTCCCACTTAGGGCAACTTTAGCAAAAACAAAAGGATGATGGACGGAGTGCTGACAATGCAAACACTCACCCCCAGTCACAGATCTGGGTTTAATCCATCGTTCTTTTGCTCACCATGCCACCCCAGTTTGGACCCAGCCATATGCAAATCAGTCTTGACCCTGTTCCTCATGGGAACAGTCCAGCCCAAACTGCCAGGCCAGGTCCTCCCTGGACCAGAAACAAGCATCCTGGGACCCCAACACCACGCTCAGAGGAACACTGATCTATAGGCCCCCAGGGCACCTTTCAGCAACGCCATCGCCGACGTGGCCAGCACCCACGCACTCGCCTCCACGGACTACATCCTCCTCAGGGACCTGAACTTTCACCTCGAAAACAACAATGACACCAACTCCACCACCCTGACCGAAAACCTCATCCAACCTTGGCTTCACACAGCTCGTCAACACACCCACCCACACAGCCGGTCACACCCTTGACCCCATCTTCTCCACAAGCAACCACATCACCTTCAACCATACCACCGAACTCTACTGGACTGACCACCACTGCATCCACTTCACCTTCAGGAAACAGACAGAACACCACCTCACCGAACAACCACCACGCTGACGATGGGGCAAAGTCACAGAATTTCAACTAACCAATGCCCTAGCCCAGAAACCGCCCGTCAACCCCACCGACCCTGACATCGCAGCACACTACCTCAAACTATGGATCAACGACTGCGCCGCCCGCCTTGCTCCACTCAGAAAACCCTCCAACAACCACATCAACAAAAAAGCCACCTGGTTTACCAACGACCTCCAAGCCTCCAAACGCCACTGCCGAAAACTCAAGCAAATCTGGCTACTCGAACGCACTCCAGACAACCACACGGCACTCAAGGATGCCACACGCAAACACCACCAACTCATCAGGCTAGCAAAAAGATCCTCCTTCAAAACCCGCCTAGAAAACAACACCCACGACTGCAAAGAACTTTTCAGCATCGTAAATGAACTCTCCAACTCAAACGCCACCGTCAACGACATCACCCCCTCCCAAGAACTATGCGACGCCCTAGCAACCGCCTTCCACCAAAAAATCACGGACATCCACGACAGCTTCAACTCCCCTCACACTCCGGACGCTCCTACCCCACCCACCACGAACTCCACCCGCTCCAGCCGACTGACCTCCTGGACCAGCATCAGTCCGGCTTCAGACGCAACCACAGCACCGAAAGCCCCCTCCTCGCTGCCACAGACGAAATCAGAAGCCACCTCGACAATGGAGAAACATCAGCCCTCATCCTCCTAGACCTATCAGCCGCCTTTGACACCGTCTGTCACCACACCCTAAAATCCCGCCTCCACGCAGCAGGAATCCAGGACCAGGCCTTCGAATGGACCGCACCCTTCCTCGCCGGCAGAACCCAAAGAGTCCGCCTTCCCCGTACCAATCCAAAGCATTCAACATCATCTGCGGCGTACCCCAGGGCTCATCCCTCAGCACGACGATGTTCAACATCTACATGGCCCCCCTCGCACAAGTGGCCCATCAGCACAACCCCAACATCATCTCCTGCTCCGACGACACCCAACTCATCCTCTCCCTCACCAAGGACCCGCACACCGCCAAAGCCAACCTCCACGAGGGACTAAAAGCCATCGCCGACTGGATGAGAGACAGCCGGCTAAAACTGAACTCGGACAAAACAGAGGTCCTCATCCTTGGGCGCAACCCCTCCGCCTGGGACAACTCATGGTGGCCGACCACGCTGGGTCCCCCACCGACGCCCACCGACAGCGCACGAAACCTCAGCTTCACCCTCGACTCCTCACTCTCCAGGTCAAAGCAGGTCAGCACCATCTCCTCCTCCTGCTACAACACCCTCCGCATTCTTAGCAGAGTTTACAAATGGATCCCAACAGAAACAAGAAAAACAGTAACCCAGGCCCTCGTCAGCAGCAGACTCGACTACGGCAACGCCCTCTACACCGGTATCTCATCCAAACTCCTCCAACGCCTCCAACGGATCCAAAACGCCTCCGCCCGACTCATCCTCAACATCCCTCTCCATCTGCCACATAACCCCCCACCTAAGAGACCTTCATTGGCTCCCCGTCAACAAGAGGATCACCTTCAAGCTCCTCACCCACGCACACAAAGCACTCCACAACACCGGACCAACATACCTGAACAACAGACTCAGTTTCTACACCCCCACCCGGCATCTCCACTCCGCTAACCTTGCCCTCGCCTCCATCCCCTGCATCCGACGCAAATCTTCCGGCGGCAGATCATTCTCGTACCTCGCCGCCAAGACCTGGAACACCCTCCCGCAGGATCTACGACAGACCCAGGACCTTCTTTCCTTCAGAAAACTTCTCAAGACTTGGCTCTTCGAGCAGTAGCAGCACCCTCCCCCCCCAGCGCCTTGAAACCCTCACAGTTATGTAGCGCGCTTTACAAATTGATTGATTGATTGATTGATTGGCAGTACTAGCGCCACTAAAACCCTGGTGGTCACCTGCAGCACACAGGGAGGTATACGATTTTGACACATTCCCAGGTTTACATTGCCTTGTAAATCTGGGAATGTGTCAAAATCTCTGGGTGTTGCCTGGGAAAACCCACCGCAACGCCCCCGATGCAGAGTGAGACTACACTGCGACTTGCGCTGCTTTGCCTTACTCCATGTCCATGAGGCCATGAAAAGCTGCGCACAGTGTCTTTGCGTGGCCTCATAGATATGGGTCTGCACTGCCATAGCGTAAAAAAAAATAAGTGACACTCAAGTGGTGCACGGGGCTTGTAAATATGCCCCTCTGTTAGCAGTGCAGATGCAAACTTGTACTGGCACAGGGAAGAGCACATCACTGAACGACTGACCACCTATTTGAAGCTGCCAGACTGCATCTTACTGCAGGTAGCAGACCCAACCTTCCTCCAAGGGAAGGACAGGATTCCACCCCGCGGGCTGGTGCAGTGTGTTACCCTTCATCCCTGCACTAGGCACACTCTGGAGCACTCGGGCAATGTCTTGCACCACTTCCTATGTGGCACACAGACAGTGTGCCTCCCTGACAGGATCATTGGCTCTGAAAATCTGTCTGCAACATGGCAAGGGTGCAGAGAATGTCCTCATTTGCATGGACCAAACCCCTTATGCAAATAAGGGAATGCCTCTTTGTTACCGCACTGGCACACCCTGTGCCAATTCTCCATCTACATTACAGATGGCGTCCATGGTAGGGGCTGTTTTTTGTGCCAGAGGAGGCCAAATGTGCTTAGAGGCGCGGCATGGTCAGTCATCACTTTTGAACTTTCAAACACAGGGTGCATAAAGCGCTGCCGTGAAAAGTGCTCAGTGCAGATATTTAACAGGTGTGTCTGGAAAATGAGCAAAGCATGTAAGCTTAACAGCCTTGGTAGTGCTTGTAGGAGGGGACGGGGTGTTCTCCCCACCAGAACAATATTAAAACTGGGCCCAGATAGTGCAAATTCATGCATTTGCCAAAATAAGACCAAAGGAGGCTGGGCTGTAGTGGGTACCTATGGTACTTACACCTTATACCAAGTTCAGTTATGCCTTATTAGTAAAATGTAGGCAGTGTATAGAAGCTAGGCTCTCTAGAGGTACCTGTGGATGAGCAGCCAAGGCTTATATAGGAGACATGCAAAGTTCATGCAATACCATTGTAGTCACACAGTATTCACACATGAAAGAAAATACTCAGTGTTACAAAAATAAAGGTACTTTATTTTGGTGACAGAAACACAAATATCAAAAATACCATAGAGACTATACTCACTTAAGAGGTAAGTAATAACAAATTATATACACGAGTATGCAGAAATCGGCATAAAATCAGTTCGAAAACAGTGCAATTAGTGAAAATCACAATAGTTAGAAATGGGCTTGGGGGAGAACAAACCATATACTAAGAAAGTGGAATGCGAATGTCGGGCTCCCACCTAGGCAAGTATATTGTGTAGCGGGAAAACCCCAAAGGCAAGTACTAGAACCCACCCCAGTGACCAGGTAAGCAGGAGTAAAACGCAGTAACTTTCCCAGAACACAATAGAATCGAGAAGAAGAATTATGCAAAACCCAGAAGAGATTGCAAGACACCAACAGTGGATTCCTGGACAATAGGACCTGTGGAAGAAGGGGACCAAGTCCAAGAAGCACAGAAGAGTCCAGGAAGAACAGGAGCCCCTGCTAATCCGGATGAAGGTGCAAAAGAAGAACCACAGGTGAAGGAGGACAGTCAGAACTGCACCCAAGAAGACGAAGATGGGTTCCTGCAGGGTGCAAGTGATGTCCCACACTGGATGGAGGCTTGCAGTTTAGTTTGCTTCTTTGGAGTACGTCAACAAGCCTTGGTAAATGCAAAGCTCACAGGTAGCAGAAATTGTGCTGCCTGGGACCAGGAAGGATCAGGTGGACTCTACACAGGAGGGAGAGTCAAAGGGGGCTCTCAGCAACTCAGAGAGTCCACAGAAGAATAGGCAGCATGCACAGGAGTTCCACAGCACAGGGACAAGGAAGGTGCAAAGAGGCCCATGCAGCACTATGACAAAGGCTCCCACGTCGCTGGAGAACCACTCAGGAAGCTGTGCATCGCAGGATAGAGTACTGGGGATGGGAGCTACAAAATGCATGAAGGACTTGGAGGAAGGATGCCAGCAAGCCTTGGCAGCTGCAAAACACGCAGTGCACAGGGGTACTGTCTTGAGTGGGAAGGCAAGCTCTTACCTCCACCAAAGTTCAACAGTTGAATGATGGGACCACTTCGGTCCACCACCCATGATGCAGGATCCATGCAGCTCAGCAGAAGAGGGGATCCATGCAGCCGGTCGTCATTGCAGTTGGTGCCTGCAGAAGCAGAGGAGTGATTCCTTCACCCCAAGGGAGATTCATTTGCTCTTCTGATGCAGGCTGAAAATGGGCTGTCTTCAGAGGATGCACGACAAGAAACAGTTGCAGTTGTTGGCAGGAGCCGGAGATACAATGTTGCAGAAGGTGTCTTGCTTCTTTGCTGCAGCTTGTAGAGTTCCAGGAGGGTTCAGATGCAGTTTCTTCAGTGAGAAGTCGAAGTGCAGGATGCAGAGGATTCCTGCTGCAATCTTGGAATCCGAATCTGAGAAACCACCCAAAGGAGAGACCCTAAATAGCCCTGAAAGGGGGATTGGTCACCTAACTAGGTAAGCACCTATCAGGGGAGGGCTCTGATGTCACCTGCTGGCACTAGCCACTCAGATGCTTCCAGAGTTCACTGCCAACCTTGAATCCAAGATGGCAAAACCCAGGGACCCTCTGGAGGAGCTTTGATCACCACCCCTGGAGTGGTGATGGAGGGGGGAGTGGTCACTCCCCTTTCCTTTGTCCAGTTTTGTGCCAGAACAGGGACTGGGGGTCCCTGAACCAATGTAGACTGGCTCATGCAAGGAGGGCACCATCTGTGCCCTTCAAAGCATTTCCAGAGGCTGGGGGAGGCTACCCCTCCCCAGCATGTAACACCTTTTCCCAAAGGGAGAGGGTGTAACACCCTGCTCCCAAAGGACATTCTTTGTTCTGCCTTCCTGGGACTGAGCTGCTCAGACCCCAGGAGGGCAGAACACTGTCTGTGAGGTGGCAACAGCTGTAGCTGCATTACAAGCCTCAGGGAGCTGGTTTGGAAGTACTGGGGGTCTATGGTGGAGCCCCCAAGATGCATAGAATTGGCTCCCCAATACTGGATATGGAATGTGGGGACAATTCCATGATCTTAGACACCTTACATGGCCATATTCGGAGTTACCATTGTGAAGCTACATATAGGTATTGACCTATATGCATTGCCCACATGTAATGGCATCCCTGCACTCACAAATTCCTAGGAATTGGCCCTGAACTATGTGGGGGCACCTTTGCTAGTGCAAAGGTGCCCTCACACTTAGTAACTTTGCACCTAACCTTCAGCAACTGAAGGTTAGACATATAGGTGACTTATAAGCTACTTAAGTGCAGTGAAAATGCCTGTGAAATAATGTGTGCATTACTTCACACAGTCTGCAGTGGCAGTCCTGTGTAAGGTTTGTCTGAGCTCCCTATGGGTGGCAAAAGAAATGCTGCAGCCCATAAGGATCTCCTGGAACCCCAATGCCCTGGGTACCAAGGTACCATATACTAGGGACTTATAAGGGTGGGGGGGGGGTCTAGTGTGCCAATTGAAATTGCCAAATGAAGTCACTAGCCTATAGTGACAAATTTAAAAGCAGAGAGAGCATAAGCACTGAGGTTCTGATCAGCAGAGCCTCAGTGACACAGTCAAGCACTATACAGACACACACATTAGGCTATAAATTATGAGCACTGATCCCAGTAAGGCAGGCAAAAACATACTGACATACAGGTAAAAATGGGGGTAACATGCCAAGGAAGATGGTACTTTCCTCTAGCTCTCACTTACATTTCAAAGGCCAGTGGTTGCCCTCACACAAAGGACTGATAACCCACTATGGAGATCCTGGCAGACAGGGCTGGGTTGAAAGGGGATCTTGTGCATTTTAAAACTGCTCTTTGAAGTTTCCCCCACTTCAAAGACATTTTTGGGTATATATACTAGGTCTCTGACCCCACCAAATCAGACACTGATATATATAAACAACACATTGACTTAACGAGGGTGAAGGCATTTCGTTCATGACCGTCGTGGAATGCATACCTCACTACAGACAACTTTGCTGATCCTGGTGCTGACTCTTCAGCTTCCTGAGAGATTTGCCATCCAGACAAAAGGCAGACCCCTGCTACCCTTATTTCAGGTACGAGGTCGGGGTTACTCCCTTAGACTGGGACAGGCAGAAGGGTTACAACCACTATGCTCTCAGATCTACACATAGGAATCTTTAGATTTTCTAGAATCAAACAAAATGATTGGGTTGGTTATCTTCTTTACCTTGGGTGTAATGGGAAGAGTGAGAGGGACAGTGAGAGACAGAGGTACAGAGACGGTGAAAGGGAGGGAATGGCGAGGGGGAGGGACAGGAGGGTTAGAGACCATGCATCACTCCACTCCATGCCACTTCACTCTTCTCTGAAACAATTTACACTCCACTCTCCGCCACTGCAATCTATGCGGCACCACTCCACTCAGTACCACTGTACTCTACACCACTGCACTCCATGCCTACCTACTCTGTACCACTGCACTCTACGCCACTATCCTATACGCCATTGCACTCTACCTCACTCTGTTCAACTATGTGCCTCTGTACCCTACTCCAACACTCTCTACACCACTCTACTTCACACTACTGCAACCTATTCCCATGCACTCTACGCCAACACACTCTGCTATCACCACTGCTCTCTGTGACAGTCTACTCTGCAACACCGCCCTCTCTGCCACAGAACTCTACACCACTCTGCTCTAGGACACTGGACTCTGTGCCACTGCACCGCTCTACACCACTCCACTTTACTCTTTCCCACTGCACTCCATGCCACTGCACTCTACTCCACGCCACTCTACGTCAATGTACTGTACTTCACTACACTCTACATTGCTCCACTTTACGCCACTGCACTCTATATCAATCCACTCGAAGCCACTCTAATGTACTCTGCACCACTGAACTCTACACTGCTTCACTCTACTCTGAAACAATCTACTCTATGACACTGCTCTCTATGCCACTCTATTCTACTCTGCGCTATTCCACTTTATGCCAATCCACTCGATGCCACTGCAATCTACACTGCTCCTCTCCACTCTACACCACTTTACTCAAAACCAAAACACTCTACACCACTGCACTGAATGCCCCTATACTCTACTCTGCAAAACTCTACGCCACTGCACTCTACACTATTGCACTCTACATAAGTGAACTCCACTCTGCAGCACTGTATTCTATGCCACTGCTCTCTACGACACTTTACTCTGCACCACTCTACACCACTGCACTCTACACCAATGCACTCTATGCTGCTCTATTCTACACCACAGCACCTTATGACAATCTACTCTGCAACACTGCACTCTCTGCCATGGAACTCTACACCACTCTATGCGACTTGACTCTAGGCCACTGCACTCTTGTGCCCTCTATGCCACTGCACCACTCTACTCAATGCCACTTTATAACAACGCACTCTAAACCATTCTACTCTGCATCACTCCATTCTATACCACTGCACTCTACCCTGCACCACTCTATTCTACTTCATGCCACTCTACTCTGCAACACTGCACTCTCTGCCGCAGAATGTTTTGCCACTCTACTCTGTACCACTGCTCTCTACTCTGCACTAATCTAGTCCACTCCAAGTCAATGCACTGCACATCACTACACTCTATATCACTCCGCTCTATGCCAGTGCACTCTACGGTAATCCACTCTATGCCACTCTACTCTACACCACTGCACTGTACTCTGCACTCTCCACCACTGAACTCTTTGCCACTCTACGACACTGTATTCTACACCTCTCTACTCTACTCTGTGCCACTCTACTCTATGCCAATACAATCTAGCTCACTATGCGCCACTGCACTCCACACCACGTTAGTCTAGGTCACTTTACTCTGTACCACTCTACCCCACTACTCTATGCCACTTTACTCTAGAGCCATTTTACTCTACTTTGAAACAATCTACTCTACGCCAATGCACTCTAGGCTACTCTATTCCACTCCACTCTAAGACATTCTACTATACGCCACTGCACTCTACGCTACTCAGCTCTATGCCACTTAGCTTTAAACCACTGCACTCTACGCCAATGGCCTTGACATCACTTAACTCAAAACCAATGCACTCTACACCACCGCACTCAATGCCAACTACTCCACAACTGCACTCTACGCCACAATACTCTAATCTGCAGCAATGTACGCCACTGCACCCTATCCTGACCATGCCACTCTACCCTGCACCACTTCACTCTACTCTTGAATAATTTACTCTACACCACTGCACTCCCCACCACTCTACTTCACGCTGTGCCACTCCACTCTATGCCACTGCAATCTACTCTGCACCACTCTGTACCAGTCTACTCTACGTCACTTCACTCTACATCGCTTTACTCAAAACTAATGCACTCAATGCCACTGCACTCTACAGCAATGCATTATACACCACTGTACTCAAAACCAGTGCACTCTACGCCAAGCTACTCTGCACTTTACGTTACTTCACTCTTGGCCACTTCACTCCACACTACAGCACTCCACTCTGACTCTCTACTCTATTAACCTTTACTCCACTCTGACACTCTACAACACTCTCTTCTATGCCTGTTTATAGCATTACTCCACTCAAAGACACTCTACGCAACCTTCTCGATGCCACTGCATGCCACTTTACTCTGCCCTATTCTACGACACACTACTCCCCTCTTCTGCACTCCAGTACTCCACTCTGTGTCACTCCATGCCATTCTATGCCTCTCCACAACACTCTACTCCATTCCACTCTTCTACAATTCTCCACTCTATGCCACTCTGTTCTACAACAATCTACTATGCAACACCCTCTATGCCACTACACTTCCGCTCTACACCACTCCACGGCACTCTATGCCACTCCTCTCTACTCCACCTTGACAATCTACTCCACTCTACACCACTAAACTCTACGACACTCTATGCCCTTCTACTCTATAAAAATCTGCTCTCTACACAACACTCCACAACACTCTTTGCCACTCCACTCTATGCCACTCCATGTGTCATAGAATTCCATTGTAGAAATGAGACTGCTGTATTTTGGGTGGC
Source organism: Pleurodeles waltl (assembly GCF_031143425.1). NCBI lineage: Eukaryota > Metazoa > Chordata > Amphibia > Caudata > Salamandridae > Pleurodeles > Pleurodeles waltl. The sequence continues at coordinate 315,114 of NW_027150394.1, forward strand.
AGCACCACCAATTATGGGGGACTGAGTCCGATCCCACACCGGGTGACAAATATCAGCCTAACCTTTCTGGCCAGCTAGCAGCACCTCACCAAAACCTGAAAGAAACAGTGATTTGTGGCAGCCTGAACATGACACTCAGGCCCATATTTATCAGTGGCGGCTGGTGATTCCAAAAAGTGGTGGGGCGGAAGTCCATACACAGAATTACACCATGCAGTTGAGGAAACCTGATACCCGATTTTCTCAGGGAGCGTCTGGCAGGGAAGGGTGGGTGAACACGTTCAACTCAATAGTTTTCTTTTTTTCGACCTGCAGAGGATGAAAGGTTGAGTGGAGCACTGGAGTTGAAATCATGGGGTCAAATACAGATCATCAGACTTGTCAGAAGGCTTAGTGGATGCATTAGTCCAATGAGCCTTGGAACCGAGCTATGAGGCAAGAGGCCTCGGACTGACCAGATTCCCGTCAAACATTCACCAGTATTCCCTGTATATGTTCAGCGCAGTTTCTCATCCACTCACATTTATCCATCCAACTATGCACTCTCATTCCCCCACTGAACTATATACTCCCATCCACATACTCGCCCATTCTGCTGTTCACCCACTCATTCATACTCATTCACACACTCAATCATACATTCTCATCAATCTACCCTCCCACTCATTCACCTAATTCACATTGCCTTACCTCTGACTGTTGTATTTTCAGTGTTTGAAATGTTATTGGAGGCAGCAGGTTGCATTTCAGTCATTTAATTGTGTTTTAACAAGCTTTCATCTACCTATGTTGTCCTCCCCACAGTCATCCACCCAGTTACTCACTCAACATCATTCCCCTACCAACCCCATTCAACAATGACTTCACTTTCTCCCACCTTGTATCATTCACCTACCTACTCACGCTCACGCTCACCCATTTGCATCAAGCTTTCCACTGCCATTCACGTAATTCATATATCCAGTCGTCACATTTACCTATGCACACAGTCAACACCCATATTCAATGTCTCACCCATTGACACAGACCCACCAAACCACTCATTGAGTGACCGGCAATTACACTCATAAAAGGTTACACTAAGTGGCCTTGTTAGTGCTTGTTTTCTCCTCCCTGCAGATCACATCTCGGTGCCCACTGCCAGAACAATAAGCACATATATCCTGCAATGGAGATAAAACAACCACATGTAGTTGTGGCAGTAAAGAGTTTTTCACTGACCCCATTAGTACTGCAGAGAAGACAGCAGTTAGAAAGGAAAAGAAAAAGAAACGAGAGAAGAAACAGATTTTTACTTCTTTCTCCAAACCTACTCGTGCAGTTTTTTTGAGGCCTCTGCTGATCTGTTCCTCTTTCTCATAAAGGTTACGTTACACCACATTACACCACATCTTTGTTCGTATTTGACATTTTTACAGCTTTTCATGTGGTAGTCACAGAGACAAACACATCCTGTTTCAATCCTTTCTGATCTTCACTAAACTAAGACCTCCAGCATGAACGTTTGTAAATCTCTCACCTCAAATACAGTGTTTTTTCAGTCACATTTATACTGTATGACAAATGTTCCAGGCCCTTTACTGCTTCAGAAGTAAAACTCTCCTCTTTTTTTTCCTAAGTTGCACAGGATGGGATCTCGGCTTTTCACACATGCTGGCATGCTGTGCTGAGCATGAATGTACTCAGAAATACACTAAATCAAGCGTGAACTGTGAAACTTCATGAACTCACCCTTCCTCGTCTTGTCACAGGGTGGGGTTTGGTCAGTGAAGCTTGCTGGCTCCACCTCACCCTGTGACGAGGTGTGAAAGGGTGGGGTAACTGCTGTGAGTGGCATGCAAACTTGCAGAGCCCGGGCTTGAAAGCTGAACGCCCGACGGTGTTTTTAATGGGCTCTCTGGATGAAGGAGGGGAAATAAAAGCATCGTCACGGCGCTGCGAGGAAAAACCAGGGCTGTGCGTGGATAAGCCCTGCTAGTGCTGAATCCGGCACATTCTCACGAAGGGGCACCCCTTGTAAAAATGCCTCGTAATGCAACCTCGTCGTTTTATTTCTGTTTAGTGAAGCTTTCATTATACAAAGCTATGAAAGCAAAGGGGGCGTAGCCCCTGCGCCCATACGCAGGAGCCGCTGCTGATATTTATACATATTTAGCACCGCATTTGCGTCATTTTTGAACGCAAAAGCGGCACAAACTTTCAAAATACAATGGTATTTTGTAAGTTTGCGCCGTTTTTCCATCAAAAAGCGGCACAACTGTGGCGCTAAAAAAGTATAAATACGGGCCTCAGTGACTTCTCAGGGAAAGTTGTGGTCGACAAGTCCCGCCCCTTTCCCTTGTTAGCAAAAGAGTCTCTTACACACACACACACACACAGGCAAAGAAAGAGATGCAGGTTGGTTTTCAATCTATTTATTATAAAGACTGCAATCTACGATAAAATATATGTGCTGCAGTTATTAGGGTAATGAGGCATAACAGTATTATAATGTTGGTGACCAGTGAGAAGAAAATAAACATTCCCAAAATAATGGAATGAAATACATAGATGAATTCTACCTAGCCCCCAACTCCCAAGCGAGAGTATGGCAGTGATAGCCCAATCTGTCCGTACTTAGTCCATGAGAATAGCACCCACCCCCATTACCTGAATGAAAGGGGTCTGTCTGCCATCTATTGGGTTGGCTGTAGAGACAAGGGTGAGGCCAGCAATGAAATGACATGCAGCATGGAAGGAATCCTGGCTGGAATGACCTCCCTGTTGTCCCCTAGCCTACACAGTGTTTTTATAAGAAAACATATTTTCATTCCATGAAAAGGCTTGACGTGGGTATGTGCCTAAGTGTCAGACTGTTTACAAAACTCTTGTGGCAACAATTGCTACCAGGATTACCATGTACTCGGACTCGTCAACCTTGGACAGGGGTACATGGTGAAATGTTGTGCACAGAATAGTAATAACAATGTGTAGGAGGCTGGCATGGCTTGTAGTGTGTACCTTGTGGTACTTACACCTTGTGCCAGGTCCAGTTATCCCTTATTAGTAGAATAGAGGTGTCCTAGCAGCTTAGGCTGATAGAGGTAGCTATAGCAGAGCAGCTTAGGCTGAACTAGGAGACATGCAAAGCTCCTACTATACCACTTATATCATATAGCACTATGGGGGTCATTCCGACCCCGGCGGGCGGCGCGGAAACCGCCCAAAGACCGCACCGCGGTCAAATGACCGCGGGGGTCATTTCAACTTTCCCGCCGGCCCAGCGGGAAAGCCCATGCAAAGAGGGAGCCGGCTCCGAATGGAGCCGGCGGATTTGCAGGGGTGCGACGGGTGCAGTGGCACCCGTCACGATTTTCACTGTCTGCAAAGCAGACAGTGAAAATCTTTGTGGGGCCCTGTTAGGGGGCCCCTGCACTGCCCATGCCAGTGGCATGGGCAGTGCAGGGGCCCCCACGGGCCCCACGACACCCGTTCCCGCCAGCCTCTTCCTGGCGGTGTAAACTGCCAGGAACAGGCTGGCGGGAAGGGGGTCGGAATCCCCATGGCGGCGGATTCCCAGGGCCAGGGGAAAACCGGCGGGAAACCGCCGGTTCCCCTTTTCTGACCGCGTCTTTACCGCCGTGGTCAGAATAGCCCAGGAAGCACCGCCAGCCTGTTGGCGGTGCTTCCGTGTAACCCGGCCCTGGCGGTTTGAAACCGCCAGGGTCGGAATGAGGGCCTATATCACAAGACAAAATACTCAGAGTTACTAAAAATAAAGGTACTTTATTTTAGTGACAATATGCCAAAAGTATCTCAGAGGATACCCTCACTTAGGAGGTAAGTAATATACACAAATTATATGTACACAAACCAAAATCAGGTAAGTATCAGTTAGAAAAGTAGTGTAAACAATGTAGAATCACAATAGAATGCAATAGGTAGAAATAGGACTAGGGGCAACACAAACCATATACTCCAAAAGTGGAATGCGAACCATGAATGGACCCTAGGCTTAGTGTAGGTTGTAGAGGGTTGCTCAGGGTGTAAGAAAACACTACGGTTGTCCAAGATACCCCACCCCAAGACCCTGAAAAGTAGGAGTAAAGTTACTCTACTATCCCAGAAAGACAGTAAAGTCGAGATAGGAGATTCTGCAAGAACAACAACTGCCAGCAAAGCACTGAAGACGGATTCCTGGACCTGAGGACCTGTAAAGGAAGGGGACCAAGTCCAAGAGTCACGCAAGTGTCCGGGGGGCAGGAGCCCACTAAACCCTGGATGAAGGTGCAAAAGGGCTGCCTTTGGGTGGAAGAAGCCAAAGATTCTGCAACAACAGAGGGTGCCAGGAACTTCTCCTTTGGTCAGAAGATGTCCCACGGTATGCTGGAGGATGCAGAGTTGTTTCCATGCAGAAAGACTGCAAACAAGCCTTGCTAACTGCAAGAGTCATGGTCGAGGATTTTGGGTGCTGCTAAGGCCCAGGAACGACCAGGAGGTCACCCCTTGGAGAAGGTGACAGAGGGGATACTCAGCAACTCAGAGAGCCCCTGTAGAAGCAGGCAGCACCCGCACAAGTACCAGAACAGGCACTTAGAATATCTGAGGACAGCAGTTGACACAGACTCACAAAGGAGGGTCCCCCGACGTCGCGAGTTGGGCGAGTCAGCGAGTTGGGCAATGCAGGACGGAGTGCTGGGGAACTGGGCTAGGCTGTGCACAAAGGAAGTCTTGGAAAAGTGCACAGAAGCCCGAGCAGCTGCAAATCACGCAGCACACAGGATTACTGTCTGGCGTGGGGAGGCAAGGACTTACCTCCATCAAATTTGGACAGAAGGGCCACTGGACTGTGGGAGACAATTGGACCCAGCTCCTGTGTTCCAGGGACCATGCTCATCAGGATGAGAGGGGACCCAGAGGACCGGTAATGCAGAAGTTTGTTGCCTGCGTTGGCAGGGGGAAGATTCTGTCGACCCACAGGAGATTTCTTCTTGGCTTCCAGTGCAGGGTGAAGGCAGACAGCCCTCAGAGCATGCACCACCAGGAAACAGTCGAGAAAGCCGGCAGGATGAGGCGCTAAAATGTTGCTGGTAGTCTTCTTGCTACTTTGTTGCGGTTTTGCAGGCGTCCTGGAGCAGTCAGCAGTCGATCCTTGGCAGAAGTCGAAGAGGGAAGTGCAGAGGAACTCTGATGAGCTCTTGCATTAGTTATCTGAGGAATAGCCCAGAGGAGAGACCCTAAATAGCCCACAGTGGAGGATTGGCTACTGTTGGACTTTTGGCCTTACGCAGGGTCATCCCCAGTCTTTTTGCCTCCTTCCTCCTGGTTTTTCTGACCTCTCGCTGTTGGCTCTAGGACTCTGAGCATTTTATCACTGCTGACCAGTGCTAAAGTGCAGGTGCTCTCCCATCTAAAGTTGGTATGATTGGCTTATACCTAATTGGCATATTTAATTTACCTATAAGTCCCTTCTACAGTGGTATCTCTATACCCAGGGCCTGTAAATTAAATACTACTAGTGGGCCTGCAGCGCTGCTTGCGCCACCCACTGAAGTAGACTTTTAAACTTGTCTCAGGCCTGCTAGCGCAGGGCCTGTGTGCGCACTTTTCTGCCACAGGGACCTGGCATCTAAACTTACTTGCCAGGCCCAGGACTCCCCTTTTACTACATGTAAGTCACCCCTAAGGTACGCCCTAGCTAGCCCTATGAGCAGGGTGCCATGTATGTAGAAAGGCAGGACATGTGCCATATTGCATGGCCTGTCCTAGTAGTGACAAACAGCCTAACTTGGTGTCTCACTGCTGTGAGTGCTGCCTTCTCATAGGATTGCATTAGAAATGCCCTGCCTTATGTGTAAGGGGTATTGTCTGATTTATGGGGGGTAGTGTAGGCGTGTTTGGTATGGTTGTGGTGGTGATAATAAATGCTGCTTACTGGTGTGGGTGTATTTTTTATTACTATCACAGAAATGCCACTTCTAGAAAGTGCGCATTTATCTATGCTTATGACGCTGGTGTTTTGCAGCTTGACTCCAATCCACATCTGGGCCGAGTGACAGTTGGGGCTTTGTGCATACTTTTCAGACAGCCTGTACACAGGGAGGGTGGAGGTGTCACTGAGGTGCATTTGCATACTGAATAGTCTTCCTGGGCTGAGAGAAGGGAGAGGCGGGGCCCACCTGCATTTGTAAAGACTGTGCCCTGGCCTCACACAATAGGGTCGTTAACCCCCCACTGATGTTTGGAGCCTGTGATGGAAGGAGAGAGGGGGCACTCCCAGAACCAGTTGTAACTGGCTGGAACCTCCTCTCCCTACCATTGTAAAACACTGTAAGAACTGACTATAAGTACAGGGGAATTTTCCCCACAATTTGGAGACTCTTGGAATCATCTTGGAACTGGACACCAAAGGATCAAAGGACTCACCAGGAACCGCCATGGACTGCTGCTGCTGTGCTGACCTGTGACCTTCCTGGTCACTGTGAAGGACTTGCCACTTGCTGCCTTTCCCTTGTGCTGGCCTGTAGCTGGGCCCTCCACCTGAGGACCTTGTCTTAAGATTCTGCTCCCCAGGGGCAGGGTGCTGTGGCCCCTGACCCCTGCATCCATTTCTTCATGAGGGGTGCTTCTCCGTGGTTGCAGCTGCCATAGCGCTGACTGCAGCGCGCTTATGGAGCCTTGGGAGCTCGTAGGCTCCTTGCTGCATTGTGCCCCTTTAAATAAGATCACCGCAGCAGCCCGGGAAGCTGGAAGAACACTTGCACACCGCATCGGGTGCAGGCGAGTGTCTGCTCGGGCCCCAGAAGGGGTCCGGTCTTCTTGTGGCTTCACGGCAGGACCAGGGGAAGGCGTGGGGAGTGCCCCCTTCCCCCTGGCCTCTGCGTTAGGAGCAGGATGCTCCTTTTCTGCAGTTAGGTAAAACGGGCATTATTGTGCCCCCCCCTTGGGGGAAGGGCCAGTGGAGGCCCGGGGGGGCCCCCAGAGATCGTGAGTCCCAGGAGGGGCCTGTCATTAAACCGGAGGGGGTGCGTGGTGCCCCCCTCCTGCCTTAAGTTGTTTTTGCTGGCTTTGGCCCCCCTTGTGATGGCCGGTTGAGGCCCTGGGGGGCCCTCAGTAATCACGGTTCCCGGAGGGGCCTGTCTATAAAAGAGAGGAGGTGCATGCCGCCCTCCTCTGACCCCAGAGTATAAGGGAGGCCCCCGTTTTGCGCATAGGAGCGCCGGGGGCCCCATTGTTCACCTTCTATGCACTGGAGGTGCCTTCATCCAACCAGGTACTGTTTAAAGGACCAATATAGTTGCAATCCAAAGTTCTTTCTACAGACTTTTGTTTGATTCATATATTACCTACCTGCGTTTGATGTTTTTACATATGTGTATGCAAATGTTCCTTTTATGGACATGCTTGCTAATATGTTTTTCTAACTTGCCATATGTTTTCTAATGTTCCTACTATGGGCATTTTATGATATTCGTATGACAAGTGCTGTGATGTAATAACGTGTTTTCCTGACTACTGCTTATGTTGCAGAATACTGAGTAACTTGTGTGTTATGTGTGACTACTGCTAGGTTGCAGAGTAACTAATGTGTAACGTTCTGACAACTGCTAAGGTAGCAGGATAGTACTGATATGTGATGTTTGGTCTGATAATTGCCTTGTGTACAATACAGTATATTTTCATATAATCTGGTGTTGTGTTTCCTTTGTGGTGGGGATATTGTGTCACGTGTGCTGTGTGTGTTGTGCAGACGCTTTACACATTGCCTCCAGGTTAAGCCTGACTGCTCGTGCCAAGCTACCAAGGGGGTGAGCAGGGGTTATCTTGGACGTGTAACTCCCTTGCCCTGACTAGAGTGGGTAAGTTCTGCCTGGCTGAGGTGCATACCCTAGCCAACCAGAAACCCCATTTCTAACATTGGTTGTCAGCGGTGAGGATAGGACTTGCGCTTGCACAATACCATTGTGACTCATTATTTCACTACAAGGATTGCGTTTAGACCATCACATGTCTGGCTTCTCTTAACTTTCTCTCTTTGGCCATTTTTCCTGTTTTCAGTTCTCACGCTTGGGTATTGTGGTTGTCACATTTGAGTTATTTGTACCTTTTCAAGATAGAACTTACCTTTGATTTAGAGGACCTGACGTTTTACACGCAGCGGGAATTAGAGGGGTTCTGTAGAGAGAGAGGGCTGCCTGTAGAAGGGGACCTCAGGAGATCTCTGAATTTCTTTGAAAGGTTTGTGGCATATACCCAGGGAGGGAGTGTGCTTAGGGGGTACCCAGAGGATCCTGAGTGTAGCGAGGGTTCCCAATGGGAGGGCTCCCAGACCTCATCCCTAGAGAGTGGTAGAGAGACTGATCAGGAGGGTGAGAATGACCGGTTGGGGACGCCAGTTGACAGGGAAGGCCCCAGTGATAGGGAGTCCCTTGCTGGGTCCAGTGTAAGAAGCAGGGCTACCTCTCATTCCTTGATGCCTGATGAGCTAAGAGATAGGCGGGAAGAGAGGGACCTGAAGTTGCAGTTAGCGCGCCTAGCTGTTGAGGAGAGAAGGGCTGAGGTAGAGAAGGCCTTAGTACAGGAGAGGATGGCAGAGAGGGCCTTTTCCAGAGAAAGACTCGCTCTAGAGCGCAGTCTGAAGGTTCTGGACTCACCAGCGCTGCAGGTGGAGTCCAGTGGTGGCAGCAATGTACACTGCTGTAGCAAAGATGTTCCTCAAATACCCATAGATCTGGTACCTAGGTTCCAAGAGGGGGGTGACATACGTCAGTGGTTAAAGGAATATGAGAGGGCTCTAGTAGAGCGCAGGATCCCTGAGAAGGATTGGGGAACTGGCCTAGGGAGCTTTATTCCTGAAGAGGGGAGGGATGCCCTACTGACTCTAGAAGAGAGTAACAGGGAGGGGTACTCGTCTATGAAGAACCCACTGATTGAGAAGTATGGTTTTTCCCCTGAGGAATACAGAAAAAGGTTTAGGGGTGGTAAGAAACTGTCCCACCAGTCTTGGGAGGAGTTTGTGGAGGATTTCTGCATTGCACTAGATGGATGCGTGGAGGGTAGCACAGTAAACAATTTTGAAGGGCTGTTCAATCTGATTGTCAGAGAGCACCTGCTTCGTTGTTGTTTTTCAGAGTTACGCCAACACTTGTCAGTGTGTGAGCTCTCTGACCCCAGGGAGCTTGCAAAGGAGGCAGACTTCTGGTTGCGTACCAGAGGGTCTGGTGTGGCATTAGGAGGTGTTCCTAATGAGAGTGGTCTAGGTGTTTCCCAACCAGGTGTGGTGGGAAAGGCTTGTGTCCCAGGTAGGTCCCAGTGTATTGGGGCGGGTAAGGCACCCCATGTCCAGTCTCAGAGGAGAGGGAATGGGGTTGGGCTGAGGCCCAGGGTACCCGAGCCCCAGTCCCAGGTCCTGGAGGGTTCATGAGTGAACGCCAGGAGGTGAGCCTAGCCTGTGCCCTAGGGCCAGCTGTTCAGAAGGATCCCATTTTGTCATTAGGACTTGGGCGGGTGGCTGGTGATAGCGTTCCACCGGTCCTGGTGTCTGGTAGTCTCGCTCTACAGCGGAGGAGGCGGAAATCCAGGCATAGGGTTGAGAGGGGGCTGCGGGCCCCAGTGGAGAACCTGGAGGGTCAGGGGTCAGCTCTGAGAGCAGAGCACCCCAGGAATGACCTTGGTGAGACCATTTCTGGGCTGGGGGGAATCCAGACTCTGTCAGATGGGCAGAGGTCAGGAGACCTGCGCCAGCCAGACTCTTGTGTGGCCCTTGGGGAAGGTGTTTTCCTGGTGGGGGGTAGGTGTGCCCCCCAGGAAGTCCTGGTGCGCCAGGCAATGGTTCAACCGCAGGGTGGTGACTCTGGGTTGGATGATCAGGTTCAGGGGATAACCTCTGATCTGGTGCGGGGTAGGTGTGCTCCCAAGGAAGTCCTGGTTCGCTGGGCAATGGTCCAGTCTAAGGGTGTCGTCCCTGGACTAGATAGACAGGTTCAGAGGGTAAACTCTGACCTGGTTGGGGGGGCGGTTAGTGTGCTCACCTCCCCGTGTGAAACTTCTGGTGGCTTCTCCCGAGGTGGGGAGACGCAGGACTCTGGAAGTGGGGTTCAGGGAGGGGGAAGCCCGCCCGGACCCCGGTGCAACCCAAGGGTGTTGTTCCCTAGGTTGGGTGGTCAGTCGCCAGGTAGTGATCCTGGGTTGGCAAGAGTTGTGCAGGGCTGCTGTACCCAGCACCCTGGCAAGTGTGGATTCTGGTGATACCCCTCCTAGGAGAGGAGGGCGGGATCCTAGACGGAGGGGTAGAGGGAGGAGAGCCTCGCCTCTAGCTCCTGTAGAACCTGTCGGTGCGGACCCTAGGTTGGTGGATCAGTGGCAGGGTAGAGCCCCTGAACTGATTGGAAATGGAGTGGAGATAGGTTGCTTTGCACCTGGGGCTACCGCCCCCCACTCGTTATGGTTTCAGAGACCAGAGGCTCCTAGATGGACTGGGGCCTGGTGTTGGCCATTGGCAGCTAAGAGAACCCCCGTGGGTTGGTCTAGGCTGCCTGGTAAGCATTGACAGAGAGATCCAAGTGGAGTCAGGAAGGCGTAGAACTGGAACATGCCCCTGCTGTTGTGGGCCTGGGTTCTTGTTCTATCACCCCAATCAGGGAAGTACATCAAGGTATTGATTGTTCTCCCCTGGCTTTTGGCTGGTAGGGGGTTGTGTTGGACTTTTGGCCTTACGCAGGGTCATCCCCAGTCTTTTTGCCTCCTTCCTCCTGGTTTTTCTGACCTCTCGCTGTTGGCTCTAGGACTCTGAGCATTTTATCACTGCTGACCAGTGCTAAAGTGCAGGTACTCTCCCATCTAAAGTTGGTATGATTGGCTTATACCTAATTGGCATATTTAATTTACCTATAAGTCCCTTCTACAGTGGTATCTCTATATCCAGGGCCTGTAAATTAAATGCTACTAGTGGGCCTGCAGCGCTGCTTGCGCCGGCCACTGAAGTAGACTTTTAAACCTGTCTCAGGCCTGCTAGCGCAGGGCCTGTGTGCACAGTTTTCTCCCACAGGGACCTGGCATCTAAACTTACTTGCCAGGCCCAGGACTCCCCTTTTACTACATGTAAGTCACCCCTAAGGTACGCCCTACCTAGCCCTATGGGCAGGGTGCCATGTATGTAGAGGCAGGACATGTGCCATATTGCATGGCCTGTCCTAGTAGTGACAAACAGCCTAACTTGGTGTCTCACTGCTGTGAGTGCTGCCTTCTCATAGGATTGCATTAGAAATGCCCTGCCTTATGTGTAAGGTGTATTGTCTGATTTATGAGTGGTAGCGTAGGCATGTTTGGTATGGTTGTGGTGGTGATAATAAATGCTGCTTACTGGTGTGGGTGTATTTTGTATTACTATCGCAGAAATGCCACTTTTAGAAAGTGCGCATTTATCTGTGCTTATGACTCTGGTGTTTTGCAGCTTGACTCCAATCCACGTCTGGGCAGAGTGACAGCTGGGGCTTTGTGCATACTTTTCAGACAGCCTGTACACAGGGAGGGTGGAGGTGTCACAGAGGTGCATCTGCATACTGAATAGTCTTCCTGGGCTGAGAGAAGGGAGAGGCGGGGCCCACCTGCATTTGTAAAGACTGTGCCCTGGCCTCACACAATAGGGTCGTTAACCCCCAACTGATGTTTGCAGCCTGTGCTGAAAGGAGAGAGGGGGCACTCCCAGAACCAGTTGTAACTGGCTGGAACCTCCTCTCCCTACCATTGTAAAACACTGTAAGAACTGACTATAAGTAGAGGGGAATTTTCCCCACAATTTGGAGACTCTTGGAATCATCTTGGAACTGGACACCAAAGGCTGAAAGGACTCACCAGGAACCGCCATGGACTGCTGCTGCTGTGCTGACCTGTGACCTTCCTGGTCACTGTGAAGGACTTGCCACTTGCTGCCTTTCCCTTGTGCTGGCCTGTAGCTGGGCCCTCCACCTGAGGACCTTGTCTTAAGATTCTGCTCCCCAGGGGCAGGGTGCTGTGGCCCCTGACCCCTGCATCCATTTCTTCACGAGGGGTGCTTCTCCGTGGTTGCGGCTGCCATAGCGCTGTTTGCCAAGCGCTTATGGAGCCTTGGGAGCTCGGAGGCTCGTTGCTGCATTTAGCCCCTTTAAATAAGATCACCGCAGTGGCCCGGGAAGCTGGAAGAACACTCGTGCACCGCATCGGGTGCAGGCGAGTGTCTGCTCGGGCCCCAGGAGGGGTTCGATCTTCTTGTGGCTTCACGGCAGGACCAGGGGAAGGCGCGGGGAGTGCCCCCTTCCCCCTGGCCTCTGCATTAGGAGCAGGACGCTCCTTTTCTGCTGTTAGGTAAAACGGGCATTATTGTGCCCCCTCCCCCTTGGTGGGAGGGCCAGTGGAGGCCCAGGGGGGGCCCCAGAGATCGCGGGTCCCGGGAGGGACCTGTCATTAAACCGGAGGGGGTGCGTGGTGCCCCCCTCCTGCCCTAAGTTGTTTTTGCTGGCTTTGGCCCCCCTCGTGAGGGCCGGTTGAGGCCCTGGAGGGCCCTCAGTAATCACGGTCCCCGGAGGGTCCTGTCTATAAAAGAGAGGAGGTGCATGTCGCCCTCCTCTGACCCCAGAGTATAAGGGAGGCCCCCGTTTTGTGCATAGGAGCGCCGGGGCCCCATTGTTCACCTTCTAGGCACTGGAGGTGCCTTCATCCAACCAGGTACTGTTTAAAGGACCAATATAGTTGCAATCCAAAGTTATTTCTACAGACTTTTGTTTGATTCATATATTACCTACCTGCGTTTGATGTTTTTACATATGTGTATGCAAATGTTCCTTTTATGGACATGCTTGCTAATATGTTTTTCTAACTTGCCATATGTTTTCTAATGTTCCTACTATGGGCATTTTATGATATTCTTATGACAAGTGCTGTGATGTAATAACGTGTTTTCCTGACTACTGCTTATGTTGCAGAATACTGAGTAACCTGTGTGTTATGTGTGACTACTGCTAGGTTGCAGAGTAACTAATGTGTAATGTTCTGACAACTGCTAAGGTAGCAAGCAGGATAGTACTGATATGTGATGTTTGGTCTGATAATTGCCTTGTGTACAATACAGTATATTTTCATATAATCTGGTGTTGTGTTTCCTTTGTGGTGGGGATATTGCGTCACATGTGTTGTGTGTGTTGTGCAAATGCTTTACACATTGCCTCCAGGTTAAGCCTGACTGCTCGTGCCAAGCTACCAAGAGGGTGAGCAGGGGTCATCTTGGATGTGTAACTCCCTTTCCCTGACTAGAGTGGGTAAAGTTCTGCCTGGCTGAGGTGCATACCGTAGCCAACCAGAAACCCCATTTCTAACAGCTACTAAGAAAGGTAAGCACCTATCAGGAGGGGTCTCTGACGTCACCTGCTGGCACTGGCCACTCAGAGCTGTCTATTGTGCCCCAACACCTCTGCATCCAAGATGGCAGAGGTCTAGGACACACTGGAGGAGCTCTGGGCACCTCCCCTGGGAGGTGCTGGTCAGGTGAGTGGTCACTCCCCTTTGCTTTGTCCAGTTTCGCACCAGAGCAGGGCTGGGGGATCCCTGAACCGGTGTAGACTGGCTTATGCAGAGAGGGCACCAACTGTGCCCATCAATCATTTCCAGAGGCTGGGGGAGGCCACTCTTCCCCAGCCCTTCACACCTATTTCCAAAGGGAGAGGGTGTAACACCCTCTCTCAGAGGAAATCCTTTATTCTGCCTTCCTGGGACCAGGCTGCCCAGGCCCCAGGGGGGCAGAAACCTGTCTGAGGGGTTGGCAGCAGCAGTAGCTGCAGTGGAGACCCCGGAAAGGCAGTTTGGCAGTACCCGGGTTCTGTGCTAGAGACCCGGGGAGGCATGGAATTGCCCCTCCCAATACCAGAATGGTATTGGGGTGACAATTCCATGATCCTAGACATGTTACATGGCCATGTTTGGAGTTACCATGGTGACGCTACATATAGGTATTGACCTATATGTAGTGCACGCGTGTAATTGTGTCCCCGCACTCACAAAGTCCGGGGAATTTGCCCTGAATAATGTGGGGGCACCTTGGCTAGTGCCAGGGTGCCTACACATTAAGTAACTTTGCACCTAACCTTCACCAAGTGAGGGTTAGACATATAGGTGACTTATAAGTTACTTAAGTGCAGTGTAAAATGGCTGTGAAATAACGTGGACGTTATTTCACTCAGGCTGCAGTGGCAGTCCTGTGTAAGAATTATCTGAGTTCCCTATGGGTGGCAAAAGAAATGCTGCAGCCCATAGGGATCTCCTGGAACCCCAATACCCTGGATACCTGGGTACCATATACAAGGGAATTATAAGGGTGTTCCAGTGTGCCAATGAGAATTGGTAAAATTAGTCACTAGCCTGCAGTGACAATTTTAAAAGCAGAGAGAGCATAAACACTGAGGTTCTGGTTAGCAGAGCCTCAGTGATACAGTTATACACCACACAGGGAACACATATAGGCCACAAACTTATGAACACTGGGGTCCCGGCTAGCAGGATCCCAGTGACACACATCAAACACACTGACAACATAGGGTCTTCACTGTGAGCACTGGGCCATGGCTAGCAGGATCCCAGTGATACAGTAAAAACACCCTGACATATACTCACAAAAAGGCCAAAAGTGGGGGTAACAAGGCTAGAAAGAGGCTACCTTCCTACACAATGCCTTCGTAGAATCAGTTACAGATGATTAGAAAAATAAAAACAACCCCACTGAAAGCAGGCTAACTAAAACAGAATAAATTAAATTAGAGCACATATGTAGGTAAAAGGGCACAGGCCGCAGGCCTAAGCCAAGCTAAAATATGTGTGCCCAAGCAGAATGCAAAATGGACTCACGCCACATGCTACTCAACTGTACGCCACTCCACTCTATTCCATGACACTCTACGACACTCTACTTCACTCTCCTTTACACACCTAATTTTTAGCCATGCTGAACAGCAGCCACACTGGTGTATAACATGGCTCAAACATATTGGCAAAGCCAATAGCTCTTGCATAGGCAATACCTAGTGGCTTTTCCTATGCTTTTTCATGTTTGCCAATAAGGGTGGACTGCCAAAGGGTAATATTCTTACTGCTGGATCTATTTATCTTGACTTTATTGGACTTCAGTTAGATTGCCTAGTCTTTATTCTTATTATTTTAAACACTTGTCTGTTCTTTGCTCTATCATGTCTACAATTACTCCTACTTGTATATCTTTGGTTTGTTATAACAAGACATCTACTCCATAGTCTATAGCTCGAGCTCAGAAGGGCACCCCGCTGATAATTGCATTCTTTAGAAAATTGACACCCTCATGAGGAAGTTGAGTAACTTATTAATGTTGAGAAGATGGAGAAGGGCCCAGCTACCACACCTAAGATAACTAAGGACCTGATTTAGATCTCAGCGGACGGGTTATTCTGTCACAACGGTGATGGAAATCCCATCCGCTGAAATATAAATCCTGTTATACCCTATGGGATTTACATTTCGGTAGATGGGAGATCCGTCACTGTTGTGATGGAGTAACCCATCCGCCTAGATCTAAATCAGATCTAAATCAGGCCCCTAGTGTTTCCGTAAACCAAAACCAAGACAAGCTGCCTTTACTCCTAACTACTGACCATCCACTCGCGTGTCTGCCACTCGCTTAGCAACAGATAATTAGATTGTTCCTCCCTTATTTGCACAACAGGCTGTGGAAGCCATACCGCCTTGCAGCAATCGATTCGTGCCATTAGCAAATCTTGATCACTCCCACAATGATGATATTTTCCCCAACGCCCCTCCCAGTTGTGTCCCAGGGTGCAACGTTTCAACCCAAACTGATAGTGATTCACTCACGCCTAGACTGCTAAAAAGAGGAGATCGAACCCTTGAAATGAATGGTTTAGGAACTGACCCAAATGGTGCAAGAGTCATTTTTTGTGTACCGTGTGCAGGGGTTGTAATCCTTCTAGCATCTTTCAAGCTGAACATATCAACAAAGTCGACACCTTACAGCTATTAGTGTCCGAAAAACTATGCGCCTCCCAGTTGAATTTCTGCTTCTAAGCTGGTGGGAGGCTTAGTCAATAACTCACCATCTAATATGGCATGTGGTGGTAACTTGTGGACTGGAAGACCAGTTTCCAGTAAATTGATGATCACCTTAAGATCCTCCAATATACATGGTACATCCATTCTACATAGGATATCTCTGGGTATGGGTTATGCCTCTATTGAGAGGGTACTGCAATAAGGTTTGCTTTGCCCTAGCCTGACTTCTGCTCCTCCTGCTCAGTACGGTAAGGGAAGCACAATATATGAGGTTAATGACCCGAAATACAGGGTGAAGGTTGGGAAGATACGGAATCTTTGGGAAACAAATTAATCCATTGTCTTAGGCACTGATTTGCTTTCATTCGCTTTGACCTTCTCTCTGCACAGCGAGTCTCTAGGATTTCCAGCCCTCTCGACTACATTAAACTGGAACTCATAGACCAGAAGCTTATTGAGGGTCTTGTGTGCCTGGGCTTAGAACATTCCCTACTAACGGCTCCAAAATTCAGTCTAAATATAATATTAGCAAGATTTCCATCCAGGAAACACTGTATTTGTTACCTCGATGGTTTCCTAATATCCATTTGGTCACTGCAAAGAGGGACCTGCACTTTCAAACTCAATCTGGCAGGACCTTAAGTGAAGTTGATTGACTGCAACCACCTTTGGTCTCACTTGCTGATATCCATATGGTTTATAGAGAGATTCACCCTCTTGTACTCAAGCACCAGTTAATGTCTTGGATAGCTAACCAATATGTTCTTTACCCAAAACTACTAATGAACTCATCCACTATGCTTGAATCTTGGTGTAATAAACTAGCCAGTTGTGTTTAGAATTTTTCGATCTGATACTAGTAGGTGTGGTGTATTTAGGTTGATCAAATATATGTTCTCTGCTTGGATTTTGAGAAAGAGTGTATGAGTTACCTGACCTCCTGGGGAAGTCTTACAGATCAAACTAACCTTCTGGCAATGCACACATTAACTGTATGTAATTGGTTCTCTAAATTACCTTGTGTACTAAATTGTATTTTAATATCTTTGTATTATGGACTGGGCAAGTTACCACATTTCGGAGGATGTGTATAGGTTTTATCTCAGCCCCAAAGACAAATCTTTTATGGAGCTAGGCTGTGCTCTTATGCTAATATGTATAGAAGTCTGTATAATTGTCTTAACTATTTTATGCATAAAGAATTGTATTTTTACCTATGTGCTTTATCGGAGTATACCCAATAAATGTACTTTGATGATGATGATGTCGTCTCCAGTGGATGATGCAGAAAGGTGAGCTGAAAGTCATTGTTGAAACATGCCCCAGTCCTAAATGTCTTATCTAAAAAGGAAATTAATCTAATGTCATTCAAAAGAAATGGCCTGATTGCTTATCAGTAATAGTCATTTTGCAGAGTCTTCTCCCAGTCCTTACCTACAAGGGTGAGCCTTATCTTGGAAACAGGCAACTTCTTTGCAAACCCAGAAAAAATCCTCTCTCCCTTATGATAACATAATGACCCTCCTAGTTTGACCACTTCTTGTTGAGTCTGCCTCTATCCAGAAACAGTTCACTTAAATGCTGCCAAACTTTAATTGTCTCTTGGCAGGTCTATATTTCCCCAGTTCTTGATCTGCTTGGCGGCAGTTGGTGGTGTCTCAAGAGTTTCCCGGGCAGGCTATTCTTAATTTTAGCGAGTGGTTTTTGGTGCTCAGTACCAGCACTTGAATGTCAACACCAGCACTAATAACAGTCTGCCACATGGTGGCACTGTTTGTTTAATTGGAGATGAGCACAACCACAGTAGCTTTTTAAATGAATATATATTAACCCCTCAGGTGCCTGGTATGAGCTGGTCTCGTCCGCGGCCACGGTTGCCGTGTGTTGAGGACGAGACCAGCTTGTCCTGCACCCGGCCCAGCGTTCCCGTGTGCCCCCACCCACACCTTTCCATCAGGGATGAAAGGGGAATCGCTTCCCCTTACATGACCTGCTCTCCCCTCAGCAATCTGATGACGTTGGCGCGCTCACAGAGCACCGACGTCATGGAATGCTGCTGTGGATGTGCTGGAAGCCATTTGCTTCCAGCGCGTTAGGAGAGAGGACCTGTTAAAGATGAGTCCTTCTCCTTGGGGTTTTTTTTGGGGGGAAAACGGACACTGGGAAAGGAAAGAGTTTTTCCTTTTCCCCTGTGACTTTTTTGAGTGGATTTCTGCTCCATCATCATGGGCAAGGTCTGTGATGGTGGAGCAGGAATCAACCACTAGACACCAGGGATTGTTTGTGTTGTGTTTTGGGGAGTGACCCCTTAGGCAAGGGTTGCTCCCCTGGGGACAATAATCTATCCATGTTTCGGCTCCCCCCGGGTGGGAGGGGGGTCAAAACCCACTAGACACCAGGGATTATTTTATTTTTTATATTTTAGGGCAGCGACCTCTTGGGGAAGAGTCGTTGCCCCGGGGGCATGATTTTTTTGTATGTTTCGGCCCCCAGGGGCTAAATTGGCCATGTTTTCAGCCGATCTGGCCCCCAGGGGTGTCGAAACCCACTAGGCCCCAGGGATTGTTGTGTATTTTTTGGGGGGACCCCTTAGGCAAAGGTCGCCCCCTCTCAAAAGGGGCATAAGAATGGTGGCCATTTCTGCCCCACTTGGGGGCAGATCGCCTATTTGTTTAGGCCCATGTGCCCCCAAAGGGGGCAGAATCCGCTTAGGCGCCAGGGATCTTGTGTGTGTTTGGTGTGGGGGGGGGCAGCCCCTTTGGCTCATTACTGATTGCCATCGGACTATTTTTGTTAGGCCCATCTGCCCCGAGAGGGGCAGAAGCACCCAAGACGCCAGATTATTATTTTTTTTTTTGGCTTTGTTTAGTTGTGTTGGGGGGCACCCCCTTTGGCAAGGGTCGCCCCCCCCAAAGGGGGCACAGAACTGTTGGAAATTTCCGCCCCCCTTGGGGGCAGATCAGCCTATTTTTTGTAGGCCCATCTGCCCCACAGAGGGGCAGAATCCACTTAGGTACCAGGGAAAAATTTTATATGATTGGTGGCAAGATGTTTGTCAACTGGCAAAGTATATGCATTTGTGATAATAACAGTTTTTTTCTCCTTTTTGTTTTAGTTCAAACCTTTTCCCTCCTTTGCTGTGACTCCTTGCGGTGTTGGCAGTGGTTGACCTGCGGTTTGCGTAGTTGCATGTTTTAGGTAAGTAAAAACAATTTACTCCAAAGGAGTATTGTTGCCATGCATGAATGACATGTTTGTAAGTGGTGTACTAAATGCAGGATTGTGTGTGAAATTGTCCTTAGATTTGTGAACAATTATATTTGTGTTGTCTTATGTCTAATTTGCTTTTCTTTTTTATGTTTAGTGAGATATCATTGGAGATTGCTGTGTCTGTGCAGAGTTGTTGCTGGTGAGTCTAGCTTTTTCAGGCAAGTGACTGGTATAGTTTTTGAGTGCATAACTCTTTGTGATAAAGCCACACTTTATTACTTATTTTAGACAGTGCTGGTTGTTGTTTGCGCATTTGTCAAGTTACAGTTCTTAGAAAGGATCATGGCTAGCCGCAGAGTGACAGCTCAGCAGGTTGTTGTCATGCTTTTTGAGTCATCTTCTGACCATGATTATGAGACTGACTCTGCATCTGAGGCAGAGGAGGAAGTGAGAGATTCTGGCAGTGAGTTTTCTGTCAGAGAGGAATCTTCTGATGAGGAAGCCACTCTGAGTACAGATGAGGGGCCTGTTTTAGAGGACGACACTGATGTGCCAATAGTGCAGCAGCCTGGGGCTGAAAGGTTTCCTATTGGAAGACCTGACACCTGGGTTGCCCCAAACATGGAGCAGCCGGAGTTGCCTGCCTTTACTGGTCTCCCAGGGTGTAGAGGGAATACAGAAAACCCTTTGCCTGTCAATTTATTTCAGTTGTTTATGGACAAAGTATTTTTGGAAGAGATTGTTGAGCAGACTAATCTGTATGCGGAGCAGTATTTCAGGGACAACGCAGCCAGACTTAGGCCTCAGTCTAGAGCTACCCAGTGAATTCCCACAAATCTGGAAGAGTTGAAAAAGTTCTAGGGTTTGACTTTTTTGATGGGGTTGATAAGGAAGCCGTCACTGGCTTCTTACTGGTCTACTAGTCCCTTGATGGCAATGGCTATATTTCCTGCAACCATGACTCGTAATCGGTATTTGCTTCTACTTCGGATGCTGCATTTTGTTGACAATGCTTTAGCCTTGCCACAAGATCACCCTGATTATGACCATCTTTTTAAGATTAGGCCTGTCAAAGATCATTTTGTAGATCGGTTTTCAGAGGTGTATGTTCCAGGCAAAGAAATAAGTGTGGACGAGTCATTGGTCCTGTTCAAGGGACATTTGGTTTTTAAGCAGTACATTCCTAGCAAGAAGGCATGGTATGGAATTAAGATGTATATGCTGTCTGAAAGTAGTGCAGGATATCTGTATAATTTCCAGGTCTACACTGGTAGGGATTTCAGTATCGATCCCCCTGGTTGTCCTCCCACTTTTGAAGTTAGTGAGAAAATTGTGTGGGAACTTGGTAGATGACTGTTTAACAAAGGTCACCATTTGTACGTAGATAACTTCTACACTGGAGTGCTGTTGTTCAAGGAAATGTTCAGAGTGGACACTGTTGCTTGTGGCACAATCCGTTCTAACCAGGAAGTCTATCCAAGGGAGCCTGTCTGTAAAAAACTTAAGGGACAGTGCAGTGCCTTGCCTAGTAATGAGCTGCTAGCTCTGAAATTTGCAGACAGGAGGGATGTGTACATGCTAACTACCATCTATGATGAGAGTACTTCACCTGTGGCTGTTTGGGGTCAGGTTGCGGAAGTGCGCAAACTTGCGTGCATTTTGGACTATAATAAGCATGGTGTTTACAGTTGGCATTACTGTCATGTATTTAGTTAGAGCTTTTGTGTTTGTAGTTTTGTACTCATTTTCAATTAGTTAGTGGTTTCTTTGTTGTTTAAAAAAAAAGTGATGGAGGTGTGCATGGAGTGGGGCTTGGCTGGTGGTGTGCATGGAGTGGTGCTTGGCTGGTGGTGTGCGGTGAGTGGCGCTTGGATGGCAGTGTGCGTGGAGTGGTGCTTGGCTGGCATTGTGCATGGAGTGGTGCTTGGCTGGTGGTGTGCGTGGAGTGGCGCTTGGCTGGTGGTGTGCGTGGAATGGCGCTTGGCTGGCGGTGTGCGTGGAGTGGCGCTTGGCTAGCAGTGTGCGTGGAGTGACGCTTGGCTGGTGGTGTGCGTGGAGTGGTGCTTGGCTGGTGGTGAGCGTGGAATGGCGCTTGGCTGGCAGCGTGCATGGAGTGGCGCTTGGCTAGCGGGTAATTAGTGACACCTAGTGGGCCGTTGAATGGCACCGTCTGTTGATGCGAGTGTTGTAATATGCTGCGCCTGCGGCTGGTGACTTGAATGGTCTTGTGCATATCATGTATGAAAGGTGTGTGAATGGACTGCAAAGCGGTTGGTGCCTTGACACGGCTTTACAGCTCACGAGATGTGAGTCATTGGTTCAGTTTTTTGGCCCTTCAATTATTAACAGTGCATTTCATTTTTGTGAAATCTCTTGTTTATAAAATTTTATCTACTGAACCATCACTCAGCCTTGTGCCAAATCCAACCAGTATGTGCGGTAAAAATAACAAAACCTGCTCCGCTGTAATCAGGCGACTCAGCACACCCGTGACATGCTAAGTATCTCGGGTGGGACCCCGACGATGAAGCATGCCACGAACTTGTTTCGTGGGTGAGGTATCTTTTTAACATAACCTAAGTGTGTTTCTTTTCATAATTCTAGTGTTTGGAACATCACAGAAGGATGAGGGTTTATCAAAACGATCTATTGGAAACTACCTCTTTTTCCAGTGGGGGGGGGGAGGGGCCTGCGTTTTTGGCCTTTTCCTGTTGCAGGCACCTGGGCCACCCACACAAGTGAGGTATCATTTTCATGGGCAGACCGAGGAGAACATTGGGTGGTAGGAAATTTGTACAGGCAGTGTTCCTACAAAGAAAAGTAAGGAAAATTAGATTTTTTTTAGCTAAATTTAGCTATATTTAGTTGTCCAGCAGATGTAATGGTATATTGCTTTTGAAAATCTGACATGGCAGGAAAAAGTTAAATAGTAAAACGTGGAGAGAACTGGCCGTTTGTTCACCTCAATTTCAGTTTTTTTTTTTATTTCAGCTGTTATTTTTTGTAGGAAGACCTTTTAGGATCTACAGAAGTGACCCCTTCCTGAATTCAGAATTTTGTCGACTTTTCAGAAATGTTTAGCTTTCCTGAATCCAGCATCGATTTCACACCCATTTTTGTTACTAACTGGAAGGAGGCTAAAAGCACAAAAATAGTAAAAATGGGATATGTCCCAGTAAAATGCCAAAATTGTGCTGAAAAATTGGGTTTTCTGGTTCAAGTCGACCTGTTCCTGAAAGCTGGGAGTATGGTGATTTTAGCACCGCAAACCATTGTTGATGCCATTTTCAGGGGGAAAAGCACAAGCTTTCTTCTGTTTTACAGCCCCCAGGCACCTCTAGTGCACTTTACTAGGGACCTACTAGTAAATCAAATATGCCACTCATGGAAAAGCCATTGCACATACAATTTACACAGGGAGCACTTGCACTTTAGCACTGGTCAGCAGTGGTAAAGTACCCAGAGTACCAAAAACAGCAAAAACAGAGTCCAGCACACAGTCAAAACATGGGAAGCAGAGGCAAGAAAGACAGGTGAGAGCAAACTAAAGATGCCTGGTGGAACATTTGCTATGACATGAGTCCTGGCAGACAGCTAAGCGTTTTCCCTTAGTACCTTAAAAAAAAAAAGAATATGGCTCCGGGAAAGCAGTTGCTGCTACGTGCATATGTGCGTATTGGCCATGTCTCGCAGACAGCTGGTGAGAGATCAAAAAAATCTAATTAGGGTCTTCCCAGCTACCCTTCCCCACTTAGTCATTATCACACTGGAGGGCTGGGGGGAGGGGGTGATCTGCGTGTAATACAATATAATCAGGTCACCTCTCTGCCCTTCCAATTGTATTGGACCACCCTCTTTTCAAAGGAATGCCCAAGCGAGCTGGGTTTGTGTGTTTTCCCATCCTCTCCCTGTCCATCAGCCAAGGAGGAGTGTGGTAAGAATCTGACAGCTGCCCTGCTTTCATGAGATCCCCCTGCTCTGTCTAAAGGTGGGGGCACTTCTCTTGCCCCTCCTTGCATAAGGGGTGCATTGGAAAAACACCGCTTTCTGCCTTGGCAATGACAGGAAGTTCTTATTAGCCACCTTCCCCACCCACTGCCTAAGTCGGTTTAATTGATGAAAAATATAAAAACCCCAGGGGGGAAATGGAAGCTGCAGCAATGCAGTCTTTGCAACTGCGAAGGCAGCACCAGGGTAGATGCCAGCTGCCCTGCTCCAAGGGTCCTCCATAATGCTGCATGACACGGAAGACTGTGGCACCTGTCATCTCTGCCAGAGCTATGACCAGAGTTAAATTTAAATGGCACCCACTGTTTTAAACAGTAGCCGACCTGGGCCCCAGAAACGCACCAGATGTTAGCATCCAATTCTGCGCCCCTGGGGCAATATAGTGTGATGCTCTGCAGTTGTTTGCGCAGCCCCTTCTGTAACACCATAATATAGCACCTGTGAAATGTAAGGTGAGGCAGTCTGTGACTCCACAGAAACTCCTGGGGCAGGTTCCCCGCATGTGGTCTGTGCACCCCTCATGGATCTTTGACATATTCCCGGGGGGGGGGGGGGGTGCAGGCCTGGACAGGCAGGAAGGCAATTCTTCAGCTGGGTCCTCTTGACAGAAACATGTCCTTTGTGCAGCACTTTTAAAAGCACTGGAAAGTTCCTTGTACATCCAGCAGCATTCAGGCAAAAATAGAAGCATCATGGTAATTATGGTGATTAATGTACCTGCTGGAGAGTGTAGGAAAGTACCATCTTTCTTGGCATGTTACCCCCAATTTTTCATGAATGTCAGGTTGTTTTTGCCTGTCTCACTGGGATCCAGCTAGCCAGGACCCCAATGCTCATAGTTTGTGGCCTAAATGTGTCTGCCTGTGTAGTGCCTAACTGTGTCACTGAGGCTCTGCTAATCAGAAACTCAGTGATCATGCTCTCTCTGCCTTTATATTTGTCACTATAGGCTAGTGACTACATTTACTAATTTTAATTGGCACATTGGAACCCCTAGTCCCTAGTATATGGTACCTAGGTACCCAGGGCATTGGGGTTCCAAGTGATCCTTATGGGCTGCAGCATTGCTTTTGCCGCCTATAAGGAGCTCAGACAAAACCTTCACAGGACTGCCACTGCAGCCTGCATGAAATTTGACAGCCATTTTTCACTGCACTTAAGCAACTTATAAGTCACCTACATGTCCAACTCTGAATATGTTACAAAGTTACTAAGTGTGGGGGCACCCTTGCACTAGCAGAGGTGCCCCCACATTGTTCAGGGCCATTTCCCTGTACTTTGTGAGTGCGGGAACGCCATTTAACGTGTGCACTACATATAGGTCAATACCTATATGTAGCTTCACAATGGTAACTCCGAATATGGCCATGTGAGGTGTCTACGATCATGGACTTGTCCCCCCCATTCCAAATCTGGTATTGGGGGGCCAATCACATGCATCCCTGGAGCTCCACTATGGACCCCCAATACTGCCAAACTAGCTCTCTGGGGTTTTCTCTGCAGCTACCGCTGCTGACACCCCACAGACAGGCTTCTGCCCTCCTGGGGTCTGGGCAGCCCAGTCCCAGGAAGGCAGAACAAAGGATTTCCTCTTAGAGAGGGTGTTATACCCTCTCCCTTTGGAAATAGGTGTCAAAGGCTGGGGAGGAGTAGCTCCCCCAGCCTCTGGAAATGCTTTGAAGGGCACAGATGGTGCCCTCCTTGCATAAGCCAGTCTACACCAGTTTAGGGAACCCCCAGTCCCTGCTCTGGTTCAAAACTGGACAAAGGAAAGGGGAGTGACCACTCCCCTGTCCATCACCACCCCAGGGGTGATGCCCAGAGCTCCTCTAGTGTGTCTCAGACCTCTGCCATCTTGGATCCAGAGTTGTGAGGGCACTCTGGAGGCCTCTGAGTGGCCAGTGCCAGCAGGTGATGTCAGAGACCCCTCCTGATAGGTGCTTACCTGACTAGGTGGCCAATCCTACTCTGAGGGCTATTTAGGGTCTCTACAGTGGGCTTTTCCTCAGATAACGACTTGCAAGAATTCACCAGAGTTCCTCTGCATCTCTCTCTTTGACTTCTGCCAAGGATCGACTGCTGACTGCTCCAGGACGCCTTTAAAACTGCAACAAAGTAGCAAGAAGACTACAGCGACATAGTAGCGCCTAATCCTGCCCGCTTTCTCGACTGTTTCCCGATGGTGCATGCTGTGAAGGCTGCCTGCCTTCACTCTGCACTGAAAGCCACAAAGAAATCTTCTGTGGGTTGACGGAATCATCCCCCTGCTCCAGCAGGCACCCAACTTCAACCTCACCGGTACTCTGGCCCCCTCGATGAGCGTGGTCCCTGGAACACAGGTGATGGAGCCAAGCGACCCCGACTGTCCAGAGGTCCAACTGTCCAAATTTGGAGGAGATTCTGCTTGCAAGTTTTCATCATGAAACCTCTGCATCCACTGCTTCATCCTCTGACCTCACTCTAGAAACCAATGTAACAGCAACAAAGTATCCAGAAGAGGATACTTTGACCTGCAACTTCAGCTCTAGCCAGCTTCTGCAACAGTTTCCACGGTTTCCACCCTCTGGGGACTCGCTGTCTCCATCCTGCATCTGAGGACCGAAGAAAATCTCCCGTGGGGCGACGGAGTCATCTCCCTGCATCTGCAGGCACCATTTCAGATGACAACCGGTTCTCTTGGACTCCTCTCACAGTGACGAGCGTGCTCCTTGGAGAACAGGTCGTGGACCCCTTCAACCCAGACAGTGCTAAGGTCCAGCTGTCCAACTTTGGCGTGGATAAGAGTTTGCCTTCCCAGTTTGCGACAGTACACCGCGTCTTCTCTGCCTCCTGGGTCCTCTGTGCAATATTTACAAGAATCCTTTGTGCACAGTGTGTCCCGGGTCCCAAGCACTCTATCCTGCGACGCACAACTCACTGAGTTGTTCTCCGGCGGCGTGGGACCTTCTTTTGTAGTGCTGCTCCAACCACGATTTGCACCTTCTTTGTCCCGTGTCCTGGGACTCCTGCTGGTGCTGCTTGGTCTTCTGTGGGCTCTCTTCAGTGTTGGGCACTCCATCTACCTCTCCAGTCCAGATTGAGGTCCCCAGGTCACTCCTGGCTCCAGGCAGCGCCATTTTGACGCAAACCGCGACATCGCCGGAACTAAGTGTTGCTGGACGCCTCTAGTGATGCAAACTGCTTGCACCCTTCTTCACGTCGTGGGACATCTCTGGCATTGCACACGAACCCACAGTCTTCTTCCTTTGGTGCATTCCTGATGTCTTCTTCCAACCGGAGACTTCCATTTTGCACCTTCAGCCAGGTTTGCTGGGCTCCTGTCCTTGCTGGTAACTTCTGTGACTTCTGGACTTGGTCCCGTTCTTCTGCAGGTCTTCAGATCCAGGAATCCACCTTTTGTTGCTTGCAGTCTTCCTTAGTTCTTGCAGAAATTCCAATCACGAGTTGTAGTGTGTCCTGAGAGAACTTTCAGTATTCTGTTACTACTTTTCTGGGCTCTGGGTTTGGGTACTTTTATTTACCTTGGTATTTTCTAATACTCCCAGCGCCCCTCTACACACTACACCTGCCTAGGGACGAATTTGTGGTTCGCATTCCACTTACTTAGTATATGGTTTGTGTTGCCGCTAGGCTCACTGCATTCTATTGTGTTCTACAGTGGTTGCTCTAATTTCTGACTGTTTTACTTACCTGATTTGGTTATTTTGTGTATATTTTGTGTATTTTACTTACCTCCTAATGGAGTATATCCACAGAGATATTTTTGGCACATTGTCACTAAAATAAAGTACCTTTTTTTTTAGTAACTCTGAGTATTGTCTTTCTTATGATATAGTACCTATGTGATTTTGTGTTATTGGAAAAGCTTTGCATGTCTCCTAGTTCAACCTAAGCTGATCTGCTATAGCTACCTCTATCAGCCTAAGCTTCTAGAAAATCACTACATTTCACCGATAAGGGATAACTGGACCTGGTATAAGGTGTAAGTACTTCTGGTACCCACTACAAGCCAGCCAGGCCAGCCTCCTACAGAGAGAGATAGGAGTTTTGTCTAGTCACAGTTTTGACTCATCTAAGTAGTGCAGATGGGTAATATGCCTGCCATACAGAATGCGTATCATGCATAGAGCAGTATTTTATTTGCATAGGACAGTGGGTTACTGCTTTTGTCACAGAAATTCTTTTGTTACTGTGCAGTATATAAACTAAAATCGTAATCTAGCACAGTGAGCTATGAACTGCCATCAAAGGGCTGTATGCAAGTGTGTGGCACAAATTAGAAAGTTATGTTTCTTCCCAGTCTTTCATTATCCTTATGCTGCTAAAAAAGGTTTGTTTGCATAGAAATACATTCTTATTATTATGTCAACACTAACCACTGTGTTATGTTGTCAATCCTGAGTTTGTGCTTCTCCAGACCAAGCACTCGTAGAAAATGCCTGCCAGTGTGGATGACATGAATCCTACACCTTTTAGAATCTACACAAATCACCCCTTGCGGAATTCAGAATTTTGTCTACTTTTCGGAAATGTTTAGTTTTCCTGAATCCAGCATTGGTTTCGCACCTATTTCTGTCACTAACTGGAAGGAGGCTAAAAGCACAAAAAAAGTAAAAATGGGGTATGTCCCAGTAAAATGCCAAAATTGTGCTGCAAAATGTAATTTTCTGGTTCAAGTCTGCTTGTTCCTGAAAGCTGGGAAGATGGTGATTTTAGCACCACAAACCCTTGGTTGATGCCATTTTCAGGGGAAAAAACACAAGCTATCTTCTGAAGCCCTTTTTTTTCTTAACCAATTTTTTTGCTGTATTTTAGCTAATTTCGTGGTCCCCTTCAGAGGAACCCACACTCTCTGGGTACCTCTAGAATCCATAGGATGTTGGAAAAAAAGGACACAAATGTGGACAAGCTTATGTGGACAAAAAGTTACGAGGGCCCATGCGTAAACTGTCCCAAATAGCCAAACAAAGGCCTGGCACCTGAGGGGGAAAGGCCTGGCAGTGAAGGTGTTAAACATGACTACTATCTTCCACCCAAGCCATTGTAGGTTTTAAGGTCGGCTATCATTAGAAGTATTGGTAGGCGCAAGGGGTGGTGCAAGTCCCCCAATGTGCAAGGGGTGGTGCAAGTCCCCCAATGTCCTCCTAATGAGGACCCTGGCACTTATATTTTAACAAATTAGGCACAGGTCTTGAATGCTAGGTGTATTTCAACCTCAGTGCAGCCCTGCTTTAGAAGGGCTATACTTTAATCTTTCGCTGTCTCTCTTCTCTGTACTCACATCCAAGGTCTCTGAGTCCGACACTGATATCTGGTGGTGGTGCTTACAGGAGTTCAGGATGCGAGAAGGGTAAAGTTGGGGCTAGAGTCACCCTGCTGCTGCTTCCAAATTAATGTTTTGATGCCTCCACAGAAGTGAACGGACACTTCACGTCCATGTACTGCCAGGGAGGCACTCTTTTGGTGGCTAAGACAACAGTTGGCCAATCAAGTGCTGCTGAGATGTAAAGAGGCTGATTCACATCTGAAACCTCTCTCGTTATTCTGTATTTATTAACTTTTTTTTTGCTGTTAGAAATGGGGTCTCTGGTTGGCAGTCAGTTTGCACTCTGTCCAAGCAGGGACTCTCACTCTAGTCAGGGCAATGGAGATACACACTCAAGATTACCCCAGCTCACCCCCTAGGTAGCTTGGCACAAGCAGTCAGGCTTATCTCAAAGGCAACACACACAATAATACAGTGAAAACACTACATAATGGAAACCACACCAGTTTAGAACAATAGCCAATATTTATCTAAATCAAACAAGACCAAAATGACAAAAATCCAACAGACACAAGTCAAGATATGATTTTTTAAGAGAGTAAGAGTTTTGCTCCATTGAAAACAAAGGGAACATTGATGTTACACAAAGTACCTGGTTTGCGTAAAAAATAAAGCCGCACGGATGAGTGTGTGTCGAAAAAGCCAGCGATGCGTTGATTTCTCACTTGAAAGTGAGACCGTGCACCGTTTCTTCTCCGGTCAGGTAGGCGATGTGTCGTTTTTCTCTCCCACAAGAGAGCGATGCATCGAATTCTGGACGAGGCAGCTCAGATCCTAGCAGGCTTGCATTGATTTTTGACGCCCAGCGGTGATGCGTGAGATTTCTGTCCACATGGTGTTAGAAAAACATGCTGTGTGGGGTTTGCATCGTTATTAGCAGCCGCAAGCGGGTGTTGCGCTGTTTCTCCAGCCGTGATGCGTCGATCTCCCAGCAGTAACGTAGGTGGATTGTCGATTTCAGCTGTGAAGCGGGTGGCGCGTCGTTTTTCAGCTGCGTTGCAGGTGGAGACTGCATTGTGTGAGGGCAGGCACAGCCCATTCAGGTGTAAGTGACCACGCCTCCCTCCACTCTAGTCCAGGTGGCTCATCAGGATATGCACGCTACACCCCAGCTCCCTTTGTGTCACTGTCTAGAGGGGATTCACCAACAGCCCAACTGTCAGTCTTACCCTGACAGGGAATACACAAGCAGGCAGTCTCACAGTATGGTTTAAGCAAGAAAATGCCCACTTTCTAAAAGTGGCATTTTCAAACTGACAAATTAAAAAACAACTTTCTCAAAAGATGCATTTTTAAATTGTGAGTTCAGAGACCCCAAACTCCACATCTCTATCTGCTCCCACTTTAAGGATATTTAAAGGCAGTCCCCATGTTAACCTGTGAGAGAGATAGGCCTTGCAACAGTGAAAACCGAATTTGGCAGTATTTCACTGTTAGGACATATAAAACACATCATATCCCTCCTTTAACATACACTGCACCCTGCCCATGGGGCTACCTAAGGCCCATCTTAGGGGTGCCTTACATGTACAAAAAGGGAAGGTTTGGGCCTGGCAAATGGGTACACCTACCAAGTCAAATTGGCAGTTTGAAACTGCACACACAGACACTGCAGTGGCAGGTCTGAGCCATGTTTACAGGGCTACTCATGTGGGTGGCACAACCAGTTCTGCAGGCCTACTAGTAGAATTTGTTTTACAGCCCCCAGGCACCTCTAGTGCACTTTACTAGGGACCTACTAGTAAATCAAATATGCCACTCATGGAAAAGCCATTGCACATACAATTTACACAGGGAGCACTTGCACTTTAGCACTGGTCAGCAGTGGTAAAGTGCCCAGAGTACCAAAAACAGCAAAAACAGAGTCCAGCACACAGTCAAAACATGGGAAGCAGAGGCAAGAAAGACAGGTGAGAGCAAACTAAAGATGCCTGGTGGAACATTTGCTATGACATGAGTCCTGGCAGACAGCTAAGCGTTTTCCCTTAGTACCTTAAAAAAAAAAAGAATATGGCTCCGGGAAAGCAGTTGCTGCTACGTGCATATGTGCGTATTGGCCATGTCTCGCAGACAGCTGGTGAGAGATCAAAAAAATCTAATTAGGGTCTTCCCAGCTACCCTTCCCCACTTAGTCATTATCACACTGGAGGGCTGGGGGAGGGGGTGATCCGCGTGTAATACAATATAATCAGATCGCCTTTCTGCCATTCCAATTGTATTGGATACAATTGGACCACCCTCTTTTGAAAGGAATGCCCAAGCGAGCTGGGATTGTGTTTCTTCCCATCCTCTCCCTGTCCATCAGCCAAGGAGGAGTGTGGTAATAATGTGACAGCTGCCCTGCTTTCATGAGATCCCCCTGCTCTGTCTAAAGGTGGGGGCACTTCTCTTGCCCCTCCTTGCATAAGGGGTGCATTGGAAAAACACCGCTTTCTGCCTTGGCAATGACAGGAAGTCCTTATTAGCCACCTTCCCCACCCACTGCCTAAGTCGGTTTAATTGATGAAAAATATAAAAACCCCAGGGGAAATGGAAGCTGCAGCAATGCAGTCTTTGCAACTGCGAAGGCAGCACCAGGGTAGATGCCAGCTGCCCTGCTCCAAGGGTCCTCCATAATGCTGCATGACACGGAAGACTGTGGCACCTGTCATCTCTGCCAGAGCTATGACCAGAGTTAAATTTAAATGGCACCCACTGTTTTAAACAGTAGCCGACCTGGGCCCCAGAAACGCACCAGATGTTAGCACCCAATTCTGCGCCCCTGGGGCAATATAGTGTGATGCTCTGCAGTTGTTTGCGCAGCCCCTTCTGTAACATCATAATATAGCACCTGTGAAATGTAAGGTGAGGCAGTCTGTGACTCCACAGAAACTCCTGGGACAGCGGTTCCCCACCTGTGGTCTGCGCACTCCTCATTGATCTTTGACATATTCCCGGGGGGGGGGTGCAGGCCTGGACAGGCAGGAAGGCAATTCTTCAGCTGGGTCCTCTTGACAGAAACATGTCCTTTGTGCAGCACTTTTAAAAGCACTGGAAAGTTCCTTGTACATCCAGCAGCATTCACGCAAAAATAGAAGCATCAAGGTAATTATGGTGATTAATGTACCTGCTGGAGAGTGTAGGAAAGTACCATCTTTCTTGGCATGTTACCCCCAATTTTTCATGAATGTCAGGTTGTTTTTGCCTGTCTCACTGGGATCCTGCTAGCCAGGACCCCAATGCTCATAGTTTGTGGCCTAAATGTGTCTGCCTGTGTAGTGCCTAACTGTGTCACTGAGGCTCTGCTAATTAGAAACTCATTGATTATGCTCTCTCTGCCTTTATATTTGTCACTATAGGCTAGTGACTACATTTACTCATTTTAATTGGCACATTGGAACCCCTAGTCCCTAGTATATGGTACCAAGGTACCCAGGGCATTGGGGTTCCAAGTGATCCTTATGGGCTGCAGCATTGCTTTTGCCACCCATAAGGAGCTCAGACAAAACCTTCACAGGACTGCCACTGCAGCCTGCATGAAATTTGACAGCCATTTTTCACTGCACTTAAGCAACTTATAAGTCACCTACATGTCCAACTCTGAATATGTTACAAAGTTACTAAGTGTGGGGGCACCCTTGCACTAGCAGAGGTGCCCCCACATTGTTCAGGGCCATTTCCCTGTACTTTGTGAGTGAGGGGACGACATTTAACGCGTGCACTACATATAGGTCAATACCTATATGTAGCTTCACAATGGTAACTCTGAATATGGCCAGGTGAGGTGTCTAAGATCATGGAATTGTCCCCCGATTCCAAATCTGGTATTGGGGGGCCAATCACATGCACCCTGGGGGCTCCACTATGGACCCCCAATACTGCCAAACCAGCTCTCTGGGGTTTTCTCTGCAGCTACCGCTGCTGCCACCCCACAGACAGGGCTCTGCCCTCCTGGGGTCTGAGCAGCCCAGTCCCAGGAAGGCAGAACAAAGAATTTCCTCTGAGAGAGAGTGTTATACCCTCTCCCTTTGGAAATAGGTGTTAAAGGCTGGGGAGGAGTAGCCTCTCCCAGCCTCTGGAAATGCTTTGAAGGGCACAGATGGTGCCCTCCTTGCATAAGCCAGTCTACGCTAGTTTAGGGAACCCCCAGCCCCTGCTCTGGTGGAAAACTGGACAAAGGAAAGGGGAGTGACCACTCCCCTGTCCATCACCACCCCAGGGGTGATGCCCAGAGCTCCTCTAGTGTGTCTCAGACCTCTGCCATCTTGGATCCAGAGTTGTGAGGGCACTCTGGAGGCCTCTGAGTGGCCAGTGCCAGCAGGTGACGGTAGAGACCCCTCCTGATAGGTGCTTACCTGACTAGGTGGCCAATCCTACTCTGAGGGCTATTTAGGGTCTCTACAGTGGGCTCTTCCTCAGATAACTACTTGCAAGAATTCACCAGAGTTCCTCTGCATCTCTCTCTTTGACTTCTGCCAAGGATCGACCGCTGACTGCTCCAGGACACCTGCAAAACTGCAACAAAGTAGCAAGAAGACTACAGCGACATTTTAGCGCCTAATCCTGCCCGCTTTCACGACTGTTACCCGGTGGTGCATGCTCTGAAGGCTGTCTGACTTCACTCTGCACTGGAAGCCACGAAGAAATCTCCTGTGGGTTGACGGAATCTTCCCCCTGCTCCAGCAGGCACCAAACTTCAACCTCACCGGTACTCTGGGCCCCCTTTCCTCTCGATGAGCGTGGTCCCTGGAACACAGGTGGTGGACCCAAGCGACCCCGACTGTCCAGAGGTCCAACTGTCTGAATTTGGAGGAGATTCTGCTTGCAAGTTTTCATCAGGAAACCTCTACATCCACTGCTTCATCCTCTGACCTCACTCTAGAAACCAATGTAACAGCAAAAAAGTATCCAGAAGAGGATACTTCAACCTGCAACTTCAGCTCTAGCCAGCTTCTGCAACAGTTTCCACGGTTTCCACCCTCTGGGGACTCGCTGTCTCCATCCTGCATCTGAGGACCGAAGAAAATCTCCTGTGAGGCGACGGAGTCATCTCCCTGCATCTGCAGGCACCATTTCAGACGACGACCGGTTCTCTTGGACTCCTCTCCCAGCGACGAGCGCGCTCCTTGGAAAACAGGTCGTGGACCCCTTCGACCCAGACAGTGCTAAGGTCCAGCTGTCCAACTTTGGCGTGGATAAGAGCTTGCCTTCCCAGTTTGAGACAGTACCCCTGTGCACCGCGTCTTCTCTGCCTCCTGGGTCCTCTGTGCGACATTTGCAAGAATCCTTTGTGTACAGTTTGTCCCGGGTCCCAAGCACTCTATCCTGCGAAGCACAACTCACTGAGTTGTTCTCCGGCGGCGTGGGACCTTCTTTTGTAGTGCTGCTCCAACCACGATTTGCACCTTCTTTGTCCCATGTCCTGGGACTCCTGCGGGTGCTGCTTGGTCTTCTGTGGGCTCTCTTCAGTGTTGGGTGCCCCATCCAGTCCAGATTGAGGTCCCCAGGTCACTCCTGGGTCCAGGCAGCGCCATTTTGACACAAACCGCGACATCGCCGGAATTAAGTGTTGCTGGACGCCTCCAGTGATGCAAACTGCTTGCACCCTTCTTCACGTCGTGAGACATCTCTGGCATTGCACAAGAACCTGCAATCTACTTACTTTGGTGCATTCCTGAGGTCTTTTTCCAACCGGAGACTTCCATTTTGCACCTTCAGCCAGGTTTGCTGGGCTCCTGTCCTTCCTGGTAACTTCTGTGACTTCTGGACTTGGTCCCCTTCTTTTGCAGGTCTTCAGATCCAGGAATCCACCTTTTGTTGCTTGCAGTCTTCTTTAGTTCTTGCAGAAATTCCAATCATGAGTTGTAGTGTGTCCTGAGAGAACTTTCAGTATTGTGTTACTACTTTTCTGGGCTCTGGGGTTGGGCACTTTTATTTACCTTGGTATTTTCTAATACTCCCAGCGCCCCTCTACACACTACACATGCCTATGGACGAATCTGTGGTTCGCATTCCACTTACTTAGTATATGGTTTGTGTTGCCCCTAGTCTCATTGCATTCTATTGTGTTCTACAGTGTTTGCTCTAATTTCTGACTGTTTTACTTCCCTGATTTGGTTATTTTGTGTATATTTTGTGTATTTTTCTTACCTCCTAATGGAGTATATCCACTGAGATATGTTTGGCACATTGTCACTAAAATAAAGTACCTTTATTTTTAGTAACTCTGAGTATTGTCTTTCTTATGATATAGTACCTATGTGATTTTGTGGTATTGCAAAAGCTTTGCATGTCTTCTAGTTCAGCCTAAGCTGATCTGCTATAGCTACCTCTATCAGCCTAAGCTGCTAGAAAATCACTACATTTCACCGATAAGGGATAACTGGACCTGGTATAAGGTGTAAGTACTTCTGGTACCCACTACAAGCCAGCCAGGCCAGCCTCCTACAGAGAGAGATAGGAGTTTTGTCTAGTCACAGTTTTGACTCATCTAAGTAGCGCAGATGGGTAATATGTCTGCTGCACAGAACGTGTATCGTGCAGAGAGCAGCATTTTATTAGCATAGGACAGTGGGTTACTGCTTTTGTCACAGAAATTCTTTTGTTACTGTGCAGTATATAAACTAAAATCGTAATCTAGCACAGTGAGCTATGAACTGCCATCAAAGGGCTGTATGCAAGTGTGTGGCACAACTTAGAAAGTTATGTTTCTTCCCAGTCTTTCATTATCCTTATGCTGCTAAAAAAGGTTTGTTTGCATAGAAATACATTCTTATTATTATGTCAACACTAACCACTGTGTTATGTTGTCAATCCTGAGTTTGTGCTTCTCCAGACCAAGCACTCGTAGAAAATGCCTGCCAGTGTGAATGACATGAATCCTACACCTTGTAGTCCTCTGTAAAGTGCTCTGACACCCTACACAGGTATGAGAGGTGCTTTAAAACAAATTAATTACATGTGACAGAGAGGCTATGGAGCAATGAGAGGCCCTTATGGTTTTACTTCCTTTACCCACCACATATTTATGTGAAAAAACTTCCTCACCTCTTATGTACCTAAAAAATAAAAACAGAAAAAGCTTGGGAAATGTAGAATCTGACCTGAAGATTCAGTTTTCCTAAATAAAACTAAACAATGAAAAGTTAGTTGCCGAGATGCAGCGCCAACCACCCCTTTAAATTTTTAAAAAACTTTTTGCATATTTTTTCAAAATAACATAATTATCTCTTTAGTAAGTCGAGTGTTTATTGTGTACTTGTTTATGTATTTTTTGTGAATTACTGTTTATTGTTTGAAATTCAAATCATATAAGTTGCTTGGGGGTCCCCGGCTTCAAAGTAGTGATTCAGTGGGGGTCCTGAGGAGCCAAAAGGTTGAGGATCACTGTCCTGGGGACTTCAGGGGTGCTTTAAAAGTTGGAAACTCTTGTCCATCGTGGGGCAATGTGTTAGCCCCTGCTCACCCCTTCAGTTCGCGGCTACTTGATTTGCATATTGTTATCCAGTGTTCATGTAATCAATGAAGACTATGCATTTAGTTCATAAAGGGCTGGAGCACCCCATTTATGGTAGATGCAAGCAGTCAGTACACCATATTGCATACCAGGGTCAAATGCCCAGTGCTTAATTTGAGCCAGTGGTACCAGCATTTATGACAGTCTGCCGCAAGGTGGCGCTGTCAGTCACATTTTAAGATGAACAAAACAGCTGTTTATTAGTTCAATATACAAGACAAATGAATAACAATACCTACCACGCAGGCCGTTTGTATAGCTTAGGGGGCCTGGAATTGTCACTCTTTTAAGAGTGTGATGGTTAGCGGTGTTTTGGCAGCTCAAGCGGGGGAAAGGGTGGTGCGAGCTGCAGCGGCCTCCTGGTGGTTACAAATTAAGCACTGCATACGCCCCACTCTTACTCTGGCCCCATGTGACCCTGGGCTTGGGCCAAGGTTGGGTGTTTGACCTGTGAACCTCCAAACCAGTGCAGGGCAGGACAGATAGTCCTGACAGATCAGTAACATCACTGCTATTTCCCACCTGAAGACGATGCGAGAGAGCCTAGCCAAGGGCTTTTATTTGGCAAATATCACTAAATTGGAAAAAACACATCTACAGAAAATTCAATTTGTTGAGAGTTGTGAGTTATTTTACTTACACAAAATGAAACCGACCAGCAGCACCAGGGTTACAACGACAATGGGCACAGCGTATGTCCGGCACATGGTGGTCACGTCCATGCATCGCAACTTGAGGCCTAAGAGAAAGTAAAATATGTATAAAGAAGTTAGCATGAAGTTCATCAACTAGAGAACACAAAGTTCTAGGGAAATATTTCAGCCAACACCTCAGAAGTACTGGGAACTCTTGCATCACTACCAGGGGAATGCCCATGGCCACTTCAGTGTAGGGGGCCCTCAAGCCCTTAGGGCCCCTTAAACCCACAGGGGGCCTCCTTCATCCCAGGGCCAATGAATATCTGTGAGATATGGGAGACTCAGATGCCACTCTTCAGGTATGCAGACTTGGGCGTGATAATTGTGCTGATGGACATATTGCCACCTGCACTGCAGTTGTAGGTGGTCAAAAGCCTGTGGCACAGTGGAGAGGGCCGGGGGGCCCTAAATAGAGATAAAACATCACTGCGGTCAAACACTGGCATCAAGAGTATGTCAGTATTTGTGCAGCCATGAAATGACTGCAAATCCCCTCTTGATATTCTACAGAGGGCCCTCATTTTGCGTTACAACACTGATCCCTAGTTACCTCGTCCGAGCATTAGGGGCCAGCCTAATGGAAATCACTACAACCCTTCTTGAGAAGGAGCAGTGCAACTCATACTAGAGGGTGTTCTACCACTTTATTTTATATATCCTACCCAGAATATGGACTACCTACAGTTTGTGGAGGAAAGCAGACCTGAGCTAAGAACAGTGCATCTCTCCAGCTCTAGATAAGCCTCCCTTAATGATATGTTGGTCGTCTATATTCTGGAGTCTATGTAAGTGCAACAAAGCAGTCTTTGACATACGACCTATTGTGTTAATAATATTTATAGAGCGCATGGCTGCCCCAGTGACCTGCTAGTGCGCCTTTGCACCAGTGCTTCAGGTAATAAAGAATCACAGATATGAGTTGGCTATGCTTATTCTCTCACTGAGGTGTAGTTGGAATAATGGCCATACTGAGCAAAGGATCCAAAACTGGACGTGCCAGGCCCATTTAAATGGATTCCACATGAACATAAACATGGCATCCTCCTCAGCCTGGGTACACACGAGTGACTACACCGCACACAGAGCTATGTATAACATGTCTTTATTCTTCAGCATCTAACCACAAACCTAACATTCTAAACCTACATTCACCTCACTACCTTCCAAAACTTACATCATCGTTCTATGGAGCTTTTCAGGATTATCCATACTCAGAAGACACAACACCTCCCCCTCTGGTAAATAAAAAAATTCAATTACAATTTTTTACAACATATACACATTAAAATTCTTCAATGAGCCTTTTTGGTGCTTCGTTGACTCGTTGGGAACGTGTCTTCTGAAACTGGGAATCAGTAGTCAGAGTTTCCATGATCTGCTTCGGTGATTTAGAAGCAATGGGAGTCTGGGATTCTCCAATTGTCCTTTCTGAGCCAGTCTCTACATTGGCATTAGGGTCAGACGAACATTAAGCCACGTTTGAAGTGCGAGGAATCTCACATGATAGATTTTCCTGGAAGATAGACAGTCACCGTGGGCCCCTTGCTGGTTACAATGTGAGATGGCTCGGCATCAAAAGGAGCATCAGATTTGTGTCTTTGTGGCTGACGAACAAACACTCCATCTTTCCATGTGAAGACAATGTTCTTTGCACATCGCCTTTTGTCAGCATAGGCCTTTATTTTCTCATCACAAATCAAATCTGTAGTACAAGTCTCTGTATCAGTTTTAGATCTGGTGTTGGTCTGAGATAAATTGGTCATTATGGCCCACCCGAATATCATAAGAAGAGTTTGTTAGGAACATAAGAGCTAGGCTCACACACCTGCTTTTGTTGGTCTGGTGATGAATTAGTTGGGAAGGTAAGCAGACATTGTTCCTTCTCACTGTTTTTCATAACTCATACATGAGACATGCTCTTGATGACAATCATACATTACCCTATTGTTGGGAGCTTCTTGAATCATGCATGTCTGGAGGGAGGTACCGTCCTGCAGCCAAACACTAAAAAAAAAAATATTAAAATAGTTTGAAAACCCTGATTGGGTTTCTTAGTCTTTCATTTCAGCCCCACTCAACAAATATCCTGTATTCCTCCTGTGCTTAAACTGATGCTCGCAATAGTAAAGCTGATGGTGTTACAGTTTAAAGAACCCTTCTTGGTTTTGTCTGTTATGCTAGCTAGCCAGAGAAAAATGGAGTATTTGATAAATAAAATTTAAAGATCCTGCTGGACTAATTGTGAAAATAAATGCCTCTTTCACAAACTTAGGGTGAAGCATTCCTCAAGATCCAAGTGTGGTACTTAGAGGAACAGCTTATAGCAGATCTACAGGTTGAAATTATCGATTTTCAATGCCTTGTATGCAGTGCTTAATTTGTAAATAAAAAGGTGCCGGTGCTCAAAGCTCCCCTCTTAAACACGCGGCTGTTGCAATTAAAAGTGCGAGCACACAATACTGAGGCAACGTAAACCTGAAGCCACCTCGGGCCTCTTCAATCCATTTACAGCCACCCCCTACACCTTCAGTTCACTCTTGTAGCTTCCTGCTTTTCCCCTTTCTGACGCTTTTTTTGTTTTTCTCTTCCTCCGTCTTTCCCAGATGTCTTTTGCTCGCAGTAAATGCTTGAGACAGAAAACTAAGCCCCGGCCCTCAGAAATAAGTGCCAGTGAAACAGCAAGCACAAATTAAGCACTGCTTGTATGCCAGAGGAAGGGGCAGTTTCATAAAGCTCCTGCCAAGGGGTATATTCTGAGAGATGAAAACTTCACATGCCTCCATTGCATATTAATCTGAAATCTTTGCATTGGCCATGTTAGTTCATTCAATCCGCTTGGCAACTAAATCAAAGCTCCTGCCAAGGGTTAGACTATGAAAAGGGCGTGAGTGAGAACATCTCGAATCGTAACCTATGAGCTTGCTAGAGGAACAAACATTAATTGGTATAAACACTAGTTCTCCGTTTCAAAGATCCCCTCAAGTTCCCAACAGGAAGACCTAAACTCCTGGACATCATAGGAAGCTGGCCTGGTGTGTGGTGAGTACCCATGGTGTTATCACCTTATACCAGGTCCAGGTATCCCCTATTAGTGAAGTGTAGATAGTGTCTAGGAAGTCAGGGCTCGCTAGAGGTAGCTGTGGATGAGCAGCCAAGACGTATCTAGGAGACATGCAAAGATTATGCAATACCACTACTGTCACACAGCACTTACACACATGAAAGAACCACACAATGTTACAAAACTAAAGGTACTTTATTATGGTAACACAAATACTAACATACTGTATAGGCAATACTCTTCTAGGAGGTGAGTAAACATACTATTATATACACATTAAAAGTCAGTAATTAGCACAGAAAGCAATAGCAACAGTAAAACAATAGAAAATAGTGAAGGCCTTAGGAGGAGACCAAACTATATACTAAGTAAGTGGAATGCAAAAGGCAGTACCCCACCCAAGGAAGTGGAATCAGTAGAGGGAGTTGGAGGAACTAGGAACACCAAAAGGTAAGTACTAGAGTGCCCCCAACAACCAGGAGAGAAGAGGTAAGTACCTGTTTTTTCCCCAAACCCACAGGTAAATTTTGGAAAAGGACTGTGCAAGACCCAAGCAAGACTGGAAGAAACTGAAGGTATAGCCTGACAGAAGAGGACCTGCAAAAGAAAGGGACCAAGTCCAGTTGAATTTGCACTGTCCGATTGGGGCAGGAGCCACTACCCAACGTTCTGGAGATGCAGGACCAGGTCGACAGTGGAGCCAAGGAGACTGCTTTGCAGGGAAGAGGGCTGGAGGCTGGGGCTACACAGGACCTGAAGATCCCTTGGAGGAGGAACAAACAAGCCTTAGTAGCTGCAAGAGTCACTGTGCACAGGGGTACAGACCTGCAAGGAGATGCAAGGACTCACCGTCTCCCAATTTGGATAGCTGGCAGAGAGGACCAAGGGGACGACTACAGACCACCACCTGTGTTGCAGGATCCACGCAGTTTTGCAGGAGAGAAGATCCACGCAGCCGGACGTCATTTCAGTTGGTGCCTGCGGATGCAGAGGAGTGACTCCTTCACTCCAAGGGAGATTCCTTCTTGCTTCTTGTGCAGGCTGAAGACTTGTTGCCCTCAGAGGATGCAGAGCCAGTGAGGTTATAGGAAAGAGCCAGAGAAACAATGTTGCAAAGCAGAGTCGTTGCTGGAGTTTCAGATTGTCGGTTCCTGAAGGGTCCAGTTGCAGTCCCGTGGCCAGAAGATGAAGGAGTCCTGCTGGAATCGTGCACATCAAACCTAGAGACCCAGTTTGGATGGAGAACCTAAAAGCCCCAGGAAGGGGGACTGATCACCTAGCAGGATGACCACCTATCAGGAAGGGGCTGTGACGTCACCTGCCTGACCTGACCACTCAGATGCTCCCAGGGACCTCTGTCTACCTTGGATTCAAGATGGCAGAATCAAGTGGCCATCTGGAGGAGCTCCGGGCACCACCCCTGGGGTGGTGATGGACATGGGAGTGGTCCAGTTTCGTGCCAGAGCAGGGACTGGGGGTCCCTGGATTGGTGCAACCGGTTTATGCAAGGAGGGCACCAAATGTGCTCTTCAAAGCATAGCAGTGGCTTGGGGAGGCTACTACTCCCAAGCCATGTAACACTTATTTCCAAAGGGAGAGGGTGTTGCCTCTCTCTCCCAAGGGAAATCCTTTGTTCTGCTTTCCTGTGCTTGAGCAGGCCAAGCAGAAGGAGGGCAGAAACCTGTCTGTGGGGTGGCAGCAGCACAGGCTGCCAGGAAAACCCCAGAAGACTGGTAGGAGTAATCCTGGGGGTCCTCTAAGGAGCCCCCAGAGTGCATGGAATCATACAACTCTATACTGGCAATAGTAATGGGGTATGATTCCAACATGTTGGCTACCAAACACACCCAGGTTCGGTGTTACGATTATGTAGCTGGACATAGGTAGAGACTTAAGTCCAATACATGCATAAAATGGCTTCCCCGCACTCACGAAGTCCAGGAAAATGGAGCTTGAGTTCGTAGGGGTACATCTGCTCATGTAGGGGTGGCATCACACACAGGCACTTGCACCCTGCCCTATGGGCTAGGAGGGCCTGCCATAGGGGTG
Organism: Pleurodeles waltl; assembly: GCF_031143425.1. Classification (NCBI taxonomy): domain Eukaryota; kingdom Metazoa; phylum Chordata; class Amphibia; order Caudata; family Salamandridae; genus Pleurodeles; species Pleurodeles waltl. The sequence continues at coordinate 357,002 of NW_027150394.1, forward strand.
ACTTACGGTGACCTGGTGCAGTGACCTGTAGTGAAAACGGGTGCATGTACTCGTTTCACGCAGACTGCAATGGTAGGCCTGCAGACACACTTTGAATGGGCTCCCATGTGTGGCACAATACATGCTGAAGCCTCTGGGAGACCCCTGGTGCCTGAATGCCCTGGGTACCCAAGTACCATATACTAGGGGCTTACATGGGGACACAAGTATGCCAATTGTGGGGTGTGCTAAGTCCTAAGCAACCAAATTTAGAGGAAGAGAGCACAGTCACTAGGGTCCTGGTTAGAAGGATCACAGTGAACAGTCAAAACACGCTGACAGCAGTAAAAAAGTGGGGGTAACCATGCCAAAAGAGGGTACTTTCCTTCATACATATGATAAAAGCACTCAAGGAATTGCCCAGGTCCTCAGGATTCTGGGCCATAGGACCAGGTTTTGTTAAAACAACTTACTTTGTGAAGGGCTGGAAATTCTTTAGTTCTGATGGGTCGGCTGAAGGTTTCTTCAAGAGAGGGTATATTTCGGCGTGTTTCTATTCCTCAGGGAAGGTGCCCGTGCTGATGGAGCAGTTGATTGTGTTACGAAGCTCAGGGTCGATGGATGCCCTGGCTCTGATGTATATATGGTGCAGGAAGGGGCCCGAGGGGGAGTTGTTCATGATGTTGACTGTTTCCTCTGTGGTGAGCGTGGACCAGTCATGGATGGTCTGGGTGGGTTCTGGGGGGGTGGCTCGGTCGCAGGTTCCGGTGCCAGAAAGCTGTTGTAGATGTCCTGGATATTGTGGTGAAAAAGGGAGGTGATTTGTCGCAGAGGTCCCGTGACGGGGGGATGCTGGTGGCTTCAGAGGGGGGATCTGTGAACTTGTTGATGACTGAGAAGAGTTCCTTCGAGTTTTGTGCAGAGGAGTTGATGCGCTCCCGGAGTGTGTCCTTCCTTGCGTTCTTGATTTTTCATCGGTGGGCGGCTTTTGTATCTGACGAGGTCTTCGCTGGATTGGCTGTTCCTCCATTTTTTTACTAAACGTCTGCAGATACGCTTTGATTCTTGGAGCTCAGTGGTGAACCAGCTGGCCTTCTTATGTACACGTTTGGCCAATGTCAGCCACAGAGGGGCTAGTGTGTTGGCGCATTCGGTGATCTATGCGTTAAGGTTGCGCGCTGCTGTGTTGGCATCATCAAAGGAGGGAAGGAGGGATTTGCCGAGCGATGAGGTGAGTTGCTTTTTGGTAATTTCGTTCCATTTCCTGTGGGCAGTCCTGGAGGTGTGGGTGCAGCTGCTGGGTGCGGTGATTGTGAAGTGTATGCAGTGGTGGTCGGTCCAGTCTGGGGTGGACATGGTCTCGATGGTGATCCGGTCGCTTGAGGTGAAGATGGCGTCCAGTGTGTCCTGCAATGCGAGTGGGTGTGGAGACCAGCTGTCTGAGGTTGTTGAGTAGAGCGGTGGTATTTGGATCGGTGCTGTCCTCGAGGTGGAAATTGAGATCACCAAGGAGAAGGTAATGGACTGACGCCAAGGCCTGGGGAGGTAGCGATGTCTTCTCTAGATCAGGTGAGAGCATTAGGCCTCACATTTATGCATGGAGTATATGTGAAGGTAGGCAGGGATATATATTCAGCCCTGACGAAGGCCCAAATCAATATGGGCTGTTGGGGAGGGCTGAAACATGCTGGCAAATCAGGGGCTTTTGGGACACTAATTCTCAAAAAACACCTTTTGATTTTACTCATAACCTCAGTACCCAAGACTAAAAAATAATCTAATTGGGATATCCCAGAAGGTATTTAATAGTTCCTTTCTTTCTGGATCCCTGCTTTATCCAGTAGAATACTTTACAGAAGAACTCCTAAATTTGGTTGAGTCTGCCCTGGTGGTATCATCCTACCAGGGTGTGGATAGGCACAGATGACAAAGAATGCCACTTACCAGTAGGTGAAGTGTCTATTCCAATTCTCTTTGGATGTCTAAATTAGACTGTAAAGTTTTGAGTCTCTGCCCTAGTCCTTCATAGACTAGTTGCCCTTTTGCGTTTGATATATTTAGGGGGTCATTACAACCCTGGTGGTCTTTGACCGCCAGGGCTGTTTTGGAGGAAGCACCACCAACAGACTGGCGGTGCTTCCAGGGGCATTACGACCACGGCGGAAGCTGGTCGCACCGCGGGGTACGGCAGTTTCCCGTCACATTTGTCCCGGCGGTTTAAATCTCCCAGGGCAGCGCTGCTTGCAGCGCTGCCCAGGGGATTACGAGTCCCCCTCCCGCCAGCCTTTTCATGGCGGTAAGAACCGCCATGAAAAGGCTGGCGGAAAGGGGAGTCGTGGGGCCCCTGGGGGCCCCTGCACTGCCCATGCCAGTGGCATAGGCAGTGCAGGGGCCACCTGCCACGGCCCCATGGAGCTTTTCACTGTCTGCTATGCAGACAGTGAAGAGAGCGACGGGTGCAACTGCACCCATCGCACAGCCGCAACACCGCCGGCTCTATTTGGAGCCGGCTCCCGTGTTGCGGCCGAGATCCCCGCTGGGCCGGCGAGCCCGCTGGCCCAGCGGGGATTTCATAATAGACCCCGCGGGAGTGCGGCTGCATTGGCGGCCGCCCGGCGGTTCACCGCCGCCCGCCAAGGTTGTAATGAGGGCCTTAGTGTTGTAGAATGCAACTAAGAACCTCTCACGCTCTTCTTCTGTGTAAATATTTTAAATTTAACATGTCACTGTCTTGACTCATGGCACTGTCAATTAGTTCCAACCAAATGGCAGCTAGTGTGTTTGATTTCACAATGAAATTTGTGTAGGCTTCATCAGTCTTAGATAGGGTAACTTGGCATTGTATAGGCACTCTGGAGAAGAAGTTTGCAGGGTTTTGATCCTTTCCTGGACGATGTACAATTGTGTAGTTGTATTCAAGCAATCGTAGACCCCAATGTTCAATTCACGGAGGCATCTTGGCTTTTAGTTTGCCAAAGCTAGTCAGCAATGCTCCAGTTTTTTTGGTTGTAGTTGTTTTTTTTTTTCTTTTAGCAGACTCTAACCCACATATTTCAAAGTGGCATGCTTTATCACTGAGTCCTCATCCTGCACATTTGATGGTTTCGGGTGGGCTCAACGCTTTGTCGTTACTTGTGAATTTAGTATAAGGACCTGAAAAAGACAGTTTAAAAATGCCTAAGTGTGATAGTCCTTGTATTGCAATTTTCTTAGAAGGGGCCATTCGGGAGCCAATGGAGAAGACTGATTGCCGAGCCAGGATGCCATCTTGACGCATTTGTAACACTGATAGTAACCCACCGTGACTTCCTAGGTGCTACAAGCAGCCACTTAATAAATATTCATAGCCAATGAATTCCTGGTCCTAAATTAGGCAAGTAATATTGCGAAAATATACATCAGTATATAGCATGAGTGAGTGCATGGTATGCGTGGGTTGCAACAATTCAATAGCCTACAGTAATAATAGTCAGGGTTAGATATACTAGCAAGTAGTGTGGGATGCAGTTGGTCCTGATGAAAGCTGGATGACCAGTTGGCAATACAATAACCAGCTGAAACATGCTGTTTTGGAGACATGGAAGCCAGTAAGCTATCTATAGGCACTTCCCTTATGTTTTTATGTGTGCAAAGGATGCTCTTTCTAATAAAATTCCCTCCCTTTTTGTATTATGGTGATTCCTTGGTGGGGTTGAGGCATCGCTCCCTGATTACGTTCCATCTCTGTGTTGTCTGTGTCCAGAGACATCCACGCTGCCTTCCCTTCTTCAGGCTGGGGTACTAACTTCCCACACAGTGAGGCATTCTTCCTGGGGATGCTGAAGCTCTTCTTTCTGACCCCCAAGGTATTCAGGAGCTCCTAGTACGGGTGTGAGCACATCTTCAGTACCTTGTGCATTAAAAGAGGAAAAACTAGGAGAAATAAAGATATTTATCCTTATTACGCCCCACCTGGCCGAAGCCTACCGTTTTGACGCATTCCAGGTCTGCCAGTAATGGTAAATCTGGGAATGTACAAACAAGCTGTGGTTTTCTGCATCAGTATGGATGAGTCTTCTCATGGTAGTTACATTATCATTCCACGTGTCAATCCTGCTGACTCATGCTCCCAGCATTTCATAAGGTAATCAGCAGATAAGGATTGTCCAGCAGCAGCATCATGGTTTGGTCGTTGTGACTGTGGTAGGCCTAGAGACAATATTAAATCACCAACACCTCACGCACTTAAAAACAAAAAACACAGCTCTGCAATAAATCTGGCGTTGAAGCACGCCCCGGGGTCACTCAGCTTGCTGGGTGGGAGCTCAATGAAGAAGCATGTCACCAACCAGGTTGATGAGTGAGGGTTCTTTTACCGCAACCCTGGGGTTCCTACTTTGATTACGAGACTCTAGATAATTTCAGTGTTAAGTTGGTAATGATGTTCGTCCCGTACGTTTGGGGGTTTCTGTAAATGTACAGAAATATCTGTGTGGCCTGTGAACATCTCTAAATTTGACGGGCAAGATGTCCACCGATTAGACATAGTCAACTATTCTTACCCCTGACAGACATTAATCCATAAGCCAAGCTCCAAATTTAGCCCTAAGTGTTGTAAAGTCTTCAGGGGTAGGTTTTTTCTATTTAGCACAGTGAAGCAATTACTGCAAAGCAAGTTAAAGCACTTACCACAGAGCAATTTAAAAAATGTACCTATGAGCACCAGTAAAAACAGAGGGTCTGATTTAGATCTTGGCGGACAAGTTATTCCGTCATATCACTGACAGATAAGCTGTTCGTCGAAATATAAATCCAATTATATCCTATGGAATTTATATTTTGGCTGATGGGATATCCGTCACTGTTGTGAAGGTGTAACTCATCTACCAATATCTAAAACAGGCCCTTACTCTGATTCCAGCTATGCCTCAAGCACACAGCATGATTTCAGGCAATTTACTGTAGGATCATCATGGCCCCCTAGATGCAAAGATAAATGAACATCCTGCTCCTCATGAAAGTATCAAGATATCAAGAATAGCCTGTAAGGTATATACTCTCAGTTTGTGTGCCCGAGTATGGTGGGTTTTGGACACACTGATAGCCCTGCTGCCTAACTTTAGCTTTCAGGGTCTCTAATACCTAATGGTACTAGCAAGTGAACTTTGTCCTATCCAGTGAAGGCTGGTGAACTTAAAAGGTGGTGGGGCAGGAGAGGAAATCCTCAATTTGCCTGTATAGGCTTAGTGAGAGAGCACAAGTGTACCAAAGGGAATTTCAGGGGTGCGTTCTCCTTTGAGAACATTTTTTGAAACGTGGAAAGATGGTGCAATTTCCAGCACAATTTTCTTAATACATTGTCCAAAAGGTTCTAGAGCTATCAGTGTCACATTGAAGCTTATCTGTTTTATGGGGCTTATAACGTAGAAGTGTATGAAGCCAAATCTTCATTAAATGTTTTCTTTTATTGTGCATTTCTGGGCTACCAGTTAAAAATTGATCTTTTCTGTTCTATTCAATGCCACAGGGAAGCTCTGTCGAATGTTATACTTGGATTTACTACTGAAAACCAAGCCTGCATGCAGTGCCACAGTGGCTTAAGAACAGTGGCGACACGTTTCTGCCACCTGTGTTAGTTCCTTGGACTTCAACAGGCAGTTTATGTAATTTATTATTAGAATACATAGCCCCACTGTGCAAGTATTATAAAAATGTTACTCACTGCTGTGGAGCAAGACTGTGCTCAGAATACACAACTGTCCAAGTAGATGCATGGAAAGAGTGTGCCAAAAACACACTAGGGTCCACCGCAGATGTCAGAAGAGATTATGATGGAAAAACAAGCCAGGGAGGCAGAAGAGGCACGGACAGCAAGGATGGGAGACACATGGACGGAGGTGCATAAAGGGACACAGACAGGGACAGAGAGCTAAAGCGAGAGACTTCTAAAGATAAAGGAGAGATGCACATAGAAATGGATGTGGGTAGATAGGTACATACATATTTATACACATACAGATTGCAGGAAAGTGCCCCTTTTTCGACATGGTCACTCCCACATTTTGCCTGGTATTCAATGCAATTTTGACTGAAAGTGCGCTAGGTTCCTGCTAACCAGGCCCCCAGTGCCAGATCTCTCCCTAAAACCAAACAATTGTTCCCTTAATTGGCAATACCTTTGGCCCCCTGTAAGTCCCTAGTAGATGGTACCCCTGGTACCTAGCGCATGGGTACAAAAGAGGGTCCCCAAATACTACAGCATTTATATTGCCACTCTCAGGGACCCCTCACCTAGCCCATGCAGACTGCCATTGGCGGCTGTGTGTCTTGTTGCAGCTAAACATGAAAACACGACATAGCACACAACCTGTGTGCCATGTCACCCAGCACTGCATGCAATATATGTAGGTCACCCCTACAGCAGGTCTTGCAGCCCTAAGGCAGGGTGCATTATATTACATGTAAGAACATATCTCAGCAGATATGCCCCTGCTATGTCTTTGTTGGTTCTTAGACATAGTGAGTGAACAAGGAAGCCATTTTAAGTACATGTGCTGGACACTGGTCACTACGGGTTTCCTAGCTACATGATGGCTTCACTGAAAATAGGGATGCTTGGTATCAAACATTTGTATTAATAAACTCTCACTGATGCCAGTGATGGAACTATTAATACATGCACCCAGAGGGCCCCTTAGAGGTCCCCCCTGAAAACCTACCAACTACCCATGTGGGGACTGACTAGTTTTGCCAGACTGCCACCACCAGACACATGTTTGACCACTTGGGTGGATGGGGTTGAGCTCGGGAGTGGTCCTTTGCTTTCGTGTGGTCACCGCAAAACCTGCTCTGGGAGAGGTATTTACACACCCTACCCAACAGGATGACCTGTGAATCTGCATTCCAAGCCAGGGGGCTTCAAAGAAGCCTACCACCCTTGGTATACAGATATAGCTTCACTCAAAGGAGATTTGCCAACGCCCTCCCCCCCCAAGGGCTCATTTAGAACCCGGACCAGCAGGAAATTTAGTATTCAGGGAGGTGTGTCCACCCCTCAGGTCAGTCCCACCCCTAAGGTGGGCTGCCTGATGTGGACAGAACTTTTATAAATCTGCCATCTTGGTGTTGGCAGATTTTGGAACTCTGGAACAGGGATATGCCCACCTTCCACAGGCAGTGGTTATTTAGGGGGTGTAGTGACCCTAAGGGTAAGTAACCTATTGGCTACTACCCTACACTCCCCAAAACGCCCCTAAATGCAGTATTTAGGGGAGCTTCTGGAGCCATGAAAGCCAAGGAAAAAGCACCTGACCTGGACCCAGCCCTGCCGGCCTGTCTCTTGCTCCTGTCGAACTGCTCCAAAGTCATCTCGTTCTGCAACTGTTGTGCCTCCAAAGCCTAGGAGGGCTGTCTACCTTCAAGAAAGACCTTAGAACTTCTGTGAGGTGCCTGCATCTTGCAGGCACCCCAAGGCAAACTGCCAGAACCCCGGACCGCCTAAAACCCGACACCTGAAAATACCCACTGCACCAAGCTGTGCACCCCGAGTTGAATTGGACCAACAGTGCCAGCATGGTTCCCCACCCCTCCAGAGATGAAGCCCACCTTGGACTTGCCCACTGTGGACCCTCAGACGTCGCCAGCAGTCTCTGCCCGCAAGTCCCCTCAACCACGAGTGCTCCATGGGAGAAAGCCAGACGTCTCAAAGCAACTGTGCAGTCATCACCCCTGGCCCGAGGTGTCCCCGGACATCAAGGGTGGAACCCACATGTTGGTCCCTCCAATCTGGAATGCCGGTCCTCACCTGCAGCATCTTTTTGAACAGACCGATCCCCGGTGACTAACATTGGGCACCCGACACGGTACTACACCTCTGCACCCGGCCGCCCCAATGCTGCCCAGTGTGACCTGTTGGTGTGGTCCTGACCCTTGCCCAATACTCACCTTAAGTCCAGGAAATTGGTCCTGTAAGTTGCTGTAATGTACCTGTTTTGCCATCTTTGTTTTTCCTCCGTAGGATAACATAGCAACTTCCAAAAATTGCACTCTTTTGACTTTTCAAACCTGTAAAGATTTTTCTTGCAAAACGTACTTACCTGAATAATTGATTCTAGTACCAAAACATATATAAAGATACTTGTTATGTTTTTGTAACTTGGTGTGGATCTCCTTCTTGAGTTGTGTGTCTCATTTATTGACTGTGTATATTTGCAGATGTCTCTGACAGGCCTAAGGCTGCTCGACCACACTACCCCCTAAAAGAGCACCTTGGGTTTGCTAGAGCAATGTAAGGGAATCCCTGGACTCTGCACAATATCTCATTTTGATATATCATATAAGAGCCAGCTTCCTGCACAGATAAAGACGGAGACAGGGATACGTAGATGTAGACAGAGGCCTATAGAGATAGAGTTAGGTAGATCGAGAGAGCCGTAGGCACATACATGGATATAGACAGGTCCAGTCCGTCAGTCCCAATATTCTTTCTCCCCCATCAGTCCACTTTTCTCTCTATTACTGTTCTTTACTTTCTCCCCAACCTCTCCCTCTCCATCTCTCCTTATCTTTCTCTGACTTTGTCTCTCCCTGTTTTTCTCTGGCTGTTTCTCTCTCTTCCTGTCCCTTCCCATGTCTACCTGCCATTTGCCTTTCCTTCTGTTTTGGACAAACTATTTCTTAGGCCCTCATTACAACCCTGGCGGTCAAAGACCGCCGGGGCTGTTTTGACGATTGCACCAACAGGCTGGCGGTGCAATCTTGCGAATTACGACCGCGGCAAAAGCGCTGCGATCTCACCGCCGGGACCGGTGTTTTTCCGCCACGTTGGTCCCGGCGGTTTTCCACTACGTTGGTCCCGGCGGTTGTAATCCTCCAGGGCAGCGCTGCTTGCAGCGCTGCCCAGGGGATTAGAGTCCCCCTCCCGCCAGCCTTTTCATGGCGGTAGGAACCGCCATGAAAAGGCTGGTGGAAAGGGGAGTCACGGGGCCCCCTGGCACAGCCCCATGAAGCTTTTCAGACAGTGAAAAGCGCAACGGGTGCAACTGCACCCGTCACAACGCCGCAACACCGCCGGCTCCATTTGGAGCCGGCTCCCGTGTTGCGGCTGACATCCCCGCTGGGCCGGCGGGCGGAAACTCGGTTACAACTTCTGCCAATGTTGTAATGAAGGCCTCAGGGGCATATTTATACTCCGTTTGCGCCGAATTTGCGTTGTTTTTTTTTTACGCAAATTCGACGCAAAACTAACTCCATAGTTATACTTTGGCGTTAGACACGTCTAGCGCCAAAGTTCATGGAGTTTGCGTCATTTTTTTGCGTGGACACCTACCTTGCGTTAATGAGATGCAAGGTAGGCGTTCCCGTCTAAAAAATGACTCCCAGGCCTGTGCGCCGTATTTACACTCCCGTGCAAAAATGTCGCACGGGAGTGGGCGGGTCAAAAAAAAATGACATCTAGCCGCGTTAGCATAATTTTTTAACGCCTGCTCAGGGCAGGCGTTAAGGGACCTGTGGGCTCGGAATGAGCCCACAGGTGCCCTCCCATGCCCCCAGGGACACCCCCTGCCATCCTTGCCCACCCCAGGAGGACGCCCAAGGATGGAGGGACCCACCCCAGGGACAATAAGGTAAGTTCAGGTAAGTATGTATATATTTTTTTTTGTGGCATAGGCGGGCCTGATTTGTGCCCCCCTACATGCCACTATGCCCAATGACCATGCCCAGGGGACATAAGTCCCCTGGGCATGGCCATTGGGCAAGGGGGCATGACTCCTGTCTTTGCTAAGACAGGAGTCATGTTAATGGCGTCTGGGCGCCAAAAAAAAATGGCGCAAATCGGGTTGAGGCGATAACTTTGCCTCAGCCTGACTTGCCCCATTTTTTGACACCCAAACTCCATTTTCCCCTACGCCGGCTAACGTCATTGAATAAATACGGCGCCCGCATGGCGCTTCAGAATGGCGTTAGCTGGCGTTAACTTTTTTGACGCACAACTGCGTTGGCGCAGTTGTGCGTCGAAAAGTATAAATATGGCGCTTAGTGTCTTGCTCAAGGTATTAATAGTGTTCATAGTTGCCATGTTTACCAGGTCAATATACGGTGTCTACTCCGGTCCAGGTGTTTTCTTTGAGTTCTGGGACTTGCAGTCCTGATTTATAATAGTATAAACAATACTACAAGCCCCACAAGTCAAAGAAAAAACCTGGACTGGAGTAGCACATTGTATATAGACCGGGGACAATTAGCTGGGTGCTATATTATTCATTACAAAAGCTTCAGTCCTGTTACACAAAATATTTGAGTTTTCACTGATTTATATGTTTTGGACATACAATCTAAAACTTTTGCTTTGAAAATCCTTGGCAGTTCTTGAAGGATGACCTGTGCTTGATCCTGTTTTCTGGTATTTCAGCAGGACCAGTACTTCTAGACTGGTGGTCAGCACTTGGCAATCAACTATCCATCCTGATTGAGGAGCAATAAGTGAGAGGTCTCTGAGCCACATCTTCTAGCAGGATTATCTCCTTGCAGACCAACTGGTCACAGGTGTTCTCCCAATCCACTTTCAGATCGTGCTGCTTTTCCTATCGTTTGCAGAGTATCACAGGACTCTGCCCTGTCTCCCCCCCTTACTGGTCCATGTGTATGACCAACCACTACAGTATGTTAGCAGATCTTACCGTTTCATGCCCTTGTCCTACACAGATGTTATGCGCATCATCATCCAACATGATTAAAATGTGAGAAATACCCTCCTTGATTTCTTCAACAAGACAAAAGGTATCTTAGACATGAATTAAAAGGTAAACATCTATTGCCATTGTCAATAGGTTCAATGCTTACATGGTCAACAGATTTGCACAACTCTAAATACAGTGAAATGATCTTTTGGTGGACAGATTTCATATACATCTGCACATACCTCAGAAAGGTACCCTGCTTTAATTACCCTTTTCTTAAGCATTGTGTTTAAGTATATGAGGTGAACAGCACAAGCCATCAGCCCTTTTGTAAACCAGCAACACAACCCATTTTCACTGTGGCCTGATTTAATTCACTGCACAGTAACTTTATTTAACATGGTAAACAGTTTCCTCTTTGATGCTAACTTTATTACGTAAGCTATACTGATTTTGTGGATGCAGCGATCAGAAGAAGTGCTTTTTGACAGGGTGGGTAGTGACTTGCCAGGCATGGGTTCAGGAGAGGTACCCTACCCATTCCTTGCAGGAATCCCAAAGATTTCTTAATGCCCCTTGGAGAAGCCGGGTGAGATGAGAGGCCATCATTCCACCCCTCTCATTTACTCGGGGAAAGACTGAAGAAGCAATAGCTTCCCCATTACATCAGAGCAATATGAAAGCACCTTTATCACTCCACCACCAGATTCAAATCCAGTGTTTTTGCTAATAATGCCAATGGAAATTAGGCAGAAAAATCACTGTTTTGCCCCAACCTTGTATTCTGGTACTTCCATCAGATCTGATGTCAATCATAGTATGACAGAGCCATCAAATTTGTGGGACTAAGTTATCCAATTGTGTCCACCTCAAGCACCAGCTTACCGCTGTTGAATGCCCAGGCTCCATTAACCATTGTTCTCACAGAGATGTTGACTGCAGAGAGGCAGGTCAAGCCCATACATTCAACCAGAGCTATGAATTCATTTTAAATAGTAGACTTACACATCACATGACATTAACATGAAGAGAACATTAGAACAATTGCACCTCACCAAGAGAGGTCAGATTGATGTCAGCGTACTGTTGTCCCACCACTCCACACCACACGCTGCACTGGTAATAGCCATATGCCATGTCTCGAGGTATGCTCAGTGTGTGATTGTCAGTCAGTAGATGGGTTTCCAGCAAACTCCCTCCATCTCTGGTCCAAGCGATAGAAACATCACTTCTGGTGGAGTTGCAGTAAAGAAGAACACCATTGTCTGAGGGAATGAGTGCAATGGAGACATTGCAAACAGGATCTGAAAACAAACAATAAAATAGTTAAATCCTTATCTGCAGTAAACTCCACAGATCTAGTTATGTTTTAAAAAAATTAACATGGGTTCCTACTGATTCCTACTCTTTGTACTGCAAGCTTTAAATAGATCATTGAGACCTACAAAAGTTTAACTTTCATTCCTAGTCATGGGACCTTCATCCGTCCAAATGTAGGTACCAATGAAACATAAGATGTCCAAAATGGCACGGATATTTCACATCAAGTGGACACTATTCCGCCGGCATCACTTCATCCAAAATGTAGGGATAGTGAGAAGGGAAGGCGAGTAAGGTTGTAGGTAAGTCAAGAATATATATAGTTTATATATGAAAGTGCTCTCTTTCTTGGCACGGTTACCCCCATTTTCTGCCTGTTGTCACTGTATTTGACTGTGTTCACTGGAATTCTTCTAACCAGGACCCCAGTGATTATGCTCTCTCCCTTCAAACATGGTTACTCGAACCACATACACCCCACATTTGGCATACTGGTGCCCCCATGTAAGTCCCTAGTATATGGTACCCAGGGCTTTGGGGCACCAGGGCTTCCCCTGGGCTGCAGCATGTACTATGCCACCCATGGGGAGCCCCCATGCAAAGTGTGTCTGCAGGCCTGCCAGGGCAGCCTGCGTGAAAGGGTGCATGCACGCTTTTCACTACAGGTCACTGCACCAGGTCACTCTAAGTCAACGCTAGCCCAGAGGGCAGGGTGCAAGTACCTGTGTGTGTGGGCACCCCTGCATGAGCAGAGGTGCCCCCACAAACTCCAGCTCCATTTTCATGTACTTCGTGAGTGCGGGATGCCATTTTACGTGTGTACTGGACATTGGTCACTAAGACGGTCATTATGAACACTGCAGTGTGGCCCGCCATGCCGGCGGTGGTGGGTAAAACCACCAGCCAGCATCTCAGGCCACACTGCCACATGATGAACCCCATGAAGGCCGCCATTGGCAGCTCTCACTCACCGCCAGGGTGCCTCCGTCAGGCAAACTAGTGGCAGTCGGAAACATTATCTGACAGGGCAGCGGTGCTGCCCCTCGGATAATGATTCCTCAGCCTCCAGCCTTTCCCTGGCTGGTTTCCCCACCAGGGAAAGGCTGGCAGAAGGGGTGCACCGGGGCACATTTTGGGGGCCCCTGCACTGCCCATGCACTTGGCATGGGCAGTGCAGGGGCCCCGGTGCAGTGCCCCATCGTGCAGGTCACTGCCCGATTTTCAGGCAGTGATCTGTTCAATGGGTGCAGCTGCACCTGCCACACAGAGGCATTGGCGGCGGCTCCATGTGGAGCCGCCATCAATGTCCCAGCCAGGCCTTCCTCTGGGCCGGCGAGCGGAAACAATGTTTCCGCCCGCCGGCCCACAGGAATGTTCCTAATACTGCCGGCGGGGATCCGGGGACGTTGGCGGTCAGTATTTTGACCGCCAACATGAACACGGCAGTTTTTACTGCCATGTTCATAATGAGGGCCTATGTCCAGTTACATAATGGTAACTACAAACCTCGGTATGTTTGGTATCAAACATGTCGGAATCATACCCCAATACTGTTGCCAGTATTGAAAGTATGATTCCATGCTCTTTGCAACCCAGCATTGCTCCTACCAGCCTTATGGGGTTTTCCGGGCAGCCCAAGCTGTTGCCGCCCCTCAGACAGGTTTTTGCCCTCCTGCTGCCTGAACAGCTCAAGCCCAAGAATGCAGAAAAAGGTCAAGCAGGTGACGTCAGAGCCCCCTCCTGGTCACCTGGCTAAGTGGTTTTGGGCTATTCAGGGTCTCTCAATCTCGGATTCGGCTTGCAAGATTCCAGCAGGACTCCTCTGCAACCTCATTTCGACTTCTAGCCACTGGAACTGTGAATGGACCCTCCAGGAACTGACAATCAGCATCCACGATGAAGACCCTGCTTGCAACATTGTTTCCAAGGCTCGTTCCAGCTTTTGCAATGTTTCCCCGGCTATGCATCTTCTGAGGGCGGCAAGTCTTCAGTCTGCACGAGAAGGAAGAAGGAATCTCCCTTGGAGTGATGGAGTCAGTCCCCTGCATCCGTAGGCACCAGCTGCAACGACGACCATCTGCATGGATCTCTCTTCATTGTTCTGCATGGATCCTGCATCATGGGTGGTGGTCTGGAGTAGTCCTCTTGGTCCTCTCTGCCAGCTGTCCAACTTTGGTGGAAGTAAGCCCCTGCCTTCCCCACACAGGGCGGCATCCCCGTGCACCGCGTCTCTTGCAGTAACCAAGGCTTGTTGACATCTCCTACAAGGTATCTCAGGCTCCATGTAGCCCCAGCACTCCTTCCTGCGATGCACAGCCCTCTGCGTGCTTCTCCTGAGGCGTGGGACCCTTCTCCAGTTGTGCTGCATGGGCTCCTCTGCGACTCATGGTTCCTCTTCCAGTGGTTCTCCTGTGGGGGCTGCCTCTTCTTCTGTTTTCTCTCTGCCTAGCTGAGGGTCCCCGCTAGGACTCCCCCAACCCTGTGGGTTGGGTCCTCCTGGACCTTGCTGGTCCCCAGCAGTTCTACTTTTGCTTTACCGCGTATTCTGCCTTTGCCAAGGCTTGTTGGTGGCCTGTCCACGTCACTGATCAACTGCAATCCTTCAGCCTGCGTGGAGTATTGACTGCATCCTCCAGGAACTCTTCACGTGCTTCAACGATGCATTCCTGACCGTCTTCATACTACTGTCTAACAACTTCTGCAACCACAGTTGGGTGGGTAGTGGCTCCTGCCCCCACTGGACTCTTCTGTGACTTCTGGACTTGGTCCCCTTGTTCCTCAGGTCTTCCTGTTCAATAATCCACCACTGCTTTCTTACAGTCATGTCTGGGTGTTGCATTTCCTTCTTTTTCTTCCTTTTTGGTGGTTTGGGGAAAATCCAGTAACTTACTCCTTTCTTCCTGGTCCCTGGGGGGGGGGCACACTGTGGTTCTTATCTTTGAGGTTTCCTAGTACCCCCAGCTCCCCTCTAAACATTTCACTTACCAAGGTGGGGGGGCTACATTTGCATTCCATTTCTTTAGTATATGGTTTGGGCTCCCCCTAGGGTCACTATTGCCCATTTGCTATAGCACTGTTTTCTATTGCCATTTATGCCTATTTCTGATCGATCACTAGTGTACATATCTAGTGTTACTTACCTCCTATTGGAGGGTTGCCTCTCTAGTACTTTTTGGAAATTGTGTCACTAAAATAAAGTACCTTTATTTTTGTAACACTGAGTATTTTCTTTCATGTGTGTAAGTGCTGTGTGACTACAGTGGTATTGCATGTGCTTTGCATGTCTCCTAGATAAGCCTGGACTGCTCATCCACAGCTGCCTCTAGAGAGCCTGGCTTCTAGACACTGCCTACATTTCACTAACAGGGGCTCCCGGGACCTGGTATAAAGTGTAAGTACCACAGGTACCCACCACACAACAGGCCAGCCTCCTACAGTTTATTTTGAAAGTAAATTTCAGGTTATTTTATTTAGGTAAGGCAAATAACAAAATAACTTTCTTTATTCTGTTTAGTATTTTTCTATTGTAATCATTGATGTTCTTCAGGCATTGCTGACATCACATAGATGTTTGTGAGAACGGCCCGGCCAACACGTTTCACCAACTATGACCACTAGAAGGAAAGCAAGAAACTACTGCCTCTCAATGACCACAGTGACTCAGACTGAAATCAGCCTTACTCCAGATGCAGAGACACTAGGGGGGTGATTCTGACCTCGGCGGAAAAATGCCCTTACCGCCGGTCAGAAGACCGCCATTACACCGCCGCGGCAAACCGCCACGGTCATTCTGACCCGCAACTGGCAAACCGCCAAAAACCCGACATCCACAGAAGTCCGCCATACCAAAGGTCAGCGAAAAAATGGCGATGACCAAACCTCCACCGTCACGCCAACAGAAATACGCCCATGCCATTCCGACCAACAAATCCCTGCAGCGGTCTTTCAACCGCGGTATTCCATTGGCGGTACACACCGCCGCGGTCAAAATACACACACCTTTACAAAACACAACCACATTGGACAATTTGAAATACACACACCTGATACACATACAAACAACACTCCCACACACCCAATACAATATAAAACACACACCCACATCACCCACAAACCCTTACAACCAGAAATACTGAGAGAAGGCGCAATACACAGAGAGAGAGCACAGGGAACGCAAACCTCAACACACACAGGAACACAAATCCATCAACCACAATACATCTACGCACAAAACACCACACACCAACACTCACATCACCACAAACACCACCCCACACCTCACCCACACCACCCCATGGCACCCCAAAGACACCCCAGGTTCTCAGACCAAGAACTCAGGGTCATGGTGGAGGAAATAATAAGGGTAGAGCCCCAGCTCTTCGGCACACAGGTGCAGCACACCACAATAGCCAGGAAGGCGGAGCTATGGCGAAGGATCGTCGACAGGGTTAACGCTGTGGGACAGCATCCCAGAAATCGAGAAGACATACGAAAGCGCTGGAACGACCTACGGGGGAAGGTGCGCTCGATGGTGTCAAGACACAACATCGCTGTGCAGAAGACTGGCGGCGGACCCACACCCACTCCACCCGAATTCACAGCATGGGAGCAAGAGGTCTTCAACATCCTGCATCCTGACGGCCTCGCTGGAGTACCCAGAGGAATGGACTCTGGTAAGTCGAATCTCAACTACTTCCCCCCCCCCAAACACCAGCATGCCAACCCACACCCCCACCCTCACCCCCATCCCCCCAGCACACATCCTCCCTGCCAATGTCTCACCAGTACAACCCACCCAACCCAACACCAATCCCTGAATGCCAACACAAACCATAGACACCCATCACCTATGCATGACCACTGCACATACCCATCCACCCCCCCAAACCACCCTCACATCTCCTCCCACAAGGGAATGCCAGCACTGGGGGACAAGGGCACCCACAAATCGCACGACATGGCACACACAATAGCAATAACCATACTCTTTTACCCCTGCAGGGCCCGAACGCCAACACACCGCCACGGAGGGTTCAGATTTGTCCATCCCACCCCCACAACAGGCCCCCAGTGATGACAGCAGCTCTGTCGACCTAGAACCTGATGACCAGCCCGGACCATCGGGGACCTCTGGACAGTCGGTTCCCCACACACAGACACAGCAGACCCAACCCCCTCTGGGAACAACACCACATCTCCCACCCAGCGGGCCCATGCCTCTGTCTCCAGGACACGTCAATCAGCGGTGTGTCCGCCACTACAGGGCACCCAGGAGAACCCACCACCCCAACAACAACAGGGACCTGGGAGCAGTGGTAGTGGGCACACCGTCCAGGGGACAGAGGCCCGGGGAAAAAGGGCAACTGGGAGGGCTGCTGTGCGACGGGGGGGGAGGACAGGCCCAGGGAACCCACTCTCCAAGAGGCCCTCACCACCATCATGGGAGCATACCACCACTCCCAAGAGACGATGGCGACGGTACTGGCCAGGTTCCAGGAGATCCAGGCACAGCAGGAGGAACGCTACATGGGGTTCACCAACGAACTCAGGAACATCGGGTCCGCAATGGGGACCATCGTCCTGGCCCTCAACCGGATAGAAAACACATTGCGGGACCATGTGGCACCACACAGGGCCCCTGTCACTAGCCAGGACCACGAACAGCCTACCACCTCCGCTGGCGCTAGTGGACAGGAGGCCCCCACACAACGACAGGCCACCAGAACCCCACCTCCTGCTGAAGAACAACCACCCCGCAAGAGGAACCTGAGATCACAAAAGAAGACAGAGTAGGATGCCAAGACCCCCGCCAGCATGAGATACCCCCTGAAGTCATCCCACTGTCCCACATTGTCACCCTGTCCAACCTTAAACAGCCCCTGCTCCATCCTTCCACAGGCATATGGACAATGCACCTGTGAAACTGAGAACTGGACTCTGCCATGGACATTCCCTCACCATCACCCTTCACCGTTTTACTATCATGGTCCTATATGTAGCACTTGAAATAAATCACTATTTGCACAGAAATAATTCTTGAGTCAGCTTGTATTCATAACAAATGTATTACACACAACGGTTAAATTATGTTTTGTTAAATTGCGATGACAACATACCAATGTCAATAAGCTTCAGTCCATGGGCAAACAAAGCAGTAGTCACGCACTGGGTCATACAGCTCTGAAAAGGGAAGGGAAAGTCACAAATCAGTTAAAAGGAACTGGGGGGAAACACAGAAAGTAGAGATGCAGGAGGCCAGAAGTAAATGTAAAATGTCGTGGGTGATTCTCACCTGTGTGCTACTGAAAATATTGTTGTATACCTGTGTCCCTGTTGTCTGTCTCGTCGCCGTCGTCTTCCTCCTCTTCACTCTCCACAGGCTCCACAGCTGCTACAACACCACCTTCTGGACCATCCTCCTGCAGGAAAGGCACCTGGCGTCGCAATGCAAGATTGTGAAGCATACAGCAGGCCACGATGATATGGCACACCTTCTTTGGTGAGTACATTAGGGAACCACCTGTCATATGGAGGCACCTAAACCTGGCCTTCAGGAGGCCAAAGGTCCTCTCAATAACCCTCCTAGTTCGCCCATGGGCCTCATTGTACCGTTCCTCAGCCCTGGTCCGGGGATTCCTCACTTGGGTCAAGAGCCAAGGCAGGTTGGGGTAACCAGAGTCACCTATTAGCCACACACGTTGTCTCTGTAGCTGTTCCATCACATAAGGGATGCTGCTATTTCGCATGACATACGCGTCATGCACTGACCCAGGGAACTTGGCATTTACATGGGAGATGTACTGGTCAGCCAAACAGACCACCTGGACATTCATAGAATGGTAATTTTTCCGATTTCTGTACACCTGCTCATTGTCTTTTGGGGGGACTAAAGCCACATGGGTCCCATCAATGGCACCAATGATGTTGGGGATATGTCCAAGGGCATAGAAATCACCCTTCACAGTGGCCAAATCACCCTCCTCTGGGAAAACAATGTAGCTCCGCATGTATTTCATCAGGGCAGACAACACTCTGGACAAAATTTTAGAAAACATAGGCTGAGACATCCCTGATGACATGGCCACTGTTGTTTGGAATGATCCACTTGCAAGGAAATGGAGTACTGACAGAACCTGCACCAAAGGGGGAATTCCTGTGGGTTGGCGGATGGGGGACATCAGGGCTGGCTCCAGCTGGGCACACAGTTCATGGATAGTGGCTCGGTCAAGTCGGTATCGGAGTATAATGTGGCGTTCTTCCATTGTCGACAGGTCCACCAGCGGTCGGTACACAGGAGGATTCCTCCTTCTCCTCGCAAGTCCCAGCGGACGGTGCCTAGGAAGGACAACATGGAGTATAGAGTCAAGAAACCCACAGGTACGTAACCACAGCTTGCACAGTACAAGAATTGCTAGTCATTGAAAGGCTTGTATGAGCGGCAATGCAAGGCCTAGGCCTGTGTGACGCAGTAGAAATTAAGCCATGTGGGCCCTTGAAATGGCGGCTGCCTGACCTGTGAAGTGTGTCAATGGGATGTGAGGTCAATGCGCTGGCGTGGCACACCGTGGCGGTAGGCGGTCGAAGACCGCTGTGCGAAGCCGCATTGGTTAACATTGAACCCTATGGGTTTCAGGAGCCAATGACGATGTGCGCCGGCGGTCGCGGTACGCACCGCCGCGGACGTGACCGCCATTTTCTATCTGCTTAATCACTCGAGACCTGATCATCCACAGGAGAGGACCTATACTGCAAGTGCTGCTGTGACCTCGGTCTGGAAGAGACAATGGCTGCTGCTCTGAAGAGTTGGAGAAACTAGTGGATGGGGTCCTCCCCCGGTATGCGCTACTCTACGGTCCTCCAGACTAACAGGTAAGTACACAGGGTGCACGTTGAATGGGCAATGCCTGTGTTGAGTCGGGTGTATATAAGATGTTTGGGGTGGGGAGAGAATGACGAGTGCAAGGCACGACAGATGAGTGCAAGTGCCACATGGCAAGGTTGGGGAGGGGGGCCAATGACATCTAACATGCAGAAAAATGATGATATTTCTTTTCACACCCTGTACATGTCAAATAGGTCAGCGCCCATCAGAAAGTCGACATTTGGCGTGCCATCGCCAAGGAAGTCCGGACCCTGGGGGTCTACAACAGACGGGGCACCCACTGCCGCAAGAGGTGGGAGGACATCCGCCGCGGGACCAGGAAGACCCCCGAGTCACTGCTGGGGATGGCCTCCCGACCTAGGAGGGGTGCCAGTCGTACCCTGACCCCCCTCATGTCCCGGATCCTGGCGGTGGCTTACCCTGATTTGGATGGGCGCGTGAGGACATCACAGCAGACACAAGGGGGTGAGTACCAGCACATTTAGCTAATTTTACGCGCAGTGGAGGTGCCTGGCTGGGGGAGGAGGGCTGTGGGTCACATTAGGCCAGGGCGCTTTCTGTAGTGTAGTTCCCTCCTTTAGGCATGGCCCTGTGCCCCCGCCCCCCACCTCTGTAGGGTGCCAAGTACATCAAACGATGGTCCAGCATCACCCATGTGCGCATTTGTTGTCCCTAGACCTGTAGGCCTAGTCTCAAGTACTGAGTAGTGTACCCCGATAACGCGGCTTAGTGCATGAGGCTCCTGTATCTGTCCTCTCCGACAACGGTGTTGACAATGCATGCACTCAACCTGTTTTTATTTCTCCCCCCACCCTTTTTCTTTATCTACTTTTGCATGTGTGCATTAGCATCATCAGGCGGAGGAGATTTGGCACAGGAGCACGAGGGAGCTGCAACTCACAAGGCCCCGGTGGGCCATGGCACAGACACCAAGGGCACCAGTGATACGGAGGGCGAGGGGAGCTTCACAACGGGGACCCGTGGTGATACCAGCGACACCGACACGTCCTCGGATGGGAGCTCCCTAGCGGTGGTGGCAACATCCGTGCCCCCCGCCTCTACAGGTACAGCCGCCACCCAGCGCACCAGCTCCGCCCTCCCAGCAGCCCCTCAGCCTACGCTCCGTGCCCGCTCGCCCAAGAAGGCGGGCATCTCCTTCGCCCCAGGCACCTCAGGCCCTGCCCCTATTACCCCTGCTGCCCTCAGTGAGGAGGTCATTGACCTCCTACAGACCATCATTGTTGGGCAGTCTACCCTTTTGAATGCCATCCAGGGGGTAGAGAGGGAGGTGCATCGTAGCAATGCATACCTGGAGGGCATTCATTCGGGTCAGGCTGCCCATCAACGATCGTTCAATGCTCTGGCCTCAGTACTGACGGCAGCCATTGTCCCTGTCTCCAGCCTCCCTCTTCTAACTGCCTCCACTCTGTCTCTGTCTCCTGTTCCTCAGCCTATCCCATCCACACCATCAGACCAGCCTGCACACACCTCAACACCCAAGGGCAGCTCACCCAGACATAAGCACCACAGATCACACAAACAGTCACCCAAGCAACACCCAGCTGCAGACATGCCAACAGTCACTACCTCCTCTGTGTCCCCTACCTCCTCTGTGTCCCCCACCTCCTCGTCTCCCTCCTCCCTTCCTGTGACGTCTCCACTCACACCTGCATGCACACCACCAACAGCCAGTACTTCCATCACCCGCACACTCTCCAGTACAGTCCGCACACGTGCAGTCACCACCCCAACTGCCATTTACACGTCCCCTGTGTCCTCTCCCACTGTGTCTGTCACCCCCTCTTCCAAGACACATAAACGCAGGCAGCCACCCACCCAACAGCCAACCACCTCACGACAGCCTCCAGCCCATGCACCTTCACCCAAAGACAGCACACCTGACTCTCCTACAACCACCTCCTCTTCCTCCGCTCCCATAACCACTACACCTACCCTTTACCTTGGTCCTAAAAAAGTTTACCTCTCCAATCTTAACCTCTTTCCCTCACCTGACCACCCCCCCCTCCATCTTCTAAGAGTCCCAAGAGCACCTCAGCCACCACCAGCCCGGCTTCAAGTGTCACCGTAGTGCATGGAATTTGGAGTCCACCCTTTGCCAGCAGTGATACATCGGTCAGCAGCAAGGGGACAGCCAGCACCCCCCCTGGAAAGAGGACCCGTAAAGTAAGGGGCCGCCGCGAGAAGGCTGACACGGCTGCCCCCAAGGACTCGAGTTCTGCCACTTCACCTGCCACAACATCCAGGGGAGGCAAGGCCCAGAGAGCCACATCAAAGGAGGGCAAGGGCACCAGGGCGGAGAAGTCAGCCAGCAGGAGCGCGGAGCAGGAGGGCCCCACAAGCCCCATCCCGGGTGTGAGGTGTGACACCCAAGGGCCCAGGACACCGTCACCGAAGGGTCCAGCAAGTGCACGGTCGGAGGGCGACTGAGCAGGGAGTCCTGTCGAGGTCTGACTCCCTTGAATTGCTGGACATGCACCGCTGAACAGGGCCCCGCCGTGCAGAAAGGCACCGCTGAACAGGGTCCCGCCGTGCAGAAAGGCACCGCTGAACAGGGCCCCGCCGTCCAGAAATGCACCGCTGAACAGGGCCCCGCCGTGCAGAAAGGCACCGCTGAAGAGGGCCCCGCCGTCCAGAAAGGCACTGCTGAACAGGGCCCCGCCGTCCAGAAAGGCACCGCTGAATAGGGCCCCGCCGTCTCAAGCACCGCTGAACTGGGCCCTTCATCTCAAGCACGCTCCGCTGGGCCCTTCCTGTCAAGCACCGCTCCGCTGGGCCCCGCCGTCTCAAGCACCGCTCCGCTGGGCCCTTCATCTCAAGCACCGCTCCGCTGGGCCCCGCCGTCTCAAGCACCGCTCCGCTGGGCCCTTCATCTCAAGCACCGCTCTGCTGGGCCCTTCCTGTCAAGCACCGCTCCGCTGGGCCCTTCCTGTCAAGCACCGCTCCGCTGGGCCCCGCCGTCTCAAGCACCGCTCCGCTGGGCCCTTGCTGTCAAGCACCGCTCCGCTGGGCCCTTCATCTCAAGCACCGCTCCGCTGGGCCCTTCCTGTCAAGCAACGCTCCGCTGGGCCCTTCATCTCAAGCACCGCTCCGCTGGGCCCTTCCTGTCAAGCACCGCTCCGCTGGGCCCCGCCGTCTCAAGCACCACTCCACTGGGCCCTTCATCTCAAGCACCGCTCCGCTGGGCCCTTCATCTCAAGCACCGCTCCGCTGGGCCCTTCCTGTCAAGCACCGCTCCGCTGGGCCCTTCCTGTCAAGCACCGCTCCGCTGGGCCCGCCGTCTCAAGCACCGCTCCGCTGGGCCCTTCCTGTCATGCACCGCTCCGCTGGGCCCTTCCTGTCAAGCACCGCTCCGCTGGGCCCTTCATCTCAAGCACCGCTCGCCTGGGCCCTTCCTGTCAAGCACCGCTCCGCTGGGCCCTTCATCTCAAGCACCGCTCCGCTGGGCCCTTCATCTCAAGCACCGCTCCGCTGGGCCCTTCATCTCAAGCACCGCTCCGCTGGGCCCTTCCTGTCAAGCACCGCTCCGCTGGGCCCTTCCTGTCAAGCACCGCTCCGCTGGGCCCTTCCTGTCAAGCACCGCTCCGCTGGGCCCCGCCGTCTCAAGCACCGCTCCGCTGGGCCCTTCCTGTCATGCACCGCTCCGCTGTGCCCTTCCTGTCAAGCACCGCTCCGCTGGGCCCTTCATCTCAAGCACCGCTCGCCTGGGCCCTTCCTGTCAAGCACCGCTCCGCTGGGCCCTTCCTGTCAAGCACCGCTCCGCTGGGCCCTTCATCTCAAGCACCGCTCCGCTGGGCCCTTCCTGTCAAGCACCGCTCCGCTGGGCCCTTCATCTCAAGCACCGCTCCGCTGGGCCCTTCCTGTCAAGCACCGCTCCGCTGGGCCCTTCATCTCAAGCACCGCTCCGCTGGGCCCTTCCTGTCAAGCACCGCTCCGCTGGGCCCTTCATCTCAAGCACCGCTCCGCTGGGCCCTTCATCTCAAGCACCGCTCCGCTGGGCCCTTCCTGTCAAGCACCGCTCCGCTGGGCCCCGCCGTCTCAAGCACCGCTCCGCTGGGCCCTTCCTTTCAAACACCGCTCCGCTGGGCCCTTCATCTCAAGCACCGCTCCGCTGGGCCCTTCATCTCAAGCACCGCTCCGCTGGGCCCCGCCGTCTCAAGCACCGCTCCGCTGGGCCCTTCCTGTCAAGCACCGCTCTGCTGGGCCCTTCATCTCAAGCACCGCTCCGCTGGGCCCTTCCTGTCAAGCACCGCTCCGCTGGGCCCTTCATCTCAAGCACCGCTCCGCTGGACCCTTCCTGTCAAGCACCGCTCCGCTGGGCCCTTCCTGTCAAGCACCGCTCCGCTGGGCCCTTCCTGTCAAGCACCGCTCCGCTGGGCCCTTCATCTCAAACACCGCTCCGCTGGGCCCTTCATCTCAAACACCGCTCCGCTGGGCCCTTCATCTCAGGCACCGCTCCGCTGGGCCCTTCATCTCAAGCACCGCTCCGCTGGGCCCTTCCTGTCAAGCACCGCTCCGCTGGGCCCTTCCTGTCAAGCACCGCTCCGCTGGGCCCCGCCGTCTCAAGCACCGCTCCGCTGGGCCCTTCCTGTCATGCACCGCTCCGCTGGGCCCTTCCTGTCAAGCACCGCTCCGCTGGGCCCTTCCTGTCAAGCACCGCTCGCCTGGGCCCTTCCTGTCAAGCACCGCTCCGCTGGGCCCTTCCTGTCAAGCACCGCTCCGCTGGGCCCTTCATCTCAAGCACCGCTCCGCTGGGCCCTTCCTGTCAAGCACCGCTCCGCTGGGCCCTTCATCTCAAGCACCGCTCCGCTGGGCCCTTCATCTCAAGCACCGCTCCGCTGGGCCCCGCCGTCTCAAGCACCGCTCCGCTGGGCCCTTCCTGTCAAGCACCGCTCCGCTGGGCCCTTCATCTCAAGCACCGCTCCGCTGGGCCTTTCATCTCAAGCACCGCTCCGCTGGGCCCTTCCTGTCAAGCACCGCTCCGCTGGGCCCCGCCGTCTCAAGCACCGCTCCGCTGGGCCCTTCCTGTCAAACACCGCTCCGCTGGGCCCTTCATCTCAAGCACCGCTCCGCTGGGCCCTTCCTCTCAAGCACCGCTCCGCTGGGCCCTTCATCTCAAGCACCGCTCCGCTGGGCCCTTCATCTCAAGCACCGCTCCGCTGGGCCCCGCCGTCTCAAGCACCGCTCCGCTGGGCCCTTCCTGTCAAGCACCGCTCCGCTGGGCCCTTCATCTCAAGCACCGCTCCGCTGGGCCCTTCATCTCAAGCACCGCTCCGCTGGGCCCCGCCGTCTCAAGCACCGCTCCGCTGGGCCCTTCCTGTCAAGCACCGCTCCGCTGGGCCCTTCATCTCAAGCACCGCTCCGCTGGGCCCTTCATCTCAAGCACCGCTCCGCTGGGCCCTTCCTGTCAAGCACCGCTCCGCTGGGCCCTTCATCTCAAGCACCGCTCCGCTGGACCCTTCCTGTCAAGCACCGCTCCGCTGGGCCCCGCCGTCTCAAGCACCGCTCCGCTGGGACCTTCCTGTCAAGCACCGCTCCGCTGGGCCCTTCATCTCAAGCACCGCTCCGCTGGGCCCTTCATCTCAAGCACCGCTCCGCTGGGCCCCGCCGTCTCAAGCACCGCTGGCCCAATGACAGTGCCGGTTCTGTGTCGACCTACTGCTCACGCTGCACTCGGGCCACCCTGCCTCCTCCATTGCCTGTGGAGACTGTTATCTACTTGAGAGACTGTGGCTTTGCACTCCCCAGGATGTAACAGTGGGCAAGCCACCCACTGTAGAGACTTGAGAGACTGTGGCTTTGCACTCCCCAGGATGGCACAGTAGGCAACCCACCCACTGTAGAGACTTGAGAAACTGTGGCTTTGCACTCCCCAGGATGGCACAGTGGGCAACCCACCCACTGTAGAGACTTGAGAGACTGTGGCTTTGCACTCCCCAGGATGGCACAGTGGGCAACCCACCCACTGTAGAGACTTGAGAGACTGTGGCTTTGCACTCCCCAGGATGGCACAGTGGGCATGGTGGCCCCTTCGTGGATCTGGCGTTGTGGACTCATGTGGCTGTGGTGCCCCCACTTCCCTTCCCCCTGAGGTGCCTGTAGTTTTATCATCTGATGCCCCTGCAGTGTTCTCTCCAACGGACTCAGGTCTCCTGTGTGGGCTTTGCCCTTGTGTTGAGACACTTTGGCCCACGGACAATTGTAATTTCAGTGACTGTGCAGGACTTATTGCCTCAGGTTATCGGTTACGCAATGTTTTTACTTGAATTTTTATTATTCTTTTTGATATTTTACCATGACTTCAATGATCCTATTTTATACATAAATTTAGTTTCTGAATTTAATTAGATCTTCATTATTCCGGGTGGTTTGGGTGGTGTCACTGTGACTTGGTGCTCTGCATTGGTGTGTAGATAGTTGGGGGGTGGGTGTATTGCGTATGTGTGTGCCCGTAACCCTTCCTCCTCCCCCCTCCCCTGTGTCGTAGGTGCAGTACTCACCGTTGTCTTCTACGCCGGAGTTCGTACTTGTGGTAGATGAGCAGGTAGACGAGAGCAGGTAGGATGTTCAATTCGGGTTCCATGCTGTCCTCCGTCCTCGCGGAGTGCGTATAGGTGAGCGTTTTCCCGTTCGTAGTCTGTTTCCGCCGTGTTTTTATCGGCGGTGCTCCCGCCCCGGAAAAGGTGGCGGATTGGTGAGTTATGATAGTGTGGGCGGTACATTGTCTGCCGCCTGCCTGTTGGCGGTGACCGCCGCGCTGTTTGTTTGTCCCGCCGTGGCGATCGGAGTGTTAAAGTGGCGGTCTGTGTTGGCAGTTCCCGCCAGGGTCAGAATTCATTTTTTTTTACCGCCTGCCTGTTGGCGGGTTGGCCGCCGCTTTATCACCGACCGCCAGGGTTAGAATGACCCCCTAGGTTTTTCCCAGCATCATATTCTAGTGGACCAATAACTTTCTCTCTATGAAACACAGACAATTTCTCAGCTCTTCAGACTTATGTCCCAAGAACGTTTCTTTGAAACTCCAGGATATATGTATAGTAAAAAAACTGTGAATTGCCTTGAAAAAGGCCCTAGGTCCGCACCCCATAGGCAGCAAAACACATACGTTTTAGTACTACTCAAAAAGTTACAAAACAAAAATATAAAATAACAATAACATACTGCTTAATACAATCCTACAACATAAATAAAATCAATTAAACTAAAAACATAACCAAAATTCAAAAATACTAATATAACAAATCCAATTAGAAAATTCTAGAAAAAGGTATTAAAAGGATTCAACTTTAACAAATAAAGCAAAATATGAACAATTCTGCATCAAAACTAAAAAGTGTTAAAATAGAAAGTAATGATGAAACAAACAATTAAGCTTCATTAAAAATAAACCAAAAGTAACATTCGAAATTCATCGAAAAGTTTAAAAAAAAAAAAAAAGTTAAAATTTCAAGGAATACACAGTTCACACCCCACCCTCAGCAACAGTAGGAAAAACGTTGGAAAACATTTACAATAATGAGTATATTTTTCAAATAAGTCACAACGTTATAGTAGCTGTTAAAATAAATACAGATACATTTTAAAAAATACACCAATTTTTATAAACACTCGTAAGATTTACTTAACCAATATAAAAACTATTTACCAAGTAAAAATCCTATTATATAGTAAAAACATTATCAAACCTCTAACCATACAATCCCAATAACCCACAAAAAAATGAATAATACAAAAAAGTAAATAAATCGCAGCAAATAATACAATAACAAAATACTGCAAAATCCCTAAAAATAAAAAACATAACATTGAAATAAGTGAAATCAATTCAAACAATTAAATAATTTACATAACGTAATCATTCAGTAAAATAAAAATCAATCAGTGATTTTTTAAAGCACGGCTAATCACACGTAGGGTCTCAAGGCGCTGCTTGTGGGCGTGCTGCTCAGTCGAAGAGCCAGGTCTTGAGGTCCTTCCTAAACTGCTTCAGTGATGCGGTCTGTCTGAGCTTGAGAGGTAGCGTGTTCCGTGTCCGGTCTGATAGGTAGGAGAAGGATCTCCTATATTAACAATTTACAACATTAATTCAATATTTTGTCAGTTACATGACTTACATAACTATTACTCTCACTAACCAATTGAAATAAAAATAAATTAACATACTAATAGAAATAATTTCACAAATACTTAATATATTTAACAATAAACTAATTACATTTAAAATTTGTAAAAAAAAAAAAAAAGAAAATTAAAGTAACTTTCTACCGTATTTTCGTACAAACCTTACTGATTCCTAAACGTAACTCATATTATATATATATACACCCCACACAAAACCATCGAAATTGAGCAGTTATACTTATGTTAGGAAACGATAACTCATGGCCTAAAGTTACTTAACACCACAAATTATAGTTTCTTCAGATACGTATAACTATAACCTTAGCTATAATTGCTGAGTTTCTATGGTTTCTTATGGGTAAACATCACCTCCCTGTAAACTTTGTATTTTTTCAGTGAATTTCTATATTATTTTAACTTAAAATAATATCTAATTACCGCATTTTACTACAACCACTGCTGCGCCTGCCTTCTGCAGACAACCCCGCCTGCACCCAACTCCAAGCTGCACATGGACTCTGGCCATGCACAACTGGTACTGGTGTGAGGAGGTTTTTTTTTTCTTCATTGTTTTTTGATTTGCAGATTTTTCTAGTGTTTACACTGGGGAGCTCTTCTGGGCACTGTGATGAATCAGCGGATTGGATCAAAAAAACATTTTTTAAATTAAAAATGTCCCATGAGGAGTCCCTCCCTCCATCTCTCCTACGGGGCAAAGATATACCTGCATCTTGACCCCTTGTGTCAGTCATTTAGTGTTTTTCCCTTCCCTGGCCCGATGAGAGAAAGAAAATGGAATGGCAGCCACAACTTTCCTCTGAGGTTGTATCCAGCCAATCAGGCCCTTGCTCTAATCCGCCCCCCGACCATTCTTCCGCAAGTGGATCTGCATCCCTAGATATCTATATTTCTTTTTCCTTTAATATCTCCAAAAATACTGAACGGATGTACACCAAATTCAAAAAGAGCTCTTTCCGGACCAAGAGCTAGCTTTCTGCCAGATTTAGTGCAATTTCATCCAGTGGTTTAGGTTATATTTGTGTTCAAAATGCCTATGGGAAACTGCATAGGGAAGATCATTTTTTTACACCTATCCATGCCCCCACTTGACTGATCACCCCAAAACTTTCCATGCAGAACAAGGCAAACTAGGGAACTTCTTTTGGAAAATTTTGTGAAGATTCATCAAACAGCGCTAAAGTTATTAGCAGTCCAAAAAACGCTTTGTCTCTGGTCCACCGCCAGTAGGTAATGTACATATATTAGGTACTCGATAACAAGAAGTAAATGTGTACTCAAGAACTGTAGTGCGAGAAGGTTTATTGCCAATTTCCTTTGAGGAAACTGGGAATAAACTTTACTACACTAGATCATGAGTGCATATTTACTTGTTGTTGTCAAGTAGTTGCACTGAGTATTGAATTACAACGGCAGCTCCACCGATAAACGCGAAACCACCATAGGTCATGGAAGTCAGGAGCACACTTGAGAGAGAGACACACACACATTTTCACTGCAAAAAAAAAAGGTTAAAGTTAAGTTATAGTTAGGTGAATTTCTCAGTGACAACGTTAACGTTTTGAACTCGGGGGGAGAAGAAAGAAAAAGAAAAAAGATAAAACACAGGTTTACCAGTTATAGTTAGCTTTGTTAACTATAATTTGCATCCCCCCCATGCACTGCTTATGACCTAACGTGTGACATCACTCATGACATGTTCTATGACATCATTGATGACATCTCAAATGACATAACTGATGACTTCATCCAAGAGTCTTTTGTACACATTGCTCTTTAAACGGGTATACCATTAGAGCTTTGGAAGTAAGTGCAAAATAGCTCTGAATAAAATGAAGCGGCTTTACTGCTATCATAAATACAACCCCTATAGGTCAAGCAAGCTTGTATTTTTTGCAAAATTGACCCTATACCATACGCTTCATGGGTAGCAGATTTCATGTTGACCATGAATCACAGATGAAACGGTAACCCATCTTGCACACTGTGTTCAATCTGTTTACAACCAAGTTCCTCCAGATACTGAAGTGCGGTTATATCACTAATGCCCTACTATGGGCACTCTACCTGTATCAAACCTCTGACCGCCACTGACCCTACACCGAGAAATTAAGTGGTCATGAGTAGAAAAGTGGGTAGTGTTGACAGTGTTTACTTTATTGAGGGAGTTTACTCTGTACCACACTGTTTGCAGACAGAGAAAGTCTTGTGAGACAAACACCAGAGTATTCATTCAATCAACTTTATTAGATTTTTCGAGAAAAATCACAAAAGTGTGCACAGAAAAATTATACAATCATAAAAATGTTTTTTTTTTATCTCAAAAAATCTAAAAATATAACTGCTACAGTTAACAGAGGGCGGATTATAAGAAGCACCATAAAAAGCACATCAGTGCCAACATTACACAATAAAAAAAGGAAAAATAAGTATACTATTGTGGGGAAGTACCCTCTTTCTTGGTGTGGTTACCCCCTTTTTCTGCCTGAAGTCAGTGTTTTTGACTGTGTTCACTGGGATCCTGCTAACCAGTACTCCATTGCTTATGCTCTCTCCTAAAACTCTATTTCATCCCACAATTGGCACACTGGTGCCCCACTGTAAGTCCCTAGTATATGGTACCTAGGTACCCAGGAAAATGGGGTCCCAGGGGATCCCTATGGGCTGCAGCATATATTTTGCCAACCACAGGGAGCTCAAGCAAAGGGTTCTGCAGGACTGCCATTGCAGCCTGTGTGAAAAGGTGCAAGCATTCTTTCACTGCCACTTTTCACTCCACCAGGTCACTTATAAGTCACCCCTGTGGCAGGCCTTCTAGCCCAGAAGGCAGGGTGCCAAGTACCTGTGTGTGAAGACACTCCTGCACTAGCGGAGGTCCCCCCCATGAACTCCAGGCCCATTTTCCCGGACTTCGTGAGTGCGGAGACACTATTTTACACGTGTACCGGACATAGGTCAATACCTATGTCCAGCTACATAATGGTAACTCTGAACACAGGCGTGTTTGGTATCAAACATGTTGGAATCATACCCCAATGCTTTTGCAATCATTGGTTGTATTATTCCATGCACTCTGGGGGCTCCTTAGAGGACCCCCAGTATTGCTCCTACAGCCTTCTGAGGTTTTCAGGGCAGCCCAACCTACTGCCACCTCACAGACAGGTTTCTGCCCTCCTGTTGCTTGAGCAGCTCAAGCCCAGGAAGGCAGAACAAAGGATTTCCTTTGGGAGAGGGGTGTTACACCCTCTCCCTTTGGAAATAGGTGTTACAGGCTTGGGAGGGCTCGCCTCCCCAAGCCACTGGTAATGCTTTGAAGGCCACATTTGGTGCCCTCCTTGCATAAACCATTCTACACCAGTTCAGGGACCCCCAGTCCCTGCTCTGGCGTGAAAGTGAACAAAGGAAAGGGAAGTGTCCACTTCCCTGTCTATCACAACCCCAGTGAGTGACCACTACCCGGTCCATCACCACCCCAGGGGTGGTGCTCAAAGCTCCTCCAGAAGTTCCCTGGGTTTTGCCATCTTGGATTCAAGGTTGGCAGGGAACTCTGGGAGCATCTGAGTGGCCAGTGCAGGCAGGTGATGTCCAAACCCCCTCCTGATAGGTGGTCACCCAGATAGGTGACCAATCCCCTTTTCAGGGCTATTTAGGGTCTCTCTCTTGGGTGGTTCCTCAGATTTGGCTTGCAAGACTCCAGCAGGATTCCTCTGCAATCTCCAATTTGACTTCTGACTGAAGAAGCTGCATCTGGACCCGACAAGTGGCAACAAAGAAGCAAGACTCTGCCTGCAACATTGTATCCATGGTTCCTTCCAACAACTGCAATGTTTTCCCGGTCGTGCATCCTCTGAGGAGAGCCCATCTTCAGCCTGCACAAGAAAGAAGAAGGAATCTCCCTTGGGGTGAAGGAGTCACTTCCCTGCATCTGCAGGCACCAACTGTAACGACGACTGGCTGTGTGTATCCCCTCTCCTGATGAGCTGCGTTGATCCTGCAACACGGGTGGTGGACTGAAGTGATCCGACAGTCCTCTCTTCCAGCTGTCCAACTTGGGTGGATGTAAGCCCTTGCCTTCCCACCCAGGACAGTACCCCCGTGTACAATGTCATTTGCACCTGCAAAAACTTGTTGGCATCCGCTCCAAGGGATCTTCAGGCATCTTGAAGCTCCAGCCCCCAGCACTCCATTCTGTGACACACAGCTCCCTGAGTGGTTCCCCTGTGGCATGGGATTCTATTTTGTAGTGCTGCGTGGGCTCCTTCTTTGACTTGTGTCCCCATTCTGTGGGACTCCTGTGGGTGCTGCCTGTGTTTCTGTGGGCTCTCTGTGTCGCTGAGGTCCCCCTCTGACTCTCCATCCTGGGTAGAGTCCACCTGGTCCTTCCTGGTCCCCAGCAGCACCACTTTCCGCCAACCGCGAGTTGTGTGTGTCAAGGCTTGTTGGTGGAATCCGAAGACGCAAACCCAACTGCAATCCTCCTTCTGGTGTGGTACATCATCTGCATCCTCCAGGAACTAGACTCCGACTTCTGGGGTGCAGTGCTGACTCTTCATCACAGTCGACTCATCTCTTGCACCTTCAGTCTGGTAGGTAGGGGCTCCTGCCCTTCCTGGACTCTGCTGTTCTTGTTGGACTTGGTCCACTTCTTCCACAGGTCCTCTTGTCCAGGAATCCACTGTTTGTGTCTTGCAGTCTCTTCTGGGCTTTGCATTATTCTTCTTCTTTTCTAAGTGGGTGTTCTGGGGAATTTACAGCAGTGATTTACTCCTGCTTTCCTGGTCGCTGGGAGGTGTTGGGGTACTTACTTTTGGGCTTTCTGAGTACTCCCAGCTCCCCTCTACACACTCCACTTGCCTAGGTGGGGGACCGACTCTCGCATTCACTTTTTTAGTATAGGGTTTGTGCTCCCCCTAGGGCCATTATTCTCTATTGTGATTTTCACCAATTACACTAACTTTTCTCATGCCTATTTCTGCATTTTAGTGTATATAATTTGTGTATTACTTACCTCCTAAGGGAGTATAGTCTCTATGGTATTCGTGTAATCAAAATAGAATACCTTTATTTTTTGTAACACTGAGGGGGTCATTACGACCTCGGCGGTCTTTGAAAAAGACCGCCAAGGCCACGGGAGACAGAATACCGCCATTGCCGGTGATATTCCTGGCTCCCTATTATGACATTTCCGCTGGGCCAGGGGATGGTAACAGTGTTACCGTCCGCTGGCCCAGCGGAAATGTCACATCAACATTGCTGCCGGCTCATAATAGAGCCGGCGGCAATGCTGGTGTGCAGCAGGTGCAGTAGCACCCGTCGCGCATTTCACTGCCTGAAATTCGGGCAGTGAAATGCGCGACGGGGCTATGCCTGGGGGCCCCTGCACTGCCCAGGCCAAGTGCATGGGCCCCCAGGGGCACCCCAAGTCCCCTTACCGCCAGCCTTTCAATGGCAGTGTGTACCGCCACGGACAGGCTGGCGGTCGGGGACTCATAATCCCCAGGGCAGCGGAGCATGCACCGCTGCCCTGGGGATTATGACCGCCAGGCGCAATCCTGGCGGGAAAGTGGAGGGGCCGGCGGTATGGCCGTGGCTTTTCCGCCACGGTCATAATTGCTGGCGGAACACCGCCAGCCTGTTGGCGGTGTTACAGCCAACTTACAGCCGGCCGCCAGGGTCGTAATGACCCCCTGAGTGTTTTCTTTCATGTGTGAGAATACTGTGTGACTACAGTGGTATTACATGAGCTTTGCATGTCTCCTAGATAAGCCTTGGCTGCTCTGGTACAGTACCTCTAGAAAGCCTGGCTTCTAGACACTGACTACATTTCACTAATAAGGTATAGCTGGACCTGGTATAAGGTGTAAGTACCTTGGGTACCCACCACACACTAGGCCAGACTCTTAAAATAATCAATGCCCATGCAGGGTCCCCGATAAAAAGTGGGTCAAAAAAAAAAAAAAAAAAATAGTCAGACTAACATTTGCAAGAACAAGGCTGGTCACACTTGACTTAAGTTCAAAGGCAAAAGGAGTGGCAAAAGGAGTGGCCGGATATACTTATATTGGAGACTATTAAATCTTGGGTATATCATAACAATATGAAAGGTGTCAGGAGTGGAAACACTGTCGCAGGAACATGCCTGTAAGTCTGAGACTTTGGATCAGGACCCTTTAGGCAGGAGCAATTGATAAAACAAGTTAAATCTAAAATAACTTAACAACCTGCGATGGAAAATGGGAATCTCCAACGTCAGATCGGATTCCATCCCAGGAACAGTTTTAACCATGATGAAATGACACATAGAGCGCTTATGTGCTGCAGACTCTCGCTCGGCTGCCGCCCTAGCAAGAAAAGCCTGTTTTATCCCAGAGATGTCACCCCTCACAATGCACCCTGGTTCAGCAAAGAGAGATTAAAATTTGTCTGACATGAGAGCCATGGAATGAGCACCATACAATCCAGAGCCAGTCAATCTCGAATGATAAGTCTATTAAGGTTCAGGTCCTCCTTTTACCAGATGGACAGCCACAGAAGCAGGGGGTGTTGCCCAATGAGGTCAGAAATATACCCTAACCCAGCTCCCTCTTGAATGGTTTCAGAAGGTGTACTCTGAGGAACCCTGAGAAGACCTTTCAAGAAAGAGTTTTCAATGACCTGTAATTGGGAAGATGAATTATACAGCCCTAAATGTCGCACCCATAACAGGCCACCGTAATGCACTTAGCCCTAAATACTTTAAGCATAGACTACACATTATGCGTGGCCTAAGCGCCTAGTCAATACACTGATCCCACTAATTGCTAATTTGAACCTAATGGTGTTTTTCTTAAGCAGGGGTTGCCAGGCAAGCTTGGAATCCAGTAGGATCCTTAGGTATGAAAAATGATCAACCCTTGAGATGGGTTGTTTCTTAATCACAAAGCTTCTAGAACTAGCGTTTCTGTGACACACCATCATTACATGAGACTTAGCGTAATTTGTGGTAAGATCCAGCCCCTCCATAAAATTAACAAAAAGGCCTAACAAGCACTGTAAATCCTTAGCCATGGGTGATATTAAGACAGTGTCATCCGCATATAAGAGAACAGGCAGATGACGACGGCCCACACTCGGTACATCCACCCCTTGGTCCAATAAAGCCCCTTCCAGACCACTGATATACAGAGTGAAGAGAAAAGGGGCCAAGATAAATCCCTTGCACGTCCCTCTTCAATTCAAAGGGTTGGATCCGTTCCCCATTCAGTCCATTCCCAACAGTTGCCGTGAGATCCTCATGAAGACTACAAAGGAAGGAGATCAAAACCGGGTCAGTCCCCATGGACCTAAGCATGGCCCAGAGCTTAACTCAATTAACTCTATCAAAGGCCAAGCTTAGGTCCATGAAGGCCAAGTGGACCGCCCCCTACTTCGCCTTGGTGTACTTCGCAATCAACATATACAAATTCAGGGTCTCCACAATGCCATGAACCGATATTGTACTTCTGACCAAACATGCTCGCCTTTAGCCCAGGTGGTGAGGCGATCCAGCACGATCCTCCCCAGCACCTTAACCTCACTCTTCACAAGAGATATGGGGCGGTAACTGGCAGGGTCAGCCCTATTCTTCTACTTGAATATCAGGACGATGATCGACTGTTTCCAGCTAGGGGGATGAAGCCCACAGGTGACCGTGTTAAAATGCTGAGTCAATAAAGGGGCCCAAAGGTCAACCTCAGATTTAAGCAAATCTCCCTGAATATCATCTGGGCCCAGGCCATCTGGAAGGGACAGTGTTAGAAAGGGGGTTTCAGATTGGCAGTCAGTTGGCACTCTGTCCAAGCAGGGACCCTCACTCTCCTTAGGGCAGGGAGATACACACCTAGGATAACACCTGCTCACCCCTTTGATAGCTTTGAGGCAATGTGTAAAGTATTTGTACCAACACACACAGTAACACAGTGAAAACACCACAAAAGGACTCCACACCAGTTTAGAAAAATAGCCAATATTTATCTAAATCAATTAATACCAAAACAATCAAAATCCAACATACACAAGGAAAGATATGAATTTTCAAAGTAACAAGAGTCTTAGGGGGTCATTCCGACCGCCGGGGACCGCGGATGCACCGCCAACAGGCTGGCGGTGCATCCAGGCCAATTCTGACCACGGCGGTAAAGCCGCGGTCAGAAAAGGGAAACCGGCGGTTTCCCGCCGGTTTTCCCCTGGCCTAAGGAATCCTCCATGGCGGTGCTGCAGGCAGCGCCGCCATGGGGATTCCGACCCCCTTCCCGCCAGCCTGGTTCTGGCGGTTTTGACCGCCAGAACCTGGCTGGCGGGGACGGGTGTCGTGGGGCCCCCTAACAGGGCCCCACAAAGATTTTCAGTGTCTGCATAGCAGACACTGAAAATCGCGACGGGTGCAACTGCACCCGTCGCACCCTTTCCACTCCGCCGGCTCCATTCGGAGCCGGCATCCTCGTGGAAGGGGGTTTCCCGCTGGGCGGGCGGGCGGCCTTCTGGCGGTCGCCCGCCCGCCCAGCGGGAAACTCAGAATTACCGCGGCGGTCTTTTGACCGCGCGGCGGTATTCTGACGGCGGAACTTTGGCGGGCGGCCTCCGCCGCCCGCCAAAGTCAGAATGACCCCCTTAATCCATTGAAAATCAATGAATGTGTTGTTTTAGAACAAAGTATCTGGTATGTGTCACAAATTAACTATGCGGGCAAGTGTGCATTGGAAAAGTGAGTGATGCGTGGATTCCTTACTCTCAAGTGAGGCTGTGCGTCGTTTCCTTCTCCACCGGGCAAGCAATGTGTCAATTCATTCTCCGCCAAACAAGTGATGCGTCGATCTCTTTTCTTCACAGGGAAGAGATGTATCGATTTCCGGACAAGCAGCCTCAGGTCGGAGTGGTGATGTTACAGGTTTTGTTGTCAAGGGACGATGCGTCGAAAATCCGGATGCGCGGCAGTGATGAATCCACGCTGAGCTGGAGAAGCATCGATTTTACCTGGAATGCATTGATTTTTCAGCTGTGGTGCAGACCCTGCATTGATTTTTCTGCCGCTGTGCTCCAGTGCATGGATTTTCACCATGGGTTCACCAGCTTCTCCTTTGAAGGGCCCAGGGACTGGATGTGGCACCACTTGGCAGGGTATGGGACTCAGCAAGAGAGCCCAGGAGCTGGTAGAAGAAGTATTTGATGGCCTAGAGACTTCACAACGGGAGAAGCTCAGTCCAAGTGTAGGAGGCTGGCCTGGCTTATAGTGGGTACCAAGGGTACTTACACTCTGTGCCAGGTCCAGTTATCCCTTATTAGTGTAGAAGAGGTGTTTCTAGCAGCTTAGGCTGATATAAGGTAGCTATGGAAAAGAAGCTAAGGCTGAACTAGGAGACATGTAAAGCTCCTACTATACCACTTGTGTCATATGCACAATATCATAAGAAAACACAGTACACAGAAGTACTAAAAATAAAGGTACTTTATTTATATGACAATATGCCAAAAGTATCTCAGTGAGTACCCTCAATATGAGGATAAGTTATATACACAATATATATGTACACAAACCAAAATTATGCAGGTAATAGCAAAAGGAAGTAATGCAAGCAATGTAAAGTTACAGTAGATTGCAATAGGAGCACATAGGTATAGGAGAAACACAAACCAAATACTCCAAAAGTGGAATGTGAACCACGAATGGACCCCAAACCTATGTGAGCTTGTAGAGGGTTGCTGGGACTGTAAGAAAACAGTGAGGGTTAGAAAAATAGCCCACCCCAAGACCCTGAAAGATAGGTGTAAAGTGCACCTACTACCCCCAGAGAGCACAGAAGTTGTGATAGGGGGTTTCTGCAAGAGGAACAACACCAGCAATGCAACAACAGTGGCTTTCCGGACCTGGGTACCTGTAAAAGAAGGGGACCAAGTCCATGAGTTGCGACAGTGTCGAGAGTGGGCAGTAGCCCAGGAAATGCCAGCTGAGGGTGCAAAGAAGCTGCCACCTGTTGGAAGAAGCTTGGAGTTCTGCAAGAACGAAGAGGACTAGGAACTTCCCCTTTGGAGGATGGATGTCCCACGTAGTGAAGAAGCTTACAGAGGTATTCCTACGCAGAAAGACCGCAAACAAGCCTTGCTAGCTGCAAGGGTCGTGGTAGAGGTTTTTGGGTGCTGCTGTGGCCCACGAGGGACCAGGATGTCGCCACTTGGAAGAGGAGACAGAGGGGGCGCCCAGCAACGTAGGGAGCCCTCACAGAAGCAGGCAGCACCCGCAGAAGTACCTGAACAGGCACTTGGAAGAGGAGTGAACCGGATTCCACCCAAAGTCACAAAAGGGAGTCCCACGACGCCAGAGGACAACTCAGAAGGTTGTGCATTACAGAAAGGAGTGTTGGGGACCCAGGCTTGGCTGTGGATGAAGGAAATCCTGGAAGAGTGCACAGGAGCCGGAGCAGCTGCAAATCACGCGGTACCCAGCAATGCAGTCTAGCATGGGGAGGCAAGGACTTACCTCCACCAGACTTGGACTGAAGAGTCACTGGACTGAGGGAGCCACTTGGACAGGGTTGCTGAGTTCCAGGGACCACGCTCGTCGTGCTGAGAGGGGACCCAGAGGACCGGTGATGCAGTCTTTTGTTGCCTGCGGTTGCAGGAGGAAGATTCCTTTGACCCACGGGAGATTTCTTCAGAGCTCCTGGTGCAGAGAGGAGGCAGGCTACCCCCAGAGCATGCACCACCTGGAAACAGTTGAGAAAGCCGGCAGGATGAAGCGATACAAGGTTGCTAGTAGTCGTCTGGCTACTTTGTTGCGGTTTTGCAGGCGTCCTGAGCAGTCAGCGGTCGATCCTTTGGCAGAACGTGAAGAGGGATATGCAGATGAACTCTGATGAGCTCTTGCATTCGTTATCTGGGGAGATCCCCAAAGCAGAGACCCTAAATAGCCAGAAAAGGAGGTTTGGCTACCTAGGAAGGAGGATTGGCTACTAAGAGAGGTAAGAGCCTATCAGAAGGAGTCTCTGACGTCACCTGCTGGCACTGGCCACTCAGAGCAGTCCAGTGTGCCAGCAACACCTCTGAATCCAAGATGGCAGAGGTCAGGGGCACACTGGAGGAGCTCTGGGCACCTCCCCTGGGAGGTTCAGGTTAGGGGAGTGGTCACTCCCCTTTCCTTTGTCCAGTTTTGCGCCAGAGCAGGGCTGTGGGATCCCTGAACCGGTGTAGACTGGCTTATGCAGAGATGGGCGTCATCTGTGCCCATCAAAGCATTTCCAGAGGCTGGGGGAGGCTACTCCTCCCCAGCCTTTCTCACCTTTTCCAAAGGGAGAGGGTGTAACACCCTCTCTCTGAGGAAGTCCTTTGTTCTGCTTTCCTGGGCCAGGGCTGCCTGGGCCCCAGGGTGGCAGAAACCTGTCTGAGGGGTTGGCAGCAGCAGCAGCTACAGTGAAACCCCGGAAAGGCAGTTTGGCAGTACCCGGGTTCTGTGCTAGAAACACGGGGGATCATGGAATTGTCTCCCTAATACCAGAATGGTATTGGGGTGACAATTC
Source organism: Pleurodeles waltl (assembly GCF_031143425.1). Lineage (NCBI taxonomy): Eukaryota > Metazoa > Chordata > Amphibia > Caudata > Salamandridae > Pleurodeles > Pleurodeles waltl. The sequence goes on from NW_027150394.1 coordinate 396,526, forward strand.
CATAATCTTAGACATGTTAAATGGCCATGTTCGGAGTTACCATTGTGACGCTACACATAGGTGGTGCCCTATGTGTAGGGCACGCGTGTAATGGTGTCCCCGCACTCACAAAGTCCGGGGAAATTGCCCTGAACAATGTGGGGGCAACTTGGCTAGTGCCATGGTGCCCACACACTAAGTATCTTGGCACCCAACCTTCACCAGGTGAAGGTTAGACATATAGGTGACTTATAAGTTACTTAAGTGCAGTGGTAAATGACTGTGAAATAACGTGGACGTTATTTCACTCAGGCTGCAGTGGCAGGCCTGTGTAAGAATTGTCAGAGCTCCCTATGGGTGGCAAAAGAAATGCTGCAGCCCATAGGGATCTCCTGGAATCCCAATACCCTGGGTACCTCAGTACCATATACTAGGGAATTATATCAGTGTACCAGTATGCCAGTGACAAAATTGGTAACTCCGAACATGGCCATGCAATATGATCCCCCGGGTCTCTAGCACAGAACCTGGGTAACGCCAAACTGCCTTTCCGGGATTTCAGTGCTGCTGCTGCCAACCCCTAAGACAGGTTTCTGCCCCCCTGGGGTCCAGGCAGCCCTGGCCCAGGAAGGCAGAACAAAGGACTTCCTCAGAGAGAGGGTGTTACACCCTCTCCCTTTGTAAAAGGTGAGAAAGGCTGGGGATGAGTAGCCTCCCCCAGCCTCTGGAAATGCTTTGAAGGGCACAGATGCTGCCCATCTCTGCATAAGCCAGTCTGCACCAGTTCGGGGATCCCCAGCCCTGCTCTGGCACGAAACTGGACAAAGGAAAGGGGAGTGACCACTCCCCTGACCTGCACCTCCCAGGGGAGGTGCCCAGAGCTCCTCCAGTGTGCCCCAGACCTCTGCCATCTTGGATTCAGAGGTGTTGCTGGCACACTGGACTGCTCTGAGTGGCCAGTGCCAGCAGGTGACGTCAGAGGCTCCTTCTGATAGGCTCTTACCTCTCTTGGTAGCCAATCCTCCTAACTTGGTAGCCAAACCTCCTTTTCTGGCTATTTAGGGTCTCTGCTTTGGGGAATTCTTCAGATAATGAATGCAAGAGCTCACCAGAGTTCCTCTGCATCTCCTTCTTCACCTTCTGCCAAAGAATCGACCGCTGACTGATCAGGACGCGTGCAAAACCGCAAACAAAGTAGCAAGACGACTACTAGCAACCTTGTATCGCCTCATCCTGCCGGCTTTCTCGACTGTTTCCAGGTGGTGCATGCTCTGGGGGTAGCCTGCCTCCTCTCTGCACCAGGAGCCCTGAAGAAATCTCCTGTGGGTCGACGGAATCTTCCCCCTGCAACCGCAGGCAACAAAAGACTGCATCACTGGACCTCTGAGTCCCCTCTCAGCACAACGAGCGTGGGCCCTGGAACTCAGCAACTCTATCTAAGTGAATCCCACAGTCCAGTGACTCTTCAGTCAAAGTTTGGTGGAGGTAAGTCCTTGCCTCCCCACGCTAGACTGCATTGCTGGGTACCGCGTGATTTGCAGCTGCTCTGGCTCCTGTGCACTCTTCCAGGATTTCCTTCATGCACAGCCAAGCGTGGGTCCCCCACACTCCTTCCTGCAGTGCACAATCTTCTGAGTTGTCCTCCGGCGTCGTGGGACTCCCTTTTGTGACTTTGGGTGCACTCTGGTTCACTTTTCTTCTAAGTGCCTGTTCAGGTACTTCTGCAGGTGCTGCCTGCTTTTGTGAGGGCTCCCTGAGTTGTTGGGCGCCCCCTCTGTCTCCTCCTCCAAGTGGCGACAGCCTGGTCCCTCCTGGGCCACAGCAGCACCCACAAACCTCTACCGCGACCCTTGCAGCTAGCAAGGCTTGTTTGCGGTCTTTCTGCGTGGGAACACCTCTGCAAGCTTCATCGTGACGTGGGACATCCATCTTCCAAAGGAGAAGTCCCTAGCTCTCTTCTTTCTTGAAGAACTCTAAGCTTCTTCCAACTGGTGGCAGCTTCCATGCACCCTAAGCTGGCATTTCCTGGGCTCCTGCCCACTCTCGACACTGTTGCGACTATTGAACTTGGTCCCCTTGTCTTACAGGTACTCAGGTCCGGAAATCCACTGTTGTTGCATTGCTGGCGTTTGTTCTTCCTGCAGAAACCCCCTATCACGACTTCTGTGCTCTCTGGGGGTAGTAGGTGCACTTTACACCTACTTTTCAGGGTCTTGGGGTGGGCTATTTTTCTAACCCTCACTGTTTTCTTACAGTTCCAGCGACCCTCTACAAGCTCACATAGGTTTGGGGTCCATTTGTGGTTCGCATTCCACTTTTGGAGTATATGGTTTGTGTTGCCCCTATACCTATGTGCTCCTATTGCAATCTATTGTAACTTTACACTGCTTGCATTACTTTTCTTGCTATTAATTACCTAATTTTGGTTTGTGTACATATGTCTTGTGTATATAACTTACCCTCATACTGAGGGTACTCACTGAGATACTTTTGGCATATTGTCATAAAAATAAAGTACCTTTATTTTTTGTACTTCTGTGTATTGTGTTTTCTTATGATATTGTGCCTATGACACCAGTGGTATAGTAGGAGCTTTACATGTCTCCTAGTTCAGCCTAAGCTGCTTTGCCATAGCTACCTTCTATCAGCCTAAGCTGCTAGAAACACCTCTTCTATACTAGTAAGGGATAACTGGACCTGGCACAAGGTGTAAGTACCTCTGGTACCCACTACAAGCCAGGGCAGCCTCCTACAGGATGGCCCTGCAAAAATGGCCAGGTCCAACAGACAGAATGGCTTTCCTAACTTACACTCACTGGAAGCAAATACCAATTGCCTCCCAAACTTCAGGCAACGGGGCCCCACTGGACTCAAAGTTGTAAATGTCCCCAAAGTGATCTAACCAGGCCTGAAGAGTGATTTTCAAGGCCTGCACGCTTGCTTGGGCAGGGGGAAGAGAGGATGATTCACTACCCTCTAAAACTCCTACTGTCCTGTATAGTCAAGCCCTCAGCAACTTATCCAATATCTCCCTCATTAGTGTCTTTTTCCTTTCTAAACATGCCCCACTGAGTATTTAAAAGAGTCTATTGAGCACAGTGTATACGTGTTACAAAACTTGTCTGGAGAGCAACTATTCACTGAAAGAAACCAAGGTCTGAAGTCGCTAAAGACCATACTACCTGCAGCCTTCATACTGTGGTGGAAACGTTACCGATAGCCCATCTTCTGAAGCAAAACAAGCCCATGTGCACAGTTTAGTACCTGGTGCACACAGCCATCTATGTTTAGTAGACATTGTCATGATGAGATGATTCTGTCCAACAACTCAAAGCAGCTTTCTACGTAACTTGAATATATTCCCTTCACTGACAAGTTTATTGTTTTTTTTATGCCCAAAATGGCTACTGTAATTTTAGGTCTGATGCAATTTGTAATTCTTGGTTTATGAATGTTCTCCAAAATAATCTATAGCAAGGAATTGCATCCTTGTGGTTGATTGTTTCTTCGCGGAAGATGATGGACAAATTCCTTGCCATTCTATGGCACTGTTGCGGATCTCTTCATGCGTGCAAGCTTTAGAACCAGTTGGCTTTAAAAATGTATTGGATTCCTTTGGTGGGGCATCTCGAGTGCAAATTTTGGTGGCCACAGGTAGAGCCTGCATAATAGGGGCAGTGACATGGAGAGGAAGCCACCCAAACTCCATCATCTCTTATTTCCACCTCATTCAGACCCTGTAAAGATTGGGTTACTATGTGGACAGGCCCAGTCGCTTCAGGAACAGGGGTATGAAGTAGCAGAAGGTCAGCAGTAGAGTAGAGAAGAAGGCAGAAAGTTGCACTGAGAAAGCAGACTTGGTGCAGACAAGCACATACAGGCATTGCCACACACCAACAGTGAATAAATAGCAGCCAGCACACGATCAGTGTTGCCAGATTTTTTTAAAAGCCTTCTATAGCCCAAAGCTGTTGAACGACCAGCCCAAAGTAAGCCCAAATGAACCGGTCCCAGCCCAAAAAGTAGCCCAAACTTTTAACACTGAACTAATGCAATCGTAGGCTGAAGCAAACATTTTAAAGCATAAATCAAATTTCTATTGTAAGCAAATATGCAAAACTCACAGTGCCTAGATTATTCATTGCATTACACACTAAAAATGGAAATAAACATGCAAAAATGGTCACTCACTTCTTATGATGAGCATCAAATTGGAACAAGTAGTAAATCTGGACTTGGTGAGAGATGTAAATCTTTGATTATGTGCTCAGCAGTCCTTCTTTGACAAACCTTTTGACATTGAAGCCTGTAGCAGCTACTTTATTTTCTTTTGTTTGGAGACAGAAAGATGAACATCGCTTTGATCAAGTTCACAGCAGTCCTTTTGACACCAGTTTTGGCATTGGAGCCCTTTGTAGCAGGCAGATCATTTTCCTTTGGTTGCAGACAGAAAGCAAGGGCAGTAGCCACTTCCTAGGCCGCAAGAGGCTTGTTTCAGAGTGCGAGGCATGCACTGGTAAGTAAACATGGCTGGTAAAGTGAAACTGCGAATGGTTCATTCAATCACATACGGTTTGATCCTTTCTAGGATTCACAGCTTTTGGCTGAACATCGCTTTCATCAACTTCACAGCAGTCCTTTTGACACCAGTTTTGGCATTGGAGCCCTTTGTAGGAGGCAGATCATTTTCCTTTGGTTGCAGACATTAGCTCCGTCATTAACCTATGATAATCAACACCCCCCCAAATGGATTCAAAGCACAGCCTTTGTTCTTCTCACTGCCTTTCAGATGCACGCGGTAGATAAAGGTGAAATGCAAGTAGCCGTCTAGCATTCCCAGTGTGTATCTGCAGTCTGCTCTACTACTGTTCTACTTTCTGGACTTTTCATTAAATGGGCAGAAGACCAACATTTCACTCATTTCCTGCCTCCTTCGGACGTACTCAGGCACTACCTCTACACTTGTTTTAGCGGGCTACCTCTACCCTGGACAGTGGAGGTCAACAGGGCCCTGCAGAAAAATACATCCTTGTGTGAGGTGAAAAAGGCTGTTTGTGTGAGGCGATAGACAGCCTTCTGCAAATTGCTACCAGAGGCCAGAACACAGTGACCAAACTCCGTGAACTTGAACTTAAATTATTGGTAAAGGCTAGTGTTTTGTGTCAAATGCAAGCAATGGCTACGCTGAGCAGAGCATGACTACAAGTGATGTCAATAATTTAGGCACTAAGATCACGAACAGAACCATGCAGTGAGGCTGAGCATTGACCATGTACCCTCATTTCGCTTAGCTCAGCCAATGAGACCACATTTGTGCTTGCACTGCCTGCAACTGGAGTGAAATAAATGAATAAATCAGCTGAGCACACAGCTCAAAGTGCATTAAAAAAAGTATGGGAACAGTGATGCTCCATAGCAGCAACACCGAACCAGCTTAAAGCCTAGGGAGCATATTCACAAGCCCCATGTGGCGCAAGTGCGTCACTTTTTCTGACGCACCGGTAGCGCATAGTGCAGACCCATATACACCAGGCCACGCATAGCCACTTTGCATGGCTTTTCATGGCTTCGTAGTTATTGTGCCTTACACTGTATCAGGGAGGCGTACCATGGGCATTGCGATGGGTGTTCCCAGACAACACCCATAGGTTTGACGCATTCCCAGATTTACAAGAATCTTTAAATCTGGGAGTGCATCAAAACTGTTCACCTCTCCAGGGGCAGCACACATAGAAATAGGAAAACGCCTCTTTGGGTTGTTTTTGTGCAGAAGTTGTCCTTCCTCCACAAAAGCAATCCTGCCAACAACGCAGACACCCTAGCGCCATGGTGCAAGGGTGCCTGTACTGACGCTATGCAGGGATTTCTGTACTAGTGCACGGGTAAAAGACAGAAATGTACCATATCTTGGAAATGCTGGGCATTCCTATTCTTTTGAACTGCCTTAGGGCAGCACAGCAGAAAGTCTTGCAGCGCTGCCCTACAGCAATTACTAGTAAATATGTCCCCAAGTACATTTGGCTGGATCAAGACTGTAGTACTTGTAAGAATACCTTTGTACCTCTATGTCACATATACCCTAGTATTTTATCGCTTCCTATAACCTGGTACATCTTACCTGCCCATTACTCTTGCCTATTGTTTCCTTTACCTCTTTCTTTGCAGTGTTTCTATCCTATTTCCTAGCGTATTACGTCATGTCTACTTAATTTCTCATTTTATTGAGAAAAAGAGTTTTCCTAGTCTTGGAGAATCACTAAAATGTAGTTTACACTGCTTTTAGTGGTCCAGTTGGTGTTCTCCAGTTTGACTTTTATTGTAAAATTAGTAATAGGGAAAACATCTACTTTGAAGAATTCACACAAAAAAATCCCAGCCACAGTACTTTGAGTTACTTGTACTTTTTATTTACGCATTAAATTATAGAGAAATGTATTCAGTGAACCGCAGAGATTTGTCAAATTATACTCTCAACTGATTTGCAATATATTCTTCTCACAGGTAAAGAGCTAATGCACCCTGTAGGTCCCTGAACAACAATAATGCTAGGTAGTTATTGTTCTTCAGCATTGCCAGGATGCTGCTGTTTCCCAATTTAATGGTTCTAAATTTATTAAGCCCAGAATGCAGTATTTGTTCTTTAAAACACCTGCCTTCAAAGAATGGTGGTGCTCAGCATCGTATTCCCCATAACATTCCCATCTGGCAGAACCAGACCTTCTCCACTTCTGCAAAGAACTGAAGACTTATCTTTTCAAGCAAGACCTCAAAGGGTAATTCTCCCTGCTGTTGGACTCACCAAAGACCACCATGTCCCCTAAACTCATGGCTCTAGTGTCCAGCCCTTACTTGTCATCTCTGCCAGTCCCACCACCCACCCAGGGGACCCACATCTGTCCCTGGGCGTCTAGCTTCCAATACCTTTATACTTCTCTAAACAGCGCCCCATTATTCTTTAGCCGGATGTGGGCAGTGCAAGAGTCATATCCAGTCCACCCACTGCGAGCGGGCCAAGAAGCTACCTTCCTTCACATCTGGAAGTGGAGAAATCATTTGAAATAGTTCTGGGGAGAAAAATGAATAAAAGGACTCTGGTACAATAGGTAAGGCACTATCCAAGTCTAGAAAGAAAATTAGTCAAGAATTAGTGGTGGGGGTGTTGCTATGACCAATCCCATTCAAGAGGATGTCACCTACTCAAGAGGACCAATCCTATTCATGAGGAATTTTCTACAGTAACTGTTAAACTCTCCTTTTTATACTCTGGAGTTAGCAAATCAAAGGCCACAATGGCAGACTTCCCATACATACCAACAACATGCAGATAATGGTAGCTTGGCTGTTGTCCATCACGTGTTGAACCGTAGAAACCTTCATCTTCAAACGTGATATTCCTTAATAAGAATGAGCCATTGCAGGATGGTTCCACGCGACCTCGGTATCGGCCATACACGTGGTCAGGGCATATGCAGTGATCTGAGTAAAGAACATCATGACTTTGTTGATCCTTCATCGCTCCAAAAAACTGCCATTCACAATAATGCTGAAAAGGTCCAACAGAGAAGGATGCTTTCTCCCCTCTGGTTCCATGAATTTCTTGGGTCAAACCTATAACACAATGTAAAAAAAAAGATTACTCAGTCTATAAATAGACAATAAAAAGGCAGGTCATTCCAGTTATTGCTAAGATCACAAGTCAATAATATAGTGGTGGGGATGTGAGTTATAGTTACTTCGGGTGCGAGTTATAGTAAATTGAAATAACTAACAGCAGAATTTATATGGTGCTTTCCATGTAAATTCTGATGCTAATTATTATATCCCTGTAATGCTTGATTTTTTTCAAGCAAGTTAGATATTTACCGCAAAAAGCAAAGGTTAAAGTAACATTACAATTAGTTGAATTTGCCAGTGACAACATTTACCAGATATAGTAAAGAGCTAACTACTGTATAACTTGCGCTCCCACCATGCATTGCTTATGACCTCAAATACGACATGTTCTATGGCATCACTCATGACATCTCAAATGACTGTATTGATCACATACACATTGCTCTTTAAAAGGGTATACCATTAGAGCTATGGAAGTAAGCGCAAAATAGCTCAGAATAATATGAAGCATCATTACTGCCATTATACTTACAGCCCCCATAGGTAATGCAAGCTTGTATTATGTACAACACTAACCCTATACCATAGACTTCCTTGGAAGCAGAGTTCACGTTAGCTATGATCCACAGATTAAAGGGTGTTCAATCTCAAGGAAAGCCAAGTTCCTGCAGATGCTGAAGCCCTCTTACAAAACTAACGCCTGCTATGGGCAGTCTTTACCCGTATCAAACCCCTGAACGTCACTGAACCTACACGGAGAAATGAAGCGGATGAAAGTAGAAAAGTGGGTACTGTGGCCATGGCAATTTTGTGAAATTTCACAAAACTACTGCGGTACAAGGCAATGACAAGTCATTATGCGACTGGCTGATGACTGCCTTTACAAAGGTTAAAGGTTGCCATGTTGTTTTCATCACATTTTGGCTGTGTTCTGGGTTAGGGGCTTATATATAGGTAAGTATTAGGTTTTAGAGATTTTCCCTACCTATTACCAGTTCAGCAAAGTGATGGAAAAAAAATATATATATATAGGTTTCTATATATATATATATATATATATATATATATATATATTGAAAATGTCACTTACCCAGTGTACATCTGTTCGTGGCATCAGTCGCAGTAGATTCGCATGTTCTGCAATAGCTCGCCATCTGGTGTTGGGCCGGAGTGTTACAAGTTGTTTTTCTTCGAAGAAGTCTTTCGAGTCACGGGACCGAGTGACTCCTCCTTTTGTCTCCATTGCGCATGGGCGTCGACTCCATCCTCGATTGTTTTTCCCCGCAGAGGGTGAGGTAGGAGTTGAATTGTAGTAATAGTGCCCATGCAATGGAGTGACTAAGTATGCACCTATTTAAGGTTGAGATGATACATATATAAATAATTGAAGGTAACTTCCAAACTGCTACAGGCTCCCGGGGAGGCGGGTGGGCACATGCGAATCTACTGCGACTGATGCCACGAACAGATGTACACTGGGTAAGTGACATTTTCAGTTCGATGGCATCTGTCGCTGTAGATACGCATGTTCTGCAATAGACTAGTAAGCAGTTATTTCCCCAAAAGCGGTGGATCAGCCTGTAGGAGTGGAAGTAGTCTGAAATAATGTCCTTAATACAGCTTGACCTACTGTGGCTTGTTGTGCGGATAACACGTCTACACAGTAGTGCTTGGTGAATGTGTGAGGCGTAGACCATGTGGCTGCCTTACATATTTCTTGCATTGGGATGTTTCCTAGAAAGGCCATGGTAGCACCTTTCTTTCTGGTTGAGTGTGCCCTTGGTGTAATGGGCAGCTGTCGTTTAGCTTTAAGGTAGCAGATTTGGATGCATTTAACTATCCATCTGGCTATACCTTGTTTTGAAATTGGGTTTCCTGCATGAGGTTTTTGAAATGCAATAAAGAGTTGTTTAGTCTTTCTGATGTTCTTTGTTCTGTCAATGTAATACATTAATGCTCTTTTGACATCTAATGTATGTAGTGCCCTTTCAGCTACGGTATCTGGCTGTGGAAAGAACACTGGAAGTTCCACTGTTTGATTTAGATGGAACGGTGAAATAACCTTTGGCAAAAATTTAGGATTGGTCCTTAGGACGACTTTATTTTTGTGTAGTTGTATAAAAGGTTCCTGTATAGTAAACGCCTGAATCTCGCTTACTCTTCTCAGGGAAGTAATGGCGATGAGAAATGCCACCTTCCAGGTTAGGAACTGTATGTCGTAGGAGTGCATGGGTTCAAAAGGTGGACCCATAAGTCTAGTTAGGACAACATTTAGGTTCCATGAAGGAACAGGTAGTGTTCTTGGTGGTATAATTCTCCTAAGGCCCTCCATGAATGCTTTAATGACTGGTATTTTATATAGGGAAGTTGAATAGGTAGTCTGCAGGTATGCAGATATTGCTGCAAGGTGAATCTTAATGGAAGAGAAAGCTAGGTTAGATTTTTGTAAGTGAAGCAAGTAACCCACTACATGTTCTGGAGTTGTGTGTAATGGTTGTATTTGATTAATATGGCAGTAGCAAACAAACCTCTTCCATTTACTTGCATAGCAGTGCCTGGTGGATGGCCTTCTTGCTTGTTTTATGACTTCCATACATTCTTGGGTAAGTTGTAAGTGCCCGAATTCTAGGATTTCAGGAGCCAGATTGCTAGATTCAGCGATGCTGGATCTGGGTGCCTGATCTTTTGGTTGTGCTGTGTCAACAGATCTGGCTTGTTGGGCAATTTGATGCAGGGTACCACTGATAGGTCTAGCAGCGTTGTGTACCAGGGTTGCCTTGCCCAAGTTGGTGCTATCAATATGAGTTTGAGTTTGCTTTGACTGAGTTTGTTTACCAGGTAAGGAAGGAGAGGGAGAGGAGGAAAAGCGTAAGCAAATATCCCTGACCAGTTCATCCATAGGGCATTGCCTTGGGATTGTTTGTGTGGGTATCTGGATGCGAAGTTTTGGCATTTTGCGTTCTCCCTTGTCGCAAACAAGTCTATCTGAGGTGTTCCCCAGAGTTTGAAATAAGTGTTCAGTATTTGGGGGTGAATTTCCCATTCGTGGACCTGTTGGTGATCTCGAGAGAGATTGTCTGCGAGTTGATTTTGTATCCCTGGTATAAACTGTGCAATTAGGCGAATTTGGTTGTGAATTGCCCAATGCCAAATTTTTTGTGCTAGCAGGCTTAACTGCGTGGAGTGCGTCCCTCCCTGCTTGTTTAGATAATACATTGTTGTCATGTTGTCTGTTTTGACGAGAATGTATTTGTGAACTATTATTGGTTGGAAAGCTTTTAGTGCTTGAAAAACTGCTAGAAGTTCTAGGTGATTGATATGCAGTTTTGTTTGATGTACGTTCCATTGTCCTTGTATGCTGTGTTGATTGAGGTGTGCTCCCCACCCTGTCATGGAAGCATCTGTTGTTATTACGTATTGTGGCACTGGGTCTTGGAAAGGCCGCCCCTTGTTTAAATTTATGTTGTTCCACCACAGAAGCGAGAGGTAAGTTTGGCGGTCTATTAACACCAGATCTAGAAGGTGACCCTGTGCTTGAGACCACTGTGATGCTAGGCATTGTTGTAAGGGCCTCATGTGCAGTCTTGCGTTTGGGACAATGGCTATGCATGATGACATCATGCCTAGGAGTTGTAATACCATCTTTGCCTGTATCTTTTGTGTTGGATACATGCGTTGTATGATGGTGTTGAAATTTTGAATTCTTTGTGGACTTGGAGTGGCTACTCCTTTTGATGTGTCTATTATGGCTCCCAGGTATTGTTGTACCTTGCGTGGCAGAATTTTGGATTTTGTGAAATTGACGGTGAACCCTAGTTTGAAGAGGGTTTGTATGATATGATTTGTGTGATTTGAGCACTCTATTAACGAATGGGCTTTGATTAGGCAGTCGTCTAGATATGGGAACACATGGATTTGCTGCCTTCTTATGTGTGCTGCGACCACTGCTAGACATTTGGTAAAGACTCTTGGTGCGGTTGTTAATCCGAAAGGCAGTACCTTGAATTGGTAATGTATTCCTTTGAATACAAACCTTAGGTATTTCCTGTGCGATGGGTGTATTGGTATATGGAAATAAGCATCCTTGAGGTCTAAAGTTGCCATGTAGTCGTGCAGTTTTAGTAATGGCAATACTTCTTGTAGTGTGACCATGTGGAAGTGGTCTGATTTGATGAAAGTGTTCACTACTCTGAGGTCTAGGATTGGTCTCAGCGTTTTGTCCTTCTTTGGTATCAGAAAGTACAGTGAGTAAACTCCTGTGTTTATTTGTGTGTTTGGCACTAATTCGATTGCATTCTTTTGCAATAGTGCCTGCACTTCTATCTCCAGGAGATTGGAATGGTGTGTTGTTAAATTTTGTGCTTTTGGTGGTATGTTTGGAGGGAATTGTAGAAATTCTATGCAATAACCATGTTGGATAATTGCTAGAACCCAAGTGTCTGTAGTGATTTCCTCCCATGCTTTGTAATGATGACCTATTCTTCCCCCCACTGGTGTTGTGTGGAGGGGGTGAGTGACATGTGAGTCATTGTTTAGTAGTAGGGGTTTTGGGGCTTTGAAATCTCCCTCTATTTCTAGGAAATTGCCCTCCTCTATATTGTCCCCGAAAACCTCCTCTATACTGTCCCTGGTAAGTGGACGGTGTTGCTTGTGAGGTGCTGGCTTGTGTGCTTTGACCCCGAAACCCCCCTCGAAAGGGCGTTTTACGGAATGTGCTGTAATTCCCTCTGCTCTGCGGGGAGTAGAGTGCGCCCATGGCTTTGGCAGTGTCTGTATCTTTTTTGAGTTTCTCAATCGCTGTGTCCACTTCTGGACCGAACAGTTCTTTTTCATTAAAAGGCATATTGAGAACTGCTTGTTGAATCTCTGGTTTAAATCCAGACGTTCGGAGCCATGCATGCCTTCTGATAGTTACAGATGTATTAATTGTCCGCGCAGCTGTATCTGCAGCGTCCATGGAGGAACGTATCTGGTTGTTGGAGATGGTCTGTCCCTCCTCAACCACTTGTTTTGCCCTATTTTGGAAGTCTTTGGGCAGATGTTCAATAAGATGTTGCATCTCGTCCCAGTGGGCTCTGTCATAGCGCGCAAGTAGTGCCTGGGAGTTCGCGATGCGCCACTGGTTTGCAGCTTGTGCTGCGACTCTCTTACCAGCTGCATCGAACTTGCGGCTTTCTTTATCTGGGGGTGGTGCATCTCCAGATGTGTGAGAGTTGGCCCTTTTCCTAGCTGCTCCTACAACAACAGAGTCTGGTGGCAGCTGTGTTGTGATGAAAACCGGGTCCGTAGGAGGCGGCTTATACTTTTTTTCCACCCTTGGTGTGATTGCCCTACTTTTGACCGGGTCCTTAAATATGTCTTTTGCGTGCCGGAGCATACCAGGGAGCATAGGCAGGCTTTGGTAGGAGCTGTGGGTGGAGGAGAGTGTGTTGAACAAGAAATCATCCTCGACCTGTTCTGAGTGGAGGCTTAAGTTGTGAAATTGTGCTGCTCTAGCCACCACCTGAGAGTACGCGGTGCTGTCTTCTGGTGGAGATGGTTTTGTAGGGTATGCCTCTGGGCTGTTATCTGACACTGGGGCGTCGTATAGGTCCCATGCGTCCTGGTCTTGGTCACCCTGGCTCATGGTGGTGTGAGCTGGGGAGTGTGATGGCGTTTGTGCTGGTGAAACGTTAATCACGGGCGGAGGAGAGGGTGGTGGTGTAACCCTTTTCACCACTTTTGGTTGTGGTGCTTGTTCCGTCTGGAACTCCAACCTTCTCTTTCTCCTGATGGGGGGAAGGGTGCTAATCTTTCCTGTCCCCTGCTGAATGAAGATACGCTTTTGCGTATGGTCCAAATCAGTTGCTTGTAGCTCTTCCTCAAACCTATGCTTTTGCATTTGGGAGGTTAGCGAGTGCTCTTCTGTGTAAGAGCCCGAAGCTGGGTCGCTTGCAGTCTGTTTCGGCATCGAAACTTTGTCTGTGTGTTTTTTCGGCTCCGAGGTGACTTTTTTCCTTTTCGGGGCCGAAACCTCTCGGCGTCGATCTGTTTCGGTGCCGCTGTCTCGGCGTCGAGCCGTGTCCACACCGGCATCTCGGTGTCGAGGCTTGTCTCCAGCACTTTCTCGGTCCCGAGAAGGCTGCGTGCCGGTGTCTCGACCGGAGTCGGACGATCTCGGCACTGTTTGGGCCTTTTTCGGTGCCGACGGTCGGTCACCGAATTTATGGGTCGAGCCATGGCCTGGTGGCAGTGGCGTCCCCTGGGCCTTGTAAATGTTTCTTTGTGTGGTTTTCGACGTCTTACTCACGGTTTGTGTATCGTCGAATCCTTCGGAGTCTGAGTCTTGGATCGAGAAGGTACCTTCCTCTTCCTGTTCCTCGAACTCCCGTTGGGCTGTCGGTGCGGACGCCATTTGAAGTCTTCTGGCTCGACGGTCTCGGAGTGTTTTTCGGGACCGGAACGCACGACAGGCCTCGCAGGTGTCTTCGCTGTGCTCAGGTGACAGGCACAGGTTGCAGACCAAGTGTTGGTCTGTGTAGGGGTATTTATTGTGGCATTTGGGGCAGAAACGGAACGGGGTCCGTTCCATCGGCGTTCCTCAGCACGCGGTCGGGCCGACCAGGCCCCGACGGAGGATCGAAAAACTACCCCGAAGGGCACCGGAGCTCTTCGATCTTCGATGCGGTGTTGAATCTAAGTACGCCGATCCCGAACGCAACAATACCGACGAAAATCTTCCGAAATTAACTATTATTTTCCGTTCCGAAACTCGGAGCGACAGGGACACGTCCGAACCCGATGGCGGAAAAAAAACAATCGAGGATGGAGTCGACGCCCATGCGCAATGGAGACAAAAGGAGGAGTCACTCGGTCCCGTGACTCGAAAGACTTCTTCGAAGAAAAACAACTTGTAACACTCCGGCCCAACACCAGATGGCGAGCTATTGCAGAACATGCGTATCTACAGCGACAGATGCCATCGAACATATATATATATTTAATTACAGAGTACCGCAGTACTACCCAGGAAGTACTGCAGTACTTAACTTTTTTTTAAAATATATGTTAAAAAAAAAATGTAAAAACACTGTAAGACTATTTCACACATATAGGGCCTCATTACAACTTTGGAAGTCGTTTGGGAAGACCGCTGCAGTGGCGGTCTCCAAAAGACCGTCAAGTTGGCGGTAATCCAGCGGCCGCATTACGACTCACAATGTGAAGACCGCCAAAAATCAGAAACTGCCAGGACACTGGAGGGCAGAAAAGAGGCAGTCACACCACCAGCACCGCCAGCCCGACAAAAATCCACAACGAGCCACAAATCACCACAGCGGTTCTTCCATGGTGGAAAACCATTGGTGGTGCGAACCTCGGCGGTCTCAACTCACATCAGTCAGAATACAACATACCACTGGATAGTTTGGATATTCCACACTTGACACACATCCACACACCCAACACCTACTCACTGCACTATATAACACACCCCTACACAACCCACAATCGAAAAACCATTCAGATACAGAGAGAAGGCCAAAACATAGAAATAGCACTCTTACACTGTAGGTACACATACATATTTCACTCAGCACACACCCCACATCAACACAACTATCACATAACACACCTAAATAGCACACACAATCCGCAACTATCATCTCTAACCCCCATCGCAGCACCCACACCTCACCATTTACCCATATTACACTCAACACCCCCACACACCCTCTACACAACCACTACCATGTCCCCACAAAAACACCCACGTTTCACAGATGACGAATTGAGGGTCATGGTGGATGAAATTGTCGGGGAAGAGCCACAACTGTTCGGAGCACAGGTCCAACAAACATTGATTGCCAGGAAAATGGAGTTGTGGCAAAGGATAGTCGACAGGGTCAATTTGGTAGGCAGTCATACACACACAAGAGACGACATCAGGAAGAGGTGGAATGACCTATGTGGGAAGGGGTGTGTGTGGGGGGGTGGGACGGTCCATTCCATGGCATCCAGGCACCAGATAGCCATGCAACTGACGATGGGCCCCCTCCTCCTTCTCCACAGTTCACATCATGGGAGGAGAAGGTCATGGACATACTGCACCCTGAGGGCCTGACTGGAATACCTGGTGGACTTAAGTCTGGTAAGTACCCAAAACATTCATATCACATGACTGTCTAGTCCTGCATGCTTTCTCACCACCCAACTCCTCCCTAATTAACTAATTGTACCACTACACCTCTCACCTAATCATCTAATGCCCCTCTCTTGCCCCTCTCTCTCCACTCAGCCCATCTGCCTCACAGCCCTTGGCAATGGCACGCTAACTACAGGCTAATCAGATCACTACGACTCCCAGAATGCACTAACCCATCATTGTGAAAACCTGGATTGTGCACATCACATTTCATGCATGTATGACTAATGTACTAGCTACACCAATTAAATTGTTATACTGAGGACCAGTACATAGCAACAACAGCAATGCAATCACACACTCGCAATAGCAACCAAAGCAAAACACAGCTACAGCTCAGTTACCATTCCCAATGGCCACAGGTCCCAAACCTGAAATAGACAGACCTGGTTTGGAAAGTAAGATGGCAGACTCCATGCACATGCACAACATCTAGCTACAGGACATTTTCCCCTGCGTACTCACATATTGTGTACCCACTAGGACACCATGGTGCATCCTGCAGCTCAAATGTGAGACAACTAGCAAGTCTGACTATTCACTAGTTAACAGAGCTGAACAGTCATGTCATATATAAGACATACTCAGATTGCAACTGCACAAAAACCCAAATAGTATGACAGCTCACAACATGGATTAAGTAAAACAAGTCACAGATCTGTATGTACAACCAAGGTATGCTGTGCTGCATCTGTCAATGTCATTGCAGGGAATCATGTAAAGCCACTGTCTGCAACTCACAAATAAGGAACCAAACACACATCCTAACCTGAACCCTGTATCTCACTCCCTCCACAGGTAACCCTTCCATTGCCACCATTTAGAGGATACCTGAGACTGTCAGTCTTCCTAAGGATGAAGGCCCCAGTGAGGAAAACACACCTAGATGTCTGGACACTGATGAACAACCTGGCCCATCTGGGACACCTGGTCAGTCTACGACTCTCAGCCTCAGCCGGCCCACCTCAACCCCTCCCACCCCCGTTGAATTGACATCACAGGCAACCATTCGCCCCCAAACCTGTGTCCCAAAGACTGTTCAATCTATTGTGTGCCCCACATTACAGGGACCTGAGTCTACCCTTGATACCCCCCTGACAATGATGGACCTGCAACTACTGGGAGTGGCCAACAGGCACGTGGGGGTAAGGTGTGTGGGAGAGAATGCTGTGGGCCAGAGGATGGTGCCTCAAAGACAGGATGGGCCAAATTATCACAATGTTGGGGGGAAATCAAAGGCTGCAGAGGGAACACCACCAGGAAGTCATGCGACAGTGACAGGTACAAAATGCCAACATGACTACCATTGCAGGGTTGCTGAGGAACATCAATATCACCGTCATGACCTTCTCCACACAACATCAGGCCCCTTTCGCTATCAATGTTACATCTGCCCCTTCTATATCTGCGGCAGATGGTGAAATGGAGGCCCAGCCAGGGGAAGGACATGCCTCAGACACCCCTCCCTCTGTAGCTGAAGAAAACCGCTCCCCCCATCCCCACAAACGTGGACGTCCACCCAGCCATCCAGCTGGAGTAGATGCCAAGACCAAACCCACTGCCAGGAAGTTAACCACTCCTGATTTGTCACCCTTGTGTGCCACACAAACACCCTGCTGACTGTTTTGACACCAAACTCCATTTCCTCATGGTACAAGGACACAGGACCCGTGTAACCAACTGGAGTAGCAGCTACCCTGAGGAACACAACCATGACTTTACTCATCACATATTTTCATTTTTACTTACTTTAATTTTTCCAGGTACTCTCTTTATATGCACAATACATCACACTTAAACACAGCAACTCTGTATGTGTCCTTTATAATACATGTAAAGTAGTTATGCTTATCAACTGTGGTCTGCTCATGCCCCCCTGTATCCAATTGCCAGTGTAATGGTCCTCAGACGGAGGCACCCTCATCAGAGGTCACATAATCACTGAAATGTCATAGGACAGATGTCAGAGAGGTTGAAATCCAGGTCAACACAATTGCACAGTGTGAGAAAGTAGCCTCTTTCTAGCATGGTGACCCCCATTTTTGGCCTGTTGGTCACTGTGTTTGACTGTCTCACTGGGACCCTGCTAACCAGGACCCCAGTGCTTATGCTCTCTTCCCTTCAAATTTGGTTGTTGGATACTGCTAACACAGTATTCCACTCATAATTGGCATACTGATGTCCCTTTATAAGTCCCTAGTATATGGTAGCTAGGTACACAGGGCATTGGGGTTCCAGGGGATCCCCATGGGCTGCAGCATTACTTTTGCAAAGGCTTCTGCAGGATTGCCATTGCAGCCTGTGTGAAATGGTGCATCACCCTTTCACTGCCATTTACACTGCACCAGGTCACTTATAAGTCACCAATATACCAGGCCTTCCAACCCTGAAGGCTGGGTGCAGAGTACCTGTGTGTGAGGGCACCCCTGCACTAGCAGAGGTGCTCTCACATTGTCCAGGACCATTCTCCCAGACTACGTTAGTGCGGGGATCCCATTTTACGCTTGCACTAGACATTGGTCAATACCTATGTCCAGCTTCACAATGGTAACTCCGAATATGGCCATGTGAGGTGTCTAACACCTGGGAATTTTACCCAAATACTGATTCTAATATTGGTTTTACAATTCCATGCACTTTGGGGGGTCCACAATGGACCCCCAGTACTGCCAT
The DNA here is from genome assembly GCF_031143425.1 of Pleurodeles waltl. Lineage (NCBI taxonomy): Eukaryota > Metazoa > Chordata > Amphibia > Caudata > Salamandridae > Pleurodeles > Pleurodeles waltl. The sequence continues at coordinate 414,974 of NW_027150394.1, forward strand.
ACCAGCCTTCTGAGGTTTTTCAGCAGCCCCTGCTGCTACCATCTCACGGACAGGTTTCTGCCCTCCTGTTGCTCAAGCAGCTCGAGCTCAGGAAGGCAGAACAAAGCATTTATTTTGGGAGAAGGGTGTTACACCCTCTCCCTTTGGATATAGGTGTTACAGGCATGGGAAGGGTAACCTCCTTCCAGAGCCTCTGGAAATGCTTTCAAGGGCACAGATGGTGCCCTCCTTGCATAATCCAGCCTACACCAGTTCGGGGACCCGCAGTCCCTGCTCTGGCACGAAACTGGACAAAGGAAAGGGGAGTGACCACTCCTCTATCCATCACCACCCCAGGGGTGGTGCTCAGAGCTCCTCCAGAGGGACCCTGGAGATTGCCATCTTGGATTCCAAGTTGGCAGGGCACTCTGGGAGCATCTGAGTGGCCAGTTCCATCAGGTGACGTCAGAGCCCTCCCCTGATAGGTGCTTACCTGTGTAGCTGACCAATCCCCCTTTCTGGGCTATTTAGAGTCTCTCTACTGGGTGCTTCCCCAGATTAGGATTGCAAGACTCCAGTAGGAATCCTCTGCATCCTTTACTTCACCTTCTACCAACGAAACTGCATCTGGACCCTCCAGGAACTCTACAAACTGCCACAAAGAAGCAAAGACGTCTTCTGCAACATTGTATCTTCAGCTCCTGCCAGCAACTGCAACTGTTTCCAGGTTGTGCATCCTGAGAGGACAGCCTGCCTTCAGCCTGCACCAGAAGAAGTGAAGGAATCTCCCCTGAAGTGAAGAAGTCAGTTCCCTGCTGCAGCAGGCACCCCGCTGCAGTGGGTCCCCTCTCCTGATGAAGAGCGTGGATTCAGCAACACTGGTGGTGGACTGAAGTGACCCAGACTGTCCCCAGGTCCAGCTGTCCAACTTTGGTGGAGCTAAGAGCTTGCCTCCAAACACAAGACCGTAGTCCTGTGCACCACATGATTTGCAGTTGCCAAGGCTTCTGTGAGACCTTCCATGATGTTCATCATGCACAGCACAGCTCAGGCCTCCCCACACTCCTTCCTGCGACGCACAGCTTCGAGTGGTTCTCTGGTGGCATGGGATCCCTTTGTGTTGTGCTGCGTGGGCCTCCATTTGAACCTTCTTTGTCCCTGTGCTGTGGGACTCCTGTGCGTGCTGCCTGGTCTTCTGGGGGCTGTCTGTGTTGCTGAGGGCCCCCTCTGCCTCCCCCTCCTGGGTAGAGGCCTCCAGGTCCCTCCTGGTCCCGGGCAGCGCCATTTTCTGCTAACCGCGAGCTTTGCATGTGCCAAGGTTTGTTGGTGGAATCCAGCAACGCAAACCAGACTGCAATCTTCCATCCAGCGTCGGATATCATCTGCATCAACCAGGAACCCACATCAATCTTCTTTGGTGCAGTACTGACTGTTCTTCACCAGTGGTTCTTCTTTTGTACCTTCATCTGGGTTTGCAGAGGCTTGTGTTCTCCCTGGACTCTTCAGTGCTTCTTGGACTTGGTCTCCTTCTTCCACAGGTCTTCAGGTCCAGGAATCCATTGTTGGTGTCTTGCAGTCTCTTCTGGTTCTTGCATAATATTCTATCATGTGTTCTACTAAACTTATTGTGATTTACTCCTGCTTTCCTGGGCTCTTCGGTGGGTTCTATTATTGACCTTTGGCATTTACTTACACTCCCAGCGCCCCTCTACACACTACACTTGCCTAGGCGGGAAACTGACTTTGCATTCCACTATTTTAGTATATGGATTGTGTTCCCCCAGGCCCATTGCCCTATTCTGGTTCTTGCATAATATTCTATCATGTGTTCTACTAAACTTATTGTGATTTACTCCTGCTTTCCTGGGCTCTTGGGTGGGTTCTATTATTGACCTTTGGCATTTACTTACACTCCCAGCGCCCCTCTACACACTACACTTGCCTAGGCGGGAAACTGACTTTGCATTCCACTATTTTAGTATATGGATTGTGTTCCCCCAGGCCCATTGCAACCTATTGTGATTTTCACTATTTGCACTGTTTTCCAACGGTTTTACAGCTATTACTACATTCTAGTATATATACTGTGTATATTACTTACCTCCTAAGGGAGTATAGTCTCTAAGGTATATTTGGCATTTGTGTCACCAAAATAAAGTACCTTTATTTTTGTAACACTGAGTGTTTTTTTGCATGTGTGTGAGTACTGTGTGACTACAGTGGTTTTGCAAGAGCTTTGCATGTCTCCTAGATAAGCCTTGGGTGCTCATCCACAGCTACTTCTAGACAGCCTGGCTTCTAGGCACTGCCTACACTACACTAATACGGGATAACTGGACCTGGTATAAGGTGTAAGTACCGTAGGTACCCACTACAAAGCAGGACAGCCTTCTACATACAGTCACTTTTCCAATCTGCAAATACAGCATAGCAGAGAACCATCAGTGGCAGTGCCGGCTGTGGTTTGGCTGTATTCTGTTGTGAATACCGCCATGGTCATAATTTGGCGGTCTTCTCCACCAGCTGTTGGTGGTACGACCCCCACCGCCAACATGGCGGTCCTGAGTCTGCCAAAGTCGTAATGACCCCATAGTGCACCAAAATGTATTTAAAATTCTTTACAAGTTTAATTCTTAAAAAAAAAAAGTCTACGCACTAATACCTAGAAATTACAGCGCTACTTAAAAAAACAATTTTAATGCACCAAAAAAAAGAAAAAATAAACTTTTCTTGCTAGGTACTAGCGCCGTACAGAAATGTACCTACCTACTATCACTTTAATAAAGTGGTAACGGGTAAGGAACAACAATTAAACCTACTACTTAACTTTATTTAAGGCCCTTACCCAGAACACAGCTAAAGTGCAGCAAAAAGAATGTGACCGCTGTTTAATTTTGTAAATGCTGACATTAGCCAGTTATATAATGCCTTGCGATCTGCATGGACCAAAGTATACTGCAAAGTTACAGCAGCATACTGTGGCACAATATATCACAAAAGGACAGATTTATCATTGTATTGCGTTACCCTTGTGTAACGCATGGTGTTGAAATCAATTTAATTGCAAGGCACAGTGACCATGTGTCACTCTGTGTTTTTTGATGAATCTGGAGAATGCAAGGCAGCACAAGTTGCTGCCTTGTGTTACTCTGCACACCATATTCTACACTCCTGCAAAAGTTACTCTACATCCTTTCAGGCATTTTCACAGCACATTACTTTAAAATACACTCTACAACATGACACCACTCCACTGTACGTCATGACAGTCCACTGTACACCACAGCACTACTGTGCATGGCATGACACTCCACTGTATAATAATCCGCTCTACAACACGCAACTCCACTCTATGACAGTCCACTCTGCTCTATATCACTACATGCCACTACACTCTACAACACGCTACTCCACTGTAAGCTATTCCACTCTCTGCCACTTCAATCTACACAGCTGTACTCTATGGTACTCTACTACAGCCACTGCACTCTACGCCACTCCACTGTATACCACTCCACTTAATGCTATTGCAGTGTACACCACTCAGTTCCACTCCACAACACGCCACTCCACTGTATGCCACTCTGATCTACATTATCCATTTGTACACCACTTCACTCTACTCCACTCCAGTCTATGGCACTCCACTCTCCAGTCTATTCCACTCCACTCTACTGTACACCACTGCCCTGTACTCCACTCCAGTCTATGCAACTACACTCTACTCCATTCCACTCTACTCCACTTCATTCTACAGTATTCCTCTGTACGCCAGTCCACACTACGCCATTTCACTCTACACAACTGCAGCTCCACTCTATGCTATTCCTCTGTACAAGACTCCACTCCACTGTATGCTATTCCACTGTACACCATTCCAAAGTAATATACGACACTACTCAACTCTATGCTACTGCAATGTATACCAGTCCAATGTATATTGTTTCACTGCACTCTATGACGTGTCACTCCATGCTACGCCACTGCACTTCTCTACAACACGCTACTCCAATTTATGACACTTTACTTAATCATATACTAGACCACTCTACTGTATCATGTTACTCTACACCACTCCACTGAACAATACTTTACCCCATAGTACACCAGGGGACAACACTCCAGTCTACGACGTCACTCTATGCACCTCCAATCTATGACCATCCACTGTACACCAATCCACTCTACTCCACTCTAATCTAATCTATTCCACGGTACGCCATTTCACTTTATGCCACTCCACTGTATGCAACGCCACTCTACGTCACCCCACTTTACACCCCTACACCCTAGTCTACATTCTGTAACTCCACTCAGCGTCACTCCACTTTATGCCACTCCACTGTACGCCACTAAAATCTACTCTATTCCAGTATATGCCACTAGATGCCAAAACACTGTACGCCAGTACATCTACGCTTGACAATCTACACCACACTACTGTACAATGTAACACTCTACAACACAACACTGTACCACACTGAACTCTACACCACTCCAGTCTATGCCACTGCAGTCTATTCTGCTCTATGACACTACTCCACTGTGCGATAGTTTCTGCTCCTCCAGTTTACCAAACTCTACTCCGCTGTAGCTCACTCCATTTTACAACACTGTACTCCAGCCTATGTCACTGTACAACACTCTAGTACACTATGCCACTGCACGAAGTTCTACTCCAGGCAACTCCCTCTATGCCACTCCACCCCAATTGACACCAATCTACTCTATGATACAGTACTCCAGTCTACTTCACTCTACGCAACTCCACACCTCTGTGCCTCTTGACTCTACAACACTATTCTAGTCTACTCTACCATACAGTACACTAGAGTGTAGTACAGTAAGTCACTCCATTCTACAACACTGTAATCCATCCTTGCCACTCCACTGTATTCTTCCCTCTGGCAGTTTCAACACTCGACACTACTCCACTGTACCACACTCCATTTTATAACACTCTATGCTACGCTGCTCCATTCTACTCCAAGGCATTCTACTGTACGATACAGCATTCCACTCTGACGCTTCACTCCACACTACATTACTCCACTGACATTTTACCCCATTTTAGAAGCTCTGCTCTATGACCCTGTATTACACTCTAAACCACTGTGAGACACTCTTCTACAATGTGTGCCCCTACACTCCACTGTACAACAGTCTACTCCACTCTGGCACTGTATGACACTGTACTCCACTGTATGCCATCCTGAAACACTCTACTCCATTCTAGAACACACTATGCAACTACCTCTATGCATCTACACCCAACTCTACTCTAACACACTACTCAACTGTACTCTACCACTCCAATGCACGCCTCTCCACTCTACTACTCTATACCACTCAACTCTGACACTACCACGCAATTCTACCACACACTAGAACCCTCAACTGAACACCACTCCACTCTATTCCACTCTACTTCACCCTATGACATGTTCCAAAACTCTACGATTTGCCACTTCACTCTACCTCACCCCACTCTATGGTTCTACTGTACGATACAGAATTCCACTCTATGCCACTCCACCCCACTTTACTGCACTCTACTCTATCGCGCACTACCCTATGCTACTGTACTCCACTCAACTCCGTGTCAACCAACTCTATGCTACTCCCCTCTACCACACGGTACTGCACTCTACTCAACGCCATGACACTCCACAACACTCTAAGCCACTCTGTGGCACTCCTCTCCACTACACTGTATAGTACTTTCCAGCACTCTATGACACGCCAGTCCACTCCACTGATTGCCGTACCACTCCACAACACTTTACTCTACTTAATGCTACACAAGACCACTCTACAACATAACACTACACTCTATGACACTTTAATCCACTCTAAGCTAATCAATTCCAGTCAACTACACCTCACTCTCCTTCACTACATGATATCTTGCCGCACTCCACACCGCTCCACTCTACCACTCTCCTACACTCTTCGCAACTTCACGCTACAAAACTACTACTCAATGGCACTCTGCGACACTGTACTACATTCTATCCGCATAGACTCCACTTTGACTTTCTACTCCAATCCATCCCACTACACTCCATTGTACAACACTCTACAAGTCTTTCCAACACACCACTCCACAGAGATGTATGAGATGGTACTCCACTATATTAAACTTTACTTCACTATACACTACACCACTCCATTGTAGTCCACTCTACAACACTTCTCCACTGTACCGTACAACACTCTACTTGACAAAGGACTCTACGATTTGAAACACATTTTTATTAAAAATAAAAAAGAACAAAAAAGAACAAAAAAACTGAACAAAAAAAACGAAAAGTCAAAGGAAAAAAAAAAAACAAAAAAAAAACACCAAGGTGAAAGCTGTCTGGTCATCGAGTCGAAAACTGTGTAAGAAGGTTTACTATTTAAATTAACGTGAAACCAGGGCTTAAATTATACATATAACTTGTAACTATAACATTAAAATGTCTAATGTTTGTATAGAAAAGAAAAAAAAAAAGTTTGCCTAAATAAGTTTCAAAAGTATATATGTGTAGAGTTATGAATAGTAAATCTACATAGTATCTACACTTTTTGTAGCCTATATTTAGACTTCAATATTTTTACAGATGGATATTTTGTTCACGATATTCTTGTACAACACTCCCCTGCAGAGATAGATGCCAGCAGGGCCGGCTTTAGCGCTGGTGGCGCCCTGTGCAACAGTCTTTTTCCCCCCTCCACCCCATGACCACCTCCTCGGATTCTTTCACTACCACCCGGCAAATGTGCCCCTCATCTCTCCATAGCCCCCCTTTCACATACATTCATTTGTTTTAAAGAGCTAGCTTTACTCATCCACTCAGCTATCCACATAAAATATAGATCTGTTCTTTGAAGCAGGCATATTAACCCTCTGCGCTACTCGCAAGTCAAAACTGCCACTAAGCAAAATCTCTCTCCCTAGTAGGAACGGTATTCACAAGAGGTATCCCCTAGCAACAGCCTGTCTGCCCATGGTCGGACTGGGGCATAAAAAAAAGGCCCGGGCATCAAACTAAGGTGGCCCCAATCAGTAAACTAATCGGATAGCTAAAAAAAAGTAGCCCATATTTTCAAATTGCTACAGTTTTGAACTTGTAAATACACTCTGCACCATGTGTTTTGCTAGGCACAGAAGGCTGCATGAATTTATGCTTACTGCAGGGAATGTTTTTGGTAATATGAGGGAAATCAACAGTAAAAACCGTTCCAGCAGGCCTGGCCAACAAACAGACCCCCATACTGACCTGTCAAAGCAGCCCTTCTGGTGCTGACGGATTGCCTTTTAGGCTAGTCCAACCCTGTGCCTGCCCTATTTAGAGAGTGAAATGTAGCCGGAGTGAGGCACTGCAGAGCCAGAGTTCGACGTGAACCACACATGTAAGTCTTTAAACCTGGTCTTGCACAAAAGGTGTGATTCTGTGTGAAGGCGATGATAGAGGTTTTAATTGGTTGAATGAACTATTTGATTAATAGTTACTTCAATCTTACCAAGTACTTAAGAGGCCTAAATTTAAGTGGGACTGAAATGCATCGACAATACTTTTGGAGGAGTGGTTGAAATTTCAAAGGCTACACAACAATATGGACGGCTATACAAAACTTTTCAGGCAGGATTGCCCACCAATGTGATACCATTTAAGGACTACGTCCATGTGGATGGTGCATGAAAGGAGGAGTGCATCCACACTTTGCTAGTACATAAGGAAGACTGAAGGCAAGTTATATTGAGTTTTAGTTGTTTTGTGTTGGAATTATTTTATTTTCTCTTTACTTTTAAAAAACACTCCAGGTACTTTGTATGAGGAGTGAGGAATTCTACAACATAATGAAGTGAATAAAATGTTTGATACAAATTATACTGATGTCCCGGTGATAAATTAAAGTTTCACTAGATACCATGTTAATGTCTGAGCCAGGGTGAAGGAGCACAGAAACTGCCTAGGATGATAATGACACTTGCAGAGGAGCTGCCCTAAGTAATGCATACCTGTAGAGGGTATAAAGAATATGCACTATAACTCGTGCTCTCGCCATGCACTGCTAATTAACCTACATATCACACCAGCAATGACATCATTGATAATATCACTGCAACAACATTATTGATGAGAAAACTGTGCACGGCGGGCGTGAGTTATTGTTACCTTAAGGCATGAGTTAAAGTTTGAGAAAAATAACTGTAACTGGTAAATTTCTATGGTTTTGTGTGTGTAAAATCTGAAACTAGTTACAACCTCTCTATAAACTTTTTAGTGAATATATATTATATATTTATAAATCAGCTTAATACATCTAAAAAGGTTACAGGGAAGTTATAGTTAGGTTCTGAATTTACTCGTACAAACCCTTAGAAATTCAACAGCTATAGTTCAAGTTATTTCAAGTAACTATAACTTGCACCCTAAGGTAACTTGGACCTTGGACATTCAAGAATTTTGTGTATGGTGAAGAAAAATCATTTTAAAACCATAATAAGACCCTAAAACACCCCTATATCACACCCCTGGGTCAGGGTACCTCCACCCTCACCCCTTATTTCTATTTCCAGCCCTGTGAACCCACTCCGATAAAAAATAAAGGTGGGCGCAACATTCTATTCAGGTTGTGGCCAGCCAGTTACAGCGCTTCTTTATGCGTATGCAGTTGCGATATAGTTGCGAAGGATCCGCGGCCCTAGTTATACAAATGTATTTTCCCTTTGATATCTCCAAAACTACTGAACAGATTTCCACCAAATAAGCTAAAGCATGATATACATACCGAAAGCTACCTTTCTGCCAAATTTGGTGTAATTCCGTCCAGCGGTTAGGGCTGTAGTTGTGTCCAAAGGTCCTAAAGGAATTAACACGGGAAACGCACTGTTTCTTTACCCCGCTTCTTCTCAGTCCTCACTGGAGGGATCATCCTGGAACTTTCCATGTGCAACAAGAATCACCTGGACACTTTTGTTGCAAAGTTTCGAGAAGATTCGTCAAATCGTGCCAAAGATATAGGCAAGTCAAAAAACACTTTCTATGGAAAGATGGTCCTAAGTATAACTACCTAGGGGTAACCACCAGTAGGATATATATCACCTATGCTTGCCGGTAGTTAAAGTTAGGGCCTAGTTGTCTGTCAAAACACTTTTTCCCCCATGCAATTTCCATAGGGATTTTTAAACATGACTACAGCCCAAACCGTTGGACGGAATGACATCAGATTTGGCAGAAAGCTAGATTTTTGTCCAGAAAGCATGCTTTTTGTTATTTGGTGTAAATCGGTTCAGTAGTTTGAGATATTAAAGGGAAAAAAAATTGCATACCTGTGCAGAGCCTAAGCACAAAACTCATGGTGAGATCTGATTGGCTGTCAGCACTGCAACCAGGAAGTGCTGGCTGTCAGCCATATTGCAGCCAATATATATGATGGCATTCATTGAAATGCATTGTAGTAAATGGCAGGTTTTGAGGGTCACAAAAAAAAGGAGAACGTATAAAGGATCATAACAAATTGCAGTTACACTATAAGTCATTTGTTAATAATACCATACTAATTGTGGTGTGTTCTAAGGTGATTTTACCCTGCTGGGATTTCTTGAGAGAAAACATATTTCTCATAGTGGTTATGGAAGGTGCTCCAGGATCTAAAATGAAAATGTTTTCTGTAAATGGACACTATCCTTCTCAGCCATTTGAGAATGACGTCTGACATTCTCAATAAAACATGTACTTCCACTAGGAGCAGCCTATCAGTTAATTCCCTTGTGTTCTACTGCAGCCTCCCATAAGTAACAGTCTTACTTACGGCAAAAGTGTGGCGCACCTGAAGCCATCTTGATTGAATCAAACTGCTAAAAGATTAAACTCTATTTTGCAAATTAAAATATTTAATTTAGAAAGGACCAAATCAGAGGGTTCAGGTTAATTTGGTCATAGAAATCATGGTTAGTGCTGTAGAAAGAAAAATTAGGACACATTTTAAGTGAGTTCTAAAATACCTTCCTCTTATTTTTCATTAAAACATTCTGACATGCAGACTGAACCATGCACTTTCAACACCAGCAGCAGACTATCAGTTAATTCCCTGGTGATCAGCAACTTCACTACAGTGTTCTAATAAGCAACTAGAATGCTAACATTCTGACTTTGTACCAAGAGTGTGGCACATCTGAACGCCATCTTGATGGAATTGCAGTGGAAAACTGAAAGCATTTTCTGAGGATACTTCAGTAAATGAGGAAATTAGGGAGCTTCATTACAAATAAGCCTCCCAAGAAGGCCACCAGAGAAAAGAAAAAGCCCAAATTGTGTACAATTATCACCCAAATGTTGCCCAATGACAGAAGTGTGCAAAGCACTTAACTTTTTTTAGTTTTGTGCAGTTTTATATAGGGCAGACTTGGCCAGAAGGCATTGTAGTGCTTTTCATGAGCATCAGTTGCATTACAAAGGGACACATTCATTTTGGTTTTAGGCATAGGATAATTAAGTGAGTTTGCCCAGAATCAGAGCCTCTCAAGCTGATGCCAAAACTCAAGCCTGGTTCCCCAATTGTAAAGTCTGCAGCTCTGGCTGTAACGCTACATTCTCTCCCCTCAGTGTAACATATAATAAACTGATCAACTGGATAAAAAAAAACCCACAGCAATAGAAAATAACTTAAAAGTGCTCTTTCGCTAGTTGAGAACTCAGAAACTATCTCCTTATTTTGTTTTTTAAAGCACTAACCGTAATTGTTATGGGAATAAGGCTACTTTTTATCATTTCTAAAGGAAATGCTTTAGGTTTTACACTTTTGATTACATCAAGATGACGTCAGGGGTGCCATACTTTTGTATTAAATATAGAATTTTAGCAATCTAGTTGTTCATTGGAATACTCTGGGAAGGCAGAGGAGAGGGGCACAGACTCTGATAATTGAGGGCAGGGAGGAGGCTGCAGAGGCAACAAGTTGACCCCCCTGGGCTGGCGGGAGGGGCAGTGGCAGCACAACAGACCATGGAGGGTAAGGGAAAGGGGAGCAACAAACCAAGCATGCAGGACATGCAAGAGAGCCTGTGGCAATATCACAGACCATTGAGGGCAGAAGGAAGAGGCAGAGGCAGTGCAAGCATACCTGCTGAAGGAGGCTGGCCTGGTTTGTAGTGGGTACCTTGGGTACTTACACCTTCTACCAGGTCCAGTCATCCCTTATTAGTGAATGTAGTAGTCTTCTAGCAGCTTAGGCTGATAGAGGTAGCTGTATCAGAGCAGCTTAGGCTGAATTAGGAAAAATGCAAAGCTCATGCAATACCACTTATAGTTACACAGTACTTATACACAAGTAAAGACAATACTCAGTCTTACCAAAAATAAAGGTAGTTTATTTTAGTGACACAAGGCCAAAAATATTTTAGAGGCAATACTACTTTTGAAGGTAAGTATTATACACAATATATACACTAGACACCCAAATAAGGTAAGTAATTAGACATAGGATAGTGCAAACAATAGCAAATACTATAGAATGCAATAGGAGAAAATAGGTCTAGGGGCAACACAAACCATATACTAAGAAAGTGGAATGTGAATAACAGATTCCCCGCTAACAAATGTAGTGTGTAGAGAATCACTGGGAGAGTAAGAATACCACAAAGGTGAGTAGAATACCCCACCCCAGAGCTCAGGAAAGTAGGATAAAGTACTGCAGGTTTCTTTAGGACACACTACAAGTCGTGATAAGAGTTATTGCAAGAACCAAGCAAGACCGCAAGCAACAAATGGTGGATTCCTGGACCTGAAGACCTTTGAAGAGAGGAGACCAAGTCCAAAAGTCGCAGAAAATTCCAGGAAGGACAGGAGCCCCTGCCAACCTAGAAGATGGTGCAAAAAAGGAGTCTCTGGTTGGAAGAAGACTGCAGAAATGCACAAACGGAAGATGGCTGCGGGTTACTGCATGATGCAATGGATGTACCACATGAAGATGTTGGATGCAGGTGAGTTTCAGCGCTGGATTCGTCCAACAAGCCTTAGTTCTAACAATGTCGCAGATTGCATCAAAGTGGTGCTGCCTGGACCTAGGAGGGACCTGGAGGCTTCAACTCGGACTGAGGAGGCAGAGGGGGCTCGGACAGAGAGCAGATGTGAGGGGCTGTTGCACCACAGCAGACTATGAATGGCAGCGGAAGGGGTAGCAGCGGCACAACATCCATGGTGGGCAAGAGGGAGGGTGCAGGGGCATTCATAAAGGACCATGGAGGACAGAAGGGATGGGTAGGGGCTGGTCACAAACAAGAGAGGGCAGGGGAAGGGGCTTCACAACAGACCACGCAGGGCAGGCAGGAGGAGCAGTTGCAGCACAACAGATCATAGAGGGCAGAAAGGAATGGCAGCAAAATGGACCATGGAAGATCGGAGGGAAGGGATAGGGGCATGGACCTTGGACAGGCAGGTTGGAGGTGGCAGGGACAAGAGGCAGCCATCGGGCCATGCTAGGCAGGGGGCAGGAAGACAGTAGCAGCTCAACAGAACACTCAGTAGATAGGAGGGGCAGTGGAACATGGTGGGCAGAAAGGAGGGTGAGGGGCATGCACACAGACATCGGAGGGCAGGGAAAGGAGGGTAGGGGCAGCAAGCTTAGCAAAGAGGCTAAGCAGGAGGGCAATGATGGGGCATAGAAATGGGCAGGGGCATCAAGCTAAATGGAGGGCAGTGGCAGCGCATCAGACCATGCCGTGCAGGCAGGAGGGGACTGGTGCATGGACTCGGACAGCAGAGGGTAGGGAGGAGGTGGATGGGGCAGCAAGCTAACTCCTTAGGGCAGTCGGGAAGGGCAGTGGAGGAACAAGAGCCACACAGGGCTGTAATGAGGAATCAGGGGCATGGACCTGGGCAATGGATGGCAAGGAGGAGGCCAGGCAGAAGCACCAGGCTTGGGTGGGGGCACCACAATGCCAGTCCCTATGTCCAAACCCCCTCCCCCACCGTGATTTGCTATGGGCATCTTACTTGATATAAAAAAAAAAAAATTCTAGAAATTCTCTGTAAAAACTAAAGGTTGCAGGGATGTTATAGTTCGATTTAGATTTTAGAAGCACACAACCATAGAAATGCAGCTGTTATACTTGGAGTTCTTTTAAGCAGTGGCGTTTTTTGTATAAGGGCGTCAGGCTCCGCCCTCCTTACCTTTACAGCCTAAAATGTGGCAAACTTATCAATGCAAAATCCGTTTAATATACGCTTGTAAACTGCTTTGGGGCACTGTCTGTCCCACTCGCTGTGTTACTGCTGTGATTGTTGATAATAGTAGTGGGGACACGTGACTCACGCTCATTCACACATGGGCTTCGTGTGTGCAGGGACGCCATTTCACGTGTGCACTACATATAGGTCAATACCTATATGTAGCTTCACAATGGTAACTCCAAATATGGCCATGTAACATGTCTAAGATAATGGAATTGCCCCCCCCATGCCAAATCTGGTATTGGGGTCCCCATCCCATGCAACCCAGGGGCTCCAGCGTGGCCTCGGGTACTGCCAAACCAGCTCTCTGGGGTTTTCACTGCAGCTACCGCTGCTGCCAACCCACAGACAGGCTTCTGCCCTCCTGGGATCTGGGCTGGGGTCTGGGCAGCCCAGTCCCAGGAAGGCAGAACAAAGGATTTCCTCTGAGAGAGGGTGTTACACCATCTCCCTTTGGAAATAGGTGTTAAGGGCCTGAGAGGAGTAGCCTCTCCAGTTCTCTGGAAATGCTTTGAAGGGCACAGATGGTGCCCTCCTTGCATAAACCAATCTACACCAGTTCAGGGAACCCCCAGCCCCTGCTCTGGCGCGAAACTGGACAAAGGAAAGGGGAGTGACCACTCCCCTGTCCATCACCTTCCCAGGGGTGGTGCCCAGGGCTCCTCCAGTGTGTCCCAGACCTCTGCCATCTTGAATACAGAGGTGTGAGGGCACAATGGAGGCCTCTGAGTGGCCAATGCCAGCAGATGACATCAGAGACCCCTCCTGATAGGTGCTTACCTCACTATGTGGCCAATCCTTCTCTGAGGGCTATTTAGGGTCTCTCCTGTGGACTTTTCCTCAGATAACGACTTGCAAGAATTCACCAGAGTTCCTTTGCACCTCTCTCTTTGACTTCTGCCAAGGATCGACCGCTGACTTCTCCAGGATACCTGCAAAACTGCAACAAAGTAGCAAGAAGACTACCAGCGACATTGTAGCACCTAATCCTGCCGGCTTTCTCGACTGTTTCCTGGTGGTGCATGCTCTGGGGGCTGTCTGCCTTCACCCTGCACTGGAAGCCAAGAAGAAATCTCCCGTGAGTCGACAGAATCTTCCTCCTGCTCCAGCAGGCACCAAACTTCAGTGTCACTGGTACTCTGGGACCCCTCTCATCCTGACGAGCGTGGCCCCTGGAATACAGGTGGTGGACCCAAGTGACCCTTCTGTCCAGTGGTCCAACAGTCCAAATTTGGAGGAGTTAAGTCCCTGCCTCCCCTCTCCAGACAGTAATCCTTTGTACTGCATGAACTGCAGCTGCTAGGGCTTTTGTGCACTTTTGCAAGGAATCCTTCATGCACAGCCTAGCCCAGGTCCCCAGCACTCCGTCCTGCATTGCTCAACTTGCTGAGTTGACCACCGGCTTCGTGGGACCCTCTTCTGTAGTGTTGAGATGACTGATGTGCTCAGTTTTCTTGAATCCGTGTTCAAGTACTTCTGCAGGTGGTGCCTGCTTGTGCATGGGCTCTCTGTGTTGCTGAGGGCCCCCTCTGTCTCCTCTTCCAAGTGGCGACTTCCTGGTCCTTCTTGGGCCCGGGCAGCACCCTTTTTCTTCAACCACAAACTTTGCAGCTAGCAAGGCTTATTTGCGGTCTTTCTCCAAAGAAACAACTCTGCATCCTCCAGCCCTCTGTGGGACATATTCTGTGAAAAGGAGAAGTACCTGGCATCTTCTGTTGTTGCAGAATCTTCAGCTTCTTCCACCCAGAGGCAGCCATTTAGCACCTTCATCTGGGGTTTAGTGGGCTCCTGCCCCCACCCCAGACACTTTTGTGACTCTTGTACTTGGTCCACTTCCTTTACAGGTCCTCAGGTCCAGGAATCCGTCTTCACTGCTTTGCAGTCTGTTGTGGTCCTTGCAGAATACCCTATCTCGACTTACTGTCTTTCTGGGGTAGTAGGGTAACTTTACTCCTACTTTTCAGGGTCTTGGGGTGGGGTATCTTGGACACCCTTAGTGTTTTCTTACACTCCCAGCGACATTCTACACACTATACTAGGCATAGGGTCCCTTCGTGGTTCGCATTCCACTTTCAGAGTATACGGTTTGTGTTGCCCCTAGGCCTATTGCATCCTATTGTATTCTACAGTGTTTGCACTACTTGTTTAACTGTTTACTTACCTGATTTTGGTTTGTGGGTATATTTTATGTATTTTACTTACCTCCTAAGGGAGTATATCCTCTGAGATATTTTTGGCACATTGTCACTAAAATAAAGTACTTTTATTTTTAGTAACTCTGAGTATTGAGATTCTTATGATATAGTGCTATATGATATAAGTGGTATAGTAGGAGCTTTGCATGTCTCCTAGTTCAGCCTAAGCTGCTCTGCTCTAGCTACCTCTATCAGCCTAAGCTGCTGGAACACTACTAATCTACTAATAAGGGATAAGTGGACCTGGCACAAGGTGTAAGTACCACAAGGTACCCAGTATAAGCCAGCCCAGCCTCCTACAAAGTTATATTGCAATTTGTGGCAATTGAGAGAGAAGCTGATGCCAATCACAACGAAAGAGGAGCCACAGTGCATTTTTCAATGGAATGTATTAGTCACTGCTGCACTCATAACTGCGAGTGCACAGAGCTGGGCTACTAGTGCTGCAGGCATAGCTTGCAGCAGCCTCGGGCTTCACAAAAGAGTGCACAAGGGGTGCTGGTACATGGAGGGAGGCGGTCTCAGACACGACTGGTGCAGCAGCATCGTTATGTTGATCCTCCACAGTAATCGGTGTGGCAGCAAGGCTGGCATGGACCCCAATGCAAAGAAATTCCCTCTATCCCAGTGGCTAGGCAGTAAAAAAGCAGAAATCCCCCCGATGCCCTTAGACCGCTCCCCGCGGGACCAAGTCCAGCCCCACCACTCTCAAGCCTCACCAGCCTCCACTGCTTTTAATTAACTAAGGGCCAGATGTAGTAAACTCCGATTTTGCGAATTGGAAATTGCGAGTCAGTGCGACCCGCAATTTCCGATTCGCAAAATCAGATGCAGAACGGTGTCTCAGACACTGTCTTGGAATCTCAATGGGGTCGCAAAGACCCACGCATTAATATTAATGAGGTGGGTCGCATTTTGCGACCCCATAGCGAGTCCCTGCACTCACAGGGATGGTGGCCTGCTGGAGACAACAGACCTCCATGTCTGTGACTGCTTTTTAAATAAAGCAGTTTTGTTTTTTTGTATTGCAGCCCGTTTTCCTTAAAGGAAAACGAGTTGCAATACAAAAAAATAACAAAAGCATTTGGTTTCGGTTTTTCAGAGTAGCCAGTGGTCCATGGGACCACTGCCTGCTCTGAAAAAACATTAATGGCGACATTCACAAATTCACCCATTTGCGAATGGGTTACCACCTGTGTGACACTGGTGGTAACTGCGAATTGCTTTACGACCGCGTTCGCGATCACAAAGCAATTCTGCATTGCGGTGCAAGTTGCACATAGGAAGGGAACACCCCTTCCTATTTGTGAGTCGCATTCCCATTTTGTGAGTCGGTCCCGACTCGCAAAATGGGAATGTGCATCACGAAACGCGTTTTGCATGGCGCAAACTGCGATTTTTGCAGTTTGCCCCATGCAAAACGCTTCCTACATCTGGCCCTATAACTCGTGCCCTAGGGTAACTATAATTCGCGCCCTCACCATGCACTGCTAATTTTACGCAGATTGTCAGACTGTGACCCGTTGATTCTGAGGTACAAGTCCCTGAACCAGGCGAGTGACCCCAAACCTTACGTGAGGTTCCATGTCCCCCTGACACACCTAAACTCTCCCCTAAGACAGATGCTATGAAACTCCCAGGTAAGCCCAAGTCAAGAGAGATTCAGGGGCACCAAAGGTACATAGAACTCTGACTGAAGAAATAGATACATCAATAAAACTCTTCGTTTCAAAATGACTGATGTTATCCGTCAAGTGCACAACCAGAGAAGCCCAGTGCCACACCACTGACCACTGTGCGCCTGTGAGGACAGCAGCCACGCCGGCGCTATGTTGTGCCAGGCTGCCACCTGGCCCCCTGGCTGCCTCCCACGACCAGCCTGAGGCAGGGGCTCAAAGGCGACAGGGGTAGGGGCTCAGCCCGACCGACCCTTCTGCCTTGTGGGTACAAACGTGTAAGCATTCAGGAGGATGGAGAAAGGGACAGAATAGCTTATGTTTTGGGTTGAGCCATTTAGAATAATTTATAATGCAGAAACCGGAGGACTCCCTTCTACTGCCTTGAAGACAGCTACTGGAGATATACAATATGTCACAAAAAGCCTGGAGCAAGCAACACACGCAAGGAAGGGGAGGTGTGGGGGAGCAGCGGATGAGTCCCAGTAACACCCCACGTCTGCCCCTAAACATAGCGGTAAATGCATGAGGTCACAAAAACGCAAAGTTTACAAAGTCCAAGGATACGCAAACGTATGTCTAATGATCTATAACCACATATAACCCTGGGTTCCGGTGTAGCGTGCTATCCGCCCCAAGGCGCCTCAACTCCTCGTCAGCGGGTAGTAATCGCTCTACACACACAATTTACTATCACAACACACGGAGACTTGTGTAGCCCTACGCAATAGACTTATGTCAGTGGCGTAGCTTGGGGCGGGGGTTTTGGGGTGTTGCACCCCTCTCATACAAGCATTTTCTGATAAATAAAAGTTTGGATACAGGTGCTTCGAGTCGGGTGTTGTGAGCGGTGGGATTTCACGAGGAATCTTAACACACGATACTCCTCTTTCTGTTTTGAAAATTCTGAAAAATATTGGTTATTTTACAAAATAATGTTTTCTGTCTCTTAGTACAGCCGCCAATCCACATTCCTCTGCCTCTCCACTGCCCCTTAGGTGCACCCTGCTTCTTGTCTAATGTGTTGTAACTTCACACAACAGTGAGACTGATGGGAAATCTGCCCCTCCCCCCCCCCCCCTTACTGACCAAGCTGCACCCCTGCTCATATAATTGGAGCCGCCAAGTGCAGGAATCCAGGACAGATTTCAAAAGAAAGCCAAGCAAACTCCCCTCTTAGTATAACAAAGCGCG
Organism: Pleurodeles waltl; assembly: GCF_031143425.1. Taxonomy (NCBI): domain Eukaryota; kingdom Metazoa; phylum Chordata; class Amphibia; order Caudata; family Salamandridae; genus Pleurodeles; species Pleurodeles waltl. The sequence continues at coordinate 433,241 of NW_027150394.1, forward strand.
CTGCCTGGTTGTGGAATCTGTAAAGTAGCTAGAAGCCCCCATCAGCGCTACATTTATTCAACACAACGTCTATGGTGACCACGGATGTAAGGGACAACCACCAGCCCCCAGGTACATAGTGCCCACCGCAGACCGAACCGGATCGGTTACAATTCTCGTGATTACCCAAGTGATCGACCTGGAAGCATGAAAGGCAGAGCCAACAGTCTGACGCTCAGGAAACTTCTCAGCAGGCGCTGAACCCTCTGAGCTGGCCGTCTCCTGCAACATACCTATTCCTGCCCATCTGGGGATCTGCACACAGCACCACAGCAGCAGCAGCAGCAGCAGCGGTGGGACGCCCATAGCTCCTCACAGGGGACGACGCGTGTGTAGCGCACAGACTCGAGACTCCAGGCGCTTGTCCCTCTGAACCGAGCGCTCACAACTCGTATCTGAACTGAAGTCAGGATTTTGAAGCCAGGCAGAGGCTGTTCGATGTTTATCTAGGTGGGAGGAGAGGAGGGCAGGGCTGGTCCCTGTCCCTGACACGCCCACCCCCAACCCTCTACCCATACCTTTAAAGTGCTTCCGCCTGGAGACCGCCTGGGACAGTCCCTGTTGTAATCTCTGTGGGCTTCTCACGCGCCACGACACGCCCCACTTTTGCTGATACATTTCACTACGTTTTTCTAACAGCTGGAAATGCCCAACTGTAGGAGGGTGGCCTGGTTTATAGTGGGTACCACGTGGTACTTACACCTTGTGCCAGGTCCAGTTATCCCTTATCAGTAGATTAGTAGTGTTCTAGCAGCTTAGGCTGATAGAGGTAGCTATAGCAGAGCAGTTTAGGCTGAACTAGGAGACATGCAAAGCTCCTACTATACCACTTATATCATATAGCACTATATCATAAGAATCACAATACTCAGAGTTACTAAAAATAAAGGTACTTTATTTTAGTGACAATATGCCAAAAGTATCTCAGAGGATATAAACCCTTAGGAGGTAAGTAAAATAAACAAAATATACACACAAACCAAAATCAGGTAAGAAAACAGAAAAATAGTGCAAACTGTAGAATACAATAGAATGCAATAGGAGACAATAGGCCTGGGGCAACACAAACCATATACTCTAAAAGTGGAATGCGAACCACAAATGGACCCGTAGGCCTAGTGTAGTGTGTAGAGGGTCGCTGTGAGTGTAAGAAAACACTAAGAGTGTCCAAGATACCCCACTCCCAGACCCTGAAAAGTAGGAGTAAAGTTACCCTACTTCCCCAGAAACACACTAAAGTCGTGATAGGAGATTCTGCAAAGACCACAACTAACTGCAAAGCACTGAAGATGGATTCCTGGACCTGAGGACCTGTAAAGGAAGGAGACCAAGTCCAAGAGTCACGAAGCTGTCGGGGAGGGGGGGGCAGGAGCCCACTAAACCCCAGATGAAGGTGCAAAATGTCTGCCTCTGGGTGGAGGAAGCTGAAGATACTGCAACAATGGAAGATGCCAGGAACTTCTCCCTTGCAGAGAAGATGTCCCACGGTATGCTGGAGGATGCAGTGTTGTTTCCATGCAGAAAGACCGCAAACAAGCCTTGCTAGCTACAAGGGTCGCAGTTGAAGAAAATGGGTGCTGCCCGGGCCCAGGAAGGACTAGGTGGTCACCACTTGGAGGAGGAAACAGAGGGCACGCTCAGCAACAGAGAGCCCATGTAGAAGCAGGCAGCACCCGCAGAAATACTTGAACACGGGTTCAAGAAAACTGAGCACGGTGGTCGTCTGAACACTACAAAGGAGGGTCCCACGAAGCCGGTGGTCAACTCAGCGGGTTGAGCAATGCAGGACAGAGTACTGGGGTCCTGGGCTGTGCTGTGCACAAAGGATTCCTTGCAAAAGTGCACAGAAGCCCTAGCAGTTGCAGTTCATGCAGTACACAGTATTACTATCTGGCGTGGGGAGCCTAGGACTTACCTCTGCCAGATTTGGACAGATGGACCACTGGACTGTCGGGTTCCCTTGGATCCAGCGCCTGTGTTCCAGGGACCACGCTCGTCACAATGACAGGGTACCCAGAGGACCGGTGAAGCAGAAGTTTGGTGCCTGCGTTAGCAGGGGGAAGATTCCGTCGACCCACAGGAGATTTCTTTGTGGCTTCCAGTGCAGGGTGAAGGCAGACAGCCCTCAGAGCATGCACCACCAGGAAACAGTCGAGAAAGCCCGCATGATTAGGCGCTACAATGTCGCTGGTAGTCTTCTTGCTACTTTGTTGCAGTTTTGCAGGCTTCCTGGAGCAGTCAGCGGTCGATCTTTGGCAGAAGTCGAAGAGGGAGATGCAGAGGAACTCTGGTGAGCTCTTGCATTCGTTATCTGAAGAGAAGCCCACAGGAGAGACCCTAAATAGCCCTTAGAGGAGGATTGGCCACCTAGTCAGGTAAGCACCTATCAGGAGGGGTCTCTGACATCACCTGCTGGCACTGGCCACTCAGAGGCCTCCATTGTGCCCTCACACATCTGAATTCAAGATGGCAGAGGTCTGGGACACACTGGAGGAGCTCTGGGCACCACCCCTGGGGTGGTGATGGACAGGGCAATGGTCACTCTCCTTTCCTTTGTCCAGTGTCGCGCCAGAGCAGGGGTTGGGGGATCCCTGAACCGGTGTAGACTGGCTTATGCAAGGATGGCACCATCTGTGCCCTTCAAAGCATTTCCAGAGGCTGGGGGAGGCTACTCCTCCACAGCCCTTAACACCTATTTCCAAAGGGAGAGGTGTAACACCTTCTCGCATAGGAAATCCTTTGTTCTGCCTTCCTGGGACTGGGATGCCCAGACCCCAGGAGGGCAGAAGCATGTCTGTGGGTTGGCAGCAATGGTAGCTGCAGTGAAAACCCCAGAGATCTGGTTTGGCAGTAGCCAAGGTCCATGCTGGAGCCCCGGGGATGTATGGGATTGGCACCCCAATACCAGATTTGGCATGGGGGGACAATTCCATGATCTTAGACATGTTACATGGCCATATTCGGTGTTACCATTGTGAAGCTACATATAGGTACTGACCTATATGTAGTGCACGCATGTAATGGTGTCCCCGCACTCACAAAGTCTGGGGAAATTGCTATGCACTATGTGGGGGCACCTTGGCTAGTGCCAGGGTGTCTTCACACATAGTAACTTTGCACCTAACCTAACCTTCAGCAAGTGAGGGTTAGACATATAGGTGACTTATAAGTTACTTAAGTGCAGTGTAAAATGGTTGTGAAATAACGTGTATGTTATTTCACTCAGGCTGCAGTGGCAGTCCTGTGTAAGAATTGTCTGAGCTCCCTATGGGTGGCAAAAGAAATGCTGCAGCCCATAGGGATCTCCTGGAACCCCAATACCCTGGGTAGCTAGGTTCCATATACTAGGGAATTATAAGGGTGTTCCAGTGTGCCAATCAGAATTGGTAAAAATGGTCACTAGCCTGCAGTGACAATTTTAGAGGCAGAGAGAGCAGAAGCACTGAGGTTCTGATTAGCAGAGCCTCGGTGACACAGTTAGGCACCACACAGGGAACACATTCAGGCCACAACTATGAGGACTGGGGTCCTGGCTAGCAGGATCCCAGTGAGACATGTAAAACACACTGACAAATAGGGTTTTCACTAAGAGCACTGGGGTCCTGACTAGCAGGATTCCAGTGAGACAGTAAAAACACACTGACATATACTCACAAACAGGCCAAAAGTGGGGGTAACAATGCTAGATGGAGGATACCTTCCTACACAACCCCCCCCCCCCGCCCAGAACGAAGGACATAAGGCTAACTTTGGCCAGTTGAGTCTTTATTGTCTAAGTGGTGATAAGTGGAGAGTAGCTCTGCAATAGATTGGTCTAGGAGGTTGGCCTGGCTCATAGTGGGTACCAAGGGCACTTACACTCTGTGCCAGGTCCAGTTATCCCTTATTAGTGTAGAAGAGGTGTTTCTAGCAGCTTAGGCTGATAGAAGGTAGCTATGGCAAAGCAGCTTAGGCTGAACTAGGAGACATGTAAAGCTCCTACTATACCACTGGTGTCATATGCACAATATCATAAGAAAACACAATACACAAAAGTACTGAAAATAAAGGTACTTTATTTTTATGACAATATGCCAAAAGTATCTCAGTGAGTACCCTCAATATGAGGATAAGTTGTATACACAAGATATATGTACACAAACCCAAATTAGGTAAGTAATAGCAAGAAAAGTAAAGCAAACAGTGTAGAATTACAATAATTTGCAATAGGAGCACATAGGTATGGGGGCAACACAAACCATATACTCCAAAAGTGGAATGCGAACAACAAATGGACCCCAAACCTATGTGAGCTTTGAGAGGGTCGCTGGGACTGTAAGAAAACAGTGAGGGTTAGAAAAATAGCCCACCCCAAGACCCTGAAAGGTAGGTGTAAAGTGCACCTATTACCCCCAGAGAGCACAGAAGTCGTGATAGAGGGATTCTGCAGGAAGAGCAAACACCAGCAATGCAACAACCAGGGATTTCCGGACCTCAGTACCTGTAAGACAAGGGGACCAAATCCAATAGTCGCAACAGTGTCGAGAGTGGGCAGGAGCCCAAGAAATGCCAGCTGAGGGTGCAAGGAAGCTGCCACCTGTTGGAAGAAGCTTAGAGTTCTGCAAGAAAGAAGAGGACTAGGAACTTCTCCTTTGGAAGATGGATGTCCCACGTCGTGATGAAGCTTGCAGAGGTGTTCCCACGCAGAAAGAATGCAAACAAGCCTTGCTAGCTGCAAGGGTTGCGGTAGAGGTTTTTGGGTGCTGCTGTGGCCCAGGAGGGACCAAGATGTCACTACTTGGAGGAGGAGGCAGAGGGGGTGCCCAGCAATGCAGGGAGCCCTCACAGAAGAAGGCAGCCCCTGCAAAAGTACCTGAACAGGCATTTAGAAGAAAAGTGAACTGGAGTCCACCCGAAGTCACAAAAGGGAGTCCCACGACGCCGGAGGACAACTCAGAAGGTTGTGCACTGCAGGAAGGCGTGTCGGAGACCCAGGCTTAACTGTGCATGAAGGAAATCCTGGAACAGTGCAAAGGAGCCGGAGCAGCTGCAAATCACGTGGTACCCAGCAATGCAGTCTAGCGTGGGGAGGCAAGGACTTACCTCCACCAAACTTGGACTGAAGAGTCACTGGACTGTAGGAGTCACTTGGACAGAGTTGCTGAGTTCCAGCGACCAGGCTCGTCGTGCTGAGAGGGGACCCAGAGGACCAGTGATGCAGTCTTTTGGTGCCTGTGGTTGCAGGGGGAAGATTCCGTCGACTCAGATTTCTTCAGATCTCCTGGTGCAGGGAGGAGGCAGGCTACCCCCAGAGCATGCACCACCCAGAAACAGTCGAGAAAGCCGGCAGGATGAGGCGATACAAGGTTGCTAGTAGTCGTCTTGCTACTTTGTTGCGGTTTTGCAGGTGTCCTGAGCAGTCAGTGGTCGATCTTTTGGCAGAAGATGAAGAGGGAGATGCAGATGAACTCTGATGAGCTCTTGCATTCGTTATCTGAGGAATTCCCCAAAGCAGAGACCATAAATAGCCAGAAAAGGAGGTTTGGCTACCAAGTTAGGAGGATTGGCTACCAAGAGAGGTAAGAGCCTATCAGAAGGAGCCTCTGACATCATCTGCTGGCACTGGCAACTCAGAGCAGTCCAGTGTGCCAGCAGCACCTCTGTTTCCAAGATGGCAGAGGTCTGGGGCACACTGGAGGAGCTCTGGGCACCTCCCCTGGGAGGTGCAGGTCAGGGGAGTGGTCACTCCCCTTTCCTTTGTCCGGTTTCGCACTAGAGCTGAGCTGGGGGATCCCTGAACCGGTGTAGACTGGCTTATGCAGAGATGGGCAGCATCTGTGCCCATCAAAGCATTTCCAGAGGCTGGGGGAGGCTACTCCTCCCCAGCCTTTCTCACCTTTTCCAAAGGGAGAGGCTGTAACACCGACTCTCTCTGAGGAAGTCCTTTGTTCTGCCTTCCTGGGCCAGGGCTGCCTGGACCCCAGGGGAGCAGAAACCTGTCTGAGGGGTTGGCAGCAGCCGCAGCTGCAGTGTACCCCGGAAAGGCAGTTTGGCAGTACCCGGGTTCTGTGCTAGAGACCCGGGGGATCATGGAATTGTCTCCCCAATACCAGAATGGTATTGGGGTGACAATTCCATGATCTTAGACGTGTTACATGGCCATGTTCGGAGTTACCATTGTGACGCTACACATAGGTGGTGCTCTATTTGTAGGGCACGCGTGTAGTGGTGTCCCCGCACTCACAAAGTCCGGGGAAATTGCCCTGAACAATGTGGGGGCACCTTGGCTAGTGCCAGGGTTCCCACACACTAAGTAACTTTGCACCCAACCTTCACCAGGTGAAGGTTAGACATGTAGGTGACTTATAAGTTACTTATGTGCAGTGGTAAATGGCTGTGAAATAACGTTGACGTTATTTCACTCAGGCTGCGGTGGCAGGCCTGTGTAAGAATTGTCAGAGCTCCCTATGGGTGGCAAAAGAAATGCTGCAGCCCATAGGGATCTCCTGGAACCCCAATACCCTGGGTACCTCAGTACCATATACAAGGGAATTATATGGGTGTACCAGTGTGCCAATGTGAATTGGTAAATTTAGTCACTAGCCTGTTAGTGACAAATTTGGAAAGCAGAGAGAGCATAACCACTGAGGTTCTGGTTAGCAGAGCCTCAGTGAGACAGTTAGGCATCACACAGGGAACACATACAGGGCACATACTTATGAGCACTGGGGCCCTGCCTGGCAGGGTCCCAGTGACACATGGACTAAAACAACATACATACAGTGAAATATGGGGGTAACATGCCAGGCAAGATGGTACTTTCCTACACAACCCCCTCCCCCCAAACGAAGGACAATAAGACTAGCCATGACCTGATGAGTCTTCATTGTCTAAGTGGAAATATCTGGAGAGTCCATCTGCATTGGAGTGGGTACTCCCAGGTCCATGTTCCACTGTATAGTCCATTCCCTGTAGAGATATGGACCACCTCAACAATTTAGGGTTGTCACCTTTCATTTGTTTTAGCCAAAGTAGAGGTTTGTGGTCTGTCTGAACAACAAAGTGAGTGCCAAACAGGTATGGCCTCAACTTTTTCAGTGCCCAGACCACACCAAAGGCCTCCCTCTCTATGGCAGACCAACGCTTTTCTCTAGGGGTCAACCTTCTGCTGATAAAAGCAACTGGTTGATCCTGGCCCTCAGAATTTTGTTGTGATAAGACTGCCCCTACCCCTAATTCAGATGCATCAGTTTGAACAATGAATCTCTTGGAGTAACAAGGGCTTTTTATGACAGGTGCAGAGCACATGGCCTGTTTGAGCTCCTCAAAAGCTTTCTGACAGCTAGCTGTCCACAATACCTTTTTAGGCATTTTCTTGCTTGTGAGATCATTAAGAGGGGCTGCTATGGAGCCATAATTCTTGATGAATCCCCTGTAGTACCCCGTGAGGCCTAAAAAGGCTCTCACCTGGGTCTGAGTTGTAGGGGGAACCCAATCTATGATAGTCTGGATTTTCCCCCGTAGTGGTGCAATCTGTTCTCCAATAAAGTGGCTCAGATAAACCACTTTCCCCCGCCCTATCTGGCACTTTGAGGCCTTGATAGTGAGGCCTGCCTTTTGCAGGGCCTCCAAAACATTCTAAAGGTGGACCAGGTGAAGAGATCAGGGTCACTCTCTTCTTCCTGTCCCTCATCTGTTGCCATGAGAAGGGTGACATCAGCCCTGTCATAGTGGGGTTTCAGGCGGTTGAAATGAATCAGTCTAAGGGGACTCCTGGCAGTGCCCAGGTCTACCAAATAGGTACCCTCACCCTTCTTCTCAACAATTAGATGGGGTCCACTCCATTCGTCTTGGAGTGCTCTTGGGGCCACAGGCTCCAATACCCACACCTTCTGCCCTGGTTGGTACTGGATCAGAACAGCCTTCTGGTCATGCCATTGCTTTTGCAGCTTCTGGCTGGCCTAAAGGTTTTTACTGGCGTTTTTCATGTACTCAGCTATTCTGGATCTTAGGCCAAGCACATAATCCACTATGTCCTGTTTAGGAGCTTTTAAAGGTTGTTCCCAACCCTCCTTTACAAGAGTAAGTGGACCTCTTACACGGTGCCTAAAGAGGAGTTCAAAGAGGCTGAAGCCCACTCCTTTTTGGGGTACCTCCCTGTAAGCAAAAAGGAGGTAAGGTAACAGGTCATCCCATCTCCTTCTGAGTTTTTCAGGGAGTCCCATTACCATTCCTTTGAGAGTTTTATCAAACCTCTCAACCAGACCATTTGTTTGTGAATGGTAAGGGGTGGTGAACTTGTAGGTAACACCACACTCCTTCCACATTGCTTTTAAGTATGCAGACATGAAGTTGCTACCTCTGTCTGATACTACCTCTTTAGGAAAACCCACCCTGGAAAAGATTCCCAGGATGGCCTTTGCCACTCCAGGAGCTGTAGTGGTCCTTAAAGGTATGGCTTCAGGATATCTTGTAGCATGGTCCACTACCACCAAGATAAAACGATTGCCTGAAGCAGTAGGAGGGTCAAGGGGGCCAACTGTGTCAACCCCTACCCTTTCAAAGGGCACCCCAACCACTGGAAGTGGAATTAGAGGGGCCGTTGGAGTGCCACCAGTCTTGCCACTGGCATGGCTGGTCACACAAGACTTGCACAAATCTTTGGTGTCCTCCGACATATGAGGCCAGTGAAACAAAGGGACAAGTCTTTCCCAAGTTTTCGTCTGACCCAAATGCCCAGCCAAAGGAATGTCATGTGCTAGAGTGAGAAGAAACTCTCTGTACTGCAGGGAAATGGCCATTCTCCTGGCTGCTCCAGGTTTTGGGTCCCTTGACTCTGTGTACAAGAGGTTATCTTCCCAGTATACTCTATGACTGTCACTGACATCCCCATTTTGCTGCTTGACAGCTTGCTGTCTGAGACCCTCTAATGTGGGACAGGTTTGCTGTGCCACACTCAGCTCTTCCCTGGCAGGCCCCCCTCCACCCAAAAGCTCAGCAGTGTCGGCTGCCAGCTCCTCTGGTGTAGGTTCTGCACAAGGAGGAAATTCCTCTTCCTCAGAAGGGGAATCATCTGTAGAGGGAGGGATAATGGGTAGGGATTTACCCTTTTTACCCCTAGCTTTAGGGAGCACTTGGTCCATTGTTCCAGGATCCAAGTCACCCTGTCCTTTTTGTTTTTTTGCCTGAGCCCTGGTTAAAGTAAAAATATGCCCAGGAATGCCCAGCATTGCTGCATGGGCCTCCAACTCCACTTCTGCCCAAGCTGATGTCTCTAAATCATTCCCTAGTAGACAGTATACAGGTAAATCTGAGGCAACCACAGCCTTCTTTGGACCAGTAACCCCCCAGTTGAGATTCACAACAGCCATGGGGTGGCTAAGAGTATTGTTATGAGCGTCTGTCACTTGGTACTGCTGGCCAAGTAGGTGTTGTTCAGGGTGGTTCAGTTTTTCTATCACCATAGTTACACTGGCTCCTGTGTCCCTGTAGGCCTGAACCTCAACACCATTTATTAGGGGAAGTTGCTTGTACTTATCCATATTAAGGGGACAAGCAACCAAGGTGGCAAAATCGATGCCACCATCAGAGAGTAAAACAGCCTCTGTGGTCTCCCTAACAAGACCAACCCCAACCACACTGCTAATAGTGAGCCCAGCTACACCCTTGGATTGGCTATTAGTAGTAGATTTCCCACCTCCACTCCCATTACTAGGGGCACTAGAATTTGCAGCAGGGGTTGTGGTGGTGGGAGGTTTGGTGTTTTTCTTTGGACAACTGGAATCAGTTGTCCAATAGCCTTTGACTTTACACAAATAACACCAATGCTTTTTTGGTTGATTATTAGAAGAGGATTTGGACCCACCTCCCCCAGAGGATTTTTGTGGGCCTGATGAAGACTCAGAATGTTTACTTTTGTCCCCACCCTTCTCAGAAGACTTACCATCCTTCTTCTTGCCATCCTTGGCACCCCCTGTATGAACTTTTCTGTTCACCCTTGTTCTGACCCACTTGACTGCCTTCTTTCCCAATTTGTGGGGAGAGGTCAGATCCGAATCCACTAGGTATTGGTGCAACAAGTCAGACACACAGTTGTTCAGAATATGCTCTCTCAGAATAAGATTGTACAGGCTTTCATAGTCAGATACCTTACTGCCATGTAACCACCCCTCCAAGGCCTTCACTGAACAGTCCACAAAATCTGTCCAGTCTTGAGAAGACTCTTTTCTGGTGTCTCTGAACTTAATCCTGTATTGTTCAGTGGTTAAGCCAAATCCATCCAAGAGTGCATCTTTCAAACCTTTGTAGTTGTTGGTTTCACTTTCTCTAACAGTAAGGAGCCTATCCCTATCCTTTCCAGTGAAAGATAGCCACAAAATAGTAACCCACTGCCTTTGAGGGACCAACTGTACCATACAGGCCCTCTCAAGTGCAGCAAACCACTTATTAATGTCATCCCCCTCCTTGTAAGGTGGGACTATATTGTGCAGATTCCTGGAATCTTGCTCTCTAACAGGATTGCTATCAGGAATACTGCTGCCGCCACCATGGGAACTAACCACAACCTCTGTCTTTCCTTCTCTATGTCTAGGGATTCCCTACCTAAGGCAAGCTGCTGCAGTTTAAGCTTCAGTCTGGTCTCTTCAACCCTCAACTTTTTGAGTTCCTTTTCTAAGATGTTATCCTCAGGGTGGGTGGGTTGGTAATGCTTTGACACAGATGAAATATGGGAAGTTTCGGGCGGACCTGTCCCTAACTGTCTGGACCATGGTAACCTGGCCTCTAGGGATAAAGGATGCTCTACTGTTATGGGAACCTCTATCACTGCCAGCATCACTAGGTGCCCTGCTAGGGGGCAGACCCTTGTCAGAACCCTCCCCAGCTTCTCCAGGGAACTCCTCTGAATCAGACTGGGAAGCTTCTCCTTTTTCTAACCTCTCATTGGATGGTCCAGACTGGTTCTGGTCATCCACAATAAGCATGTTAAAAAGAAACTCTTTTGTAGGTTTCTTTCCTATACTCAAACGTCTATCCAGGCAGAGAACCCCCAAAATGTTATAGTTCAAACTCTCATATGTTGCATTAACAGTCTTGAAAGTGGACTCTACAACAGACATGATAGTAAAGGTTTAAGGATAGTGAAAAGAGAAAAAGTTTTAGAACTTTTCAAAGCACAGAGAAAAAAACTTTTTCTAACTTTTAGAAAACTTTTAGAAGTTTTAAGAAACTTTTCAGAACTTTGTTAAAAGTTTTAGGATAGAAAAGCAAACTTTTTGGGTTAAGTGTACATACACTGAACTGTTTGGTATATGATTCTCTTATGAAAAGTACAAAATGACAAAGTAGTAAAGCAGTTGCAAGTACTTATCCCACCGCTGCACCACCAATGTAGGTGGCTGGCCTGGCTTATAGTGGGTACCTAGTGGTACTTACACCCTGTGCCAGGTCCAGTTATCCCTTATTAGTAGAATAGAGGTGTTTTTAGCAGCTTAGGCTGATACAAGGTAGCTATGGCAAAGCAGCTTAGGCTGAACTAGGAGACATGCACAGCTCATACTATACCACTTATATCATATGCACAATATCATAAAAAAACACAATACTCAGAGTTACTAAAAAATAAAGGCACTTTATTTTTATGACAATATGCCACAAGTATCTCAGTGAGTACCCTCAGTAAGAAGGTAAGTAATACACACAAGTTTTATGTACACAAACCCAAAACAGGTAAGTAAGAGTCAGAAAAGTAACGCAAACAGTGTAGAATTACAATAGGATGCAACAGGTGAACATAGGTCTGGGGACAACACAAACCATATACTCCAAAAGTGGAATGCGAATCACAAATGGACCCCAGACCTATGGGAGCTTGTAGAGGGTCACTGGGACTGTAAGAAAACAGTGGGGGTGTCCAAGATACCCCACCCAAAGACCCTGAAAAGTAGGGGTAAAATACACCTAGTACCCCAAAAGAACACAGTAGTCGTGATAGGGGGATTCTGCAAAAACCACTAACACCAGCAAAGCACTGAAGATGGATTTCTGGACCTGAGGACCTGCAAGGCAAGGGGACCAAGTCCAAGAGTCGCGATAGTGTCCTGGGGGGCAGGAGCCCAGGAAACCCCGGATGAAGGTGCAAAAGGGCTGCCTCTGGGTGGAAGAAGCCAAAAATTCTGCAACAACGAAAAGGGCTAGGAACTTCTCCTTTGGATGGAAGATGCCCCACGGCGTGCTGGATGTTGCAGAAGTGTTTCCAGGCAGAAATACCGCAAACGAGCCTTGCTAGCTGCAAGAGTCGCGGTGGAGGTTTTTGGGTGCTGCTGGGGACCAGGAAGGACCAGGATGTCGCCCCTTGGAGGTGGAGACAAGGGGGGTGCTCAGCAACTCAAGGAGCCCCCACAGAAGCAGGCAGCACCCACAGAAGTACTGGAACAGGCACTTAGAAGATCTGTGAACTCAGAGTCAAAAAAGGAGGGTCCCATGACGTCGGAGTCCAAACTCAGCAGGTTGAGCACTGCAGGACGGAGTGCTGGGGACCCAGGCTAGGCTGTGCATGAAGGAATTCTTGGAGAAGTGCACAGAAGCCAGAGCAGCTGCAAATCACGCAGTACACAGGTTTGCTGTCTGGCGTGGGAAGGCAAGGACTTACCTCTACCAAATTTGGACAGAAGGGCCACTAGACTGTGGGAGACACTTTGACCCAGCTCCTGTGTTTCAGGGACCACGCTCGTCAGGATGAGAGGGGACCCAGAGGACCAGTGATGCAGAAGTTTGGTACCTGCGTTGGCAGGGGGAAGATTCCGTCGACCCACTGGAGATTTCTTCTTGGCTTCCAGTGCAGGGTAAAGGCAGACAGACCCCAGAGCATGCACCACCAGGAAACAGTCGAGAAAGCTGGCAGGATTAGGCAGTGGTAGTCGTCTTGCTACTTTGTTGCGGTTTTGCAGGCATCCTGGAGCAGTCAGCGGTCGATCCCTGGCAGAAGTCGAAGAGGGAAGTGCAGAGGAACTCTGGTGAGCTCTTGCATTCCAGGAGAGACCCTAAATAGCCCTCAGAGGAGGATTGGCCACCTAGTCAGGTAATCACCTATCAGGAGGGGTCTCTGATGTCACCTGCTGGCACTGGCCGCTCAGAGGCCTCCATTGCGCCTTCACACCTCTGCATTCAAGATGGCAGAGGTCTGTGACACACTGGAGGAGCTCTGGGCACCACCCCTGGGGTGGTGATGGACAGGGGAGTGGTCACTCTCCTTTCCTTTGTCCAGTTTCGCACCAGAGCAGGGGCTGGGGGATCCCTGAACCGGTGTAGATTGGCTTACGCAAGGAGGGCACCATCTGTGCCCTTCAAAGCATTTCCAGAGGCTGGGGGAGGCTACTCCTCCCCAGCCTTTAACACCTATTTCCAAAGGGAGAGGGTGTAACACCCTCTCTCAGAGGAAATCTTTTGTTCTGCCTTCCTGGGAGTGGGCTGCCCAGACCTCAGGAGGGCAGAAGCCTGTCTGTGGGTTGGCAGCAGCGGTAGCTGCAGAGAAAACCCCACAGAGCTGGTTAGGCAGTACCCGGGGTCCATAGTGGAGCCCCAGGGATGCATGGGATTGGCACCCCAATACCAGATTTGGCATGGGGGGGGCAATTTCATGATCTTAGACATGTTACATGGCCATATTCGGAGTTACCATAGTGAAGCTACATATAGGTATTGACCTATATGTAGTGCACGCGTGTAATGTTGTCCCCGCAATCACAAAGTCTGGGGAAATTGCCCTGAACGATGTGGGGGGCACCTTGGCTAGTGCCAGGGTGCCCTCACACTTAGTAACTTTGCACCTAACCTTCACCAAGTGAGGGTTAGACATATAGGTGATTTATAAGTTACTTAAGTGCAGTGTAAAATGGCTGTGAAATAACGTGGACGTTATTTCACTCAGGCTGCAGTGGCAGTCCTGTGTAAGAATTGTCTGAGCTCCCTATGGGTGGCAAAAGAAATGCTGCAGCCCATAGGGATCTCCTGGAACCCCAATACCCTGGGTAGCTAGGTACCATATACTAGGGAATTATAAGGGTGTTCCAGTGTGCCAATCAGAATTGGTAAAAATGGTCACTAGCCTGCAGTGACAATTTTAGAGGCAGAGAGAGCAGAAGCACTGAGGTTCTGATTAGCAGAGCCTCAGTGATACAGTTAGGCACCACACAGGGAACACATTCAGGCCACAACTTTGAGGACTGGGGTCCTGGCTAGCAGGATTCCAGTGAGACAGTAAAAACACACTGACATATACTCACAAACAGGCCAAAAGTGGGGGTAACAATGCTAGATGGAGGCTACCTTCCTACATAAACTAGTGTCCCCCCCCATATATTTCTGTACCCCCCTAAAGGGAAGGTGGCGGCAAACCCTGTAACCGAGCCTTTCATTGTGTTTCTGCAGCACCACATGAGTTCTTTCCAGACCTCTAGTAACCCGGCCAGAGGTAAGAACACACAGCGGGGTCTGTAGCAAGTTCACCCTTCTCGCTCTAACCAGTCTTAATTAACTGTTTCAGCTTTTTAGTGCAGATTTCTATTTTTTGACAACCCCCTCGCAATGGACCTGCGCGCTATTTTCGATTTGCTCTCTGAGGTCTCATTGTTTGCTCTCTCTTCATCCTTCGCCACCACAAGCATGCACAAAGTGTGTAACCAGATGGGCAGCCACTGTTCCAGATGTTGATGCGGCGATTACGCATCTACTTGACAGGAGAGTCAAATGCCAGAACTGTCTGTCACAGCAGTGAAAACCGCTCAATATTTCTTTAAATATGGAACAGGATTTAGCAGATATTCTCTCTTTCGAAATTCTTTCTGCACATCGGTGTGGATGCTAAACATGTCAGAATATCAAGCCCAAGGAACAATAAAATAATGATTGTAGGAAAGTACCATCTTGCCTGGCATGTTACCCCCATATTTCACTGTATATATGTTGTCTTAGTCTATGTGTCACTGGGACCCTGCCAGCCAGGGCCCCAGTGCTCATATGTGTGCCCTGTATGTGTTCCCTGTGTGATGACTAACTGTCTCGCTGAGGCTCTGCTAACCAGAACCTCAGTGGTTATGCTCTCTCTGCTGTCCAAATTGTCACTAACAGGCTAGTGACCAATTTCAACAATTCACATTGGCATACTGGAACACCCTTATAATTCCCTAGTATATGGTACTGAGGTACCCAGGGTATTGGGGTTCCAGGAGATCCCTATGGGCTGCAGCATTTCTTTTGCCACCCATAGGGAGATCTGACAATTCTTACACAGGCCTGCCAGTGCAGCCTCAGTGAAATAACGTCCACGTTATTTCACAACCATTTGCCACTGCACTTAAGTAACTTATAAGTCACCTATATGTCTAACCTTAGTATATCTGTGTATTGTGTTGTCTTATGATATTGTGCATATGACACCAGTGGTATAGTAGGAGCTTCACATGTCTCCTAGTTCAGCCTAAGCTGCTTTGCCATAGCTACCTTCTATCAGTCTAAGCTGCTAGAAACACCTCTTCTACACTAATAAGGGATAACTGGACCTGGCACAAGGTGTAAGTACCGCTGGTACCCACTACAAGCCAGGCCAGCCTCCTACAATGCTGTACAAGAAATGTTCTTGGAAATTTCATAAATGAAGGTGCACAATTTATTACCATATACCCTCCTTATTTAAAAGTAAGTGATGTCATATTGCTTAAAGGAATGGATTTTTCAATGACATATTTATTTGTAATTTTTCTCTGAAATGAGAATGATATGTTCTCTTACTTTTGCACAGTGACAATAGATTGATATTTAAGATAATATTTTTATTAGAACACACATAATAAACGTGCAGTCTATTTTGTAAACAACGCAGTTGCATCAATATTATTATATCCATAGCTGAAAATTGTGTAAATGTACAAAATGCATTTTACCATGCACATTCTTACTGGTGAAGGACCAATGTGAAAATACCGCTTTAGAATATACTGTATGCGATTGGGGCGCACCATACTATTGCATACAATTGGACACATTAGGACAGAACTCACAAAATATGTACAAAGTGCCCACTTTCTACTTTTACAGCATTCAGCTACCAGAACCAAAAAACTCCTTAGACAATACTTTTGCTCAGCAATGAGCATGCCTACGCAACTGGCAGAGATGCAAGCAATTTGGTAAAGCAGTCTAGGCTCACTTATGAAACGCTCATATTGGATGGACCTAGAACAGACTTGGTTTGAGTATCTGATCAGAATATAAAAATCCCTATCCTGGTGGGACATATCCAGAAATCGGGCTCCAATTCACAAAGAGCCTCTGCATATGTGGCGGAGGCTCTTCAGTCGTGGTGGGATCTCCACACTTGTGGCAGGATCTCTCCACACTGCAGAGACGCCGCCATGAGTGTGGATGTCCCACCACGACTGTGGAGCCTCCGCCACAAGTGCAGAGGCTGTTTGTAAATCGGGTCCCAGTTCACAAAGAGCCTCTGCGTATGTGGCGGAGGCTCTTCAGTGGTGGTGGGATCTCCACACTTGTGGCAGGATCTCTCCACACTGCAGTTTCTCACTGCGGAGATCACACCATGAGTGTGCATGAGTGTGGATGTCCCATCACGACTGTGGAGCCTCCGCCACAAGTGCAGAGGCTGTTTGTAAATCGGGCCCCAATTCACAAAGAGCCTCTGCGTATGTGGCGGAGGCTCTTCAGTCGTGGTGGGATCTCCACACTTGTGGCAGGATCTCTCCACACTGCAGTTTCTCACTACAGAGACCCCACCATGAGTGTGGATGTCCCACCACGACTGTGGAGAATCCGCCACAAGTGCAGAGGCTGTTTGTAAATCGGGCCCCAATTCACAAAGAGCCTCTGCGTATGTGGCGGAGGCTCTTCAGTCGCGGTGGGATCTCCACACTTGTGGCAGGATCTCTCCACACTGCAGTTTCTCACTACAGAGACCCCGCCATGGGTGTGGATGTCCCACCACAACTGTGGAGCCTCCGCCACAAGTGCAGAGGCTGTTTGTAAATCGGGTCCCAATTCACCAAGAGCCTCTGCATATGTGGAGGAGGCTCTTCAGTCATGGTGGGATCTCCACACTTGTGGCAGGATCTCTCCACACTGCAGTTTCTCACTGCAGAGATCCCGCCATGAGTGTGGATGTCCCACCAAGACTGTGGAGCCTCCGCCACAAGTGCAGAGGCTGTTTGTAAATCGGGCCCCAATTCACAAAGAGCCTCTGCGTATGTGGCGGAGGCTCTTCAGTCGTGGTGGGATCTCCACACTTGTGGCAGGATCTCTCCACACTGCAGTTTCTCACTGCGGAGATCACGCCATGAGTGTGGATGTCCCATCACGACTGTGGAGCCTCCGCCACAAGTGCAGAGGCTGTTTGTAAATCGGGCCCCAATTCACAAAGAGCCTCTGCATATGTGGCGGAGGCTCTTCAGTCGTGGTGGGATCTCCACACTTGTGGCAGGATCTCTCCACACTGCAGTTTCTCACTACAGAGACCCCGCCATGAGTGTGGATGTCCCACAACAACTGTGGAGCCTCCGCCACAAGTGCAGAGGCTCTTTGTAAATCGGGTCCCAATTCACAAAGAGCCTCTGCATATGTGGAGGAGGCTCTTCAGTCGTGGTGGGATCTCCACACTTATGGCAGGATCTCTCCACACTGCAGTTTCTCACTGCAAAGATCCCGCCATGAGTGTGGATGCCCCACTACAACTGTGGAGTCTCCGCCACAAGTGCAGTGGCTGTTTGTAAATCGGGTTCCCAATTTTTGGTACAAAGATATTGCCATACTTCTTGTGCATGTTGACATTGCTGTCGTAGAGTTTTACACAGAGGTGGCTTCCATAATGCTAGTGGAAACTGCTTTGAGGGAAAGACAGCTGATTTAATTCCAGCGAACTTTCAATTGGGTGGACCATCCATCAGCAGTGTGACAGAGGTGTTTCCACCATTGCATCAATGGCTCAATATTTCAGGGCCATTCTTTAAATTAGCCCCAATAGCCCTTAATCCGGGTTCCCTGTTTAAATCAGATTGGTGCACCTACTGTGCCCATCAGAATTACATGCTTAGCAGGAATTCTGCTGATGAATGGTAATCCACTAGGAGTTTTCCCCTGATACAAGCAAGAGAAATCTCCAGGTAACTACTGGAGAAAACATGCACTAATCAGCTCAATAATTCTGATTCTTGCATGTTATTGCACAAAACGTGTAATTGCCATTATCTCCCTTCTCTGTAATCATTTGGACTCCGGTAACGATAGTCCAGTGTGGGGAGATAACGAGGATTACGCCGGGCCACATGTTTTAAGAACATAAATATTTATTGTTAGACCTCACATCCTTGGTGTTGTCTCCCATGTCTTTTTTAGGTAGTGCATAGCAGCACACAAGCGCTGCGTTTCCGACATGTTGGTATGTATCTGGGCTTTTAACAATGCCCATCACTATCGCTCGTTCATGGACTTGCCCTTCAAAAATTCTTTGTTATCATTGGTAAATGCTTTACGTTTGTCCCTCCTTAGGGCAGTTTTGTTACCGCATTGGCTATCGACCGTGTTAACTGGATAATTGCACATTTGTCGATATGTTTGACTGCAAGCAAACTTATTTTTCCTTTTTGTGTGTCTCCTTCATGCTCATGACGTGGCGCTTTGAATCAGCTTATGTAGGAGGCTGGACTGGCTTGTAGTGAGTACCAAGGGGTACTTGCACCTTGCACCAGGCCCAGTTATCCCTTATTAGTGTATAGGGTGTCTAGCAGCTTAGGCTGATAGATAATGGTATCTTAGCAGAGCAGCTTAGGCTGAACTAGGAGACGTGTGAAGCTACTACAGTACCACTTAGTGTCATATGCACAATATCATAAGAAAACACAATACACAGTTATACTAAAAATAAAGGTACTTTATTTTTATGACAATATGCCAAAGTATCTTAGAGTGTACCCTCAGTGAGAGGATAGGAAATATACACAAGATATATATACACAATAGCAAAAATATGCAGTATAGTCTTAGAAAACAGTGCAAACAATGTATAGTTACAATAGGATGCAATGGGGAAACATAGGGGCAACACAAACCATATACTCCAAAAGTGGAATGCGAACCACGAATGGACCCCAAACCTATGTGACCTTGTAGAGGGTCGCTGGGACTATTAGAAAATAGTGAGAGTTAGAAAAATAACCCTCCCCAAGACCCTGAAAAGTGAGTGCAAAGTGCACTAAAGTTCCCCTAAGGACAAAGAAGTCGTGTTAGAGGAATAATGCAGGAAAGACACAAACCAGCAATGCAACAACTGTGGATTTCCAATCTAGGGTACCTGTGGAACAAGGGGACCAAGTCCAAAAGTCACAAGCAAGTCGGAGATGGGCAAATGCCCAGGAAATGCCAGCTGCGGGTGCAAAGAAGCTTCTACTGGACAGAAGAAGCTGAGGTTTCTGCAGAAACGAAAAGGGCTAGAGACTTCCCCTTTGGTGGACGGATCCCTCTCGCCGTGGAGAGTCGTGCAGAAGTGTTTTCCCGCTGAAAGAACGCCAACAAGCTTTGCTAGCTGCAAATCGTGCGGTTAGCGTTTTTGGACGCTGCTGAGGCCCCGGAGGGACCAGGAGGTCGCAAATTGGACCAGCAGAAAGAGGGGACGTCGAGCAAGACAAGGAGCCCTCTCTGAAGCAGGTAGCACCCGGAGAAGTGCCAGAAACAGGCACTACAAGGATGCGTGAAACAGTGCTCGCCGAAGTTGCACAAAGGAGTCCCACGTCGCCGGAGACCAACTTAGAAAGTCGTGCAATGCAGGTTAGAGTGCCGTGGACCCAGACTTGGCTGTGCACAAAGGATTTCCGCCGGAAGTGCACAGGGGCCGGAGTAGCTGCAAAAGTCGTGGTTCCCAGCAATGCAGCCCAGCGAGGTGAGGCAAGGACTTACCTCCACCAAACTTGGACTGAAGAGTCACTGGACTGTGGGGGTCACTTGGACAGAGTCGCTGGATTCGAGGGACCTCGCTCGTCGTGCTGAGAGGAGACCCAAGGGACCGGTAATGCAGCTTTTTGGTGCCTGCGGTTGCAGGGGGAAGATTCCGTCGACCCACGGGAGATTTCTTCGGAGCTTCTGGTGCAGAGAGGAGGCAGACTACCCCCACAGCATGCACAAGCAGGAAAACAGTCGAGAAGGCGGCAGGATCAGCGTTACAGAGTTGCAGTAGTCGTCTTTGCTACTATGTTGCAGGTTTGCAGGCTTCCAGCGCGGTCAGCAGTCGATTCCTTATCAGAAGGTGAAGAGAGAGATGCAGAGGAACTCGGATGAGCTCTTGCATTCGTTATCTAAAGTTTCCCCAGAGACAGAGACCCTAAATAGCCAGAAAAGAGGGTTTGGCTACCTAGGAGAGAGGATAGGCTAGTAACACCTGAAGGAGCCTATCACAAGGAGTCTCTGACGTCACCTGGTGGCACTGGCCACTCAGAGCAGTCCAGTGTGCCAGCAGCACCTCTGTTTCCAAGATGGCAGAGGTCTGGAGCACACTGGAGGAGCTCTGGACACCTCCCAGGGGAGGTGCAGGTCAGGGGAGTGGTCACTCCCCTTTCCTTTGTCCAGTTTCGCGCCAGAGCAGGGCTAAGGGGTCCCCTGAACCGGTGTAGACTGGCTTATGCAGAATTGGGCACATCTGTGCCCAACAAAGCATTTCCAGAGGCTGGGGGAGGCTACTCCTCCCCTGCCTTCACACCATTTTCCAAAGGGAGAGGGTGTAACACCCTCTCTCAGAGGAAGTCCTTTGTTCTGCCATCCTGGGCCAGGCCTGGCTGGACCCCAGGAGGGCAGATGCCTGTCTGAGGGGTTGGCAGCAGCAGCAGCTGCAGTGAAACCCCAGAAAGGGCAGTTTGGCAGTACCAGGGTCTGTGCTACAGACCACTGGGATCATGGGATTGTGCCAACTATGCTAGGATGGCATAGAGGGGGCAATTCCATGATCATAGACATGTTACATGGCCATATTCGGAGTTACCATTGTGAAGCTACATATAGGTAGTGACCTATATGTAGTGCACGCGTGTAATGGTGTCCCCGCACTCACAAAGTTCAGGGAATTGGCTCTGAACAATGTGGGGGCACCTTGGCTAGTGCCAGGGTGCCCTCACACTAAGTAACTTTGCACCTAACCTTTACCAGGTAAAGGTTAGACATATAGGTGACTTATAAGTTACTTAAGTGCAGTGTAAAATGGCTGTGAAATAACGTGGACGTTATTTCACTCAGGCTGCAGTGGCAGGCCTGTGTAAGAATTGTCAGAGCTCCCTATGGGTGGCAAAAGAAATGCTGCAGCCCATAGGGATCTCCTGGAACCCCAATACCCTGGGTACCTCAGTACCATATACTAGGGAATTATAAGGGTGTTCCAGTAAACCAATGTAAATTAGTAAAAATGGTCACTAGCCTGTTAGTGACAATTTGGAAAGAAATGAGAGAGCATAACCACTGAGGTTCGGATTAGCAGAGCCTCAGTGAGACAGTTAGTCACTACACAGGTAACACATTCAGGCACACTTATGAGCACTGGGGCCCTGGGTTACCAGGGTCCCAGTGACACATAAATCTAAAACAACATATAGACAGTGAAAAATGGGGGTAACATGCCAGGCAAGATGGTACTTTCCTACAGCTTGCTTATGTAAAACTGTTTTACTTTTCATTTTCAATTTATGTGGCAAGAAAAGTCCGGTTAGGAGTTTACAACGCTAACAGCTCTAACTGGAGCAAATTCGGGACTCACTGCATTGCAAATGCTTGTTCTTCTGTGTCTCTCCTTACGCTCCACTGCTCTTTGAAGTTTCATACAGCGTGAACTCGATGGGCGGTATTGAAGTGCTTTGCATGACTAGCAGTTACGTCACATTGTTTCTTTTGTCTCCTGCACGCTCTGTGGTGGCCATAGTGCTTTCACGTTTCATACAGCGTCCAACTTGTATGTTTCCTGCTCCAACTGGTTTAGCCTTGAAGTCTGCGGCAGTCACTGCTGCGGCTTCACTTATCGCCAAAAGTGCGTTTCTCCCACAAAGAGCTACAAACTAGACTGATTACCCCTGAGGGGGAAAGCACTAGAAGAGGAACCATGGTTCTGCTGCAGCACTCGCCGACTGATGTGTTGCAAACTTTGAGACAGGACATCCAAGCGTTAGATTAAGCAGCATTAATTACCACTCTGAAATAGTAGTTGCGGCGCCTTATCACTAAACAGTGGCCCATCAAGAACATATCTATAAAATGCAGTGGTATAATTTGAAGTTTAGCTGTAGGGTTGTATGTATTTTATGGTTAACAAACATTATACAACTATTCGTCAAGGGTCTTTATGCATCATGCAAAAGGTGAAAAGTATTTGAATTCGAAGATCTTTTTGCAGACCAGAGTTAAGAAAATAGCTTAGCCCTCCTAAGTGTATGTTTTTCTGGGATAGGATGCTAGGGTGACGTGGGTATGCCAGCAGCGGAGTTAGGTATCTTATTTTTAAATGGGTCCTGATTTCTTCTCCAGTGTGGTGCTTTTTAGAGCTTCTGAGTTGATCATTCTCTTGCACCACGGTATGTCTTTGGTTGCTCGATGTTTCTGATGATGTAAGGAACAAGGTAATATCTTCCATTCTGAATAGACACTGGCGTGGGTGGTGGAGAGCTGAGCAGCGGAACTGTGGCATCAATATCTTTATTATAACGCATTTGAATCGTTCTTAATGTATGCTGTTCGTCATGAAATTATAGACGCCTTGTGGTTTCCATTTAGCCCTTAACCAGTGACTTTTTGTGCCACACATTCAGCAACCTCACATGTAATCTCATCTAAAAAGGAATACAAAATATTCTAGCTATTGTGTCAAGAATTTAAAATTCTATTAAGGACACGGAGGCGAGGATTATGCTTTCTCTTTCTTTACTGAGAAAATGACAGCAGCCAATCAACCCAGAACTATACTAAAAACTACATTTCCCAACATTCCTTGTAGTCCATCTCATACCCGATCCCAGGCCTTCTCTCCATATGTCTCGGCCTCATTAATCCTTCCTCTTTCTTTGTAATAAAAGAACATGACAACCTGATCTCCACGAACTGGATTCTCAATGTCTCAACGAGGAACAACTAACTGCAGCCACCGGCTGAAACTGGCGCGACCACCTTGTCCTATGCGTCACTCCGGATATTCATGCACCTTTATTGTCTGATCCCATGAACGATAAAAAATGCACTAATAAACTAGCAATGATTATGAATTACATGGGTGGGTACAAAATCAAGTACATGAGAAATACACCATGTATTTAAATCAAACTGTACTATATATATCTTAACTGCATCATTGCTTCAGGAAACATCATCTGGAATAAAGACAATG
Organism: Pleurodeles waltl; assembly: GCF_031143425.1. NCBI lineage: Eukaryota > Metazoa > Chordata > Amphibia > Caudata > Salamandridae > Pleurodeles > Pleurodeles waltl. Next base: position 456,669 of record NW_027150394.1, read on the forward strand.
AGAAGGGAGGGATAATCATCGCCTAAGTGCCCATAATACAATTGAACATTCTTGACGCAATAGCTAGAAAATGTTTTATTCTATGTCAGGAACAGAGGCTTCGGATTAGGCTACTTCAAAGCTGACCCACCACTGTAGATGCACATCAACAATAGGTTTATGATAAAAAACCTTAAACGTACTGTCAGAAGACCAATCTGCGCCAGCTATGATATCCTCTAAACGAGAACCAGGCCCAAAGGACTTGGAAGCCATAGCGCCGCGCACTGAGTGTGCTCCAAATGTGGTGGTATCTATACCAGCCTCCCCCAATAAAAATTTGACCCAACTAGCCCATGTGGCTGATGATACTGGCGCAAATGGACTTTGTATTGATATGAGCAATTGTCCTTGAGCATCTCTGCGCATCTCCAGAGTGCAATCCTGGCAAGCCTTTAAACATTTTACAACACAAAACTTCTGATTATGGGGAAATGCTGGACATGAAATACACTTAGTTGCTGTTTTTGTACGTCTAGAAATAGTGAAAGAAACTCTTGAAGGAGTAAATACTCTGCCTGCTAAATCCAGAGTGCGTATGTAGGAAAGTACCCTCTTTCTTGGCATGGTTACCCCCATTTTCTGCCTGTCGTCAGTATGTTTGGCTGTGTTCACTGGGATCCTGCTAACCGGAACCCCAGTGATTATGCTAGATCCCTTCTAACTTGGTAACTTAGTTACTTACACCCCACATTTGGCATACTGGTGCCCCCATGTAAGTCCCTGGTATATGGTACCCAGGTACCCAGGGCATTGGGGTACCAGGGGATCCCCCTGGGCTGCAGCATGTATTATGCCACCCATGGGGAGCCCATTCAAAGTTTTCTGTAGGCCTGTCATTGCAACCTGCATGAATGGGTGCATGCACCCTTTTCACTACAGGTCACTGCACCAGGTCACTGTAAGTCACCAGGCAGGTCCTCCTAACCTAGAGGTCACGGTGCAAGTACCTGTGTGGGAGGGCAAACATGCACCAGCAGAGGTGTACCCAGAAACTCCAGTACCATTTTCTTGGACTTCATGAGCGCGGGATGCCTTTTTATACGTGTACTGGACATAGGTCACTACCTATGTCCAGCTACATAATGGTAACTCCTAACCTAGACATGTTTGGTATCAAATATGTCGGAATCATACCCCAATACTGTTGCCAGTATTGGAAGTATGATTCCATGCACTCTGGGGGCTCCTTAGAAGACCCCCAGCATTGCTCCTACCAGCCTTCTGGGGTTTTCTGGGCAGCCCAAGCTGCTGCCATCCCTCAGGCAGGTTTCTGCCCTCCTGCTGCTTGAACAGCTCAAGCTCAGGAAGGCAGAATAAAGGATTTCCTGTGGGAGAGGGGGGTATCACCCTCTCCCTTTGGAAATAGGTGTTATATGGCTTAGGAGGGGTAGCCTCCCCAAGCCACTGGTATGTTTTGAAGGGCACATTTGGTGCCCTTTGTGCATAAACCAGCCCACACCGGTGCAGGGACCTCCAGTCCCTGCTCTGGCACAAAACTGGACAGTGGAAAGGGGTGTGACCATTCCTCTGTCCATCACCACCCCAGGGGTGGTGCCCAGAGCTCCTCTAGAGGGTCCCTGGGTTTTGTCCTCTTGAATCCAAGGTTGTCAGGGAACTCTGGGAGCACCTGAGTGGCCACTTCAGGCAGGTGACATCAGAGCCCACTCCTGATAGGTGGTCACCTGGCTAGGAGACCAATCCCCCTTTCAGGGCTATTTAGGGTCTCTCTCTTGGGTGGTTCCTCAGATTTGGCTTGCGAGATACCAGCAGGACTCCTCTGCAACCTCTACTTCAACGTCTAGCCACTGGAACCACGACTGGACCCTCCAGAAACTGACAATCTGCATCCACGACAAAGTCTCTGCTTGCAACATTGTTTGCACGGCTCCTTCCAGCATCTCCAATGTTTCCCCGGCTTGTGCATTGTCTGAGGGCGGCAAGTCTTCAACCTGCACGAGAAGGAAGAAGGAATCTCTCTTAGAGTGAAGGAGTCACTCTACTGCATCTGCAGGCACCAACTGCAATGACGACTAGCTCTGCGGATCTCTTCCATCCTGATCTGCGTGGATCTTGCATCATGGGTGGTGGTCTGGAGTAGTCCTCTTGGTCCTCTCTGCCAGCTCAACTTTGGTGGAGGTGAGGACATTACCACCGTGCACTGCATCTCTTGCAGCTGCAAAGGCTTGTTTGCATCTCCTCCAAGGGATCTTCAGGGTCCGTGTAGCCCCAAACTCCTTCCTGCGATGCACAGCCCTCTGCGTGCTTCTCCTGCAGCATAGGACCCTTCTCCAGTAGTGCTGCGTAGGCTCCTCTGTTACTCCTGATTCCATATCCATTGGCTCTCCTATGGGGGCTGCATCTTCTTCTTTGGACTCTCTGCCTTTCTGAGGGTCGCCCTAGGGCTCCCCCCATGGGTTGAGTCCTCCTGGACCTTGCTGGACTCTGGCAGCTCCACTTTTGCTTCACTGTGACTTCTGCCTTTGCCAAGGCTTATTGGTGGCTCTTCCACACCAGTGAATGACTGCAATCATGAGTTCGACGTAGCACATCAACTGCAAACTCCAGGAACTCTTCACCTGCTCCAGGGCTGCATTCCTGACCGTCTTTGTCCTACGATCAACGAACTCCTGCATCCACAGCTGGGTGGGTAGTAGCTGTTACTCTGCCTGGACTCTTCTGAGACTTCTGGACTTGGTCCCCCTCTTCCACAGGTCTTCCTCTTCAGGAATCCACCGTTGGTTTATGGCAGTCTTGTCTAGGTGTTTCATTTTCTTCCTTTTGGGGGGTTTTGGGGAAATCTAGTAATTTACTCCTTTCCTCCTGGTAGCTAGGGGGCACTGTGGTACTTACCTTTAGTTTTTCCTAGTACCCCTAGCTCCTCTCTATACATTCCACTTACCTAGGTGGGGGTCCTTTGTTCCATTTTTTTAGTATATGGTTTGAGCTCCCCCTAGGGCCACTATTGTCTATTGGTATTGGCACAGATTTCTATCACATTCTATGCCTATTTCTGATAACTAGTATACATATTTAGGGTATTTGCCTCCCTCCTATTGGAGGGTTGCATATCTAGTGTTTTGGAACTGTGTTACTGTAATAAAGACCCTTTATTTTCATAACAATGAGTGTTTTCTTTCATATGTGTAAGTGCTGTGGGACTACAGTGGTATTGCATGAGCTTTGCATGTCTCCTAGATCAGTCTTGGCTGCTCATCCACAGCCACCTCTAGAGAGCCTGGCTTCTAGACACTGCTTACACTTCACTAAGAGAGGACACCTGGACCTGGTATAAGGTGTAAGTACCTCAGGTACCCACTGCACACCAGGCCAACTTCCTTCATTGATGGTGCAGCGGTGGGATAAGCACTTGCAATTGCCTTACCACTCTTTCACTTTGTACTTTCCACAGGAAAGACCACTTACTGACTAGGGGTACACAACATACACACTGAGAGGGCTGTAGGAAATCTACACCACTCTAGGAAGCTGACATGTCTTTAGGAGGGGCACCTCTGAGGCCATGGATTCTCCGTATGAGAACCTGACCTTCCAAGAACTTAGGGAGATGTGTGCTGGGAGAAAGCTGAAGACAGGAAGAAATCCCAATAAGACTCTGCTTCTGGGCCTGCTCCTCCAGGATGACCAGGACCATGCTGGTTGCCGGGAGGAGGAGGAAGATGAAGTAGACTCTGACCCCCCCAGTGCTAGAAAAGCACAACAGAGCTACTGAGGTGAGTCAGGAAGAACCCATAGAGGATCAGAGAACCTCCAGGAACACACACAGTCCTGTTAGGAGCACTGTTACCAGTATAAAGGGGGTCACACCAGTAGATCAACCTTTGTCCCTAGAGGGTTGGTTTAGAGGGTGTCCAAGAGTAGAAACAGATCCTCCTCTGACCACTCTCACATCTCCCCAATATCTGAGGGGACCCACTGTTCAACTCCAGGGGACCCAATGTTCAACTCCAGGGGAAGATTTCCTAGACAGGGAACTCAGGCAACTGAGTCTGGAGGAGGCCAAGCTGAGGCTGCAGAAGCAACAGCTAGCCCTAAATAGGGAGGCCTTGGCAGTGGAGAGAGAGAGGCAGGGGTTGGGGTTAGCACCCATGGTGGCAGCAACCTTAGTTTCAAGGAGCCTAGAGTCAGGGAGGACTCTTGATTCCCGAAACTTAAATATGGTTGTCCCCCCCACAAGGTGGGGACGACATGTACAAGTGGTTCACTGTTCTGGAGAAGGCCTGTAAAGTACAGAGGGTCCCTCAGAGACAGTGGGCTGCTATCTTGTGGCTCTCCTTCTCTGACAAGGGAAGAGATAGACTTCTCACTGCCAGAGAGGAAGATGCTGACAACTATGCTGTTCTGAAATCTGCGCTTTCAGATGGATTTGGTCTCACCACTGAGCAACATAGAATCTAGTTCAGGGAGACCAGGAAAGAGTCCTCCCAGGTTTGGGTTGATTTTGTGGACTGCTCTGTAAAAGCTTTGGAAGGCTGGTTACATGGTAGCAAAGTCCGTGATTATGAGGGATTGTATAATCTGATTTTGAGACAGCATAGTTTGAATAACTGTGTGTCTGACTTGTTGCACCAATACGTGGTTGGCTCAGATCTGACCTCTCCCCAAGAACTGGGAAAGAAGGCAGACAAATGGGTCATAACTAGGGTGAGCAGGAAAGCTCATATGGGGGTGACAACAAGAAAAATGGAGCAGGTAAGTCTCATGACAAGGGTGGGGACAAAGATAAAAACAAGGAGTCTTAATTAGGCCCACAAAACACTTCTGGGGGTGGGTCTAAAACCTCTTCCTCTTCCTCCCATGTTAAAAAGCCTTGGTGCTATATGTGTAAAAACAAAGGCCATAGGCCAGGAGACAACTCCTGCCCTAAGAAAGTCACCAACCCATCCACCACTACAACCCCCACCTCTACCACTAGTTCCCCTAGTAGCAGCAGTAGTGGTGGGTCTGGTAGCAAATACCAATCCAAGGGTCTAGCAGGGCTCACTTTAGGAAGTCTAATGGGGCTGATTTAGTCAGAGAGACTACTGAGGCTGTTTTAGTCTCAGATGGGGTCATTGATCTTGCCGCCCTTGCTGCCTGCCCCCTTAATATGGATAAGCACAGGCAGCAGCCCTTGATCAATGGTGTTCAGGCAGAGGCCTGCAGGGACACAGGTGCCAGTGTCACCATGGTGACTGAAAAACACTGGCTATTCATGGAGTGGGCTGATTTCTTTAAAAAAAAAAACACACAGTGCACTGAGTCTTTACTCCTCCCTAGTCCCTGGAGCTACCCTGCAGGTATGGGACAAAGTGAACTTTCATAAAGGCCTATCATCCTTCCTGTCCCCTTTGACAGCACTCGTAGGCAATGCAAATTTTACCCTGGGCATGGACCAGGGGGGTCATTACAACCCTGGCGGACGGTGTTAAAGCGGCGGTAAGACCGCCAACAGGCTGGCGGTCTTATTTTTCTAATTATGACCATGGCGGTTACCGCCATGGTCATCCGCCGCTTCTCCGTTCCGCCCGCCAGGGCGGAGACGACTGCTCCAGCCCGGCAGCCATGACAATACCGCTGCCGGTATTTTGACCCACCTTACCGCCGTGGATTGCCAGCGGTAGGAACCGCCATGAAATCCATGGCGGTAAGCACTATCAGTGCCAGGGAATTCCTTCCCTGGCACTGATAGGGGTCTAAAACCACCCCACCCCCACCCTGACTCCCTCCCCTACCCCCCCACCACCCCTGCCACCCCCCAAAGGTGGCAGGGCCCCCCTCCCCACCCTGACCCCGACATTACCTTACACACACACACCCGACACGCACGCAGGCACCACCAACACACATACACGCACACACACTGACACACATGCCAACATCCACACACACAGTCAGACACGTACACCCACATCCACACAGACACACCTACAGACATACACGCACTCATTCCCAAAACACGCAACACCCCCACAAGCATACACTCACTCACACCCCCCCTACATACACAGACGCACACCCCCATGCACCCACACAACACACAACACCCCCCCACGACCCTCCCCTAACGGACGATCGACTTACCTGTTCCGTCGATCCGCCGGGAGGGGACGGGAGCCCGCTGACACCACACCGCCAACAGAACACCGCCACACCGAATCACAGGACGTGATTAGCTGGGCGGTGTTCTGTTGGCGTGGCGGTGGAGGCGGAGCAACCCTGCAAGTATGGCTGTTGGCGGCTCTCCGTCAGAAAAACGACGGAGGGCAGCCAACGGTCATGATACGCCAAGCGGCAAACCACCACTACTGGCGGTCTTCCGCACGGTGGTCCCTCAGCGGTCTTGTTAAAAGACCGCCGAGGTTGAAATGACCCCCCAAGTGTTGTATTGTAACATGTGAGATATCGCACTGTGGGGCATCTGTTTGACGAGGATGGCCTGCTCTCTTTTGACCAACTCAGCATCAACTACATTCTACCTGAATCGGAACAGATGCGTTACTTCCAGGTCTGTCACTGGATAATGCATCCAACCGGGGGCACAGAGACCTGCTACTCGTTTTGAGGAATGGCTGGTGACGAAGTGTTCAGACAGACGTCTAGTGACTGAGGTGTACGTCATTCTGTGCCAAGCCATGCCGCTCAGTGAGACAGCGGGCCAGAGGAGGTGGGAACAAAACTTGGGAGACAAGTCACTCAAAAGGAGTGGGAGGAGGTATACTGTAGAGCGCGACACACAGCACAAAATGTAGCCAGTACCAAAACCACCACCAAGATAGTCACATACTGGTACCTCACTGTAGTATGTAGTATCTGTTTTGGTATGTGTTTCTTTATGCTGTGCCTTTAAATAATTTGTTGTCACCATGTTCCAAATGTGTCATAAGATTCCATTAAATCTTATGACAGGCAGTTGGTCGTCAAGTGCTGGAAGGGACAGGAGACTTAGGGGGTCATTACAACCCTGGCGGTCAAAGACCGCCAGGGCTGTTTTGGCGATTGCACCGCCAACAGGCTGGCGGTGCAATCTTGTGTATTTTGACCGCAGCGGAAGCGCCATGGTCGCACCGCCGGGACCGGCGGTTTGCCGCCACAGTGGTCTTGGCGGTTTACCGCCACGGTGGTCCCGGCGGGAGTAATCCTCCAGGGCAGCGCTGCCCAGGGGATTACGAGTCCCCCTACCGCCAGCCTTTTCCTGGCGGTTTAAACCGCCAGGAAAAGGCTGTCGGTATGGGGAGTCGCGGGCCCCTGGGGGCCCCTGCACTGCTGATGCCACTGGCATGGACAGTTCAGGGGCCCCCTGACAGGGCCCCGTGCAGCTTTTCACTGTCTGCCATGCAGACAGTGAAAATCGCGACGGGTGCAACTGCACCCGTCGCACGGCCGCAGCACCGTCGGCTCCATTTGGAGCTGGCTCCTGTGTTGCGGCCGAGATCCCCGCTGGGCCGGCGGGCGGAAACCAGGTTTCTGCCCGCCAGCACAGCGGGGATCTCCTGATGGCCGCGGCGGGAGTGTGGCTGCATTGGCGGCCTCCCAGCGGTCGGATCTTGGTGGGCGGCTTCAGCCGCCCGCCAAGGTCGTAATGAGGGCCTTACTGTCAGCTGGTGCTTCATGTCGTGGGTTCATCTACTCTGAGAAATAAAAGACTCAAACAGTCTTTTATCTTTTTACTGTCTGCTTTGTGTCTCACTTTCATCATCGCTACATTTTTGGTACCATGAATGGGGCTAAGTGTTTCCTGAATCTACCCATGAAAGAATACTTCCTGAGGGCAGCTATTTTGTTTCCTTAAAAAGCTGTTTTCCTTCAGTTTCAACGTTTACTTTCATTCTCATGCTCGTGAGTGTCTGAGGCCTCGTTGCCTAGCAACATCCTGATGCTTGTCTCTGAATAAGCCTCTGAAGGATTCCACGTTGCCTAGAAACCCACTATTGTTTCTGTCTGAGTAAGTCTCTGAAGGATTCCAGAGTTTCCTTAGCACAAGTGACTGCAGTCTTCTTGCTGGCAAGCTTCCCTAGCAACTAGTGACAGCAGCCTTACCTAACAACTACTGATGGCAGTCTTCTTTTTGGAACAAAGCCTTTGAAGGATTCCGGATTGCTGGAGGCTTCGTGGCAACATTTTTAGCAATTTGTGACTGCAGTCTTCAAGTTGGTACAAGGAATTCCTGCTTTATACTGTTTCCGACGCTGCCTGCAGAGCAGGTGTTTTGCTTTCAACCTTTTGGACCATTCCACATTGAGAATGAGTTTATAGTTTCTGATACCATTGTCAGATTGTGAAGATCCTTATTTATCCTCTGTGCTTTCACTCGATGGCTACAGTACAAGGAGCTGTACATCCACCTCCTTTTTTTACAGCAAGCTGGCAAACCTGAGATTAAATGGAAGGAATGGCTCCGGATTTTTTAGAACTATCTAGCGGCCATTGATGCCACTAACTATTCACCTGCTAGGAAAATGGTGTTATTATTCAACCATTTAGGTGTTGCTGGACAAAGAGTATTTGACAATCTGCCAACTATCCCTAGGCCAGATGGTGATGAGGCTACTTGGAATGTTTATTTGGAGGCAAAAACACGTATGGGCAAACAATATACAGAGGAACCTAGCGTTCTCTTGGAAAGACACAATTTTTTCAAAGCCAAGCAAGCCAGTGATGGGTCAATGGAGGAGTTCATTGCTACATTGAGGGTATTAGCGTCCAGATGTGAATTTTAAAATAATGTGAATATCTACATCAGGGACCAATTTGTCTTCAACTGTTATTCAAAGAAAGTCCAAGAACGTCTTTTGACCTGCAGAAACCCTACCTTATCAGAAAAAATAGACATTGCTAGAGCCATAGAGAGATCCATCCTAACAACACAAGTACTTTCTGGTCAGAGTGCACATGGCAGCGGTAACCAGGAAGGTCTTTCTCCAGTCAACCTAGTGGTTGACGACACCTCTATTTGTGCAATCAACAAAGTTTTTAAAGGGAAGAGGGGTTCTGGTTCTGTGTGCTACAGATGTGGCTCAAAGAATCATTTAGGAAATTTTCCCTCATGTCCTGCACTAGGTAAAAAATGCTTACGATGTCGGAAAATTGGTCACTTCCAGGTAGTTTGTAAGAGTTCTTCAGGTAATAGTAACAAGATGAAGATTAGTAACGTGAATGTTAATGACAATGATGATCATCTCCAAGACTGCCTTAATAGATTTTCTAATGTCTTGTTAACCATTGACATTCATGATTTGAATCATGTCAATTTGGTTCCTGACAAGAAAATCAAAGGGCCTTTTTGTCAAGCAACTATTGATGGGAAATCTATTACTGTTATGGCAGATTCTGGGGCCCCTGTAACGATTTTAGGTGATGTGACATTTCATAAGTATTGCCCTTCTGATACGTGTCTTATTTCACCTGATATAAATCCAAAGGGTTTTGGTGAACAAGATGTGGACTTATTAGGGTTTTTCATTTCAACTTTGGAATGTTTAGGGAGGAATGTCGTAACAACAATTTACATTGCGGTTAAAGGTTGTGACATTGTTGGCTGGAAAGATTTAGCAAGACTTGGCATTCATCTGCATCCTGGACACATTGAACCTATTGTTCTTGGTGATATGCCTGTTTGCTATTTATCATCAGACAGTGATATAGTGGATTCGTTATTGGGGACATTTCCAGCTGTTTTCAAGGATAACATTGGCAATCTAAAGGGGTTTGAGCATGTGATTAAGTAAAAAAAAGATGCTGTACCCATCACACATAAAGTGAGGCCTGTTTCTTTAAATGTGGTTGCTGTGGAGTATGCCGCTGGGCTTGCCACAATATCAAGGAATTCTCTGATGGAGGAAGACAATTCAAAATTAGCTCATTGATTAATTGTAATACTACTTATGTTGTTTACATAATACGATGTAAATGTACTAAAATTGATGTGGGGAGCACTATACGCCCACTTAAGATTAGAATTGGAGAACATGTTCGAGCGCTTAAAAATGATGACGTAAGATACCCAATAGTAGCACACATTGTTGACTGTAACTCACAATCAGCCCACAAAAGTTTTGAATTTTCTGGACTCGAACATGTCTCTAGAGATCCTAGGGGGGGTAATAGAGAATTAGCCCTACGTAAAAAAGAGGCACTTTGGATTATGAGATTGAGGGCTGTGGAAACAGGTCTCAACTCTGATAGGGAACTGGAGTTTTTCTTGGGAGACTGGAATTTGATTTTTATTTATATGGTTTTCGTCTTATATGTTATTTCTGTCTTATATATGTATGTGATACAATTATACTGTATGTTGATTTATCCCTTGTTATGGGGGACCTGTTATAGAGTTAATAACCAAAATTCTCCAACATTAATATCATGCTGCTACAGGGGTACATTGGATAAATTTGCTATGTGGGTGGGGTATAACTTAGATACATTTTCAGACTAAATATCATCTATTTTATACTCTCAGGTTGGGTTTATTTGCATGTACTGTCTTAGATTTAGGATTATATAGTTTATTTTTTTGATATTTTGTGGTTTTGAGTCTAATCTCCATTGTTGTTGATTTATTTGATACTACACAGCAACTGTAGTCGTGGCAGTTCACTCTTTATTTTGGGTATAAAAATATTCGTCTTGGACTGAGTGCAGTTAAATTTCGGGGTCATGTCTGCTATCGGTTTATATTACTTGGAGCTTAAATATTTTGTTAGGTCTGCTATTGATTGATACTATTTGTGTGTTTGACTATTAGGATAATTTGCTTGTGACATAACTATTTAGGTCTTCGATGGTTGTTTGTTTTTCTGTAGATTTATTTGTCATATTCAGTAATGTTTCGGTGCCGATATAGCAGTAGTGGACGTTAGTCCGCTTTCTTTTTCCATGAAATTAGTTCATAGATGTACCGGAAGTCTATTTAGCTTCCGCGTTTAGGAGCGCGTTACAGCGGAGACGCGTACTCGCGCTTGGTGTTTCAGATTTTTGGTAACGCCATATTTTTAACGATTAGATGGAACTTGGTGAGTGCCTGGGTTGGGTTTTTCTCTATATTACGATGTTTTGGCCTAATAGGAGACTCAGATTTGAGCTCCTATTCATTATGATATAATGTTATGTAGGTTTGTGTGTTTTTTTCTTTGCGTTGCAGTATACGGATGAAACTACAACAATACTGATTGTGCATTAATATTATTGGACCTTGGATTTAAGGTATTTCACACAGGGTCACGTTTGAGTTCGCATGATTGAAATGAGGCTTTATCACATGGTTATATTTTCCGTTTTGATTATGTGCAAATGAATCACATCGAGTTTTTCCTTTTTTTTCTTTCTATGTGATAGACTTTGATAGTTCGGATTAAAATGGCAAATATCAAATAACGTTTGACAAGTACGGACAACAATCATTGGATTATTTAGGATTTGCCTAATTATGAGGTACTTTTAAGGGTTATGTAAGCTAGTTGGATGACACAAAGGGTGTGTCTGTATGAATTTTGAGTTTTTTGTTGTCACCACTTTAGTATATTTATTTACTTTGGTGGACGTTTGCAGGACAAAAGGCTTTGGTTGATGTTTTGGGGAGCACTTTAGTGTAATTCTCATCTGGGTCTTTTCCCTTTTTGGTAAAATTAATGTTCAAATGAGTCACCACAATACTGTTTTTCTTTCATGAGATCTTTGCTCTTTGTACTTGTGGTTCTGAATCTGGGATCTCTGTTTATTTATGTATTTTTCAACCATTAAGTTTGAGCATTTTGGTTCCTAACTCAATTAACATTTTTACAATTTTTAGCCCTGAAAAAGTCGTTCGGGATGTAAAAAAGAATTTCCCATGACGAAACATGTGTTGGCTTGAATTGTATTACCACGGATGGGTTACCGATTATTTGAAGATTTTTATTTAATTGATCTTTGGATTGGATTGGACATTTCAAATTTGTATTAAAATTGGATGCTTTGTTTCTTCAAGATTACTTATTTGGGTTATATTTGTACTACTGTGTTCGTAAATGGTGTGCCGCACACTGTATTATTGACTGTTTGGGTTTTTCTGACCCTTTGAGGGATGGGTGTTTTCCCTTGTGCAGGCACCCCTTATTTCACTGCCCAACATTTTTGCTAATTAGGATCCTGAGCGCCTTTATAACCCTAACACTTCACCCCATTAGTTAGATCACTGTTTCTTTAAGTGCCAGAGCTGATTTAAGAAAACATTTAGACAAACTGGTTCAGGAGAAGGTTATTGACCCTACTGATTCTTCGGAATGCGTTTCTCCAATTGTTTTGACCAAGAAACATTCTGGGGATTTAAGGTTATGCGTTGACCTCAGGTCGTTGAATCAAAATATAATTGTAGACTGCCTTTGATTGCCACATATACAGGAGATGGTGGCTAATGTTGGTAATGCATAATACTTTTCCACAATAGATTTGCACTCTGCCTATCACCAGGTACCTTTGAGTGAAGAGTCTCAGGCTTTGACTACGTTTGTGACACCATTTGGTGCCTACAAGTGTAGGAGGCTGGCCTGGCTTGTAGTGGGTACCAGAGGTACTTACACCTTGTGCCAGGTCCAGTTATCCCTTATTAGTGTAGAAGAGGTGTTTCTAGCAGCTTAGGCTGATAGAAGGTAGCTATGGCAAAGCAGCTTAGGCTGAACTAGGAGACATGTAAAGTTCCTACTATACCAGTGGTGTAATATGCACAATATCATAAGAAAGCACAATACACAGAAGTACTAAAAATAAAGGTACTTTATTTTTATGACAATATGCCAAAAGTATCTCAGTGAGTACCCTCAGTATGAGGATAAGTTATATACACAAGATATATGTACACAAACCAAACTTAGGTGAGTAATAGCCAGAAAAGTAATGCAAACAGTGTAGAATTACAATAGATTGCAATAGGAGCACATAGGTGTGAGCTTGTAGAGGGCCGCTGGGACTGTAAGAAAACAGTGAGGGTTAGAAAAATAGCCCACCCCAAGACCCTGAAAAGTAGGTGTAAAGTGCACCTACTACCCCCAGAGAGCACAGACGTTGTGATAGGGGGATTCTGCGGGAGGAACAAACACCAGCAATGCAACAACAGTGGATTTCCGGACCTGAGTACCTGTAAGCACAAGGGGACCAAGTCCAATAGTCGAGACAGTGTCGAGAGTGGGCAGGAGCCCAGGAAATGCCAGCTGAGGGTGCGGAAGCTGCCACCTGTTGGAAGAAGCTTGGAGTTCTGCAAGAAAGAAGAGGACTAAGAACTTCTCCTTTGGAGGATTTATGTCCCACTTCGCGATGACGCTTGCAGAGGTGTTCCCATGCAGAAAGACCGCAAACAAGCCTTGCTAGCTAGCTAGAGGTTTTTGGGTGCTGCTGTGGCCCAGGAGGGACCAGGATGTTGCCAATTGGAGGAGGAGACAGAGGCGGCGGCCAGCAACTCAGGGAGCCCTCACAGAAGCAGGCAGCACCCGCAAAAGTACCTGAACAGGCACTTGGAAGGAAAGTGAACCAGAGGCCACGCGAAGTCACAAAAGGGAGTCCCACGATGCCGTAGGACAACTCAGAAAGTTGCGCACTACAGGAAGGAGTGCCGGGGACCCAGGCTTGGCTGTGCATGAAGGAAATCCTGGAAGAGTGCACAGGAGCCAGAGCAGCTGCAAATCCCACGGTACCCAGCAATGCAGTCTAGCGTGGGGAGGCAAGGACTTACCTCCACCAACCTTGGACTGAAGAGTCACTGGACTGTGGGAGTCACTTGGACAGAGTTGCTGAGTTCTAGGGACCACGCTCGTCAGGATGAGAGGAGACACAGAGGACCATTGTTGCAGTCTTTTGGTGCCTGCGTTAGCAGGGGGAAGATTCATTCGACCCGCAGGAGATTTCTTCGGAGATTCTGGTGCAGGGTGAAGGCAAGCTACCCCCAGAGCATGCACCACCTGGAAACAGTCGAGAAAGCCGTCAGGATGAGGCGCTACAATGTTGCTAGTAGTCGTCTTGCTACTTTGTTGCAGTTTTGCAGGCATCCTGAGCAGTCAGTGGTCAATCCTTTGGTAGAAGGTGAAGAGGGAGATCCAGAGGAACTCTGGTGAGCTCTTGCATTTGTTATCTGAAGAATTCCCCAAAGTGGAGACCCTAAATAGCCAGAAAAGGAGGTTTGGCTACCCGGTTAGGAGGATTGGCTACCAAGAGAGGTAAGAGCCTATCAGAATGAGCCTCTGACGTCACCTGCTGGCACTAGCCACTCAGAGCAGTCAAGTGTGACCCCAACACCTCTGTTTCCAAGATGGCAGAGGTCTGGGACACACTGGAGGAGCTCTGGGCACCTCCCCTGGGAGGTGCAGGTCAGGGGAGTGGTCACTCCCCTTTCCTTTGTCCAGTTTCACGCCAGAGCAGGGCTGGGGGATCCCTGAACTGGTGTAGACTGGCTTATGCAGAGATGGGCACCATTTGTGCCCATCAAAGCATTTCCAGAGGCTGGGGGAGGCTACTCCTCCCAAGCTTTCACACCTGGGAAACATCCTTTTTTACGACTTTTTTATTATGAAAATCGTGGTTAACGAAAGCGTAACAATGCTTTTTTTAACCACAACTTCGTATTTTTGTGCCTTAACTATGTATGTTCTGCACAACGAACATGCGTGGTTGAGGTACAAAGAAGGGAGTTGGCAAAGGTAAGTGGTGGGTTTAGGATTTGGGGTGGGGTTGGGGGGGTGGGGCGTTTTTGGTTTTGGGGAGGGGGTTGCGGGTCAGGGGGTTTTAGGTTTTGGGGTGGGGTTGGGGGGGTGGGGCGATTTTGGTTTTGGGGAGGGGGTGGGGGGTTAGGGGGTTTTAGGTTTTGGGGTGGGGTTGGGGGGTGGGACGTTTTTGGTTTTGGGGAGGGGGTGGGGGGTCAGGGGGTTTTAGGTTTTGGGGTGGGGTTGGGGGGGTAGGGCGTTTTTGGTTTTGGGGAGTGGGTGGGGGGTCAGGGGGTTTTAGGTTTTAGGGTGGGGTTGGGGGGTGAGGCGTTTTTGGTTTTGGGGAGTGGGTGGGGGTCAGAGGGTTTTATGTTTTGGGGTGGGGTTGGGGGGTGGGGTGAGGGATGTAGGGTGAATGGTGCCTATTGCTAATGATTTTATCGGGAATGCCTTTACAACGAAATATCGTTGTTAAGGCATTTGTGGTAAAATCATTAGTAGTAAGGACGAGGTCGGTGTTCCGACCTCGTTGTTAAGGTTAGTAGTTGTTTTTAATTCGGTGTTCCGTCATATAATCTTCACACCTATTTCCAAAGGGAGAGGGTGTAACACCCTCTCTCAGAGGAAATCCTTAGTTCTGCCTTCCTGGGCCAGGGCTTCCTGGACCCCAGGAGGGCAGAAACCTGTCTGAGTGGTTGGCAGCAGCTGCACTGGAGACCCCGGAAAGGCAGTTTGGGAGTACCCGGGTGCTGTGCTAGAGACCCGGGGGATCATGTAATTGTCCCCCGATACCAGAATGGTATTGTGGTGACAGTTCCATGATCTTAGACATGTTACATGGCCATGGTTGGAGTTACCATTGTGACGCTACACATAGGTAGTGACCTATGTGTAGTGCACGCGTGTAATGGTGTCCCCGCACTCACAAAGTCCAGGGAATTTCCCTGAATGATGTGGGGGCACCTTGGCTAGTGCCAGGGTGCCCACACACTAAGTAACTTTGCACCCAACCTTCACCAGGTGAAGGTTAGACATATAGGTGACTTGTAAGTTACGTAAGTGCAGTGGTAAATGGCGGTGAAATAATGCGGACATTTTTTCACGCAGGCTGCAATGGCAGGCCTCTGTAAGAATTGTCAGAGCTCCCTATGGGTGGCAAAAGAAATGCTGCAGCCCATAGGGATCTCCTGGAACCCCAATACCCTGGGTACCTCAGTACCATATACTAGGGAATTATATGGGTGTACCAGTATGCCAATGTGAATTGGTAAATTTAGTCACTAGCCTGTTAGTGACAAATTTGGAAAGCAGAGAGAGCATAACCACTGAGGTTCTGGTTAGCAGAGCCTCAGTGAGACAGTTAGGCATCACACAGGGAACACATACAGGGCACATACTTATGAGCACTGGGGCCCAGTCTGGCAGGGTCCCAGTGACACGTAGACTGAACAAGATATATACAGTGAAATATGGGGGTAACATGCCAGGCAACATGGTACTTTCCTACCACAAGTATTTAAGGTTGCCTTTTGGTCTGGCATCTGCTGCCAGTGTGCTTCAAAGACTTATGGATTCTTTGTTTGGCCATGAGACACAAATCCAGGCTTTCCAGGATGACATTCTGGTATTCACAGAAACTATTGAGAAACGTGTTGCTAAGTTAGAAAAAGTTTTTAGTACTCTGATGAAGTGTGGCATGATAGTAAAGTTGAATAAATGCAAGTTTATGCTACAGAAAGTTGAGTATTTAGGCCATTCTATCACTAGTGAGGGTATCAAGCCTAAGGCCTGCAATGTGAAGCTATTAAGTTGGCATCTCCGCCCACAGACAAAGACTCTCTCAAATCATTTCTTGGGTTGTGTGACTATTATGCATGTTTCCTGCCGGGTTATGCCATGTTAGTACAACCTTTGAGATCTTTGCTCAAAAAAGGGGTTAAATTTGAATGGTCCACACAAATTAACAAAGCTTTTGAAGAAATGAAGGAGTTAGTTATTAATGCACCCATGTTGCAGCCTTATCATTCTCAGTATAAATCATTCATATCCGTTGATGCTAGTTTGAAGGGGTTGGAGGCTGCTTTTGGACAGTGGGTTCATAATAAAGAGAACACAGTTGCATTTGCTTCTAGGTCTCTCCGTAAAGCAGAGATGAAATACAGTACCATTGAACGAGAGGCTCTTGCATATTCTTGGGTGGTGGAGAAATTCAAAACTTACGCTTGGGGTACATCATTTGAATTATTTTCAGATCATAAGCCTCTTGTTTTTCTATTAAGTGGTAGTGGTTTGAGAAAAGCTTCTGCAAGGTTAGTTAGGCTTCTGTCCAAATTACAAGAGTAGAATTTTAAGATCAAGTATATACAAGGTGGAAAGAACTTCAGGGCAGACTGTTTATCCAGCTTACCTCTCAAGGAAGCTCACGGTGAGATTTGCGAAGAAAAAGAATGTGTTGTAGCTGTTGTTGATGTCATATCTAGCTGTGCAGGTATTATTTCTGAGCAAGAGTGGTTGGAGGCTGTGGATAAGGATGAAGTATTAAAAAAAGTATTACATTTCATAAATGTGGGTTGGCCTCATGATAAGTCACTTTCAGGTGATCTCAAATGTTTTGCACAAGTGGCATCTGAATTGTCGTGTGAAAATCAAATATGTGTACGCAAAGATTTAATTGTACCACCTACTGCAATAAGGAAACGTTTGTGTTCGATGGCACATGAGGGATACTTAGGAATTTAACCCACTGTTAAAAAACTTAAACAACATTTTTGGTGGCCAGGTATAGACAAAGCAGTTTCTCAATTTATTGAACTTTGTCCTCAGTGTATTGCTTCGGACAAACTTTGGAAAACTACACACAAACCTTTATTTCCTGTGGAGATGCCTGAATCTCCTTGGGTGAAGGGGCTTTAGACTACTATGGTCCTTTCCTTATTCTTCCGAGACAACAACGTTACCTTATTGTGCTAGTAGATTATTTTTCTAAATGGATCTATTACGATTTTGTTGAATCACCTAGTACGAAAACAGCTATTGATTTTTTTAAGAAGACTTTTCAAATTGAGGGTTCTCAACGTTATATTGTCACAGACATGGTATGCATTTTGTCTCAAAAGAAATGAATGAGTTTTTGACAGGTCTAGATATTTCACACATAAAAGTGGCTCTGTATAGTCCATCTTCTAATGGCTTAGTAGAGTGGGATAATCGTATACTGAAAGAAGGTATTCAGACTGCCGTTTCATTGAACATTGACGCGGAAACTTTTCTAAAAGAAAAAATATAGGCGTATGTAACAACTCCTCATTACACAACACATTTTTCTCCTTTCAGAGTGCTTCGAGGCAGAGATCCTAAATCTAAACTTATTCCTCAGTGGTTGAGACTAGCCCCTAATAGGAATGACATTGCTATAGATTGTGAGACTATTAGGAAGAATGCACTAATTAAACAGATCAAACAGAAGGACTATTATGATAAAAAGAATAATGTTCGCGAAGTTAAAATAGAAGTAGGTAATTGGGTTTTAAATAAAAAAAAAAAAAATGTTTAAAGGGGGAAACAAAGTTCATGTCCCCTGTGAAAGTACAAAAAGTTACAAAAACGTCACTTTTGTCACAAGGGAAAGGGTGGTGGAATAGAGATAGGGGGACATTACAACATTGGCGGTATAAGGCACTTACCACCGTGCAGAAGACCGCCAATACACCACCGCGGCGGCGGTAGACCGCCACAGCTATTATGACACACATCACGGAATCCGCCGAAATTCAGACACCCACACAATACCGCCACACCAAAGGTCAGCGATAAACATGCGGAAACAAATCCTCCACCTCCACGCCAACAGAAACACGCCCATGCCATTACGACCCACAAATCCACGTGGCAGTCTTTCAACCACGGTATTCCATTGGCGGTACACACCGCAGCACTCAAAATACACACACATTTACAATACACCGCCACATTGGACAATTACAAATACACACACCTGATACACATACACACACAACACCCACACATCCAATACAATATAAAACACACACACACATCACCCACAAACCGCTACAACCAAAAATTCTGAGAGAAGGCGAGAGACAGAGCACAGAATAGACAACCCCATCACACAGAGGCACACAACACCATCACCCACACAACATCCAAGCACAAAACACCACATACCACTACACTCACCACACTCATCACCACATACACCACCCCACATATCACACACACCACCCCATGGCACGCCAAAGACACCCCCGCTTCTCCGAGGAGGAGCTCAGGGTCATGGTGGAGGAAGAAATCCTACGGGTAGAGCCACAGCTGTTTGGCTCACAGGTACAGCACACATCCACAGCCAGGAACATGGAGCTATGGCAAAGAATAGTGGACAGGGTGAACGCAGTGGGACAGCACCCAAGAAATAGGGAGGACATCAGGAAGAGGTGGAACGACCTACGGGGAAGGTGCGTTCCACGGTATCCAGGCACCACATCGCGGTACAGCGGACTGGCGGCGGACCCCCACCTCCTCCCCCTCAACTAACAACATGGGAGGAGCAAGCCTTGTCCATCTTGCATCCTGAGGGCCTCGGAGGAGTCGTTGGAGGAACGGACACTGGTAAGTCAAATCTTCACTATCATATCCCCCACCCTACCTGCATATCACCCAAACTCCTCACTAATGTACCCATAACACCAACTACACATCCCAACCCCAAGACCTGCATGACACAACTAAGCATTAACACCCATCACTAAAGCATGCCCACTGCACATACCCAGAGCACCCCCCAACCATCAGCACACAAGCCCCCACACAGGAATGCCTGCACTGGGGTTCACGCACACCCAACCATTGCACACCATGAAACACACACATGCAATAATCATGTACTTATACCCCCGCAGGAATCCGAAGAAACGTCACCACACCAGAGGGTCCAGACAACTCCACCCCCAGAAGAGGCGTACAGTGACGAGAGCAGCTCTGCCCTACTGGATCTTGATGACCAGCCTGGACCATCGTGGGCCTCAGGACAGTCGGTTCACCTTGCCCAGCCACAGCCCAACACCGAACTTCCACCTTCTGGTAACACCAGCACAGCACCCACCCAGCGGGCCCAAACCTCCCTACCCAGGACAGGTCAATCAGCGGTGTGTCCACCACTACAGGGCACCCAGACTAACCCACCACCCCAACAACAACAGGGACCTGGGGGCAGTGGTAGTGGGCACACGGTCCAGGGGACGGAGGCACAGGAACATAGGGGAACTGGGAGGGCTGCTGTGCGACAGAGGGAGGACAGGCCAAGGGAACCAACTCTCCACGAGGCCCTCTCCTCCATCATGGGAGCATACCACCACTCCCAGGAGACGATGGCGACGGTCCTGGACAAGTTGCAGGAGACCCTGCGTCTGCAGGAGGAGCAGTATTTGGGGTTCAGGAGGAGCTCAGGACCATCGGCTCAGCCCTGGGCACCATCGTAGGGGTGCTGACGGACATTCAAAAGACCTTGAGGGACACCGTGGCACTCCAAGGGGCCCCAGACACTAGGCAGGACGATGAACTGCCCACCACCTCCGCCGGCGCTAGTGGACAGGATGCCCCGCCACAAGACCAGCACCCCATCCCCTGCAGGCGGACAACCACCACGCAAGCGGGCCCTGAGATCCAGGAACAGGACATAGCAAGATGGCAAGACCCCTGCCAGGAAATAAGACCACCCTGATTGTCCCCCCACTGTCCCACTTTGTTACCCTGTCCAAATCGGGTCTGCCCCAGCTCCACTTCCAATGGGCAGATGTGCAATGTACCTGTGAGACTAATAGACTGGACTCTGCCATAGACATTCCTCCACCATCACCCATCACCATTTTACAACCCCCCTTCATTTTTTAGCACTTAAATAAACACCCTTGAAACACTAAAAAAACTGGAGTCAGTCTATGATTTGTAATTTTGTATTATCAATTACAGTGTCATAATGGGTTACCCATTGGAAGGCTAACATACCAATGTCACACATCACAAGCCCTTCAAGGATGCAAGCAGTTGACACATAGGTTACCACATTTGTGAAACTGAAATGGAAGGGGACAACTCAGTTAACAAATAGTGAGTGAAATGTCTGTACAGGATAGAGGTAGACGTGTGAAAGTTAATGTAATGTTAAACCTGAAAATGTACTCACCTGAGTTTCACTGGAAATATTGCTGTATGACTGACTCCCTGTTGTCGTTTTCTTCTTCCTCAGCTTCATCCTCATCACTGTCCACAGGCTCCACAGGCTCCACAGCTGCTACAACACCGTCATCTGGATCCTCCTCCTGTAGAAAAGGCACCTGGCGTCGCAATGCCAAATTATGGAGCATGGAGCAGGCGATGATGATGTCGCACACCTTCTTCGGTGAGTAGAATAAGGACCCACCTGTCATATGTAGGCACCTGAACCTGGCCTTCAGGAGGCCGAAGGTGCGTTCGATAACCCTCCTAGTCCGCCCATGTGCCTCATTGTAGCGTTCCTCTGCCCTCGTTCTGGGATTCCTCACTGGGGTCAATAGCCAGGAAAGGTTGGGGTAACCAGAGTCCCCCAATAGCCATACACGGTGCCTCTGGAGTTGACCCATCATATCAGGGATGCTGCTATTGCGCAGGATGCAGGCGTCATGCATAGAGCCAGGGAACATTGCATTTACCTGCGAGATGTACTGGTCTGCCAAACAGACCATCTGGACATTCATCGAATGATAACTCTTCCTGTTCCTGTACACCTGTTCACTCCTGCGGGGGGGACCAGAGCTACATGGGTCCCATCAATGGCACCTATGACGTTGGGGATATGTCCAAGGGCATAGAAGTCACCTTTCACTGTAGGCAAATCCTCCACCTCAGGGAAAATGATGTATCTCCTTACGTGTTTTAGCAGGGCAGACAACACTCTGGACAACACATTGGAAAACATAGGCTGGGACATCCCTGATGCCATGGCCACTGTTGTCTGAAAAGACCCACTTGCAAGGAAATGGAGCACTGACAGCACCTGCACGTCTGGGGGGATTCCAGTCGGATGGCGGATTGGTGACATCAGGTCTGGCTCCAACTGGGTACATAGTTGCTGGATTGTTGCACGGTCAAACCTGTAGGTGACGATTAAATGCCATTTTCTCATATGTCCCAGCTGACGGTGCCTAAGAAGGACAACAGCGAAGAAACAGTCACTATTCCTCCAGGTATGTACCCACAGTCACACACAAGACTACACCAGACAATAAACCCTTCCTGTATGTGTGTTGAGTGTAGGCCTCGGTATGTGTGACGCAGTTGAAAATGAATCCATGTGGGCCCCTGGAATGGCAGCTGCCTGACCTCTAAACTGCGACAATGGGATTGTGGGGTAACAGCGCTGGCGTTGCACACTGTCGCGGTAGGCGGTCGTAGACCGCGGCGCAATGCTGCATTGGTTAACATTGGACCCTATGGGTCCCAGGAGCCAATGAACAGGTGCGCCGGCGGTGATGATGCGCCCCGCCGCGGACGTCAGCGCCATTTTCTATCTGTTGAATCACTAGATACCTGACCTTCGACAGGAGAGGACCTACACTGCTAGTGCTGCTGTGACCTCGGTCTGGGAACGACGATGGCTGCTGCATCTGGGGAAGGGGCCCCTGCCTTCACTGCACAGGAGTTGGAGAAACTAGTGGATGGGGTCCTCCCCCAGTACATGCTACTCTACGGTCCTCCAGACCAACAGGTTAGTACACAGGGAGCACGTTGTATAGGCTAGGCCTGGGTGGACAGGACTGGGTGGAAGAGGGAAGGGGGCAGAGTTCATACTACAGTAAAGCATGGGAATAAATGGGCCACATGGTCAGAGTATGGAGGGGGCCACTCACATTGATGGTGCAGTTGGTAATGACTGTTCCTCTTCCCTTGTGCATGTCATGTAGGTCAGCGCCCACCAGAAGAAGGACATCTGGCGTGCCATCGCCAAGGAGGTCCGGTCCTTGGGGGGCCCACCAGAGACGGGGCACCCACTGCCGGAAGAGATGGGAGGACATTCGCCGCTGCAGCAAGAAGACGGCGGAGGCTCAGCTGGGGATGGCCTCCCAACGTGGGAGGGGTGCCCGTCGCACCATGACCCCCCTGATGTTCCGGATCCTGGCGGTGGCCTACCCGGAGTTGGATGGGCGCTTAAGGACATCACAGCAGACACAAGGGGGTGAGTACACTCTCATTCTGCGGACTTTGCGTGCAGTGTAGGGGTCTGGGTGGGGGAGGTGGGCTGTGTGTGTCCCTAGGCCAGGGCGAGTTAGGTAGGCAAGGCCCCTCCGTAATGTACGCCATGTGGCACTCTACCCCACCTCAGAAGAGTGGCAAGTTGAGGTATAGTTGCCCCTGTGGCATCCATGTGCTCAGATTTCCACCTTTGCCATGTAGGCCATATCCCAGAAATTGCATGTGCAGAGGCCAGGAGCACGGCGTTATGCATGGGGCTGCTGCGTCTGTCTTGTCCGCCAATGGTAGCGGGATGCCATGCACTAAAACTCTCTTTTTTCTGTCTCCCCCCCCCCCTTTTCCTGCTCTCCCTGTCCTTTTGTACATCAGCATCATCAGGCAGAGGTACAGTGGCACCGGAGCACGAGGGAGCTGCATCCCACATGGCCATGGAGGGCACACCACAGACTCTGAATGCACCAGTGGGACGGAGGGCGAGGGGAGCTTCACGTCGGCCACCGGATCACCAACCAGCGACACGGACTCGTCCGCCGATGGGAGCTCCCCTGTGGTGGCGGCACCATCTGTGCGCCCCACTTCTACAGGTACAGCCACCACCTCCCCTACCAGCACCGCCCTCCCAGCAGCCCCTCAGTGTTCGCCCCGTGCCCGCTCACCCAGGAGGGTGGGCATCACCTTCGCCCCAGGCACCTCAGGCCCTGCCCCAGTCACCCCTGCTGCCCTCAGTGAGGAGGCCATTGACCTCCTCAGGTCACTCACTGTTGGGCAGTCTACCATTGTGAATGCCATCCAGGGTGTAGAACGAGAGTTGCAACACGGTAATGCATTCCTGGAGAGCATTCCTTCTGGTCAGGCTGCCCTTCAGCGAACCCTGCAATCTCTGGCCTCAGCACTGATGGCAGCCATTGTCCCTGTGTCCAGCCTCCCCCCTCCAACTTCCTCCACCCAGACCCAATCCCCTGTACCCCAGCCCATCCCAAGCACACCTACAGACCAGCATGCACACAAGTCAACACACACAAGTAGCTCAAGCAAACATAGTCACACACACTCCACAGGCACTCACACAAGCATCACACCCATACAGATACAGCAAAATCCACTTTCTCCACTGTGTCCCCCTCCTCCTCTTCTCCCTCCTCCCTCCCAGTCTCGTCTACACACACACCTGCATGCACCACATCTACAGGCACTAGGACTCGCACCAGAACACCCAGCACCACAAGCCGCTCACCTGCACTCACCACCTCCACTGCCATTTACACGTCCCCTGTGTCCTCTCCCAGTGTGTCTGTGACACCCCCTCCCAAAGTACCCAAACGCCGGCAATCACTCACCCAACATCCATCCACCTCACAACAGCCTCCAGTACCTGCACCCAAAACACCTAAAGTGACACCTCCTACAACCACCTCCTCTTCCTCCACTCCCAGACCCCCTCCAGCTACCCATCCCAGTGTCCGTCAGAAACTGTCCCATTGTCAAATTGACCTTTTTGCCCCCACCCCCCCTCCAATTCATCAGTCCCGTTGTAGCGCCTCAGCCAAAAAGCCCCCAGTACCAGTGGTGCGTGTTCCAGGTTTTTGTAGTGCACCATCCACCAGGGCAGGCAGTAGGACCCGGAGCCAAGGCACTGGCAGCCCACCCCCTGTAAGGGCTCTGAAATTGGAGAGTGGACGACGGGACCGTGTCAAGACTCCTGGTGGGACAACAAGTGAAATGGGATCGAAGGCAATTGGTGAGTCAGCTGTAACTCCAAAAAAGGTGGGGAAGGTCCAAAGGAAATCTCCCCAGCCTGTTGTGAGTGTCACGGCGGAGAAGTGCGCCATCATTTCCGGCGGTCCAGACACAACCACCAGCACCGTCGTCACTGGTCCAGAGACCACCGCCGAAGTCACAGCCCAGGAGGGCCCAAGTATCGTCACTGGTCAGGAGACCACCGCCAGAGTCAGTGCCCTGGAGGGCCCAAGTATTGTCACTGGTCAGGAGACCACCACCGGAGTCTGTGCCCAGGAGGGCCCAAGTATAGTTACTGGTCAGGAGACCACCGCCAGAGTCAGTGCCCTGGAGGGCCCAAGTATCGTCACTGGTCAGGAGACCACCGCCGGAGTCTGTGCCCAGGAGGGCCCAAGTATTGTTACTGGTCAGGAGACCACCGCCGGAGTCAGTGCCCAGGAGGGCCCAAGTATCGCCACTGGTCCAGAGACCACCGCCAGAGTCACAGCCCAGGAGGGCCCAAGTATTGTCACTGGTCAGGAGACCACCGCCGGAGTCACAGCCCAGGAGGGCCCAAGTATTGTTACTGGTCAGGAGACCACCGCCGGAGTCACAGCCCAGGAGGGGACAGGATGCCACAGCCCCGCTGGCCAATGATGGAACGTCATGCCACACACCAATGTCCAGTGTGGAGATCGTCATGCCACACACCAATGTCCAGTATGGAAATCGTCATGCCACACACCAATGTCCAGTGTGGAGATCGTCATGCCACACACCAATGTCCAGTGTGGAGATCGTCATGCCACACACCAATGTCCAGTATGGAGATTGTCATGCCACACAACAATGTCCAGTGTGGATATCGTCATGCCACACACCAATGTCAGTATCAGAACCGACATGTCAAAGCACCGCTGAACAGTCCTGAACCGCCATGGCAAAGCACCGCTGAACAGGGCAAAGACCGCCATGGCAAAGCACCGCTGAACAGTCCTGAACCGCCATGGCAAAGCACCACTGAACAGGGCAAAGACCGCCATGGCAAAGCACCACTGAACAGGGCAAAGACCGCCATGGCAAAGCACCGCTGAACAGGGCAAAGAGCGCCATGGCAAAGCACCGCTGAATAGGGCAAAGACCACCATGGCAAATCACCGCTGAACAGGGCAAAGACCTCCAAGGCAAAGCACCGCTCAACAGTCCTGAACCGCCATGGCAAAGCACCGCTGAACAGGGCAAAGACTGCCATGGCAAAGCACCGCTGAACAGGGCAAAGACCGCCATGGCAAAGCACCGCTGAACAGTCCTGAACCGCCATGGCAAAGCACCGCTGAACAGGGCAAAGACCGCCATGGCAAAGCACCGCTGAACAGTCCTGAACCGCCATGGCAAAGCACCGCTGAACAGGGCAAAGACCGCCATGGCAAAGCACCGCTGAACAGGGCAAAGACCGCCATGGCAAAGCACCGCTGAACAGGTCAAAGACCGCCATGGCAAAGCACCGCTGAACAGGTCAAAGACCGCCATGGCAAAGTACTGCTGAACAGGGCAAAGACCGCCATGGCAAAGCACCGCTGAACAGGGCAAAGACCGCCATGGCAAAGCACCGCTGAACATAGCAAAGACCGTGTAGGAATGAATGTACCACCAAATCAGGCATCCTTATCGCATGTGCAGCTGGGACAGTGACAGGACAGGAACTTTCACGGGGAGATTCATCCAGTCTGGGCACCAGTCCCCCTCCAGAACCAGTGGGGACCTGCATCTACTTGAGAGACTGTGGCTTTGCACTCCCCAGGATGGCACAGTGGGCAAACCACCCACTGTAGTGACTTGAGTGACTGTGGCTTTGCACTCCCCAGGATGGCACAGTGGGCAAACCACCCACTGTAGTGACTTGAGTGACTGTGGCTTTGCACTCCCCAGAATGGCACAGTGGGCAAACCACCCACTGTAGTGACTTGAGAGACTGTGGCTTTGCACTCCCCAGGGTGGCACAGTGGGCAAACCACCCACGGTAGTGACTTGAGAGACTGTGGCTTTGCACTCCCCAGTATACATCAATGGGCATGGAGCCCCGTTGTGGATCTGGCTCCACATTCATGTGGCTGAGGTGCCCCCCCTACCCTTCCCCCTGAGGTGCCTGTAGTTTTTCTATCTGATGCCCCGGCAGTGATCTCTCCGATTTTGGTCAGGTATCTATTGTGGCCCTCGCACATGTATTTTTGGACTGTTGGTGCACAGACATTGTTGTGTACATATCTGCACTACTTCTTGTATTGTATATTTAATTATGAGTGATTTAGAGATTTATATATGTATATTTTGGTATGACATGTATATTGGCACATTACAAAGTTTGACCGAAATTCCCTTTGTCTTTGCATTCTTCCAGGGGGATTGTGGGTTGTTAATGTGATATTTTTGACTGCATTGGTGTGTATGTTGTAATATGCGAGGGTGGGGGTGGGGGTGTTTGGTGGGTGTCCCCCTAACTTTTGCCTCCCCCCACCCCCGTGCCGTAGATGCAGTACTCACCGGTATCTTCTGCGCCTACGTCGCTGTTGGTCGTAAAGGAGCAGAAAGACAAGGGCGGGTAGTATTTGGAGTTCCGGGTCCATGGAGTCATCGTTCCTCGTGGGATGTGTTCAGGTGAGCGTTTTCCCATAGCAAAAGCTGTTTCCGCCGTGTTTTTATCCACGGTGAATCCGCCCCGGAAAAGGTGGCGGATTGGCGGGTTGTAATGGTGTGGGCGGTACATTGTCTTCCGCCTGTCTGTTGACGGTAACCGCCGCGCTGCTTGTCTGTACCGCCGTGGCGGCCGGTGTGTTAAAGTGGCTGTCTTTGTTGGCGGTTTCGGCCAGGGTCATAATTCCCTTTTTTTGTCCGCCGGCCTGTTTGCGGTATTAGCGCACCTTTTACACCGTCCGCCAGGGTTGTAATGACCACCATAGTGTGGTTCCTATTTCTGATTTGCAGGCTCACATTTATCAAAATGTTTGTAAAGCAGAATATCCAGAAGATTCTATGCTTTCCACTGATGTTTGTCAGGATTTTAAATGTGTTGATGATAATTCTGTTCTCTCATAACAAAATAATCAACATCCAGCCAGTAGAGTTATTGCATGTAATCAAATGGCAGGAAAGTTACATGACACTCTGTGTTCAAGTACGAGATCTGTGGGTGTCCGTCAAGTAAAGGTGCCAAGCAAATTTAAAGACTTTGAATTGTATTAGCGAATTCTAAAGTTTTTGTATTACTATGTTTTAAGATTTGAATTGTGTTTTATTTTGTATTTTATAATTTTATTTTTTTTGGTTAGCTTTTAAAGGGGGAAGGTGATGTAGTATGTAGTATCTGTTTTAGTATGTGTTTCTTTATGCTGTGCCTTTAAATAGTTTGTTGTCACCATGTTCCAAATGTGTCATAAGATTCCATGGAATCTTATGACAGGCAGTTGGTCGGCAAGTGCTGGAAGGTAGACTTACTGTCAGCTGGTGCTTCATGTCGTGGGTTCATCTACTCTGAGAAGTAAAAGACACAAACAGTCTTTTACCTTTTTACTGTCTGCTTTGTGTCTCACTTTCATCATCGCTACACTCACCCCCGTGCATCTACACAAGGGTAATCCAGCGATTGCTGGCGGGCTGCGGCTCCCCTGGAACGCTGCTCCACTTACTGCGGGACTGCCCGAAGCTTTGGAAATACTGGTCCACCATCATAGATGATACTGATACACATTTTGATGCGCAACTTCCACGGTTCCCCACCTATATAATCTTAGGGCTCCCAAACGCACTCACGTTCCTGCTCAAATCCCGTAGGGAGCGTCAGATAGTGTTGGCTCTAAATGGAGCCTAATAGAACAAATTAACACATGGGGCACAGGGCTCCGCAGTCTAGGGTTTGTCTGAGCTCCCTATGGGTGGCAAAAGAAATGCTGCAGCCCATATGGATCTCCTGGAACCCCAATGCCCTGGGTACCTAGGTACCATATACTAGGGACCTATAAGGGTAGTCCAGTGTGCCAATCGAAATTGGTAAATGAAGTCACTGGCCTACAGTGACAAATTTAAAAGCAGAGAGAGCATAAGCACTGAGGTTCTGGTTAGCAGACCCTCAGTGACACAGTTAGGCACTACACAGGTATACACATTAGGCCCCAAGCTATGAGCACTGGGGTCCTGGCTAGTAGGATCCCAGTGAGACAGGCAAAACACACTGACATATAGGTTTTTATCTATGAGCACTGGGGTCCTGTCTAGCAGGATCCCAGTGACACAGTAAAAACACACTAACACACACTCACAAACAGACCAAACGTGGGGGTAACCATGCTAAAAAGAGGCTACTTTCTCACAAGGTCTAACAGCCTCCATTTGTACCTTCTTTGTCCCCCTGCTGTGGGACTCTTCTGTGCGTTGCCTGGTCTTCTGAGGGCTCTCCATGTTGCTGAGAGCCACCTCTGTCGCCCCCTCCTGGGTAGAGACAACCAGGTCTTTCCTGGTGTCGGGCAGCACCAGTTTCTGTTAACCGCAAGCTTTACGTGTGCCAAGGCTTGTTAGCAGAATATAGCAACGGAAACCAGACTGCAGTCATCCATCCAGCGTGGGACATCTTTCGCACAAACCAGGAACCCGCATCTCTCTTCTTGGGTGCAGTACTGACTTTGTCTTCTCACCGGTGGTTCTTCTTTTGCGCCTTCATACGGGTTAGCAGTGGCTTCTGTTCTCCCTGGACTCTTCTGTGCTTCTTGGACTTGGTCCCTTCTTCCACAGGTCTTCAGGTCCAGGAATCCATCATTGGTGTCTTGCAGTCTCTTCTGGTTCTTGCATAATCTTCTATCATGACTTCTTGTGTGTTGCAGGAAACATGCTGTGTTTTACTCCTGTTTCCCTGGGCTCTGGGGTGGGTTCTATTACTTACCTTTGGTGCTTTCTTACACTCCCAGCGCCCCTCTACACACTACACTTGCCTAGATGGGAAACCGACTTTCACATTCCACTATTTTAGTTTATGGTTTGTGTTCCCACTAGGTCCATTGCAACTTATAGTGATTTTCACTATTTGCACTGTTTTCCAACTGTTTACTTACCTATTTTTGGATTCTTGTGTATATATTTCCTTGCAATGAATTGCAAAAGAAGGATGGTCTTGTCCAAATATTTTAGGAACCAAAAGTCCTTTCTCCAGGTTGAATGCAAATGATTAATGGACGGCCTGCTCATGAGAGAAAATGATACCAAAAAATGCCTCTCCAAAACTAGAGCGAAGGCCTGTGGTGTAGCAGTGTTGGTTCTTAGTCCACAGGGCTTTACGTGTCGTCCTCCAGGGGTAAGTTTATGCGGTTCGGGCTTGCGAATCCAGACTCTTCAGGACTGTACCAGGGCATGTACCAAAACAAATAGCGGTGCTGCCACAAATCTCAAGGGGAGGGGTGGAGGGGAGGGATGCGGTCAAACATGGGGGATCAATAAAAAATATATATAATAATAAAAATAAAACGTACCTTTTCCCGTCGCTGTCACCTCCTGCTCCTCTGGACTTCTTGTGGTGTCCCCGCATTCACTGGGACAACAGCAGAAGCTCCACGGCAATCCAGGTGCCGCTCTCATGCTAAACCTAGCATGAAAGCAGCATCAGGATTGGTCTGAGTGGCTTGGATTCTGGGGTCTGTGCAGTTTCTCCAGTCTGGCTGTTCAGCCTAAGTGCGCATGTGTGTTTGTCCAGCCTAAGAGGGTCAGCCAAACACACATGTGCACTTAGGTGCACTCGCTCCTCATCCCCCTCCCACGGCCCAGCCCCGCTCTTCACATGCTGCTGGCTGAGCCACCAGATGAAAGATAAAAGCTTCGGTTTTGACCGCCAGAACCTGGCTGGCGGGGACGGGTGTCGTGGGGCCCCCTAACAGGGCCCCACAAAGATTTTCAGTGTCTGCATAGCAGACACTGAAAATCGCGACGGGTGCAACTGCACCCGTCGCACCCTTTCCACTCCGCCGGCTCCATTCGGAGCCGGCATCCTCGTGGAAGGGGGTTTCCCGCTGGGCGGGCGGGCGGCCTTCTGGCGGTCGCCCGCCCGCCCAGCGGGAAACTCAGAATTACCGCGGCGGTCTTTTGACCGCGCGGCGGTATTCTGACGGCGGAACTTTGGCGGGCGGCCTCCGCCGCCCGCCAAAGTCAGAATGACCCCCTTAATCCATTGAAAATCAATGAATGTGTTGTTTTAGAACAAAGTATCTGGTATGTGTCACAAATTAACTATGCGGGCAAGTGTGCATTGGAAAAGTGAGTGATGCGTGGATTCCTTACTCTCAAGTGAGGCTGTGCGTCGTTTCCTTCTCCACCGGGCAAGCAATGTGTCAATTCATTCTCCGCCAAACAAGTGATGCGTCGATCTCTTTTCTTCACAGGGAAGAGATGTATCGATTTCCGGACAAGCAGCCTCAGGTCGGAGTGGTGATGTTACAGGTTTTGTTGTCAAGGGACGATGCGTCGAAAATCCGGATGCGCGGCAGTGATGAATCCACGCTGAGCTGGAGAAGCATCGATTTTACCTGGAATGCATTGATTTTTCAGCTGTGGTGCAGACCCTGCATTGATTTTTCTGCCGCTGTGCTCCAGTGCATGGATTTTCACCATGGGTTCACCAGCTTCTCCTTTGAAGGGCCCAGGGACTGGATGTGGCACCACTTGGCAGGGTATGGGACTCAGCAAGAGAGCCCAGGAGCTGGTAGAAGAAGTATTTGATGGCCTAGAGACTTCACAACGGGAGAAGCTCAGTCCAAGTGTAGGAGGCTGGCCTGGCTTATAGTGGGTACCAAGGGTACTTACACTCTGTGCCAGGTCCAGTTATCCCTTATTAGTGTAGAAGAGGTGTTTCTAGCAGCTTAGGCTGATATAAGGTAGCTATGGAAAAGAAGCTAAGGCTGAACTAGGAGACATGTAAAGCTCCTACTATACCACTTGTGTCATATGCACAATATCATAAGAAAACACAGTACACAGAAGTACTAAAAATAAAGGTACTTTATTTATATGACAATATGCCAAAAGTATCTCAGTGAGTACCCTCAATATGAGGATAAGTTATATACACAATATATATGTACACAAACCAAAATTATGCAGGTAATAGCAAAAGGAAGTAATGCAAGCAATGTAAAGTTACAGTAGATTGCAATAGGAGCACATAGGTATAGGAGAAACACAAACCAAATACTCCAAAAGTGGAATGTGAACCACGAATGGACCCCAAACCTATGTGAGCTTGTAGAGGGTTGCTGGGACTGTAAGAAAACAGTGAGGGTTAGAAAAATAGCCCACCCCAAGACCCTGAAAGATAGGTGTAAAGTGCACCTACTACCCCCAGAGAGCACAGAAGTTGTGATAGGGGGTTTCTGCAAGAGGAACAACACCAGCAATGCAACAACAGTGGCTTTCCGGACCTGGGTACCTGTAAAAGAAGGGGACCAAGTCCATGAGTTGCGACAGTGTCGAGAGTGGGCAGTAGCCCAGGAAATGCCAGCTGAGGGTGCAAAGAAGCTGCCACCTGTTGGAAGAAGCTTGGAGTTCTGCAAGAACGAAGAGGACTAGGAACTTCCCCTTTGGAGGATGGATGTCCCACGTAGTGAAGAAGCTTACAGAGGTATTCCTACGCAGAAAGACCGCAAACAAGCCTTGCTAGCTGCAAGGGTCGTGGTAGAGGTTTTTGGGTGCTGCTGTGGCCCACGAGGGACCAGGATGTCGCCACTTGGAAGAGGAGACAGAGGGGGCGCCCAGCAACGTAGGGAGCCCTCACAGAAGCAGGCAGCACCCGCAGAAGTACCTGAACAGGCACTTGGAAGAGGAGTGAACCGGATTCCACCCAAAGTCACAAAAGGGAGTCCCACGACGCCAGAGGACAACTCAGAAGGTTGTGCATTACAGAAAGGAGTGTTGGGGACCCAGGCTTGGCTGTGGATGAAGGAAATCCTGGAAGAGTGCACAGGAGCCGGAGCAGCTGCAAATCACGCGGTACCCAGCAATGCAGTCTAGCATGGGGAGGCAAGGACTTACCTCCACCAGACTTGGACTGAAGAGTCACTGGACTGAGGGAGCCACTTGGACAGGGTTGCTGAGTTCCAGGGACCACGCTCGTCGTGCTGAGAGGGGACCCAGAGGACCGGTGATGCAGTCTTTTGTTGCCTGCGGTTGCAGGAGGAAGATTCCTTTGACCCACGGGAGATTTCTTCAGAGCTCCTGGTGCAGAGAGGAGGCAGGCTACCCCCAGAGCATGCACCACCTGGAAACAGTTGAGAAAGCCGGCAGGATGAAGCGATACAAGGTTGCTAGTAGTCGTCTGGCTACTTTGTTGCGGTTTTGCAGGCGTCCTGAGCAGTCAGCGGTCGATCCTTTGGCAGAACGTGAAGAGGGATATGCAGATGAACTCTGATGAGCTCTTGCATTCGTTATCTGGGGAGATCCCCAAAGCAGAGACCCTAAATAGCCAGAAAAGGAGGTTTGGCTACCTAGGAAGGAGGATTGGCTACTAAGAGAGGTAAGAGCCTATCAGAAGGAGTCTCTGACGTCACCTGCTGGCACTGGCCACTCAGAGCAGTCCAGTGTGCCAGCAACACCTCTGAATCCAAGATGGCAGAGGTCAGGGGCACACTGGAGGAGCTCTGGGCACCTCCCCTGGGAGGTTCAGGTTAGGGGAGTGGTCACTCCCCTTTCCTTTGTCCAGTTTTGCGCCAGAGCAGGGCTGTGGGATCCCTGAACCGGTGTAGACTGGCTTATGCAGAGATGGGCGTCATCTGTGCCCATCAAAGCATTTCCAGAGGCTGGGGGAGGCTACTCCTCCCCAGCCTTTCTCACCTTTTCCAAAGGGAGAGGGTGTAACACCCTCTCTCTGAGGAAGTCCTTTGTTCTGCTTTCCTGGGCCAGGGCTGCCTGGGCCCCAGGGTGGCAGAAACCTGTCTGAGGGGTTGGCAGCAGCAGCAGCTACAGTGAAACCCCGGAAAGGCAGTTTGGCAGTACCCGGGTTCTGTGCTAGAAACACGGGGGATCATGGAATTGTCTCCCTAATACCAGAATGGTATTGGGGTGACAATTCCATAATCTTAGACATGTTAAATGGCCATGTTCAGAGTTACCATTGTGACGCTACACATAGGTGGTGCCCTATGTGTAGGGCACGCGTGTAATGGTGTCCCCGCACTCACAAAGTCCGGGGAAATTGCCCTGAACAATGTGGGGGCAACTTGGCTAGTGCCATGGTGCCCACACACTAAGTATCTTGGCACCCAACCTTCACCAGGTGAAGGTTAGACATATAGGTGACTTATAAGTTACTTAAGTGCAGTGGTAAATGACTGTGAAATAACGTGGACGTTATTTCACTCAGGCTGCAGTGGCAGGCCTGTGTAAGAATTGTCAGAGCTCCCTATGGGTGGCAAAAGAAATGCTGCAGCCCATAGGGATCTCCTGGAATCCCAATACCCTGGGTACCTCAGTACCATATACTAGGGAATTATATCAGTGTACCAGTATGCCAGTGACAAAATTGGTAACTCCGAACATGGCCATGCAATATGATCCCCCGGGTCTCTAGCACAGAACCTGGGTAACGCCAAACTGCCTTTCCGGGATTTCAGTGCTGCTGCTGCCAACCCCTAAGACAGGTTTCTGCCCCCCTGGGGTCCAGGCAGCCCTGGCCCAGGAAGGCAGAACAAAGGACTTCCTCAGAGAGAGGGTGTTACACCCTCTCCCTTTGTAAAAGGTGAGAAAGGCTGGGGATGAGTAGCCTCCCCCAGCCTCTGGAAATGCTTTGAAGGGCACAGATGCTGCCCATCTCTGCATAAGCCAGTCTGCACCAGTTCGGGGATCCCCAGCCCTGCTCTGGCACGAAACTGGACAAAGGAAAGGGGAGTGACCACTCCCCTGACCTGCACCTCCCAGGGGAGGTGCCCAGAGCTCCTCCAGTGTGCCCCTGACCTCTGCCATCTTGGATTCAGAGGTGTTGCTGGCACACTGGACTGCTCTGAGTGGCCAGTGCCAGCAGGTGACGTCAGAGGCTCCTTCTGATAGGCTCTTACCTCTCTTGGTAGCCAATCCTCCTAACTTGGTAGCCAAACCTCCTTTTCTGGCTATTTAGGGTCTCTGCTTTGGGGAATTCTTCAGATAATGAATGCAAGAGCTCACCAGAGTTCCTCTGCATCTCCTTCTTCACCTTCTGCCAAAGAATCGACCGCTGACTGATCAGGACGCGTGCAAAACCGCAAACAAAGTAGCAAGACGACTACTAGCAACCTTGTATCGCCTCATCCTGCCGGCTTTCTCGACTGTTTCCAGGTGGTGCATGCTCTGGGGGTAGCCTGCCTCCTCTCTGCACCAGGAGCCCTGAAGAAATCTCCTGTGGGTCGACGGAATCTTCCCCCTGCAACCGCAGGCAACAAAAGACTGCATCACTGGACCTCTGAGTCCCCTCTCAGCACAACGAGCGTGGTCCCTGGAACTCAGCAACTCTATCTAAGTGAATCCCACAGTCCAGTGACTCTTCAGTCAAAGTTTGGTGGAGGTAAGTCCTTGCCTCCCCACGCTAGACTGCATTGCTGGGTACCGCGTGATTTGCAGCTGCTCTGGCTCCTGTGCACTCTTCCAGGATTTCCTTCATGCACAGCCAAGCGTGGGTCCCCCACACTCCTTCCTGCAGTGCACAATCTTCTGAGTTGTCCTCCGGCGTCGTGGGACTCCCTTTTGTGACTTTGGGTGCACTCTGGTTCACTTTTCTTCTAAGTGCCTGTTCAGGTACTTCTGCAGGTGCTGCCTGCTTTTGTGAGGGCTCCCTGAGTTGTTGGGCGCCCCCTCTGTCTCCTCCTCCAAGTGGCGACATCCTGGTCCCTCCTGGGCCACAGCAGCACCCACAAACCTCTACCGCGACCCTTGCAGCTAGCAAGGCTTGTTTGCGGTCTTTCTGCGTGGGAACACCTCTGCAAGCTTCATCGTGACGTGGGACATCCATCTTCCAAAGGAGAAGTCCCTAGCTCTCTTCTTTCTTGAAGAACTCTAAGCTTCTTCCAACTGGTGGCAGCTTCCTTGCACCCTAAGCTGGCATTTCCTGGGCTCCTGCCCACTCTCGACACTGTTGCGACTATTGAACTTGGTCCCCTTGTCTTACAGGTACTCAGGTCCGGAAATCCACTGTTGTTGCATTGCTGGCGTTTGTTCTTCCTGCAGAAACCCCCTATCACGACTTCTGTGCTCTCTGGGGGTAGTAGGTGCACTTTACACCTACTTTTCAGGGTCTTGGGGTGGGCTATTTTTCTAACCCTCACTGTTTTCTTACAGTTCCAGCGACCCTCTACAAGCTCACATAGGTTTGGGGTCCATTTGTGGTTCGCATTCCACTTTTGGAGTATATGGTTTGTGTTGCCCCTATACCTATGTGCTCCTATTGCAATCTATTGTAACTTTACACTGCTTGCATTACTTTTCTTGCTATTAATTACCTAATT
Source organism: Pleurodeles waltl (assembly GCF_031143425.1). NCBI lineage: Eukaryota > Metazoa > Chordata > Amphibia > Caudata > Salamandridae > Pleurodeles > Pleurodeles waltl. The sequence continues at coordinate 492,832 of NW_027150394.1, forward strand.
TTGGTTTGTGTACATATGTCTTGTGTATATAACTTACCCTCATACTGAGGGTACTCACTGAGATACTTTTGGCATATTGTCATAAAAATAAAGTACCTTTATTTTTTGTACTTCTGTGTATTGTGTTTTCTTATGATATTGTGCCTATGACACCAGTGGTATAGTAGGAGCTTTACATGTCTCCTAGTTCAGCCTAAGCTGCTTTGCCATAGCTACCTTCTATCAGCCTAAGCTGCTAGAAACACCTCTTCTATACTAGTAAGGGATAACTGGACCTGGCACAAGGTGTAAGTACCTCTGGTACCCACTACAAGCCAGGGCAGCCTCCTACAGGATGGCCCTGCAAAAATGGCCAGGTCCAACAGACAGAATGGCTTTCCTAACTTACACTCACTGGAAGCAAATACCAATTGCCTCCCAAACTTCAGGCAACGGGGCCCCACTGGACTCAAAGTTGTAAATGTCCCCAAAGTGATCTAACCAGGCCTGAAGAGTGATTTTCAAGGCCTGCACGCTTGCTTGGGCAGGGGGAAGAGAGGATGATTCACTACCCTCTAAAACTCCTACTGTCCTGTATAGTCAAGCCCTCAGCAACTTATCCAATATCTCCCTCATTAGTGTCTTTTTCCTTTCTAAACATGCCCCACTGAGTATTTAAAAGAGTCTATTGAGCACAGTGTATACGTGTTACAAAACTTGTCTGGAGAGCAACTATTCACTGAAAGAAACCAAGGTCTGAAGTCGCTAAAGACCATACTACCTGCAGCCTTCATACTGTGGTGGAAACGTTACCGATAGCCCATCTTCTGAAGCAAAACAAGCCCATGTGCACAGTTTAGTACCTGGTGCACACAGCCATCTATGTTTAGTAGAAATTGTCATGATGAGATGATTCTGTCCAACAACTCAAAGCAGCTTTCTACGTAACTTGAATATATTCCCTTCACTGACAAGTTTATTGTTTTTTTTATGCCCAAAATGGCTACTGTAATTTTAGGTCTGATGCAATTTGTAATTCTTGGTTTATGAATGTTCTCCAAAATAATCTATAGCAAGGAATTGCATCCTTGTGGTTGATTGTTTCTTCGCGGAAGATGATGGACAAATTCCTTGCCATTCTATGGCACTGTTGCGGATCTCTTCATGCGTGCAAGCTTTAGAACCAGTTGGCTTTAAAAATGTATTGGATTCCTTTGGTGGGGCATCTCGAGTGCAAATTTTGGTGGCCACAGGTAGAGCCTGCATAATAGGGGCAGTGACATGGAGAGGAAGCCACCCAAACTCCATCATCTCTTATTTCCACCTCATTCAGACCCTGTAAAGATTGGGTTACTATGTGGACAGGCCCAGTCGCTTCAGGAACAGGGGTATGAAGTAGCAGAAGGTCAGCAGTAGAGTAGAGAAGAAGGCAGAAAGTTGCACTGAGAAAGCAGACTTGGTGCAGACAAGCACATACAGGCATTGCCACACACCAACAGTGAATAAATAGCAGCCAGCACACGATCAGTGTTGCCAGATTTTTTTAAAAGCCTTCTATAGCCCAAAGCTGTTGAACGACCAGCCCAAAGTAAGCCCAAATGAACCGGTCCCAGCCCAAAAAGTAGCCCAAACTTTTAACACTGAACTAATGCAATCGTAGGCTGAAGCAAACATTTTAAAGCATAAATCAAATTTCTATTGTAAGCAAATATGCAAAACTCACAGTGCCTAGATTATTCATTGCATTACACACTAAAAATGGAAATAAACATGCAAAAATGGTCACTCACTTCTTATGATGAGCATCAAATTGGAACAAGTAGTAAATCTGGACTTGGTGAGAGATGTAAATCTTTGATTATGTGCTCAGCAGTCCTTCTTTGACAAACCTTTTGACATTGAAGCCTGTAGCAGCTACTTTATTTTCTTTTGTTTGGAGACAGAAAGATGAACATCGCTTTGATCAAGTTCACAGCAGTCCTTTTGACACCAGTTTTGGCATTGGAGCCCTTTGTAGCAGGCAGATCATTTTCCTTTGGTTGCAGACAGAAAGCAAGGGCAGTAGCCACTTCCTAGGCCGCAAGAGGCTTGTTTCAGAGTGCGAGGCATGCACTGGTAAGTAAACATGGCTGGTAAAGTGAAACTGCGAATGGTTCATTCAATCACATACGGTTTGATCCTTTCTAGGATTCACAGCTTTTGGCTGAACATCGCTTTCATCAACTTCACAGCAGTCCTTTTGACACCAGTTTTGGCATTGGAGCCCTTTGTAGGAGGCAGATCATTTTCCTTTGGTTGCAGACATTAGCTCCGTCATTAACCTATGATAATCAACACCCCCCCAAATGGATTCAAAGCACAGCCTTTGTTCTTCTCACTGCCTTTCAGATGCACGCGGTAGATAAAGGTGAAATGCAAGTAGCCGTCTAGCATTCCCAGTGTGTATCTGCAGTCTGCTCTACTACTGTTCTACTTTCTGGACTTTTCATTAAATGGGCAGAAGACCAACATTTCACTCATTTCCTGCCTCCTTCGGACGTACTCAGGCACTACCTCTACACTTGTTTTAGCGGGCTACCTCTACCCTGGACAGTGGAGGTCAACAGGGCCCTGCAGAAAAATACATCCTTGTGTGAGGTGAAAAAGGCTGTTTGTGTGAGGCGATAGACAGCCTTCTGCAAATTGCTACCAGAGGCCAGAACACAGTGACCAAACTCCGTGAACTTGAACTTAAATTATTGGTAAAGGCTAGTGTTTTGTGTCAAATGCAAGCAATGGCTACGCTGAGCAGAGCATGACTACAAGTGATGTCAATAATTTAGGCACTAAGATCACGAACAGAACCATGCAGTGAGGCTGAGCATTGACCATGTACCCTCATTTCGCTTAGCTCAGCCAATGAGACCACATTTGTGCTTGCACTGCCTGCAACTGGAGTGAAATAAATGAATAAATCAGCTGAGCACACAGCTCAAAGTGCATTAAAAAAAGTATGGGAACAGTGATGCTCCATAGCAGCAACACCGAACCAGCTTAAAGCCTAGGGAGCATATTCACAAGCCCCATGTGGCGCAAGTGCGTCACTTTTTCTGACGCACCGGTAGCGCATAGTGCAGACCCATATACACCAGGCCACGCATAGCCACTTTGCATGGCTTTTCATGGCTTCGTAGTTATTGTGCCTTACACTGTATCAGGGAGGCGTACCATGGGCATTGCGATGGGTGTTCCCAGACAACACCCATAGGTTTGACGCATTCCCAGATTTACAAGAATCTTTAAATCTGGGAGTGCATCAAAACTGTTCACCTCTCCAGGGGCAGCACACATAGAAATAGGAAAACGCCTCTTTGGGTTGTTTTTGTGCAGAAGTTGTCCTTCCTCCACAAAAGCAATCCTGCCAACAACGCAGACACCCTAGCGCCATGGTGCAAGGGTGCCTGTACTGACGCTATGCAGGGATTTCTGTACTAGTGCACGGGTAAAAGACAGAAATGTACCATATCTTGGAAATGCTGGGCATTCCTATTCTTTTGAACTGCCTTAGGGCAGCACAGCAGAAAGTCTTGCAGCGCTGCCCTACAGCAATTACTAGTAAATATGTCCCCAAGTACATTTGGCTGGATCAAGACTGTAGTACTTGTAAGAATACCTTTGTACCTCTATGTCACATATACCCTAGTATTTTATCGCTTCCTATAACCTGGTACATCTTACCTGCCCATTACTCTTGCCTATTGTTTCCTTTACCTCTTTCTTTGCAGTGTTTCTATCCTATTTCCTAGCGTATTACGTCATGTCTACTTAATTTCTCATTTTATTGAGAAAAAGAGTTTTCCTAGTCTTGGAGAATCACTAAAATGTAGTTTACACTGCTTTTAGTGGTCCAGTTGGTGTTCTCCAGTTTGACTTTTATTGTAAAATTAGTAATAGGGAAAACATCTACTTTGAAGAATTCACACAAAAAAATCCCAGCCACAGTACTTTGAGTTACTTGTACTTTTTATTTACGCATTAAATTATAGAGAAATGTATTCAGTGAACCGCAGAGATTTGTCAAATTATACTCTCAACTGATTTGCAATATATTCTTCTCACAGGTAAAGAGCTAATGCACCCTGTAGGTCCCTGAACAACAATAATGCTAGGTAGTTATTGTTCTTCAGCATTGCCAGGATGCTGCTGTTTCCCAATTTAATGGTTCTAAATTTATTAAGCCCAGAATGCAGTATTTGTTCTTTAAAACACCTGCCTTCAAAGAATGGTGGTGCTCAGCATCGTATTCCCCATAACATTCCCATCTGGCAGAACCAGACCTTCTCCACTTCTGCAAAGAACTGAAGACTTATCTTTTCAAGCAAGACCTCAAAGGGTAATTCTCCCTGCTGTTGGACTCACCAAAGACCACCATGTCCCCTAAACTCATGGCTCTAGTGTCCAGCCCTTACTTGTCATCTCTGCCAGTCCCACCACCCACCCAGGGGACCCACATCTGTCCCTGGGCGTCTAGCTTCCAATACCTTTATACTTCTCTAAACAGCGCCCCATTATTCTTTAGCCGGATGTGGGCAGTGCAAGAGTCATATCCAGTCCACCCACTGCGAGCGGGCCAAGAAGCTACCTTCCTTCACATCTGGAAGTGGAGAAATCATTTGAAATAGTTCTGGGGAGAAAAATGAATAAAAGGACTCTGGTACAATAGGTAAGGCACTATCCAAGTCTAGAAAGAAAATTAGTCAAGAATTAGTGGTGGGGGTGTTGCTATGACCAATCCCATTCAAGAGGATGTCACCTACTCAAGAGGACCAATCCTATTCATGAGGAATTTTCTACAGTAACTGTTAAACTCTCCTTTTTATACTCTGGAGTTAGCAAATCAAAGGCCACAATGGCAGACTTCCCATACATACCAACAACATGCAGATAATGGTAGCTTGGCTGTTGTCCATCACGTGTTGAACCGTAGAAACCTTCATCTTCAAACGTGATATTCCTTAATAAGAATGAGCCATTGCAGGATGGTTCCACGCGACCTCGGTATCGGCCATACACGTGGTCAGGGCATATGCAGTGATCTGAGTAAAGAACATCCTGACTTTGTTGATCCTTCATCGCTCCAAAAAACTGCCATTCACAATAATGCTGAAAAGGTCCAACAGAGAAGGATGCTTTCTCCCCTCTGGTTCCATGAATTTCTTGGGTCAAACCTATAACACAATGTAAAAAAAAAGATTACTCAGTCTATAAATAGACAATAAAAAGGCAGGTCATTCCAGTTATTGCTAAGATCACAAGTCAATAATATAGTGGTGGGGATGGGAGTTATAGTTACTTCGGGTGCGAGTTATAGTAAATTGAAATAACTAACAGCAGAATTTATATGGTGCTTTCCATGTAAATTCTGATGCTAATTATTATATCCCTGTAATGCTTGATTTTTTTCAAGCAAGTTAGATATTTACCGCAAAAAGCAAAGGTTAAAGTAACATTACAATTAGTTGAATTTGCCAGTGACAACATTTACCAGATATAGTAAAGAGCTAACTACTGTATAACTTGCGCTCCCACCATGCATTGCTTATGACCTCAAATACGACATGTTCTATGGCATCACTCATGACATCTCAAATGACTGTATTGATCACATACACATTGCTCTTTAAAAGGGTATACCATTAGAGCTATGGAAGTAAGCGCAAAATAGCTCAGAATAATATGAAGCATCATTACTGCCATTATACTTACAGCCCCCATAGGTAATGCAAGCTTGTATTATGTACAACACTAACCCTATACCATAGACTTCCTTGGAAGCAGAGTTCACGTTAGCTATGATCCACAGATTAAAGGGTGTTCAATCTCAAGGAAAGCCAAGTTCCTGCAGATGCTGAAGCCCTCTTACAAAACTAACGCCTGCTATGGGCAGTCTTTACCCGTATCAAACCCCTGAACGTCACTGAACCTACACGGAGAAATGAAGCGGATGAAAGTAGAAAAGTGGGTACTGTGGCCATGGCAATTTTGTGAAATTTCACAAAACTACTGCGGTACAAGGCAATGACAAGTCATTATGCGACTGGCTGATGACTGCCTTTACAAAGGTTAAAGGTTGCCATGTTGTTTTCATCACATTTTGGCTGTGTTCTGGGTTAGGGGCTTATATATAGGTAAGTATTAGGTTTTAGAGATTTTCCCTACCTATTACCAGTTCAGCAAAGTGATGGAAAAAAAAAATATATATATAGGTTTCTATATATATATATATATATATATATATATATATATTTAATTACAGAGTACCGCAGTACTACCCAGGAAGTACTGCAGTACTTAACTTTTTTTTAAAATATATGTTAAAAAAAAAAATGTAAAAACACTGTAAGACTATTTCACACATATAGGGCCTCATTACAACTTTGGAAGTCGTTTGGGAAGACCGCTGCAGTGGCGGTCTCCAAAAGACCGTCAAGTTGGCGGTAATCCAGCGGCCGCATTACGACTCACAATGTGAAGACCGCCAAAAATCCGAAACTGCCAGGACACTGGAGGGCAGAAAAGAGGCAGTCACACCACCAGCACCGCCAGCCCGACAAAAATCCACAACGAGCCACAAATCACCACAGCGGTTCTTCCATGGTGGAAAACCATTGGTGGTGCGAACCTCGGCGGTCTCAACTCACATCAGTCAGAATACAACATACCACTGGATAGTTTGGATATTCCACACTTGACACACATCCACACACCCAACACCTACTCACTGCACTATATAACACACCCCTACACAACCCACAATCGAAAAACCATTCAGATACAGAGAGAAGGCCAAAACATAGAAATAGCACTCTTACACTGTAGGTACACATACATATTTCACTCAGCACACACCCCACATCAACACAACTATCACATAACACACCTAAATAGCACACACAATCCGCAACTATCATCTCTAACCCCCATCGCAGCACCCACACCTCACCATTTACCCATATTACACTCAACACCCCCACACACCCTCTACACAACCACTACCATGTCCCCACAAAAACACCCACGTTTCACAGATGACGAATTGAGGGTCATGGTGGATGAAATTGTCGGGGAAGAGCCACAACTGTTCGGAGCACAGGTCCAACAAACATTGATTGCCAGGAAAATGGAGTTGTGGCAAAGGATAGTCGACAGGGTCAATTTGGTAGGCAGTCATACACACACAAGAGACGACATCAGGAAGAGGTGGAATGACCTATGTGGGAAGGGGTGTGTGTGGGGGGGTGGGACGGTCCATTCCATGGCATCCAGGCACCAGATAGCCATGCAACTGACGATGGGCCCCCTCCTCCTTCTCCACAGTTCACATCATGGGAGGAGAAGGTCATGGACATACTGCACCCTGAGGGCCTGACTGGAATACCTGGTGGACTTAAGTCTGGTAAGTACCCAAAACATTCATATCACATGACTGTCTAGTCCTGCATGCTTTCTCACCACCCAACTCCTCCCTAATTAACTAATTGTACCACTACACCTCTCACCTAATCATCTAATGCCCCTCTCTTGCCCCTCTCTCTCCACTCAGCCCATCTGCCTCACAGCCCTTGGCAATGGCACGCTAACTACAGGCTAATCAGATCACTACGACTCCCAGAATGCACTAACCCATCATTGTGAAAACCTGGATTGTGCACATCACATTTCATGCATGTATGACTAATGTACTAGCTACACCAATTAAATTGTTATACTGAGGACCAGTACATAGCAACAACAGCAATGCAATCACACACTCGCAATAGCAACCAAAGCAAAACACAGCTACAGCTCAGTTACCATTCCCAATGGCCACAGGTCCCAAACCTGAAATAGACAGACCTGGTTTGGAAAGTAAGATGGCAGACTCCATGCACATGCACAACATCTAGCTACAGGACATTTTCCCCTGCGTACTCACATATTGTGTACCCACTAGGACACCATGGTGCATCCTGCAGCTCAAATGTGAGACAACTAGCAAGTCTGACTATTCACTAGTTAACAGAGCTGAACAGTCATGTCATATATAAGACATACTCAGATTGCAACTGCACAAAAACCCAAATAGTATGACAGCTCACAACATGGATTAAGTAAAACAAGTCACAGATCTGTATGTACAACCAAGGTATGCTGTGCTGCATCTGTCAATGTCATTGCAGGGAATCATGTAAAGCCACTGTCTGCAACTCACAAATAAGGAACCAAACACACATCCTAACCTGAACCCTGTATCTCACTCCCTCCACAGGTAACCCTTCCATTGCCACCATTTAGAGGATACCTGAGACTGTCAGTCTTCCTAAGGATGAAGGCCCCAGTGAGGAAAACACACCTAGATGTCTGGACACTGATGAACAACCTGGCCCATCTGGGACACCTGGTCAGTCTACGACTCTCAGCCTCAGCCGGCCCACCTCAACCCCTCCCACCCCCGTTGAATTGACATCACAGGCAACCATTCGCCCCCAAACCTGTGTCCCAAAGACTGTTCAATCTATTGTGTGCCCCACATTACAGGGACCTGAGTCTACCCTTGATACCCCCCTGACAATGATGGACCTGCAACCACTGGGAGTGGCCAACAGGCACGTGGGGGTAAGGTGTGTGGGAGAGAATGCTGTGGGCCAGAGGATGGTGCCTCAAAGACAGGATGGGCCAAATTATCACAATGTTGGGGGGAAATCAAAGGCTGCAGAGGGAACACCACCAGGAAGTCATGCGACAGTGACAGGTACAAAATGCCAACATGACTACCATTGCAGGGTTGCTGAGGAACATCAATATCACCGTCATGACCTTCTCCACACAACATCAGGCCCCTTTCGCTATCAATGTTACATCTGCCCCTTCTATATCTGCGGCAGATGGTGAAATGGAGGCCCAGCCAGGGGAAGGACATGCCTCAGACACCCCTCCCTCTGTAGCTGAAGAAAACCGCTCCCCCCATCCCCACAAACGTGGACGTCCACCCAGCCATCCAGCTGGAGTAGATGCCAAGACCAAACCCACTGCCAGGAAGTTAACCACTCCTGATTTGTCACCCTTGTGTGCCACACAAACACCCTGCTGACTGTTTTGACACCAAACTCCATTTCCTCATGGTACAAGGACACAGGACCCGTGTAACCAACTGGAGTAGCAGCTACCCTGAGGAACACAACCATGACTTTACTCATCACATATTTTCATTTTTACTTACTTTAATTTTTCCAGGTAGTCTCTTTATATGCACAATACATCACACTTAAACACAGCTACTCTGTATGTGTCCTTTATAATACATGTAAAGTAGTTATGCTTATCAACTGTGGTCTGCTCATGCCCCCCTGTATCCAATTGCCAGTGTAATGGTCCTCAGACGGAGGCACCCTCATCAGAGGTCACATAATCACTGAAATGTCATAGGACAGATGTCAGAGAGGTTGAAATCCAGGTCAACACAATTGCACAGTGTGAGAAAGTAGCCTCTTTCTAGCATGGTGACCCCCATTTTTGGCCTGTTGGTCACTGTGTTTGACTGTCTCACTGGGACCCTGCTAACCAGGACCCCAGTGCTTATGCTCTCTTCCCTTCAAATTTGGTTGTTGGATACTGCTAACACAGTATTCCACTCATAATTGGCATACTGATGTCCCTTTATAAGTCCCTAGTATATGGTAGCTAGGTACACAGGGCATTGGGGTTCCAGGGGATCCCCATGGGCTGCAGCATTACTTTTGCAAAGGCTTCTGCAGGATTGCCATTGCAGCCTGTGTGAAATGGTGCATCACCCTTTCACTGCCATTTACACTGCACCAGGTCACTTATAAGTCACCAATATACCAGGCCTTCCAACCCTGAAGGCTGGGTGCAGAGTACCTGTGTGTGAGGGCACCCCTGCACTAGCAGAGGTGCTCTCACATTGTCCAGGACCATTCTCCCAGACTACGTTAGTGCGGGGATCCCATTTTACGCTTGCACTAGACATTGGTCAATACCTATGTCCAGCTTCACAATGGTAACTCCGAATATGGCCATGTGAGGTGTCTAACACCTGGGAATTTTACCCAAATACTGATTCTAATATTGGTTTTACAATTCCATGCACTTTGGGGGGTCCACAATGGACCCCCAGTACTGCCATACCAGCCTTCTGAGGTTTTTCAGCAGCCCCTGCTGCTACCATCTCACGGACAGGTTTCTGCCCTCCTGTTGCTCAAGCAGCTCGAGCTCAGGAAGGCAGAACAAAGCATTTATTTTGGGAGAAGGGTGTTACACCCTCTCCCTTTGGATATAGGTGTTACAGGCATGGGAAGGGTAACCTCCTTCCAGAGCCTCTGGAAATGCTTTCAAGGGCACAGATGGTGCCCTCCTTGCATAATCCAGCCTACACCAGTTCGGGGACCCGCAGTCCCTGCTCTGGCACGAAACTGGACAAAGGAAAGGGGAGTGACCACTCCTCTATCCATCACCACCCCAGGGGTGGTGCTCAGAGCTCCTCCAGAGGGACCCTGGAGATTGCCATCTTGGATTCCAAGTTGGCAGGGCACTCTGGGAGCATCTGAGTGGCCAGTTCCATCAGGTGACGTCAGAGCCCTCCCCTGATAGGTGCTTACCTGTGTAGCTGACCAATCCCCCTTTCTGGGCTATTTAGAGTCTCTCTACTGGGTGCTTCCCCAGATTAGGATTGCAAGACTCCAGTAGGAATCCTCTGCATCCTTTACTTCACCTTCTACCAACGAAACTGCATCTGGACCCTCCAGGAACTCTACAAACTGCCACAAAGAAGCAAAGACGTCTTCTGCAACATTGTATCTTCAGCTCCTGCCAGCAACTGCAACTGTTTCCAGGTTGTGCATCCTGAGAGGACAGCCTGCCTTCAGCCTGCACCAGAAGAAGTGAAGGAATCTCCCCTGAAGTGAAGAAGTCAGTTCCCTGCTGCAGCAGGCACCCCGCTGCAGTGGGTCCCCTCTCCTGATGAAGAGCGTGGATTCAGCAACACTGGTGGTGGACTGAAGTGACCCAGACTGTCCCCAGGTCCAGCTGTCCAACTTTGGTGGAGCTAAGAGCTTGCCTCCAAACACAAGACCGTAGTCCTGTGCACCACATGATTTGCAGTTGCCAAGGCTTCTGTGAGACCTTCCATGATGTTCATCATGCACAGCACAGCTCAGGCCTCCCCACACTCCTTCCTGCGACGCACAGCTTCGAGTGGTTCTCTGGTGGCATGGGATCCCTTTGTGTTGTGCTGCGTGGGCCTCCATTTGAACCTTCTTTGTCCCTGTGCTGTGGGACTCCTGTGCGTGCTGCCTGGTCTTCTGGGGGCTGTCTGTGTTGCTGAGGGCCCCCTCTGCCTCCCCCTCCTGGGTAGAGGCCTCCAGGTCCCTCCTGGTCCCGGGCAGCGCCATTTTCTGCTAACCGCGAGCTTTGCATGTGCCAAGGTTTGTTGGTGGAATCCAGCAACGCAAACCAGACTGCAATCTTCCATCCAGCGTCGGATATCATCTGCATCAACCAGGAACCCACATCAATCTTCTTTGGTGCAGTACTGACTGTTCTTCACCAGTGGTTCTTCTTTTGTACCTTCATCTGGGTTTGCAGAGGCTTGTGTTCTCCCTGGACTCTTCAGTGCTTCTTGGACTTGGTCTCCTTCTTCCACAGGTCTTCAGGTCCAGGAATCCATTGTTGGTGTCTTGCAGTCTCTTCTGGTTCTTGCATAATATTCTATCATGTGTTCTACTAAACTTATTGTGATTTACTCCTGCTTTCCTGGGCTCTTCGGTGGGTTCTATTATTGACCTTTGGCATTTACTTACACTCCCAGCGCCCCTCTACACACTACACTTGCCTAGGCGGGAAACTGACTTTGCATTCCACTATTTTAGTATATGGATTGTGTTCCCCCAGGCCCATTGCCCTATTCTGGTTCTTGCATAATATTCTATCATGTGTTCTACTAAACTTATTGTGATTTACTCCTGCTTTCCTGGGCTCTTGGGTGGGTTCTATTATTGACCTTTGGCATTTACTTACACTCCCAGCGCCCCTCTACACACTACACTTGCCTAGGCGGGAAACTGACTTTGCATTCCACTATTTTAGTATATGGATTGTGTTCCCCCAGGCCCATTGCAACCTATTGTGATTTTCACTATTTGCACTGTTTTCCAACGGTTTTACAGCTATTACTACATTCTAGTATATATACTGTGTATATTACTTACCTCCTAAGGGAGTATAGTCTCTAAGGTATATTTGGCATTTGTGTCACCAAAATAAAGTACCTTTATTTTTGTAACACTGAGTGTTTTTTTGCATGTGTGTGAGTACTGTGTGACTACAGTGGTTTTGCAAGAGCTTTGCATGTCTCCTAGATAAGCCTTGGGTGCTCATCCACAGCTACTTCTAGACAGCCTGGCTTCTAGGCACTGCCTACACTACACTAATACGGGATAACTGGACCTGGTATAAGGTGTAAGTACCGTAGGTACCCACTACAAAGCAGGACAGCCTTCTACATACAGTCACTTTTCCAATCTGCAAATACAGCATAGCAGAGAACCATCAGTGGCAGTGCCGGCTGTGGTTTGGCTGTATTCTGTTGTGAATACCGCCATGGTCATAATTTGGCGGTCTTCTCCACCAGCTGTTGGTGGTACGACCCCCACCGCCAACATGGCGGTCCTGAGTCTGCCAAAGTCGTAATGACCCCATAGTGCACCAAAATGTATTTAAAATTCTTTACAAGTTTAATTCTTAAAAAAAAAAAAGTCTACGCACTAATACCTAGAAATTACAGCGCTACTTAAAAAAACAATTTTAATGCACCAAAAAAAAGAAAAAATAAACTTTTCTTGCTAGGTACTAGCGCCGTACAGAAATGTACCTACCTACTATCACTTTAATAAAGTGGTAACGGGTAAGGAACAACAATTAAACCTACTACTTAACTTTATTTAAGGCCCTTACCCAGAACACAGCTAAAGTGCAGCAAAAAGAATGTGACCGCTGTTTAATTTTGTAAATGCTGACATTAGCCAGTTATATAATGCCTTGCGATCTGCATGGACCAAAGTATACTGCAAAGTTACAGCAGCATACTGTGGCACAATATATCACAAAAGGACAGATTTATCATTGTATTGCGTTACCCTTGTGTAACGCATGGTGTTGAAATCAATTTAATTGCAAGGCACAGTGACCATGTGTCACTCTGTGTTTTTTGATGAATCTGGAGAATGCAAGGCAGCACAAGTTGCTGCCTTGTGTTACTCTGCACACCATATTCTACACTCCTGCAAAAGTTACTCTACATCCTTTCAGGCATTTTCACAGCACATTACTTTAAAATACACTCTACAACATGACACCACTCCACTGTACGTCATGACAGTCCACTGTACACCACAGCACTACTGTGCATGGCATGACACTCCACTGTATAATAATCCGCTCTACAACACGCAACTCCACTCTATGACAGTCCACTCTGCTCTATATCACTACATGCCACTACACTCTACAACACGCTACTCCACTGTAAGCTATTCCACTCTCTGCCACTTCAATCTACACAGCTGTACTCTATGGTACTCTACTACAGCCACTGCACTCTACGCCACTCCACTGTATACCACTCCACTTAATGCTATTGCAGTGTACACCACTCAGTTCCACTCCACAACACGCCACTCCACTGTATGCCACTCTGATCTACATTATCCATTTGTACACCACTTCACTCTACTCCACTCCAGTCTATGGCACTCCACTCTCCAGTCTATTCCACTCCACTCTACTGTACACCACTGCCCTGTACTCCACTCCAGTCTATGCAACTACACTCTACTCCATTCCACTCTACTCCACTTCATTCTACAGTATTCCTCTGTACGCCAGTCCACACTACGCCATTTCACTCTACACAACTGCAGCTCCACTCTATGCTATTCCTCTGTACAAGACTCCACTCCACTGTATGCTATTCCACTGTACACCATTCCAAAGTAATATACGACACTACTCAACTCTATGCTACTGCAATGTATACCAGTCCAATGTATATTGTTTCACTGCACTCTATGACGTGTCACTCCATGCTACGCCACTGCACTTCTCTACAACACGCTACTCCAATTTATGACACTTTACTTAATCATATACTAGACCACTCTACTGTATCATGTTACTCTACACCACTCCACTGAACAATACTTTACCCCATAGTACACCAGGGGACAACACTCCAGTCTACGACGTCACTCTATGCACCTCCAATCTATGACCATCCACTGTACACCAATCCACTCTACTCCACTCTAATCTAATCTATTCCACGTTACGCCATTTCACTTTATGCCACTCCACTGTATGCAACGCCACTCTACGTCACCCCACTTTACACCCCTACACCCTAGTCTACATTCTGTAACTCCACTCAGCGTCACTCCACTTTATGCCACTCCACTGTACGCCACTAAAATCTACTCTATTCCAGTATATGCCACTAGATGCCAAAACACTGTACGCCAGTACATCTACGCTTGACAATCTACACCACACTACTGTACAATGTAACACTCTACAACACAACACTGTACCACACTGAACTCTACACCACTCCAGTCTATGCCACTGCAGTCTATTCTGCTCTATGACACTACTCCACTGTGCGATAGTTTCTGCTCCTCCAGTTTACCAAACTCTACTCCGCTGTAGCTCACTCCATTTTACAACACTGTACTCCAGCCTATGTCACTGTACAACACTCTAGTACACTATGCCACTGCACGAAGTTCTACTCCAGGCAACTCCCTCTATGCCACTCCACCCCAATTGACACCAATCTACTCTATGATACAGTACTCCAGTCTACTTCACTCTACGCAACTCCACACCTCTGTGCCTCTTGACTCTACAACACTATTCTAGTCTACTCTACCATACAGTACACTAGAGTGTAGTACAGTAAGTCACTCCATTCTACAACACTGTAATCCATCCTTGCCACTCCACTGTATTCTTCCCTCTGGCAGTTTCAACACTCGACACTACTCCACTGTACCACACTCCATTTTATAACACTCTATGCTACGCTGCTCCATTCTACTCCAAGGCATTCTACTGTACGATACAGCATTCCACTCTGACACTTCACTCCACACTACATTACTCCACTGACATTTTACCCCATTTTAGAAGCTCTGCTCTATGACCCTGTATTACACTCTAAACCACTGTGAGACACTCTTCTACAATGTGTGCCCCTACACTCCACTGTACAACAGTCTACTCCACTCTGGCACTGTATGACACTGTACTCCACTGTATGCCATCCTGAAACACTCTACTCCATTCTAGAACACACTATGCAACTACCTCTATGCATCTACACCCAACTCTACTCTAACACACTACTCAACTGTACTCTACCACTCCAATGCACGCCTCTCCACTCTACTACTCTATACCACTCAACTCTGACACTACCACGCAATTCTACCACACACTAGAACCCTCAACTGAACACCACTCCACTCTATTCCACTCTACTTCACCCTATGACATGTTCCAAAACTCTACGATTTGCCACTTCACTCTACCTCACCCCACTCTATGGTTCTACTGTACGATACAGAATTCCACTCTATGCCACTCCACCCCACTTTACTGCACTCTACTCTATCGCGCACTACCCTATGCTACTGTACTCCACTCAACTCCGTGTCAACCAACTCTATGCTACTCCCCTCTACCACACGGTACTGCACTCTACTCAACGCCATGACACTCCACAACACTCTAAGCCACTCTGTGGCACTCCTCTCCACTACACTGTATAGTACTTTCCAGCACTCTATGACACGCCAGTCCACTCCACTGATTGCCGTACCACTCCACAACACTTTACTCTACTTAATGCTACACAAGACCACTCTACAACATAACACTACACTCTATGACACTTTAATCCACTCTAAGCTAATCAATTCCAGTCAACTACACCTCACTCTCCTTCACTACATGATATCTTGCCGCACTCCACACCGCTCCACTCTACCACTCTCCTACACTCTTCGCAACTTCACGCTACAAAACTACTACTCAATGGCACTCTGCGACACTGTACTACATTCTATCCGCATAGACTCCACTTTGACTTTCTACTCCAATCCATCCCACTACACTCCATTGTACAACACTCTACAAGTCTTTCCAACACACCACTCCACAGAGATGTATGAGATGCTACTCCACTATATTAAACTTTACTTCACTATACACTACACCACTCCATTGTAGTCCACTCTACAACACTTCTCCACTGTACCGTACAACACTCTACTTGACAAAGGACTCTACGATTTGAAACACATTTTTATTAAAAATAAAAAAGAACAAAAAAGAACAAAAAAACTGAACAAAAAAAACGAAAAGTCAAAGGAAAAAAAAAAAACAAAAAAAAAACACCAAGGTGAAAGCTGTCTGGTCATCGAGTCGAAAACTGTGTAAGAAGGTTTACTATTTAAATTAACGTGAAACCAGGGCTTAAATTATACATATAACTTGTAACTATAACATTAAAATGTCTAATGTTTGTATAGAAAAGAAAAAAAAAAAGTTTGCCTAAATAAGTTTCAAAAGTATATATGTGTAGAGTTATGAATAGTAAATCTACATAGTATCTACACTTTTTGTAGCCTATATTTAGACTTCAATATTTTTACAGATGGATATTTTGTTCACGATATTCTTGTACAACACTCCCCTGCAGAGATAGATGCCAGCAGGGCCGGCTTTAGCGCTGGTGGCGCCCTGTGCAACAGTCTTTTTCCCCCCTCCACCCCATGACCACCTCCTCGGATTCTTTCACTACCACCCGGCAAATGTGCCCCTCATCTCTCCATAGCCCCCCTTTCACATACATTCATTTGTTTTAAAGAGCTAGCTTTACTCATCCACTCAGCTATCCACATAAAATATAGATCTGTTCTTTGAAGCAGGCATATTAACCCTCTGCGCTACTCGCAAGTCAAAACTGCCACTAAGCAAAATCTCTCTCCCTAGTAGGAACGGTAATCACAAGAGGTATCCCCTAGCAACAGCCTGTCTGCCCATGGTCGGACTGGGGCATAAAAAAAAGGCCCGGGCATCAAACTAAGGTGGCCCCAATCAGTAAACTAATCGGATAGCTAAAAAAAAGTAGCCCATATTTTCAAATTGCTACAGTTTTGAACTTGTAAATACACTCTGCACCATGTGTTTTGCTAGGCACAGAAGGCTGCATGAATTTATGCTTACTGCAGGGAATGTTTTTGGTAATATGAGGGAAATCAACAGTAAAAACCGTTCCAGCAGGCCTGGCCAACAAACAGACCCCCATACTGACCTGTCAAAGCAGCCCTTCTGGTGCTGACGGATTGCCTTTTAGGCTAGTCCAACCCTGTGCCTGCCCTATTTAGAGAGTGAAATGTAGCCGGAGTGAGGCACTGCAGAGCCAGAGTTCGACGTGAACCACACATGTAAGTCTTTAAACCTGGTCTTGCACAAAAGGTGTGATTCTGTGTGAAGGCGATGATAGAGGTTTTAATTGGTTGAATGAACTATTTGATTAATAGTTACTTCAATCTTACCAAGTACTTAAGAGGCCTAAATTTAAGTGGGACTGAAATGCATCGACAATACTTTTGGAGGAGTGGTTGAAATTTCAAAGGCTACACAACAATATGGACGGCTATACAAAACTTTTCAGGCAGGATTGCCCACCAATGTGATACCATTTAAGGACTACGTCCATGTGGATGGTGCATGAAAGGAGGAGTGCATCCACACTTTGCTAGTACATAAGGAAGACTGAAGGCAAGTTATATTGAGTTTTAGTTGTTTTGTGTTGGAATTATTTTATTTTCTCTTTACTTTTAAAAAACACTCCAGGTACTTTGTATGAGGAGTGAGGAATTCTACAACATAATGAAGTGAATAAAATGTTTGATACAAATTATACTGATGTCCCGGTGATAAATTAAAGTTTCACTAGATACCATGTTAATGTCTGAGCCAGGGTGAAGGAGCACAGAAACTGCCTAGGATGATAATGACACTTGCAGAGGAGCTGCCCTAAGTAATGCATACCTGTAGAGGGTATAAAGAATATGCACTATAACTCGTGCTCTCGCCATGCACTGCTAATTAACCTACATATCACACCAGCAATGACATCATTGATAATATCACTGCAACAACATTATTGATGAGAAAACTGTGCACGGCGGGCGTGAGTTATTGTTACCTTAAGGCATGAGTTAAAGTTTGAGAAAAATAACTGTAACTGGTAAATTTCTATGGTTTTGTGTGTGTAAAATCTGAAACTAGTTACAACCTCTCTATAAACTTTTTAGTGAATATATATTATATATTTATAAATCAGCTTAATACATCTAAAAAGGTTACAGGGAAGTTATAGTTAGGTTCTGAATTTACTCGTACAAACCCTTAGAAATTCAACAGCTATAGTTCAAGTTATTTCAAGTAACTATAACTTGCACCCTAAGGTAACTTGGACCTTGGACATTCAAGAATTTTGTGTATGGTGAAGAAAAATCATTTTAAAACCATAATAAGACCCTAAAACACCCCTATATCACACCCCTGGGTCAGGGTACCTCCACCCTCACCCCTTATTTCTATTTCCAGCCCTGTGAACCCACTCCGATAAAAAATAAAGGTGGGCGCAACATTCTATTCAGGTTGGGGCCAGCCAGTTACAGCGCTTCTTTATGCGTATGCAGTTGCGATATAGTTGCGAAGGATCCGCGGCCCTAGTTATACAAATGTATTTTCCCTTTGATATCTCCAAAACTACTGAACAGATTTCCACCAAATAAGCTAAAGCATGATATACATACCGAAAGCTACCTTTCTGCCAAATTTGGTGTAATTCCGTCCAGCGGTTAGGGCTGTAGTTGTGTCCAAAGGTCCTAAAGGAATTAACACGGGAAACGCACTGTTTCTTTACCCCGCTTCTTCTCAGTCCTCACTGGAGGGATCATCCTGGAACTTTCCATGTGCAACAAGAATCACCTGGACACTTTTGTTGCAAAGTTTCGAGAAGATTCGTCAAATCGTGCCAAAGATATAGGCAAGTCAAAAAACACTTTCTATGGAAAGATGGTCCTAAGTATAACTACCTAGGGGTAACCACCAGTAGGATATATATCACCTATGCTTGCCGGTAGTTAAAGTTAGGGCCTAGTTGTCTGTCAAAACACTTTTTCCCCCATGCAATTTCCATAGGGATTTTTAAACATGACTACAGCCCAAACCGTTGGACGGAATGACATCAGATTTGGCAGAAAGCTAGATTTTTGTCCAGAAAGCATGCTTTTTGTTATTTGGTGTAAATCGGTTCAGTAGTTTGAGATATTAAAGGGAAAAAAAATTGCATACCTGTGCAGAGCCTAAGCACAAAACTCATGGTGAGATCTGATTGGCTGTCAGCACTGCAACCAGGAAGTGCTGGCTGTCAGCCATATTGCAGCCAATATATATGATGGCATTCATTGAAATGCATTGTAGTAAATGGCAGGTTTTGAGGGTCACAAAAAAAAGGAGAACGTATAAAGGATCATAACAAATTGCAGTTACACTATAAGTCATTTGTTAATAATACCATACTAATTGTGGTGTGTTCTAAGGTGATTTTACCCTGCTGGGATTTCTTGAGAGAAAACATATTTCTCATAGTGGTTATGGAAGGTGCTCCAGGATCTAAAATGAAAATGTTTTCTGTAAATGGACACTATCCTTCTCAGCCATTTGAGAATGACGTCTGACATTCTCAATAAAACATGTACTTCCACTAGGAGCAGCCTATCAGTTAATTCCCTTGTGTTCTACTGCAGCCTCCCATAAGTAACAGTCTTACTTACGGCAAAAGTGTGGCGCACCTGAAGCCATCTTGATTGAATCAAACTGCTAAAAGATTAAACTCTATTTTGCAAATTAAAATATTTAATTTAGAAAGGACCAAATCAGAGGGTTCAGGTTAATTTGGTCATAGAAATCATGGTTAGTGCTGTAGAAAGAAAAATTAGGACACATTTTAAGTGAGTTCTAAAATACCTTCCTCTTATTTTTCATTAAAACATTCTGACATGCAGACTGAACCATGCACTTTCAACACCAGCAGCAGACTATCAGTTAATTCCCTGGTGATCAGCAACTTCACTACAGTGTTCTAATAAGCAACTAGAATGCTAACATTCTGACTTTGTACCAAGAGTGTGGCACATCTGAACGCCATCTTGATGGAATTGCAGTGGAAAACTGAAAGCATTTTCTGAGGATACTTCAGTAAATGAGGAAATTAGGGAGCTTCATTACAAATAAGCCTCCCAAGAAGGCCACCAGAGAAAAGAAAAAGCCCAAATTGTGTACAATTATCACCCAAATGTTGCCCAATGACAGAAGTGTGCAAAGCACTTAACTTTTTTTAGTTTTGTGCAGTTTTATATAGGGCAGACTTGGCCAGAAGGCATTGTAGTGCTTTTCATGAGCATCAGTTGCATTACAAAGGGACACATTCATTTTGGTTTTAGGCATAGGAAGATTAAGTGAGTTTGCCCAGAATCAGAGCCTCTCAAGCTGATGCCAAAACTCAAGCCTGGTTCCCCAATTGTAAAGTCTGCAGCTCTGGCTGTAACGCTACATTCTCTCCCCTCAGTGTAACATATAATAAACTGATCAACTGGATAAAAAAAAACCCACAGCAATAGAAAATAACTTAAAAGTGCTCTTTCGCTAGTTGAGAACTCAGAAACTATCTCCTTATTTTGTTTTTTAAAGCACTAACCGTAATTGTTATGGGAATAAGGCTACTTTTTATCATTTCTAAAGGAAATGCTTTAGGTTTTACACTTTTGATTACATCAAGATGACGTCAGGGGTGCCATACTTTTGTATTAAATATAGAATTTTAGCAATCTAGTTGTTCATTGGAATACTCTGGGAAGGCAGAGGAGAGGGGCACAGACTCTGATAATTGAGGGCAGGGAGGAGGCTGCAGAGGCAACAAGTTGACCCCCCTGGGCTGGCGGGAGGGGCAGTGGCAGCACAACAGACCATGGAGGGTAAGGGAAAGGGGAGCAACAAACCAAGCATGCAGGACATGCAAGAGAGCCTGTGGCAATATCACAGACCATTGAGGGCAGAAGGAAGAGGCAGAGGCAGTGCAAGCATACCTGCTGAAGGAGGCTGGCCTGGTTTGTAGTGGGTACCTTGGGTACTTACACCTTCTACCAGGTCCAGTCATCCCTTATTAGTGAATGTAGTAGTCTTCTAGCAGCTTAGGCTGATAGAGGTAGCTGTATCAGAGCAGCTTAGGCTGAATTAGGAAAAATGCAAAGCTCATGCAATACCACTTATAGTTACACAGTACTTATACACAAGTAAAGACAATACTCAGTCTTACCAAAAATAAAGGTAGTTTATTTTAGTGACACAAGGCCAAAAATATTTTAGAGGCAATACTACTTTTGAAGGTAAGTATTATACACAATATATACACTAGACACCCAAATAAGGTAAGTAATTAGACATAGGATAGTGCAAACAATAGCAAATACTATAGAATGCAATAGGAGAAAATAGGTCTAGGGGCAACACAAACCATATACTAAGAAAGTGGAATGTGAATAACAGATTCCCCGCTAACAAATGTAGTGTGTAGAGAATCACTGGGAGAGTAAGAATACCACAAAGGTGAGTAGAATACCCCACCCCAGAGCTCAGGAAAGTAGGATAAAGTACTGCAGGTTTCTTTAGGACACACTACAAGTCGTGATAAGAGTTATTGCAAGAACCAAGCAAGACCGCAAGCAACAAATGGTGGATTCCTGGACCTGAAGACCTTTGAAGAGAGGAGACCAAGTCCAAAAGTCGCAGAAAATTCCAGGAAGGACAGGAGCCCCTGCCAACCTAGAAGATGGTGCAAAAAAGGAGTCTCTGGTTGGAAGAAGACTGCAGAAATGCACAAACGGAAGATGGCTGCGGGTTACTGCATGATGCAATGGATGTACCACATGAAGATGTTGGATGCAGGTGAGTTTCAGCGCTGGATTCGTCCAACAAGCCTTAGTTCTAACAATGTCGCAGATTGCATCAAAGTGGTGCTGCCTGGACCTAGGAGGGACCTGGAGGCTTCAACTCGGACTGAGGAGGCAGAGGGGGCTCGGACAGAGAGCAGATGTGAGGGGCTGTTGCACCACAGCAGACTATGAATGGCAGCGGAAGGGGTAGCAGCGGCACAACATCCATGGTGGGCAAGAGGGAGGGTGCAGGGGCATTCATAAAGGACCATGGAGGACAGAAGGGATGGGTAGGGGCTGGTCACAAACAAGAGAGGGCAGGGGAAGGGGCTTCACAACAGACCACGCAGGGCAGGCAGGAGGAGCAGTTGCAGCACAACAGATCATAGAGGGCAGAAAGGAATGGCAGCAAAATGGACCATGGAAGATCGGAGGGAAGGGATAGGGGCATGGACCTTGGACAGGCAGGTTGGAGGTGGCAGGGACAAGAGGCAGCCATCGGGCCATGCTAGGCAGGGGGCAGGAAGACAGTAGCAGCTCAACAGAACACTCAGTAGATAGGAGGGGCAGTGGAACATGGTGGGCAGAAAGGAGGGTGAGGGGCATGCACACAGACATCGGAGGGCAGGGAAAGGAGGGTAGGGGCAGCAAGCTTAGCAAAGAGGCTAAGCAGGAGGGCAATGATGGGGCATAGAAATGGGCAGGGGCATCAAGCTAAATGGAGGGCAGTGGCAGCGCATCAGACCATGCCGTGCAGGCAGGAGGGGACTGGTGCATGGACTCGGACAGCAGAGGGTAGGGAGGAGGTGGATGGGGCAGCAAGCTAACTCCTTAGGGCAGTCGGGAAGGGCAGTGGAGGAACAAGAGCCACACAGGGCTGTAATGAGGAATCAGGGGCATGGACCTGGGCAATGGATGGCAAGGAGGAGGCCAGGCAGAAGCACCAGGCTTGGGTGGGGGCACCACAATGCCAGTCCCTATGTCCAAACCCCCTCCCCCACCGTGATTTGCTATGGGCATCTTACTTGATATAAAAAAAAAAAAATTCTAGAAATTCTCTGTAAAAACTAAAGGTTGCAGGGATGTTATAGTTCGATTTAGATTTTAGAAGCACACAACCATAGAAATGCAGCTGTTATACTTGGAGTTCTTTTAAGCAGTGGCGTTTTTTGTATAAGGGCGTCAGGCTCCGCCCTCCTTACCTTTACAGCCTAAAATGTGGCAAACTTATCAATGCAAAATCCGTTTAATATACGCTTGTAAACTGCTTTGGGGCACTGTCTGTCCCACTCGCTGTGTTACTGCTGTGATTGTTGATAATAGTAGTGGGGACACGTGACTCACGCTCATTCACACATGGGCTTCGTGTGTGCAGGGACGCCATTTCACGTGTGCACTACATATAGGTCAATACCTATATGTAGCTTCACAATGGTAACTCCAAATATGGCCATGTAACATGTCTAAGATAATGGAATTGCCCCCCCCATGCCAAATCTGGTATTGGGGTCCCCATCCCATGCAACCCAGGGGCTCCAGCGTGGCCTCGGGTACTGCCAAACCAGCTCTCTGGGGTTTTCACTGCAGCTACCGCTGCTGCCAACCCACAGACAGGCTTCTGCCCTCCTGGGATCTGGGCTGGGGTCTGGGCAGCCCAGTCCCAGGAAGGCAGAACAAAGGATTTCCTCTGAGAGAGGGTGTTACACCATCTCCCTTTGGAAATAGGTGTTAAGGGCCTGAGAGGAGTAGCCTCTCCAGTTCTCTGGAAATGCTTTGAAGGGCACAGATGGTGCCCTCCTTGCATAAACCAATCTACACCAGTTCAGGGAACCCCCAGCCCCTGCTCTGGCGCGAAACTGGACAAAGGAAAGGGGAGTGACCACTCCCCTGTCCATCACCTTCCCAGGGGTGGTGCCCAGGGCTCCTCCAGTGTGTCCCAGACCTCTGCCATCTTGAATACAGAGGTGTGAGGGCACAATGGAGGCCTCTGAGTGGCCAATGCCAGCAGATGACATCAGAGACCCCTCCTGATAGGTGCTTACCTCACTATGTGGCCAATCCTTCTCTGAGGGCTATTTAGGGTCTCTCCTGTGGACTTTTCCTCAGATAACGACTTGCAAGAATTCACCAGAGTTCCTTTGCACCTCTCTCTTTGACTTCTGCCAAGGATCGACCGCTGACTTCTCCAGGATACCTGCAAAACTGCAACAAAGTAGCAAGAAGACTACCAGCGACATTGTAGCACCTAATCCTGCCGGCTTTCTCGACTGTTTCCTGGTGGTGCATGCTCTGGGGGCTGTCTGCCTTCACCCTGCACTGGAAGCCAAGAAGAAATCTCCCGTGAGTCGACAGAATCTTCCTCCTGCTCCAGCAGGCACCAAACTTCAGTGTCACTGGTACTCTGGGACCCCTCTCATCCTGACGAGCGTGGCCCCTGGAATACAGGTGGTGGACCCAAGTGACCCTTCTGTCCAGTGGTCCAACAG
Organism: Pleurodeles waltl; assembly: GCF_031143425.1. Classification (NCBI taxonomy): domain Eukaryota; kingdom Metazoa; phylum Chordata; class Amphibia; order Caudata; family Salamandridae; genus Pleurodeles; species Pleurodeles waltl. Next base: position 517,400 of record NW_027150394.1, read on the forward strand.
TCCAAATTTGGAGGAGTTAAGTCCCTGCCTCCCCTCTCCAGACAGTAATCCTTTGTACTGCATGAACTGCAGCTGCTAGGGCTTTTGTGCACTTTTGCAAGGAATCCTTCATGCACAGCCTAGCCCAGGTCCCCAGCACTCCGTCCTGCATTGCTCAACTTGCTGAGTTGACCACCGGCTTCGTGGGACCCTCTTCTGTAGTGTTGAGATGACTGATGTGCTCAGTTTTCTTGAATCCGTGTTCAAGTACTTCTGCAGGTGGTGCCTGCTTGTGCATGGGCTCTCTGTGTTGCTGAGGGCCCCCTCTGTCTCCTCTTCCAAGTGGCGACTTCCTGGTCCTTCTTGGGCCCGGGCAGCACCCTTTTTCTTCAACCACAAACTTTGCAGCTAGCAAGGCTTATTTGCGGTCTTTCTCCAAAGAAACAACTCTGCATCCTCCAGCCCTCTGTGGGACATATTCTGTGAAAAGGAGAAGTACCTGGCATCTTCTGTTGTTGCAGAATCTTCAGCTTCTTCCACCCAGAGGCAGCCATTTAGCACCTTCATCTGGGGTTTAGTGGGCTCCTGCCCCCACCCCAGACACTTTTGTGACTCTTGTACTTGGTCCACTTCCTTTACAGGTCCTCAGGTCCAGGAATCCGTCTTCACTGCTTTGCAGTCTGTTGTGGTCCTTGCAGAATACCCTATCTCGACTTACTGTCTTTCTGGGGTAGTAGGGTAACTTTACTCCTACTTTTCAGGGTCTTGGGGTGGGGTATCTTGGACACCCTTAGTGTTTTCTTACACTCCCAGCGACATTCTACACACTATACTAGGCATAGGGTCCCTTCGTGGTTCGCATTCCACTTTCAGAGTATACGGTTTGTGTTGCCCCTAGGCCTATTGCATCCTATTGTATTCTACAGTGTTTGCACTACTTGTTTAACTGTTTACTTACCTGATTTTGGTTTGTGGGTATATTTTATGTATTTTACTTACCTCCTAAGGGAGTATATCCTCTGAGATATTTTTGGCACATTGTCACTAAAATAAAGTACTTTTATTTTTAGTAACTCTGAGTATTGAGATTCTTATGATATAGTGCTATATGATATAAGTGGTATAGTAGGAGCTTTGCATGTCTCCTAGTTCAGCCTAAGCTGCTCTGCTCTAGCTACCTCTATCAGCCTAAGCTGCTGGAACACTACTAATCTACTAATAAGGGATAAGTGGACCTGGCACAAGGTGTAAGTACCACAAGGTACCCAGTATAAGCCAGCCCAGCCTCCTACAAAGTTATATTGCAATTTGTGGCAATTGAGAGAGAAGCTGATGCCAATCACAACGAAAGAGGAGCCACAGTGCATTTTTCAATGGAATGTATTAGTCACTGCTGCACTCATAACTGCGAGTGCACAGAGCTGGGCTACTAGTGCTGCAGGCATAGCTTGCAGCAGCCTCGGGCTTCACAAAAGAGTGCACAAGGGGTGCTGGTACATGGAGGGAGGCGGTCTCAGACACGACTGGTGCAGCAGCATCGTTATGTTGATCCTCCACAGTAATCGGTGTGGCAGCAAGGCTGGCATGGACCCCAATGCAAAGAAATTCCCTCTATCCCAGTGGCTAGGCAGTAAAAAAGCAGAAATCCCCCCGATGCCCTTAGACCGCTCCCCGCGGGACCAAGTCCAGCCCCACCACTCTCAAGCCTCACCAGCCTCCACTGCTTTTAATTAACTAAGGGCCAGATGTAGTAAACTCCGATTTTGCGAATTGGAAATTGCGAGTCAGTGCGACCCGCAATTTCCGATTCGCAAAATCAGATGCAGAACGGTGTCTCAGACACTGTCTTGGAATCTCAATGGGGTCGCAAAGACCCACGCATTAATATTAATGAGGTGGGTCGCATTTTGCGACCCCATAGCGAGTCCCTGCACTCACAGGGATGGTGGCCTGCTGGAGACAACAGACCTCCATGTCTGTGACTGCTTTTTAAATAAAGCAGTTTTTTTTTTTTTGTATTGCAGCCCGTTTTCCTTAAAGGAAAACGAGTTGCAATACAAAAAAATAACAAAAGCATTTGGTTTCGGTTTTTCAGAGTAGCCAGTGGTCCATGGGACCACTGCCTGCTCTGAAAAAACATTAATGGCGACATTCACAAATTCACCCATTTGCGAATGGGTTACCACCTGTGTGACACTGGTGGTAACTGCGAATTGCTTTACGACCGCGTTCGCGATCACAAAGCAATTCTGCATTGCGGTGCAAGTTGCACATAGGAAGGGAACACCCCTTCCTATTTGTGAGTCGCATTCCCATTTTGTGAGTCGGTCCCGACTCGCAAAATGGGAATGTGCATCACGAAACGCGTTTTGCATGGCGCAAACTGCGATTTTTGCAGTTTGCCCCATGCAAAACGCTTCCTACATCTGGCCCTATAACTCGTGCCCTAGGGTAACTATAATTCGCGCCCTCACCATGCACTGCTAATTTTACGCAGATTGTCAGACTGTGACCCGTTGATTCTGAGGTACAAGTCCCTGAACCAGGCGAGTGACCCCAAACCTTACGTGAGGTTCCATGTCCCCCTGACACACCTAAACTCTCCCCTAAGACAGATGCTATGAAACTCCCAGGTAAGCCCAAGTCAAGAGAGATTCAGGGGCACCAAAGGTACATAGAACTCTGACTGAAGAAATAGATACATCAATAAAACTCTTCGTTTCAAAATGACTGATGTTATCCGTCAAGTGCACAACCAGAGAAGCCCAGTGCCACACCACTGACCACTGTGCGCCTGTGAGGACAGCAGCCACGCCGGCGCTATGTTGTGCCAGGCTGCCACCTGGCCCCCTGGCTGCCTCCCACGACCAGCCTGAGGCAGGGGCTCAAAGGCGACAGGGGTAGGGGCTCAGCCCGACCGACCCTTCTGCCTTGTGGGTACAAACGTGTAAGCATTCAGGAGGATGGAGAAAGGGACAGAATAGCTTATGTTTTGGGTTGAGCCATTTAGAATAATTTATAATGCAGAAACCGGAGGACTCCCTTCTACTGCCTTGAAGACAGCTACTGGAGATATACAATATGTCACAAAAAGCCTGGAGCAAGCAACACACGCAAGGAAGGGGAGGTGTGGGGGAGCAGCGGATGAGTCCCAGTAACACCCCACGTCTGCCCCTAAACATAGCGGTAAATGCATGAGGTCACAAAAACGCAAAGTTTACAAAGTCCAAGGATACGCAAACGTATGTCTAATGATCTATAACCACATATAACCCTGGGTTCCGGTGTAGCGTGCTATCCGCCCCAAGGCGCCTCAACTCCTCGTCAGCGGGTAGTAATCGCTCTACACACACAATTTACTATCACAACACACGGAGACTTGTGTAGCCCTACGCAATAGACTTATGTCAGTGGCGTAGCTTGGGGCGGGGGTTTTGGGGTGTTGCACCCCTCTCATACAAGCATTTTCTGATAAATAAAAGTTTGGATACAGGTGCTTCGAGTCGGGTGTTGTGAGCGGTGGGATTTCACGAGGAATCTTAACACACGATACTCCTCTTTCTGTTTTGAAAATTCTGAAAAATATTGGTTATTTTACAAAATAATGTTTTCTGTCTCTTAGTACAGCCGCCAATCCACATTCCTCTGCCTCTCCACTGCCCCTTAGGTGCACCCTGCTTCTTGTCTAATGTGTTGTAACTTCACACAACAGTGAGACTGATGGGAAATCTGCCCCTCCCCCCCCCCCCTTACTGACCAAGCTGCACCCCTGCTCATATAATTGGAGCCGCCAAGTGCAGGAATCCAGGACAGATTTCAAAAGAAAGCCAAGCAAACTCCCCTCTTAGTATAACAAAGCGCGCTGCCTGGTTGTGGAATCTGTAAAGTAGCTAGAAGCCCCCATCAGCGCTACATTTATTCAACACAACGTCTATGGTGACCACGGATGTAAGGGACAACCACCAGCCCCCAGGTACATAGTGCCCACCGCAGACCGAACCGGATCGGTTACAATTCTCGTGATTACCCAAGTGATCGACCTGGAAGCATGAAAGGCAGAGCCAACAGTCTGACGCTCAGGAAACTTCTCAGCAGGCGCTGAACCCTCTGAGCTGGCCGTCTCCTGCAACATACCTATTCCTGCCCATCTGGGGATCTGCACACAGCACCACAGCAGCAGCAGCAGCAGCAGCGGTGGGACGCCCATAGCTCCTCACAGGGGACGACGCGTGTGTAGCGCACAGACTCGAGACTCCAGGCGCTTGTCCCTCTGAACCGAGCGCTCACAACTCGTATCTGAACTGAAGTCAGGATTTTGAAGCCAGGCAGAGGCTGTTCGATGTTTATCTAGGTGGGAGGAGAGGAGGGCAGGGCTGGTCCCTGTCCCTGACACGCCCACCCCCAACCCTCTACCCATACCTTTAAAGTGCTTCCGCCTGGAGACCGCCTGGGACAGTCCCTGTTGTAATCTCTGTGGGCTTCTCACGCGCCACGACACGCCCCACTTTTGCTGATACATTTCACTACGTTTTTCTAACAGCTGGAAATGCCCAACTGTAGGAGGGTGGCCTGGTTTATAGTGGGTACCACGTGGTACTTACACCTTGTGCCAGGTCCAGTTATCCCTTATCAGTAGATTAGTAGTGTTCTAGCAGCTTAGGCTGATAGAGGTAGCTATAGCAGAGCAGTTTAGGCTGAACTAGGAGACATGCAAAGCTCCTACTATACCACTTATATCATATAGCACTATATCATAAGAATCACAATACTCAGAGTTACTAAAAATAAAGGTACTTTATTTTAGTGACAATATGCCAAAAGTATCTCAGAGGATATAAACCCTTAGGAGGTAAGTAAAATAAACAAAATATACACACAAACCAAAATCAGGTAAGAAAACAGAAAAATAGTGCAAACTGTAGAATACAATAGAATGCAATAGGAGACAATAGGCCTGGGGCAACACAAACCATATACTCTAAAAGTGGAATGCGAACCACAAATGGACCCGTAGGCCTAGTGTAGTGTGTAGAGGGTCGCTGTGAGTGTAAGAAAACACTAAGAGTGTCCAAGATACCCCACTCCCAGACCCTGAAAAGTAGGAGTAAAGTTACCCTACTTCCCCAGAAACACACTAAAGTCGTGATAGGAGATTCTGCAAAGACCACAACTAACTGCAAAGCACTGAAGATGGATTCCTGGACCTGAGGACCTGTAAAGGAAGGAGACCAAGTCCAAGAGTCACGAAGCTGTCGGGGAGGGGGGGGCAGGAGCCCACTAAACCCCAGATGAAGGTGCAAAATGTCTGCCTCTGGGTGGAGGAAGCTGAAGATACTGCAACAATGGAAGATGCCAGGAACTTCTCCCTTGCAGAGAAGATGTCCCACGGTATGCTGGAGGATGCAGTGTTGTTTCCATGCAGAAAGACCGCAAACAAGCCTTGCTAGCTACAAGGGTCGCAGTTGAAGAAAATGGGTGCTGCCCGGGCCCAGGAAGGACTAGGTGGTCACCACTTGGAGGAGGAAACAGAGGGCACGCTCAGCAACAGAGAGCCCATGTAGAAGCAGGCAGCACCCGCAGAAATACTTGAACACGGGTTCAAGAAAACTGAGCACGGTGGTCGTCTGAACACTACAAAGGAGGGTCCCACGAAGCCGGTGGTCAACTCAGCGGGTTGAGCAATGCAGGACAGAGTACTGGGGTCCTGGGCTGTGCTGTGCACAAAGGATTCCTTGCAAAAGTGCACAGAAGCCCTAGCAGTTGCAGTTCATGCAGTACACAGTATTACTATCTGGCGTGGGGAGCCTAGGACTTACCTCTGCCAGATTTGGACAGATGGACCACTGGACTGTCGGGTTCCCTTGGATCCAGCGCCTGTGTTCCAGGGACCACGCTCGTCACAATGACAGGGTACCCAGAGGACCGGTGAAGCAGAAGTTTGGTGCCTGCGTTAGCAGGGGGAAGATTCCGTCGACCCACAGGAGATTTCTTTGTGGCTTCCAGTGCAGGGTGAAGGCAGACAGCCCTCAGAGCATGCACCACCAGGAAACAGTCGAGAAAGCCCGCATGATTAGGCGCTACAATGTCGCTGGTAGTCTTCTTGCTACTTTGTTGCAGTTTTGCAGGCTTCCTGGAGCAGTCAGCGGTCGATCTTTGGCAGAAGTCGAAGAGGGAGATGCAGAGGAACTCTGGTGAGCTCTTGCATTCGTTATCTGAAGAGAAGCCCACAGGAGAGACCCTAAATAGCCCTTAGAGGAGGATTGGCCACCTAGTCAGGTAAGCACCTATCAGGAGGGGTCTCTGACATCACCTGCTGGCACTGGCCACTCAGAGGCCTCCATTGTGCCCTCACACATCTGAATTCAAGATGGCAGAGGTCTGGGACACACTGGAGGAGCTCTGGGCACCACCCCTGGGGTGGTGATGGACAGGGCAATGGTCACTCTCCTTTCCTTTGTCCAGTGTCGCGCCAGAGCAGGGGTTGGGGGATCCCTGAACCGGTGTAGACTGGCTTATGCAAGGATGGCACCATCTGTGCCCTTCAAAGCATTTCCAGAGGCTGGGGGAGGCTACTCCTCCACAGCCCTTAACACCTATTTCCAAAGGGAGAGGTGTAACACCTTCTCGCATAGGAAATCCTTTGTTCTGCCTTCCTGGGACTGGGATGCCCAGACCCCAGGAGGGCAGAAGCATGTCTGTGGGTTGGCAGCAATGGTAGCTGCAGTGAAAACCCCAGAGATCTGGTTTGGCAGTAGCCAAGGTCCATGCTGGAGCCCCGGGGATGTATGGGATTGGCACCCCAATACCAGATTTGGCATGGGGGGACAATTCCATGATCTTAGACATGTTACATGGCCATATTCGGTGTTACCATTGTGAAGCTACATATAGGTACTGACCTATATGTAGTGCACGCATGTAATGGTGTCCCCGCACTCACAAAGTCTGGGGAAATTGCTATGCACTATGTGGGGGCACCTTGGCTAGTGCCAGGGTGTCTTCACACATAGTAACTTTGCACCTAACCTAACCTTCAGCAAGTGAGGGTTAGACATATAGGTGACTTATAAGTTACTTAAGTGCAGTGTAAAATGGTTGTGAAATAACGTGTATGTTATTTCACTCAGGCTGCAGTGGCAGTCCTGTGTAAGAATTGTCTGAGCTCCCTATGGGTGGCAAAAGAAATGCTGCAGCCCATAGGGATCTCCTGGAACCCCAATACCCTGGGTAGCTAGGTTCCATATACTAGGGAATTATAAGGGTGTTCCAGTGTGCCAATCAGAATTGGTAAAAATGGTCACTAGCCTGCAGTGACAATTTTAGAGGCAGAGAGAGCAGAAGCACTGAGGTTCTGATTAGCAGAGCCTCGGTGACACAGTTAGGCACCACACAGGGAACACATTCAGGCCACAACTATGAGGACTGGGGTCCTGGCTAGCAGGATCCCAGTGAGACATGTAAAACACACTGACAAATAGGGTTTTCACTAAGAGCACTGGGGTCCTGACTAGCAGGATTCCAGTGAGACAGTAAAAACACACTGACATATACTCACAAACAGGCCAAAAGTGGGGGTAACAATGCTAGATGGAGGATACCTTCCTACACAACCCCCCCCCCCCCGCCCAGAACGAAGGACATAAGGCTAACTTTGGCCAGTTGAGTCTTTATTGTCTAAGTGGTGATAAGTGGAGAGTAGCTCTGCAATAGATTGGTCTAGGAGGTTGGCCTGGCTCATAGTGGGTACCAAGGGCACTTACACTCTGTGCCAGGTCCAGTTATCCCTTATTAGTGTAGAAGAGGTGTTTCTAGCAGCTTAGGCTGATAGAAGGTAGCTATGGCAAAGCAGCTTAGGCTGAACTAGGAGACATGTAAAGCTCCTACTATACCACTGGTGTCATATGCACAATATCATAAGAAAACACAATACACAAAAGTACTGAAAATAAAGGTACTTTATTTTTATGACAATATGCCAAAAGTATCTCAGTGAGTACCCTCAATATGAGGATAAGTTGTATACACAAGATATATGTACACAAACCCAAATTAGGTAAGTAATAGCAAGAAAAGTAAAGCAAACAGTGTAGAATTACAATAATTTGCAATAGGAGCACATAGGTATGGGGGCAACACAAACCATATACTCCAAAAGTGGAATGCGAACAACAAATGGACCCCAAACCTATGTGAGCTTTGAGAGGGTCGCTGGGACTGTAAGAAAACAGTGAGGGTTAGAAAAATAGCCCACCCCAAGACCCTGAAAGGTAGGTGTAAAGTGCACCTATTACCCCCAGAGAGCACAGAAGTCGTGATAGAGGGATTCTGCAGGAAGAGCAAACACCAGCAATGCAACAACCAGGGATTTCCGGACCTCAGTACCTGTAAGACAAGGGGACCAAATCCAATAGTCGCAACAGTGTCGAGAGTGGGCAGGAGCCCAAGAAATGCCAGCTGAGGGTGCAAGGAAGCTGCCACCTGTTGGAAGAAGCTTAGAGTTCTGCAAGAAAGAAGAGGACTAGGAACTTCTCCTTTGGAAGATGGATGTCCCACGTCGTGATGAAGCTTGCAGAGGTGTTCCCACGCAGAAAGAATGCAAACAAGCCTTGCTAGCTGCAAGGGTTGCGGTAGAGGTTTTTGGGTGCTGCTGTGGCCCAGGAGGGACCAAGATGTCACTACTTGGAGGAGGAGGCAGAGGGGGTGCCCAGCAATGCAGGGAGCCCTCACAGAAGAAGGCAGCCCCTGCAAAAGTACCTGAACAGGCATTTAGAAGAAAAGTGAACTGGAGTCCACCCGAAGTCACAAAAGGGAGTCCCACGACGCCGGAGGACAACTCAGAAGGTTGTGCACTGCAGGAAGGCGTGTCGGAGACCCAGGCTTAACTGTGCATGAAGGAAATCCTGGAACAGTGCAAAGGAGCCGGAGCAGCTGCAAATCACGTGGTACCCAGCAATGCAGTCTAGCGTGGGGAGGCAAGGACTTACCTCCACCAAACTTGGACTGAAGAGTCACTGGACTGTAGGAGTCACTTGGACAGAGTTGCTGAGTTCCAGCGACCAGGCTCGTCGTGCTGAGAGGGGACCCAGAGGACCAGTGATGCAGTCTTTTGGTGCCTGTGGTTGCAGGGGGAAGATTCCGTCGACTCAGATTTCTTCAGATCTCCTGGTGCAGGGAGGAGGCAGGCTACCCCCAGAGCATGCACCACCCAGAAACAGTCGAGAAAGCCGGCAGGATGAGGCGATACAAGGTTGCTAGTAGTCGTCTTGCTACTTTGTTGCGGTTTTGCAGGTGTCCTGAGCAGTCAGTGGTCGATCTTTTGGCAGAAGATGAAGAGGGAGATGCAGATGAACTCTGATGAGCTCTTGCATTCGTTATCTGAGGAATTCCCCAAAGCAGAGACCATAAATAGCCAGAAAAGGAGGTTTGGCTACCAAGTTAGGAGGATTGGCTACCAAGAGAGGTAAGAGCCTATCAGAAGGAGCCTCTGACATCACCTGCTGGCACTGGCAACTCAGAGCAGTCCAGTGTGCCAGCAGCACCTCTGTTTCCAAGATGGCAGAGGTCTGGGGCACACTGGAGGAGCTCTGGGCCCCTCCCCTGGGAGGTGCAGGTCAGGGGAGTGGTCACTCCCCTTTCCTTTGTCCGGTTTCGCACTAGAGCTGGGCTGGGGGATCCCTGAACCGGTGTAGACTGGCTTATGCAGAGATGGGCAGCATCTGTGCCCATCAAAGCATTTCCAGAGGCTGGGGGAGGCTACTCCTCCCCAGCCTTTCTCACCTTTTCCAAAGGGAGAGGCTGTAACACCGACTCTCTCTGAGGAAGTCCTTTGTTCTGCCTTCCTGGGCCAGGGCTGCCTGGACCCCAGGGGAGCAGAAACCTGTCTGAGGGGTTGGCAGCAGCCGCAGCTGCAGTGTACCCCGGAAAGGCAGTTTGGCAGTACCCGGGTTCTGTGCTAGAGACCCGGGGGATCATGGAATTGTCTCCCCAATACCAGAATGGTATTGGGGTGACAATTCCATGATCTTAGACGTGTTACATGGCCATGTTCGGAGTTACCATTGTGACGCTACACATAGGTGGTGCTCTATTTGTAGGGCACGCGTGTAGTGGTGTCCCCGCACTCACAAAGTCCGGGGAAATTGCCCTGAACAATGTGGGGGCACCTTGGCTAGTGCCAGGGTTCCCACACACTAAGTAACTTTGCACCCAACCTTCACCAGGTGAAGGTTAGACATGTAGGTGACTTATAAGTTACTTATGTGCAGTGGTAAATGGCTGTGAAATAACGTTGACGTTATTTCACTCAGGCTGCGGTGGCAGGCCTGTGTAAGAATTGTCAGAGCTCCCTATGGGTGGCAAAAGAAATGCTGCAGCCCATAGGGATCTCCTGGAACCCCAATACCCTGGGTACCTCAGTACCATATACAAGGGAATTATATGGGTGTACCAGTGTGCCAATGTGAATTGGTAAATTTAGTCACTAGCCTGTTAGTGACAAATTTGGAAAGCAGAGAGAGCATAACCACTGAGGTTCTGGTTAGCAGAGCCTCAGTGAGACAGTTAGGCATCACACAGGGAACACATACAGGGCACATACTTATGAGCACTGGGGCCCTGCCTGGCAGGGTCCCAGTGACACATGGACTAAAACAACATACATACAGTGAAATATGGGGGTAACATGCCAGGCAAGATGGTACTTTCCTACACAACCCCCTCCCCCCAAACGAAGGACAATAAGACTAGCCATGACCTGATGAGTCTTCATTGTCTAAGTGGAAATATCTGGAGAGTCCATCTGCATTGGAGTGGGTACTCCCAGGTCCATGTTCCACTGTATAGTCCATTCCCTGTAGAGATATGGACCACCTCAACAATTTAGGGTTGTCACCTTTCATTTGTTTTAGCCAAAGTAGAGGTTTGTGGTCTGTCTGAACAACAAAGTGAGTGCCAAACAGGTATGGCCTCAACTTTTTCAGTGCCCAGACCACACCAAAGGCCTCCCTCTCTATGGCAGACCAACGCTTTTCTCTAGGGGTCAACCTTCTGCTGATAAAAGCAACTGGTTGATCCTGGCCCTCAGAATTTTGTTGTGATAAGACTGCCCCTACCCCTAATTCAGATGCATCAGTTTGAACAATGAATCTCTTGGAGTAACAAGGGCTTTTTATGACAGGTGCAGAGCACATGGCCTGTTTGAGCTCCTCAAAAGCTTTCTGACAGCTAGCTGTCCACAATACCTTTTTAGGCATTTTCTTGCTTGTGAGATCATTAAGAGGGGCTGCTATGGAGCCATAATTCTTGATGAATCCCCTGTAGTACCCCGTGAGGCCTAAAAAGGCTCTCACCTGGGTCTGAGTTGTAGGGGGAACCCAATCTATGATAGTCTGGATTTTCCCCCGTAGTGGTGCAATCTGTTCTCCAATAAAGTGGCTCAGATAAACCACTTTCCCCCGCCCTATCTGGCACTTTGAGGCCTTGATAGTGAGGCCTGCCTTTTGCAGGGCCTCCAAAACATTCTAAAGGTGGACCAGGTGAAGAGATCAGGGTCACTCTCTTCTTCCTGTCCCTCATCTGTTGCCATGAGAAGGGTGACATCAGCCCTGTCATAGTGGGGTTTCAGGCGGTTGAAATGAATCAGTCTAAGGGGACTCCTGGCAGTGCCCAGGTCTACCAAATAGGTACCCTCACCCTTCTTCTCAACAATTAGATGGGGTCCACTCCATTCGTCTTGGAGTGCTCTTGGGGCCACAGGCTCCAATACCCACACCTTCTGCCCTGGTTGGTACTGGATCAGAACAGCCTTCTGGTCATGCCATTGCTTTTGCAGCTTCTGGCTGGCCTAAAGGTTTTTACTGGCGTTTTTCATGTACTCAGCTATTCTGGATCTTAGGCCAAGCACATAATCCACTATGTCCTGTTTAGGAGCTTTTAAAGGTTGTTCCCAACCCTCCTTTACAAGAGTAAGTGGACCTCTTACACGGTGCCTAAAGAGGAGTTCAAAGAGGCTGAAGCCCACTCCTTTTTGGGGTACCTCCCTGTAAGCAAAAAGGAGGTAAGGTAACAGGTCATCCCATCTCCTTCTGAGTTTTTCAGGGAGTCCCATTACCATTCCTTTGAGAGTTTTATCAAACCTCTCAACCAGACCATTTGTTTGTGAATGGTAAGGGGTGGTGAACTTGTAGGTAACACCACACTCCTTCCACATTGCTTTTAAGTATGCAGACATGAAGTTGCTACCTCTGTCTGATACTACCTCTTTAGGAAAACCCACCCTGGAAAAGATTCCCAGGATGGCCTTTGCCACTCCAGGAGCTGTAGTGGTCCTTAAAGGTATGGCTTCAGGATATCTTGTAGCATGGTCCACTACCACCAAGATAAAACGATTGCCTGAAGCAGTAGGAGGGTCAAGGGGGCCAACTGTGTCAACCCCTACCCTTTCAAAGGGCACCCCAACCACTGGAAGTGGAATTAGAGGGGCCGTTGGAGTGCCACCAGTCTTGCCACTGGCATGGCTGGTCACACAAGACTTGCACAAATCTTTGGTGTCCTCCGACATATGAGGCCAGTGAAACAAAGGGACAAGTCTTTCCCAAGTTTTCGTCTGACCCAAATGCCCAGCCAAAGGAATGTCATGTGCTAGAGTGAGAAGAAACTCTCTGTACTGCAGGGAAATGGCCATTCTCCTGGCTGCTCCAGGTTTTGGGTCCCTTGACTCTGTGTACAAGAGGTTATCTTCCCAGTATACTCTATGACTGTCACTGACATCCCCATTTTGCTGCTTGACAGCTTGCTGTCTGAGACCCTCTAATGTGGGACAGGTTTGCTGTGCCACACTCAGCTCTTCCCTGGCAGGCCCCCCTCCACCCAAAAGCTCAGCAGTGTCGGCTGCCAGCTCCTCTGGTGTAGGTTCTGCACAAGGAGGAAATTCCTCTTCCTCAGAAGGGGAATCATCTGTAGAGGGAGGGATAATGGGTAGGGATTTACCCTTTTTACCCCTAGCTTTAGGGAGCACTTGGTCCATTGTTCCAGGATCCAAGTCACCCTGTCCTTTTTGTTTTTTTGCCTGAGCCCTGGTTAAAGTAAAAATATGCCCAGGAATGCCCAGCATTGCTGCATGGGCCTCCAACTCCACTTCTGCCCAAGCTGATGTCTCTAAATCATTCCCTAGTAGACAGTATACAGGTAAATCTGAGGCAACCACAGCCTTCTTTGGACCAGTAACCCCCCAGTTGAGATTCACAACAGCCATGGGGTGGCTAAGAGTATTGTTATGAGCGTCTGTCACTTGGTACTGCTGGCCAAGTAGGTGTTGTTCAGGGTGGTTCAGTTTTTCTATCACCATAGTTACACTGGCTCCTGTGTCCCTGTAGGCCTGAACCTCAACACCATTTATTAGGGGAAGTTGCTTGTACTTATCCATATTAAGGGGACAAGCAACCAAGGTGGCAAAATCGATGCCACCATCAGAGAGTAAAACAGCCTCTGTGGTCTCCCTAACAAGACCAACCCCAACCACACTGCTAATAGTGAGCCCAGCTACACCCTTGGATTGGCTATTAGTAGTAGATTTCCCACCTCCACTCCCATTACTAGGGGCACTAGAATTTGCAGCAGGGGTTGTGGTGGTGGGAGGTTTGGTGTTTTTCTTTGGACAACTGGAATCAGTTGTCCAATAGCCTTTGACTTTACACAAATAACACCAATGCTTTTTTGGTTGATTATTAGAAGAGGATTTGGACCCACCTCCCCCAGAGGATTTTTGTGGGCCTGATGAAGACTCAGAATGTTTACTTTTGTCCCCACCCTTCTCAGAAGACTTACCATCCTTCTTCTTGCCATCCTTGGCACCCCCTGTATGAACTTTTCTGTTCACCCTTGTTCTGACCCACTTGACTGCCTTCTTTCCCAATTTGTGGGGAGAGGTCAGATCCGAATCCACTAGGTATTGGTGCAACAAGTCAGACACACAGTTGTTCAGAATATGCTCTCTCAGAATAAGATTGTACAGGCTTTCATAGTCAGATACCTTACTGCCATGTAACCACCCCTCCAAGGCCTTCACTGAACAGTCCACAAAATCTGTCCAGTCTTGAGAAGACTCTTTTCTGGTGTCTCTGAACTTAATCCTGTATTGTTCAGTGGTTAAGCCAAATCCATCCAAGAGTGCATCTTTCAAACCTTTGTAGTTGTTGGTTTCACTTTCTCTAACAGTAAGGAGCCTATCCCTATCCTTTCCAGTGAAAGATAGCCACAAAATAGTAACCCACTGCCTTTGAGGGACCAACTGTACCATACAGGCCCTCTCAAGTGCAGCAAACCACTTATTAATGTCATCCCCCTCCTTGTAAGGTGGGACTATATTGTGCAGATTCCTGGAATCTTGCTCTCTAACAGGATTGCTATCAGGAATACTGCTGCCGCCACCATGGGAACTAACCACAACCTCTGTCTTTCCTTCTCTATGTCTAGGGATTCCCTACCTAAGGCAAGCTGCTGCAGTTTAAGCTTCAGTCTGGTCTCTTCAACCCTCAACTTTTTGAGTTCCTTTTCTAAGATGTTATCCTCAGGGTGGGTGGGTTGGTAATGCTTTGACACAGATGAAATATGGGAAGTTTCGGGCGGACCTGTCCCTAACTGTCTGGACCATGGTAACCTGGCCTCTAGGGATAAAGGATGCTCTACTGTTATGGGAACCTCTATCACTGCCAGCATCACTAGGTGCCCTTCTAGGGGGCAGACCCTTGTCAGAACCCTCCCCAGCTTCTCCAGGGAACTCCTCTGAATCAGACTGGGAAGCTTCTCCTTTTTCTAACCTCTCATTGGATGGTCCAGACTGGTTCTGGTCATCCACAATAAGCATGTTAAAAAGAAACTCTTTTGTAGGTTTCTTTCCTATACTCAAACGTCTATCCAGGCAGAGAACCCCCAAAATGTTATAGTTCAAACTCTCATATGTTGCATTAACAGTCTTGAAAGTGGACTCTACAACAGACATGATAGTAAAGGTTTAAGGATAGTGAAAAGAGAAAAAGTTTTAGAACTTTTCAAAGCACAGAGAAAAAAACTTTTTCTAACTTTTAGAAAACTTTTAGAAGTTTTAAGAAACTTTTCAGAACTTTGTTAAAAGTTTTAGGATAGAAAAGCAAACTTTTTGGGTTAAGTGTACATACACTGAACTGTTTGGTATATGATTCTCTTATGAAAAGTACAAAATGACAAAGTAGTAAAGCAGTTGCAAGTACTTATCCCACCGCTGCACCACCAATGTAGGTGGCTGGCCTGGCTTATAGTGGGTACCTAGTGGTACTTACACCCTGTGCCAGGTCCAGTTATCCCTTATTAGTAGAATAGAGGTGTTTTTAGCAGCTTAGGCTGATACAAGGTAGCTATGGCAAAGCAGCTTAGGCTGAACTAGGAGACATGCACAGCTCATACTATACCACTTATATCATATGCACAATATCATAAAAAAACACAATACTCAGAGTTACTAAAAAATAAAGGCACTTTATTTTTATGACAATATGCCACAAGTATCTCAGTGAGTACCCTCAGTAAGAAGGTAAGTAATACACACAAGTTTTATGTACACAAACCCAAAACAGGTAAGTAAGAGTCAGAAAAGTAACGCAAACAGTGTAGAATTACAATAGGATGCAACAGGTGAACATAGGTCTGGGGACAACACAAACCATATACTCCAAAAGTGGAATGCGAATCACAAATGGACCCCAGACCTATGGGAGCTTGTAGAGGGTCACTGGGACTGTAAGAAAACAGTGGGGGTGTCCAAGATACCCCACCCAAAGACCCTGAAAAGTAGGGGTAAAATACACCTACTACCCCAAAAGAACACAGTAGTCGTGATAGGGGGATTCTGCAAAAACCACTAACACCAGCAAAGCACTGAAGATGGATTTCTGGACCTGAGGACCTGCAAGGCAAGGGGACCAAGTCCAAGAGTCGCGATAGTGTCCTGGGGGGCAGGAGCCCAGGAAACCCCGGATGAAGGTGCAAAAGGGCTGCCTCTGGGTGGAAGAAGCCAAAAATTCTGCAACAACGAAAAGGGCTAGGAACTTCTCCTTTGGATGGAAGATGCCCCACGGCGTGCTGGATGTTGCAGAAGTGTTTCCAGGCAGAAATACCGCAAACGAGCCTTGCTAGCTGCAAGAGTCGCGGTGGAGGTTTTTGGGTGCTGCTGGGGACCAGGAAGGACCAGGATGTCGCCCCTTGGAGGTGGAGACAAGGGGGGTGCTCAGCAACTCAAGGAGCCCCCACAGAAGCAGGCAGCACCCACAGAAGTACTGGAACAGGCACTTAGAAGATCTGTGAACTCAGAGTCAAAAAAGGAGGGTCCCATGACGTCGGAGTCCAAACTCAGCAGGTTGAGCACTGCAGGACGGAGTGCTGGGGACCCAGGCTAGGCTGTGCATGAAGGAATTCTTGGAGAAGTGCACAGAAGCCAGAGCAGCTGCAAATCACGCAGTACACAGGTTTGCTGTCTGGCGTGGGAAGGCAAGGACTTACCTCTACCAAATTTGGACAGAAGGGCCACTAGACTGTGGGAGACACTTTGACCCAGCTCCTGTGTTTCAGGGACCACGCTCGTCAGGATGAGAGGGGACCCAGAGGACCAGTGATGCAGAAGTTTGGTACCTGCGTTGGCAGGGGGAAGATTCCGTCGACCCACTGGAGATTTCTTCTTGGCTTCCAGTGCAGGGTAAAGGCAGACAGACCCCAGAGCATGCACCACCAGGAAACAGTCGAGAAAGCTGGCAGGATTAGGCAGTGGTAGTCGTCTTGCTACTTTGTTGCGGTTTTGCAGGCATCCTGGAGCAGTCAGCGGTCGATCCCTGGCAGAAGTCGAAGAGGGAAGTGCAGAGGAACTCTGGTGAGCTCTTGCATTCCAGGAGAGACCCTAAATAGCCCTCAGAGGAGGATTGGCCACCTAGTCAGGTAATCACCTATCAGGAGGGGTCTCTGATGTCACCTGCTGGCACTGGCCGCTCAGAGGCCTCCATTGCGCCTTCACACCTCTGCATTCAAGATGGCAGAGGTCTGTGACACACTGGAGGAGCTCTGGGCACCACCCCTGGGGTGGTGATGGACAGGGGAGTGGTCACTCTCCTTTCCTTTGTCCAGTTTCGCACCAGAGCAGGGGCTGGGGGATCCCTGAACCGGTGTAGATTGGCTTACGCAAGGAGGGCACCATCTGTGCCCTTCAAAGCATTTCCAGAGGCTGGGGGAGGCTACTCCTCCCCAGCCTTTAACACCTATTTCCAAAGGGAGAGGGTGTAACACCCTCTCTCAGAGGAAATCTTTTGTTCTGCCTTCCTGGGAGTGGGCTGCCCAGACCTCAGGAGGGCAGAAGCCTGTCTGTGGGTTGGCAGCAGCGGTAGCTGCAGAGAAAACCCCACAGAGCTGGTTAGGCAGTACCCGGGGTCCATAGTGGAGCCCCAGGGATGCATGGGATTGGCACCCCAATACCAGATTTGGCATGGGGGGGGCAATTTCATGATCTTAGACATGTTACATGGCCATATTCGGAGTTACCATAGTGAAGCTACATATAGGTATTGACCTATATGTAGTGCACGCGTGTAATGTTGTCCCCGCAATCACAAAGTCTGGGGAAATTGCCCTGAACGATGTGGGGGGCACCTTGGCTAGTGCCAGGGTGCCCTCACACTTAGTAACTTTGCACCTAACCTTCACCAAGTGAGGGTTAGACATATAGGTGATTTATAAGTTACTTAAGTGCAGTGTAAAATGGCTGTGAAATAACGTGGACGTTATTTCACTCAGGCTGCAGTGGCAGTCCTGTGTAAGAATTGTCTGAGCTCCCTATGGGTGGCAAAAGAAATGCTGCAGCCCATAGGGATCTCCTGGAACCCCAATACCCTGGGTAGCTAGGTACCATATACTAGGGAATTATAAGGGTGTTCCAGTGTGCCAATCAGAATTGGTAAAAATGGTCACTAGCCTGCAGTGACAATTTTAGAGGCAGAGAGAGCAGAAGCACTGAGGTTCTGATTAGCAGAGCCTCAGTGATACAGTTAGGCACCACACAGGGAACACATTCAGGCCACAACTTTGAGGACTGGGGTCCTGGCTAGCAGGATTCCAGTGAGACAGTAAAAACACACTGACATATACTCACAAACAGGCCAAAAGTGGGGGTAACAATGCTAGATGGAGGCTACCTTCCTACATAAACTAGTGTCCCCCCCCATATATTTCTGTACCCCCCTAAAGGGAAGGTGGCGGCAAACCCTGTAACCGAGCCTTTCATTGTGTTTCTGCAGCACCACATGAGTTCTTTCCAGACCTCTAGTAACCCGGCCAGAGGTAAGAACACACAGCGGGGTCTGTAGCAAGTTCACCCTTCTCGCTCTAACCAGTCTTAATTAACTGTTTCAGCTTTTTAGTGCAGATTTCTATTTTTTGACAACCCCCTCGCAATGGACCTGCGCGCTATTTTCGATTTGCTCTCTGAGGTCTCATTGTTTGCTCTCTCTTCATCCTTCGCCACCACAAGCATGCACAAAGTGTGTAACCAGATGGGCAGCCACTGTTCCAGATGTTGATGCGGCGATTACGCATCTACTTGACAGGAGAGTCAAATGCCAGAACTGTCTGTCACAGCAGTGAAAACCGCTCAATATTTCTTTAAATATGGAACAGGATTTAGCAGATATTCTCTCTTTCGAAATTCTTTCTGCACATCGGTGTGGATGCTAAACATGTCAGAATATCAAGCCCAAGGAACAATAAAATAATGATTGTAGGAAAGTACCATCTTGCCTGGCATGTTACCCCCATATTTCACTGTATATATGTTGTCTTAGTCTATGTGTCACTGGGACCCTGCCAGCCAGGGCCCCAGTGCTCATATGTGTGCCCTGTATGTGTTCCCTGTGTGATGACTAACTGTCTCGCTGAGGCTCTGCTAACCAGAACCTCAGTGGTTATGCTCTCTCTGCTGTCCAAATTGTCACTAACAGGCTAGTGACCAATTTCAACAATTCACATTGGCATACTGGAACACCCTTATAATTCCCTAGTATATGGTACTGAGGTACCCAGGGTATTGGGGTTCCAGGAGATCCCTATGGGCTGCAGCATTTCTTTTGCCACCCATAGGGAGATCTGACAATTCTTACACAGGCCTGCCAGTGCAGCCTCAGTGAAATAACGTCCACGTTATTTCACAACCATTTGCCACTGCACTTAAGTAACTTATAAGTCACCTATATGTCTAACCTTAGTATATCTGTGTATTGTGTTGTCTTATGATATTGTGCATATGACACCAGTGGTATAGTAGGAGCTTCACATGTCTCCTAGTTCAGCCTAAGCTGCTTTGCCATAGCTACCTTCTATCAGTCTAAGCTGCTAGAAACACCTCTTCTACACTAATAAGGGATAACTGGACCTGGCACAAGGTGTAAGTACCGCTGGTACCCACTACAAGCCAGGCCAGCCTCCTACAATGCTGTACAAGAAATGTTCTTGGAAATTTCATAAATGAAGGTGCACAATTTATTACCATATACCCTCCTTATTTAAAAGTAAGTGATGTCATATTGCTTAAAGGAATGGATTTTTCAATGACATATTTATTTGTAATTTTTCTCTGAAATGAGAATGATATGTTCTCTTACTTTTGCACAGTGACAATAGATTGATATTTAAGATAATATTTTTATTAGAACACACATAATAAACGTGCAGTCTATTTTGTAAACAACGCAGTTGCATCAATATTATTATATCCATAGCTGAAAATTGTGTAAATGTACAAAATGCATTTTACCATGCACATTCTTACTGGTGAAGGACCAATGTGAAAATACCGCTTTAGAATATACTGTATGCGATTGGGGCGCACCATACTATTGCATACAATTGGACACATTAGGACAGAACTCACAAAATATGTACAAAGTGCCCACTTTCTACTTTTACAGCATTCAGCTACCAGAACCAAAAAACTCCTTAGACAATACTTTTGCTCAGCAATGAGCATGCCTACGCAACTGGCAGAGATGCAAGCAATTTGGTAAAGCAGTCTAGGCTCACTTATGAAACGCTCATATTGGATGGACCTAGAACAGACTTGGTTTGAGTATCTGATCAGAATATAAAAATCCCTATCCTGGTGGGACATATCCAGAAATCGGGCTCCAATTCACAAAGAGCCTCTGCATATGTGGCGGAGGCTCTTCAGTCGTGGTGGGATCTCCACACTTGTGGCAGGATCTCTCCACACTGCAGAGACGCCGCCATGAGTGTGGATGTCCCACCACGACTGTGGAGCCTCCGCCACAAGTGCAGAGGCTGTTTGTAAATCGGGTCCCAGTTCACAAAGAGCCTCTGCGTATGTGGCGGAGGCTCTTCAGTGGTGGTGGGATCTCCACACTTGTGGCAGGATCTCTCCACACTGCAGTTTCTCACTGCGGAGATCACACCATGAGTGTGCATGAGTGTGGATGTCCCATCACGACTGTGGAGCCTCCGCCACAAGTGCAGAGGCTGTTTGTAAATCGGGCCCCAATTCACAAAGAGCCTCTGCGTATGTGGCGGAGGCTCTTCAGTCGTGGTGGGATCTCCACACTTGTGGCAGGATCTCTCCACACTGCAGTTTCTCACTACAGAGACCCCACCATGAGTGTGGATGTCCCACCACGACTGTGGAGAATCCGCCACAAGTGCAGAGGCTGTTTGTAAATCGGGCCCCAATTCACAAAGAGCCTCTGCGTATGTGGCGGAGGCTCTTCAGTCGCGGTGGGATCTCCACACTTGTGGCAGGATCTCTCCACACTGCAGTTTCTCACTACAGAGACCCCGCCATGGGTGTGGATGTCCCACCACAACTGTGGAGCCTCCGCCACAAGTGCAGAGGCTGTTTGTAAATCGGGTCCCAATTCACCAAGAGCCTCTGCATATGTGGAGGAGGCTCTTCAGTCATGGTGGGATCTCCACACTTGTGGCAGGATCTCTCCACACTGCAGTTTCTCACTGCAGAGATCCCGCCATGAGTGTGGATGTCCCACCACGACTGTGGAGCCTCCGCCACAAGTGCAGAGGCTGTTTGTAAATCGGGCCCCAATTCACAAAGAGCCTCTGCGTATGTGGCGGAGGCTCTTCAGTCGTGGTGGGATCTCCACACTTGTGGCAGGATCTCTCCACACTGCAGTTTCTCACTGCGGAGATCACGCCATGAGTGTGGATGTCCCATCACGACTGTGGAGCCTCCGCCACAAGTGCAGAGGCTGTTTGTAAATCGGGCCCCAATTCACAAAGAGCCTCTGCATATGTGGCGGAGGCTCTTCAGTCGTGGTGGGATCTCCACACTTGTGGCAGGATCTCTCCACACTGCAGTTTCTCACTACAGAGACCCCGCCATGAGTGTGGATGTCCCACAACAACTGTGGAGCCTCCGCCACAAGTGCAGAGGCTCTTTGTAAATCGGGTCCCAATTCACAAAGAGCCTCTGCATATGTGGAGGAGGCTCTTCAGTCGTGGTGGGATCTCCACACTTATGGCAGGATCTCTCCACACTGCAGTTTCTCACTGCAAAGATCCCGCCATGAGTGTGGATGCCCCACTACAACTGTGGAGTCTCCGCCACAAGTGCAGTGGCTGTTTGTAAATCGGGTTCCCAATTTTTGGTACAAAGATATTGCCATACTTCTTGTGCATGTTGACATTGCTGTCGTAGAGTTTTACACAGAGGTGGCTTCCATAATGCTAGTGGAAACTGCTTTGAGGGAAAGACAGCTGATTTAATTCCAGCGAACTTTCAATTGGGTGGACCATCCATCAGCAGTGTGACAGAGGTGTTTCCACCATTGCATCAATGGCTCAATATTTCAGGGCCATTCTTTAAATTAGCCCCAATAGCCCTTAATCCGGGTTCCCTGTTTAAATCAGATTGGTGCACCTACTGTGCCCATCAGAATTACATGCTTAGCAGGAATTCTGCTGATGAATGGTAATCCACTAGGAGTTTTCCCCTGATACAAGCAAGAGAAATCTCCAGGTAACTACTGGAGAAAACATGCACTAATCAGCTCAATAATTCTGATTCTTGCATGTTATTGCACAAAACGTGTAATTGCCATTATCTCCCTTCTCTGTAATCATTTGGACTCCGGTAACGATAGTCCAGTGTGGGGAGATAACGAGGATTACGCCGGGCCACATGTTTTAAGAACATAAATATTTATTGTTAGACCTCACATCCTTGGTGTTGTCTCCCATGTCTTTTTTAGGTAGTGCATAGCAGCACACAAGCGCTGCGTTTCCGACATGTTGGTATGTATCTGGGCTTTTAACAATGCCCATCACTATCGCTCGTTCATGGACTTGCCCTTCAAAAATTCTTTGTTATCATTGGTAAATGCTTTACGTTTGTCCCTCCTTAGGGCAGTTTTGTTACCGCATTGGCTATCGACCGTGTTAACTGGATAATTGCACATTTGTCGATATGTTTGACTGCAAGCAAACTTATTTTTCCTTTTTGTGTGTCTCCTTCATGCTCATGACGTGGCGCTTTGAATCAGCTTATGTAGGAGGCTGGACTGGCTTGTAGTGAGTACCAAGGGGTACTTGCACCTTGCACCAGGCCCAGTTATCCCTTATTAGTGTATAGGGTGTCTAGCAGCTTAGGCTGATAGATAATGGTATCTTAGCAGAGCAGCTTAGGCTGAACTAGGAGACGTGTGAAGCTACTACAGTACCACTTAGTGTCATATGCACAATATCATAAGAAAACACAATACACAGTTATACTAAAAATAAAGGTACTTTATTTTTATGACAATATGCCAAAGTATCTTAGAGTGTACCCTCAGTGAGAGGATAGGAAATATACACAAGATATATATACACAATAGCAAAAATATGCAGTATAGTCTTAGAAAACAGTGCAAACAATGTATAGTTACAATAGGATGCAATGGGGAAACATAGGGGCAACACAAACCATATACTCCAAAAGTGGAATGCGAACCACGAATGGACCCCAAACCTATGTGACCTTGTAGAGGGTCGCTGGGACTATTAGAAAATAGTGAGAGTTAGAAAAATAACCCTCCCCAAGACCCTGAAAAGTGAGTGCAAAGTGCACTAAAGTTCCCCTAAGGACAAAGAAGTCGTGTTAGAGGAATAATGCAGGAAAGACACAAACCAGCAATGCAACAACTGTGGATTTCCAATCTAGGGTACCTGTGGAACAAGGGGACCAAGTCCAAAAGTCACAAGCAAGTCGGAGATGGGCAAATGCCCAGGAAATGCCAGCTGCGGGTGCAAAGAAGCTTCTACTGGACAGAAGAAGCTGAGGTTTCTGCAGAAACGAAAAGGGCTAGAGACTTCCCCTTTGGTGGACGGATCCCTCTCGCCGTGGAGAGTCGTGCAGAAGTGTTTTCCCGCTGAAAGAACGCCAACAAGCTTTGCTAGCTGCAAATCGTGCGGTTAGCGTTTTTGGACGCTGCTGAGGCCCCGGAGGGACCAGGAGGTCGCAAATTGGACCAGCAGAAAGAGGGGACGTCGAGCAAGACAAGGAGCCCTCTCTGAAGCAGGTAGCACCCGGAGAAGTGCCAGAAACAGGCACTACAAGGATGCGTGAAACAGTGCTCGCCGAAGTTGCACAAAGGAGTCCCACGTCGCCGGAGACCAACTTAGAAAGTCGTGCAATGCAGGTTAGAGTGCCGTGGACCCAGACTTGGCTGTGCACAAAGGATTTCCGCCGGAAGTGCACAGGGGCCGGAGTAGCTGCAAAAGTCGTGGTTCCCAGCAATGCAGCCCAGCGAGGTGAGGCAAGGACTTACCTCCACCAAACTTGGACTGAAGAGTCACTGGACTGTGGGGGTCACTTGGACAGAGTCGCTGGATTCGAGGGACCTCGCTCGTCGTGCTGAGAGGAGACCCAAGGGACCGGTAATGCAGCTTTTTGGTGCCTGCGGTTGCAGGGGGAAGATTCCGTCGACCCACGGGAGATTTCTTCGGAGCTTCTGGTGCAGAGAGGAGGCAGACTACCCCCACAGCATGCACAAGCAGGAAAACAGTCGAGAAGGCGGCAGGATCAGCGTTACAGAGTTGCAGTAGTCGTCTTTGCTACTATGTTGCAGGTTTGCAGGCTTCCAGCGCGGTCAGCAGTCGATTCCTTATCAGAAGGTGAAGAGAGAGATGCAGAGGAACTCGGATGAGCTCTTGCATTCGTTATCTAAAGTTTCCCCAGAGACAGAGACCCTAAATAGCCAGAAAAGAGGGTTTGGCTACCTAGGAGAGAGGATAGGCTAGTAACACCTGAAGGAGCCTATCACAAGGAGTCTCTGACGTCACCTGGTGGCACTGGCCACTCAGAGCAGTCCAGTGTGCCAGCAGCACCTCTGTTTCCAAGATGGCAGAGGTCTGGAGCACACTGGAGGAGCTCTGGACACCTCCCAGGGGAGGTGCAGGTCAGGGGAGTGGTCACTCCCCTTTCCTTTGTCCAGTTTCGCGCCAGAGCAGGGCTAAGGGGTCCCCTGAACCGGTGTAGACTGGCTTATGCAGAATTGGGCACATCTGTGCCCAACAAAGCATTTCCAGAGGCTGGGGGAGGCTACTCCTCCCCTGCCTTCACACCATTTTCCAAAGGGAGAGGGTGTAACACCCTCTCTCAGAGGAAGTCCTTTGTTCTGCCATCCTGGGCCAGGCCTGGCTGGACCCCAGGAGGGCAGATGCCTGTCTGAGGGGTTGGCAGCAGCAGCAGCTGCAGTGAAACCCCAGAAAGGGCAGTTTGGCAGTACCAGGGTCTGTGCTACAGACCACTGGGATCATGGGATTGTGCCAACTATGCTAGGATGGCATAGAGGGGGCAATTCCATGATCATAGACATGTTACATGGCCATATTCGGAGTTACCATTGTGAAGCTACATATAGGTAGTGACCTATATGTAGTGCACGCGTGTAATGGTGTCCCCGCACTCACAAAGTTCAGGGAATTGGCTCTGAACAATGTGGGGGCACCTTGGCTAGTGCCAGGGTGCCCTCACACTAAGTAACTTTGCACCTAACCTTTACCAGGTAAAGGTTAGACATATAGGTGACTTATAAGTTACTTAAGTGCAGTGTAAAATGGCTGTGAAATAACGTGGACGTTATTTCACTCAGGCTGCAGTGGCAGGCCTGTGTAAGAATTGTCAGAGCTCCCTATGGGTGGCAAAAGAAATGCTGCAGCCCATAGGGATCTCCTGGAACCCCAATACCCTGGGTACCTCAGTACCATATACTAGGGAATTATAAGGGTGTTCCAGTAAACCAATGTAAATTAGTAAAAATGGTCACTAGCCTGTTAGTGACAATTTGGAAAGAAATGAGAGAGCATAACCACTGAGGTTCGGATTAGCAGAGCCTCAGTGAGACAGTTAGTCACTACACAGGTAACACATTCAGGCACACTTATGAGCACTGGGGCCCTGGGTTACCAGGGTCCCAGTGACACATAAATCTAAAACAACATATAGACAGTGAAAAATGGGGGTAACATGCCAGGCAAGATGGTACTTTCCTACAGCTTGCTTATGTAAAACTGTTTTACTTTTCATTTTCAATTTATGTGGCAAGAAAAGTCCGGTTAGGAGTTTACAACGCTAACAGCTCTAACTGGAGCAAATTCGGGACTCACTGCATTGCAAATGCTTGTTCTTCTGTGTCTCTCCTTACGCTCCACTGCTCTTTGAAGTTTCATACAGCGTGAACTCGATGGGCGGTATTGAAGTGCTTTGCATGAC
This sequence comes from Pleurodeles waltl, assembly GCF_031143425.1. Taxonomy (NCBI): domain Eukaryota; kingdom Metazoa; phylum Chordata; class Amphibia; order Caudata; family Salamandridae; genus Pleurodeles; species Pleurodeles waltl. The sequence goes on from NW_027150394.1 coordinate 543,162, forward strand.
TAGCAGTTACGTCACATTGTTTCTTTTGTCTCCTGCACGCTCTGTGGTGGCCATAGTGCTTTCACGTTTCATACAGCGTCCAACTTGTATGTTTCCTGCTCCAACTGGTTTAGCCTTGAAGTCTGCGGCAGTCACTGCTGCGGCTTCACTTATCGCCAAAAGTGCGTTTCTCCCACAAAGAGCTACAAACTAGACTGATTACCCCTGAGGGGGAAAGCACTAGAAGAGGAACCATGGTTCTGCTGCAGCACTCGCCGACTGATGTGTTGCAAACTTTGAGACAGGACATCCAAGCGTTAGATTAAGCAGCATTAATTACCACTCTGAAATAGTAGTTGCGGCGCCTTATCACTAAACAGTGGCCCATCAAGAACATATCTATAAAATGCAGTGGTATAATTTGAAGTTTAGCTGTAGGGTTGTATGTATTTTATGGTTAACAAACATTATACAACTATTCGTCAAGGGTCTTTATGCATCATGCAAAAGGTGAAAAGTATTTGAATTCGAAGATCTTTTTGCAGACCAGAGTTAAGAAAATAGCTTAGCCCTCCTAAGTGTATGTTTTTCTGGGATAGGATGCTAGGGTGACGTGGGTATGCCAGCAGCGGAGTTAGGTATCTTATTTTTAAATGGGTCCTGATTTCTTCTCCAGTGTGGTGCTTTTTAGAGCTTCTGAGTTGATCATTCTCTTGCACCACGGTATGTCTTTGGTTGCTCGATGTTTCTGATGATGTAAGGAACAAGGTAATATCTTCCATTCTGAATAGACACTGGCGTGGGTGGTGGAGAGCTGAGCAGCGGAACTGTGGCATCAATATCTTTATTATAACGCATTTGAATCGTTCTTAATGTATGCTGTTCGTCATGAAATTATAGACGCCTTGTGGTTTCCATTTAGCCCTTAACCAGTGACTTTTTGTGCCACACATTCAGCAACCTCACATGTAATCTCATCTAAAAAGGAATACAAAATATTCTAGCTATTGTGTCAAGAATTTAAAATTCTATTAAGGACACGGAGGCGAGGATTATGCTTTCTCTTTCTTTACTGAGAAAATGACAGCAGCCAATCAACCCAGAACTATACTAAAAACTACATTTCCCAACATTCCTTGTAGTCCATCTCATACCCGATCCCAGGCCTTCTCTCCATATGTCTCGGCCTCATTAATCCTTCCTCTTTCTTTGTAATAAAAGAACATGACAACCTGATCTCCACGAACTGGATTCTCAATGTCTCAACGAGGAACAACTAACTGCAGCCACCGGCTGAAACTGGCGCGACCACCTTGTCCTATGCGTCACTCCGGATATTCATGCACCTTTATTGTCTGATCCCATGAACGATAAAAAATGCACTAATAAACTAGCAATGATTATGAATTACATGGGTGGGTACAAAATCAAGTACATGAGAAATACACCATGTATTTAAATCAAACTGTACTATATATATCTTAACTGCATCATTGCTTCAGGAAACATCATCTGGAATAAAGACAATGAGAAGGGAGGGATAATCATCGCCTAAGTGCCCATAATACAATTGAACATTCTTGACGCAATAGCTAGAAAATGTTTTATTCTATGTCAGGAACAGAGGCTTCGGATTAGGCTACTTCAAAGCTGACCCACCACTGTAGATGCACATCAACAATAGGTTTATGATAAAAAACCTTAAACGTACTGTCAGAAGACCAATCTGCGCCAGCTATGATATCCTCTAAACGAGAACCAGGCCCAAAGGACTTGGAAGCCATAGCGCCGCGCACTGAGTGTGCTCCAAATGTGGTGGTATCTATACCAGCCTCCCCCAATAAAAATTTGACCCAACTAGCCCATGTGGCTGATGATACTGGCGCAAATGGACTTTGTATTGATATGAGCAATTGTCCTTGAGCATCTCTGCGCATCTCCAGAGTGCAATCCTGGCAAGCCTTTAAACATTTTACAACACAAAACTTCTGATTATGGGGAAATGCTGGACATGAAATACACTTAGTTGCTGTTTTTGTACGTCTAGAAATAGTGAAAGAAACTCTTGAAGGAGTAAATACTCTGCCTGCTAAATCCAGAGTGCGTATGTAGGAAAGTACCCTCTTTCTTGGCATGGTTACCCCCATTTTCTGCCTGTCGTCAGTATGTTTGGCTGTGTTCACTGGGATCCTGCTAACCGGAACCCCAGTGATTATGCTAGATCCCTTCTAACTTGGTAACTTAGTTACTTACACCCCACATTTGGCATACTGGTGCCCCCATGTAAGTCCCTGGTATATGGTACCCAGGTACCCAGGGCATTGGGGTACCAGGGGATCCCCCTGGGCTGCAGCATGTATTATGCCACCCATGGGGAGCCCATTCAAAGTTTTCTGTAGGCCTGTCATTGCAACCTGCATGAATGGGTGCATGCACCCTTTTCACTACAGGTCACTGCACCAGGTCACTGTAAGTCACCAGGCAGGTCCTCCTAACCTAGAGGTCACGGTGCAAGTACCTGTGTGGGAGGGCAAACATGCACTAGCAGAGGTGTACCCAGAAACTCCAGTACCATTTTCTTGGACTTCATGAGCGCGGGATGCCTTTTTATACGTGTACTGGACATAGGTCACTACCTATGTCCAGCTACATAATGGTAACTCCTAACCTAGACATGTTTGGTATCAAATATGTCGGAATCATACCCCAATACTGTTGCCAGTATTGGAAGTATGATTCCATGCACTCTGGGGGCTCCTTAGAAGACCCCCAGCATTGCTCCTACCAGCCTTCTGGGGTTTTCTGGGCAGCCCAAGCTGCTGCCATCCCTCAGGCAGGTTTCTGCCCTCCTGCTGCTTGAACAGCTCAAGCTCAGGAAGGCAGAATAAAGGATTTCCTGTGGGAGAGGGGGGTATCACCCTCTCCCTTTGGAAATAGGTGTTATATGGCTTAGGAGGGGTAGCCTCCCCAAGCCACTGGTATGTTTTGAAGGGCACATTTGGTGCCCTTTGTGCATAAACCAGCCCACACCGGTGCAGGGACCTCCAGTCCCTGCTCTGGCACAAAACTGGACAGTGGAAAGGGGTGTGACCATTCCTCTGTCCATCACCACCCCAGGGGTGGTGCCCAGAGCTCCTCTAGAGGGTCCCTGGGTTTTGTCCTCTTGAATCCAAGGTTGTCAGGGAACTCTGGGAGCACCTGAGTGGCCACTTCAGGCAGGTGACATCAGAGCCCACTCCTGATAGGTGGTCACCTGGCTAGGAGACCAATCCCCCTTTCAGGGCTATTTAGGGTCTCTCTCTTGGGTGGTTCCTCAGATTTGGCTTGCGAGATACCAGCAGGACTCCTCTGCAACCTCTACTTCAACGTCTAGCCACTGGAACCACGACTGGACCCTCCAGAAACTGACAATCTGCATCCACGACAAAGTCTCTGCTTGCAACATTGTTTGCACGGCTCCTTCCAGCATCTCCAATGTTTCCCCGGCTTGTGCATTGTCTGAGGGCGGCAAGTCTTCAACCTGCACGAGAAGGAAGAAGGAATCTCTCTTAGAGTGAAGGAGTCACTCTACTGCATCTGCAGGCACCAACTGCAATGACGACTAGCTCTGCGGATCTCTTCCATCCTGATCTGCGTGGATCTTGCATCATGGGTGGTGGTCTGGAGTAGTCCTCTTGGTCCTCTCTGCCAGCTCAACTTTGGTGGAGGTGAGGACATTACCACCGTGCACTGCATCTCTTGCAGCTGCAAAGGCTTGTTTGCATCTCCTCCAAGGGATCTTCAGGGTCCGTGTAGCCCCAAACTCCTTCCTGCGATGCACAGCCCTCTGCGTGCTTCTCCTGCAGCATAGGACCCTTCTCCAGTAGTGCTGCGTAGGCTCCTCTGTTACTCCTGATTCCATATCCATTGGCTCTCCTATGGGGGCTGCATCTTCTTCTTTGGACTCTCTGCCTTTCTGAGGGTCGCCCTAGGGCTCCCCCCATGGGTTGAGTCCTCCTGGACCTTGCTGGACTCTGGCAGCTCCACTTTTGCTTCACTGTGACTTCTGCCTTTGCCAAGGCTTATTGGTGGCTCTTCCACACCAGTGAATGACTGCAATCATGAGTTCGACGTAGCACATCAACTGCAAACTCCAGGAACTCTTCACCTGCTCCAGGGCTGCATTCCTGACCGTCTTTGTCCTACGATCAACGAACTCCTGCATCCACAGCTGGGTGGGTAGTAGCTGTTACTCTGCCTGGACTCTTCTGAGACTTCTGGACTTGGTCCCCCTCTTCCACAGGTCTTCCTCTTCAGGAATCCACCGTTGGTTTATGGCAGTCTTGTCTAGGTGTTTCATTTTCTTCCTTTTGGGGGGTTTTGGGGAAATCTAGTAATTTACTCCTTTCCTCCTGGTAGCTAGGGGGCACTGTGGTACTTACCTTTAGTTTTTCCTAGTACCCCTAGCTCCTCTCTATACATTCCACTTACCTAGGTGGGGGTCCTTTGTTCCATTTTTTTAGTATATGGTTTGAGCTCCCCCTAGGGCCACTATTGTCTATTGGTATTGGCACAGATTTCTATCACATTCTATGCCTATTTCTGATAACTAGTATACATATTTAGGGTATTTGCCTCCCTCCTATTGGAGGGTTGCATATCTAGTGTTTTGGAACTGTGTTACTGTAATAAAGACCCTTTATTTTCATAACAATGAGTGTTTTCTTTCATATGTGTAAGTGCTGTGGGACTACAGTGGTATTGCATGAGCTTTGCATGTCTCCTAGATCAGTCTTGGCTGCTCATCCACAGCCACCTCTAGAGAGCCTGGCTTCTAGACACTGCTTACACTTCACTAAGAGAGGACACCTGGACCTGGTATAAGGTGTAAGTACCTCAGGTACCCACTGCACACCAGGCCAACTTCCTTCATTGATGGTGCAGCGGTGGGATAAGCACTTGCAATTGCCTTACCACTCTTTCACTTTGTACTTTCCACAGGAAAGACCACTTACTGACTAGGGGTACACAACATACACACTGAGAGGGCTGTAGGAAATCTACACCACTCTAGGAAGCTGACATGTCTTTAGGAGGGGCACCTCTGAGGCCATGGATTCTCCGTATGAGAACCTGACCTTCCAAGAACTTAGGGAGATGTGTGCTGGGAGAAAGCTGAAGACAGGAAGAAATCCCAATAAGACTCTGCTTCTGGGCCTGCTCCTCCAGGATGACCAGGACCATGCTGGTTGCCGGGAGGAGGAGGAAGATGAAGTAGACTCTGACCCCCCCAGTGCTAGAAAAGCACAACAGAGCTACTGAGGTGAGTCAGGAAGAACCCATAGAGGATCAGAGAACCTCCAGGAACACACACAGTCCTGTTAGGAGCACTGTTACCAGTATAAAGGGGGTCACACCAGTAGATCAACCTTTGTCCCTAGAGGGTTGGTTTAGAGGGTGTCCAAGAGTAGAAACAGATCCTCCTCTGACCACTCTCACATCTCCCCAATATCTGAGGGGACCCACTGTTCAACTCCAGGGGACCCAATGTTCAACTCCAGGGGAAGATTTCCTAGACAGGGAACTCAGGCAACTGAGTCTGGAGGAGGCCAAGCTGAGGCTGCAGAAGCAACAGCTAGCCCTAAATAGGGAGGCCTTGGCAGTGGAGAGAGAGAGGCAGGGGTTGGGGTTAGCACCCATGGTGGCAGCAACCTTAGTTTCAAGGAGCCTAGAGTCAGGGAGGACTCTTGATTCCCGAAACTTAAATATGGTTGTCCCCCCCACAAGGTGGGGACGACATGTACAAGTGGTTCACTGTTCTGGAGAAGGCCTGTAAAGTACAGAGGGTCCCTCAGAGACAGTGGGCTGCTATCTTGTGGCTCTCCTTCTCTGACAAGGGAAGAGATAGACTTCTCACTGCCAGAGAGGAAGATGCTGACAACTATGCTGTTCTGAAATCTGCGCTTTCAGATGGATTTGGTCTCACCACTGAGCAACATAGAATCTAGTTCAGGGAGACCAGGAAAGAGTCCTCCCAGGTTTGGGTTGATTTTGTGGACTGCTCTGTAAAAGCTTTGGAAGGCTGGTTACATGGTAGCAAAGTCCGTGATTATGAGGGATTGTATAATCTGATTTTGAGACAGCATAGTTTGAATAACTGTGTGTCTGACTTGTTGCACCAATACGTGGTTGGCTCAGATCTGACCTCTCCCCAAGAACTGGGAAAGAAGGCAGACAAATGGGTCATAACTAGGGTGAGCAGGAAAGCTCATATGGGGGTGACAACAAGAAAAATGGAGCAGGTAAGTCTCATGACAAGGGTGGGGACAAAGATAAAAACAAGGAGTCTTAATTAGGCCCACAAAACACTTCTGGGGGTGGGTCTAAAACCTCTTCCTCTTCCTCCCATGTTAAAAAGCCTTGGTGCTATATGTGTAAAAACAAAGGCCATAGGCCAGGAGACAACTCCTGCCCTAAGAAAGTCACCAACCCATCCACCACTACAACCCCCACCTCTACCACTAGTTCCCCTAGTAGCAGCAGTAGTGGTGGGTCTGGTAGCAAATACCAATCCAAGGGTCTAGCAGGGCTCACTTTAGGAAGTCTAATGGGGCTGATTTAGTCAGAGAGACTACTGAGGCTGTTTTAGTCTCAGATGGGGTCATTGATCTTGCCGCCCTTGCTGCCTGCCCCCTTAATATGGATAAGCACAGGCAGCAGCCCTTGATCAATGGTGTTCAGGCAGAGGCCTGCAGGGACACAGGTGCCAGTGTCACCATGGTGACTGAAAAACACTGGCTATTCATGGAGTGGGCTGATTTCTTTAAAAAAAAAAACACACAGTGCACTGAGTCTTTACTCCTCCCTAGTCCCTGGAGCTACCCTGCAGGTATGGGACAAAGTGAACTTTCATAAAGGCCTATCATCCTTCCTGTCCCCTTTGACAGCACTCGTAGGCAATGCAAATTTTACCCTGGGCATGGACCAGGGGGGTCATTACAACCCTGGCGGACGGTGTTAAAGCGGCGGTAAGACCGCCAACAGGCTGGCGGTCTTATTTTTCTAATTATGACCATGGCGGTTACCGCCATGGTCATCCGCCGCTTCTCCGTTCCGCCCGCCAGGGCGGAGACGACTGCTCCAGCCCGGCAGCCATGACAATACCGCTGCCGGTATTTTGACCCACCTTACCGCCGTGGATTTCCAGCGGTAGGAACCGCCATGAAATCCATGGCGGTAAGCACTATCAGTGCCAGGGAATTCCTTCCCTGGCACTGATAGGGGTCTAAAACCACCCCACCCCCACCCTGACTCCCTCCCCTACCCCCCCACCACCCCTGCCACCCCCCAAAGGTGGCAGGGCCCCCCTCCCCACCCTGACCCCGACATTACCTTACACACACACACCCGACACGCACGCAGGCACCACCAACACACATACACGCACACACACTGACACACATGCCAACATCCACACACACAGTCAGACACGTACACCCACATCCACACAGACACACCTACAGACATACACGCACTCATTCCCAAAACACGCAACACCCCCACAAGCATACACTCACTCACACCCCCCCTACATACACAGACGCACACCCCCATGCACCCACACAACACACAACACCCCCCCACGACCCTCCCCTAACGGACGATCGACTTACCTGTTCCGTCGATCCGCCGGGAGGGGACGGGAGCCCGCTGACACCACACCGCCAACAGAACACCGCCACACCGAATCACAGGACGTGATTAGCTGGGCGGTGTTCTGTTGGCGTGGCGGTGGAGGCGGAGCAACCCTGCAAGTATGGCTGTTGGCGGCTCTCCGTCAGAAAAACGACGGAGGGCAGCCAACGGTCATGATACGCCAAGCGGCAAACCACCACTACTGGCGGTCTTCCGCACGGTGGTCCCTCAGCGGTCTTGTTAAAAGACCGCCGAGGTTGAAATGACCCCCCAAGTGTTGTATTGTAACATGTGAGATATCGCACTGTGGGGCATCTGTTTGACGAGGATGGCCTGCTCTCTTTTGACCAACTCAGCATCAACTACATTCTACCTGAATCGGAACAGATGCGTTACTTCCAGGTCTGTCACTGGATAATGCATCCAACCGGGGGCACAGAGACCTGCTACTCGTTTTGAGGAATGGCTGGTGACGAAGTGTTCAGACAGACGTCTAGTGACTGAGGTGTACGTCATTCTGTGCCAAGCCATGCCGCTCAGTGAGACAGCGGGCCAGAGGAGGTGGGAACAAAACTTGGGAGACAAGTCACTCAAAAGGAGTGGGAGGAGGTATACTGTAGAGCGCTACACACAGCACAAAATGTAGCCAGTACCAAAACCACCACCAAGATAGTCACATACTGGTACCTCACTGTAGTATGTAGTATCTGTTTTGGTATGTGTTTCTTTATGCTGTGCCTTTAAATAATTTGTTGTCACCATGTTCCAAATGTGTCATAAGATTCCATTAAATCTTATGACAGGCAGTTGGTCGTCAAGTGCTGGAAGGGACAGGAGACTTAGGGGGTCATTACAACCCTGGCGGTCAAAGACCGCCAGGGCTGTTTTGGCGATTGCACCGCCAACAGGCTGGCGGTGCAATCTTGTGTATTTTGACCGCAGCGGAAGCGCCATGGTCGCACCGCCGGGACCGGCGGTTTGCCGCCACAGTGGTCTTGGCGGTTTACCGCCACGGTGGTCCCGGCGGGAGTAATCCTCCAGGGCAGCGCTGCCCAGGGGATTACGAGTCCCCCTACCGCCAGCCTTTTCCTGGCGGTTTAAACCGCCAGGAAAAGGCTGTCGGTATGGGGAGTCGCGGGCCCCTGGGGGCCCCTGCACTGCTGATGCCACTGGCATGGACAGTTCAGGGGCCCCCTGACAGGGCCCCGTGCAGCTTTTCACTGTCTGCCATGCAGACAGTGAAAATCGCGACGGGTGCAACTGCACCCGTCGCACGGCCGCAGCACCGTCGGCTCCATTTGGAGCTGGCTCCTGTGTTGCGGCCGAGATCCCCGCTGGGCCGGCGGGCGGAAACCAAGTTTCTGCCCGCCAGCACAGCGGGGATCTCCTGATGGCCGCGGCGGGAGTGTGGCTGCATTGGCGGCCTCCCAGCGGTCGGATCTTGGTGGGCGGCTTCAGCCGCCCGCCAAGGTCGTAATGAGGGCCTTACTGTCAGCTGGTGCTTCATGTCGTGGGTTCATCTACTCTGAGAAATAAAAGACTCAAACAGTCTTTTATCTTTTTACTGTCTGCTTTGTGTCTCACTTTCATCATCGCTACATTTTTGGTACCATGAATGGGGCTAAGTGTTTCCTGAATCTACCCATGAAAGAATACTTCCTGAGGGCAGCTATTTTGTTTCCTTAAAAAGCTGTTTTCCTTCAGTTTCAACGTTTACTTTCATTCTCATGCTCGTGAGTGTCTGAGGCCTCGTTGCCTAGCAACATCCTGATGCTTGTCTCTGAATAAGCCTCTGAAGGATTCCACGTTGCCTAGAAACCCACTATTGTTTCTGTCTGAGTAAGTCTCTGAAGGATTCCAGAGTTTCCTTAGCACAAGTGACTGCAGTCTTCTTGCTGGCAAGCTTCCCTAGCAACTAGTGACAGCAGCCTTACCTAACAACTACTGATGGCAGTCTTCTTTTTGGAACAAAGCCTTTGAAGGATTCCGGATTGCTGGAGGCTTCGTGGCAACATTTTTAGCAATTTGTGACTGCAGTCTTCAAGTTGGTACAAGGAATTCCTGCTTTATACTGTTTCCGACGCTGCCTGCAGAGCAGGTGTTTTGCTTTCAACCTTTTGGACCATTCCACATTGAGAATGAGTTTATAGTTTCTGATACCATTGTCAGATTGTGAAGATCCTTATTTATCCTCTGTGCTTTCACTCGATGGCTACAGTACAAGGAGCTGTACATCCACCTCCTTTTTTTACAGCAAGCTGGCAAACCTGAGATTAAATGGAAGGAATGGCTCCGGATTTTTTAGAACTATCTAGCGGCCATTGATGCCACTAACTATTCACCTGCTAGGAAAATGGTGTTATTATTCAACCATTTAGGTGTTGCTGGACAAAGAGTATTTGACAATCTGCCAACTATCCCTAGGCCAGATGGTGATGAGGCTACTTGGAATGTTTATTTGGAGGCAAAAACACGTATGGGCAAACAATATACAGAGGAACCTAGCGTTCTCTTGGAAAGACACAATTTTTTCAAAGCCAAGCAAGCCAGTGATGGGTCAATGGAGGAGTTCATTGCTACATTGAGGGTATTAGCGTCCAGATGTGAATTTTAAAATAATGTGAATATCTACATCAGGGACCAATTTGTCTTCAACTGTTATTCAAAGAAAGTCCAAGAACGTCTTTTGACCTGCAGAAACCCTACCTTATCAGAAAAAATAGACATTGCTAGAGCCATAGAGAGATCCATCCTAACAACACAAGTACTTTCTGGTCAGAGTGCACATGGCAGCGGTAACCAGGAAGGTCTTTCTCCAGTCAACCTAGTGGTTGACGACACCTCTATTTGTGCAATCAACAAAGTTTTTAAAGGGAAGAGGGGTTCTGGTTCTGTGTGCTACAGATGTGGCTCAAAGAATCATTTAGGAAATTTTCCCTCATGTCCTGCACTAGGTAAAAAATGCTTACGATGTCGGAAAATTGGTCACTTCCAGGTAGTTTGTAAGAGTTCTTCAGGTAATAGTAACAAGATGAAGATTAGTAACGTGAATGTTAATGACAATGATGATCATCTCCAAGACTGCCTTAATAGATTTTCTAATGTCTTGTTAACCATTGACATTCATGATTTGAATCATGTCAATTTGGTTCCTGACAAGAAAATCAAAGGGCCTTTTTGTCAAGCAACTATTGATGGGAAATCTATTACTGTTATGGCAGATTCTGGGGCCCCTGTAACGATTTTAGGTGATGTGACATTTCATACGTATTGCCCTTCTGATACGTGTCTTATTTCACCTGATATAAATCCAAAGGGTTTTGGTGAACAAGATGTGGACTTATTAGGGTTTTTCATTTCAACTTTGGAATGTTTAGGGAGGAATGTCGTAACAACAATTTACATTGCGGTTAAAGGTTGTGACATTGTTGGCTGGAAAGATTTAGCAAGACTTGGCATTCATCTGCATCCTGGACACATTGAACCTATTGTTCTTGGTGATATGCCTGTTTGCTATTTATCATCAGACAGTGATATAGTGGATTCGTTATTGGGGACATTTCCAGCTGTTTTCAAGGATAACATTGGCAATCTAAAGGGGTTTGAGCATGTGATTAAGTAAAAAAAAGATGCTGTACCCATCACACATAAAGTGAGGCCTGTTTCTTTAAATGTGGTTGCTGTGGAGTATGCCGCTGGGCTTGCCACAATATCAAGGAATTCTCTGATGGAGGAAGACAATTCAAAATTAGCTCATTGATTAATTGTAATACTACTTATGTTGTTTACATAATACGATGTAAATGTACTAAAATTGATGTGGGGAGCACTATACGCCCACTTAAGATTAGAATTGGAGAACATGTTCGAGCGCTTAAAAATGATGACGTAAGATACCCAATAGTAGCACACATTGTTGACTGTAACTCACAATCAGCCCACAAAAGTTTTGAATTTTCTGGACTCGAACATGTCTCTAGAGATCCTAGGGGGGGTAATAGAGAATTAGCCCTACGTAAAAAAGAGGCACTTTGGATTATGAGATTGAGGGCTGTGGAAACAGGTCTCAACTCTGATAGGGAACTGGAGTTTTTCTTGGGAGACTGGAATTTGATTTTTATTTATATGGTTTTCGTCTTATATGTTATTTCTGTCTTATATATGTATGTGATACAATTATACTGTATGTTGATTTATCCCTTGTTATGGGGGACCTGTTATAGAGTTAATAACCAAAATTCTCCAACATTAATATCATGCTGCTACAGGGGTACATTGGATAAATTTGCTATGTGGGTGGGGTATAACTTAGATACATTTTCAGACTAAATATCATCTATTTTATACTCTCAGGTTGGGTTTATTTGCATGTACTGTCTTAGATTTAGGATTATATAGTTTATTTTTTTGATATTTTGTGGTTTTGAGTCTAATCTCCATTGTTGTTGATTTATTTGATACTACACAGCAACTGTAGTCGTGGCAGTTCACTCTTTATTTTGGGTATAAAAATATTCGTCTTGGACTGAGTGCAGTTAAATTTCGGGGTCATGTCTGCTATCGGTTTATATTACTTGGAGCTTAAATATTTTGTTAGGTCTGCTATTGATTGATACTATTTGTGTGTTTGACTATTAGGATAATTTGCTTGTGACATAACTATTTAGGTCTTCGATGGTTGTTTGTTTTTCTGTAGATTTATTTGTCATATTCAGTAACGTTTCGGTGCCGATATAGCAGTAGTGGACGTTAGTCCGCTTTCTTTTTCCATGAAATTAGTTCATAGATGTACCGGAAGTCTATTTAGCTTCCGCGTTTAGGAGCGCGTTACAGCGGAGACGCGTACTCGCGCTTGGTGTTTCAGATTTTTGGTAACGCCATATTTTTAACGATTAGATGGAACTTGGTGAGTGCCTGGGTTGGGTTTTTCTCTATATTACGATGTTTTGGCCTAATAGGAGACTCAGATTTGAGCTCCTATTCATTATGATATAATGTTATGTAGGTTTGTGTGTTTTTTTCTTTGCGTTGCAGTATACGGATGAAACTACAACAATACTGATTGTGCATTAATATTATTGGACCTTGGATTTAAGGTATTTCACACAGGGTCACGTTTGAGTTCGCATGATTGAAATGAGGCTTTATCACATGGTTATATTTTCCGTTTTGATTATGTGCAAATGAATCACATCGAGTTTTTCCTTTTTTTTCTTTCTATGTGATAGACTTTGATAGTTCGGATTAAAGTGGCAAATATCAAATAACGTTTGACAAGTACGGACAACAATCATTGGATTATTTAGGATTTGCCTAATTATGAGGTACTTTTAAGGGTTATGTAAGCTAGTTGGATGACACAAAGGGTGTGTCTGTATGAATTTTGAGTTTTTTGTTGTCACCACTTTAGTATATTTATTTACTTTGGTGGACGTTTGCAGGACAAAAGGCTTTGGTTGATGTTTTGGGGAGCACTTTAGTGTAATTCTCATCTGGGTCTTTTCCCTTTTTGGTAAAATTAATGTTCAAATGAGTCACCACAATACTGTTTTTCTTTCATGAGATCTTTGCTCTTTGTACTTGTGGTTCTGAATCTGGGATCTCTGTTTATTTATGTATTTTTCAACCATTAAGTTTGAGCATTTTGGTTCCTAACTCAATTAACATTTTTACAATTTTTAGCCCTGAAAAAGTCGTTCGGGATGTAAAAAAGAATTTCCCATGACGAAACATGTGTTGGCTTGAATTGTATTACCACGGATGGGTTACCGATTATTTGAAGATTTTTATTTAATTGATCTTTGGATTGGATTGGACATTTCAAATTTGTATTAAAATTGGATGCTTTGTTTCTTCAAGATTACTTATTTGGGTTATATTTGTACTACTGTGTTCGTAAATGGTGTGCCGCACACTGTATTATTGACTGTTTGGGTTTTTCTGACCCTTTGAGGGATGGGTGTTTTCCCTTGTGCAGGCACCCCTTATTTCACTGCCCAACATTTTTGCTAATTAGGATCCTGAGCGCCTTTATAACCCTAACACTTCACCCCATTAGTTAGATCACTGTTTCTTTAAGTGCCAGAGCTGATTTAAGAAAACATTTAGACAAACTGGTTCAGGAGAAGGTTATTGACCCTACTGATTCTTCGGAATGCGTTTCTCCAATTGTTTTGACCAAGAAACATTCTGGGGATTTAAGGTTATGCGTTGACCTCAGGTCGTTGAATCAAAATATAATTGTAGACTGCCTTTGATTGCCACATATACAGGAGATGGTGGCTAATGTTGGTAATGCATAATACTTTTCCACAATAGATTTGCACTCTGCCTATCACCAGGTACCTTTGAGTGAAGAGTCTCAGGCTTTGACTACGTTTGTGACACCATTTGGTGCCTACAAGTGTAGGAGGCTGGCCTGGCTTGTAGTGGGTACCAGAGGTACTTACACCTTGTGCCAGGTCCAGTTATCCCTTATTAGTGTAGAAGAGGTGTTTCTAGCAGCTTAGGCTGATAGAAGGTAGCTATGGCAAAGCAGCTTAGGCTGAACTAGGAGACATGTAAAGTTCCTACTATACCAGTGGTGTAATATGCACAATATCATAAGAAAGCACAATACACAGAAGTACTAAAAATAAAGGTACTTTATTTTTATGACAATATGCCAAAAGTATCTCAGTGAGTACCCTCAGTATGAGGATAAGTTATATACACAAGATATATGTACACAAACCAAACTTAGGTGAGTAATAGCCAGAAAAGTAATGCAAACAGTGTAGAATTACAATAGATTGCAATAGGAGCACATAGGTGTGAGCTTGTAGAGGGCCGCTGGGACTGTAAGAAAACAGTGAGGGTTAGAAAAATAGCCCACCCCAAGACCCTGAAAAGTAGGTGTAAAGTGCACCTACTACCCCCAGAGAGCACAGACGTTGTGATAGGGGGATTCTGCGGGAGGAACAAACACCAGCAATGCAACAACTGTCACGTTGTAGGTACTCCTCAGACTCGGTGTGATGCAAATAAGGTCCACCTCCCGACACCACCAAGTCACCGATAAAAACCACGGTGTATTGGAGTCATCAGGTGAGGGAAGGAAGGGGAAGGAACAGCAGGGACGGGATAACTGTAAAGAAAAAATACACAGTGTTAATTATCACATTGCCTATCTATTCTCATAAAGTCTCACTAAAATACCCACAACCGTCCCTGCCCATAACTCAGGTGGGCAGAACTAGTCCAACGCCTGTCTATTCTCCACCTAAATCATCGATGGATGCCCAGGCCGACTACGAACACCACTAGTCACTTAAGGGTTTTTCAAAACCCGATGTTTATGCAAATTAATCCTGTAGCTAGGTTGCAACAAAAAAGAGAAAAAAAAATATATAATAAGGAAAAGAACTTGTCCCGCACTTCTTCTTTGGATTCAATTAAAACATTGAGCCTCTAAGTAATGTCACGCACTTGAAGAAGTCACCCCTTCCTAATTCATAGAATAAGATAAACGGACAAATGTTCCCGGCTGTTTGACTTCTGCAAACAGTACGTCTTGATCCTGAGTTGCCACGAAGAAAACAAAGGTTCTGTCCTGAACTACCACCAAGGTTCTGTCCTGAACTACCACCATTCATGTTTCACGAGGATCTCTAATTTTTGTGCACCATCTCTGAAGTACACCAAATGTCGGATCACTAGATCCAAAACCATACCGGAAGGCGAAAGCCTCCGGCAAGAAACCGGCTCGCCTCTTACCACCGGTTCCAATTCTCGAAGGGAGGCAGCTCGTATCTCCAGCTGCCTTGAAATGCTGATCTCCGTGAGGGTTCCGGATGCCTTCAGTTCGTCGTTGTGGACGTGGTGACTTCCCCCATGGGAACGCCGTCCACCCTGCCCTCGTTGTGCCTCCGACGGGGAATGAGGAAAGAATAACGCGCAACCGCTTCCGGGAAGTGCCGGAGTTATGCGGTCTTCCCGCGCGAAGCGTCATGGGATATGTAGTCCCTAAGGACTACAAAATCCCGATCGGCCAGGTAGGCGCCTGTTACCCCCCTGACAGTACGCCCCCCTCCAACGCGCCTCCTAGGGCCAGGTTTAGTGGGATGGCGAGCATGAAACCGTTGCACCGCCCTAGGGGCATGGATATTGCCCTCCGGCTCCCATGAATCCTCCTCGGCAGTGTACCCTTTCCATGAAACCAAGTACCATAACTTACCCCCTCTCCGCTTGGAATCTAACACACTGCGCACTTCATACTCCAGCTGCCCATCTCTAACCACCGGAGGTACCGCCCGTTGGGCCGTTGAAAGAGCTGGTTTCAAAAGGCTGCAGTGAAACACCGGATGGATCCTTAAGGAAGCAGGTAAGTTAAGACGGTAAGCCACAGGGTTTACCTGGCGTGATACCACATAGGGACCAATGTAACGAGGATGAAAGACGCTACGTATCTTGAAGCGTATATACTTGGTGGAAAGCCACACTCGATCCCCTGGTTGATACACCGGCGCCTCACGCCGGTGCTCATCACCCCATTTCTTATACTGTTCCTTGGCCTTCTCCAGATTGAATCGTATCTTTTTGTGCATGGATTGGAGGTTCTTAATCATAGCATGGACCGTAGGTTGATCCGTGACATTCCGAGGTATGATTAAAGGTAACATCTCCGCGTGGAATCCCGTGTTAGCACGGAAAGGAGACTCCTTTATCGAGCTATGCCAAGCATTGTTGTATGATAGTTCGGCCAGCCACAGCAACGCTACCCAAGATTCCTGGGCGTCCTTTGCATAGCATCTCAGATATTTCTTCAGGGTTTGGTTGAGGCGCTCCGTCTGGCCATCGGTTTGTGGGTGGAAACTGGTGGATAGGGCGGATTCAATGCGCAGAACCTTGCACCACATGCGCCAAAACCTAGCGACGAACTGGGGGCCTCTGTCCGAAATAATGGTTCTTGGTAGGCCATGTAACCGCACCACTTGCGACAGAATTAGATGGGCGGTTTGGCTTGCTGTAGGTAGGTTTCTGCAAGGGAGAAAGTGACCCATCTTGGTAAGACTATCGATTACCACCATGATAGCGTTGTACCCCTGATCCATTGGTAATCCCACCACAAAATCCACGCTGATGGTTTGCCAGGGTTTCTCCGGAGTGGGCAAAGGCATCAACTTGCCCTGGCTTTTTGCGTTTTCTCCCTTGGCTCGAGCACATATCTCACACCGAGCCACCCATGTCGCAACGTCTTTAGCCCAACCTTCCCACCGGAAATGTCGTTGAACTATTTGCGCGGTTTTGGTGTATCCTGGATGACCAGCCGTTACTGCATCATGACACCACTTGAGGGCTTGTACTCGGAGTTCATGTGTTGGTAAATATAAACGATTACCTTGCAACGGTATTCCATGCTTAAGGGTACGGTCCTGACTTACTTCGGCCCATTTCTTCCATTGAGCAGCAGACTTATGCTTCGAAACCTTTTCTAGGAAATGGGAGACATGAAGGGCACAAATCACTCTTTCAGGTTGGATGATTGCTTCATCAGGTCTTGAAGCGATTTCTTTCACATCCTCTTGTCGAGACAGTGAATCTGCCTTGCGATTATCAACCCCAGGACGGAAAGTGACTACAAACTCATATTCTGAAAAAAACAGCATCCACCTCATTTGTCGCTGGGTAAGCTGCCTAGCCTCCTTCATATACTGAAGGTTTCGGTGATCAGTATATACCGTGACCGGGTGTTGGGCCCCCCACAGATAGTGTCGCCATTCCTGAAAAGCCTTTTTTATGGCTAGCAGTTCCTTTTCTGCTACCGTATAGTTGAGTTCCGCAGCGGATAGCTTCCTAGATAGAAATGCAACAGGATGAAGCTGTCCGGTGGTTTTGTTTCTTTGGGATAACACAGCCCCAATCGCTATGTCCGAGGCATCTGCTTCGACTATAAAAGGTACGTCTGGCTGTGGATGTTGAAGTATAGGTGCTGAGAAAAAGGCCTGTTTTAAAAAGCAAAAGGCCTTCTCTGCCTCCTCTGACCAAACAAAAGACACACCCTTTCTTAGCAACCTTGTTATAGGTGACACAATGTGGGAAAAACGACAAATGAATCTCCTGTAATAATTGGAGAACCCAAGGAAGCACTGCACGTCTCTCACACTAGTGGGTACTGGCCACCCTTGAACGGCCTGTATTTTTCTTGTCGACATGCCGAACCCTTCAGGGCTTAAATCCACTCCCAAGAACTCAACCTTCTGGACATGGAACTCGCATTTGCTCAGTTTGCAATAAAGACTGTGATGTCGCAATGCTTGAAGTACTAAGGAAACATGTTCAAGGTGGCGCTCCAAGGATGTAGAATACACCAGAATGTCATCTATATAAACGATCACGAAATGGTCTATGTATTCTTTGAGAACATCGTTCAGAAAATACTGGAAAGCCGCCGGGGCGTTACACAACCCGAACGGCATTACCAAGTACTCAAACAGGCCATAGCGAGTTTTGAACGCTGTCTTCCACTCATCCCCTTCGCGGATTCTGACCAGATGGTAAGCTCCCTTCAGGTCCAACCTTGTATATATTACTGCCTCTTTCACCTGTTCCAATAGCACAGGAATGAGGGGAAGAGGGTATCTATTCCTTATCGTGTTCTTGTTCAACATTCGATAATCGATGCAGGTTCTCAACTCTTTATTAGCCTTAGCTATGAAAAAGAGTGGGGAGGCTGCCGGAGAACAAGAGGGTCTAATGAACCCGATTTCCAGGAAGTGGTCCAAATAATTTCTCAAATGCTTGGTTTCTGGGTTGGATAGAGCATATACCCTACAAGAAGGAAGGAGTGCTCCAGGAATCAGATCTATCTTGCAGTCATATATACGATGGGGTGGCAACGTCTCAGCCTGACCTTCGTCAAACAAATCCTTGAACTCGGCATACACAGAGGGTAATATCACTGCTTTCTCCACCACTGTGGCCAACTGTAGCCCTTGAGCCAATGCTAACGTGGGGGGATTGTCGCACAAGAAACAGACGTTCTCACACCTCAAGGACTGAAAACTAACCGTCTTGGTTTGCCAATTGATAACAGGATTGTGTATTCTTAACCAAGGCATCCCCAAAATTATTTCATACTGAGGAGCCTCTATTATATCTAGCCTGATCCTTTCTTTATGGGCAGGAGATACCCCTTTAAAAACCAATTCAACGTCCTCAGTTTGTTCTGTAAGGGGTCCAGATTTCAGTGGTGTACCATCAACTGCCAGTACTATTTCGGGTTCCTTCCTGGGAATGCTAGGAAGTCCCAGTCTCTTAACCAAACCTGCATCTATGAAATTTCCCGTGGCTCCGGAGTCTATCATTGCCCTTACTGGATAGTTTCGATCTCGGGACCCCAGCTCTACTGCTAACAAGAGATGTGACGCCTTTTCCTCTTGTGGAGCAAGGGTTAAAGAAGTTAACCGTAACCCCGGTTGGAAATCTATAAGAGACAAATCCTCTTTCTCTGAAGTCTTCCCTGAAGTAACCGCTGCCTTTTGAGTGGGGAAGTAGGATAACCTTTTTTTTGGTTTTTGGGGACACTCTCTCACATAATGACCCTTCCTGCCACAGTACATGCACAACCCCTGTACCCTCCTGGTCTCCTTCTCGGTCTTTGACAGGGGTGCCCTAACGGCTCCCACTTCCATAGGTTCCCCACTCAAATCATTGGGATTAGGAACTGGTTGCCCCTCCTTTTCTGGAATGACAGGTCGCCGATCACCTGCTCTACGCTCAACTCTTCGTTCTGCTATTCTGTGATTCAATCTTAGAGTAAGATTCACAAGATCCGTACAAGTGGAAGGCTGCGGATCTATTTGAGCTAGTATGTCTTTCATGTCGTCTCGTAAGCCTTGATAATAGAGAGACATTCGCTTCTCCTCTGGCCACCCTGATTCCGCCACCAGTCTATTGAAGGTCGTAAGATAAGTGACCAGGTCAGATCTCCCCTGTCTCAGCTCCAATAATTCCCTATCAGCGCTAAAGGTGGTTGTTCTATGATCAAACACCCTCTCGAAGGCCGCCCGAAAGGCATTCCAATCCGCTAATAAGGGGTCATCGTTTCTGACTAACGGCACTGCCCAGTTAGCTGCGTCTCCCGAGAGATAAGAAATAGCGAACATTACCCGGGAAAGGTTAGAGGGAAAAGACGCAGGCTTACAAGAGAATTGAAGAGACAACTGGGTTAAAAAGGCCTGAACTCTCCTGGGGTCCCCTGAAAACCGTTCCGGACTGGCCAAAGGGATTGGAGGGGAGACGTTCACGGTTATCTGCGGTGTAGATGTTGAGGCATCGAAGGGATTCCTAGTAAGCCTTTCTACTTTTTCCCTTAGGGTCGCCGTCTCGGCCCTAGAATTAGCTAACTCTTGTTGCACCACCACCAACGCCTGTAATACGTCATCCATAGATGCCATTTTGCATTACACCGAGCGGGAGGAGTATTATTCGTGGGCGCGTTATTCTGTCACGTTGTAGGTACTCCTCAGACTCGGTGTGATGCAAATAAGGTCCACCTCCCGACACCACCAAGTCACCGATAAAAACCACGGTGTATTGGAGTCATCAGGTGAGGGAAGGAAGGGGAAGGAACAGCAGGGACGGGATAACTGTAAAGAAAAAATACACAGTGTTAATTATCACATTGCCTATCTATTCTCATAAAGTCTCACTAAAATACCCACAACCGTCCCTGCCCATAACTCAGGTGGGCAGAACTAGTCCAACGCCTGTCTATTCTCCACCTAAATCATCGATGGATGCCCAGGCCGACTACGAACACCACTAGTCACTTAAGGGTTTTTCAAAACCCGATGTTTATGCAAATTAATCCTGTAGCTAGGTTGCAACAAAAAAGAGAAAAAAAAATATATAATAAGGAAAAGAACTTGTCCCGCACTTCTTCTTTGGATTCAATTAAAACATTGAGCCTCTAAGTAATGTCACGCACTTGAAGAAGTCACCCCTTCCTAATTCATAGAATAAGATAAACGGACAAATGTTCCCGGCTGTTTGACTTCTGCAAACAGTACGTCTTGATCCTGAGTTGCCACGAAGAAAACAAAGGTTCTGTCCTGAACTACCACCAAGGTTCTGTCCTGAACTACCACCATTCATGTTTCACGAGGATCTCTAATTTTTGTGCACCATCTCTGAAGTACACCAAATGTCGGATCACTAGATCCAAAACCATACCGGAAGGCGAAAGCCTCCGGCAAGAAACCGGCTCGCCTCTTACCACCGGTTCCAATTCTCGAAGGGAGGCAGCTCGTATCTCCAGCTGCCTTGAAATGCTGATCTCCGTGAGGGTTCCGGATGCCTTCAGTTCGTCGTTGTGGACGTGGTGACTTCCCCCATGGGAACGCCGTCCACCCTGCCCTCGTTGTGCCTCCGACGGGGAATGAGGAAAGAATAACGCGCAACCGCTTCCGGGAAGTGCCGGAGTTATGCGGTCTTCCCGCGCGAAGCGTCATGGGATATGTAGTCCCTAAGGACTACAAAATCCCGATCGGCCAGGTAGGCGCCTGTTACCCCCTGACAACAACAGTGGATTTCCGGACCTGAGTACCTGTAAGCACAAGGGGACCAAGTCCAATAGTCGAGACAGTGTCGAGAGTGGGCAGGAGCCCAGGAAATGCCAGCTGAGGGTGCGGAAGCTGCCACCTGTTGGAAGAAGCTTGGAGTTCTGCAAGAAAGAAGAGGACTAAGAACTTCTCCTTTGGAGGATTTATGTCCCACTTCGCGATGACGCTTGCAGAGGTGTTCCCATGCAGAAAGACCGCAAACAAGCCTTGCTAGCTAGCTAGAGGTTTTTGGGTGCTGCTGTGGCCCAGGAGGGACCAGGATGTTGCCACTTGGAGGAGGAGACAGAGGCGGCGGCCAGCAACTCAGGGAGCCCTCACAGAAGCAGGCAGCACCCGCAAAAGTACCTGAACAGGCACTTGGAAGGAAAGTGAACCAGAGGCCACGCGAAGTCACAAAAGGGAGTCCCACGATGCCGTAGGACAACTCAGAAAGTTGCGCACTACAGGAAGGAGTGCCGGGGACCCAGGCTTGGCTGTGCATGAAGGAAATCCTGGAAGAGTGCACAGGAGCCAGAGCAGCTGCAAATCCCACGGTACCCAGCAATGCAGTCTAGCGTGGGGAGGCAAGGACTTACCTCCACCAACCTTGGACTGAAGAGTCACTGGACTGTGGGAGTCACTTGGACAGAGTTGCTGAGTTCTAGGGACCACGCTCGTCAGGATGAGAGGAGACACAGAGGACCATTGTTGCAGTCTTTTGGTGCCTGCGTTAGCAGGGGGAAGATTCATTCGACCCGCAGGAGATTTCTTCGGAGATTCTGGTGCAGGGTGAAGGCAAGCTACCCCCAGAGCATGCACCACCTGGAAACAGTCGAGAAAGCCGTCAGGATGAGGCGCTACAATGTTGCTAGTAGTCGTCTTGCTACTTTGTTGCAGTTTTGCAGGCATCCTGAGCAGTCAGTGGTCAATCCTTTGGTAGAAGGTGAAGAGGGAGATCCAGAGGAACTCTGGTGAGCTCTTGCATTTGTTATCTGAAGAATTCCCCAAAGTGGAGACCCTAAATAGCCAGAAAAGGAGGTTTGGCTACCCGGTTAGGAGGATTGGCTACCAAGAGAGGTAAGAGCCTATCAGAATGAGCCTCTGACGTCACCTGCTGGCACTAGCCACTCAGAGCAGTCAAGTGTGACCCCAACACCTCTGTTTCCAAGATGGCAGAGGTCTGGGACACACTGGAGGAGCTCTGGGCACCTCCCCTGGGAGGTGCAGGTCAGGGGAGTGGTCACTCCCCTTTCCTTTGTCCAGTTTCACGCCAGAGCAGGGCTGGGGGATCCCTGAACTGGTGTAGACTGGCTTATGCAGAGATGGGCACCATTTGTGCCCATCAAAGCATTTCCAGAGGCTGGGGGAGGCTACTCCTCCCAAGCTTTCACACCTGGGAAACATCCTTTTTTACGACTTTTTTATTATGAAAATCGTGGTTAACGAAAGCGTAACAACGCTTTTTTTAACCACAACTTCGTATTTTTGTGCCTTAACTATGTATGTTCTGCACAACGAACATGCGTGGTTGAGGTACAAAGAAGGGAGTTGGCAAAGGTAAGTGGTGGGTTTAGGATTTGGGGTGGGGTTGGGGGGGTGGGGCGTTTTTGGTTTTGGGGAGGGGGTTGCGGGTCAGGGGGTTTTAGGTTTTGGGGTGGGGTTGGGGGGGTGGGGCGATTTTGGTTTTGGGGAGGGGGTGGGGGGTTAGGGGGTTTTAGGTTTTGGGGTGGGGTTGGGGGGTGGGACGTTTTTGGTTTTGGGGAGGGGGTGGGGGGTCAGGGGGTTTTAGGTTTTGGGGTGGGGTTGGGGGGGTAGGGCGTTTTTGGTTTTGGGGAGTGGGTGGGGGGTCAGGGGGTTTTAGGTTTTAGGGTGGGGTTGGGGGGTGAGGCGTTTTTGGTTTTGGGGAGTGGGTGGGGGTCAGAGGGTTTTATGTTTTGGGGTGGGGTTGGGGGGTGGGGTGAGGGATGTAGGGTGAATGGTGCCTATTGCTAATGATTTTATCGGGAATGCCTTTACAACGAAATATCGTTGTTAAGGCATTTGTGGTAAAATCATTAGTAGTAAGGACGAGGTCGGTGTTCCGACCTCGTTGTTAAGGTTAGTAGTTGTTTTTAATTCGGTGTTCCGTCATATAATCTTCACACCTATTTCCAAAGGGAGAGGGTGTAACACCCTCTCTCAGAGGAAATCCTTAGTTCTGCCTTCCTGGGCCAGGGCTTCCTGGACCCCAGGAGGGCAGAAACCTGTCTGAGTGGTTGGCAGCAGCTGCACTGGAGACCCCGGAAAGGCAGTTTGGGAGTACCCGGGTGCTGTGCTAGAGACCCGGGGGATCATGTAATTGTCCCCCGATACCAGAATGGTATTGTGGTGACAGTTCCATGATCTTAGACATGTTACATGGCCATGGTTGGAGTTACCATTGTGACGCTACACATAGGTAGTGACCTATGTGTAGTGCACGCGTGTAATGGTGTCCCCGCACTCACAAAGTCCAGGGAATTTCCCTGAATGATGTGGGGGCACCTTGGCTAGTGCCAGGGTGCCCACACACTAAGTAACTTTGCACCCAACCTTCACCAGGTGAAGGTTAGACATATAGGTGACTTGTAAGTTACGTAAGTGCAGTGGTAAATGGCGGTGAAATAACGCGGACATTTTTTCACGCAGGCTGCAATGGCAGGCCTCTGTAAGAATTGTCAGAGCTCCCTATGGGTGGCAAAAGAAATGCTGCAGCCCATAGGGATCTCCTGGAACCCCAATACCCTGGGTACCTCAGTACCATATACTAGGGAATTATATGGGTGTACCAGTATGCCAATGTGAATTGGTAAATTTAGTCACTAGCCTGTTAGTGACAAATTTGGAAAGCAGAGAGAGCATAACCACTGAGGTTCTGGTTAGCAGAGCCTCAGTGAGACAGTTAGGCATCACACAGGGAACACATACAGGGCACATACTTATGAGCACTGGGGCCCAGTCTGGCAGGGTCCCAGTGACACGTAGACTGAACAAGATATATACAGTGAAATATGGGGGTAACATGCCAGGCAACATGGTACTTTCCTACCACAAGTATTTAAGGTTGCCTTTTGGTCTGGCATCTGCTGCCAGTGTGCTTCAAAGACTTATGGATTCTTTGTTTGGCCATGAGACACAAATCCAGGCTTTCCAGGATGACATTCTGGTATTCACAGAAACTATTGAGAAACGTGTTGCTAAGTTAGAAAAAGTTTTTAGTACTCTGATGAAGTGTGGCATGATAGTAAAGTTGAATAAATGCAAGTTTATGCTACAGAAAGTTGAGTATTTAGGCCATTCTATCACTAGTGAGGGTATCAAGCCTAAGGCCTGCAATGTGAAGCTATTAAGTTGGCATCTCCGCCCACAGACAAAGACTCTCTCAAATCATTTCTTGGGTTGTGTGACTATTATGCATGTTTCCTGCCGGGTTATGCCATGTTAGTACAACCTTTGAGATCTTTGCTCAAAAAAGGGGTTAAATTTGAATGGTCCACACAAATTAACAAAGCTTTTGAAGAAATGAAGGAGTTAGTTATTAATGCACCCATGTTGCAGCCTTATCATTCTCAGTATAAATCATTCATATCCGTTGATGCTAGTTTGAAGGGGTTGGAGGCTGCTTTTGGACAGTGGGTTCATAATAAAGAGAACACAGTTGCATTTGCTTCTAGGTCTCTCCGTAAAGCAGAGATGAAATACAGTACCATTGAACGAGAGGCTCTTGCATATTCTTGGGCGGTGGAGAAATTCAAAACTTACGCTTGGGGTACATCATTTGAATTATTTTCAGATCATAAGCCTCTTGTTTTTCTATTAAGTGGTAGTGGTTTGAGAAAAGCTTCTGCAAGGTTAGTTAGGCTTCTGTCCAAATTACAAGAGTAGAATTTTAAGATCAAGTATATACAAGGTGGAAAGAACTTCAGGGCAGACTGTTTATCCAGCTTACCTCTCAAGGAAGCTCACGGTGAGATTTGCGAAGAAAAAGAATGTGTTGTAGCTGTTGTTGATGTCATATCTAGCTGTGCAGGTATTATTTCTGAGCAAGAGTGGTTGGAGGCTGTGGA
Organism: Pleurodeles waltl; assembly: GCF_031143425.1. Lineage (NCBI taxonomy): Eukaryota > Metazoa > Chordata > Amphibia > Caudata > Salamandridae > Pleurodeles > Pleurodeles waltl. Next base: position 568,483 of record NW_027150394.1, read on the forward strand.
TAAGGATGAAGTATTAAAAAAAGTATTACATTTCATAAATGTGGGTTGGCCTCATGATAAGTCACTTTCAGGTGATCTCAAATGTTTTGCACAAGTGGCATCTGAATTGTCGTGTGAAAATCAAATATGTGTACGCAAAGATTTAATTGTACCACCTACTGCAATAAGGAAACGTTTGTGTTCGATGGCACATGAGGGATACTTAGGAATTTAACCCACTGTTAAAAAACTTAAACAACATTTTTGGTGGCCAGGTATAGACAAAGCAGTTTCTCAATTTATTGAACTTTGTCCTCAGTGTATTGCTTCGGACAAACTTTGGAAAACTACACACAAACCTTTATTTCCTGTGGAGATGCCTGAATCTCCTTGGGTGAAGGGGCTTTAGACTACTATGGTCCTTTCCTTATTCTTCCGAGACAACAACGTTACCTTATTGTGCTAGTAGATTATTTTTCTAAATGGATCTATTACGATTTTGTTGAATCACCTAGTACGAAAACAGCTATTGATTTTTTTAAGAAGACTTTTCAAATTGAGGGTTCTCAACGTTATATTGTCACAGACATGGTATGCATTTTGTCTCAAAAGAAATGAATGAGTTTTTGACAGGTCTAGATATTTCACACATAAAAGTGGCTCTGTATAGTCCATCTTCTAATGGCTTAGTAGAGTGGGATAATCGTATACTGAAAGAAGGTATTCAGACTGCCGTTTCATTGAACATTGACGCGGAAACTTTTCTAAAAGAAAAAATATAGGCGTATGTAACAACTCCTCATTACACAACACATTTTTCTCCTTTCAGAGTGCTTCGAGGCAGAGATCCTAAATCTAAACTTATTCCTCAGTGGTTGAGACTAGCCCCTAATAGGAATGACATTGCTATAGATTGTGAGACTATTAGGAAGAATGCACTAATTAAACAGATCAAACAGAAGGACTATTATGATAAAAAGAATAATGTTCGCGAAGTTAAAATAGAAGTAGGTAATTGGGTTTTAAATAAAAAAAAAAAAAATGTTTAAAGGGGGAAACAAAGTTCATGTCCCCTGTGAAAGTACAAAAAGTTACAAAAACGTCACTTTTGTCACAAGGGAAAGGGTGGTGGAATAGAGATAGGGGGACATTACAACATTGGCGGTATAAGGCACTTACCACCGTGCAGAAGACCGCCAATACACCACCGCGGCGGCGGTAGACCGCCACAGCTATTATGACACACATCACGGAATCCGCCGAAATTCAGACACCCACACAATACCGCCACACCAAAGGTCAGCGATAAACATGCGGAAACAAATCCTCCACCTCCACGCCAACAGAAACACGCCCATGCCATTACGACCCACAAATCCACGTGGCAGTCTTTCAACCACGGTATTCCATTGGCGGTACACACCGCAGCACTCAAAATACACACACATTTACAATACACCGCCACATTGGACAATTACAAATACACACACCTGATACACATACACACACAACACCCACACATCCAATACAATATAAAACACACACACACATCACCCACAAACCGCTACAACCAAAAATTCTGAGAGAAGGCGAGAGACAGAGCACAGAATAGACAACCCCATCACACAGAGGCACACAACACCATCACCCACACAACATCCAAGCACAAAACACCACATACCACTACACTCACCACACTCATCACCACATACACCACCCCACATATCACACACACCACCCCATGGCACGCCAAAGACACCCCCGCTTCTCCGAGGAGGAGCTCAGGGTCATGGTGGAGGAAGAAATCCTACGGGTAGAGCCACAGCTGTTTGGCTCACAGGTACAGCACACATCCACAGCCAGGAACATGGAGCTATGGCAAAGAATAGTGGACAGGGTGAACGCAGTGGGACAGCACCCAAGAAATAGGGAGGACATCAGGAAGAGGTGGAACGACCTACGGGGAAGGTGCGTTCCACGGTATCCAGGCACCACATCGCGGTACAGCGGACTGGCGGCGGACCCCCACCTCCTCCCCCTCAACTAACAACATGGGAGGAGCAAGCCTTGTCCATCTTGCATCCTGAGGGCCTCGGAGGAGTCGTTGGAGGAACGGACACTGGTAAGTCAAATCTTCACTATCATATCCCCCACCCTACCTGCATATCACCCAAACTCCTCACTAATGTACCCATAACACCAACTACACATCCCAACCCCAAGACCTGCATGACACAACTAAGCATTAACACCCATCACTAAAGCATGCCCACTGCACATACCCAGAGCACCCCCCAACCATCAGCACACAAGCCCCCACACAGGAATGCCTGCACTGGGGTTCACGCACACCCAACCATTGCACACCATGAAACACACACATGCAATAATCATGTACTTATACCCCCGCAGGAATCCGAAGAAACGTCACCACACCAGAGGGTCCAGACAACTCCACCCCCAGAAGAGGCGTACAGTGACGAGAGCAGCTCTGCCCTACTGGATCTTGATGACCAGCCTGGACCATCGTGGGCCTCAGGACAGTCGGTTCACCTTGCCCAGCCACAGCCCAACACCGAACTTCCACCTTCTGGTAACACCAGCACAGCACCCACCCAGCGGGCCCAAACCTCCCTACCCAGGACAGGTCAATCAGCGGTGTGTCCACCACTACAGGGCACCCAGACTAACCCACCACCCCAACAACAACAGGGACCTGGGGGCAGTGGTAGTGGGCACACGGTCCAGGGGACGGAGGCACAGGAACATAGGGGAACTGGGAGGGCTGCTGTGCGACAGAGGGAGGACAGGCCAAGGGAACCAACTCTCCACGAGGCCCTCTCCTCCATCATGGGAGCATACCACCACTCCCAGGAGACGATGGCGACGGTCCTGGACAAGTTGCAGGAGACCCTGCGTCTGCAGGAGGAGCAGTATTTGGGGTTCAGGAGGAGCTCAGGACCATCGGCTCAGCCCTGGGCACCATCGTAGGGGTGCTGACGGACATTCAAAAGACCTTGAGGGACACCGTGGCACTCCAAGGGGCCCCAGACACTAGGCAGGACGATGAACTGCCCACCACCTCCGCCGGCGCTAGTGGACAGGATGCCCCGCCACAAGACCAGCACCCCATCCCCTGCAGGCGGACAACCACCACGCAAGCGGGCCCTGAGATCCAGGAACAGGACATAGCAAGATGGCAAGACCCCTGCCAGGAAATAAGACCACCCTGATTGTCCCCCCACTGTCCCACTTTGTTACCCTGTCCAAATCGGGTCTGCCCCAGCTCCACTTCCAATGGGCAGATGTGCAATGTACCTGTGAGACTAATAGACTGGACTCTGCCATAGACATTCCTCCACCATCACCCATCACCATTTTACAACCCCCCTTCATTTTTTAGCACTTAAATAAACACCCTTGAAACACTAAAAAAACTGGAGTCAGTCTATGATTTGTAATTTTGTATTATCAATTACAGTGTCATAATGGGTTACCCATTGGAAGGCTAACATACCAATGTCACACATCACAAGCCCTTCAAGGATGCAAGCAGTTGACACATAGGTTACCACATTTGTGAAACTGAAATGGAAGGGGACAACTCAGTTAACAAATAGTGAGTGAAATGTCTGTACAGGATAGAGGTAGACGTGTGAAAGTTAATGTAATGTTAAACCTGAAAATGTACTCACCTGAGTTTCACTGGAAATATTGCTGTATGACTGACTCCCTGTTGTCGTTTTCTTCTTCCTCAGCTTCATCCTCATCACTGTCCACAGGCTCCACAGGCTCCACAGCTGCTACAACACCGTCATCTGGATCCTCCTCCTGTAGAAAAGGCACCTGGCGTCGCAATGCCAAATTATGGAGCATGGAGCAGGCGATGATGATGTCGCACACCTTCTTCGGTGAGTAGAATAAGGACCCACCTGTCATATGTAGGCACCTGAACCTGGCCTTCAGGAGGCCGAAGGTGCGTTCGATAACCCTCCTAGTCCGCCCATGTGCCTCATTGTAGCGTTCCTCTGCCCTCGTTCTGGGATTCCTCACTGGGGTCAATAGCCAGGAAAGGTTGGGGTAACCAGAGTCCCCCAATAGCCATACACGGTGCCTCTGGAGTTGACCCATCATATCAGGGATGCTGCTATTGCGCAGGATGCAGGCGTCATGCATAGAGCCAGGGAACATTGCATTTACCTGCGAGATGTACTGGTCTGCCAAACAGACCATCTGGACATTCATCGAATGATAACTCTTCCTGTTCCTGTACACCTGTTCACTCCTGCGGGGGGGACCAGAGCTACATGGGTCCCATCAATGGCACCTATGACGTTGGGGATATGTCCAAGGGCATAGAAGTCACCTTTCACTGTAGGCAAATCCTCCACCTCAGGGAAAATGATGCATCTCCTTACGTGTTTTAGCAGGGCAGACAACACTCTGGACAACACATTGGAAAACATAGGCTGGGACATCCCTGATGCCATGGCCACTGTTGTCTGAAAAGACCCACTTGCAAGGAAATGGAGCACTGACAGCACCTGCACGTCTGGGGGGATTCCAGTCGGATGGCGGATTGGTCACATCAGGTCTGGCTCCAACTGGGTACATAGTTGCTGGATTGTTGCACGGTCAAACCTGTAGGTGACGATTAAATGCCATTTTCTCATATGTCCCAGCTGACGGTGCCTAAGAAGGACAACAGCGAAGAAACAGTCACTATTCCTCCAGGTATGTACCCACAGTCACACACAAGACTACACCAGACAATAAACCCTTCCTGTATGTGTGTTGAGTGTAGGCCTCGGTATGTGTGACGCAGTTGAAAATGAATCCATGTGGGCCCCTGGAATGGCAGCTGCCTGACCTCTAAACTGCGACAATGGGATTGTGGGGTAACAGCGCTGGCGTTGTAAACTGTCGCGGTAGGCGGTCGTAGACCGCGGCGCAATGCTGCATTGGTTAACATTGGACCCTATGGGTCCCAGGAGCCAATGAACAGGTGCGCCGGCGGTGATGATGCGCCCCGCCGCGGACGTCAGCGCCATTTTCTATCTGTTGAATCACTAGATACCTGACCTTTGACAGGAGAGGACCTACACTGCTAGTGCTGCTGTGACCTCGGTCTGGGAACGACGATGGCTGCTGCATCTGGGGAAGGGGCCCCTGCCTTCACTGCACAGGAGTTGGAGAAACTAGTGGATGGGGTCCTCCCCCAGTACATGCTACTCTACGGTCCTCCAGACCAACAGGTTAGTACACAGGGAGCACGTTGTATAGGCTAGGCCTGGGTGGACAGGACTGGGTGGAAGAGGGAAGGGGGCAGAGTTCATACTACAGTAAAGCATGGGAATAAATGGGCCACATGGTCAGAGTATGGAGGGGGCCACTCACATTGATGGTGCAGTTGGTAATGACTGTTCCTCTTCCCTTGTGCATGTCATGTAGGTCAGCGCCCACCAGAAGAAGGACATCTGGCGTGCCATCGCCAAGGAGGTCCGGTCCTTGGGGGGCCCACCAGAGACGGGGCACCCACTGCCGGAAGAGATGGGAGGACATTCGCCGCTGCAGCAAGAAGACGGCGGAGGCTCAGCTGGGGATGGCCTCCCAACGTGGGAGGGGTGCCCGTCGCACCATGACCCCCCTGATGTTCCGGATCCTGGCGGTGGCCTACCCGGAGTTGGATGGGCGCTTAAGGACATCACAGCAGACACAAGGGGGTGAGTACACTCTCATTCTGCGGACTTTGCGTGCAGTGTAGGGGTCTGGGTGGGGGAGGTGGGCTGTGTGTGTCCCTAGGCCAGGGCGAGTTAGGTAGGCAAGGCCCCTCCGTAATGTACGCCATGTGGCACTCTACCCCACCTCAGAAGAGTGGCAAGTTGAGGTATAGTTGCCCCTGTGGCATCCATGTGCTCAGATTTCCACCTTTGCCATGTAGGCCATATCCCAGAAATTGCATGTGCAGAGGCCAGGAGCACGGCGTTATGCATGGGGCTGCTGCGTCTGTCTTGTCGGCCAATGGTAGCGGGATGCCATGAACTAAAACTCTCTTTTTTCTGTCTCCCCCCCCCCTTTTCCTGCTCTCCCTGTCCTTTTGTACATCAGCATCATCAGGCAGAGGTACAGTGGCACCGGAGCACGAGGGAGCTGCATCCCACATGGCCATGGAGGGCACACCACAGACTCTGAATGCACCAGTGGGACGGAGGGCGAGGGGAGCTTCACGTCGGCCACCGGATCACCAACCAGCGACACGGACTCGTCCGCCGATGGGAGCTCCCCTGTGGTGGCGGCACCATCTGTGCGCCCCACTTCTACAGGTACAGCCACCACCTCCCCTACCAGCACCGCCCTCCCAGCAGCCCCTCAGTGTTCGCCCCGTGCCCGCTCACCCAGGAGGGTGGGCATCACCTTCGCCCCAGGCACCTCAGGCCCTGCCCCAGTCACCCCTGCTGCCCTCAGTGAGGAGGCCATTGACCTCCTCAGGTCACTCACTGTTGGGCAGTCTACCATTGTGAATGCCATCCAGGGTGTAGAACGAGAGTTGCAACACGGTAATGCATTCCTGGAGAGCATTCCTTCTGGTCAGGCTGCCCTTCAGCGAACCCTGCAATCTCTGGCCTCAGCACTGATGGCAGCCATTGTCCCTGTGTCCAGCCTCCCCCCTCCAACTTCCTCCACCCAGACCCAATCCCCTGTACCCCAGCCCATCCCAAGCACACCTACAGACCAGCATGCACACAAGTCAACACACACAAGTAGCTCAAGCAAACATAGTCACACACACTCCACAGGCACTCACACAAGCATCACACCCATACAGATACAGCAAAATCCACTTTCTCCACTGTGTCCCCCTCCTCCTCTTCTCCCTCCTCCCTCCCAGTCTCGTCTACACACACACCTGCATGCACCACATCTACAGGCACTAGGACTCGCACCAGAACACCCAGCACCACAAGCCGCTCACCTGCACTCACCACCTCCACTGCCATTTACACGTCCCCTGTGTCCTCTCCCAGTGTGTCTGTGACACCCCCTCCCAAAGTACCCAAACGCCGGCAATCACTCACCCAACATCCATCCACCTCACAACAGCCTCCAGTACCTGCACCCAAAACACCTAAAGTGACACCTCCTACAACCACCTCCTCTTCCTCCACTCCCAGACCCCCTCCAGCTACCCATCCCAGTGTCCGTCAGAAACTGTCCCATTGTCAAATTGACCTTTTTGCCCCCACCCCCCCTCCAATTCATCAGTCCCGTTGTAGCGCCTCAGCCAAAAAGCCCCCAGTACCAGTGGTGCGTGTTCCAGGTTTTTGTAGTGCACCATCCACCAGGGCAGGCAGTAGGACCCGGAGCCAAGGCACTGGCAGCCCACCCCCTGTAAGGGCTCTGAAATTGGAGAGTGGACAACGGGACCGTGTCAAGACTCCTGGTGGGACAACAAGTGAAATGGGATCGAAGGCAATTGGTGAGTCAGCTGTAACTCCAAAAAAGGTGGGGAAGGTCCAAAGGAAATCTCCCCAGCCTGTTGTGAGTGTCACGGCGGAGAAGTGCGCCATCATTTCCGGCGGTCCAGACACAACCACCAGCACCGTCGTCACTGGTCCAGAGACCACCGCCGAAGTCACAGCCCAGGAGGGCCCAAGTATCGTCACTGGTCAGGAGACCACCGCCAGAGTCAGTGCCCTGGAGGGCCCAAGTATCGTCACTGGTCAGGAGACCACCACCGGAGTCTGTGCCCAGGAGGGCCCAAGTATAGTTACTGGTCAGGAGACCACCGCCAGAGTCAGTGCCCTGGAGGGCCCAAGTATCGTCACTGGTCAGGAGACCACCGCCGGAGTCTGTGCCCAGGAGGGCCCAAGTATTGTTACTGGTCAGGAGACCACCGCCGGAGTCAGTGCCCAGGAGGGCCCAAGTATCGCCACTGGTCCAGAGACCACCGCCAGAGTCACAGCCCAGGAGGGCCCAAGTATTGTCACTGGTCAGGAGACCACCGCCGGAGTCACAGCCCAGGAGGGCCCAAGTATTGTTACTGGTCAGGAGACCACCGCCGGAGTCACAGCCCAGGAGGGGACAGGATGCCACAGCCCCGCTGGCCAATGATGGAACATCATGCCACACACCAATGTCCAGTGTGGAGATCGTCATGCCACACACCAATGTCCAGTATGGAAATCGTCATGCCACACACCAATGTCCAGTGTGGAGATCGTCATGCCACACACCAATGTCCAGTATGGAGATTGTCATGCCACACAACAATGTCCAGTGTGGATATCGTCATGCCACACACCAATGTCAGTATCAGAACCGACATGTCAAAGCACCGCTGAACAGTCCTGAACCGCCATGGCAAAGCACCGCTGAACAGGGCAAAGACCGCCATGGCAAAGCACCGCTGAACAGTCCTGAACCGCCATGGCAAAGCACCACTGAACAGGGCAAAGACCGCCATGGCAAAGCACCGCTGAACAGGGCAAAGAGCGCCATGGCAAAGCACCGCTGAATAGGGCAAAGACCACCATGGCAAAGCACCGCTGAACAGGGCAAAGACCTCCAAGGCAAAGCACCGCTCAACAGTCCTGAACCGCCATGGCAAAGCACCGCTGAACAGGGCAAAGACTGCCATGGCAAAGCACCGCTGAACAGGGCAAAGACCGCCATGGCAAAGCACCGCTGAACAGTCCTGAACCGCCATGGCAAAGCACCGCTGAACAGGGCAAAGACCGCCATGGCAAAGCACCGCTGAACAGGGCAAAGACCGCCATGGCAAAGCACCGCTGAACAGGGCAAAGACCGCCATGGCAAAGCACCGCTGAACAGGTCAAAGACCGCCATGGCAAAGCACCGCTGAACAGGTCAAAGACCGCCATGGCAAAGTACTGCTGAACAGGGCAAAGACCGCCATGGCAAAGCACCGCTGAACAGGGCAAAGACCGCCATGGCAAAGCACCGCTGAACATAGCAAAGACCGTGTAGGAATGAATGTACCACCAAATCAGGCATCCTTATCGCATGTGCAGCTGGGACAGTGACAGGACAGGAACTTTCACGGGGAGATTCATCCAGTCTGGGCACCAGTCCCCCTCCAGAACCAGTGGGGACCTGCATCTACTTGAGAGACTGTGGCTTTGCACTCCCCAGGATGGCACAGTGGGCAAACCACCCACTGTAGTGACTTGAGTGACTGTGGCTTTGCACTCCCCAGGATGGCACAGTGGGCAAACCACCCACTGTAGTGACTTGTGTGACTGTGGCTTTGCACTCCCCAGAATGGCACAGTGGGCAAACCACCCACTGTAGTGACTTGAGAGACTGTGGCTTTGCACTCCCCAGGGTGGCACAGTGGGCAAACCACCCACGGTAGTGACTTGAGAGACTGTGGCTTTGCACTCCCCAGTATACATCAATGGGCATGGAGCCCCGTTGTGGATCTGGCTCCACATTCATGTGGCTGAGGTGCCCCCCCTACCCTTCCCCCTGAGGTGCCTGTAGTTTTTCTATCTGATGCCCCGGCAGTGATCTCTCCGATTTTGGTCAGGTATCTATTGTGGCCCTCGCACATGTATTTTTGGACTGTTGGTGCACGGACATTGTTGTGTACATATCTGCACTACTTCTTGTATTGTATATTTAATTATGAGTGATTTAGAGATTTATATATGTATATTTTGGTATGACATGTATATTGGCACATTACAAAGTTTGACCGAAATTCGCTTTGTCTTTGCATTCTTCCAGGGGGATTGTGGGTTGTTAATGTGATATTTTTGACTGCATTGGTGTGTATGTTGTAATATGCGAGGGTGGGGGTGTTTGGTGGGTGTCCCCCTAACTTTTGCCTCCCCCCACCCCCGTGCCGTAGATGCAGTACTCACCGGTATCTTCTGCGCCTACGTCGCTGTTGGTCGTAAAGGAGCAGAAAGACAAGGGCGGGTAGTATTTGGAGTTCCGGGTCCATGGAGTCATCGTTCCTCGTGGGATGTGTTCAGGTGAGCGTTTTCCCATAGCAAAAGCTGTTTCCGCCGTGTTTTTATCCACGGTGAATCCGCCCCGGAAAAGGTGGCGGATTGGCGGGTTGTAATGGTGTGGGCGGTACATTGTCTTCCGCCTGTCTGTTGACGGTAACCGCCGCGCTGCTTGTCTGTACCGCCGTGGCGGCCGGTGTGTTAAAGTGGCTGTCTTTGTTGGCGGTTTCCGCCAGGGTCATAATTCCCTTTTTTTGTCCGCCGGCCTGTTTGCGGTATTAGCGCACCTTTTACACCGTCCGCCAGGGTTGTAATGACCACCATAGTGTGGTTCCTATTTCTGATTTGCAGGCTCACATTTATCAAAATGTTTGTAAAGCAGAATATCCAGAAGATTCTATGCTTTCCACTGATGTTTGTCAGGATTTTAAATGTGTTGATGATAATTCTGTTCTCTCATAACAAAATAATCAACATCCAGCCAGTAGAGTTATTGCATGTAATCAAATGGCAGGAAAGTTACATGACACTCTGTGTTCAAGTACGAGATCTGTGGGTGTCCGTCAAGTAAAGGTGCCAAGCAAATTTAAAGACTTTGAATTGTATTAGCGAATTCTAAAGTTTTTGTATTACTATGTTTTAAGATTTGAATTGTGTTTTATTTTGTATTTTATAATTTTATTTTTTTTGGTTAGCTTTTAAAGGGGGAAGGTGATGTAGTATGTAGTATCTGTTTTAGTATGTGTTTCTTTATGCTGTGCCTTTAAATAGTTTGTTGTCACCATGTTCCAAATGTGTCATAAGATTCCATGGAATCTTATGACAGGCAGTTGGTCGGCAAGTGCTGGAAGGGAGACTTACTGTCAGCTGGTGCTTCATGTCGTGGGTTCATCTACTCTGAGAAGTAAAAGACACAAACAGTCTTTTACCTTTTTACTGTCTGCTTTGTGTCTCACTTTCATCATCGCTACACTCACCCCCGTGCATCTACACAAGGGTAATCCAGCGATTGCTGGCGGGCTGCGGCTCCCCTGGAACGCTGCTCCACTTACTGCGGGACTGCCCGAAGCTTTGGAAATACTGGTCCACCATCATAGATGATACTGATACACATTTTGATCCGCAACTTCCACGGTTCCCCACCTATATAATCTTAGGGCTCCCAAACGCACTCACGTTCCTGCTCAAATCCCGTAGGGAGCGTCAGATAGTGTTGGCTCTAAATGGAGCCTAATAGAACAAATTAACACATGGGGCACAGGGCTCCGCAGTCTAGGGTTTGTCTGAGCTCCCTATGGGTGGCAAAAGAAATGCTGCAGCCCATATGGATCTCCTGGAACCCCAATGCCCTGGGTACCTAGGTACCATATACTAGGGACCTATAAGGGTAGTCCAGTGTGCCAATCGAAATTGGTAAATGAAGTCACTGGCCTACAGTGACAAATTTAAAAGCAGAGAGAGCATAAGCACTGAGGTTCTGGTTAGCAGACCCTCAGTGACACAGTTAGGCACTACACAGGTATACACATTAGGCCCCAAGCTATGAGCACTGGGGTCCTGGCTAGTAGGATCCCAGTGAGACAGGCAAAACACACTGACATATAGGTTTTTATCTATGAGCACTGGGGTCCTGTCTAGCAGGATCCCAGTGACACAGTAAAAACACACTAACACACACTCACAAACAGACCAAACGTGGGGGTAACCATGCTAAAAAGAGGCTACTTTCTCACAAGGTCTAACAGCCTCCATTTGCACCTTCTTTGTCCCCCTGCTGTGGGACTCTTCTGTGCGTTGCCTGGTCTTCTGAGGGCTCTCCATGTTGCTGAGAGCCACCTCTGTCGCCCCCTCCTGGGTAGAGACAACCAGGTCTTTCCTGGTGCCGGGCAGCACCAGTTTCTGTTAACCGCAAGCTTTACGTGTGCCAAGGCTTGTTAGCAGAATATAGCAACGGAAACCAGACTGCAGTCATCCATCCAGCGTGGGACATCTTTCGCACAAACCAGGAACCCGCATCTCTCTTCTTGGGTGCAGTACTGACTTTGTCTTCTCACCGGTGGTTCTTCTTTTGCGCCTTCATACGGGTTAGCAGTGGCTTCTGTTCTCCCTGGACTCTTCTGTGCTTCTTGGACTTGGTCCCTTCTTCCACAGGTCTTCAGGTCCAGGAATCCATCATTGGTGTCTTGCAGTCTCTTCTGGTTCTTGCATAATCTTCTATCATGACTTCTTGTGTGTTGCAGGAAACATGCTGTGTTTTACTCCTGTTTCCCTGGGCTCTGGGGTGGGTTCTATTACTTACCTTTGGTGCTTTCTTACACTCCCAGCGCCCCTCTACACACTACACTTGCCTAGATGGGAAACCGACTTTCACATTCCACTATTGTAGTTTATTGTGTTGTGTTCCCACTAGGTCCATTGCAACTTATAGTGATTTTCACTATTTGCACTGTTTTCCAACTGTTTACTTACCTATTTTTGGATTCTTGTGTATATATTTCCTTGCAATGAATTGCAAAAGAAGGATGGTCTTGTCCAAATATTTTAGGAACCAAAAGTCCTTTCTCCAGGTTGAATGCAAATGATTAATGGACGGCCTGCTCATGAGAGAAAATGATACCAAAAAATGCCTCTCCAAAACTAGAGCGAAGGCCTGTGGTGTAGCAGTGTTGGTTCTTAGTCCACAGGGCTTTACGTGTCGTCCTCCAGGGGTAAGTTTATGCGGTTCGGGCTTGCGAATCCAGACTCTTCAGGACTGTACCAGGGCATGTACCAAAACAAATAGCGGTGCTGCCACAAATCTCAAGGGGAGGGGTGGAGGGGAGGGATGCGGTCAAACATGGGGGATCAATAAAAAATATATATAATAATAAAAATAAAACGTACCTTTTCCCGTCGCTGTCACCTCCTGCTCCTCTGGACTTCTTGTGGTGTCCCCGCATTCACTGGGACAACAGCAGAAGCTCCACGGCAATCCAGGTGCCGCTCTCATGCTAAACCTAGCATGAAAGCAGCATCAGGATTGGTCTGAGTGGCTTGGATTCTGGGGTCTGTGCAGTTTCTCCAGTCTGGCTGTTCAGCCTAAGTGCGCATGTGTGTTTGTCCAGCCTAAGAGGGTCAGCCAAACACACATGTGCACTTAGGTGCACTCGCTCCTCATCCCCCTCCCACGGCCCAGCCCCGCTCTTCACATGCTGCTGGCTGAGCCACCAGATGAAAGATAAAAGGAGAATTAAATATCCTTTTAACTTCCATCTCCTGGGTAAGCTGGGTGGGGGGGAGTGGGGGGGGGAGGCCTCCCCTGCATAGTCTTTGTCAAATGACTATTCAAACGGGCGGAAATGCGGCCAAATTCACCGTGAACACTGATTATGGAGTCCCCTAAAAACCTCCTGGTGGTCCCCAAGGATGAGACGGTGGCACAGGGTGGCACAGGGTGGCACGGTGTCACCTGGCAGGCCCGGTCTCTGCCCGGAAATCCAGCAGCTGCGTTTTAGAAGAGAGCTGCGAACATACTTAACATGTAATCTCCATTTCCATTGCTCTATTAAAACGATACCGTATTTGAGCTGCGTTGAGGTTTAGTGTAGCGCCAAGAAGCTCTCCGTGCGCGCTCTCTGAATACAAATAACCGTGTCCTAAAGGGTTAACGTCCCTTCGGCTGCTGTCATTGGTGGCGCTGAGAATCGAAAGTGAGAGCCTCGAGGTTTGAACTCTTAGTTTCTAGTCACTTTCCCGCCTTTTCAGTCTGGAGTTTTGCAGCAGTGACCTCGGCACATCTGCATCCGTCGTATGCGCTGCTTCTGGGTAAAGGCTCTGCCTGGAGGGAAGTGTGATGTTGGGGGTGACTTGTTGATTGTTTTTCATTCCTCGCCTTCCACCTCTCCTTGGTGCATTCAGATCTATTTTCATCACCTTTCCTCTCGCTTTGTTTCTGTTACTCGCTCCCCCTCTCTCTATTTTTCTATTTCCACCTCTCTATGGTTTGGGGTGCAGGGCAAGGCCTGTCCTGCCCACAGCGGTCACGTTTCTCAGGTTATAGAACTTCATCCAAGCCAGGTTCTTTGCTTTGCATTCTGGGACTTGTAGTCCTCTATCCAGTTTAACATCAGGGCAACGGTCCCAGAATGCAAACTCAGTCGTGGGCTGGATAAGCTGCTCGCACACGGGCCCAGGGCTGGAGCCAGGAGCATGGGTTTCAGGGGGGCTGGCCCCCCAATGATAGTAACATAGGACGGGTAAATAAAGGGTTCGTAGGCGGGATCATGGGTTCTGGAGCGTATGCTTGCGGAAGTGCAGTTGAAAAATACTAAAGTGCTTAGATTTCCACGCGCACACCGGGCATGGATTACAGATTATTTTTTATTATGGTGCTATTCCTTCTTGGGGATAGCTAAAACATGAGCCTTGTTTGCAAATTGGGGCAGTTTTGAGCTTGTGAAGAAGCCCTGCGGAACTGTTTTGCAAGCTATGGCAGATTGCAGGGAGATGAACTTGCAGCAGGCAAACTGCAGTGTTTACAAATTGTGCTCATTCGTGTAGCAAAGTTCCCTGAGCTGCTCATTTTGGCAACGTCCTGTTTAACATATCCGTAGCTGATCAGAGGTTGATGCCAGGAGTACATTTCCAGTTGTTGGATGTGATACAAACCCCTGCAGGGACGTGAGACAGAGAAGAGCGCATCGTTATACTGGAGGGATTTTGGCAGCTTGGAGCCTGGTGGGTCCCTTGTGAGTGACACTGAAGGGCACAAGCCCAGGGAGGTTTCCAAGACACAACGATGAGCACATTCTGGACAAGGCTGCAGAACATCACGAGTGATTTTGTTTTACAGGTGGGAACGGGTCCTGCCCAATCCACATCACTGGAAGTGCTTTTCATTTTATTCGAGGCATTTTTCGTGATTAGAGCCTCAAAAGCAGCGTCACGGTCTGCAAGCAGGAGGCTGGTGCCAGGAAAGGGGCATGTGGAATATTGTGCCCAGTCCTGGGTGGCACAGCTGCAAAGAAATACCAGTGACCTAGGGGGGCATTGCTTGGAGTCTGAAAAGTAATGGAATGAAAGGAGGGACGCACCATGAGGCTCGTGCATTGGCTGTCTTGGGAAATCGTAGTTCTCAAGCCCTAGAAGTGTGCAAATGATTCACGTCAGAGGTGAACAACAAAGGCCCTGAAGCACAGTGCAACTGAGAGGACGTGTGGATATCAAGTAAGGCTGGAAGAGAAAGAGCTTTAATAAGTGTCCCACAAAAGGCACTGTCCAGTGTAAATCCTTATTCTGTGACCTGCTCCCCTCTATAGCAATTGCTTGATTTGTTTTCTTCAGGGCATTGGTTTGCATCATCCTTTCTAGAAATAGTAACTTATGCTGACTAGGGCTTGATCTCAGGATATGTAGCACACAA
This sequence comes from Pleurodeles waltl, assembly GCF_031143425.1. Taxonomy (NCBI): domain Eukaryota; kingdom Metazoa; phylum Chordata; class Amphibia; order Caudata; family Salamandridae; genus Pleurodeles; species Pleurodeles waltl. The sequence goes on from NW_027150394.1 coordinate 583,840, forward strand.
AGTGTAATCTGTTTCTGGTTTTGGCACAACATTATAATTGGAACATTATTATTATAACATTGTTTTGGGGGACAACATTATCTTATACTAGGTAGTATTCTAAAAGTGTGTATTCAAACTCTGAGATATCAGATCCATGCACCTTTCTCCAATTATACCAGCAATGTTGTTAAACACAAGATGAATGTATGCACAATAGGCATTTCCCGGATGTATGCTGGTATGTACACCCTCTGGAACACACCAAGGCCTCTAGTAAACGCGAGGTGTAGTCAGCAGGTCTCTGATGTGTGCACTTTGCTCACCTTCTGGCTTACAGACAGTGTGCAGGCCTCTGATATATGCACAGTGTATGCATCAGTCCTCTGATGTTTACCTATGGGCCCTCGAATAAATGTCTGTTATTCAGGCCTCAGATTATGTCTTCATGTTGGGCATATAGCAAGGACAACAATTACATCTTTATTACGAACTAGAGAACCTAGTGCGCGCCAGATACTAGAGGCCTGCGTGCTATGGATTTATCTTAGTTTTCCAGGCTGTGACTGTACCTGTTGGCAGCATGCTGTGCGTATATGACTTGCTCTCCCTCTGTGCCTGTTCAAGTATCAGACTTTCCATACCATGGGCTTCCATACCATAAATCTATCTACGGTTTCTATATTGTGCATATATCCGAGGCTTTCATACCATGCGTATATAGCGGAGGATACATCAGACACCTAAATAGTTTGCATTATTTGAGGCGTCTGTATAGTGCATGTATCCGCGGCTTGTATATTGGGCTAACTGTCAGAGGCCTTTATACAGTGCACATATATGACCTATGGCTCTGAGATGTATTCATATTGCATAAACACACCACTGGAGACAAATTGGTACTATCTGATTTGCCTTCAGTGCTTAACTCAGCCAACATCCGGCTTCATCAAGTCCTTCAATGCAACGTATTACATGATGCAGATGGCAGCAAGATCACTGTTGAGCCCAAAACTGTGATGCACCTCCCCTCCTCAAGCCTGGAGCATTGCCCTTGAGTCACGTAGCAATGTAGTTTGATTAAATACTTGAAGCGTAGCTACCTAAAGCCAAGATGATCACTTGTGTGAGCTGGGAGCATCGCCAACCTATGATCATCTGGGCCTAGGAACTTACACCATCTCCAACAACGTGGAAGAAACCTGGGCGTGGTTATGGACTCGGGTAGCCATAGTGTCCATAATGCTACAAGCGAATCAAGATGCTCGAATTGGCTTCCACACCACACCAACCATGAGGCACATTTCTCTTCTTCTAGATTTGCCCCGTTCCCTTGTACTGCTCTGCCTGGGACTTTAGCTTTCAGCCACAGCCTACCTCTTAAGAAGACTACAGAGAATTCATAGTGTAGCATCTCCCCAGCCTGGTACCCAACGAATAACGAGGGCACTCACAGCGCTGTAAATCACACATCTTTATTCCTCTGCGTGTACCTGTGAAATCCAACACTCTAAACCAAGCTTTCATACATTCTGTTCTAACGATTGTGTCATACACTGTTACGGAGTCCCTGGGGAGCCAGAAAGGTTCTGTTCTAAACCATCCAGGACATCACATAGAGTTCTGGAGCGTGACAACTACCACGCCCATCCGTTGCAGCCTCTTCATTCCAGCCACGAAAGCTCTCCACTCATTATCCATGTCAGTACAATCCTCTTTTAAGCCACGCTGCTAAGCAGAGGGTGCCATTCGCAGGACAGTACCACCCTTTATACAAGTGGAGATTTGGTGATACACACACGAGGAGCCCCTATGCGAGGTCTGAAATATCACCGTCTGTCCCGCCATGCAAGAAAAAGAGCATTTGCAGTACATCCTTGTCTGTTCAGACAGTTGAACTCCACAGCTTGCTTCTGCCAAAGATGAGAACCATCCAAGATCGCATTTAATTCACCAAGATTGAGAAGACCTGGTTGTTCCCAAACGGATGACCTTCTCTACATAAACCAGCCAAATCAGTGCTAGACCCGGCTACCTCTAGAAGCACAAATCATCATCACCCACACAGGGCGGTAGGCATCAGGACGGTGGAAATAGCGTGGGACAAAATACTGTGTCAAGAATGAAATATTTTCTCCAGAATATCGAAGACAAAAATATTGTGAAGGTAAATTTCTATAGGTAAGCTAAATTTTACCATATATAACTCCACATATATGCACCTTCAAGATATATATATATCTTCAAGGTACGTAGATGTGAAGTTAAGAATAGTGAATCTATACTTACCTATTTGCACTTACCTTCTCGATATTTTGGCCTTTGACATTTGACACAATATTCTGTCCACATCATATTTCTGTTTTGGATATTCTGTCCGTTTTCCTACCAGGACTTGTGACTGCCTCTCACCCCTTTGTTTCATTCCATATGCAAGCAGAGCTCCAAGTTTCCCACAACACAACAGTGGCACTCCTCTGACCCTCATGTATGACATCACAACTCTTATTACATACCCACATTCTATCTTTTAACAGAAGTAGTGTTGAACCTCTAAATATAAAACAAGTCACTATTAATATTTATTTTTGAAGAGGGTGTGCGCCTGCCACAAGTTTAGAACATAAGGGCACACACTGCACTTTGCCTGACCGAGGGAGGCATATTTCAGCTCTATTTAAAAGTCCTTTCGATCCCAAACCTTGTATCGGGGACCTCGGATGCTCTCCGTATCCATAAACCTGGGATAGTATGCTGCCGCCGATGGGGTAGTTATTTGTCATTCAAGAGTGAGTATCTCAAAACCATTGACCTACGAACTCACACGGTGCCACCGTGTGTCACACTATTTCGGCTCCCTTCACACAATCACCCGGTGAGGAGCCAAAATCATACAATGGCAGGCAAAGAGTGTTGGAAACCACTTCCAAAAGTGGCTCTCAGCTCGTCTTTGCATGATGTAAGCAGCCGATGTCCATTAAGAGGTGTGAAAACACATCAGGACATAGGCGTCAGCCTTAGCCACCCTTTGATTTTTTTGGAAGAGGTTTGGGGGATTTGTGGAGGGCAGAGTGCCTCTTAGCTTGATCTCAGCAATTAGCACCAGGCTTCACCCTCCAGGGCCATGCCTCCGGTTCACACAGGAATATTAAGTTGTAGGTTGGCAGGTCTGTAGCCACAACATGGAAGGGCTTTAAACATGCAAACTTAGTTGCTGTAGAAGGAGTAGTGTGGAGGAGGAAACACATTAATAGTGTGGAACGCATGGTGGTCACATGTCAAGTGGTGAATCCTCCACAGGTCATCAATACAGCATGGCCACGGCGCATGTGTGACATCTCCGGCCACGCCCCGCCCTTCATCCACCAGCGCTTTCCCTCCTGGGGCTTGAAAGACCTCACTTAGAATGGGTGAAGCTAAACTCAGTGTCCCAGAAAGTAAAGGTGCATTGCCTGGACCTGGTGAAGATGTGGGACACATGATATGGGACGTCTGGCTGCTATGAAGACATTAAACAGATGTGGATACAACAAGACCCTACTAACTTCAGAAGTATTCTTGCTGTGTCTAGGGAATATCGTGGCACGAACTCTCCACTCTGCTAGATTTACCGAGTTTGAAAAACCACTGTGGAACCAACCAACTCAGAGACATCTCGCCACATCCTCAGACCAAGCAACGCAAGGGAACGCTGACCATATTCCAATGACTTGTCATCAATTGTTGGGTCTGCACCAATATCCCCTCATCATTTTCTGGTTTTGCGCTGCATTATGGGGATTGTAGATGTATTTCACTGTCTTTGGACCACATCAGTCGGAAAACACAGTACACATGCACACATCTGGAGTAGTTTTAAAAGCGCCTTCTGAGATTGAAGGCAGTCAGGCTCATAGAGGGAGGTTGTGAAGACCCAGAGGCCTGCAGTAATAGCCCTGGGTCCCCACTACAATGGCCGGCAGTGCTCCCCGAAATGTTACTATCAGACTGATCAAACAGTGTTACTAGGTTTAGACAATACCATGTAGGGAGGTTTCCTCAAATGATCGAAACTCTGCTTCCACCTGAACGATTCTCAAACTACATTTCATTGGATACTCTTTCCTGTCTGCTCTACTTTATGTTTGATCAATCAAGGATTTACAAAGCGCAGCAAATCACTCGTGAGGGTCTCAAGGCACTGGAGTTGCTTCCTGCTTCTTGTTCATTCGAACAGCTAGGTCTTGATTCCTTTCCTGAAGTCCCGGAGCGATGAGCGGATCCTGAGGTGCAGGGGAAGGTCATAACAAGCTTTGGCTGCCAAGTGTGAGAAGAAGCATCCTCCGCTGTTGCCTCGGCGGATCCGGGGGGCGGTGTCTGAGGAAGAGGGAGGCGCAGGTGTCTGGTCGGTTGGTGGAAGGTCATTTGTTTGTTGATGTGTGATGATCCGTCATGCCCTGGGATTGTTGCTTTGATTCCCAGCTGATGCTCCAAGTCACAGCTGGCACTCTCGGGACAAGCCGCAGGCTTGAAATGAACCAGAACCAGCCCAGTGTGTTCACTGATGCTCTGCGCACACTGCCATTGTGTGCTGGCTGGCTAGGGCCACTGGAATTATGCAGCAGGGGAGGGCCAAATTATGCGGCAGGGTTGACTAATTATGCAACAAGGAAAGGCAAATTATAAGGCATAATGCAGCAAATTTTGTGATTGTTACTACATAACATTCTCATTTTTACACCTGTTAACACTGTCTGGGTATAGGTTGCACCTCATTAGTACCAGTTTAACACCCAAATGTAGCAATAATCAAGAGAAAGGTACCAGTCAAGCTTTATAAAGGGTCCTCCCTGCGCAGCAACATGTGTTGCTGCGCTTTTAGTAACTTTTGAACCGTTTGAACTAGAAACAATATTCCTTTTTAGTTAGAATCTGCACCTTATGCAGCAAATGCTAGATTATGTATCAAATGCGCAAAATCCATAATTATGTGAAAAACGCAGCGGGTGCACAAAGGCATAAATCCAATGGCCCTTGGTATGACTCCATAGGACTCGTACAAGTTCTGTCCTTCTCCCAGAAACCAACCAATTCGAACCACAGCAGAAGGTCAAAGTGCACAATATTATCAATCAAATAAACACATTACATCACCACTCTCCTCCACAGCCTCTCCTCCACAGCTTCCTCGCAGCTCCCCTCCACAGCCTCTTCACCTCTCCCCTTCTCAGGCTCTGCGCCGTCCTCCTCCACAGCCTCTGCACCCCTATCCTCCACAGCCTCTGCACCGCTCTCCTCCACAGCTCTCCTCCACAGCCTCTGCACAGCTCTCCTCCACAGCCTCTGCACCGCTCTCCTCCACAGCCTCTGCACCCCTCTCCTCCACACCCTCTGCACCCCTCTCCTCCACAGCCTCTGCACCGCTCTCCTCCACAGCCTCTGCACCGCTCTCCTCCACAGCCTCTGTACCGCTCTCCCACACAGCCTCACACCCCTCCCCTCCACAGCATCTTCACCATCAGTACTGATGCGCCAGATTCTTGTAAATCTGGGCCAAAGCATTATAAGTGTTTGTTTTTTACCTTCCTGCGTGATAGAGTGTTTTTCATCAATTTTATAGCGCTTTTTAAGTAACTTTTAATGATTCTGCACAGTAGCTTTGCTGCTCCACAACATGGCTAGAAGATATTGGCAAAGCAGTAGCTCTCACATAAGCAAGACCTATTGGCTTTGCCACTGCTTTTTCTTTCAACACTCAAAGAGAGTTGATGTGTTTTCTAGCCCTTTCCATCGGGTGGTGCTCTCCTCTCCCAATCACCCACCGCCCCAGCATGTGCTCCATGATGCTCTCTCCCTTATGTGGTGCTTCAACGCCCCTCCCCCACTACCCGGCTTTATTTTCAAACTACCCCGCGCTCCCTTTGCTCCTCCCCACCCGCTCCGCCATTGTTCCCCACTCCTCGTGGGCATTTCAATCTTCTGTTCATGTGTTATTTGCTGCCAGGCACCCTGGTACATGAAAAGGGCTTTTATGCACTTAGCATTCTTTTCTTTTTTTTTTTTATTTACTGATCTAAGAGACACCACCTAACATCCTAGATCAGTCAATTAAAAAAAGGAAAATTGCACGGGCGTTATTCTGTAAGTATGCGTTTTGACACGTATGCATGTCTACAGAATGACGCAATCAGCAACAGTGGCCACCTCTTTATACCTCATACCATCATACCCTCAGATGCTGTCAACATTGGGAAATGGCTCCGGCAATTACAGTAAGTCCAAAAGACGAGACCTATTGGCTTTGCCAATGCTTGTTTTATTTCCACCCTGGAGTTTCATATCCCAGGAAGGCTATGGAAGGTGATTTTGTTGGACTGGTGTGGATACTGAGTACCAACACCATGCCTGGCTGTGCAGAGTCTGCTGAGTGGTGGCAACAGTCAAGGTAGGGGGGAGACAGATCTCTTTACCTGCAGCCCAGGGAGAGGTGTGTTCTGCCTCAATAATTTTGTCTGGTCTCCCAAGATTTGTACCCCTCACTTCTTCCTCTTCAGAGGATGGAGCGAACCAGCCTGAGCTGCTGGCTTCGGGGCTCAACATCCTGTGATCTGGGCAAATCACGTAATCTCCCCGTGCCTACAATTCAGCGACTTGAGACCCTGACAGGTGATTTGCCGCACTTTACAAATCCTGGATTTATTTATTTAAGTATGTGTTGGGTGACTGAGCGCACACGTGATGTGTACAGTGTGAAGTTATGTCCTCTTCAGGTACCCATTGAATCTGCAGTTTTTGCCATTGTAAACAACTAGATTCGGGTGCCCCCACTCCGTGTTGTCCAGATGAACTTGGTATCATAAATAATATCAACACATCCACAAGTTGTACACAAGACCAAAGATCCTGATTATTGTACAGTCGTTCTGTTAGTTCAGTATCTCTTCGTAAATCCTGGGTTCATTTATACACAGAGGCATCAAAGATACTACAGGCGGATCAGGCGGAGATGTGCAAATCACCCTAATTAGAGATTACTCTGCTTAATATAAAAATCTGCCGCTTGAGGTATCTTTGATCTACCCACCTCTACTTTGTTTTTGATTAGTTTCTGGGTTGGAGGGGACATCCAGTAAGGGGGTACCTTAAGACACCAGCAAATGTGTCTCTACCCCTTACTCGGCTATTAGAAGGGCTTTGGGGCTTGAGGTACACCCTCCCAACCTCCATTGTTGCCATTATAAATTCTGGGGCTTATTTATGAGGGGCTTGCGCTGGCAGTGCGTCATTCTTTTTTAATGCTGCGGCAGCACAAGCCTCAAGCATATCTACGAGGGCACGCATAGCAGTTTACGTGGCTTTGAATGGCTTCATATATATGGAGTAAGACAAAGCAGTGCGAGTCGCCGCATTGCCTTACTCTGCGCCAGCGATGTGTTCTATGGGCATTGTGGTGGGTTGTACTAGGGAACACCCATGGATTTTGACATTGCCCCCGATTTACAAAATCATGTGAACCTGAGGCAGCGCCAAAACTTTACGCCTCCCCAGAGCAGGAGCATTCTGCAGCACACATAAAAAGAAGAAAACACCCCTCTGGATTCTTTTTGTGCAGGAAGGGACAAAAGCAATCTTACATGCAACACAGGCACCCTTGCAACATGGTGTAAGGTGCCTACATTGGCTCTAGGCAGCACAAATTGAGCCCCGCACAGGGGGAAAGGACAGGAATGCACTGTATGTCATAAATTCTATGTATTCCTGCCCTTTCTCACTGGCGTGGGGCTACACTGCCATACGCCAATTGCCCATAAAGATGGACCTCTGTTTCTTTGCTGCAGCTCCTGGTGCCCTGGCTCAGTGACCCCCACTAGTTTCTCTCCAGACTGCCTTCTTGATACAAACACTTCATATCCTGCCAGGAGCACCTTCCTCACCCAGACAAAACCGGTTTGACTGCTTGAGCAGATGTGTCTGCACATAGTTTCCCACTACTCAAGATGTCAGCACAGTACACACCCCTGTAACTTATTATAGCCTTAGCCTCGAACAGGAACTACTTCCCAAGCATGGCCTGTTGTCCTTCCCTTGTGGAAACGGCTGGGCTGTGACAATGTGGCCAACTCTGAATCGCGAAAGTTATGATGTTTGAAGGAGTCTACCTTACAGTGCGCTCAGAAGTCACCCTCCAGAACCCAGTCATTGCATTTATTTTGGAGTTCATTCAATAGTATAACATAAAGTAAAGAGAACAGGGACAATGTTAGGGAACATTTCTTAAACCACATAAAAGTGAGGGTCCGTTGAAATCCAATATAGGCTACTTGGAGATTGGGAGAGGGGTTTGGAAAAATGCCCCCAAGGAGCAGCAAGAGAGGTGGGCAGCACAAAGCCAACTGACGAGAGAGCAGGATGGTAGAGGGTTAAATAGCGCCTTTTCCTGGTCTTTAGTATTAAGCGCTACTGATGAACCAGGAGCGGTGTTAATGTCCTAATGCTTTTGTTGCTCAACAACTGGGCTTGGTTACTGAGTAAATCAAATAACATTTCAGAATCAAATGTAAAGCACATTAGGGTACACAATAAAGACTGACAAATGTAATAAAAATCATGAAAAATTAAAGGCATTACGGAAAACAAATAAATGGCAAAGATTTTGTTCTTTTAATATAAATGGAGAGTTTCTTTGTGTTCCCAATACAGAGAATTGTTGCATCTAGGTCATGACATCCTATTGTGCCTGGAAAGAGTTTTTTTTATTTCACCTCCCCTTGGCATCAAGAGAGAAGCAGAGAAGTCACCCAGAACTAATGATAGCGAAGTCAAGGACACAGCAGGAGTAAGCAGCTGATCTGCTTTTTATCCTTGGACAAGAATTCATCCAGTCAGAGGTACTCAGAAACCTTTGTCATAGTTGAATCATACTTTTCAGTATTCATGAAGGGGTGCCCCATTAAATCATCCCTTGAAATCTGGGATAAGAGTTTGTGCTCATTCTCTGTCATCCAAGAGGTTTGAAATACAAGAGCTCCAGCTTGGACTGATGAATACTTTAGGGTGGTAATTGCTGGCCCTGGCCCTGTTTACAGGGTCATCCCCAAACTGTTTGCCTTCCTCTCCCTTTTTTTCTTACCCTTTTTGTTGATGTTAGGACTTTGAGCCCTTTATCACTCCTGATCAGTGCTAAAGTGTAGGTGCTCTCCCTGCTAAACTTTGTATGATTGGCTTACACCTGATTGCCACATATAATTTACCTGTAAGTCCCTTGTACAGTGGTATCCCCATTCCCAGGGCCTGAAAATTAAATGCCACTAGTGGGCCTGCAATGCTGCTTGTGCCACCCACAGAAGTAGCCTTTCAGACCTGTCTCAGGCCTGCTAGCGCAGGGCCTGTGTGCGCAGTTTATTGCCACCGGGCATCTAAATTTACTTGCCAGGCCTGGAACTTCCCTTCTACTACATGCAAGGCACCCCTAAGGTACGTCCTAGTTAGTTCTATGGGCAGGGTGCTATGTATGTAGGAGGCAGGACATGTGCCTGGTTGTGTGGCCTGTCCTGGTAGTGACAAACAGTCTATTTGGTTTCTCAGTGCTGTGAGTGCTGCCCTGCCTAAGGATTGCAGTGGAAATGCCCTGCCTTATGTCTAGGGGGTATTGTCTGATTTATGTGTTGTAGCGTAGGCATGCTGGGTATGGTTGTAATGGTAGTGACAAATGTTGCTTACTGGTGGAAGTGGATTTTTTATTACCATTACAGAAATGCCACTTCTAGAAAGTGCGCATTTATCTGTGCTTATAACTCAGGTGTTTTGCAGCTTGACTCCAATCCACGTCTAGGCAGAGTGACTTTGGGCATACTTTTCAGACAGCCTGTACACAGGGAAGGTGGAGGTGTCACAGAGGTGCATCTGCATACTGAATGGCCTTCTTGGGCTGAGAGAAGGAGAGTTGGGGCACACCTGCGTTTGTAAAGACTGTGCCCTGGCCTCACACAAAGTGCTTGTTTACCCCCAACTGATGTCTGGAGCCTGTGCTGCAGGAGAGATGGGACACTCCTAGAACCAGTTAGTACTGGTTGGAACCTCTTCTCCCCCTTTTGTAAAGCTTGTGCAAAACTGAGTATAAGTACAGGGGGTTTCCCTATGTTAGGGAGACTCTAATGGACTACTGAAATGGACGCAGGATGCTGCTGGAGGGACCTACCAGGAACAGGCTTGGACTGCTCCTGTTGTGCTGACCTGTGACCTGTTGGGTCACTAGGAGGAACTGCCACTGACTGCAACTCTTTGTGCTGGCCTGCTTGCTTGGGCCCTGCCACCCTGTGTCCCATCTGCTGTCTCCAGGGGCGGGTGGTGTGCCACTCTGTTCCCCTGCAGCTCTTTCTGCCTCGCAGCGCTGGAGAGCACTGCTGCTGATTGTTGCCGTAGTGCAGGAAGAGCGATTTGATTACTGTGCACCTTTCAGCACGTGGAGAGCGCTTTGTGTCTCAGTATCGAGGAGCGCAGGACAAGCGCTCACCTGTGGCTGCCTGTTTGCTCCATCGGTGCAGGAGAATCCATCCCCTGGTGTGCTGTCACTGCCACGACCTGGGCGGGTCGTGAGGAGCCACTAGTCGAGGCATACTCGTGAAGACGCCCTCGGGGTACAAGAGTACTTGGAACAGTGCCCCCGGGACACCAGCAGGAACTGCTTTCGGTGCATTCAACGCTGTAGCCCGAGTCTCTAGAGAAGCGGGTCTCTACATGTGTGAGAGACCCACCGCCGAGGGCCTAGTTGGGCTAGGACGGTGGATGTGCCACTTTGCAGCCCCAGAGGGCTCAAGAAGAGCTCCAGGAGGAGCGCATCACGGACATGAACAGCCGCTCTCGCCCGGAGGCGAGCAGCTGTAGAAAGCTGTGCCAGCGTGAGGGGGTCCCTGAGAGGTCGTCCCGATGGCTTGTGCAGTGTAGGTGCCCTCCTCCGAGTGGCAGCGCACCCTTGAGGGACCTTTTTTGTTCTATTTGATGGAAGGACGGGCACCTCAGGTGAGGCTGTCCCCGCAGCGAAACGGAATTCCGCAGTAGTCACCAGAGGAGCATCGAAGATCCTCGGTTGGACGTAGTGGGCAGTGACTCACCGTGTAACCCCTACAAAAAGTGAGGAGTGGGGGCGCCTCCCAGTAAAGGCCCAAGTTAAAAAGGTCCAACCTTGTTTTCTTCCTGGCAGTGCGCTTAGACTGGCAGGACGGGGAGGAGAGCCTCAAAGGAGGTCCCGTGCCTGCGCAGCCTTCGTGGGGGGAGATTCTCACTTTACGTGCTGCTGTATAGATCCATGTTGGTGATACTAGTTACCTGCCACGTGAGAAGTGTGTGTTTTATGGTATGGGCAGTCATGATGGTGCATTTATGATAATGTACTGGCATTTTTGGGCAACATGTTTACTAGGACCTGTGCATTTTTGGTAACATGTTTACTATGACATGTGCATTGCTGGTGATGATGACAACCTGACTACTGCTTATGTTGCAGGATAACCAGTATCCTATGTGTTTTATGTGACTACTGCTGGCTTTTGCAGGGTACTACTAACTGAATAATGTTCTGACAACTGCTTCTGCAGTAGGGTATTACTGACATGGGTTTGGTCTTATGCTGTTTTGTGTAATACAGTTTATTTTTATATAGCTCAGTGTTGTGTTTCCTTAGTGGTGGATTTATTGCATCACGTGTGTTGTGCAATCGCTTTACACATTGCCCCTGGCACAGGCCTGATTACTTGTGCCAAGCTATGAAGGGGGTGAGCTGGGGTTATCTTGGACGTGTAACTCCCTCGCCCTGACTAGAGTGGGTTGGTTCTGCCTGGCTGAGGTGCATACCCCAGCCAACCAGAAACCCCATATTGGAACAGCCAACCAGAAACCCCATAACTAACAGTTATCTTAGGGCATTTGACTTCAGATTTTTCAACGGGTGGGTCCGGTGTTTTTTTTTAAGCTGGCCAGTGTTGGTGGTGATGAAAGAATAATATTTTTATAAAAATGTGTTGACTTCTGGAATACGTATTCCTGCAGGAGAATCCTATAATAATTCTGAGTTAAGTGGTGGTCGCATGCCTTCATTTGATCTGCAGTGCAGTCCTTGTAACTTTAAAATGTGCAGTTATTTGAGGACAGACGTCTATGGTTTTACACATGTCCTGGATTCTGCTAGTGACCTCTTCTCTTCTCAGGGCCACCATCTTTCAAGAGACTCACAGAGATTCCTATTGATTGGGTTTCTTCTTGGTAGCATTCTCCACATCACAGGACTTAGAGAGGGCTCCTTCTCTATTGTCCGCTATATTTAAGCTCATATTGTGGCATACTTGTTTTTTGTTCATAGTAATCATTTTCAGGAGTGATTTCAGTTGTTGCTAGGGATTAAGGAATGACTGTCTCATTCTAATTATCAGTGTCTCCTCAGAGGCAAGGTCTGTGATTTACCCTTTAGAGGCTATAACGCCTTTGTCTGTTGGTTCTAATGGGAATGAAACATCTCAGAAGGTCTAAATGTTATCAACAACTGGGCCTGCTAAGAGTCTGTCTCACTTTGGTGTATATTGTGAGCGAGTGCACTTGTAAGTTCTCACCCTTGTTTGCTTAGTTGGTATTTGGACAAAGAGCCTCTAAGCCCTGTACAGGTGTTTGCCTCGTAGGAGTTTCTTTTGTAGAGATCTGTAGGCTACCACATAGGCTGGGAGCCTTCCCTGTTTTTTCAGACAAAAGAGTTCTGAAGGAATTCATTTCTGTTTTGGAGTTAGGGTTGTCTTTTAATGAAGCCATTTTGTAAGTCATTATTGGGCTTATCGTACACTGTTTCTATTTCACCAAGGAGTAGTAATTATAAACTCTGATATCTCTGCAGCCAGGTTTGTGGTTGTCTTGATGGTATGTCCTCTGGGTTGATTCCATTAGACTCTGATGAAGACATACTGCTGGGGTTTATCCTCAATGAGAAAAGGGGCAAGGGAATAGATGAGAAGGTAATGTCTGGATTACGTACCGGTAATCTTCATTACTCCGATTCTTACTTCCTAGCCCCAGTACTGACGACTTTCCTCCCTCTCTCATTGTAGTACGTAATGTATCTTCAAGGTTGTTTCCGTTACACTGTGATGAAGACATACTGCTTTGGTATATCCTCAATGAGAAAAGGGGCAAGGAAATAGATGAGAAGGTAATGTCTGGATTACTTACCAGAAATCTTCATTACTCCGGTTCTTACTTCCTTGTCCCAGTACTTACGACATTCCCTCCCCCTCACACTGCAGTATGTAGTATGTCTTCAGGGTTGTTTCCATTAGACTGTGATGAAGACATACTGCTTTGGTATATCCTCAATGAGTAAGGAAGGGGCAAGGAAATAGATGAGAAGGTAATGTCTGGATTACTTACTTGTAATCTCCATTACTCCAATTCTTCCTTCCTCGTCCCATGATTTATAATCCCCCCCCCCCAATCGCTGAGAGCCTTCATCAACAAACTGATAGAGGGCTTTGTAAATTGGGGTGTACCCTCAGAGGCAGTGGAGTTTGCAGGAGGATAACTCACGTCATCCTTGAAAATAAAAAATAACTTGGGAAGTGGTGACTGTAGGAGGCTGGCTTGGCTTATAATGGGTACCTGATGGTACTTACTCCTTGTGCCAGGTCGAGTTATCCCTTATTAGTAGATCAGTAGTGTTCTAGCAGCTTAGGCTGATAGAGGTAGCTATAGCAGAGCAGCTTAGGCTGAACTAGGAGACATGTAAAGCTCCTACTATACCACTGGTGTCATATGCACAATATCATAAGAAAACACAATACACAGAGGCGGTCATTCCGACCCTGGCGGTCATGGACCGCCAGGGCCGGAGACCACGGGAGCACCGCCAACAGGCTGGCGGTGCTCCCAAGGGCATTCTGACCGCGGCGGTACAGCCGCGGTCAGAAACGGAAAACCGGCGGTGTACCGCCGGTTTTCCGCTGCCCTGGGGAATCCTCCATGGCGGCGCAGCTTGCTGCGCCTCCATGGGGATTCCGACCCCCATACCGCCATCCTGTTCCTGGCGGTTTAGGCCGCCAGGAACAGGATGGCAGTATGGGGTGTCGTGGGGCCCCTGGGGGCCCCTGCAGTGCCCATGCTAATGGCATGGGCACTTCAGGGGCCCCCGTAACAGGGCCCCACCATGATTTTCAGTGTCTGCCATGCAGACACTGAAAATCGCGACGGGTGCAACTGCACCTGTCGCACCCCTTCCACTCCGCCGGCTCCATTCGGAGCCGGCATCCTTGTGGAAGGGTGTTTCCCGCTGGGCTGGCGGGCGGCCTTCTGGCGGTCGCCCGCCAGCTCAGCGGGAAACCCAGAATACCCGCGGCGGTCTTGTGACCGCGCAACGGTATTCTGGCGGCTCCCGCCGGCCCTGCGGATACCGCAGCCGGCGGGAGTCAGAATGACCCCCAGAGTTACTAAAAATAAAGGTACTTTATTTTAGTGACAATATGCCAAAAGTATCTCAGAGGATATACTCCCTTAGGAGGTAGGTAAAATACACAGAATATGCACACAGACCAAAATCAGGTAAGTAAACAGTTAGAAAAATAGTGCAAACTCTATAGAACACAATAGGATGCAATAGGCCTTTGGGGCAACACAAACCATATACTCTGAAAGTGGAATGCGAACCACAAAGAGACCCCAGGCCTAGTGTAGTGTGTAGTGTGTAGATGGTCACTGGGAGTGTAAGAAAACACTAAGGGTGTCCAAGATACCCCACCCCAAGACCCTGAAAAGTAGGAGTAAAGTTACCCTAATACCCCAGAAAGACAGTAAAGTCGAGATAGGGGATTCTGCAAAGACAACAACTGACTGCAAAGCACTGAAGACGGATTCCTGGACCTGAGGACCTGCAAAGGAAGGGGACCAAGTTCAAGAGTCACGCAAGTGTCCAGGGGGGGCAGGAGCCCAATAAACCCCGGATGAAGGTGCAAAAGGGCTGCCTTTGGGTGGAAGAAGCTGAAGATTCTGCAACAACAGAAGGTGCCAGGAACGTCTCCTTTGGTCAGAAGATGACACACAGTGCGCTGGAGGATGCAGAGTTGTTTCCATGCAGAAAGACCGCAAACAAGCCTTGCTAGCTGCAAGAGTCGGGGTTGAAGATAAAGGGTCCTGCCCGGGCCCAGGAAGGATTAGGAGGTCGCCACTTGGATGAGGAGACAGCGGGGGTGCCCAGCAACACAGGGAGCCCAAGCAGAAGCAGGCAGCACCCGCAGAAGCACTTGAACAGGCGTTCAAGAAAACTGAGCATGGCGGTCGACTCAGCAACACAAAAGGGGGTCCCACGAAGCCAGAGGTCAACTCAGCGAGTTGGGCAATGCAGGACGGAGTGCTGGGGACCTGGGCTGTGCTGTGCACAAAGGAATCCTTGCATGAGTGCACAGAAGCCCTAGCAGCTGCAGTTCACACAGTACACAGGATTACTGTCTAGTGTGGGGAGGCAAGGACTTACCTCCACCAAATATGGATAGAAGGACCACTGAACTTGGATCCAGCTCCTGTGTTCCAGGGACCACGTTCGTCGAGATGAGATGGGACCCAGAGGACCGGTGAAGCTGAAATTTGGTGCCTGCGGTAGCAGGGGGAAGACTCCGTCAAGCCACGGGAGATTTCTTCTTGGCTTCCAGTGCAGGGTGAAGGCAGACGGCCCTCAGAGCATGCACCACCAGGAAACAGTCAAGAAAATCGGCAGGAGTAGGCGCTACAATGTCGCTGGTAGTCTTCTGGCTACTTTGTTGCAGTTTTGCAGGCGTCCTGGAGCAGTCAGCGGTCGATCCTTGGCAGAAGTCGAAGAGGGAGATGCAGAGGAACTCTGGTGAGCTCTTGCACTCGTTATCTGAAGAGAAACCCACAGGAGAGACCCTAAATAGCCCTCAGAGGAGGGTTGGCTACAGAGAGAGGTAAGCACCTATCAGGAGCGGCCTCTGACGTCACCTGCTGGCACTGGCCACTCAGAGGGCTCCAGAGTGCCCTCACACCTCTGCATTCAAGATGGCAGAGGTCTGGGACACACTGGAGGAGCTCTGGGCACCACCCCTGGGGTGGTGCTGGACAGGGGAGTGGTCACTCCCCTTTCCTTTGTCCAGTTTCACACCAGAGCAGGGCTGGGGGATCCCTGAACCGGTGTAGACTGGCTTATGCAAAGAGGGCACCATCTGTGCCCTTCAAAGCATTTCCAGAGGCCAGGAGAGGCTACTCCTCTCAGGCCCTTAACACCTATTTCCAAAGGGATAGGGTGTAACACCCTCTCTCAGAGGAAATCCTTTGTTCTGCCTTCCTGGGACTGGGATGCCCAGGCCCCAGGGGGGCAGAAACCTGTTTGAGGGTTGGCAGCAGCTGTAGCTGCAGAGAAAAGCCCAGAGAGCTGGTTTGGCAGTACCCGGGGTCCAGGCTGGAGCTCCAGGGATGCATGGGATTCCCCAATACCAGAATGGTATTGGGGGGACAATTCCATGATCCTAGACATGTTACATGGCCAGGTTCGGAGTTACCACTGTGACGCTACACATAGGTATTGACCTATATGTAGTTCACATGTGTAATGGTGTCCCCGCACTCACAAAGTCCGGGGAAATTGCCCTGAACGATGTGGGGGCATTTGGCTAGTGCCAGGGTGACCTCAGACTTAGTAACTTTGTACCTAACCTTCAATAAGTGAGGGTTAGACATATAGGTGACTTATAAGTTACTTTAGTGCAGTGTAAAATGGCTGTGAAATAACGTGGACGTTATTTCACTCAGGCTGCAGTGGCAGTCCTGTGTAAGAATTGTCTGAGCTCCCTATGGGTGGCAAAAGAAATGCTGCAGCCCATAGGGATCTCCTGGAACCCCAATACCCTGGGTACCTAGGTACCATATACTAGGGAATTATAAGGGTGTTCCAGTGTGCCAATCAGAATTGGTTAAAATGGTCACTAGCCTGCAGGGACAATTTTAAAAGAAGCGAGAGCATAAACACTGAGGTTCTGGTTAGCAGAGCCTCAGTGACACAGTTAGTCACTACACAGGGAACACATTCAGGCCACAAACTATGAGCACTGGGGTCCTGGCTAGCAGGATCCCAGTGAGACTGGCAAAAACAAACTGACATACATGAAAAATGGGGGTAACATGCCAGGCAAGATGGTACTTTCCTAGAGTGACTGTTTGGTGGTGGAGGAAAAATACTCAGTGAGTAACTACTGGGAGGAGGAAGGGAGAATGCGGATAATGAAGAGTAACTGTGAGTAATCTAGACGTTACAATTAAGGTTACAGTCTCACGAGAATCACTTTGTGGTCCCAACAGGCGAGATCTTGGGAAAGGATGTCCTTTGCTAACTCGGCATGAAAACAAACCTTGAGAGTAAAACATCGAGTTGTAGATGAAAAAATATGCTAAGCTCTAGAAGTGATGGATTGAATACTTGAAGTAATCTCAGTCACTGGTAATCACTCCGGGCGCATCTCAGTTCATTATTTTGCCCCGACATGCCACCTCAGGTTGGATCCAGCCATATGCAACCCAGCCTTGGCCCTGCTCCAATGGGAATGGTCCAGCATGTACTGGTGCCAGGTACTCCCTGTACTGGAATAGAAGTACCCAGGACACCTTTCACCCTAGTTATGGGCTCATCAGCCGGGTATAGCTTGCTTCCAGTGACAGTGTGCAGGGGACCCGTCTTTAGTGTACATGAGATAACGACATTGTGCTCAAACCACTGCCCTCAAAATATCTTTCATACCCTGGATGCACAGTGTGGAGAGGCAGATAAATGAATTACTATGTGGAGGAATAATGGTGACAGAGCTTCAGGCAGGTCACTCCCCTGCACCGCTTGCCGGTGTTGCCGCTGCTCCAGGTTCCCTATTTTTTCTCTGCCCTGGTCTCCCCGCCGCTGCGTCCCTGCGGTCCCGCCCCTCTCCCTCCACTTCAATTTCCTTTTTCCCCGCTGCTGCGTCCCTGCGGCCCCGCCCCTCTCCCTCCACTTCAAATTCCTTTTTCCCCACCGCTGTGTCCCTGCGGCCCCGTCCCCCTCCCTCCACTTCAATTTCCTTTTTTCCCACTGCTGTGTCCTCGCGGCCCGCCCCCTGCTCGCCCATTCGCTGCCACCTCCCTCCTCCCTGCTGCCCCTCCCTTACACCTCCCCTTATATGGCAGCGGCTGCGCCGCTGGCACGCTGAGGGTGTGGCTAAGGCAAACCCATCCGCGTCCAGACCGCGCCCAGTGCTGGGACCCCTGGACCCCAAGATCACCACGGCCAGCCAAGCCATTACACCGCCAGCACTCTCCGTGCACTCAACACCGGACGAGCACACGCCTGCTTCCTGGCCTCCCCTAAGCACACCCATGGACCATTCACCTGCCGGAACTGCAGCCTCACCAGCCTCCAAATCGCCAAACCTCCTGCCGAGCCTGACCACAACTACCTCCGATGCAGCCTCCTTAACACCCGCTCCGCACGCAAACACGCCGTCGAACTCTGGGACCTGCTCGACACCTCCACCCCGGACGTTGCCTTCCTGACGGAGACCTGGATGAACGCCTCCTCGGCCTCAGACATCGCCATAGTCCTTCCAGATGGCTACAAGATTGTCAGCATCAGGGCAGTGCGCGCTCTACAGGCGACAAAAATGCAAAAACCTAGCAATTTCAAGCTGACATAATTTATGCATTGTGCTGATATGATGTTGTTTAACCTTTTGCATTGCAGAGTTTAATCTTGAAGACTTATGTTCAGCATGCATATAAATACTGTTCACATGTGATGTACTGCTGCAGTCTTTCAGACTGTGTCAGGGTGTGGTCCCCTTCCAGAGCCTTCTAGAAGTTTTCCCTGCAGCATGCCTGGGTGTGGTTTGTGGGCTGGGCCAAGACTCTATATAAGGGAGCCAGCCCAGCTCCACATGCTCACTATTCAGAGGTCCCGGGCAGAGCAGCAGCATCTTCCTGAGCTCCTTTTCCGGCGGCCTACTTTGATTCCTCCAGGCCTCGCCCTTTTTTCACTTCATTTGGTGATCCTAGATCAGGGCGGTAAGACGGAGGTCGGGCTGGGCCCCCGATTCTGTAATCAAAGACGATTGAGTTCTTGGGCCTAATCTTTGCATGATAAGCGATTTGACTCTTGTGCATGTGAATGTGCGCTTGGTCGTTTCATGGCATTTACATGTGGATACTCAAATCGGCAAGACGCGCAATTCTTTTCTCGTGCTTTAACTCTTGATATTCATTATGCGCTACCATTCCTTGGCAGTTACATGGTGGCCTTCGAATCAGCAAGACGCGCGATTCGTTTTCTTGTACTTTAACCCTTGATATTCATTGCGCGCTACCATTCCTTGGCAGTTACATGATGGCCTTCGAATCGGCAAGACGCGCGATTCGTTTTCTTGTACTTTAACCCTTGATATTCATTGTGCGCTACCATTCCATGGCAGTTACATGGTGGCTTTCGAATCGGCAAGACACGCGATTTGTTTTCTTGTGCTTTAACCTTTGATATTCCTTATGCGTTACCATTCCTAGGCATTTATATGGTGGTTCTCGAATCGGCAAGACGCACGATTCTTTCCCTGTGTGTAATTCATGTTATTCATTGTACGCTACCATTTCCTGACATTCGTTTTGGTGACCTTCGAATCGGCAAGCCGCGCTATTCCTTTTCTGTGTTCAAAAATCACGGTGTTCATTATGCGCTACCATTTTCAGGCATTTACTTGGTGGTTTTCGAGTTGGTAAGTCGCGTGATTTATTTCCCGAGTTTAATTTGTGTTATTCATTGTGCACAAATCATTCAATGATATTTTCTACCTATGTGAAAATCTGCAATGTGCGCAATTCATGTTCCGGCAATTTGAGGGAACAAAAAGACAGAGTTCAAGATGTAATGTTGAGTGTTCCTAATATGTTTTCTCAAAACCTGATTCATATGATGGTTTAGAAATCATTCAGATTGTTTCCTGATCCTCAGGCAAAGGATGGTACTTGAATTTGAAAGTTGCATTTAACTTTTCTTGATTCCCTCACAGGTACCCAGACATCTTGAAGCCTAGTCATTTTAAGTCTATGCTTAGGTTGTCCATGCTTTCAGAATGACAATGTTTAGAGGCATAGTCTATATTGATTCATATGATAAATTTGTGATATTGTTTTAACCTTTTTGCTTCCTACAGGTCTCCTTCTAAGCTGTTCCCTTCCTAATCCCCTTTTCCCCACTTGGACTCTCTTAGACTCTGTGACAATTTTAATCAGAGTATTGGAGCTGTCTTGTGGTGGAAGTGTTGGGAACGTGCACAGACCCCGGGGATCTGGTGACTCTGACAAAGATCACCTGCAGGGATCGCACCAACAGAGTCGGAGTCGGAGGCGGAATCACCATCGTCCACAAGAACACCATCAGGGTCACGACCTGTACCGACGACACCCTCAGCACCGCCGACCACCTGCACTTCCAGATCCACACCAACCCCAACACCACCCTCAGAGGAACCCTCATCTACAGACCCCACGGCCTCAGTTCTGCGACTCCATCGCCGACCTCGTCAGCAGGCAGCACTAGCCTCCGCCGACTACGTCCTCCTCAGCGACCTGAACTTTCACCTGGAGAATAACAACGACCCCAACTCCACCACTAATCGACAACCTTGCCACCCTCGGACTCAGACAACTCGTCACTACCCCAACACACTCCGCTGGCCACACGCCGGACCCCCTCTTCTCCGTTAGCCCTCACGTCACCTTCAGCCACACCACCGAACTCCCATGGACCGAACACCGCTGCATCCACTTCACCTTCCAGAAACCCACCACGCACCACTGCACCCAACAGATCCCCCGCCGCAACTGCAGCAAAATCAGCCAAGACAAGATGAACACCAGCCTCGCCCGAAAACCGCCCACTGAACCCACCAATTCTGAGCTCGCAGCCTGCAACCTCTGGTGCTGGATCGATGACTGCGCCAACACTCTTGCCCCGCTCAATAAACCTTCCAACAAAGGTGCCAACAAGAGAGCCAGCTGGTTCACCTCTGACCTTTGAGCCTCCAAGCAAACCTGGAGGGAAAGTGGCTCCTTGAACAGACACCAGACAACCATGCCGCCTTCAAGAACGCCATCTGCAATCACCATCACCTCATCAGACCTGCCAAGAAAACCTCCTTCAAAGACCGCCTGGACAACAACACACACAACAGCAAAGAGCTCTTCAACATCATGAATGAACTCTCCAACCCCAGCACAAACAACATCCCACCTTCACAAGACCTGTGCAACTCCCTCGCCGCCTTCTTCCACCACAAGATCACAGACATCCATGACAGCTTCAACAGCCAGACCACCCCGCAATCACCGACTCCTCAGACTCTCCACCCACCTTCAACTACGACCCCCTGCTCGTCTGGGCCAACGTGAACGAAGACGACACAATCAAAACCATGGGCACCATCCACTCTGGATCTCCGCCAGACCCAGGCCCGCACCACATCTTTAACAAAGCAAGCGCCACCATCGCACCCTACCTCCGAAAAGTCATCAACATCTCCTTCGAGACTGCGACCTACCCCGAGAGCTGAAAGCATGCTGAGATCAACCCGTGCTCAAGAAACCCATGGCGGACCCGAGAGACCTCAAGAACTTCCGTCCCATCTCCCTGCTCCCATTTCCGGCCCTTGTCATCAAGAAGATCGTCAACAGACAACTGACCCACTACCTCAAAGAAAAGAACATCCTGGACCCAGCCAAGTCAGGGTTCCGCAGCAACCACAGTACCGAAACCGCCCTCATCGCCGCCACCGACGACATCAGGGCCATGCTTGACCGCGGTGAAACCGCGGCCCTCATCCTCCTGGACCTCTTGGCCGCCTTCGACACCGTCTGCCACCGCTTCCTACGCACACGCCTCCACAATGCAGGGATCCAGGACAAAGCTCTGGAGTGGACGACCTCCTTCCTCTCCAGCAGAACCCAGAGCGTCCGCCTCCCCCCTTTCTGCTCCGAAGCCTCCAAGATCATCTGCGGCGTTCCCCAAGGTTCATCTCTCAGCCCTACACTTTTCAACGTCTACATGGCCCCGCTCGCCTGCGTCGCCCGGCTACACAATCTTAATATCATCTCCTACGCCACCCAACTGATCCTCTCCCTCACCAAGGACCCCCTCACCGCCAAATCCAGCCTCCACGAAGGAATGAAGGCCGTCGCCGAATGGATGAGGAACAGCAAACTGAAGTTGAACTCAGATAAGACCGAGGTCCTCATGCTCAGCGCCAACCCCTCAGCCTGGGACGACTCCTGGTGGCCGACCGCTCTGGGAGCAGCCCCAACACCCACCAACCACGCACGCAACCTGGGCATCATCCTCGACTCAACACTCTCCATGACCAAGCAAGTCAGCGCCGTCTCCTCATCCTGCTTCAACACCCTCCGCATGCTCCGCAAGATCTACAGATGGATCCCCACAGAAACAAGAACAGCCACCCAAGCCCTCGTCAGCAGCAAACTTGATTACAGAAATGCCCTCTACGCAGGAGCCCCGGCCAAACTCCTCAAACGACTGCAACGCATACAAAACGCCTCCGCACGCCTGATCCTTGATGCCCACCCCCACAGCCACATCACTCCCCTTCTGAGAGACCTACACTGGCTCCCCGTCAAGAAAAGGATAACCTTCAAGCTCCTCACCCACGCACACAAGGCGCTCCACAACACCGGCCCAGCCTACCTCAACAGACGACTCAACTTCTACACCCCGTCCCGCCACCTCCGCTCAGCCGACCTCGCCACCGTCCCCCACATCCAAAGAGCAACAACCGGAGGAAGATGCTTCTCCCACCTGGCCGCCAAGACCTGGAACACCCTTCCCTTTCCCCTACGACAAAAGACCTGCTGACTTTCAGGAAGTGGCTCAAAACCTGGCTATTTGAGCAGTAGCAGCACCCCTCCCCCCCCTCAGCGCCTTGAGACCCTCACGCGTGGTAGTGCGCTCTACAAATACACTGATTGATTGATTGATTGACAGAGCATGAACCGTGGCGCTCTGTATCACTCATGTTAGAATAAACAGAATGTCTCAGATTCATTGTGCATTAATTACAACCTGGTAAGACAGTTATATGTTTTTATTAAAATCAGCTATATCAAACGGCACGGAGAAGCCTAGAGAGTAAGAAGAGAGAGTTAAAGGGAAAACACAGCAAACTGTCGGTGTAAAAATGTGATGTAAAACATTGATACTAGGCAACAATGGTGTTTGCATAACCAGAAATGTTACCCCCAGGTCACGGGGAGGGCCCCGAGTGAGAGTCTGGTAGCAGTGCAACAGCGCCTTGATGTGAAGTTATTGTTTGTGGTCAGCAAGCGCCGTCGTGAAGTAGCGCTTCGGGTCGAGGGGCTTTCCATCCGAGAAGATGGTGCAATCTTGCCCGGGGAGGGTTCGACTGTGCACGGCTTTAAAGGGCACACTGTCCATCCTCGTGTTAGTGACGTCAGAGCAGCGCTGCTTTCACTTTGAGCCCTGCAGTAGGCGCTACAAACGCAGGGGGCGCTGCTGCCCCACCTCCAGCTCACAGCAGAGGAAGGTGGAAGCTCTGAACCAGGAGTCGGGGCTGCAGGGGGTGGTCTCCAGGCAGCATGGTGACGTCCAGGCTCCCCCCAGCAGCGCTCACCCTCAAACAGGTACTCTGTCTGTCTGGCGGGGGGGGGGGCACGGAAGCCACAGAAGTAGCAGCTGCCACCCTGGCACTGACAGCCCCGGGGCTCCCAGTTTGTAGGGGTCACGGTGGCACCGACAGGAGTAACAAAGGGCCCCAGGCTCCAGTAAACAGACCTCCATGTTGGAGTGATGAGACCTCCGTGTTACTACAGGTTAATGTTAAGTGCCTGTGCATGTTGTAATATATGAACAACACACGAAGGACATCCGTCTCATATGGTACTGTGTCTGTCTGAGCGCTCAGTTCGTAGGGGTCACGATGGCATCAACAGGAGTAACAAAGGGCCCCAGGCTCCAGTAAACAGACCTCCATGTTAAGTGCCTGTTGTAATATTTGAACAACACACGAGGAACATCAGAGCCATGTAAGCTGCGCCTGCGCGGCCCCAGTCCCGTTTTTTTCTGTGAATTCTGGGACTTGTAGTCCTGGTGATGGAACAAAAATTACAAATCCCAGAATTCAAAGGAAAAGGCTGGACTGGAGCCAGAGGGACCAGGCGGTCAGGAAGCAGAGACCACAGCCAGGGCGTTAAGTGCGATGGGGGCTTGGGGGCTTTAAAAGGGGCGTGTCCTGTGTAATTAAGGGCGTGGCTTAAACATGTAAACTAAAGGTCTGTGCTTCCCACAGTGAGCCACCCTATCGTCATTGTATGCTTTATGACATTGCATCCAGATATATAACACAACAACTGATGTACACCTAACTCAACCAGGACAATAATCACACCACACACGGAGCTTGGAAACTTGGCAGGGCTGCTCCCCTGAATGCAGCCAGAGGGGGGACACAGTTGGGAAGCAGAGTGCCACAGCCAGGGCTTTAAAACTGCGATCAAGAACTGGGTGGGAGTGGGCTAGGAGGGTGTGGCCTATGGAATTAAGGGCGTGGCTTAAACAAGTAAACTAAAGGTCTGTGCTTCCCACAGAGTGCCACCCTATCGTCATTGTATGCTTTATGACATTGCATCCAGATATATAACACAACAACTGATGTACACCTAACTCAACCAGGACAATCATCACACCACACACGGAGCTTGGAAACTTGGCAGGGCTGCTCCCCTGAATGCAGCCAGAGGGGGGACACAGTTGGGAAGCAGAGTGCCACAGCCAGGGCTTTAAAACTGCGATCAAGAACTGGGTGGGAGTGGGCTAGGAGGGTGTGGCCTATGGAATTAAGGGCGTGGCTTAAACATGTAAACTAAAGGTCTGTGCTTCCCATAGTTTGCTCTGTGAGTGCATTGTTATGACATCCAGATATATAACACAATAAGTGACGTATACTCAAAACAAACTAGGACTGTTGTCTGTGTCAGTGTTTATTAGCTGTATAAGATAAATGAGTAATAATGTTTTGTAAATAATATTAATTCTGAAACTATGAGAGAATTCAACATTACTGAGGTCTGTGGAAGGGGCAGTGGTCTTCAGAGCGTCTCAATCTCTCCCACAATTCCCTTCACACCACATTCCTCAATAGCTGCCAAGTTTCTCAAGTCCATGCATGATGTGCTGCTACAGGCCATTTTTTTTCTTTGAATTCTGGGACTTGTTGTTCTGTTTTACAATGAAATAAATAGGCCTACAATTCCCAGAATTCAAATACAAAAACTGGACTGGAGCAGCACATCACACAAGCACCTGGGATTTTTGGCAGGACTGTTCCTCTGCATTCTATGGTAGACACTTGTGCCCCTCTTATGTCGAGCATGCACGTGGTTTGACCTGTTGTAAATACTGTGGGGTTTTAACCACACCCATCACTTTGCCTCGTTCATGGGCTTGCCTTTCAAAAATTCCTTGATGTCATTGGTAAATACTTTTACATTTGTTCCGCCTTGGGGTGGTTTTGTCACGCCTTGCAGACTGACTCTGGTACATGAATAATTTTACGATTGGCGATAAACTTAAGCATGGGTGAACTATTTTTTTCTTTTGTATCTCCCCTTCGTGATTTATGGCGGCCATGGCACTCACAGCGCAAACTCCATTGGCGGAATTGGAGCGCTGGTCACATTGTTCACACTGTTACCTAATTAGAGTAATTTCTTTTGGCTCTCCCCTTCACGCTCCATAGCTTTCCCAAAAACACTTATAACTCTTTACTAAAAACCACTGAAATCCACAACAGGTCTCTCCCATCACAGTGGGAAAGCCTATACTTCAATATTCACAGCACTCGGGGAAAAGACCCCCATAATGCTTTGCAAGCATTCTTTTTCAAAAATTTTCGCCCATAACTCAGTCTGTGATGGTCGTAGGACAATGGAACAAACACCAAAACCTTCAGCATGACACACTCTTTCTGTTTAGGTCATCTCTGAATCCCCACACTAGGTTAATGGGGACTCCAAAATAATAACTCCTCCCACCATTCAGTCACTTTCCAAGGTCCCTAATGGCTGGAGCTTCTGTTTTTACAGCTTGGAGTACTTTGTATTCTGAGGGCCTTAGTATTGCAGTAGGCCTGAAAATGTATAAGGCAGTACAATCTCTAGGGGCTAAATATATGGTTGTACCACATTACTTTGTGCTATTTTGTTATCGTGTGGCTATGCCCTATAGGGGCCAACTATATGGTTACCTGACCATGTTTCTTACAAATGATAATTTTATTGTGGTGTCCTCTAGGGGCTGATCTGAGCATTAAAGTCAACACATCACAATATTTGCTGCACTCGGTCGTCCCATAATGCTCTCGTGGCTGGAACTTTTGTTTTACAGCTGAAAGCAGTTTGTGTTTTAGGGGTCTTGTTTGTAGTATCATTGCTGTAGGCCTGCTAGTCCTTAAAATGTGTAATGCACTACGCCCTCTAGGGGCTAAATATATGGTTACACTGTAAGACTTTCAATCATTATCTTTTCATGTGGTTCTTCCTTTTAGGTGCTAACTACATGGTAACATGACCATGTTTCTAACAAATGCTATTTTTATTGTGGTGTTCTGTAGGGGTTGTTCTGAGCTTTACAGTGTAATGCCAAACGTGTATTTCTGCTAAAGGTTGTTATTGGGTTTATGATAATTGTGTGCTTTATTAATCTCTCCTTATTGAAATTATGACCATGATTCGGGCCAATTTAACATCCTTATTACACTCTGGCTGTTTGGACACTCTTGATATGTCTGGGTGACCCCTCTAGTTTATTTCTCTTGTTACTCCTCGATGGCTGTCTTGTTTTAGGAATTGTTAGCCAGATAGTAATTCTGGTGGTGGGTGATGAAAATGGTATTCTATTGGAATTAGCAAGGCAGATTTTAGTTGGGATGCTAAATGGCAACATTTTCATTTTTGGCTGCACATAGAGGAAGAAGGTAAATGGAAGTGCTTTGGTTATATGCAGGGCCACTGGAATTATGTGGCAGGGAAAGACCAAATTATGCGGCAGGGTTGACCAATTTATGTGGCAAGAAAAGTCCAGTTATAAATTTACAATGCAAATAGCTCTAACTCAAGCAAATGTTAGACCCATTACATTGCAAATGCTTGTTCTCTTCACATCTTTCTAAATCCTCCATCTCATATCTCACACCTCAGCTCCCTCCCCTTCGGAACTGTCTTTTCACTCTCCTCTGTATGTCCCTCCTCACTTCTCCTCTGCTTCACCAACCCTCACACTCAATGCACCCACTCGCCTCTAAGCACTGCCTCTTCTATGCCTCCCTCCTTGTCAGAATTTTTCCACTGTTTGTCCTTTTCACACACACAAGATCACAGTTGAAACTTTCAGACATGGCCATTGCTCTGTGCACACGGCAGAGATGGCAAGGATTGGGTGAACATGTGTTCTGTTCTTTTATTTCAAAACTTCTTAGAGAGATTTTGTATGAACAGAAGAAATAAACCACAGTAAATACACCGAGTGGGGATATTGTGACCCAAAGCTAATAATATTGTTAGAATAGTACTACATGGACGCAAACGACTGAAAGGCTATGATTAGTTGGACTAATAGTATGCAATGAGACGTAAATGACAGTAATATATCTTCCGCCAGCAGCATACTTAAAGACGAGGAAGACGGGAAGCCGACTCCCGTAAGCACCTGGCTACGCTCCTAAAGCAAACTGGACCAAGAACGGGAGACACAGGATAGCAAGAGGCGGGAGAAGTGCAAGGAAGAGGGTAAATCGCCGACGTACGAGTAGTCTAGGTCCATGGTTCCCAACCTTTTGACTTCTGTGGACCCCCACTTTATCATTACTGTAATCCGAGGACCCCCACTGAATCATCATTGGAATCTTGGGATCCCCCAGTGAGTCATTACTGGAAGTCAGGGACTCCGGCCTAAACATTGTCGATGATTAGAAATGCAAACCAATACACAAAAAATACAGCAACAAGCAATCATCTAACACATACACAAATGACAACATATTTTAGTTAATTTGAAAACAAATTAAAAAATAATAATTTTAATAGGAAGGGTGGAGCTTTTTTCAAATTCAATTGAAGCCACACATTGTCCGCACTATATTATGTTTGATGCCCCTGCACTGCTCCCATGAATTAATCTGAGGCTACTAATTTAATTTTTAGCCTCCAATTCAAATTTCTCTACATTTACCGTACATATTAAAATTTTCAATTGTACGTTTAATCACTGTACTATATACACTTTATTAGTCTGTTAATATTATACAATTTCCTAAGCACCTGCAGACCCCCTGAGGAGGCTTCACCTGCCCCTAAGGGTCTCCGGACCACCGGAGGGGAGCCCTGGTATAGGTGAGAGAAAATATTTGTGCTGTCGGGTGGTTCAAGGGTAATTGTTTCTCCAGCAGATGTGTTCAGTGGATACTATATGTTGGGGGTCATGACAGTACCAGAATGATGTGGGTTGTGAGAGGCGTGAATACTGCGGATTTATGCCACCCAAGGCCACCATAAATGGAATGGAAGGTGGATAAGCGGTTTCTAAACTAAAAGAATTTGTTTACCCGCAATGGTCAAAGGTACGTCTAAGTGAGCATATTCTGGGAGATTCAGGGAAGGGTCCATAAAGAAGCTCGTGAACCGAGGATCACCGTGGGGAAATATAGGGAAATTTGTTGCATAAAATACTTGAGGGTTGATCCGTCACCGGAATCCAAAAAATTCCTCGATAGCTTACAGTTGTAAAACGTGCTCCAGATCCCCTGATTCTTTGCAATTCCAGCATGTGTTTGATTCACTTAGTTTAAGCTAGACTCCAGCGAGACAGATGCACCAAGAGAAATTTTGTTTGTGCCAAGGAGGGTAGAAATTTGTATGGCAGAATTTTGGATCACATATTGGTCCAAATCCAGTCATGTGGGGTGATCTACGCAGGATTTTTAAGTGTTTTTCCCACTTGGATGGTATGGGAGAACGGCGTTTATTCACAGGGAAATTTCATATATTTTAGAAGCGGTATGCCCGGCAGCCACTTATTTCTGAAGAAGGGGGCTTACGTCCGGACCATGAAGTCGCCAATTTTACCAATCTTTGTCTTTATCTTTAAGAAGGTATAAGAGCCTCAGTTAGATAGCTTTTTGGGGTTTGTATTTCAGCAAATAAAAGGGGTCTAGACTCAGAGTACAGGTCTCTAACCAGTGAAATACCATTTATTTACCATTCAGCCCCATGCACTGGAGGTAGATCGGCTGAGGTCCGTTTGCTGTTCAAGTGAAAAAACGGTAGATTTTGAAAATATGTTAAATCATTTTTTTTAACAATACTTTTTACCATTTTTTATCCACTTGGAGAATGGCCCTGTTGGTGTCCTTTAAGAGGTGGTTTGAGTTAGCTGCATTAAATAGGACATGGATATAAGCTGTTATTTGTAGGGGGAGGCAGGATGCTTTCTGTGGGACACCAGTACGGCTGAGAAGTAGAGCAGTCCAGAAACCCTTGTGCTCCTTGGGAGCCTAGGAATGCGGTTTGGTAATTTATGTGAATAGGGGGTTTACATCCCCCTTCAGAGTAGTGTGATCTGAGGGTCTCATTTAGAGCTTGGCGGGGGGGTTACTCCATCACAAATGTCCCGTCTGCTGCGTTACGAACCCATTGCCTCTCGCCTGCCTCGTGGTCTCGTGCAGCCTTCCTTCATTGTCTATATTGTGATTTTCTGTCATAGTTGCCGGCAGTAGTTCCGTAGCATCAGCAGCGGGTCCGTGTCTTAGTTAGCGTACCACATCAAAGGTTGGGGTCCAGCTGAAACCTTCAGACCAGAATTCTGTTGAAAATGACCTAATAAGTGTGACATATTGATTCTGTCTCACCATCACCCTGGACCTCTATCAATCTGTGCACCATCTCCACTCTCTGACTCATCCCAACCCCATTCTACCACCATCATCTCCAAAATCACCCTTCCTAGACCCTCCCTCCTCTACTCCTCCTGGCTCACCCTAACCTCAGTTTACTACTATGAGCTCCCAAACAGCCCTACTAAATTCTCCCTCATGTATCGCTCCTTCGACCCATCCCTAACTCCATTTTACTACTATGATCTTCCTAATCCCTTTCTACAGACTCTTCCCTCCTCCATCTCTCCTTTACTCATCCCAAACCTCATCTTACTACTATGATCTCCCAACGTACACTTTTGGATTCTTCCCTCTTCTATCCCACCGTTATTCTATTCAATCCAACCTAAAAACTCACATGTCCTCCACTCAACCAACTCATACCTCCCTACACCAATACTATACTCACATTTCCCTAATCCAGCACTAATACATTTAGATTCCAGAGTAGCGTGCTACTCGCTGAAAAGTGCTTTGATGCCTTGTCGGGGGTAGTAAGCTCCATATAAATACAATTACAAAATTATAACAAATGAAGATCGTAATGCGGAGGATGTGCTATCTGGCACGTTTGTGATGGAGTAACCCGTCCGCCGAGGTTCTACAATCAGGCTCTAAGTTTCTTAAGAGAGGTTCTGGCGTCTTTGTTCTACAAAACCGTAGAAATATTTTTATGTAATGAGGAGGAGAAGAAATTATCTGAAAGGCAAATTGGGAGCATGCTCACAATGAAGCCCACAGGGGTGCGATCATCATTGTTATGGACTCTAACCCACCACGAAATGTGTTTGGGTGACCATGAATCTAACAGGTCTTTGATTTTGCCTATAGTTTTATTTTCATGATATCTTACAGAGGATACGAGATTGTTTGAGACCCACACGCCAAGATACTTGAGAAACTTAGGTTGCCAGCGAAGGCCAGAGCCCCCTGGCAGACATTCGTCATTTAGCGGAAGGGCTTCCGTTTTGTCTCTGTTTAAACTGTAACTCGCGATTTTAGAAAAAGACTGTGTGATATTTAAAATTGCCGGGATTACAACCTCAGTGTTTTCTGAGAAAATCAGTATGTTTTCGGCATAGGCAGTAGATTTTCGGGTGGCTGAGCTAAAGTCAATACCTTTTTATGTCTGCAGAATTGTTGACAAGTCTCAATCAAGGATCATTGGCCAACAGGAACAGTAAAGATGAAAGTGGACAACCCTAGCGGGTTTCCTGGTGGAGTGGGAAGGGATCCAAGAGGGAGCCATTGATCCTAACTCTGGCTAGCGGGCGTCATGCAGTGCCATAATCATGTTAATGAAAAGGGAATCAAGATTGTGTTATTGAAGAACCGCTTCTATATAGTGCCAAGATACCTTATCAAAGGCCTTCTCGGCGTCCAGGGTGATAGCGGTCGTGGATGTGGTGATGGACTGGGCCTTTTCAGTAACGTGGCAGGTGTGTGTATTATCTCTAGCAAGTCTGCCTTTTAGAAAGCCTGCTTGGGATTTATGAACCAGTCTAGGGGTAATCGGGTCTGCTGGGATTTTTGCACATTTGTAGCTTTAATTTTAATAAAAGAAATTAGGCGACAGCTCTTTGGCTCTGCGGGATCCATGCCTTTTTTCTGGATCACTACTGTGGTAGACTCTTCGGCCGAACCAGAGCCTTTACCATTTTTTGCAAAATAGCTCAGAGCAGCTTCAGGTGGCTATAAAAGTGTGTTGAGCATAGTTCTGTAGAAGACAGTAGGTAAACCCTCTGGGCCAGGGGCCTTACCAGTCAGGATGGATCTAGTTGCCGTGTAAATCTCCTCTCGTGTAATGGGTCTATTGAGAGTTTCTCTGTCAGATAAGGAAACCGTGTTAGGCGGCGTGTTATCTTTTAAGAAGGATGAGCACTTGTCTTTAGAAGTAGAATCCAAACCCCTGGATTAGGAGGCATAAAAGCTTCTGAAATCATTTAGAGCAGGGGTGGGCGGAACTCCCTGAGTTTTAATCCACAGAGTTCCGCAGAGTTACATAAATCTTCGCGAGATTTCGCAGAGTTCCACCCTCCTAAGACGGCACACTTAATAAGACACAAACTGTTTTGCTGTGTGCCTGCACAGCAGTGGGAATAACTTCTGATCCTATTGCTGTTACAATCTCCTTTGGCTGCTCAAATATAAAGTGTCTCAGGATTATTGAATTCGGCTCTGTGAAAGCAAAGGTCTTCTAGTCGAAACAACCCTCCCTTAGCCAAGCCGCGCATGCAGAAGGGAGCCAAAGGCCGACCACTGACGCGCGCTTTGTCTCAACAGATGCCAGTGGTACTTTGGAACCACCAGCGTGACATCCTTCACCTGTCAATCTCCGCCCACCAGTGGTCAGACATCCCTGATGAATGTCTGCTCCCCAGCGAGCGTGGGTTGCGAGAAGTGGTAAACATTTACTCTTAATGACCGTGTATTTTGAATTGCAATGCTGGATTCACAGTTCTCAAGTTTTATTCTGCAGAGAAAAGAATCCTTTGTGTTGCAACATTCTGCTGGCAAGGGTGAGAACATGAACTCCGTGCCACACCTCCTTTGCAAAGCTGTCTGATGTTGGGCACCTGGCAGGCTCGAGCCACCCACTCTCCTCTGTGGGCAGCACCCTGTGCCCTTTGTTTAACCCCAGCAGCCACAGCGTGTGAGAGTGCCCGGGAGGGACAATGCCAGCCATGTGCGGTCCTGGCACTGTGCCCTGTCACTCCTGTGCCAGTCTGATTCATCAGTGTAGAAATATGCGTACACTCATACACCACACATTCAAACACAGTTAGTACCCACACACAGCACTAACACACATTAACACATACATGGACATAAAACAGCACGTTGTCGGTTCCAGGCACGTTTGTTGGGCCCTGGAAACATCCCACCCCCTCCCCCGCCCAAGTCACGATAGAGCCCCCTGTTGTGTTGTAGCTGTTATAAGAGCTACAACACGACAGGGAGTTAAATGCGCCTGGAGCGGCTCAATGAACTCACGCGACTCCGTTTGACTCTTTGGGTCGGCGTGGTCAGGGGAGGCCGCAGTCCGTGGTGCCGCCGGTAACACGTTGTTCGTGCTGATCTCCGTGCCGCGACTGCCCCCGACCACGCCTCTTTTTATTTTTATAACTCCGGGCCGGAGGCCACGGAGCAAACCACACAACACTAACTCAGAGGGGAAATCCCTCGGAACATCCGGGGACTCCAACACTAACCGTTATGTAACTGTAACACACCCCTCAGGCATTATCGAGTGTCGGCTGGCCGGTTACGTCACCGGCCACAGACACTACATTCCTCCCCAAAATATAAAACGAAAACAAACAGAGAACTTTACATTCAGTCACAGAGATGATCTCGTAGACGGATTGATGGACGAGGGTTATTCCGCAAACCATATCTGGCAGACCCTGCACGTTGAGACAATAACTCAGTGGTGGGTCCCTCTCTCGGTGGCTCATTATGGATCAAACCAGGGACGTCTCGTTGAACCTGACCCGCATCGCACGTGGAACTATCCACAGAGAGGCCTGGGGAGGACGGCATGACATCAACCATACTATCATCCACTTCATCATCATTACTCCTTGAACCGTGAAACTTCTTAAACAGCGATATATTGTGAGTCACAGTGTCAGTGCCACGCTGGGCAACAACAGCAGACCCATTCCTTTGAATGATTTTCCACGGGACAGAATCAAAAGGCATGCGAAATTTGCTGCCAGGTAGGGTTTGTTTAAGCAATACCTGATCACCCACCTTGAGATCGGACACAGTCGCTCGTCGGAAATGGCTCATTCGCTGATTAGACAGCCGTCTCTTTTCCTGCACTAGATCGGGAGCCAGGACAGGGGGACTCCACGAAGAGTGATGAGGAATGGCATCCACAGACGCTCTCCCAAAGGCCAGGTGACTGGGGGCCCGATTAGTGGTAGAATGAGGAGTGTGTCGATAGTTTCCATAGAAATGAGAAAATGGCGTAGTCCACAGCCTGACCCACAGCGATTGCAATTCTAATCACTTTGTTTAAAGTCCGCATAAACCGTTCCACCTCTCCGTTAGCTTGGGGCCAGCGTGGGGTGATTCTGCGATGACGGGTGCCTGTAATCTTGAGATATTCAGCCAGTTCCTTACTTTGAAAAGGGGGTCCGTTGTCTGTTTTTATCTCGGTGATCAGACCATGAGTGGCCATGGTTTTCTCGAGACCTGAAATTACCACTTCCGCAGTGAGGGCAGGGATGATCTCCACTTCTGGATACTTAGAGAAATCATCAATGATGACCATAGTATGGCGCCCATCAGGCAAACTGCCAAAATCCAAACTAGCGGAAACCCAAGGACCTGTAGGAGAAGGCTCAGTTTCAATAGGAACAGGCTTACTTGACTCCCCAGTTGCCTGACACCAACGGCACGACCTCACTAGGGTCTCCACTTGCTCATCCATCAGAGGAAACCACACTTTGGACCTGAAACGGCTCTTGGTCTTGACCATTCCTTGATGGCCATTATGGGCTAACTCCACTGCTTTGGCGGTGAGGGAGGAAGGAATCACTAACCGACTTCCTTTCAAAAGGCATCCCCTATCATCAGTGGTAAGTTCGTCTCGGACATTGTACAGACTTCCAATGACCCTTTGAGAATCATTGTTCAGCAAAGGCAACTGTCCTCTAAGACGGTGCCATTGATTGTTCTGCATTGCCACGAGAACCTTTTGCAAACATTCATCGTTCGAGGTTGCTTGAACAATCTCGTCCATGGTCATTGGCATCAGCCGGGACCGGTCAGTGATATATCGGACATACTCCTCTGTTTCCTGCGCTTCTTCAACTTCTATAGCAGAAGCAACTCTTGGATGCCTTGACAAATAATCTGCCGGATTCTCCGACCCTGGGCGATATTCCATCTGGCACCGATAGTCCTGCAACTGCAACATCCACTTCTCAATTCTCGGAGGCGGCTTGGATGCAGTTCCATTGAACAGAGGAAGTAATGGTTTATGGTCAGTAGTTACCACAAACGGGCGGCCATATACGTAGAGATGAAAGTGCTTGCAGCCCCAGTGCACAGCAATCGCTTCTTTTTCAATCTGGGAATAACGTTGTTCCGTTTCAGTGAGTGACCGACTGGCATATGCAACAGGAGACCACTTGTCTCCGCCCTGATCTTGCAACAACACAGCACCTAGCCCCTTTGGACCAGCGTCCACGGCGATCTTTGTGTTTTTCTTGGGATCGAAATATTTCAGAACCGTTTCACTGGATAAAGCCTCCTTGATACTGTCAAAAGCGGCCTGTTCTGTCGTACCCCACCTCTAAGGCTCAGTAGATTTAGTGAGGCTTCGTAAAGGCTGAGTAAGGTTAGACAAATCCTTCATAAATCATCCACAATAGTTCACCATTCCCAGAAAACTTCTCACCTCTGTGACACTTGTAGGAGGGAGAGCCTTCTTGATGTCATTCACCTTTGCAGGATCAGGGGCTACTCCATTGGCGGAAAGAGTATACCCAAAAAATTGGATTCTATCCTTTAGAAACTCACATTTTTGGCGGTGCAGGGTGAGTCCAGAATCCTGAATTCGCTGGAGGACTTTCTGTAATCTGGAGTGATGCTCAGCAACAGTCGGAGCATGGACAAGAATGTCATCACTCACATTCAGAGTTCCAGGCAAACCAACTAACAGCTCTTGAATAACGTTCTGGAACACTTCCGCAGCACTGGACACCCCAAAACTTAAACGTTTATATCTTCTGAGCCCCACATGTGTGGAGAAGGTTGTGATATAACGGGATTCTTTGGCTAGCACTAACTGGTGGTACCCCGATCGGAGATCCAGCTTCGAAAACCATTTAGAGTCACTGAGCTCCCCCA
This sequence comes from Pleurodeles waltl, assembly GCF_031143425.1. NCBI lineage: Eukaryota > Metazoa > Chordata > Amphibia > Caudata > Salamandridae > Pleurodeles > Pleurodeles waltl. Next base: position 619,662 of record NW_027150394.1, read on the forward strand.
GTATGTCATCAATCGTAGGGGTCAGATGCCTTTCTCTCTTGATGGCAGCATTCGGGAGGCGCATGTCCACACATATTCGTACCTCACCAGGCTGTTTGGGTTTCCTGGCCACCACAATCGGGGATACCCAGGGAGTAGGCCCTGAGACTTTCTCAATAATTCTCGCTTTCTCCAAACTGTCCAACTCTCTTTCCACTTGGGGTCGAAGGTGAAATGCCACTCGCCGATGGCGTAATGCTACCGGTTGCACAGTTTGGTCAATGTGTAATTTGATCTCTTGGCCTTTTAGACACCCTATTCCTTTGAATACCCCATCATATTGGGCGATCAACTCAGACACCGATTCCTTGTGGATACTCAACGCAAATGTCACAATCTCTCTCTTCCGCAGCCTAACAGCATACCAGTTCCTCCCTCCGTCACATAGACTTTCGCAGGCGTGGACTGTGACCCATGGGTGATGACGGTCTCAAACACGCCTCTCAGAGCTAAAGGTGTGCTTTGCCCATCCATACACCTTGACATTCGCTTTGGTCAGTGCGGGTGTTGGGGACATTCGGCAGTGTTCGTCAGCCGCCAGTAGATTTATGGATGCTCCCGTGTCCACCACTGCGACAATCTCATGCTGACCCATGAGGATCTGGCATTTTGCAAGCTGTGTCTGACGATGGCTGGTAGGCTTGACCGCAAAGAGAGAGTGTACAACATGAATTACTGCTTCGTCATCATCCATATCACTTCCCCGCTCCGACTTCTCTGGAGGGGCTTCTTCTCGGGCCACGTTGATGGATGCACTTCTCATGTTTCTTGACCGACAAACCTTTGCGAAGTGGTTCATCTTTCCGCAGTTAGAACATACTTTTCCTCTCGCTGGGCACTCGGATGCTCTATGTGGTATCCCACCACAGTATCCACATTGCTTTGTTCTTGTCTTCTTACCCATTTGTCGGGGTCAACTAGTAGGTGCTGCGACCGTATTGGCCACCTCTTCCTTGATGGGACGCTGTAGGGCGGCTTCCATGTGTGAGGCTCTAGCTCTCGACAGCTCTTTGGTACGGCCCAACTGTAAAATATCCGGTAAGGACTTTCCAGATTCCTCGAGGATACGTTCCCTAAGCCTAAGGGACGTACACCCTTGGATTATCTGTCCTCGAACCTCTTCAGTCTCATCCGTGAATCTGCATGTACTTGCTAATTCTCTTAGTCTTATGTGAAAAGCATATAGCGATTCTTCAATTTGTTGCCTCGCTTGTCTAAATATGAACCTTTCATAGTCCGTGTTGACCATGGGTTCGAAGTGTCTGCTGAGCGCTGCTATCAGCGTAGCATGTGTTTTGGGTTCATTCTCCACTAGGTTTTTGGATATTTTGCATATGTCTTTGCCTCCTATGTGGATCAGTAATGCACGCTTCTGGTCATCTTCTACTTTGGTAGCCTCAAAAAACAGGAGTACTCTTTCTACCCACTCTTTCCACTTTGGAGCCTGGGCAGACGGTGCCCCTTCTACCACAAACGGTTCAACTGGAGGTATAGCGGACATTGTGACTTGTTGGGCTCAAACCTGCCAGGTAATTACCAGCTGTAAGTGTGCTATGTCTGTGGTGAGCACAATTGTGTCCTTCTGTGGTTCTTATTTTTTGTTTTGAACACAAACAAAAAAAAAATGTCTCTTTTTTTTTTTTTTTTTTTTTTTTTAGAGGAGAGCCCTCCGGTTCTTAGTTATTGTGCCTGTTGACGTAGAGATCCACATCAAATGCTTGGATCTCACCAGTAATCCAAATTAGAGCCGGCACGAGCACCGTGTCATGCACGGCCGCCGCTCTGTATTCTGTTTTTTCTTTAGAACAAATAGAGCAGGCACAGCACCGCGTGTTCAGCGGCCGCCGCTCTATTTGTTTTTTTTTTTTTTTTTAAAGAGAAAGAGCCGCGCCTCCGTCGCACGCGCACCGCGTGTTAGGCGGCCGCAACGGAGCACTGCCCGGGGCGAGGGTTCGCTCACCCTCGTCGCCAATTTGTTGTGTTGTAGCTCTTATAAGAGCTACAACACGACAGGGAGTTAAATGCGCCTGGAGCGGATCAATGAACTCACGCGACTCCGTTTGACTCTTTGGGTCGGCGTGGTCTGGGGAGGCCGCAGTCTGTGGTGCCGCCGGCAACACGTTGTTCGTGCTGATCTCCGTGCCGCGACTGCCCCCGACCACGCCTCTTTTTATTTTTATAACTCCGGGCCGGAGGCCACGGAGCAAACCACACAACACTAACTCAGAGGGGAAATCCCTCGGAACATCCGGGGACTCCAACACTAACCGTTATGTAACCGTAACACACCCCTCAGGCATTATCGAGTGTCGACTGGCCGGTTACGTCACCGGCCACAGACACTACACCCCCCATGCAGGCGACAGAGCTGCGACTTACCCTCAAGCAGAGCTCTTCCTCTGTCTCTGGATGGTTCCTTCAGCACCAGCGCGTCTCCAGCAATGATGCTCCCCCAGATTCTGCGTCCAGCCCGCCAGCAGTTGCCCCAGCAACTGCATCCGAGAAGACATGTTGTCGATACCAGATCGTTCAAAGCAAGAGCTTGGAGCGACACAACTACAAGTCCCACAATGCTTCACTACCCTGCGTTCTCTAATTGGTGCTGCTCTTTCTCGCTTTTTGTTCCCCTGGGATCACAAAACGAGTCTGGAGTGGTCCAAACACCCCCACTTTCTTCGCTCAGGGTCGGATGGATAACTTCACTGCTCGGTCCCTCCTCTTCATGCCATCACCACCCCAGCTGCATCTTTGGCTGACCGAGCCCCCTTGTCCCGCCACCCAGTCCTATGCCTGGGTTACAAGCTTCGTCCTGTCGAGCCTTTCACCAAATAACAGAGCGAGGTTTGAAACGCATGGATGTGTGGGTGCGTGCACCGCCTTTTAGTGATAAAATGCTCTAGTGTCGCGCGAGTGTCATTTATAGAAGGGGCGGGCGCCGGTAAACTCCGCCACGCGGCGGTTGGCAGAGTTTTTGCTGAACTTGAATCGCAAAACTCCGCGAACACCACCTGCGGAGCAGTTTACAGCCCATCCATAATTTAGAATACCTGTATTTTTAGTTTTAATAAAGTCGTTCTTGTCTTTAATATTGGTGATTAGAAATGTGTCGCTTTCTGAGACTGGACCCTTAGATGACCCCGTTTATTGTGATCGTACTTCAAGGGTTTCAGCCTATCCAGGAGCTTGGAATTGTTGGTGTGTCTGTGTTGTGCTTCCAGTGTTTTGGTTTCAGTGCTTAAGGTTGCCTGGGATAGTTTAATGTCTCCATTTCTCTTGGTCATTCTGCTGATAGCTAGGGCTCGAGAGTAGCATTTTAGGGGAGCCCATAGTGTGATTGGGGAAGAGACCAGGGTGTTCTCCACAATAAATAATGTAAACTCTTTGGATAAGAATGCAATCTCTTCAGCATCTTCAAGCACTGTTTAAACACTAAAAAATTTATTTGATCGGGCCTTGAGAATACATGAGTCATTATCACTGCAGCGCGGTCAGAGACGCGTATAGGTGCAGTCGAGGCCTCAGGTACAGACTGTAAGAGAGTAGAGCCTACAAGTAAATAATATATATGCGCAAATAGCTTGAGTGTGGCAGGGACAAGAAAAAGAAATCTACTCTCGGGTTAAGTAATCTCCATATATCATTAAGCTTATGGACATTGCAAAAGCTCTGCGAGGCTTCATGGGCTTTGGGTGGTTTAAATTTAGCCGAAGCGTGTCGGCCATGTATCTGCCCCATAGGGAAGTTAAAATCACCCCACAAATAATGGATGCATTTTGAGGAGTAAGCTCTAGTTTTGAGTTAGAGATGCTCAGAATGTGTGGGGTGTCTTCATTGGGAGCATAGATATTTAAAACAGAGATCTTTTTTGCCATGCTCTTGTCTAGTTAAGAACCTTTGTTGCTTGTTCAAATGAGATGATTGATAAAGCAGGCTTTTTAGAACTGAGATTGACCCTGTTTTTCTTACCCACGGTGCCTTAAGAGGCAATGTCTCCTGCCCAGCCATACCTCACAGAGAGTACATTTTTATTAGCAATTTTAATTTTCTGCAACATAATTATATCACCTTTAAGCTTGTTACAATATTCACAACTTTTCCACCACTTGACCGGTGAATCAGGCCTCTTGCGTTAAATGATATAAACTTAATGGTCATCGTACCTCTTCATTGGTGGATGGTGAATACAATGTCATTTTTAACGGTGTAATGTGAAGAAACGAGCATCCCTTATCAGACTTTGGACTGTTTGCAAGTCAATCAATCAATCATTCAATTAATCAGGATTCTTATAGAGCGCGGGTAATCACCCGTTTGGGTCTCATGGGGGAGGTGGGCTTTCTGCAGCTCAATCAAAGTGCTGAACGGCCGGTACAGTCGAAGAGTCCGGTCTTGAGGTCCTTCCTAAATTGAGCCAGTGAGGGAGGTTGCCTGAGATGAGGGGGAAGAGAGTTCCAGGTCTTAGCTGCGAGGTACGAGAAGGATCTTCCTCCGGCTGTGGTCTTGTGGATCCGTGGGATCATGGCCAGGTGAGTGGAATGGAGTTGGCTGGTGGGCGTGTGGAAATCGGGGCGGTGGTTGAGGTATGCAGGTCTGATGTTGTGGAGGACCTTGTAGTCATTCGTGAGGAGCTTGAAGGTGATTGGTTTGTTCATTGGAGCCAGTGGAGGTCTCTAAGGTGCCCGGACATTAGGCTGCGGTGAGGGATGTCCAGGATAAGTCTAGCCGCGGCGTTCTGGATTCTTTTCCATTTCTTTTGGTGAGGGGCTCCATACAAAGTCCACCCAGTAAAAAACTGAGCAGAATAGAGACAGAGAATAGAAAACCACAGAGGAGAGAGGAAAATAGCAGCCCCAAGACACAACCCACGAAATCCACCGCACCACCAATCCACAGCAGGCCATCTCAAGGAGATGAGGTACTACGAATGGGATAGTGCAGGAGACCCAAACAATGATAAGATAAGGATGCAAGAGGTGTCTAGCTAGTGCATGTGCTAATGAAGACCAGCCGTATGAGGAGACCCAGAAAGTGGATGCAGAAGACGATATGACCTGAGGGTTTGCGAAAGAGAAGGGTCCCTTATGTGAATAAGTGGACTTGTAAATGGGAGCCAAAACACATGTAGTAGTTATTTAAGTGACCATGCCTGATTACGGTGTATGGTTTAGAAATGTTTCCAGATCTGATGGTTAAAAAAAGACCAGAATCTGAAATTTGAAAATAATTCTGAATTTTGAGGGGCCCACAAATGAGTGTGAGATGGACTTTTCAGATAGTCTTTTGCAGAGACCCAGGAAATCCTTTCTTTTAGCTATGGTGTCCCCAACGAAGTCCTGGGAAATGGTGATTCTGGTGTGGTTCCTTATGTGTGTGCAAATGGGTTCTGCACGCTGTTGTGTTAGGAGTTTGAAAATCATAAGTCTGGGAGATGAGGGATTTCTGGGTTTGAAATTTAAGACGCGATGGGCAGGATCAATCTCAAAGTCCCTGGAAAAAGTTATGTTTACTGTTGTGGGTATCCATGATTTGAGGAAGGCAATTGCAGAGAGCGCCTTATCCTCATCACCCTCCGGGAGGCCAAAGGTGCAAAGGTTGCTTAACCTGTTGCAATCTTCCGGTCCGTTATTTCATGCTTAAAAGTATATTTGCTTTGTCCGAACTTTGGCTTGCCTTGGCATGGAGGTTACTCTTGTCTTCCAAGGTGATGATTCTGGATTTTGTGTTAGGAATTATGAAATGTAGGTCTTTTTCAAGTCTTTCCGAATACCGGCAACCTCCACTTGGAGTTGGTCGAAATTTGTTTTGGTCATTTGTTCGATGTCATCCAGTGTATTAGAGTTATCAGGTTTGTGACTCTGCAGATGATCATGCACCTCTGTACCACCCAAATGCCAGTAGCCTTTTGATCACTGTTTATAGAGCCAGGCTGATGAGGCTGTAGGAGAGACCTGAGAGAGAGCGTGCTGAGGGTGTGAGACACCTGCGAAGATAAATGTGGCAGAGTGAACTCATGGCATTCACGGACAGCCGCAGCCAATTTGAGATTAATGAAGATTCCAGGAGTTTGAAGGGGTAGAGCTAAAGATGTCCCAAAATGGCATCCAGTTGGATAAACTTGTCGTGGTCTGTAGATTGCACGTCCTGGCACTGGTGATTAGGGAGCATCATTGCTGCGATTAATAATAAGGAATAGAGCGGAGGGCTCAGCGGGGCTGACACAGAGGCCGCCATCTTGTTCGGGTCCATACCAAGCGCACCCGGTGAACATGGATTCTAAACACCTTTTTAACCCAGTGACAGCCACTCTGAGAAATCACACCTACTTTAGCCTCAATTTCAGAACTCTTAATCGTGGCCTGTTATAAACACGATAGCAACTTATTTCCAAGTATTCACCGTGCAAGAGTGATGTGCTTCACAAAAAAATATAGAAACATAACAACCAATAAATAACAAGCAGTCTTAGGAAATGGAAGATAAAGTTTAAAATGTGAAGTGTAAACAGCTGACTTGGATTACCTTAACATGTTTCACATTCATTATTCTGTGATGTTATTCAGGGTTGAAATGCGTGCAGTGTCACTTCCCCTGCCCATGGCATTTTGAGGCATTGAGGCAGGTGCCGGCCTGGCGGGCAGACGTCCGCACTACAGGAATACACAGGTCTCAGACACAGCCATGCACACGTTTTACAGGCAGACACAGGTCTCACAGCCACAGATTTAGGCAGGCAGACCGAGGCATACATAGGGCCGACATGCACAAAGGTATATTTAGGTCTCACAGGCAAACAGGCATACACTGGTCGCACAGGTGCACACAGGTTTCCCAGACATAGGTATATTTAGGCCTCACAGGAATAGACAGGCAGACACAGGCATTCACGATTCTCCCAGGCACAGGTATATTTAAGTCTCAAAGGCGCAGGATAGACAGGCAGATACAGCCATGCGCAGGTTTCTCAGACACAGGTATATTTAGGTCTCACAGGCATACACAGGTCTCACAGGTATACACAAGCAGTCACAGGCATACACAAGTCTCACAGGATCATGCAGATCTCCCAGACACAGGTGTATATATAGGTCTCACAGGCATACACAGGTCTCACAGGTATACACAAGTAGTCACAGGCATACACAAGTCTCACAGGATCATGCAGATCTCCCAGACACAGGTATATATAGGTCTCACAGGCAGACACAGGCGCACACACTTACACCTCACGGATAGGCACAGGCCTCGCAGATAGACATAGCTGACAAGTGCCCAGGTTTATGTGTGACACTTTGAGCCATCCCAGGTTTTTAGTCAACAGCACCTGCTTTCAATGGATTGTAGCTTCCCTTAACACACTGGATGTTCAGCGTGAGAGCAATTTGATTTGAAGCTGCCCTATATGTAAAGCTCGCAGGAATGAAATAGACTAGGACTGTAGTCATCAATTCTTGGTGACATAATAATAAACCAGTCTCCCTATATTGAGTACTTGCTCTGTGGGACCCGTGGCACAGGGTGCAGGCATACCGTACCTGAGAATCTGGAGCTCCACTGGAACACTGCCTATCGATGGTGTGGGAGCTGAGATGAGCGGTGGGTACATTGTGTTACTACTTGAGCCCAAGAACGGATTTGATTGGGTACATTTGGATCATCTGAAAGAGTTCATGATGTTTACAATGAGTTTCCATCGTTACTTGTCAGGTGTTAGTTAATGCACTTTATTATCCATATTTTCTTTCAGAATTAAATTTATATTTGTCCTTAGTCCGTCTGTTATTCCTTTTGAGTTTCTAACTCTGAGTCCTGATAAACCACATGATTGAGTATTTTGTGCATTTTCCTGCACCGAGAAGTCTATCCGCTGCTTGAAGGTGGTTGATGTGGATGGGGTCCTGGTCTCTGATACTGTGATAAATAATTTTGTTGGATTTTGACTTATGTTTTCTGATTGAGATCACAAAATGTGAGCATTTCTCGGTGAATAACTGGGTAGTAGCCACACAACACTTTACCCTACCATTGCACATTGTACACTGCAGAAAGTGAATGACTCATTGGCTCATCGTGGTCGCCTACCCTAAGCCTGTTATGAAACTTATACTGGAACCTTAAACCAGATTCAATGCTCAGAGCAGCCGGTGCGAGAATCCAGTTATCTAGTTAGCAATGCTGCCAGTTTTAGGTTGAGCCTACACAGTGCTTTCACTGTTTCTTCGAGACATGCTTTATATATTTTGTGGGCTTACATCCCGTCCATTGCCATTTTATTTGTCCTTTCCATTATTTCTTTAAAATGCTTACTTGTTACTGGTGAGTTCTCCTCCTTCTTTGTCCTCCTTTTTGTGTTTTGTTTCTTCCCATAGAACACTGCTGAACTACTAGTATCCTTAGACGTTGGGGTTTAAGTGTTCATTTTTTGGGGACTACTTTTTTCTTTATTTCCTGCTCATGTTTGTGCAAGCTTCGCTTTGATGCTTGCTCCATCCACTAAACACTCCCTCCCCCGTCACTGTTTTAAACCTCTATTGGCCTTTGATGTTCCACAAATCGTTGTGTTTTAAACTGTCCAGCCCACAGGATCCGTTCCAAGTCTCTATGCTGACACGTTCACATAGTCGGAGCAGTTTGATGTTTTTTGCCCTAAAAGACATCATGCTTCTCCCATCTTTAGCTTGCTGTTTGCATTTTATTGCAGCATTCGTCCCTTCCACCTCCTCCATTGTCTCTGCGGTAACCCTTTGAGAGACTTGTGGCGCTTTCACAACAGGATTGTCTCTTATGATATTGAGAACTAAATGTAGCCATGCCTTTCTCGGACCTGAGTGCAGCACTTAGGAAGGACTTTTTAAGCATTCAGTCATGCTTGACTCACCCACTGATAATTAAAACAGGCGCTGGCCATAATTTTGTTTCAACTTGCTGCACATTCGGAGTTTAAAAGAGATTAAAATGAAAAAATACTATGACTTAACATAGCTCTTATGTAAGTTAGTTTCTCTCGATCTATTCCAAAGACCTTATCATAATCTAGGTTTCAAGTGTAGCCAGATCTTCAAAAATGTAACTGTAAACAATTTCAACTTTTAATTATAATAATAGACTACAGTGTTTTGGGCAAGAGACATTTAAAATAGTAGTCACTTGGACAGTAATTTGGGAAGGAGACAGTCACATTTCTATTGAATGTTGCACACAGAGAGATACAACTGTTTGTTGAAAATCACACAGTGCATCATTGGGTGCGCAGTGGCCTGAATCACCAGTGTCTCCATACCCACTCTCCTTTGCTCTCACACGGAGACACGGCCTGCTTCCTAAAAGAGGAAGTAACGCCTGCCTTGAGCGGCCACGCTAAATTTAAACAGCCAGAGCGGCCAACTTTGGAGCTCTGGAACCAGTTTTGAGTCTTGGCGTCTGCTCAACATCCTGTGATTCTGGGCAAATCACTAAATGTCACAGTCCCTACCATACACAAATGTGCCCTTGTGTCATGTAACTAGTACTCATGTAAAGCGCTCTAATACATTTGAGTTGAGTTGGCGCTATATTAAACTGCAAAAACGAAACTGCTTTTCAGTCTCGTCTGCTTCACAAATATGAAAGTAATTAATCCCTCTTTTTCGTTTGTCTGTATCCCTCCCTGCTGAATATTTACTTGTTACAATTACAGCCTAACGATATTTTCCCGAAAAATCCCTGGTTTGTAATTTCTCGACCACACAGTATATTTATACAAAGATATTTGTTTGGAGTAGGTGTACTGGTTTTCAATGGTCTCACCATTTTTCCAACTTAATCCTACATGTTTCTGTTGTTTCTTGAAAAACAAGGTTGATCTGTGCATGTAAATGTTGTTTGTGCAGTTGTGAGTTTGCGGATTGTAGTCGCACAGTGTTGTGTTAACACAATTCATTGAATCAGACTGCATGACCAGTTGTGTAGTAATTGTATAACTATTCAATCCCTGGTGGCACAGCACCCAGGATAATGTGCTGCATATAATGGGCCTGATTCTAACCGCGGCGGGCGGCGGTCGCCGCCCGCCATGCGGTTCCCGCAAAATGACCGCACCGCGGTCACAAGACCGCAGCGGCCATTCTGGCTTTCCCGCTGTGCTGGCGGGCGACCGCCAAAAGGCCGCCCGCCAGCACAGCGGGAAAGACCCAGCAACGATGAAGCCGGCTCCGAATGGAGCCGGCGGAGTTGCTGGAGTGCGACGGGTGCAGTAGCACCCGTCGCGAATTTCAGTGTCTGCTAGGCAGACACTGAAATTCTTTTTGGGGCCCTCTTATGGGGGCCCCTGCAGTGCCCATGCCATTGGCATGGGCACTGCAGGGGCCCCGTGGCACCCCCTACCGCCATCCTGTTCCTGGCGGGAGACCCGCCAGGAACAGGATGGCGGTAGGGGGTGTCAGAATCCCCATGGCGGCGGAGCGTGCTCCGCCGCCATGGAGGATTCTGCAGGGCAGCGGAAAGTCGGCGGTACACCGCCGACTTTCCGTTTCTGGCCGCGGCTGAACCGCCGCGGTCAGAATGCCCAGCGGTGCACCGCCAGCCTGTTAAACGGTGCTACCGCGGTCATTCGCCCTGGCGGTTTTTACCGCCAGGGTTAGAATGACCCCCAATGTCCCCAACATGTGACCTATTGGCTGTGCCAATGCTTGTTTACTTCTGAATCTCTGTTTAAGGCAGGGTCTTTTTCTAAGTCTAAGCTACAATCAGCAAGGATACGCCATATCTCAAAGTATATCCAGCCATGGATGACAGTGGCCATGGCCTACAGTGAAAACGTATGATATAAACTTTTGTGGAGTCTTAACAGCTAAATGTAGTTTTAACTCCTTTTACCCTTTAGATGTTTCCTCAGAAGTATGAATGTGTTGGTGTTGGACAGTATTTGTGATAAGTGGAATTCAGAACTGATTTCTGCTTAAACACAAGAGTACATCCTCCTAAATTGGGAGAAATAAACAATAAGTTATCTAAATAATAATAGGGTAAGGAAGTGGGAAATCAGGGATTTTGTTAACCGCGATGCTGCTCTGTGTTTACATGCTCCTGTGTGAGTGTGGAGTGAATGTAGCTTTAGCCAGCCACAAATTCAAAGAGCAACTTCTGGAACTTATATAAAGGCAAACAATGGCCCCCGATTGTGGGAAACTTCTTCTCCTTGCAGGATAACAATGGTAGTGTCTGACATTCCTGATTTTAGAGACTGAAGAAGGACAAAGTAGGAGGCGTTAATGAAAAACTCTGGGCCAATGAAGAACAGAAAGATGTTTTATAACCATGAAGTCCCTCTTGTAAAGATCGTGTTAGTGTCGAAAACCGCACGTCTTGATTTTAAATAAAGGATTGATAATATTTTAGCACTGTTCTGTAATTTGTCTGCTGGTGGACTGTAATATTGAAGAACATTTAAAAATAGTTGGTGGTCACCGTCCCCACAAGCCTGAGATGTTAAATAAATAGTTGGTATTCACCGTGTCCATAAGACTGAGGTATTAAATAGTTGGTGGTCACTGTGCCCAAAAGCCTGAGATATTAAATAAATAAATAGTTGGTAGTCCCCATGCCCAGAAGACTGAGGAGGTAATTCCAACCCTGGCGGAGCCTGTCAGTCACACCTCTTCCTAGGCGTGCGCTGAACTCAAAATATCGTTTTATACAAGATACCTCAATATTTGGATAGATTTGAAAAGCTTCAAGAATACGGTTTATCTTTGAGAATACTGCCGTCCTTTCACTGGTACCCATAGTATCTCTAACATACTCCCAACAATTGTTCTTTTGAATACCCCTCACCGTGCACAACCACCTAGACCATATTGTATGGTAGTGGACACTGCAGGAGATTTCCAGTAATCTCATTCCCCCGTCCCGTTACCCCGGATCTCAGTCACTCGCACCACGAGCCCACAAACAGTGGAAGTGTGCTTCATTAATCATAAGAGAAGCACGGATTACTCGCTCAGACGTTTCTGGAAGCGTTCAGTTACTTTCTGCAGTAACTATTTCATTGAAAGTGAGAGTGACTCAGGGAACATGTTAACCACCCGTGTGTCATGTTTGTTTGGGGAAACTCGTGACAAAGACCGTGTGGTGTTAACTTTACACCTGCAGCGTATTTTCTCATGTTCTTTCTTTCCAAAACATGTAAGTTCTCGATCACCCGTTGTAAGAAGTTGTCCATCAAACAACACCTTTAAATCTAAAACAGTGACGAGGTTTAGTTTAAAAGGATGAGTGATTGATATGAAATGTCAGTGGAGTGAGATACAGTGATCGGACATGGAGTTTATATCCAATCACCGGGTATCTCTGGTGTGCACAGGCTTTGTACAGAGAAGCAGAAAGCGGCGAGAAGAGGGAGTTTGATATGCCCGGTGCATGTAGCGCCGAGAAACCTTTGAGCGCTTGACAGCCATTGTGCGGGATGGTACCGAAGGAGACTTACACCTCTGGGAGGGGGCGTGAAACAGCGCAGAGAAGCATGTCTGCAGATCACTGAACATGGTTCTCAGGACACCCCGAGAGAAGCCAGCCGCAGAGACTACTGACACTCATGGACCTTCACTAAGGTCTTGGATGCGAGATGTGAGTTTGAGAACTTTACCGAACCCCTTGGTCATCTAGGCCTTCGGGAGCCATCAAGGCGTAATCCATATGGTCCAGACAGGAAGTTCCAACCGCGATTAAAGGACTATGAGATCATCTAATAAACTTCTGACTTCTGTGGACCCCACTCTTAATCATTACTGGGCCCCAGACACCCCCACTGAATGATTATTGGAATCTGGGGGCTCCCAAGGTATTGGTACTGGAAGCCGGGGGGCCCTGGCTAAGCAATTTCGTTGATTTGGCCTGCAAAACAATACATAAAAAAATAGAAAAAAGTATCATTCATCAAACAAACGCACAATTAATAAAACATTTTATTTAATTCACAAACAAATTGAACAAGCATTTGCAATGCATCGGGTCTCGCGTTTGCTCGTGTTAGAGCTGATAGCGTTGTAAACTCATCACCCGACTTTTCACCTATCAGCAAAAGTGCATTTATGCACGTAACCCGAAAAAGTGCAATTAACTATGTAAAGCGCTCGACTTGTGCCAAGCGAGATCGCGCTAGTAAATTAGAGAAAAAGTAGTCCACGATCCGACAGAAAACAGCGGGCCTCGCATGTTTACAGTACTTGGTCCCTGCGCTGGAGGAGGGCTAGCCACCGGTAAAGGCATGACGTGTGCATTCCTTCGACTAATGAAAGCAAGCAGATTTTAATAGGCAAGCCCACGAACCAATGAAAAACACGGACGTGACGTCGACAGGGCTCGAGCCCTTTTCTAAACACTAAAGCGTCTCGCTACAATACGCATGCGCGAACGCATGCAGCGCAGGCTCGACCCTAAAAAGGATTACAATTTTACCTTTAATACGAAGGTTGGAAGTTTTCTCAATTCAATTGAAGCCACATATCTCCCGGAGTTTATCCTGTTTAATGCACATCATTGCTCTGCCTCCCAGTCTCAGGGTACTAGCTTCATTTGTAGCCTCCAAATTTCAAATTCCTTCACATTTAGGGAACGTTTTAAAGTTTCAATTTTACATTTTTCTTCTTTGTTTATGTACACTTTATTAATTAGCTAATATTATTTAATTTTCTAAGCAGTCGCGGCCCTCCTGAGAAGGCTCCAGGGACCCCAGGTTTAGAACCACTGGTGGTGTATTCAGCTCTTAGGCGCCTGCTATGGGATGTTTGTAGTTTATTGTATAAGGTCCTGTGTTTTATGTTAAAGGGAGGTGTGTGATGCCCTCTTGCAGATGCCCTCCTGCTGTTGCTGCCAGTGGATTCTGGGATCGGGGGGGGGGGAACCCGTGAGGTCCCCCGGGGGGTGGGGGGGGGGACAGAAGGCCTCAGTGGTTGGCAGGTGGCTAAGGTGGAGGTGTCATTGTAACTATAGTTATTTCCAATAAACTCCAATTATCCTTCCATTGCCAGAGCGGCTCCTTGTGAAGGGAGTTTCCAGCAGACCCAGTGTTGCAATCTCAGTCACAAAACCGGGCAGGCTGCGCGTCTCATGAACATGACTGCCAAAGAACACGTTATGTGTTTCAAACGGAAACCCCAGGATGCTACGCCCACCGTGCACCAGAGTACACATGGAACCACAGGCCTCAGAGAATGCAAAGGGCTGTTCTATTAAAAGCTGGGACTGGCTGAAACTGTCATGGGTGACATTAATAATACTCCATCAGGATAAGGTACCCACATGCAAAGGGAATGTTAGGACGTATTGTAGGAGGCTGGACTGGCTTGTAGTGAGTACCAAGGGGTACTTGCACCTTGCACCAGGCCCAGTTATCCCTTATTAGTGTATAGGGTGTCTAGCAGCTTAGGCTGATAGATAATGGTAGCTTAGCAGAGCAGCTTAGGCTGAACTAGGAGACGTGTGAAGCTACTACAGTACCACTTAGTGTCATATGCACAATATCATAAGAAAACACAATACACAGTTATACTAAAAATAAAGGTACTTTATTTTTATGACAATATGCCAAAGTATCTTAGAGTGTACCCTCAGTGAGAGGATAGGAAATATACACAAGATATATATACACAATAGCAAAAATATGCAGTATAGTCTTAGAAAACAGTGCAAACAATGTATAGTTACAATAGGATGCAATGGGGAAACATAGGGATAGGGGCAACACAAACCATATACTCCAGAAGTGGAATGCGAACCACGAATGGACCCCAAACCTATGTGACCTTGTAGAGGGTCGCTGGGACTATTAGAAAATAGTGAGAGTTAGAAAAATAACCCTCCCCAAGACCCTGAAAAGTGAGTGCAAAGTGCACTAAAGTTCCCCTAAGGACAAAGAAGTCGTGTTAGAGGAATAATGCAGGAAAGACACAAACCAACAATGCAACAACTGTGGATTTCCAATATAGGGTACCTGTGGAACAAGGGGACCAAGTCCAAAAGTCACAAGCAAGTCGGAGATGGGCAGATGCCCAGGAAATGCCAGCTGCGGGTGCAAAGAAGCTTCTACTGGACAGAAGAAGCTGAGGTTTCTGCAGGAACGAAAAGGGCTAGAGACTTCCCCTTTGGTGGACGGATCCCTCTCGCCGTGGAGAGTCGTGCAGAAGTGTTTTCCCGCCGAAAGAACGCCAACAAGCCTTGCTAGCTGCAAATCGTGCGGTTAGCGTGTTTGGACGCTGCTGAGGCCCAGGAGGGACCAGGAGGTCGCAAATTGGACCAGCAGAGAGAGGGGACGTCGAGCAAGACAAGGAGCCCTCTCTGAAGCCGGTAGCACCCAGAGAAGTGCCAGAAACAGGCACTACGAGGATGCGTGAAACGGTGCTCGCCGAAGTTGCACAAAGGAGTCCCACGTCGCCGGAGACCAACTTAGAAAGTCGTGCAATGCAGGTTAGAGTGCCGTGGACCCAGGCTTGGCTGTGCACAAAGGATTTCCGCCGGAAGTGCACAGGGGCCGGAGTAGCTGCAAAAGTCGCGGTTCCCAGCAATGCAGCCCAGCGAGGTGAGGCAAGAACTTACCTCCACCAAACTTGGACTGAAGAGTCACTGGACTGTGGGGGTCACTTTGACAGAGTCGCTGGATTCGAGGGACCTCGCTCGTTGTGCTGAGAGGAGACCCAAGGGACCGGTAATGCAGCTTTTTGGTGCCTGCGGTTGCAGGGGGAAGATTCAGTCGACCCACGGGAGATTTCTTCGGAGCTTCTGGTGCAGAGAGGAGGCAGACTACCCCCACAGCATGCACAAGCTGGAAAACAGTCGAGAAGGCGGCAGGATCAGCGTTACAGAGTTGCAGTAGTCATCTTTGCTACTATGTTGCAGGTTTGCAGGCTTCCAGCGCGGTCAGCAGTCGATTCCTTATCAGAAGGTGAAGAGAGAGATGCAGAGGAACTCGGCTGAGCTCATGCATTCGTTATCTAAAGTTTCCCCAGAGACAGAGACCCTAAATAGCCAGAAAAGAGGGTTTGGCTACCTAGGAGAGAGGATAGGCTAGCAACACCTGAAGGAGCCTATCACAAGGAGTCTCTGACGTCACCTGGTGGCACTGGCCACTCAGAGCAGTCCAGTGTGCCAGCAGCACCTCTGTTTCCAAGATGGCAGAGGTCTGGAGCACACTGGAGGAGCTCTGGACACCTCCCAGGGGAGGTGCAGGTCAGGGGAGTGGTCACTCCCCTTTCCTTTGTCCAGTTTCGCGCCAGAGCAGGGGCTAAGGGGTCCCTGAACCGGTGTAGACTGGCTTATGCAGAATTGGGCACATCTGTGCCCAACAAAGCATTTCCAGAGGCTGGGGGAGGCTACTCCTCCCCTGCCTTCACACCATTTTCCAAAGGGAGAGGGTGTCACACCCTCTCTCAGAGGAAGTTCTTTGTTCTGCCATCCTGGGCCAGGCCTGGCTGGACCCCAGGAGGGCAGATGCCTGTCTGAGGGGTTGGCAGCAGCAGCAGCAGCTGGAGTGAAACCCCAGGAAGGGCAGTTTGGCAGTACCAGGGTCTGTGCTACAGACCACTGGGATCATGGGATTGTGCCAACCATGCCAGGATGGCATAGAGGGGGCAATTCCATGATCATAGACATGTTACATGGCCATATTCGGAGTTACCATTGTGAAGCTACATATAGGTAGTGACCTATATGTAGTGCACGCGTGTAATGGTGTCCCCGCACTCACAAAGTTCAGGGAATTGGCTCTGAACAATGTGGGGGCACCTTGGCTAGTGCCAGGGTGCCCTCACACTAAGTAACTTTGCACCTAACCTTTACCAGGTAAAGGTTAGACATATAGGTGACTTATAAGTTACTTAAGTGCAGTGTAACGTGGACGTTATTTCACTCAGGCTGCAGTGGCAGGCCTGTGTAAGAATTGTCAGAGCTCCCTATGGGTGGCAAAAGAAATGCTGCAGCCCATAGGGATCTCCTGGAACCCCAATACCCTGGGTACCTCAGTACCATATACTAGGGAATTATAAGGGTGTTCCAGTAAGCCAATGTAAATTGGTAAAATTGGTCACTAGCCTGTTAGTGACAATTTAGAAAGAAATGAGAGAGCATAACCACTGAGGTTCTGGTTAGCAGATCCTCAGTGAGACAGTTAGGCACTACACAGGGAACACACACATATAGGCCACAAACTTATGAGCACTGGGGTCCTGACTAGCAGGGTCCCAGTGACACATAACAAACATACTGAAGACATAGGGTTTTCACTATGAGCACTGGGCCCTGGCTGGCAGGATCCCAGTGAGACAGTGAAAACACCCTGACATACACTCACAAACAGGCCAAAAGTGGGGGTAACAAGGCTAGAAAGAGGCTACTTTCTCACACGTATCCCATACAGTTCCATCACCCTGCAAAAATGGGAAGCTTGAAAGGTTCAATGAGGGACCTTCACCCATGACTTCTTCGTGGCATGCTTCATCATTGCGGCCCTCACTCAGAATGATGGTATATCTGAGTGGGCTCAGTCCGGGTTAGGGAGCCCTTGACATTGCAGGGATCGGACTGTCGAAAAATTATCTAGGCATAACCCAAAGTTAGAATTTATTGTAGGTTAACGATACGATCAAAAGCAGTGGTACGGGTGTAGAACCTGGGTTGACGCTTGGAGTGGATTATAGCCCTTGTGTCATTGGTCTACACATTTCAGCCAGCCACTGTAGGTCTGTGGGCCTTCGTCAGGACCGGAGTATATCCCTAAACAATATTTTCTGGAAGCCTATATTGATTCCTGGTTTGTGCACCATTTAGAAGACCACGCAACATGCCACACTCGTGCACACTTACATGCGTTTACATGGAGACACCTTGGTCATCTGGAAAACAGGGTTAAAAAAGAGATTATTGTAACGTGACATTAAGACATTGCATCTGAGTGAGGCACACTCGTGTGAGGCAGACATTGTGAACACTCTGCACTCTTACACACGTGATTGTGTTGAATGTGACACACTGCACACAGGGCAAGACTTGCTTCTGGTGACATTCTTATTTATTTGGTTACTACACGCTTTAGCACTCACCACAGCAGAGGGCATATAGTCCCCCAAAGGCTGTGCTGTGGCACTGGCATCTGTGGTCCCTGCAGGGCACAAGTCGGGGGTACACGTGGGTGGACGCCTTCCACCCACTACTTTCACAAGGTGGACGCGATCCACCCTGCAAATAAGAAGAAGCAGGGCTCTCTTGTAAAAGGCTGAATGTCCCGCGGTGTAATTTTCAGACACCGTGACACATTCAGCAGCGCCTGCGCCTTGTCTGCTTTCAAACCGAGCAGCAACGTGCAGGCGGGAGGGGGTTGTCCTAATGCAAGCTCCAGCCAATCACAAAGGCCAAATTTAAAGAGCCTTCAGGCCTTTTTTTGTTGGAATATTCTGTCTCGCACTTATCTGGAGCCTAACATCTAGATGTAAATGCAGTGGAGGGGAAACACAGGCTTACAGATTGTTAGCACTTCGCAAGCACTTAAGAGAGGAACACTTTGACTTTCTGCAGTCCCTGTATACGAGTAATATGCATTCACTGCTGAAAGAGGTCAGATGTGTTGGTCTGTCCCAGTATTTACACACAAATCAATTTAAATACCACTTTTTTTTATTTGTTATAGCGCTACTCATCAAACTGCAGGGTGTCAGAGTGCTTTAAATCAAACACACTTATTACATTGACATTTATTCACACTAGTTAGTACATCAATGTTCAGCATATGTTACATGAGACAGTGAGGGTTAGAGGGTGTGGGAGTCACATATCGTCCTTCATAGCTCACTGTGCTATATTAGAAGGAATACCATTTCTGAACTGCCAGTAACAAAGTATCTCTGTGTTAAGGACAGTAACCCACCCACCTATCTACATAATATAAACACCTGTCCTCTGCATCTTACAAGATGCGCTTTGCAAGAGACACATTAACCACCTATGTTACTTTGAGTTGTATAGGGCTCTAGACAAAACACTGAATTTTCCAGCAAATGTGTTAACCACCAAAGTTAGTTTTTCTCTCAGATTTACTAGGAACCCAAAGGTCTCTGCAGCAGGTGCCTTAACCCCAAAAGATATTTTAAAGTTCAGACTTTGCAACAATTAAGCAAAACAGATTTACTCTCCCGTTTTTTTCTTGTTGCCAGTTTCTTTGTGGCAGAGTTTTTAAAAACAAATGTGTAAGTTGAGGCACAGATGTTGCATTAGGGCTGCATCACTTTTCTGGTGCAACTCTGAGGCAAAAACTAGTTTGGGATTTATAGTGCCATACAAATCCTGGTTTAGTTGATTTGTTAAAAATCCCACCACAAACGCAAGGCAGCACATCGCCCTGCATTCTGTTACCATGCATCATGTAGGCATTACATGCGAGGAGTGTTTGTATGTATACTCATAATGCGCTCAAATGTACTCATGATAGACCTACCAAACATACGTGTGAGGTCTTTAGATCTAATGTCACTTATGAGGTCACTTCCTGCAAAATCATGGGTTATGATACCACTTTCTGTGATGTCACTTCCTGTAATGCCACATGCAGTGTCACGCACCGTGATGCCACTTGCATACTACCTAACTTGGTAGTCCCCCACTTATTTTGTTTTAGGACGTGTGCCCTGAGTCCCTGTAAGGAATTACAAGGTAACTCCTGTGATAATTAGCTTCAAAAAGTCCACTCAGCTGAAAAAAACTGGGGTGAATTTCTTTAGGAACTTATGCCTGTCTCCTCACCTGTTCTGTTTCCAGCCGCCACCCCTGTGTCTTGTCTGTATTTGCTCTGTGTGGTGTGTTCCTACCCTATTCCCCATGCTGTGTGGCCGAGGAGCAGTCACATGATCAGTGTAATTGCTTGAGATACATATGATGCGTAAGACGTCACACGCACGTCAGTGTCGTCCTTTCAACCGTCATTGTCATTACCCTCCTGGGAACATTTGGATCACTCTCCTGACTTCGAAAGTGTCTCCTCTATTTGTTTATTTTCTGTTTTATTTAATAACAATGGGAAATATTTACATGGACAAAGTCTAGCATAAATTCAACGAGTGATGAAGGCTGTTAAAGCATTGTAGTAGCGTTGGGACGTGACTGATGGATACAGGGAGGTTCATGGGTGCGCGGATGGAAAAGGCCTACTGCCTTATTTTTTTATTTATTTTTTTACCCTTCTAAGTCTTCGGTCTGACGGTGTCCAGACTGCGGGTGTACTGAGCACCACCGGCGGTGGTCAGCTTGTCTGCAAGACGAGCGTGGGTGCTGGTCATGATGGCTTTGTAAATGATATCATACACATTAAAGTAGCTGAGCCGCCAAACTTATAGTCACAAAAGAGAGAGGATCCAAATCTTTTTATCCATTGTACATCAACAAACTACCATACAATCTGCCCATGGATTCATCCAAGAATTGGAATAGACGCCTCACCCACTGATCGTGGTATGCGTCAATAGAGGCGGTCTGTCCACACCCTGGTAAGATAATACTACCAGTGCGGACTCAACCAAAAGTCTTGGGAGAACTTGTATAAAATATCAGCTGGGTAAATGCAGGGATCCAGATCCTTTATATAAAAATACCTGTTGGTATACTCAAAGGATATCCTTTATGAAAGGGTTCCAAGGGTATGAATAAAAACCAAATACTTTGGGTCAGATATGGGCACAAAGTAACAAAGGGCCCTAATCATAAGCCACAGTGAGACAGAGGACTGGAAAAGCTAATTTGCAGTATACACTATATGATATTATAAATATGGATACACATGGCAGGCAGGAGAAGAAAACAACATCCTTATAACAGTTGCCCACATAAATTGTACAAAATCCATAGGACTAGTAGGTAATTCTGAATACAAACCATAACACATACCAGTTCCTCGTGGCCTACTTGGAATTATGTGGTATTGAACAGAATGGGCTGATGATCCCACAGCCCAGCCAGCCACAAAAGCAGCTAACATCTATTGTCTGTACCAACACGGCGCAGCATAGTGCACGACATACTGGTACTAGGATGACATCCTAGCTTTGGTTAAAAAAATTAAAAAAAGGCTGCAGAGTGAGCATTCCTGTAAAACAGGCCTCTCTACATAGGCCATTTACTACCAGTTTCCTTCAAGACATCAAACTGTTGTACCCCCACCTGCCTCTGCTTGAGGTTCAACCCATATAAATGATGGATGTCTCAAAAGTCATACCCACCTTCAGGAAGTCTTCACTTTGAACAGACATCTACAAATATCCCCCAGAGCTGTTTCCACTCATCACTAGTCCATCAAGGCCTCCCTGTGATTGGTTGTTAAGAATCTTAATAATGTTGTGTCAACACTAAAATCTTGCCTACCTACAAGTAGTGTCATGCCCACATGTGCTCATAAAACCCAGGAAACCATGGTCGCCTCCCAGATCTCCTGAACTTTAAAGAAGGATGGCCTGATAAGTATATATCTCTTAAGCTATATACCACACCTTTGGTCTACAATCCCCCTCTTAAACCTAGAAGGAATCCTGAGCACTTGTGACGAAAGCAGTGCTTGTGCACTCATGCTGTTGGACCTTTTTGCGACCTTCGATACCACGGAGTGCGGTGTACTATTAGACATACTGTCAGAGTCCAACCGGTATCCCTTCACATGGATAAATTCTTTCTTGGAGCACCGAATGGGGCGTTTCCTCTCTCTCTGCCTGCATCACTTGAGACCGACCCCAGGGATGTGCCAGTCCTTTTTTAATGTTTACGTGAACCCCCTGCCTTGCAGCTCCGCACACTATAAGAGCACTTCCACATGTATGCGGATGATATCCAGATACTTTACACCGTAGGTGGGACCTTGGTGATGGCACCAGATCGTCGGTGGTCTGCAGCAAATACAGTACTGAATGCATCACAGCCTGCCCTGCCTAAATGGGGAGAAAGGAGAAACCAGTTTTCTAGGTTTAGTGAATCCAACTGCCCTCCCTTTCGAATGGTCAGACGCACTTGCAGCTCCTGGTCAGAAGGTCCACACTTTAGGGGTCCAGTTTAAGAGCAAGCTCTCCTTGAACCTCAAACTTTTAGTCCCATTCATAAATGGTGGGTCCCCCTCATTCGTCAACTACCTCAAATATCGCCCTGCTCCTCGGACTAGCAGCATCTGAACGGTACTGCAGCAATGCCTTACTCACGGCCTACCAACTAAAGCCTGGCTTATATTTCAGCGGACGGGTTACTCCGTCACAACGGTGACTGATCTCCGGTCTGCCAAAATAGAAATCCCATAGGATATAGTGGAATTTATATTTCGACGCTCGGAATATCTGTCCCCGGTGTGACGGAGTCACCTGTCCGCGGAAGTTTAAATCAGGCCCCAAGTCACCTATTATGCTCCACAGACCACACAACTCGTTTTATTCAGATATCAGTGCGATCACGGCACAGCCGGACTGAAGGCCACTTTCCTCAGCCATTCCTTGAATGTAGCTGTGGTTCACGACACATGAAGTGTCTCAGTTCCCACAGTCCAGTGGGATGGGTGAGTGGTGAGTTTGTTTTGTTGCTTCTTCCATGTTGTGCAGCTGTTCACTGAGTTCAGAACCCACTCACCTTTCGATGCTTGAAAACCCGAGTGAGTCCCCTTCTGTGCTGTGAGGAAAGCGAGCACTGATCCTTTACAGTTTATTTCAACTATGAGTGAGAGAATCCTCGAAGGGATGTCCATGTTTATTCCAATCACCTACCCGCAGCTAGTAAATCAGTAACCTGCCTGACTCTATCATGGCACCAGCACACGTCTCAGCCCAGGGCCTGATGCATAAATAAATCCACGTGTTTCCTCACTACAGATGGCGGCGCAGCCGCCGTGAACTGGCCCCTCGGCGGCGTGTCACTCTGAGAAGGTTCCTGAAGAGAACCTCAGGATTTCAGCCAATGTAATCTGCACATAGGGGCAAAAGGTCAGACCGCCCTTCGCCATTGGTTGGGTGTAGCTGTCATTCATGGAGTTTCATCCTTGCATTAGGGCACATCAGCATGTTGTTGGTGCAGGAGTGTGGCAGCACTGGAGGCAGCACTGGTGGCGGCAGCACTGGTGGCGGCAGCACTGGTGGAGGCAGCACTGGAGGAGGCAGCACTGGAGGAGGCAGCACTGGAGGAGGCAGCACTGGAGGAGGCAGCACTGGTGGCAGCACCGGAGGGAGCTGTACAATTTTAACATATTTGGATGTGAGTCAGCATCTCACTCTGCAGCACTCGGCGTGAGATTTGGTTGACCTTGTTCTAATGTGCCTCGTCTTCCTGCCTGCTCTTCCCCTTCCACAGCATCTTGTCTAGGTCTTGTCTGCAAGACATCTCATGTACTATCAGTGGTGAGGCATATTGTCAGTTCACAGTGGGCTTGGATCCTGCCCCTTGCTTACCATTGGTTGGCTTTATTGTCACTCTCATTTGCTTGCTTTGTGTTCCTCGGTGTATGTGGGCTTTCATTCCTCTTCTAGACCCTCCCCTGGACTATGGATGCACAATTTGTCTCCTTTCACTGCATGCTTCCCAAGGATTACTTTTTATTGTTTGTTTAAGCACCCCACAAGAGTGCATGTGTTTTCCAGGTATCCCCCTTGTGTACTTTTCTCTATCCTCCACGTTCCAATCTCTCACCCACATTCTTCTCACCACTATCTCCACGTTGCTCTCGGTCACCTGTTTTCTTTTCTCCCACCCGTGTCCTCTGTGTTGCTGCTATCCCCATTCACCCCCTAGTGTTGCTTTCCCCACCAAATCCCCCAGTTTTGCTTTCCCCACCCACAGCCTAAGTGTTGCATTCAAGTGTTGCATTCAAGTGTTGCATTCAAGTGTTGCATTCAAGTGTTGCATTCAAGTGTTGCATTCAAGTGCTGCATTCAAGTGCTGCATTCAAGTGTTGCATTCAAGTGTTGCATTCAAGTGTTGCATTCAAGTGTTGCATTCAAGTGTTGCATTCAAGGGTTGCATTCACAGTGTTGCATTCACAGTGTTGCATTCACAGTGTTGCATTCACAGTGTTGCTTTCAATATGTTTCTTTCAGTGTGCCACCCCCCATTGTTGCTTTCCCCTACAGTGTTTCTTCCCCCAGAGTTTCTTTCCCTACACACCCCACCCTATGTTATTTCTGAGTGTTGCTTTCGACCCCCATCTTCCCACTGTTGCGTTCCTCCACCCAGTCCCTCAGTGTTGCTTCCCCCAGTGTTGTTTTCCCCACCTATCAGACCCGGTGTGCTTTTCCCAACCTACCACTCCAGTATTGCTTTTCTCAACCTACCACACCAGTTTTGTCCCCCCCCCCCAAGTGTTGCTTTCTCCTCCTCCCCCCAGTGTTGCTTTCCCCCACTCCCCAGCATTGCTTTTGCCCAATAACCCCACCTACCCCCTGGTGTTGCTTTCCATATGTTGCTTTTTCCCACCCACCCCTCCAGTATTGCCTTCCCACCCCGCAAGGATTGCTTTCCCCCACCTTCCACAGTGGTTCTTTCTTCACCCTCACACTCCATGTTGCTTCTGCCCCCACCGACACCCCCGTGTTCCCCACCTGTTTTAACAAAAAACATTTTCACATAGTATTTATTTTTTTATCTTTTCAGTTACTGATCAGGGTTTGTGAGAAAGTAGCCTCTTTTTTAACATGGTTACCCACATTTTTGGCCTGTTTGTCAGTGTGTTTGACTGTGTCACTGGGATCCTGCTAGCCAGGACCCCAGTGCTTATGGTTTGTGGTCTACTTGTCAGTATGTTTCACTGTTTTTGTCAGTATGCTTGACTGTGTCACTGGGATCCTGCTAACCAGGACCCCAGTGCTTATGTTCTCTCTGTCCCAAATTTGTAACTACATACTGGTAACCCAGTATTTCATCGCGAATTGGCATACTGGTGCCTCCTTATAAGTCCCTAGTATATGGTACTTAGGTACCCAGGGGATCCCTATGGGCTGCAGCATTAGTTTTGCCTCCATAGAGACCCAATGCAAAGGCTTCTTCGCGACTGCCATTGCAGCCTGTGTGTAATGGTACATGCACAATTTCACAGCCATTTACACTGCACCAGGTTACTTATAAGTCACCTATATGTCAGGCCTTCAGACCCTGAAGGCTGGGTGCAAAGTACCTGTGTGTGAGGGCACCCCTGTACTAGCAGACGTGCCCCATGTCTCCAGGCCCATTTTCCCAGACTTTGTGAGTGCGGAGACGCCATTTTACACGTACACTGGACATAGGTATTGACCTATGTTCAGTTTCAAAATGGTAACTCCGAATATGGCCAAGTAAGGTGTCTAACAACTGGGAATTGTACCCCAATACTGATTCTAGTATTGGTTGTACAATCCCATGCACTCTGGGGGCTCCACAGTGGACCTCCAGTACTGCCATACCAGCCTTCTAAGATTTTCCAGGCAGCCCCAGCTGCTGCCACCAAACAGACAGGTTTCTGCCCTCCTGTTTCTTGAGCGAGCAGCTCAAGCCCAGGAAGGCAGAACAAAGGATTTCCTTTGGGAGAGCGGTGTCACACCCTCTCTCTTTGGAAATATGTGTCCCAGAGCCTCTGGAAATGATTTGAAGGGCACAGATGGAGCCCTCCTTGCATAATCCAGTCTACATTGGTTCAGGGACCCCCAGTCCCTGCTCTGGCGCGAAACTGGACAGAGGAAAGGGGACTGACCACTCCCCTCTCTATCACCATCCCAGGGCTGGTGCTCAGAGCTCCTCCAGAATGTCCCAGTGTTTTGCCATCTTGGATTCCAAGGTAGTGGGGCACTCTGGGAGCATCTGAGTGGCCAGTGCCAGCAGGTGACGTCAGAGCCCTACCCTGTTTACCCTATCCGAGCTTACCTGTTTAGGTGACCAATCCCCCTTTCAGGGCTATTTAGGGTCTCTCCTCTGGGTGTTTCTTCCGATCTGGATTGCAAGGCACCAGCAGGAATCCTCTGCATCCTTTACTTCATCTTCTACTGACGAAACAACCGCTGACCGCTCCAGGAACTCTACAAAACTGCAACAAAGATGCAAAGATGACTTCTGCAACATTGTAACTTCAGCTCCTGCCAGCAACTGCAACAGTTTCCAGGTCATGCATCCTCCAAGGACTGCCTGTCTTCGGCCTGCACCAGAAGAACCGAAGGAATCTCCGGTGGACTGATGGAGTCACTTCCCTCCTTCAGCAGGCACCTCTCTGCAGCGATGACCGGTGGCGTGAGTCCCCTCTCCAGATGACAAGTGTGGATCCAGCAACACGGGTGGTGGACTAAAGTCAACCCAACAGTCCCAAGGTCCAGCTGTCTCACTTTGGTGGAGGTAAGAGCTTGCCTCCCCAAGCAAGACAGTACCCCTGTGACTTGCAGTTGCCAAGGCTTGTGTGCTACCTTCCAAGAAGTTCGAAATGCACAGCACATCTTAGGCCCCCAGCGCTCCTTCCTTCGATGCACAGCTTCCTGAGTGGTTCTCCAGTGGTGTGGGATCCCTTTGAGTCGTGCTGCGTGGGCCTCCATTTGCTCCTTCTTTGTCCCCGTGCTGTGGGACTCTTGTGCATGCTGCCTGGTCTTCTGAGGGCTCTCTGAGTTGCTGAGAACCCCCTCTGTCTCCCCCTCCTGGGTAGAGGCCATCAGGTCCATCCTGGTCCCGAGCAGCGCCATTTTCTGCTAACCGCATGCTTTGCATGTTCCAAGGCTTGTTGGCGGAATCCAGCGACACAAACCAGACTGCAAGAATCCATCCGACGTGGGACATCTCCTGCACCAACCAGAAACCTGCATCTGTCTTCTTGGGTGCATAACTGACTTTGTCTTCTCACTAGTGGTTCTTCTTTTGCACCTTCATCCGGGTTAGCAGGGGCTCCTGTTCTCCCTGGACTCTTCAGTGCTTCTTGGACTTGGTTCCCTTCTTCCACAGGTCTTCAGGTCCAGGAATCCATTGTTGGTGTCTTGCAGTCTCTTCTAGTTCTTGCATAATATTCTATCACAACTTCTTGTGTGTTTCATGAAACTTGCTGTGTTTTACTCATGTTTCCTGGGCTCTGGGGTGGGTTCCATTACTTACCTTTGGTGTTTGCTTACACTCCCAGCGCCCCTCTACACACTATACTTGCCTAGGTGGGAAACTGACTTTCGCATTCTTTCATGTGTGTGAGTACTGTGTAACTACAGTGGTATTGCAAGAGCTTTGCATGTCTTCTAGTTTAGCCTTGGCTGCTCAGCTACAGCTCCCTCTAGACAACTTGGCTGCTAGACACTGACTACATTTCATTAATAAGGGATAACTGGACCTGGTTTAAGGTGTAAGTACCTCTGGTACCCACTACAAACCAGGCCAGCCTCCTACAGGTTTAGACTGAAACCTCAGCAGGTTTTATGTGTAATTGTGGTTAACATATTATGATCGTAAACTTTCAAAACTAGAAAGGGGAGTGGAAGTGACTTTGTCTCAGATAGTGAAACAGAACTAACGTCTGAAAAAGAAACAGGAAGACGTTCAAGTTGTTTTGGGTTTTGGTACAAGGCCATACGAGGCACAAACATTACAACTTGTAAGGTATTGTTAATTATCTCTCCATCAAAGTTAAACGGAGCACTGGAGGACAACAGTATGCACTCATCCATCCACTTATTCATTCATCCACACTTTCACTCGCCTTTTCATTCATATGTGCGCTGACTCATCCACTCATCACCCGTCTGTCCATGTACTCACTCAGTTACTCACTCACCATCACTGACAGTCACCCATCCATAGCTGCCCAGTGAATTACTTGCCGATCAGGCACTCATCCATCCGTCTATGCCTTGTCATTCACTAATTCATCCACATGTCCACGCATGAACGTACACACACGCCAACCATTGTTTATGCGCTTTTACTAAGAAAACACGCTCAGAGATGTATTGGTTTTGTCAGTGCTTATTTTTCTAATCTTGCGTATTACGATTCCCATAGGATATAATGGGTTTGTAATGAGGCGAGCGCACGTTTGTGAAGGGTGAAGCAGAGACAAAGGGGGAGCAGTGCATATAAAGGTAATAAGACCAGGGGCGGCCCCTCCACTATGGTGGAGGAACGCTGCCCCGCTGCTGAAAGGCAGCAAAAAAATAAAATGATAATACAGCTATTGTATTATTGTTTTATTTTTCGCTTCCTCGTTGTAGGGCGCAGGGGCTATCTTCGTCATCAGGGAGAGCAGTAGTGTGCAGTCTAAGTGTGTATGTCAGCTTGGCTAGCCGTCCAAGGCCGGCCAAACTGACATGCGCACTTAGAACTCTCCACCCGGTCTGTGTTGCACAGCTCGGGTAAAGAACCAGTGCAGGCTCCCAGTCCCCAGCTGAGCGGCATTTCAGGCAGCTCCGACCAATCCAGGAGCTTCTCTTGTGCTGGGTAAAAGCATGAGAGAAGCATCTGGATTGGATGGGGAGAGAAGACATAGAAGCACAGAGGCGGCGAAGAACACAGAGGGGCAGGTAAGTGGGGTTTAAAAAATATATATTGCATGCATACATAATCACACTCTCACCTGCTAACATGCACCAACACACATTTAAAAACGTTTTTAGTTATCTCAGTTGCCAGAGAAAGTCTTATTTCAGCTAATTGTACTCTACTTTTATCACAATAATAGTTAAAAACATAATTTTCTTCACTATTAGTGTAATTAAAAACTTGATAGAAAACAAGAACAAGTGCACCCCAACAGAACCCCAGGACGAGATGCAGCTCTATTCCAGGCATAGATCTCCCCTGCCCCCGAGGTCAGGAGTTACCCCTAAATGACACCCATAGGGTACAGCTCACAAAGTAGTCCACAAATTCGATCTGCGTGCACAAATTTAGTTAACACCGGTCGGTGTGAGGTGGGGGAGGGATAGGGTGGGAGCAGCCCAAGAAAGCATGTGAGTAAACTGTACCAGGGGCAGCTTAGGAAAGCAGAGCCCCCTCCAGTTATCGTGTACCCCAAAGGATGAGGCCTTGAGTACTGAGAGAGGGGCACGGCTGGGGTGTAATTTCACATGAGCCCAGTGCCGTGTAAAACAGCTGATGAGTGTGTGCCTCAGTGCAAAGAATCTATGGAGCATGGGTTAGAAAACTGGTCTGTTGGGCGCCCCATGGAAGCTGATCATGTGGAGCGAGTTATAAGCACCATTGCAGGCCGCTGGCATGAAGATTACAGCGCCCTGACGCAATGCCTCTCCTCTGATTTATCAGGGGCATGAGAGAAGCAGAGAGTCACGGGCAGCCATGACAGGACGCTTCCTTCCCCCACTCCCGTCCTACAAGCTGCACCCAGTTAGATGGGTTCTTCATAGCCTTGGAATGTCCCTTGGACTTGCCAAAGTGTGAGGTGGTTGAGCTTGCAGAAGCTGCTTCTCAAAGGAAAGAGGAGAGTCTGCCTGTAGCACTGGGTAGGGTGGATCACTCCTGACCATGAGATGGACAGAGGGGTCTGTGTGGGTCACATATGATGGGGAACTCACTGTTGACCAGCATCAATGACTTTATTTTGCAGTTTCTAAGGAGGCAGCAGGTCCTTGGCTTGTACAGGAAGATCTTACAGACCACTCGTCAGATACCCAATGAAGCCGACCGTCGGTATGTGAAGGAGTGGGCGCGGGAGGAGTTCAAACGCAACAAGGACGCCACCGATGAGGTAAGGGCAGGAATGAGCTAAATGTGAGAGGACTGTAGGTAGAACGAAGAAGAGGGAGTCAGTGGTGGGTCAGACACCAGAGGGGGGGGGCAGTGATGGGCTAAAGCTATGATGGAGTCAGTGGTAGGTCAGACACCAGAGGGTGTTAGTGATGGTTTAAAGCTATGATGGTGTCAGTGGTGGGTCAGAAGTGAGAGGAGGAATCAGTGATGGCCAAAAGCTATGATGGAGTGAGTTGTGGGTCAGACACCAGTTGGAGTCAGTGATGAGTTGAAGCTGTGATGCAGACAGTGGTGGGTCACACATCAGAGGGAGTCATTGATTCCATAAAGCTATGAGTGAGTCAGTGGTGGGTCGGACACCAGAGGGAATCGGGGATGGCTTAAAGCTATGATGGAGTCAGTGGTGGGTCAGTGACAGCCTAAAGCTATGGTGGAGTCTGTGCTGGGTCGGACACTAGAGGGAATCAGTGATGGGTTAAAACTATGATTGAGTCTGTGGTGAGTCAGACACCAGAGGGAGACAGCGATGTATTAAACCTATGATGGAGTCAGTGGTGGGTCAGTGATGGCCTAAAGCTATGATGTAGTTAGTGGTGGGTCAGACACTAGAGGGAGTCAGTGATGCGTTAAAGCTATGATGGAGTCAATGGTGGGTCAAACACCAGAGGAAGTCAGTCATGGGTTAAAGCTATGATGGAGTCTGTGGTGGGTCAGATGCCAGAGGGAGTCAGTGATGTGTTAAAGCTATGATGGAGTCTCAGTGGTGGGTCAGAAGTGTGAGAGCGTCTGTGATGTGTTAAAGCTATGAAGGAGTCAGTCATGGGGTAAGAGTGTGTCAATACTGTGTCAGATGAAAGAGACAGTCACTGCTGGGAGGAAGGTGAGAACAAATAAAAGCTGGGTGGAAGATGAGAGTCAGTGCTGAGAAGAAGCTGCAAGAGAGTCCGTGTTAGGTAGATGGTGAAAGTCTGTCAGTGCAAGGAAGTGGAGTGCAAGTCCAAGCTGGGAAGAAGTTAAGATTGAGTTAATACTGTGAAGATGGTAAGAATGAGTTAATGTGGAAAAAGGTGAGCGCAAATGGATGCTTTCCAGGTGAGATCATTGTAATGGGGAGTGCTGCATAGGACTAGTGATGGGCAGGCGGGCACAGGTGAGTTAACGATAGAAGATGTTGGTAAACCTCAGTGATGGCCAGTGTGGGCAGAAGGCCAATGAGGGTAGGGAGTGTTGGGTGGGTTTAGTGAAAGAAGACATCAGTGGACATTAATGGTGTCCCTAGTGGAGGATGGTCTCTGAGGCCCAGATGGTGTTGGAGATGGAAGACAGAGAGCACTGTCAAATGTCATGTTGGGCAGCGTTGTGGTGTCATCAATGGGCAGATGGTGTTGGGTTAATGATAGATGGCGCCAATGAACGTAGAGATAGGCAGTGTTATGGGGTAATTGATGGAGAGATGGTGTTGGGTTGGTGATAGACGGCCCCAATGAACGTGGAGATGGGCAGTGTTGTTGTGTCATTGATGGAGAGGTGGTGTTGGGGGAATGATGGACGGCACTCATGAACGTGCAGATGGGCAGTATTAGTGTCATTGATGGACAGATGGTGTTGCGTAAATGATGGAAGGTGCTGATGAACGTGGAGATGGGCAGTGTTGTAGTGTCATTGATAGATGGTATTTGGTTAATGATGGATGGTGCTGATGAACATGGAGATGGGCAGTGTTGTGTTGTCATTGATAGACAGATGGTACTGGGTTAATGATAGACGGCGCTGATGAACGTGGAGATGGGCAGTGTTGTGGTGTCATTGATGGAGAGATGGTTTTGGGTTAATGATAGATGGCACTGATGAACGTGGAGATGGGCAGTGTTGTGGTGTCATTGATGGAGAGATGGTTTGGGGTTAATGATAGATGGGGCCGATGAACGTGGAGATGGGCAGTGTTGTGGTGTCAATGATGGAGAGGTGGTGTTGGGTTAATGATAGACGGCGCTGATGAACGTGGAGATGGGCAGTGTTGTGGTGTCAATGATGGAGAGGTGGTGTTGGGTTAATGATAGATGGTGCTGATGAACGTGGAGATGGGCAGTGTTGTGGTGTCATTGATGGAGCGATGGTTTGGGGTTAATGATAGATGGGGCCGATGAACGTGGAGATGGGCAGTGTTGTGGTGTCATTGATGTGGAGATGGTGTTGGGTTTATCATAAGACGGTACTGATAAATGTGGTGATGGGAAATGTTATTGGGGGTCAGCGAGGAACAGATGGTGTTGAGGAAGCATTAGGAAGAGGTTGAGTTAATGAAGAAGCCACTGCAGGATGAAATATTTGCGTTATTCAGATTCAGCAGCTCAAGCCCAGGAATGCAGAACAAAGGATTTCCTCTGGGAGAGGGGTGTTACACCCTCTCCCTTTGGAAATAGGTGTTACAGGCATGGGAGGGGTAGCCTCCCAGAGCCTCTGGAAATGCTTTGAGGGGCACAGTCTACACCAGTTCAGGGACCCCTTAGTCCCTGCTCTGGTGCGAAAATGGACAAAGGAAAAGGGAGTGACCACTCCCCTGTCTATCACCACCCCAGGGGTGGTGCCCAGAGCTCCTCCAGAGTGTCCCTGGGTTTTGCCATCTTGGATACCAAGGTGGTGGGGCACTCTGGGAGCATCCGAGTGGCCAGTGCCAGCAGGTGACGTCAGAGCCCTCCCCTGATAGGTGCTTACCTGGTTAGGTGACCAATCCCCCTTTCAGGGCTATTTAGGGTCTCTCCTCTGGGTGTTTCCTCAGATTCGGATTGCAAGACTCCAGCAGGGATCCTCTGCATCCTTTACTTCATCTTCTACCAACGGAACCGCAGCTGAACCCTCCAGGAACTCTACAAACTGCAACAAAGAAGCAAAGACGATTTCTGCAACCTTGTAACTTAAGCTCCTGCCAGCAACTGCAACAGTTTCCAGACCGTGCATCCTCCGAGGGCTGCCTGTCTTCAGGCTGCACCAGAAGAACCGAAGGAATCTCCAGTGGAGTGACAGTCACTTCCCTGCTTCAGCAGGCACCTCTCTGCAGCGACAACCAGTGGTGTGGGTCCCCTCTCCAGATGACAGATGTGGATTCATCAACACGGGTGGTGGATTAAAGTCACCCCGACAGTCCCAAGGTCCAGCTCAACTTTAGTGGAGGTAAGAGCTTGCCTCCCCACGCAAGACAGTACCCCTATGCACCACGTGACTTGCAGTACCCAAGGCTGTGTGCGACTTTCCAAGACGTTCTTTGTGCACAGCACATCTTAGGCCCCCAGCACTCCTTCCTGCGTTGCACAGCTTCCTGAGTGGTTCTCCGGTGCCGTGGGAATCCTTTGTGTGGTGCTGGGTGGGCCTCCATTTGTACCTTCTTTGTCCTGGGACTCCTGTGTGTGCTGCCTGGTCTTCTGAGGGCTCTCTGAGTTACTGAGAGCCCCCTCTGTCTCCCTCTCCTTGGTAGAGGCCACCAGGTCCCTCCTGGTCCCGGACAGTGCGAAGGGTGGAATCCAGCAACGCAAACCAGACTGCAATCATCCATCTGGCATGGGACGTCTTCTGCACCAACCAGGAACCCACATCTGTCTTCTTGGGTGCATAACTGACTTTATCTTTTCACTGGTGGTTCTTCTTTTGCAACTCCATCCGGGTTAGCAGGAGCTCCTGTTCTCCCTGGACTCTTCAGTGCTTCTTGGACTTCTTCCTCTTCTTCCACAGGTCTTCAGGTCCAAGAATGCACTGTTGGTGTCTTGCAGTCTCTTACGGTTCTTGCATAATCTTTTATCACAACTTCTTGTGTGTTTCAGGAAACGTACTGTGACTTACTCCTGTTTTCCTGGGCTCTGGGGTGGGTTCTATTACTTACTTTTGGTGTTTTGATACACTCCCAGCGCCCCTCTACACACTACACTTGCCTAGGTAGGAATCTGATGTTCGCATTCCACTATTTTAGGATATGGTTTGTGTTCCCCCTAGGCCCATTGGAACCCATTGTGATTTTCAATATTTGCACTGTTTTCTGACTGCGTACTTACCTGTTTTTTGTTACTAGTGTATATATTGTGTATATTACTTACCTCCTAAGGGAGTATAGTCTCTAATGTATTTTTGGCATTTGTGTCACCAAAATAAAGTACCTTTATTTTTGTAAGACTGAGTATTTTCTTTCATGTGTGTAAGTACTGTGTGACGACAGTGTTATTGCATGAGCTTTGCATGTCTCCAAGATAGGTCTTGGCTGCTCTGCTACAGCTACCTCTAGACAGCCTAAGCTGCTAGACACTGACTACACTTCGCTAATAAGGGATAACTGGACCTGGTATAAGGTGTACGTACCTTTGGTGCCCACTACAAACCAGGCCAGCCTCCTACAGGTCCCAGTTCCACTCACCTTCTCACAGGCCACGGTAAGTGCGGAGGTGTCGACAGTATGATTTAATTCTGAGTGTGTGACAAAGCCCTTGGTAAAGCAGCTGCATGGTTAACCACTGCCACACTTCCTGTTTCAGATTGTAAGAAGCTTTGCAATCAGGAAGAGCTCCCTGCTAACAAATCGTCCTGCTGCCCTGTAGGGTGTAGTCATTTACAGATCAGTATTTCATTTAGTTGTGTCATATCATTTTCAGGAAAGCATTTTTGTACTATTTTCACTACTCAGTGTTCTAAAGACCTGATATCTTTAACATCCTGTGGCATACATTAAGAGAAAGCATATTGTACTATCGTAAAACAGCATTTCTATTTCTATACTTTCAATTTACACCAACAGTCCAATTCCAGTATAAAGTTATTTTTAGAATAGAGTGGTGCATGATGACCCAATGGTCGTTTTTCTAGTAATGGACGAGTAAAGACCAACAAAACATACTAGTCATGATAGTAATGTATTAATATATGCTTGTCAGTTCATAACAGTAAATCATACAGTGTATCCTGTGTTCAGGGTACAAACACATTCGAAGCTCAGACACTTGACGGGCGACCTACACTTTGGGGCTAATTACGACTTCGGCGGACGGAAAAGGCCATCCGACGAAGTCCTGCGTTCAGGTTGCCACAAGCACAGATGCCTTACCGTGGGCCCCATTACGAGTTTCCCACTGGCCCAGGGGAAAACAGCCCGTAACATTGACGCCGGCTCATAATTGAGCCGGTGGCAATGCGCAGTGCGTAGGGTGCACCAGCACCCGTCGTGCTTTTCACTTTCTGCTTTGCAACGCGACGGGGCTGGCCAAGTGCATGGGCAGTCCAGGGGCCCCCATGGGGCTCTCTGCACCCCGTCTACGCCAGCCTTTACATGGCGGTGCTACCGCCATGTAATCGCAGGCGGAGAAGGGACTCGTAATCCCCAGGGCAGCGCTGCTTCCTTGCTTGCTGATTAGGACCACCAGCCCCTCCAGCGGAGGAGAAGTGGCTGTGCTGGCGGCCCGGCCGTGGTGCAACTGCCATGGTCCTAATGTGGCTGTTGGACCGCCACATTGCCGGTGGTCCGACTGCCACCGCGGCCCTGGCAGTCTTATGGCCGCCAGGGTTGTAGTGAGGCCCTTTAAGCATGGAAGAGCGCTGTAGATATAGACTCCAGACAGCAGAGTAGCGCCTCAGAGATCTTTCAGACATAAGTAGCTGCTAACCCTCAGGTTGCACATATCTGACAGGCAAAACACACACACACACACACATACAGGCCAGATGGCAAGCTGTAAACACAGGAGTCTGCTTAATATACATACAGGCCAGATGGCAAGCTGGAAACACATGAGTCGGCAAAATATATATACAGGCCGGATGGCAAGCTGGAAACACAGGAGTCGGCAAAATATATATACAGGCCGGATGGCAAGCTGGAAACACAGGAGTCTGCTTAATATACCTACAGGCCAGATTGCAGGCTGTAAACACAGGGGTCTGCTTAATATACATACCTGCTTAATATACTTAAAGACCAGATGGCAGGCTGTAAACACAGGGGTCTGCTTAATATACATACCTGCTTAATATACTTACAGGCCAGATGGCAAGCTGGAAACACAGGAGTCTGCTTAATATACATACCTGCTTAATATACTTACAGGCGAGATGGCAAGCTGTAAACACAGGGGTCTGCTTGATATACATACCTGCTTAATATGCCTGCAGGCCAGATGGCACGCTGGAAACACAGGAGTCTGCTTAATATAATTTAGACCATGCTATTTAGATTGTGACCCTTTTTCATCCTCTCAAGGCACTGCCCAGGTCCCGCTACAAAGTTGGAACACTGGACCAGAGCCATATTGGTCAATGCCTCACAAAGTTGCTAGGTGCATGCAGAGTGTCCCTTCAAATTATTACTTGGCATAATAGTCACAACATAAGCGGGCAAGCCCTATGGTGTTTTTCCCCAGTCTATCATGAATGCACGTCCCTGAATGTCACTTCATAGGAGTGCTCAAAAAGACCAGGCAAAAAACATAAACTGCCCTGCTGAAGACCAAAGGAGCTGACCTGCTGCATCTAGCTGAAACACGTGTGTTGGCAAACTTCTCAATTGTGTAGACTGATCACTTTGTTGTCAGATGGTTGAGCCTATAAGAGCTCCATAACCTGTAGAATAGCTTGAGCCTGTAAGAGCTGGATAACCTGAGTGACTGCACTTTTGCCAGATGACTGAGCCTTCAAGAGCAGTTGTCCTTCTGTCAGGTGCCTGGAGCCCATATTTCTATATACAGCACACCTGGACGCTAACAGTGCTGCTACAGGCCTTCAGTCACAATCAGTGACTTGGTGTATGTACTGCTACTGAACGGAGTTGGAGCGTGGGGCATACAGTCCATCTCCCTTCTGAATCTACACCCAAGTCTTTTTGGGAGCATCCTGGTGTCCTGATTGGATCAGTTGTTGCCTCTCCAAATCACTCTGACCAGTCAGATTTCTTTTAATTTCTCTGGGATCTAGGGGGTACATTACCCAGGATAATATGTGGTGCAGACGCTTCCATGTGCAATTCTTAGATCTCTTCATGCGGCAGTCTAGGGGTTAATCTGAGAAAGGAAGCCCTAAGGATTTCATGAAGGCAGACATGGGGTGTTGGATGCCCCAGATGTTTGTCCTGTCCTCTTCTATGGTGCACGGTGGAACGTTGTGGTAAGGAGATCATGAAACAATGGTGCTCTAAGATCACACATTCACCAGTAGTCTCCTATCGATCAGGAAACAGGACAGACTAGTGGACACATCTACAGGAACTCAAAGAATTTTAACACTGGGAGAAAATATTGTGGTGGCCCGGTCACTCATAACTTTAACCTTCTGCATACCTCAAGTTGCCGCCAATCTGGAATCCATGCCAACCATGCTGGACAAGGAATTTACTCTCAGGAAAGACAATCATTTAGAGATTAGTTATGCAGTGCTAAATTCTATTAGAAGGGCACTAATTATTAGAACAAGCATTGGCAAAACCAATATGTCTCATGTTTAGAAAACAGTTGCTAACATGCTGGCTTTGCTAACACTTGTTTGTAAACCATTTTCTTTCAAAGAAAAGTAACATTTCAATAATAAATATCAAAATACTTGACAAAGAGCAACAACCTACCTTAAGGTATCTCAGAACAGTACATTGAATTCAATATTTTTAATGTTGATCAATGGCATGCTTCTTTTATTGTTACGTACATGTTTACAGATACATTGTGGGCACAATTAAAGGGAACTGAAAGTAGCAAAGCGTGGAGTGGGGATATAGTTATCAGGAGGTGTTGGAAAGAGGGAGTATCACAGAGAGGAGTGTGCTCAAACGTTATGTTGAAAAGAAACACACCAAGGGGATACAAAACTAAGAGTGAAAAGTTGCATGATAGAGGCATGGAAAAGCTTCAAATTATTGTGCGGAAATGTGGGGCCCACGACATGCCCCCGAAGATCAAAGAAGCCCCCACAGGTCTTACATGTCCACCTGTCATTAGCCAAGTAAACTCTGCCTTTCTCTCTATAGCCTCTCCGTGCTTGCATCCCACTGTGCAGCAGCCTCTTGTGGGCATTGCTTCCCTCCCCCCATCAGATCTTCATATGCTAGCGCCCAATGCATCATGGAGACAATCTTCACCTATCTATGGTCTGCTCTACTCCTATCAACACTCTCACTTGGACCCCTTAATGCCCCCATTGCCCCACCACTCCTCTCCCCCAGTTTTGTACCAAGTTCCTCTCCTTGCCAGACTCTTTGGAATTCCTTGATATCGCAAATACCTGTGCCCGGTCTATGAACGCTTTTGAATGTGAAGGAAGAATGGAAAAAGCACTGTGAAAATAAGAAAAGAAATGTCCGCATGTGAAGCAAAAGGGGAACATACCAAGCTGATTACCATTCATGTAATCAAAAGAGGAAAGGTAGTAAATGGCAGAAAATCGCACTTCTGAGTGGTGTCCGCACTAGTAAGTATACAAAATAATACTGTATTTTTAGGTGCACGTGGCCAAGTGCCCTACTACCTGAAGGCACAGGATAGTGTATAAGAGAATACACCGCATATAATGAACGCAAAAGACCACAGCACTCCACAACATCCAAATTCAATGAGTACAAGTGAAAGCTATCATGCAGTAGTTATATTATTAAATCATTCGATATTCATCTTGGTGTTCTAGGAAGTCGTTTATTCAGATTAGTTTTCGTAAATCCAAAAGGTACAGTCAAACAGGCACAGCCAACACGTGTTTCGTCACATCCGTGACTTCATCACCAATGCTTGCTGTCTCTTTATGCTAATTTTCTAATACTTACTGTGTATATATATGGTGTGTACTTACTTCCAGTTGGGATACTGGTTTTAAGTAATCTAGTTCAGTACTACTGTAATGAAGTACCTTTATTTTTGTAACACTGTACGGTTCCTTTCTCCTGTGAGATAAGCTGCTTTGTGACTGTTGTGGTATTGCAAGTGCTTTACAATCCTCCTAGATAAGAATTGGCTGCTCATCACAGCTATGACTAGAGAGCTCTGGCTTCCTAGACTCTGTTTCTCTAATGTATAGGGGTGCCTGGACCTGGTGTAAGGTGCAAACATTATAGGTGTCCACCACACACCAGGCCAGATTCCTACAGGTGCCACCTGTGACTGTCATGTTCCAGCGCAGGCAAGAAGCCCCTCACCACTGCTCACACAAAACTAAGGCTGATACGGTTGTCTCCTGCAGCCCAGTACTGAATCAGGAATGCTAAAAGTACTCTAAGATGTCATGGGGGAGCCTGGCCTGCCCCTCCGCTAGCTATCCTTACCGCCCGCAGTGATGCGGGTGGAGGGAGATTAGCACCCGCGCATTCCTTCTCCGTATATGGTCATGGCAGAGGCATTCTTTGGATGCCATGGCTCTGACGTGGGGGCAGGAGGGGGCGACCAGCTCAGCAGCTTTCTTAACAAACATATTTAAAAAACGGAGCAAAACAAAACAATATAAAGAAACAATACATAAAACGGTAAGGGCCGGAATATACAAAAGAGAAATACCAACAAATATAATATTTAAAAGAAAACAGACACAAACAAGATAGTGTGTACAACCATAACGCACGGAACATACAGAAGAGTAATTCTGTCAAATCGTATCATTTAAAAAAAACACGCACAAAGCAACCTTACATTAAGCAAAAGAGAATACAGGTTCTCTCACTTTGACAGTAAAGACCCGCACTCAAAGAAGCAGCCTCTGACATTTGGTCTCAGTCGAAAGATGAAAGCTCGTAGGTACTGAGATATTCAGGATTTTAAAAAATAGTTCCTGAGCAGTAAGTAAAATAGAAAGAAGCAACATAATACATATAACATGGCCAGTCGCCATGGGCAGGAACAACACACCGAAAGGAGGGACAAATGTGAACAATTCACCACAGAAATTAATGGAATATCAAAAGGCACACAAACAAACTAATCAAAAGTGGTGGGGCTGCTGTACGCCCAAAGAGAAGATACAGCATGTCTCGTAGAGGCAGCACATGCGCTACCTTGGCGAGACTTAAACAGTGCATGTGCTGCCCATGCGAGGTCTTTTTTGTATGATTTTATTATTGATCTCTTTACTATGCTGCTCTCTTGGGTTATGAACTTTGTACCTTCAATTTTAGCTAGAAATTGTATTTATTTATTACTTTTACGGCATTTTTGCTGAATAAAGATTTGGAATTGGATTGGAGAGAGAACTTGTCCAAGATGCATGGGCAGAACACAGCTTGAGTAGGTTGGCTGAGGGGGGAGAATAATTTCACAGGATGATGCTTTGTAGTTCTCCCATCTTAAAGCACATACATTAGGACAAATGAAAATACAAAAACTGTGGGCGTGGTTTGGGGGGCACTCTGTTCCACCATTGTGCAGCTGCGTGGAGTTGATGTTACCCTCGGAGGAGGTGCATTTCTGCACAGATGTGAGATTCCATATTACTTTCCTTGGAAACCCAGAGTATAGATTTTAGTTTTGGCAAGAAAAAAACAAAGGGCCTAAGTGCATCCAGAGGCAAAGTAGGTAGTTGTGACTCACAAGTTAAGGAAACTCTTCCTACAAATACAGATTGGGTGCTGAGGGAACTGCAGGGGATGGAGAAATTAACTTTTTTCATTGAAAGAGGGGTCTCAACCTTCTTATCAGAATGGGATGGCTGGTAGAGATTTGGCCAAGGACTAAAAGGGAGCTAATGTGTTCCAAGGTCTCAAGATGCTGAGGTAGTGTCCCATGAACATTCTCATTGGTGGGACCCTGGAGCAGCCTTGAGGACCAGTCATCTGTTGGGTCTCTGGATAGGGTACCAGGATGAGTCCAATTCCTCATCTTAGGTGTGTGATCCATCTGTGTGAAAAAAGCACTTAATCTACCAGTGTCAAAAATGTGTATAATGTAATCTGGCACTTATTTAAAGTGCTCTATTGCCCTTGGGATAAGTTGTTGCTATGTAAAACTTTATTTAAAAAAAAAAAAAAAAGAGCAGATGCCTCAGGGACCATTTCTCTATCTTATCCCCTCAGCACGTGTTGTGTTTTTTCCACATCATTTCATTGGCTTGTCTTAGCTGAGGGAACCCACCTTGCTGCCTGTTATCACTGTGTACTGTTTGCAATTGAACCTTTCTACCCTGGCTCATTTGTGTAACAGATTAGTTTTCTTTACACCCCTGTCACAATGCAACATTCTCATCCGATGCTCCTGTTTTCCAGGCGGTGATACGTATGATGGTCACGCAAGGGACCATGCAGCTACAGGAGCTGGAGAGATCCCTGCAGTTGGCCAAATCTTAGCCATGTGAGGCTGAAGGAGAGATCTCTACCCCTCTGTTCCAGTTGTTGATGGGAAGAGAGACCAGTGGGTCTTCGTCTGCAGCTCCAGGATCTGTCGAAGATGGAGAGAGACAATACTATACCCCTTGTGGTGTGTCCAAAAAAGTGCCTGTGGCCTTGCATACTGAATGAGGATACACTGTGTAAAGTTTAAAGTTGATGATATACTTCTGTTCAGCATCTCTAAGAGGGGCCCCAGTGGCATCTCAAGTCCCACCCACTCCAGGTACTGGCACTGTGGACTCAAAGTCTTGGAATCTTCCACCCAAACTGTGTTTGAGCCTCCATCCATGAACAATATTATTATCATAAAATCTATTAAAAATGCTCCAGCAAGGACATGATGCCGTTCTAGTTATTTTTGTAGTTTACGGGAGCCTGAAGGTGCTCAAAAAGGATTTGGAACGCTGTACAGGTGGCGAAGCTAAAACTGAGACTAACATGTACTAATCATTATCATGGATAACGTAAGAATGTCAGTCTGAGATGACAACACAACCAAATTGAAATATACATTATTGAAATAAATGTTACAGGATTTCTGCAGAAACCTCTGGTGACGCTGATGCAATTTCCACTTAAATGGGCGCATCCAGAGTACGACCACTGTAAGTTTGCCCCATGCAGAATGAGGGACCTGGCCTTACCTGCGTCCTCAGTATGCAGATAGGTCTTAGACAGGCCAGGCCGTACTATACTCTATGATGTCTAGCCGTACCATACCATATCATACTGCACCATACAATACTGTACAATGACAGGGCATACCATACCATACTGTACAATGACAGGCCATACCATACCATATCATACCGCACCATACAATACCATACTGTACAATGACAGGGCATACCATACTGTACAATGGCAGGGCATACCATACCATACCGTACCATACTGTACAATGACAGAGCATACCATACTATACTATACAATGACAGGCCATATCATACCGTACCATGCTATACTGTACAATGACAGGCCATACCATACTGTACAATGACAGAGCATACCATAGTATACTGTACAATGAGAGGCCAACTCATTCCGTAACATACTGTACTATACAATGACAGGACAGATCATACCATACTGTACAATGACAGGCCATATCATACCGTACCATACTATACTGTACAATGACAGGCTATACCATAGTATACTGTACAATGACAGGCCATATCATACTGTACCATACTATACTGTACAATGACAGAGCATACCATAGTATACTGTACAATGAGAGGCCACCCCATTCCGTAACATACTGTACTATACAACGACAGGCCAGATCATACTATGCTGTACAATGACAGGCCGTACCATACCATACTATACTGTGCAATGACAGGCCATACCATAATATACTGTACAATGACAGGCCATATCATACCATACTATACTGTACAATGACAGGCCATACCATACTATACTATACAATGACAGGCCAGATCATACGATACTGTACAATGACAGGCCATATCATACCGTACTATACTGTACAATGACAGGCCATACCATACCATACCATACTGTACAATGACAGGCCATACCATACTATACTGTACAATGACAGGCCAGATCATACCATACTATATTGTACAATGACAGGCCATACCATAGTATACTGTACAATGACAGGCCATATCATACTTTACCATACTATACTGTACAATGACAGGCCATACCATACTGTTGTGTACAATGACAGGCCATATCATACCGTACCATACTATACTGTACAATGACAGGCCATACCATACTGTTGTGTACAATGACAGGCCATATCATACCGTACCATACTATACTGTACAATGACAGGCCATACCATAGTATACTGTACAATGACAGGTTGTACCATACCATACTATACTGTACAATGACAGGCCATACCATACTACACTGTACAATGACAGGCCATACCATACTGTAGTGTACAATGACAGGCCATAACATACCGTACCATACTATACTGTACAATGACAGGCCATACCATACTGTTGTGTACAATGACAGGCCATATCATACCGTACCATACTATACTGTACAATGACAGGCCATACCATACCATACTATACTGTACAATGACAGGCCATACCATACTGTAGTGTACAATGACAGGCCATATCATACCGTACCATACTATACTGTACAATGACAGGCCATACCATACTGTTGTGTACAATGACAGGCCATATCATACCGTACCATACTATACTGTACAATGACAGACCATACCATACTATACTGTACAATGACAGGCCATACCATACTGTGGTGTACAATGACAGGCCATACCATACTGTAGTGTACAATGACAGGCCATATCATACCATACCATACTATACTGTACAATGACAGGCCATACCATACTGTAGTGTACAATTACAGGCCATATCATACTGTACCATACTATACTGTACAATGACAGGCCATATCATACTGTACCATACTATACAATGACAGGCCATACCATACTATACTGTACAATGACAGAGCATACCATACTGTAGTGTACAATGACAGGCCATATCATACCGTACCATACTGTACTGTACAATGACCGGCTGTACCGTACCATACTATACTGTACAGTGACAGACTGTAGCATACCATACTATACTGTACAATGACAGGCCATATCGTACCGTACCATACTATACTGTACAATGACAGGCTATATCGTAGCATTCCATACTATACTGTACAATGACAGGCCATATC
Organism: Pleurodeles waltl; assembly: GCF_031143425.1. Taxonomy (NCBI): domain Eukaryota; kingdom Metazoa; phylum Chordata; class Amphibia; order Caudata; family Salamandridae; genus Pleurodeles; species Pleurodeles waltl. The sequence goes on from NW_027150394.1 coordinate 663,400, forward strand.
ATACCGTACCATACTATACTGTACAATGACAGGCTATACCATACTATACTATACAATGACAGGTTACCATACTATACTGTACAATGACAGGCCATACCATACTGTACAATGACAGAGCATACCATAGTATACTGTACAGTGAGAGGCCACCCCATTCCATAACATACTATACAATGGCAGGCCAGATCATACACTACTGTACAGTGACAGGCCATATCATACCGTACCATACTATACTGTACAATGACAAGCCATACTATACTATATTGTATAATAACAGGCCATATATCATACGTGTTGGACTTTTTTGCTTATGCAGGGTCATCCCCAAACTTTTTGCCTCCTGCCTCCTATTTTTTTTTACCTGTTGCTGTTGGCTTTTGAACTGTGAGCACTTTACCACTGCTAACCAGTGCTAAAGTGCATATGCTCTTTATGTAAAATTGTATGTAATTGGTTTATCCATGATTGGCATATTTGATTTACTAGTAAGTCCCTAGTAAAGTGCACTAGAGGTGCCAGGGCCTGTTAATCAAATGCTACTAGTGGGCCTGTGTGAGAAAGTAGCCTCTTTCTAGCCTTGTTACCCCCACTTTTGGCCTGTTTGTGAGTGTATGTCAGGGTGTTTTCACTGTCTCACTGGTATCCTGCTAGCCATGGCCCAGTGCTCATAGTGAAAACCCTATGTTTTCAGTATGTTTGTTATGTGTCACTGGGACCCTGCTAGTCAGGACCCCAGTGCTCATAAGTTTGTGACCTATAGGTATGTGTTCCCTGTGTGATGCCTAACTGTCTCACTGAGGCTCTGCTAACCAGAACCTCAGTGGTTATGCTCTCTCTTTACAAATTGTCACTAACAGGCTAGTGACCAATTTTACCAATTTACATTGGCATACTGGAACACCCTTATAATTCCCTAGTATATGGTACTGAGGTACCCAGGGTATTGGGGTTCCAGGAGATCCCTATGGGCTGCAGCATTTCTTTTGCCACCCATAGGGAGCTCTGACAATTCTTACACAGGCCTGCCACTGCAGCCTGAGTGAAATAACGTCCACGTTATTTCACAGCCATTTTACACTACACTTAAGTAACTTATAAGTCACCTATATGTCTAACCTTTACCTGGTAAAGGTTGGGTGCTAAGTTACTTAGTGTGTGGGCACCCTGGCACTAGCCAAGGTGCCCCCACATTGTTCAGGGCCAATTCCCCGGACTTTGTGAGTGCGGGGACACCATTACACGCGTGCACTACATATAGGTCACTACCTATATGTAGCTTCACAATGGTAACTCCGAATATGGCCATGTAACATGTCTATGATCATGGAATTGCCCCCTCTATGCCATCCTGGCATAGTTGGCACAATCCCATGATCCCACAGGTCTGTAGCTCAGACCTGGGTACTGCCAAACTGCCTTTCCCGGGGTTTCACTACAGCTGCTGCTGCTGCCAACCCCTCAGACAGGTTTCTGCCCTCCTGGGGTCCAGCCAGGCTTGGCCCAGGATGGCAGAACAAAGGACTTCCTCTGAGAGAGGGTGTTACACCCGCTCCCTTTGGAAAATGGTGTGAAGGCAGGGGAGGAGTAGCCTCCCCCAGCCTCTGGAAATGCTTTCATGGGCACAGATGGTGCCCATTTCTGCATAAGCCAGTCTACACCGGTTCAGGGACCCCTCAGCCCTGCTCTGGCACGAAACTGGACAAAGGAAAGGGGAGTGACCACTCCCCTGACCTGCACCTCCCCTGGGAGGTGCCCAGAGCTCCTCCAGTGTGCTCCAGACCTCTGCCATCTTGGAAACAGAGGTGCTGCTGGCACACTGGACTGCTCTGAGTGGCCAGTGCCAGCAGGTGACGTCAGAGACTCCTTCTGATAGACTCCTTCAGGTGTTGCTAGCCTATCTCCTCTCCTAAGTAGCCAAACCCTCTTTTCTGGCTATTTAGGGTCTCTGCTTTGGGGAATTCTTTAGATAACGAATGCAAGAGCTCATCAGAGTTCCTCTGCATCTCTCTCTTCACCTTCTGCCAAGGAATCGACTGCTGACTGCTCTGGAAGCCTGCAAAACTGCAACAAAGTAGCAAAGACGACTACTGCGACCTTGTAACGCTGATCCGGCCGCCTTCTCGACTGTTTTCCTGGTGGTGCATGCTGTGGGGGTAGTCTGCCTAGAATGGCGTACAGTGCAGTGGCATAAAGTCGATTGTTCCAGAGCTAGTGAAGTGCATAGAGTTGAGTGTCATAATGTGCAGTGGTGTAAGGTCCCTAGATTGACGTAGAGTGGATTGACGTAGAGTGGATTGGCATAGAGTGATGTGGTGTAGAGTAGAGAGGCATAGAGTGAAGTGGCGTATAATTGTGTGGAGTAAAGTGGATTATGCATGCTGTGGTAATTTACTGCCATTACAGACAACACGTGTTCATTTGAAATGACCATTACATTTGCATAGACATACAGTTTTACAATAAAAGTATACAGCGCACAACCTATAATGTGTTGAAATGTAATCAAGTAGCATAATAATTGGTTTGATCGGATTAAAATATTTGTTCCCACCACACTTCACAGCCTTCGTCCTGCACACACTCAGTAGCCAGCATGATTGTCATAAAAATCCTCTTGCTTTAAAGATAGAGAAAGAAAAGTAAACACCAAACTCCCTGGAAGACAGAGCTTGACATTTGATCTCTGTTTTTTAATGCACAGCAAATATGACTGGATAAGAACAAGATTTAAAGGCCTGTCTTCAGTAATCGAACACTAGTGGAAAGATACAGTAAATAAGGTATGGGCCACGTAACGGTCAAACTCAAGCTGGAGAACCTAAAACATATAAAACCAGCAAACAGAAAGCCAGAAAATGCGAGTTACAAACCACAAAGCCAGTGGTAAGCAGTGGGCTGAATGCTTCCAAGGGAAGCTTTCTGAATGTGCTGGCTGTGTCCTAGCGCCTTTTTATTTTTTTGTTAATTATAATTATTAGTTTTAGCCATGCTGCACAGCAGTTGTGTTGCTGTACATCATCACTATGAAACATTGGCAAAGCCAATAGCTTCCTGTAGGTGAGACCTGTTGGCTTTGCCAGTGCTTGTTCTCTGAGCTTTGTATTTGTCACCTGCAGGATGTGCACACACAAACCTCTAAATATAGTGCATCAATACTCTCAGCAACCTTCCTGTTACTTCTTCACTGCATTGCTTTAGACGTTCTGGCTCCTGATGCCGCAGCCAAGTTTTTAGTTTTCTTGAACAGCTGCTAACCTCCCCCGATCCCTCAGTGAGCGTCGAGGAATCTGACTTAGTTTTTCTTGTGAGGGTTTGTGAGAAAGTAGCCTCTTTTTAGAATGGTTACCCCCATTTTTGGCCTGTTTGTCAGTGTGTTTGACTGTATCAATGGGGTCCTGCTAGTCAGGACCCCAGTGCTTGCTGTGTTTGGCCTGCCTTGTCAGTATGTTTCACTGTTTTTGTCAGTATGCTTGACTGTGCCACTGGAATCCTGCTAACCAGGACCCCAGTGCTTATGTTCTCTCTGTTCCCAAATTTGTCACTACATACTGGTAACCCAGTATTTCATCCCGAATTGGCATATTGGTGCCCCCTTATAAGTCCCTAGTATATGGTACTTAGGTACCCAGGGGATCCCTATGGGCTGCAGCATTAGTTTTGCCACCCATAGAGACCCCATGCAAAGGCTTCTTCGCGACTGCCATTGCAGCCTGTGTGTAATGGTGCATGCACAATTTCACAGCCATTTACACTGCACCAGGTCACTTATAAGTCACCTATATGTCAGGCCTTCAGACCCTGAAGGCTGGGTGCAAAGTACCTGTGTGTGAGGGCACCCCTGTACTAGCAGACATGCCCCATGTGGTCCAGGCCCATTTTCCCAGACTTTGTGAGTGCGGAGACGCCATTTTACACGTACATTGGACATAGGTATTGACCAATGTCCAGCTTCAAAATGGTAACTCCGAATATGGCAAAGTAAGGTGTCTAACAACTGGGAGTTGTACCCCAATACTGATTCCAGTATTGGTTGCACAATCCCATGCACTCTGGCGGCTCCACAGTGGACCCCCATTACTGCCATACCTGCCTTCTAAGGTTTTCCAGGCAGCCCCAGCGGCTGCAGCCTCACAGACCGGTTTTTGCCCTCCTGTTGCTTGAGCAGCTCAAGCCCAGGAAGGCAGAACAGAGGATTTCCTTTGGGAGAGGGGTGTCACACCCTCTCTCTTTGGAAATAGGTGTCCCAGAGCCTCTGGAAATGCTTTGAAGGGCACAGATGGTGCCCTCCTTGCATAATCCAGTCTACACTGGTTCAGGGACCCCCAGTCCCTGTTCTGGCGTGAAACTGGACAGAGGAAAGGGGACTGACCACTCCCCTGTCTATCACCACCCCAGGGCTGGTGCTCAGAGCTCCTCCAGAATGTCCCAGTGTTTTGCCATCTTGGATTCCAAGATAGTGGGGCACTCTGGGAGCATCTGAGTGGCCAGTGCCAGCAGGTGACGTCAGAGCCCTACCCGGTTTACCCTGTCAGAGCTTACCTGTTTAGGTGACCAATCCCCCTTTCAGGGCTATTTAGGGTCTCTCCTCTGGGTGTTTCTTCAGATCCGGATTGCAAGACTCCAGCAGGAATCCTCTGCATCCTTTACTTCATCTTCTACTGATGGAACCGCAGCTGAACCCTTCAGGAACACTACAAACTGTAACAAAGAAGCAAAGACGACTTCTGCAGCATTGTAACTTCAGCTCCTGCCAACAACTGCAACAGTTTCCAGGTCCTGCATCCTCCAAGGACTGCCTGTCTTCAGCCTGCACCAGAAGGACCGAAGGAATCTCCAGTGGACTGATGAAGTCACTTCCCTCCTTCAGCAGGCACCTCTCTGCAGCTATGACCGGTGGCGTGGGTCCCCTCTGCAGATGACGAGTGTGGATCCAGCAACACGGGCGGTGGACTAAAGTCAACCCATCAGTCCTAAGGTCCAGCTGTCTCACTTTGGTGAAGGTAAGAGCTTGCCTCCCCACGCGAGACAGTACCCCTGTGACTTGCAGTTGCCAAGGCTTGTATGCTACCTTCCCAGAAGTTCTTCATGCACAGCACATCTTAGGCCCCCAGCACTCCTTCCTGCGATGCACAGCTTCCTGAGTGGTTCTCCAGTGGCGTGGGATCCCTTTGAGTCGTGCTGCGTGGGCCTCCATTTGCACCTTCTTTCTCCCTGTGCTGTGGGACTCCTGTGCATGCTGCCTGGTCTTCTGAGGGCTCTCTGAGTTGCTGAGAACCCCCTCTGTCTCCCCCTCCTGGGTAGAGGCCATCAGGTCCCTCCTGGTCCCGAGCAGCACCATTTTCTGCTAACCGCATGCTTTGCATGTTCCAAGGCTTGTTGGCGGAATCCAGTGACACAAACCAGACTGCAAGCTTCCATCCGGCGTGGGACATCTCCTGCCCCAACCAGAAACCCGCATCTGTCTTCTTGGGTGCATAACTGACTTTGTCTTCTCACTGGTGGTTCGTCTTTTGCACCTTCATCCGGGTTAGCAGGGGCTCCTGTTCTCCCTGGACTCTTCAGTGCTTCTTGGACTTGGTTCCCTTCTTCCACAGGTCTTCAGTTCCAGGAATCCATTGTTGGTGTCTTGCAGTCTCTTCTAGTTCTTGCATAATCTTCTATCATGACTTCTTGTGTGTTTCAGGAAACTTGCTGTGTTTTACTCCTGTTTCCTGGGCTCTGGGGTGGGTTCCATTACTTACCTTTGGTGTTTTCTTACACTCCCAGCGCCCCTCTACGAACTACACTTGCCTAGGTGGAAAACTGACTTCCGCATTCTTTCATGTGTGTGAGTATTGTGTAACTACAGTGGTATTGCAAGAGCTTTGCATGTCTCCTAGTTTAGCCTTGGCTGCTCAACTCCAGCTACCCCTAGACAGCTTGGCTGCTAGACACTACATTTCACTAATAAGGGATAACTGGACCTGGTATAAGGTGTAAGTACCTTTGGTACCCACTACAAACCAGGCCAGCCTCCTACAAGTTTAGACTGAAACCTCAGCAGGTTTTATGTGTAATTGTGGTTAACATATTATGATCGTAAACTTTCAAAACTAGAAAGGAGTGGAAGTGACTTTGTCTCAGATAGTGAAACAGAACTAACGTCTGAAAAAGAAACAGGAAGACGTTTAAGTTGTTTTGGGTTTTGGTACAAGGCCATACGAGGCACAAACATTACAACTTGTAAGGTATTGTTAATTATCTCTCCATCAAAGTTAAACGGAGCACTGGAGGACAACAGTATGCACTCATCCATCCACTTATTCATTCATCCACACTTTCACTCGCCTTTTCATTCATATGTGCGCTGACTCATCCACTCATCACCCGTCTGTCCATGTACTCACTCAGTTACTCACTCACCATCACTGACAGTCACCCATCCATAGCTGCCCAGTGAATTACTTGCCGATCAGGCACTCATCCATTCGTCTATGCCTTGTCATTCACTAATTCATCAAAATGTCCACGCATAAACGTACACACACGCCAACCATTGAGGATGCGCTTTCACTAAGAAAACACGGTCAGAGATGTATTGGTTTTGTCAGTGCTTATTCTTCTAATCTTGCGTATTACGATTCCCATAGGATATAATGGGTTTGTAATGAGACGAGCTCACGTTTGTGAAGGGTGAAGCAGAGACAAAGGGGGAGCAGTGCATTTAAAGGTAATAAGACCAGGGGCGGCCCCTCCACTATGGTGGGGAGCGCTGCCCCGATGCTGAAAGGCAGTAGAAAAATAAAATGATAATACAGCTATTGTATTATTGTTTTATTTTTCGCTTCCTCCTTGTAGGGCGCAGGGGCTATCCTCGTCAGCAGGGAGAGCAGTAGTGTCCAGTCTAAGTGTGCATGTCAGCTTGGCTAGCTGTCCAAGGCCGGCCAAACTGACATGCGCACTTAGAACTCTCCACCTGGTCTGTGTTGCACAGCTCGGGTAGAGAACCAGTGCAGGCTCCCAGTCCCCAGCTGAGCGGCATTTCAGGCAGCTCCGACTAATCCAGGAGCTTCTCTTGTGCTGGGTAACAGCATGAGAGAAGCACCTGGATTGGATGGGGAGAGAAGACATAGAAGCACAGAGGCGGCGAAGAACACAGAGGGGCAGGTAAGTGGGGTTTAAAAAATATATATTGCATGCATACATAATCACACTTTCACCTGCTAACATGCACCAACACACATTTAAAAACGTTTTTAGTTATCTCAGTTGCCAGAGAAATTCTTATTTCAGCTAATTGTACTCTACATTTATCACAATAGTAGTTAAAAACATAATTTTCTTCACTATTAGTGTAATTAAAAACTTGATAGAAAACAAGAACAAGTGCACCCCAACAGAACCCCAGGACGAGATGCAGCTCTATTCCAGGCACAGATCTCCCCTAACCCCCCGAGGTCAGGAGTCACCCCTAAATGACACCCATAGGGTACAGCTCACAAAGTAGTCCACAAGTTAGATCTGCATGCACAACTTTAGTTAACACTGGTCGGTGTGAGGTGGGGGAGGGATAGGGTGGGAGCTGCCCAAGGAAGCATGTGAGTAAACTGTACCAGGGGCAGCTTTGGAAAGCAGAGCCCCCTCCAGTTATCGTGTACCCCAAAGGATGAGGCCTTGAGTGCCGAGAGAGGGGCACAGCTGGGGTGTGTTGTGACCCCACACAGACATCATTTCACAGGAGCCCAGTGCCGTGTAAAACAGCTGATGAGTTTGTGCATCAGTGCGAAGAATCTCTGGAGCATGGGTTAGAAAACTGGTCTGTTGGGCGCCCCATGGAAGCCGATCATGTGGAGCGAGTTATAAGCACCAGTGCAGGCTGCTGCATGAAGATTACAGCGCCTTGACGCAATGCCTGTCCTCTGATTTTATCAGGGGCATGAGAGAAGCAGAGAGTCACTGGAAGCCATGACAGGACGCTTCCTCCCCCCCCCCCCCCAGTCCTACAAGCTGCACCCAGGTAGATGGGTTCTTCATAGCCTTGGACTGTCCCTTGGACTTGCCAAAGTGTGAGGTGGTTGAGCCAAGGGAGAGCAGTGGCTGCAGAGGGGTCGCCTTCTCTTCTTCTGCTGACTACGAACAGACAGCAATAGCTGACGCAGCTGCACGGTGGCATGCACAGAAGAAGGTGCACGCCAGCATTCACAGCTGCAGCCGCACGCCGGTATCCTCAGTAGCAGCCACACGTGGCCATGCAGAGCTGCAGTCACACGTGGCCATGCAGAGCTGCAGTCACACGTGGCCATGCACAGCTGCAGTCACACGTGGCCATGCACAGCTGCAGCCGCACACACGGCCATGCACAGCTGCAGCCGCACGCTGGTATCCACAGTAGCAGCCACACATAAACATGCGCAGCTGCAGCCGCACGCGGCCATGCACAGCTGCAGCCGCACACGCGGCCATGCGCAGCCGCACACATGGCCATGCACAGCTGCAGCTGCACGCCAGCATTCACAGCTGAAACTGCACACAAGTATTCACATCTGCAGCCGCACAGTAGCATGCACAGCTGCACTCCGGCATTCACAGGTGCAACTGCACGCAAGTATTCACACCTGCAGTCGCACAGTAGCATGCACAGCTGCTGCCACACACGGGTATGCACAGCAGCAGCCACACGTTGCCATGTGCAGCTGCAGCCGTACGCGGCCATGCGCAGCTGCAGCAGAAGCTGTCACAAGGTGACAGCTGTTTCCACACGAGGAAGTAGCGGGAAACTGCACATAGTCTCAGTACTTTCTAAACCAGTTGCCTCTCCTGAGCGGCTTTTAGTCCCACGTGGACAATGCATCACCCTGGGGTAGCGTCATGTAATAGCCGTGGAGCCCATCGCAGGGGTCATTTCTATTGTCCTTCGCCTTTGGTTGGGCCGGTAACACTTTACCAGGTCTTTTCTGACCAGAGTGCTGGGTTATAAGGCTGTAGCCTGGAGCTGTGACGTTTACAGAGAGCGGACGCTTGTTATTGCATTAATCTTATATAGGCTCAAGTACAAACTGCCATCCAAGGAACAACTTTTTATGCACATTCCTTGTAAAAAGACACCAGTAGTTTTTGCTCATTGCTACTCATCACTTTGGAATAACCTTACAAGAGTGATAAACATGGATTTTATTACTATGATTTGTGTTACAGTGATGCAGGCGGACCTGCTGTGGACATATCTTTTCTGCTCATAAAATGTTCTAATCTATCATTTTGATTTTAAAGTTATTAACTATTCTACATTGAAACGAAATGATGATGAAGTGTTTTTCTGTAGTACCTCTGCTCAGGTTTAAATACACTTTGCAAACTTCCTCGAACTTGCAGAAGCTGCTTTTCAAAGGAAAGAGGAGAGTCTCCCTGTAGCACTGGGTAGGGTGGATAATTCCTGACCATGAGATGGACAGGAGGGACAGTGTGGGTCACATATGATGGGGAACTCACTGTTGACCAGCATCAATGACTTTATTTTGCAGTTTCTAAGGAGGCAGCGGTCCTTGGCTTGTACAGGAAGATCTTACAGACCGCCTGCCGGATACCCAATGAAGCCGACCGCCGGTATGTGAAGGAGAAGGCACGGGAGGAGTTCAAACGCAACAAGGACTCCACCGATGAGGTAAGGGCAGGAATGAGCTAAATGTGAGAGGACTGTAGGTAGAACGAAGAAGAGGGAGTCAGTGGTGGGTCAGACACCAGAGGGGGGGGCAGTGATGGGCTAAAGCTATGATGGTGTCAGTGGTGGGTCAGAAGTGAGAGGAGGAGTCAGTGATGGCCAAAAGCTATGATGGAGTGAGTTGTGGGTCAGACACCAGTTGGAGTCAGTGATGAGTTGAAGCTGTGATGCAGACAGTGGTGGGTCACACATCAGAGGGAGTCATTGATTGCATAAAGCTATGAGTGAGTCAGTGGTGGGTCGGACACCAGAGGGAATCGGGGATGGCTTAAAGCTATGATGGAGTCAGTGGTGGGTCAGTGACAGCCTAAAGCTATGGTGGAGTCTGTGCTGGGTCGGACACTAGAGGGAATCAGTGATGGGTTAAAACTATGATGGAGTCTGTGGTGAGTCAGACACCAGAGGGAGACAGTGATGTATTAAACCTATGATGGAGTCAGTGGTGGGTCAGTGATGGCCTAAAGCTATGATGTAGTTAGTGGTGGGTCAGACACTAGAGGGAGTCGGTGATGCGTTAAAGCTATGATGGAGTCAATGGTGGGTCAAACACCAGAGGAAGTCAGTCATGGGTTAAAGCTATGATGGAGTCTGTGGTGGGTCAGATGCCAGAGGCAGTCAGTGACGTGTTAAAGCTATGATTTCGTCTCAGTGGTGGGTCAGAAGTGTGAGAGCGTCTGTGATGTGTTAAAGCTACGAAGGAGTCAGTCATGGGGTAAGAGAGTGTCAATACTGTGTCAGATGGAAGAGACAGTCACTGCTGGGAGGAAGGTGAGAACAAATAAAAGCTGGGTGGAAGATGAGAGTCAGTGCTGAGAAGAAGCTGCAAGAGAGTCCCTGTTAGGTAGATGGTGAAAGTCTGTCAGTGCAAGGAAGTGGAGTGCAAGTCCAAGCTGGGAAGAAGTTAAGATTGAGTTAATACTGTGAAGATGGTAAGAATGAGTTAATGTGGAAAAAGGTGAGCGCAAATGGATGCTTTCCAGGTGAGATCATTGTAATGGGGAGTGCTGCATAGGACTAGTGATGGGCAGGCGGGCACAGGTGAGTTAACGATAGAAGATGTTGGTAAACCTCAGTGATGGCCAGTGTGGGCAGAAGGCCAATGAGGGTAGGGAGTGTTGGGTGGGTTTAGTGAAAGAAGACATCAGTGGACATTAATGGTGTCACTAGTGGAGGATGGTCTCTGAGGCCCAGATGGTGTTGGAGATGGAAGACAGAGAGCACTGTCAAATGTCATGTTGGGCAGCGTTGTGGTGTCATCAATGGGCAGATGGTGTTGGGTTAATGATAGATGGCGCCAATGAACGTAGAGATGGGCAGTGTTATGGGGTAACTGATGGAGAGATGGTGTTGGGTTAGTGATAGACGGCCCCAATGAACGTGGAGATGGGCAGTGTTGTTGTGTCATTGATGGAGAGGTGGTGTTGGGGGAATGATGGACGGCACTCATGAACGTGCAGATGGGCAGTATTGGTGTCATTGATGGACAGATGGTGTTGGGTAAATGATGGAAGGTGCTGATGAACGTGGAGATGGGCAGTGTTGTAGTGTCATTGATAGATGGTATTTGGTTAATGATGGATGGTGCTGATGAACATGGAGATGGGCAGTGTTGTGTTGTCATTGATAGACAGATGGAACTGGGTTAATGATAGACGGCGCTGATGAACGTGGAGATGGGCAGTGTTGTGGTGTCATTGATGGAGAGATGGTTTTGGGTTAATGATAGATGGCACTGATGAACGTGGAGATGGGCAGTGTTGTGGTGTCATTGCTGGAGAGATGGTTTGGGGTTAATGATAGATGGGGCCGATGAACTTGGAGATGGGCAGTGTTGTGGTGTCAATGATGGAGAGGTGGTGTTGGGTTAATGATAGACGGCGCTGATGAACGTGGAGATGGGCAGTGTTGTGTTGTCATTGATAGACAGATGGTACTGGGTTAATGATAGACGGCGCTGATGAACGTGGAGATGGGCAGTGTTGTGGTGTCATTGATGGAGAGATGGTTTTGGGTTAATGATAGATGGCACTGATGAACGTGGAGATGGGCAGTGTTGTGGTGTCATTGATGGAGAGATGGTTTGGGGTTAATGATAGATGGGGCCGATGAACGTGGAGATGGGCAGTGTTGTGGTGTCCATGATGGAGAGGTGGTGTTGGGTTAATGATAGACGGCGCTGATGAACGTGGAGATGGGCAGTGTTGTGGTGTCATTGATGGAGAGGTGGCGTTGGGTTAATGATAGATGGTGCTGATGAACGTGGAGATGGGCAGTGTTGTGGTGTCATTGATGGAGCGATGGTTTGGGGTTAATGATAGATGGGGCCGATGAACGTGGAGATGGGCAGTGTTGTGGTGTCATTGATGTGGAGATGGTGTTGGGTTAATCATAAGACGGTACTGATAAATGTGGTGATGGGAAATGTTATTGGGGGTCAGCGAGGAACAGATGGTGTTGAGGAAGCATTAGGAAGAGGTTGAGTTAATGAAGAAGCCACTGCAGGATGAAATATTTGCGTTATTCAGATTCTCCCTGCATCTCTGACACCAACACGCTAAACTTCGGAACTCACCCACCATTCCCAAGAGGTACTGTGAAAAAGTAGCCTCTTTCTAACATGGTTACCTCCATTTCTGGCCTGTGTGTCAGTGTGCTTGACTGTGTCTCTGGGATCCTGCTTGTCAGGACCCCAGTGCTTGTGGTGTTTGGCCTGTCTTGTCAGTAGGTTTCACTGTTTTTGTCAGTATGCTTGACTGTGCCACTGGACTCCTGCTAACCAGGACCCCAGTGCTTATGCTCACTCTGTTCCCAAATTTGTCACTACATACTGGTAACCCAGAATTTCATCCCAAATTGGCATACTGGTACCCCCTTATAAGTCCGTAGTAGATGGTACTTGGGTACCCAGGGCATTGGGGTTCCAGGGGATCCCTATGGGCTATTTTGCCACCCATAGAGAGCCCATGCAAAGGCTTCTACAGGTCTGCCATTGCAGCCTGTGTGAAATAGTGCATGCACTATTTCACAGCCATTTATACTGCACCAAGTCACTTATAAGTTACCTATATGTCAGGCCTTCCAACCCTGAAGGCTGGGTGCAAAGTGCCTGTGTGTGAGGGCACCCCTGCACTAGCAGACGTGCCCCGACGTCGTCCAGGACCATTTTCCCAGACTTAGTGAGTGCAGGGACGCCATTTTAAGCGTGCACTGGACATAGGTCAATCAATACCTATGTCCAGCTTCACAATGGTAACTCCGAATATGCCAAGTAAGGTGTCTAACAACTGGGAATTGTACCCCAATACTGATTCTAGTATTGGTTGCACAATCCCAGGCACTCTGGGGGCTCCACAGTGGACCCCCAGTACTGCCATACCTGCTTTCTGAGGTTTTCCAGGCAGCCCCTGCTGCTGCCACCACACAGACAGGTTTCTGCCCTCCTGTTGCTTGAGCAGCTCAAGCCCAGGAAGCCAGAACAAAGGATTTCCTCTGGGAGAGGGTGTTACACCCTCTCCCTTTGGAAATAGGTGTTACAGGCATGGGAGGGGTAGCCTCCCAGAGCCTCTGGAAATGCTTTGAAGGGCACAGTCTACACAAGTTCAGGGACCCCCTAGTCCCTGCTCTGGTGCGAAAATGGACAAAGGAAAGGGGAGTGACCACTCCCCTGTCCATCACCACCCCAGGGGTGGTTGCCAGAGCTTCTCCAGAGTGTCCCTGTGTTTTGCCATCTTGGAATCCAAGGTGGTGGGGCACTCCTGGAGCATCCGAGTGGCCAGTGCCAGCAGGTGACGTCAGAGATCTCCCTGATAGGCGCTTACCTGGTTAGGTGGCCAATCCCAGTTTCAGGGCTATTTAGGGTCTCTCTTCTGGGTGTTTCCTCAGATTCGGATTGCAAACTCCAGCAGGAATCCTCTGCATCCTTTACTTTATCTTCTACCAACAGAACCGCAGCTGAACTCTCCAGGAACTCTACAAACTGCAACAAAGAAGCAAAGACGATTTCTGCAACCTTGTAACTTAAGCTCCTGCCAGCAATTGCAACAGTTTCCAGACTGTGCATCCTCCGAGGGCTGCCTGTCTTCAGCCTGCACCAGAAGAACCGAAGGAATCTCCAGTGGAGTGACAGTCACTTCCCTGCTTCAGCAGGCACCTCTCTGCAGTGACAACCAGTGGTGTGGGTCCCCTCTCCAGATGGCAGATGTGGATTCAGCGACACGGGTGGTGGATTAAAGTCACCCCGACAGTCCCAAGGTCCAGCTCAACTTTAGTGGAGGTAAGAGCTTGCCTCCCCACACAAGACAGTACCCCCATGCACCATGTGACTTGCAGTACCCAAGGCTGTGTGCGACTTTCCAAGAAGTTCTTTGTGCACAGCACATCTTAGGCCCCCAGCACTCCTTCCTGTGATGCACAGCTTCCTGAGTGGTTCTCCGGTGGCATGGGAATCCTTTGTGTCGTGCTGGGTGGGCCTCCATTTGTACCTTCTTTGTCCCCATGCTGTGGGACTCCTGTGTGTGCTGCCTGGTCTTCTGAGGGCTCTCCGAGTTATTGAGAGCCCCCTCTGTCTCTCCCTCCTTGGTAGAGGCCACCAGGTCCCTCCTGGTCTCGGGCAGTGCCAAGGGTGGAATCAAGCAACGCAACCCAGACTGCAATCATCCATCTGGCATGGGACGTCTTCTGCACCAACCAGGAACCCACATCTGTCTTCTTGGTGAATAACTGACTTTATCTTTTCACTGGTGGTTCTTCTTTTGCAACTCCATCCGGGTTAGCAGGAGCTCCTGTTCTCCCTGGAGTCTTCAGTGCTTCTTGGACTTCGTCCTCTTCTTCCACAGGTCTTCAGGTCCCGGTGTCCACTGTTGGTGTCTTGCAGTCTCTTACGGTTCTTGCATAATCTTTTATCACAACTTCTTGTGTGTTTCAGGAAACGTACTGTGATTTACTCCTGTTTTCCTGGGCTCTGGGGTGGGTTCTATTACTTACTTTTGGTGTTTTGTTACACTCCCAGCGCCCCTCTACACACTACACTTGCCTAGGTAGGAATCCGAGATTCGCATTCCACTATTTTAGTATATGGGTTGTGTCCCCCCTAGGCCCATTGCAACCCATTGTGATTTTCACTATTTGCACTGTTTTCTGACTGCGTACTTACCTGTTTTTTGTTACTAGTGTATATATTGTGTATATTACTTACCTCCTAAGGGAGTATAGTCTCTAATGTATTTTTGGCATTTGTGTCACCAAAATAAAGTACCTTTATTTTTGTAAGACTGAGTATTTTCTTTCATGTGTGTAAGTACTGTGTGACGACAGTGTTATTGCATGAGCTTTGCATGTCTCCAAGATAGGTCTTGGCTGCTCTGCTACAGCTACCTCTAGACAGCCTAAGCTGCTAGACACTGACTACACTTCGCTAATAAGGGATAACTGGACCTGGTATAAGGTGTACGTACCTTTGGTGCCCACTACAAACCAGGCCAGCCTCCTACAGGTCCCAGTTCCACTCACCTTCTCACAGGCCACGGTAAGTGCGGAGGTGTCGACAGTATGATTTAATTCTGAGTGTGTGACAAAGCCCTTGGTAAAGCAGCTGCATGGTTAACCACTGCCACACTTCCTGTTTCAGATTGTAAGAAGCTTTGCAATCAGGAAGAGCTCCCTGCTAACAAATCGTCCTGCTGCCCTGTAGGGTGTAGTCATTTACAAATCAGTATTTCATTTAGTTGTGTCATATCATTTTCAGGAAAGCATTTTTGTACTATTTTCACTACTCAGTGTTCTAAAGACCTGATATCTTTAACATCCTGTGGCATACATTAAGAGAAAGCATATTGTACTATCGTAAAACAGCATTTCTATTTCTATACTTTCAATTTACACCAACAGTCCAATTCCAGTATAAAGTTATTTTTAGAATAGAGTGGTGCATGATGACCCAATGGTCGTTTTTCTAGTAATGGACGAGTAAAGACCAACAAAACATACTAGTCATGATAGTAATGTATTAATATATGCTTGTCAGTTCATAACAGTAAATCATACAGTGTATCCTGTGTTCAGGGTACAAACACATTCGAAGCTCAGACACTTGACGGGCGACCTACACTTTGGGGCTAATTACGACTTCGGCGGACGGAAAAGGCCATCCGACGAAGTCCTGCGTTCAGGTTGCCACAAGCACAGATGCCTTACCGTGGGCCCCATTACGAGTTTCCCACTGGCCCAGGGGAAAACAGCCCGTAACATTGACGCCGGCTCATAATTGAGCCGGTGGCAATGCGCAGTGCGTAGGGTGCACCAGCACCCGTCGTGCTTTTCACTTTCTGCTTTGCAACGCGACGGGGCTGGCCAAGTGCATGGGCAGTCCAGGGGCCCCCATGGGGCTCTCTGCACCCCGTCTACGCCAGCCTTTACATGGCGGTGCTACCGCCATGTAATCGCAGGCGGAGAAGGGACTCGTAATCCCCAGGGCAGCGCTGCTTCCTTGCTTGCTGATTAGGACCACCAGCCCCTCCAGCGGAGGAGAAGTGGCTGTGCTGGCGGCCCGGCCGTGGCGCAACTGCCATTGTCCTAATGTGGCTGTTGGACCGCCACATTACCGGTGGTCCGACTGCCACCGCGGCCCTGGCGGTCTTATGGCCGCCAGGGTCGTAGTGAGGCCCTTTAAGCATGGAAGAGCGCTGTAGATATAGACTCCAGACAGCAGAGTAGCGCCTCAGAGATCTTTCAGACATAAGTAGCTGCTAACCCTCAGGTTGCACATATCTGACAGGCAAAACACACACACACACACATACAGGCCAGATGGCAAGCTGTAAACACAGGAGTCTGCTTAATATACATACAGGCCAGATGGCAAGCTGGAAACACAGGAGTCGGCAAAATATATATACAGGCCGGATGGCAAGCTGGAAACACAGGAGTCGGCAAAATATATATACAGGCCGGATGGCAAGCTGGAAACACAGGAGTCTGCTTAATATACCTACAGGCCAGATTGCAGGCTGTAAACACAGGGGTCTGCTTAATATACATACCTGCTTAATATACTTAAAGACCAGATGGCAGGCTGTAAACACAGGGGTCTGCTTAATATACATACCTGCTTAATATACTTACAGGCCAGATGGCAAGCTGGAAACACAGGAGTCTGCTTAATATACATACCTGCTTAATATACTTACAGGCGAGATGGCAAGCTGTAAACACAGGGGTCTGCTTGATATACATACCTGCTTAATATGCCTGCAGGCCAGATGGCACGCTGGAAACACAGGAGTCTGCTTAATATAATTTAGACCATGCTATTTAGATTGTGACCCTTTTTCATCCTCTCAAGGCACTGCCCAGGTCCCGCTACAAAGTTGGAACACTGGACCAGAGCCATATTGGTCAATGCCTCACAAAGTTGCTAGGTGCATGCAGAGTGTCCCTTCAAATTATTACTTGGCATAATAGTCACAACATAAGCGGGCAAGCCCTATGGTGTTTTTCCCCAGTCTATCATGAATGCACGTCTCTGAATGTCACTTCATAGGAGTGCTCAAAAAGACCAGGCAAAAAACATAAACTGCCCTGCTGAAGACCAAAGGAGCTGACCTGCTGCATCTAGCTGAAACATGTGTGTTGGCAAACTTCTCAATTGTGTAGACTGATCACTTTGTTGTCAGATGGTTGAGCCTATAAGAGCTCCATAACCTGTAGAATAGCTTGAGCCTGTAAGAGCTGGATAACCTGAGTGACTGCACTTTTGCCAGATGACTGAGCCTTCAAGAGCAGTTGTCCTTCTGTCGGGTGCCTGGAGCCCATATTTCTATATACAGCACACCTGGACGCTAACAGTGCTGCTACAGGCCTTCAGTCACAATCAGTGACTTGGTGTATGTACTGCTACTGAACGGAGTTGGAGCGTGGGGCATACAGTCCATCTCCCTTCTGAATCTACACCCAAGTCTTTTTGGGAGCATCCTGGTGTCCCGATTGGATCAGTTGTTGCCTCTCCAAATCACTCTGACCAGTCAGATTTCTTTTAATTTCTCTGGGATCTAGGGGGTACATTACCCAGGATAATATGTGGTGCAGACGCTTCCATGTGCAATTCTTAGATCTCTTCATGCGGCAGTCTAGGGGTTAATCTGAGAAAGGAAGCCCTAAGGATTTCATGAAGGCAGACATGGGGTGTTGGATGCCCCAGATGTTTGTCCTGTCCTTTTCTATGGTGCACGGTGGAACGTTGTGGTAAGGAGATCATGAAACAATGGTGCTCTAAGATCACACATTCACCAGTAGTCTCCTATCGATCAGGAAACAGGACAGACTAGTGGACACATCTACAGGAACTCAAAGAATTTTAACACTGGGAAAAAATATTGTGGTGGCCCGGTCATTCATAACTTTAACCTTCTGCATACCTCAAGTTGCCGCCAATCTGGAATCCATGCCAACCATGCTGGACAAGGAATTTACTCTCAGGAAAGACAATCATTTAGAGATTAGTTATGCAGTGCTAAATTATATTAGAAGGGCACTAATTATTAGAACAAGCATTGGCAAAACCAATATGTCTCATGTTTAGAAAACAGTTGCTAACATGATGGCTTTGCTAACACTTGTTTGTAAACCATTTTATTTCAAAGAAAAGTAACATTTCAATAATAAATATCAAAATACTTGACAAAGAGCAAGAACCTACCTTAAGGTATCTCAGAACAGTACATTGAATTCAATATTTTTAATGTTGATCAATGGCATGCTTCTTTTATTGTTACGTACATGTTTACAGATACATTGTGGGCACAATTAAAGGGAACTGAAAGTAGCAAAGCGTGGAGTGGGGATATAGTTATCAGGAGGTGTTGGAAAGAGGGAGTATCACAGAGAGGAGTGTGCTCAAACGTTATGTTGAAAAGAAACACACCAAGGGGATACAAAACTAAGAGTGAAAAGTTGCATGATAGAGGCATGGAAAAGCTTCAAATTATTGTGCGGAAATGTGGGGCCCACGACATGCCCCCGAAGATCAAAGAAGCCCCCACAGGTCTTACATGTCCACCTGTCATTAGCCAAGTAAACTCTGCCTTTCTCTCTATAGCCTCTCCGTGCTTGCATCCCACTGTGCAGCAGCCTCTTGTGGGCATTGCTTCCCTCCCCCCATCAGATCTTCATATGCTAGCGCCCAATGCATCATGGAGACAATCTTCACCTATCTATGGTCTGCTCTACTCCTATCAACACTCTCACTTGGACCCCTTAATGCCCCCATTGCCCCACCACTCCTCTCCCCCAGTTTTGTACCAAGTTCCTCTCCTTGCCAGACTCTTTGGAATTCCTTGATATCGCAAATACCTGTGCCCGGTCTATGAACGCTTTTGAATGTGAAGGAAGAGTGGAAAAAGCACTGTGAAAATAAGTAAAGAAATGTCCGCATGTGAAGCAAAAGGGGAACATACCAAGCTGATTACCATTCATGTAATCAAAAGAGGAAAGGTAGTAAATGGCAGAAAATCGCACTTCTGAGTGGTGTCCGCACTAGTAAGTATACAAAATAATACTGTATTTTTAGGTGCACGTGGCCAAGTGCCCTACTACCTGAAGGCACAGGATAGTGTATAAGAGAATACACCGCATATAATGAACGCAAAAGACCACAGCACTCCACAACATCCAAATTCAATGAGTACAAGTGAAAGCTATCATGCAGTAGTTATATTATTAAATCATTCGATATTCATCTTGGTGTTCTAGGAAGTCGTTTATTCAGATTAGTTTTCGTAAATCCAAAAGGTACAGTCAAACAGGCACAGCCAACACGTGTTTCGTCACATCCGTGACTTCATCACCAATGCTTGTTGTCTCTTTATGCTAATTTTCTAATACTTACTGTGTATATATATGGTGTGTACTTACTTCCAGTTGGGATACTGGTTTTAAGTAATCTAGTTCAGTACTACTGTAATGAAGGACCTTTATTTTTGTAACACTGTACGGTTCCTTTCTCCTGTGAGATAAGCTGCTTTGTGACTGTTGTGGTATTGCAAGTGCTTTACAATCCTCCTAGATAAGAATTGGCTGCTCATCACAGCTATGACTAGAGAGCTCTGGCTTCCTAGACTCTGTTTCTCTAATGTATAGGGGTGCCTGGACCTGGTGTAAGGTGCAAACATTATAGGTGTCCACCACACACCAGGCCAGATTCCTACAGGTGCCACCTGTGACTGTCATGTTCCAGCGCAGGCAAGAAGCCCCTCACCACTGCTCACACAAAACTAAGGCTGATACGGTTGTCTCCTGCAGCCCAGTACTGAATCAGGAATGCTAAAAGTACTCTAAGATGTCATGGGGGAGCCTGGCCTGCCCCTCCGCTAGCTATCCTTACCGCCCGCAGTGATGCGGGTGGAGGGAGATTAGCACCCGCGCATTCCTTCTCCGTATATGGTCATGGCAGAGGCATTCTTTGGATGCCATGGCTCTGACGTGGGGGCAGGAGGGGGCGACCAGCTCAGCAGCTTTCTTAACAAACATATTTAAAAAACGGAGCAAAACAAAACAATATAAAGAAACAATACATAAAACGGTAAGGGCCGGAATATACAAAAGAGAAATACCAACAAATATAATATTTAAAAGAAAACAGACACAAACAAGATAGTGTGTACAACCATAACGCACGGAACATACAGAAGAGTAATTCTGTCAAATCGTATCATTTAAAAAAAACACGCACAAAGCAACCTTACATTAAGCAAAAGAGAATACAGGTTCTCTCACTTTGACAGTAAAGACCCGCACTCAAAGAAGCAGCCTCTGACATTTGGTCTCAGTCGAAAGATGAAAGCTCGTAGGTACTGAGATATTCAGGATTTTAAAAAATAGTTCCTGAGCAGTAAGTAAAATAGAAAGAAGCAACATAATACATATAACATGGCCAGTCGCCATGGGCAGGAACAACACACCGAAAGGAGGGACAAATGTGAACAATTCACCACAGAAATTAATGGAATATCAAAAGGCACACAAACAAACTAATCAAAAGTGGTGGGGCTGCTGTACGCCCAAAGAGAAGATACAGCATGTCTCGTAGAGGCAGCACATGCGCTACCTTGGCGAGACTTAAACAGTGCATGTGCTGCCCATGCGAGGTCTTTTTTGTATGATTTTATTATTGATCTCTTTACTATGCTGCTCTCTTGGGTTATGAACTTTGTACCTTCAATTTTAGCTAGAAATTGTATTTATTTATTACTTTTACGGCATTTTTGCTGAATAAAGATTTGGAATTGGATTGGAGAGAGAACTTGTCCAAGATGCATGGGCAGAACACAGCTTGAGTAGGTTGGCTGAGGGGGGAGAATAATTTCACAGGATGATGCTTTGTAGTTCTCCCATCTTAAAGCACATACATTAGGACAAATGAAAATACAAAAACTGTGGGCGTGGTTTGGGGGGCACTCTGTTCCACCATTGTGCAGCTGCGTGGAGTTGATGTTACCCTCGGAGGAGGTGCATTTCTGCACAGATGTGAGATTCCATATTACTTTCCTTGGAAACCCAGAGTATAGATTTTAGTTTTGGCAAGAAAAAAACAAAGGGCCTAAGTGCATCCAGAGGCGAAGTAGGTAGTTGTGACTCACAAGTTAAGGAAACTCTTCCTACAAATACAGATTGGGTGCTGAGGGAACTGCAGGGGATGGAGAAATTAACTTTTTTCATTGAAAGAGGGGTCTCAACCTTCTTATCAGAATGGGATGGCTGGTAGAGATTTGGCCAAGGACTAAAAGGGAGCTAATGTGTTCCAAGGTCTCAAGATGCTGAGGTAGTGTCCCATGAACATTCTCATTGGTGGGACCCTGGAGCAGCCTTGAGGACCAGTCATCTGTTGGGTCTCTGGATAGGGTACCAGGATGAGTCCAATTCCTCATCTTAGGTGTGTGATCCATCTGTGTGAAAAAAGCACTTAATCTACCAGTGTCAAAAATGTGTATAATGTAATCTGGCACTTATTTAAAGTGCTCTATTGCCCTTGGGATAAGTTGTTGCCATGTAAAACTTTATTAAAAAAAAAAAAAAAAAGAGCAGATGCCTCAGGGACCATTTCTCTATCTTATCCCCTCAGCACGTGTTGTGTTTTTTCCACATAATTTCATTGGCTTGTCTTAGCTGAGGGAACCCACCTTGCTGCCTGTTATCACTGTGTACTGTTTGCAATTGAACCTTTCTACCCTGGCTCATTTGTTTAACAGATTAGTTTTCTTTACACCCCTGTCACAATGCAACATTCTCATCCGATGCTCCTGTTTTCCAGGCGGTGATACGTATGATGGTCACGCAAGGGACCATGCAGCTACAGGAGCTGGAGAGATCCCTGCAGTTGGCCAAATCTTAGCCATGTGAGGCTGAAGGAGAGATCTCTACCCCTCTGTGCCAGTTGTTGATGGGAAGAGAGACCAGTGGGTCTTCGTCTGCAGCTCCAGGATCTGTTGAAGATGGAGAGAGACAATACTATACCCCTTGTGGTGTGTCCAAAAAAGTGCCTGTGGCCTTGCATACTGAATGAGGATACACTGTGTAAAGTTTAAAGTTGATGATATACTTCTGTTCAGCATCTCTAAGAGGGGCCCCAGTGGCATCTCAAGTCCACCCACTCCAGGTACTGGCACTGTGGACTCAAAGTCTTGGAATCTTCCACCCAAACTGTGTTTGAGCCTCCATCCATGAACATTATTATTATCATAAAATCTATTAAAAATGCTCCAGCAAGGACATGATGCCGTTCTAGTTATTTTTGTAGTTTACGGGAGCCTGAAGGTGCTCAAAAAGGATTTGGAACGCTGTACAGGTGGCGAAGCTAAAACTGAGACTAACATGTACTAATCATTATCATGGATAACGTAAGAATGTCAGTCTGAGATGACAACACAACCAAATTGAAATATACATTATTGAAATAAATGTTACAGGATTTCTGCAGAAACCTCTGGTGACGCTGATGCAATTTCCACTTAAATGGGCGCATCCAGAGTACGACCACTGTAAGTTTGCCCCATGCAGAATGAGGGACCTGGCCTTACCTGCATCCTCAGTATGCAGATAGGTCTTAGACAGGCCAGGCCGTACTATACTCTATGATGTCTAGCCGTACCATACCATATCATACTGCACCATACAATACTGTACAATGACAGGGCATACCATACCATACTGTACAATGACAGGCCATACCATACCATATCATACCGCACCATACAATACCATACTGTACAATGACAGGGCATACCATACTGTACAATGGCAGGGCATACCATACCGTACCATACTGTACAATGACCGAGCATACCATACTATACTATACAATGACTGACAGGCCATATCATACCGTACCATGCTATACTGTACAATGACAGGCCATACCATACTGTACAATGACAGAGCATACCATAGTATACTGTACAATGAGAGGCCAACTCATTCCGTAACATACTGTACTATACAATGACAGGACAGATCATACCATACTGTACAATGACAGGCCATATCATACCGTACCATACTATACTGTACAATGACAGGCTATACCATAGTATACTGTACAATGACAGGCCATATCATACTGTACCATACTATACTGTACAATGACAGAGCATACCATAGTATACTGTACAATGAGAGGCCACCCCATTCCGTAACATACTGTACTATACAACGACAGGCCAGATCATACTATACTGTACAATGACAGGCCGTACCATACCATACTATACTGTGCAATGACAGGCCATACCATAATATACTGTACAATGACAGGCCATATCATACCATACTATACTGTACAATGACAGGCCATACCATACTATACTATACAATGACAGGCCAGATCATACTGTACTGTACAATGACAGGCCATATCATACCGTACTATACTGTACAATGACAGGCCATACCATACCATACTGTACAATGACAGGCCATACCATACTATACTGTACAATGACAGGCCAGATCATACCATACTATATTGTACAATGACAGGCCATACCATAGTATACTGTACAATGACAGGCCATATCATACTTTACCATACTATACTGTACAATGACAGGCCATACCATACTGTTGTGTACAATGACAGGCCATATCATATCGTACCATACTATACTGTACAATGACAGGCCATACCATACTGTTGTGTACAATGACAGGCCATATCATACTGTACCATACTATACTGTACAATGACAGGCCATTCCATAGTATACTGTACAATGACAGGCTGTACCATACCATACTATACTGTACAATGACAGGCCATACCATACTACACTGTACAATGACAGGCCATACCATACTGTAGTGTACAATGACAGGCCATAACATACCGTACCATACTATACTGTACAATGACAGGCCATACCATACTGTTGTGTACAATGACAGGCCATATCATACCGTACCATACTATACTGTACAATGACAGGCCATACCATACCATACTATACTGTACAATGACAGGCCATACCATACTGTAGTGTACAATGACAGGCCATATCATACCGTACCATACTATACTGTACAATGACAGGCCATACCATACTGTTGTGTACAATGACAGGCCATATCATACCGTACCATACTATACTGTACAATGACAGACCATACCATACTATACTGTACAATGACAGGCCATACCATACTGTGGTGTACAATGACAGGCCATACCATACTGTAGTGTACAATGACAGGCCATATCATACCATACTATACTGTACAATGACAGGCCATACCATACTGTAGTGTACAATTACAGGCCATATCATACTGTACCATACTATACTGTACAATGACAGGCCATATCATACTGTACCATACTATACAATGACAGGCCATACCATACTATACTGTACAATGACAGAGCATACCATACTGTAGTGTACAATGACAGGCCATATCATACCGTACCATACTGTACTGTACAATGACAGGCTGTACCGTACCATACTATACTGTACAGTGACAGACTGTAGCATACCATACTATACTGTACAATGACAGGCCATATCGTACCGTACCATACTATACTGTACAATGACAGGCTATACCATACTATACTATACAATGACAGGCCATACCATACTATACTGTACAATGACAGGCCGTACCATACTGTACAATGACAGAGCATACCATAGTATACTGTACAGTGAGAGGCCACCCCATTCCATAACATACTATACAATGGCAGGCCAGATCATACACTACTGTACAGTGACAGGCCATATCATACCGTACCATACTATACTGTACAATGACAAGCCATACTATACTATATTGTATAATAACAGGCCATATATCATACGTGTTGGACTTTTTTGCTTATGCAGGGTCATCCCCAATCTTTTTGCCTCCTGCCTCCTATTTTTTTTTACCTGTTGCTGTTGGCTTTTGAACTGTGAGCACTTTACCACTGCTAACCAGTGCTAAAGTGCATATGCTCTTTATGTAAAATTGTATGTAATTGGTTTATCCATGATTGGCATATTTGATTTATTAGTAAGTCCCTAGTAAAGTGCACTAGAGGTGCCAGGGCCTGTTAATCAAATGCTACTAGTGGGCCTGTGTGAGAAAGTAGCCTCTTTCTAGCCTTGTTACCCCCACTTTTGGCCTGTTTGAGAGTGTATGTCAGGGTGTTTTCACTGTCTCACTGGTATCCTGCTAGCCAGGGCCCAGTGATCATAGTGAAAACCCTATGTTTTCAGTATGTTTGTTATGTGTCACTGGGACCCTGCTAGTCAGGACCCCAGTGCTCATAAGTTTGTGACCTATAGGTATGTGTTCCCTGTGTGATGCCTAACTGTCTCACTGAGGCTCTGCTAACCAGAACCTCAGTGGTTATGCTCTCTCTTTACAAATTGTCACTAACAGGCTAGTGACCAATTTTACCAATTTACATTGGCATACTGGAACACCCTTATAATTCCCTAGTATATGGTACTGAGGTACCCAGGGTATTGGGGTTCCAGGAGATCCCTATGGGCTGCAGCATTTCTTTTGCCACCCATAGGGAGCTCTGACAATTCTTACACAACGTCCACGTTATTTCACAGCCATTTTACACTACACTTAAGTAACTTATAAGTCACCTATATGTCTAACCTTTACCTGGTAAAGGTTGGGTGCTAAGTTACTTAGTGTGTGGGCACCCTGGCACTAGCCAAGGTGCCCCCACATTGTTCAGGGCCAATTCCCCCGACTTTGTGAGTGCGGGGACACCATTACACGCGTGCACTACATATAGGTCACTACCTATATGTAGCTTCACAATGGTAACTCCGAATATGGCCATGTAACATGTCTATGATCATGGAATTGCCCTCTCTATGCCATCCTGGCATAATTGGCACAATCCCATGATCCCACAGGTCTGTAGCTCAGACCTGGGTACTGCCAAACTGCCTTTCCCGGGGTTTCACTACAGCTGCTGCTGCTGCCAACCCCTCAGACAGGTTTCTGCCCTCCTGGGGTCCAGCCAGGCTTGGCCCAGGATGGCAGAACAAAGGACTTCCTCTGAGAGAGGGTGTTACACCCGCTCCCTTTAGAAAATGGTGTGAAGGCAGGGGAGGAGTAGCCTCCCCCAGCCTCTGGAAATGCTTTCATGGGCACAGATGGTGCCCATTTCTGCATAAGCCAGTCTACACCGGTTCAGGGACCCCTCAGCCCTGCTCTGGCACAAAACTGGACAAAGGAAAGGGGAGTGACCACTCCCCTGACCTGCACCTCCCCTGGGAGGTGCCCAGAGCTCCTCCAGTGTGCTCCAGACCTCTGCCATCTTGGAAACAGAGGTGCTGCTGGCACACTGAACTGCTCTGAGTGGCCAGTGCCAGCAGGTGACGTCAGAGACTCCTTCTGATAGACTCCTTCAGGTGTTGCTAGCCTATCTCCTCTCCTAAGTAGCCAAACCCTCTTTTCTGGCTATTTAGGGTCTCTGCTTTGGGGAATTCTTTAGATAACGAATGCAAGAGCTCATCAGAGTTCCTCTGCATCTCTCTCTTCACCTTCTGCCAAGGAATCGACTGCTGACTGCTCTGGAAGCCTGCAAAACTGCAACAAAGTAGCAAAGACGACTACTGCAACCTTGTAACGCTGATCCGGCTGCCTTCTCGACTGTTTTCCTGGTGGTGCATGCTGTGGGGGTAGTCTGCCTAGAATGGCGTACAGTGCAGTGGCATAAAGTCGATTGTTCCAGAGCTAGTGAAGTGCATAGAGTTGAGTGTCATAATGTGCAGTGGTGTAAGGTCCCTAGATTGACGTAGAGTGGATTGACGTAGAGTGGATTGGCATAGAGTGATGTGGTGTAGAGTAGAGAGGCATAGAGTGAAGTAGCGTATAATTGTGTGGAGTAAAGTGGATTATGCATGCTGTGGTAATTTACTGCCATTACAGACAACACGTGTTCATTTGAAATGACCATTACATTTGCATAGACATACAGTTTTACAATAAAAGTATACAGCGCACAACCTATAATGTGTTGAAATGTAATCACGTAGCATAATAATTGGTTTGATCGGATTAAAATATTTGTTCCCACCACACTTCACAGCCTTCGTCCTGCACACACTCAGTAGCCAGCATGATTGTCATAAAAATCCTCTTGCTTTAAAGATAGAGAAAGAAAAGTAAACACCAAACTCCCTGGAAGACAGAGCTTGACATTTGATCTCTGTTTTTTAATGCACAGCAAATATGACTGGATAAGAACAAGATTTAAAGGCCTGTCTTCAGTAATCGAACACTAGTGGAAAGATACAGTAAATAAGGTATGGGCCACGTAACGGTCAAACTCAAGCTGGAGAACCTAAAACATATAAAACCAGCAAACAGAAAGCCAGAAAATGCGAGTTACAAACCACAAAGCCAGTGGTAAGCAGTGGGCTGAATGCTTCCAAGGGAAGCTTTCTGAATGTGCTGGCTGTGTCCTAGCGCCTTTTTATTTTTTTGTTAATTATAATTATTAGTTTTAGCCATGCTGCACAGCAGTTGTGTTGCTGTACATCATCACTATGAAACATTGGCAAAGCCAATAGCTTCCTGTAGGTGAGACCTGTTGGCTTTGCCAGTGCTTGTTCTCTGAGCTTTGTATTTGTCACCTGCAGGATGTGCACACACAAACCTCTAAATATAGTGCATCAATACTCTCAGCAACCTTCCTGTTACTTCTTCACTGCATTGCTTTAGACATTCTGGCTCCTGATGCCGCAGCCAAGTTTTTAGTTTTCTTGAACAGCTGCTAACCTCCCCCGATCCCTCAGTGAGCGTCGAGGAATCTGACTTAGTTTTTCTTGTGAGGGTTTGTGAGAAAGTAGCCTCTTTTTAGAATGGTTACCCCCATTTTTGGCCTGTTTGTCAGTGTGTTTGACTGTATCAATGGGGTACTGCTAGTCAGGACCCCAGTGCTTGCTGTGTTTGGCCTGCCTTGTCAGTATGTTTCACTGTTTTTGTCAGTATGCTTGACTGTGCCACTGGAATCCTGCTAACCAGGACCCCAGTGCTTATGTTCTCTCTGTTCCCAAATTTGTCACTACATACTGGTAACCCAGTATTTCATCCCGAATTGGCATATTGGTGCCCCCTTATAAGTCCCTAGTATATGGTACTTAGGTACCCAGGGGATCCCTATGGGCTGCAGCATTAGTTTTGCCACCCATAGAGACCCCATGCAAAGGCTTCTTCGCGACTGCCATTGCAGCCTGTGTGTAATGGTGCATGCACAATTTCACAGCCATTTACACTGCACCAGGTCACTTATAAGTCACCTATATGTCAGGCCTTCAGACCCTGAAGGCTGGGTGCAAAGTACCTGTGTGTGAGGGCACCCCTGTACTAGCAGACATGCCCCATGTGGTCCAGGCCCATTTTCCCAGACTTTGTGAGTGCGGAGACTCCATTTTACACGTACACTGGACATAGGTATTGACCTATGTCCAGCTTCAAAATGGTAACTCCAAATATGGCAAAGTAAGGTGTCTAACAACTGAGAGTTGTACCCCAATACTGATTCCAGTATTGGTTGCACAATCCCATGCACTCTGGCGGCTCCACAGTGGACCCCCATTACTGCCATACCAGCCTTCTAAGGTTTTCCAGGCAGCCCCAGCGGCTGCAGCCTCACAGACCGGTTTTTGCCCTCCTGTTGCTTGAGCAGCTCAAGCCCAGGAAGGCAGAACAGAGGATTTCCTTTGGGAGAGGGGTGTCACACCCTCTCTCTTTGGAAATAGGTGTCCCAGAGCCTCTGGAAATGCTTTGAAGGGCACAGATGGTGCCCTCCTTGCATAATCCAGTCTACACTGGTTCAGGGACACCCAGTCCCTGTTCTGGCGTGAAACTGGACAGAGGAAAGGGGACTGACCACTCCCCTGTCTATCACCACCCCAGGGCTGGTGCTCAGAGCTCCTCCAGAATGTCCCAGTGTTTTGCCATCTTGGATTCCAAGATAGTGGGGCACTCTGGGAGCATCTGAGTGGCCAGTGCCAGCAGGTGACGTCAGAGCCCTACCCGGTTTACCCTGTCAGAGCTTACCTGTTTAGGTGACCAATCCCCCTTTCAGGGCTATTTAGGGTCTCTCCTCTGGGTGTTTCTTCAGATCCGGATAGCAAGACTCCAGCAGGAATCCTCTGCATCCTTTACTTCATCTTCTACTGATGGAACCGCAGCTGAACCCTTCAGGAACACTACAAACTGTAACAAAGAAGCAAAGACGACTTCTGCAGCATTGTAACTTCAGCTCCTGCCAACAACTGCAACAGTTTCCAGGTCCTGCATCCTCCAAGGACTGCCTGTCTTCAGCCTGCACCAGAAGGACCGAAGGAATCTCCAGTGGACTGATGAAGTCACTTCCCTCCTTCAGCAGGCACCTCTCTGCAGCTATGACCGGTGGCGTGGGTCCCCTCTGCAGATGACGAGTGTGGATCCAGCAACACGGGCGGTGGACTAAAGTCAACCCAACAGTCCTAGGGTCCAGCTGTCTCACTTTGGTGAAGGTAAGAGCTTGCCTCCCCACGCGAGACAGTACCCCTGTGACTTGCAGTTGCCAAGGCTTGTATGCTACCTTCCCAGAAGTTCTTCATGCACAGCACATCTTAGGCCCCCAGCACTCCTTCCTGCGATGCACAGCTTCCTGAGTGGTTCTCCAGTGGCGTGGGATCCCTTTGAGTCGTGCTGCGTGGGCCTCCATTTGCACCTTCTTTGTCCCTGTGCTGTGGGACTCCTGTGCATGCTGCCTGGTCTTCTGAGGGCTCTCCGAGTTGCTGAGAACCCCCTCTGTCTCCCCCTCCTGGGTAGAGGCCATCAGGTCCCTCCTGGTCCCGAGCAGCACCATTTTCTGCTAACCGCATGCTTTGCATGTTCCAAGGCTTGTTGGCGGAATCCAGTGACACAAACCAGACTGCAAGCTTCCATCCGGCGTGGGACATCTCCTGCCCCAACCAGAAACCCGCATCTGTCTTCTTGGGTGCATAACTGACTTTGTCTTCTCACTGGTGGTTCGTCTTTTGCACCTTCATCCGGGTTAGCAGGGGCTCCTGTTCTCCCTGGACTCTTCAGTGCTTCTTGGACTTGGTTCCCTTCTTCCACAGGTCTTCAGTTCCAGGAATCCATTGTTGGTGTCTTGCAGTCTCTTCTAGTTCTTGCATAATCTTCTATCACGACTTCTTGTGTGTTTCAGGAAACTTGCTGTGTTTTACTCCTGTTTCCTGGGCTCTGGGGTGGGTTCCATTACTTACCTTTGGTGTTTTCTTACACTCCCAGCGCCCCTCTACGAACTACACTTGCCTAGGTGGGAAACTGACTTTCGCATTCTTTCATGTGTGTGAGTATTGTGTAACTACAGTGGTATTGCAAGAGCTTTGCATGTCTCCTAGTTTAGCCTTGGCTGCTCAACTCCAGCTACCCCTAGACAGCTTGGCTGCTAGACACTACATTTCACTAATAAGGGATAACTGGACCTGGTATAAGGTGTAAGTACCTTTGGTACCCACTACAAACCAGGCCAGCCTCCTACAAGTTTAGACTGAAACCTCAGCAGGTTTTATGTGTAATTGTGGTTAACATATTATGATCGTAAACTTTCAAAACTAGAAAGGAGTGGAAGTGACTTTGTCTCAGATAGTGAAACAGAACTAACGTCTGAAAAAGAAACAGGAAGACGTTCAAGTTGTTTTGGGTTTTGGTACAAGGCCATACGAGGCACAAACATTACAACTTGTAAGGTATTGTTAATTATCTCTCCATCAAAGTTAAACGGAGCACTGGAGGACAACAGTATGCACTCATCCATCCACTTATTCATTCATCCACACTTTCACTCGCCTTTTCATTCATATGTGCGCTGACTCATCCACTCATCACCCGTCTGTCCATGTACTCACTCAGTTACTCACTCACCATCACTGACAGTCACCCATCCATAGCTGCCCAGTGAATTACTTGCCGATCAGGCACTCATCCATCCGTCTATGCCTTGTCATTCACTAATTCATCCAAATGTCCACGCATAAACGTACACACACGCCAACCATTGAGGATGCGCTTTCACTAAGAAAACACGGTCAGAGATGTATTGGTTTTGTCAGTGCTTATTCTTCTAATCTTGCGTATTACGATTCCCATAGGATATAATGGGTTTGTAATGAGACGAGCGCACGTTTGTGAAGGGTGAAGCAGAGACAAAGGGGGAGCAGTGCATTTAAAGGTAATAAGACCAGGGGCGGCCCCTCCACTATGGTGGGGGAGCGCTGCCCCGATGCTGAAAGGCAGTAGAAAAATAAAATGATAATACAGCTATTGTATTATTGTTTTATTTTTCGCTTCCTCCTTGTAGGGCGCAGGGGCTATCCTCGTCAGCAGGGAGAGCAGTAGTGTCCAGTCTAAGTGTGCATGTCAGCTTGGCTAGCTGTCCAAGGCCGGCCAAACTGACATGCGCACTTAGAACTCTCCACCTGGTCTGTGTTGCACAGCTCGGGTAGAGAACCAGTGCAGGCTTCCAGTCCCCAGCTGAGCGGCATTTCAGGCAGCTCCGACTAATCCAGGAGCTTCTCTTGTGCTGGGTAACAGCATGAGAGAAGCACCTGGATTGGATGGGGAGAGAAGACATAGAAGCACAGAGGCGGTGAAGAACACAGAGGGGCAGGTAAGTGGGGTTTAAAAAATATATATTGCATGCATACATAATCACACTTTCACCTGCTAACATGCACCAACACACATTTAAAAACGTTTTTAGTTATCTCAGTTGCCAGAGAAATTCTTATTTCAGCTAATTGTACTCTACTTTTATCACAATAGTAGTTAAAAACATAATTTTCTTCACTATTAGTGTAATTAAAAACTTGATAGAAAACAAGAACAAGTGCACCCCAACAGAACCCCAGGACGAGATGCAGCTCTATTCCAGGCACAGATCTCCCCTAACCCCCCGAGGTCAGGAGTCACCCCTAAATGACACCCATAGGGTACAGCTCACAAAGTAGTCCACAAGTTAGATCTGCATGCACAACTTTAGTTAACACCGGTCGGTGTGAGGTGGGGGAGGGATAGGGTGGGAGCTGCCCCAGGAAGCATGTGAGTAAACTGTACCAGGGGCAGCTTTGGAAAGCAGAGCCCCCTCCAGTTATCGTGTACCCCAAAGGATGAGGCCTTGAGTGCCGAGAGAGGGGCACAGCTGGGGTGTGTTGTGACCCCACACAGACATCATTTCACAGGAGCCCAGTGCCGTGTAAAACAGCTGATGAGTTTGTGCATCAGTGCGAAGAATCTCTGGAGCATGGGTTAGAAAACTGGTCTGTTGGGCGCCCCATGGAAGCCGATCATGTGGAGCGAGTTATAAGCACCAGTGCAGGCTGCTGCATGAAGATTACAGCGCCTTGACGCAATGCCTGTCCTCTGATTTTATCAGGGGCATGAGAGAAGCAGAGAGTCACTGGCAGCCATGACAGGACGCTTCCTCCCCCCCCCCCAGTCCTACAAGCTGCACCCAGGTAGATGGGTTCTTCATAGCCTTGGACTGTCCTTTGGACTTGCCAAAGTGTGAGGTGGTTGAGCCAAGGGAGAGCAGTGGCTGCAGAGGGGTCGCCTTCTCTTCTTCTGCTGACTACGAACAGACAGCAATAGCTGACGCAGCTGCACGGTGGCATGCACAGAAGAAGCTGCACGCCAGCATTCACAGCTGCAGCCGCACGCCGGTATCCTCAGTAGCAGCCACACGTGGCCATGCAGAGCTGCAGTCACACGTGGCCATGCAGAGCTGCAGTCACACGTGGCCATGCACAGCTGCAGCCGCACACACGGCCATGCACAGCTGCAGCCGCACGCTGGTATCCACAGTAGCAGCCACACATAAACATGCGCAGCTGCAGCCGCACGCGGCCATGCACAGCTGCAGCCGCACACGCGGCCATGCGCAGCCGCACACACGGCCATGCACAGCTGCAGCTGCACGCCAGCATTCACAGCTGAAACTGCACACAAGTATTCACATCTGCAGCCGCACAGTAGCATGCACAGCTGCACTCCGGCATTCACAGGTGCAACTGCACGCAAGTATTCACACCTGCAGTCGCACAGTAGCATGCACAGCTGCTGCCACACACGGGTATGCACAGCAGCAGCCACACGTTGCCATGTGCAGCTGCAGCCGTACGCGGCCATGCGCAGCTGCAGCAGAAGCTGTCACAAGGTGACAGCGGTTTCCACACGAGGAAGTAGCGGGAAACTGCACATAGTCTCAGTACTTTCTAAACCAGTTGCCTCTCCTGAGCGGCTTTTAGTCCCACGTGGACAATGCATCACCCTGGGGTAGCGTCATGTAATAGCCGTGGAGCCCATCGCAGGGGTCATTTCTATTGTCCTTCGCCTTTGGTTGGGCCGGTAACACTTTACCAGGTCTTTTCTGACCAGAGTGCTGGGTTATAAGGCTGTAGCCTGGAGCTGTGACGTTTACAGAGAGCGGACGCTTGTTATTGCATTAATCTTATATAGGCTCAAGTACAAACTGCCATCCAACGAACAACTTTTTATGCACATTCCTTGTAAAAAGACACCAGTAGTTTTTGCTCATTGCTACTCATCACTTTGGAATAACCTTACAAGAGTGATAAACATGGATTTTATTACTATGATTTGTGTTACAGTGATGCAGGCGGACCTGCTGTGGACATATCTTTTCTGCTCATAAAATGTTCTAATCTATCATTTTGATTTTAAAGTTATTAACTATTATACATTGAAACGAAATGATGATGAAGTGTTTTTCTGTAGTACCTCTGCTCAGGTTTAAATACACTTTGCAAACTTCCTCGAACTTGCAGAAGCTGCTTTTCAAAGGAAAGAGGAGAGTCTCCCTGTAGCACTGGGTAGGGTGGATAATTCCTGACCATGAGGTGGACAGGAGGGACAGTGTGGGTCACATATGATGGGGAACTCACTGTTGACCAGCATCAATGACTTTATTTTGCAGTTTCTAAGGAGGCAGCAGGTCCTTGGCTTGTACAGGAAGATCTTACAGACCGCCCGCCGGATACCCAATGAAGCCGACCGCCGGTATGTGAAGGAGAAGGCACGGGAGGAGTTCAAACGCAACAAGGACTCCACCGATGAGGTAAGGGCAGGAATGAGCTAAATGTGAGAGGACTGTAGGTAGAACGAAGAAGAGGGAGTCAGTGGTGGGTCAGACACCAGAGGGGATGGCAGTGATGGGCTAAAGCTATGATGGTGTCAGTGGTGGGTCAGAAGTGAGAGGAGGAGTCAGTGATGGCCAAAAGCTATGATGGAGTGAGTTTTGGGTCAGACACCAGTTGGAGTCAGTGATGAGTTGAAGCTGTGATGCAGACAGTGGTGGGTCACACATCAGAGGGAGTCATTGATTGCATAAAGCTATGAGTGAGTCAGTGGTGGGTCGGACACCAGAGGGAATCGGGGATGGCTTAAAGCTATGATGGAGTCAGTGGTGGGTCAGTGACAGCCTAAAGCTATGGTGGAGTCTGTGCTGGGTCGGACACTAGAGGGAATCAGTGATGGGTTAAAACTATGATGGAGTCTGTGGTGAGTCAGACACCACAGGGAGACAGTGATGTATTAAACCTATGATGGAGTCAGTGGTGGGTCAGTGATGGCCTAAAGCTATGATGTAGTTAGTGGTGGGTCAGACACTAGAGGGAGTCGGTGATGCGTTAAAGCTATGATGGAGTCAATGGTGGGTCAAACACCAGAGGAAGTCAGTCATGGGTTAAAGCTATGATGGAGTCTGTGGTGGGTCAGATGCCAGAGGCAGTCAGTGACGTGTTAAAGCTATGATTTCGTCTCAGTGGTGGGTCAGAAGTGTGAGAGCGTCTGTGATGTGTTAAAGCTATGAAGGAGTCAGTCATGGGGTAAGAGAGTGTCAATACTGTGTCAGATGGAAGAGACAGTCACTGCTGGGAGGAAGGTGAGAACAAATAAAAGCTGGGTGGAAGATGAGAGTCAGTGCTGAGAAGAAGCTGCAAGAGAGTCCCTGTTAGGTAGATGGTGAAAGTCTGTCAGTGCAAGGAAGTGGAGTGCAAGTCCAAGCTGGGAAGAAGTTAAGATTGAGTTAATACTGTGAAGATGGTAAGAATGAGTTAATGTGGAAAAAGGTGAGCGCAAATGGATGCTTTCCAGGTGAGATCATTGTAATGGGGAGTGCTGCATAGGACTAGTGATGGGCAGGCGGGCACAGGTGAGTTAACGATAGAAGATGTTGGTAAACCTCAGTGATGGCCAGTGTGGGCAGAAGGCCAATGAGGGTAGGGAGTGTTGGGTGGGTTTAGTGAAAGAAGACATCAGTGGACATTAATGGTGTCACTAGTGGAGGATGGTCTCTGAGGCCCAGATGGTGTTGGAGATGGAAGACAGAGAGCACTGTCAAATGTCATGTTGGGCAGCGTTGTGGTGTCATTAATGGGCAGATGGTGTTGGGTTAATGATAGATGGCGCCAATGAACGTAGAGATGGGCAGTGTTATGGGGTAACTGATGGAGAGATGGTGTTGGGTTAGTGATAGACGGCCCCAATGAACGTGGAGATGGGCAGTGTTGTTGTGTCATTGATGGAGAGGTGGTGTTGGGGGAATGATGGACGGCACTCATGAACGTGCAGATGGGCAGTATTGGTGTCATTGATGGACAGATGGTGTTGGGTAAATGATGGAAGGTGCTGATGAACGTGGAGATGGGCAGTGTTGTAGTGTCATTGATAGATGGTATTTGGTTAATGATGGATGGTGCTGATGAACATGGAGATGGGCAGTGTTGTGTTGTCATTGATAGACAGATGGTACTGGGTTAATGATAGACGGCGCTGATGAACGTGGAGATGGGCAGTGTTGTGGTGTCATTGATGGAGAGATGGTTTTGGGTTAATGATAGATGGCACTGATGAACGTGGAGATGGGCAGTGTTGTGGTGTCATTGATGGAGAGATGGTTTGGGGTTAATGATAGATGGGGCCGATGAACGTGGAGATGGGCAGTGTTGTGTTGTCAATGATGGAGAGGTGGTGTTGGGTTAATGATAGACGGCGCTGATGAACGTGGAGATGGGCAGTGTTGTGTTGTCATTGATAGACAGATGGTACTGGGTTAATGATAGACGGCGCTGATGAACGTGGAGATGGGCAGTGTTGTGGTGTCATTGATGGAGAGATGGTTTTGGGTTAATGATAGATGGCACTGATGAACGTGGAGATGGGCAGTGTTGTGGTGTCATTGATGGAGAGATGGTTTGGGGTTAATGATAGATGGGGCCGATGAACGTGGAGATGGGCAGTGTTGTGGTGTCCATGATGGAGAGGTGGTGTTGGGTTAATGATAGACGGCGCTGATGAACGTGGAGATGGGCAGTGTTGTGGTGTCATTGATGGAGAGGTGGCGTTGGGTTAATGATAGATGGTGCTGATGAACGTGGAGATGGGCAGTGTTGTGGTGTCATTGATGGAGCGATGGTTTGGGGTTAATGATAGATGGGGCCGATGAACGTGGAGATGGGCAGTGTTGTGGTGTCATTGATGTGGAGATGGTG
Source organism: Pleurodeles waltl (assembly GCF_031143425.1). NCBI lineage: Eukaryota > Metazoa > Chordata > Amphibia > Caudata > Salamandridae > Pleurodeles > Pleurodeles waltl. The sequence goes on from NW_027150394.1 coordinate 700,177, forward strand.
TTGGGTTAATCATAAGACGGTACTGATAAATGTGGTGATGGGAAATGTTATTGGGGGTCAGCGAGGAACAGATGGTGTTGAGGAAGCATTAGGAAGAGGTTGAGTTAATGAAGAAGCCACGGCAGGATGAAATATTTGCGTTATTCAGATTCTCCCTGCATCCCTGACACCAACACGCTAAACTTCGGAACTCACCCACCATTCCCAAGAGGTACTGTGAAAAAGTAGCCTCTTTCTAACATGGTTACCTCCATTTCTGGCCTGTGTGTCAGTGTGCTTGACTGAGTCTCTGGGATCCTGCTTGTCAGGACCCCAGTGCTTGTGGTGTTTGGCCTGTCTTGTCAGTAGGTTTCACTGTTTTTGTCAGTATGCTTGACTGTGCCACTGGACTCCTGCTAACCAGGACCCCAGTGCTTATGCTCACTCTGTTCCCAAATTTGTCACTACATACTGGTAACCCAGAATTTCATCCCAAATTGGCATACTGGTACCCCCTTATAAGTCCGTAGTAGATGGTACTTGGGTACCCAGGGCATTGGGGTTCCAGGGGATCCCTATGGGCTATTTTGCCACCCATAGAGAGCCCATGCAAAGGCTTCTACAGGTCTGCCATTGCAGCCTGTGTGTAATAGTGCATGCACTATTTCACAGCCATTTATACTGCACCAAGTCACTTATAAGTCACCTATATGTCAGGCCTTCCCACCCTGAAGGCTGGGTGCAAAGTGCCTGTGTGTGAGGGCACCCCTGCACTAGCAGACGTGCCCCGACGTCGTCCAGGACTATTTTCCCAGACTTAGTGAGTGCAGGGACGCCATTTTAAGCGTGCACTGGACATAGGTCAATCAATACCTATGTCCAGCTTCACAATGGTAACTCCGAATATGCCAAGTAAGGTGTCTAACAACTGGGAATTGTACCCCAATACTGATTCTAGTATTGGTTGCACAATCCCAGGCACTCTGGGGGCTCCACAGTGGACCCCCAGTACTGCCATACCTGCTTTCTGAGGTTTTCCAGGCAGCCCCTGCTGCTGCCACCACACAGACAGGTTTCTGCCCTCCTGTTGCTTGAGCAGCTCAAGCCCAGGAAGCCAGAACAAAGGATTTCCTCTGGGAGAGGGTGTTACACCCTCTCCCTTTGGAAATAGGTGTTACAGGCATGGGAGGGGTAGCCTCCCAGAGCCTCTGGAAATGCTTTGAAGGGCACAGTCTACACAAGTTCAGGGACCCCCTAGTCCCTGCTCTGGTGCGAAAATGGACAAAGGAAAGGGGAGTGACCACTCCCCTGTCCATCACCACCCCAGGGGTGGTTGCCAGAGCTTCTCCAGAGTGTCCCTGTGTTTTGCCATCTTGGAATCCAAGGTGGTGGGGCACTCCTGGAGCATCCGAGTGGCCAGTGCCAGCAGGTGACGTCAGAGATCTCCCTGATAGGCGCTTACCTGGTTAGGTGACCAATCCCAGTTTCAGGGCTATTTAGGGTCTCTCTTCTGGGTGTTTCCTCAGATTCGGATTGCAAACTCCAGCAGGAATCCTCTGCATCCTTTACTTTATCTTCTACCAACAGAACCGCAGCTGAACTCTCCAGGAACTCTACAAACTGCAACAAAGAAGCAAAGACGATATCTGCAACCTTGTAACTTAAGCTCCTGCCAGCAATTGCAACAGTTTCCAGACTGTGCATCCTCCGAGGGCTGCCTGTCTTCAGCCTGCACCAGAAGAACCGAAGGAATCTCCAGTGGAGTGACAGTCACTTCCCTGCTTCAGCAGGCACCTCTCTGCAGTGACAACCAGTGGTGTGGGTCCCCTCTCCAGATGGCAGATGTGGATTCAGCGACACGGGTGGTGGATTAAAGTCACCCCGACAGTCCCAAGGTCCAGCTCAACTTTAGTGGAGGTAAGAGCTTGCCTCCCCACGCAAGACAGTACCCCCATGCACCATGTGACTTGCAGTACCCAAGGCTGTGTGCGACTTTCCAAGAAGTTCTTTGTGCACAGCACATCTTAGGCCCCCAGCACTCCTTCCTGTGATGCACAGCTTCCTGAGTGGTTCTCCGGTGGCATGGGAATCCTTTGTGTCGTGCTGGGTGGGCCTCCATTTGTACCTTCTTTGTCCCCATGCTGTGGGACTCCTGTGTGTGCTGCCTGGTCTTCTGAGGGCTCTCCGAGTTATTGAGAGCCCCCTCTGTCTCTCCCTCCTTGGTAGAGGCCACCAGGTCCCTCCTGGTCTCGGGCAGTGCCAAGGGTGGAATCCAGCAACGCAACCCAGACTGCAATCATCCATCTGGCATGGGACGTCTTCTGCACCAACCAGGAACCCACATCTGTCTTCTTGGTGAATAACTGACTTTATCTTTTCACTGGTGGTTCTTCTTTTGCAACTCCATCCGGGTTAGCAGGAGCTCCTGTTCTCCCTGGAGTCTTCAGTGCTTCTTGGACTTCGTCCTCTTCTTCCACAGGTCTTCAGGTCCCGGTGTCCACTGTTGGTGTCTTGCAGTCTCTTACGGTTCTTGCATAATCTTTTATCACAACTTCTTGTGTGTTTCAGGAAACGTACTGTGATTTACTCCTGTTTTCCTGGGCTCTGGGGTGGGTTCTATTACTTACTTTTGGTGTTTTGTTACACTCCCAGCTCCCCTCTACACACTACACTTGCCTAGGTAGGAATCCGAGATTCGCATTCCACTATTTTAGTATATGGTTTGTGTCCCCCCTAGGCCCATTGCAACCCATTGTGATTTTCACTATTTGCACTGTTTTCTGACTGCGTACTTACCTGTTTTTTGTTACTAGTGTATATATTGTGTATATTACTTACCTCCTAAGGGAGTATAGTCTCTAATGTATTTTTGGCATTTGTGTCACCAAAATAAAGTACCTTTATTTTTGTAACACTGAGTATTTTCTTTCATGTGTATAAGTGCTGTGTGACTCCAGTGGTATTGCATGAGCTTTGCATGTCTCCAAGATAAGCCTTGGCTGCTCTGCTACAGCTACCTCTAGACAGCCTAAGCTGCTAGACACTGACTATGTTTCGCTCATAAGGGATAACTGGACCTGGTATAAGGTGTACGTACCTTTGGTGCCCACTACAAACCAGGCCAGCCTCCTACAGGTCCCAGTTCCACTCATCTTCTCACAGGCCACGGTAAGTGCGGAGGTGTCGACAGTATGATTTAATTCTGAGTGTGTGACAAAGCCCTTGGTAAAGCAGCTGCATGGTTAACCACTGCCACACTTCCTGTTTCAGATTAAGAGAAGCTTTGTAATCCGGAAGAGCTCCCTGCTAACAAATCGTCCTGCTGCCCTGTTGGGTGTAGTCATTTACAGATCAGTATTTCATTTAGTTGTGTCATATCATTTTCAGGAAAGCATTTTTGTACTATTTTCACTACTCAGTGTTCTAAAGACCTGATATCTTTAACATCCTGTGACATACATTAAGAGAAAGCATATTGTACTATCGTAAAACAGCATTTCTATTTCTATACTGTGGTGGGGTCTTTTTCCCGAGTCGAGGGGATATTGGAAGAAGGTGACAGACGCGGCACTTAAGGGTGTAGTATGTTTATTTTCTTGCTCGTTTGGGATTATAGCACTAACTTTTCCGCCAAACTGTTATATTCCAAGTCCAAAACTAACATAAAATCCGTTTTCTTTTCAGGGTTCCTTGGTGTCCCCGGGACGGCCTGGTCCGGTTCGGAGGGAGAGGTCTTGTTCACCCGGTTCTCATGGCCCAGGATTTCCCAAAAATAAAGCAGGAGAAAGGAACAGGTAAGTGGGGAAAATTATTTATACACGGTTAATTGGGGTTAGTAAGGAGTGGGAGGAGGGGGGGGGGTGGTTCTGTGGAGGTGGAGGAATGTGGGGTTCACTTTTCTCTTGTGACTTCCCTTCGTTGTGCCCTTTCTGTGACCCCCTTACACGTTTGTTCACTGGTCTGGGTACGGAGGGTGTGGTTATTCTTTATTTAACGGTGTTCCTGTTCAAATGGGCTCCCCTTCTTTGCACGACCTCAGCCCTCCCTTCTTAGCCCCCTTAAACCCAGCCAACCATCCAGAACCCCAGCCCCAGCCCCGGTACGCTCGTACCTGACTTGGCCACGCCCCTTCAGGGACGTGGCCGGCTTGTAGGGGATCTCCTGACTTCGCCTCGGCAGGGGCGGGAGGCGCCCAAGGGTTTTCGCTCTCCGTCCGTTGTTCCTCGTCTACGGCGGGGTTTCCCTTCTCTCTGGGTGGTCCGTGGCGTTCGTCTCTCCGGCTCTCCTTGACGTCGGCGTCTCCCTCTGGGTCGCGCGGCGCTTTTCTTTTGTCGGCTGTCCTTGTCTGACGGATGACGTTGGACGTCATCACGTCAGGAATCCCTCGGGTGCCCCCGGGGTATCCGCCGGCGGTCGTTCGCTCCGACGGGGAACCGGCGTCCGGAGGCGCCCGGTTACATATACTTTCAATTTACACCAACAGTCCAATTCCAGTATAAAGTTATTTTTAAAATAGAGTGGTGCATGATGACCCAATGGTCGTTTTTCGAGTAATGAACGAGTAAAGACCAACAAAACATACTAGTCATGATAGTAATGTATTAATATATGCTCGTCGGTTCATAACAGTAAATCATACAGTGTATCCTGTGTTCAGGGTACAAACACATTCGAAGCTCAGACACTTGACGGGCGACCTACACCTTGGGGCTAATTACGACTTCGGCAGATGGAAAAGGCCATCCAACGAAGTCCTGCAGTCAGGTTGCCGCCAGTGTTGATGCCTTCCCGTGGGCCCAATAACGAGTTTCCCGCTGCCCCAGGGGAAAACAGCCTGCAACATTGACGCCGGCTCATAATTGAGCCGGCGGCAATGCGCAGTGTGTAGGGTGCACCAGCACCCATCGTGCTTTTCACTGCCTGCTTTGCAGCGCGACGGGGCTGGCCAAGTGCATGGGCAGTGCAGGGGCCCCCATGGGTCCCCCTGCACCACGTCTCCGCCAGCCTTTACATGGCGGTGCTACCGCCATGTAATCACAGGCGGAGAAGGGACTCGTAATCCCCAGGGCAGCGCTGCTTCCTTGCTTGCTGATTAGGACCAACAGCCCCTCCAGTGGAGGAGAAGTGGCTGTGCTAGCGGCCCGGCCGTGGCGCAACTGCCACGGTCTTAATGTGGCTGTTGGACTGCCACATTGGCGGTGGTCCGACTGCCACCGCGGCCCTGGCGGTCTTAAGGCCGCCAGGGTCGTAGTGAGGCCCTTTATATCTACAGGGCTCTTCCATGCTTAGACTCCAGACAGCAGAGTAGCGCCTCAGAGATCTTTTAGACATAAGTAGCTGCTAACCCTCAGGTTGCACATATCTTACAGGCAAAACACACACACATACAGGCCAGATGGCAAGCTGTAAACACAGGAGTCTGCTTAATATACATACAGGCCAGATGGCAAGCTGGAAACACAGGAGTCGGCAAAATATATATACAGGCTGGATGGCAAGCTGGAAACACAGGAGTCTGCTTAATATACCTACAGGCCAGATGGCAAGGTGGAAACACAGGAGTCTGCTTAATATACATACCTGCTTAATATACTTACGGGCGAGATGGCAAGCTGTAAACACAGGGGTCTGCTTGATATACATACCTGCTTAATATGCCTGCAGGCCAGATGGCAATCTGGAAACACAGGAATCTGCTTAATATAATTTAGACCATGCCCTTAACTATTTAGATCATGACCCTTTCTCATCCTCTCAAGGCACTGCCCAGGTGCCGCTACAAAGCTGGAACACTGAACCAGAGCCATATTGGTCAATGCCTCAAAACGTTGGTAGGTGCATTCAGAGTGTCCCTTCAAATTATTACTTTTGCATAATAGTCACAACATAAGCGGGCAAGCCCTATGGTGTTTTTCCCCAGTCTATCATGAATGCGCGTCCCTGAATGTCACTTCATAGGAGTGCTCAAAAAGACCAGGCAAAAAACATAAACTTCCCTGCTGAAGACCAAAGGAGCTGACCTGCTGCATCTAGCTGAAACACGTGTGTTGGCAAACTTCTCAATTGTGTAGACTGATCACTTTGTTGTCAGATGGTTGAGCCTATAAGAGCTCCATAACCTGTAGAATAGGTTGAGCCTGTAAGAGCTGGATAACCTGAGTGACTGCACTTTTGCCAGATGACTGAGCCTTCAAGAGCAGTTGTCCTTCTGTCAGGTGCCTGGAGCCCATATTTCTATATACAGCACACCTGAATGCTAACAGTGCTGCTACAGGCCTTCAGTCACAATCAGTGACTTGGTGTATGTACTGCTACTGAACGGAGTTGGAGCGTGGGGCATACAGTCCATCTCCCTTCTGAATCTACACCCAAGTCTTTTTGGGAGCATCCTGGTGTCCTGATTGGATCAGTTGTTGCCTCTCCAAATCACTCTGACCAGTCAGATTTCTTTTAATTTCTCTGGAGTGTAGGGGGTACATTACCCAGGATAATATGTGGTGCAGACGCTTCCATGTGCAATCCTTAGATCCCTTCATGCGGCAGTCAAGGGGTTTATCTGAGAAAGGAAGCACTAAGGATTTCATGATGGCAGACATGGGGTGTTGGATGCCCCAGATGTTTGTGCTGTCCTCTTCTATGGTGCATGGTTAAAAGTTGTCGTAAGGAGATCATGAAACAATGGTGCTCTAAGATCACACATTCACCAGTAGTCTCCTATCGATCAGGAAACAGGACAGACTAGTGGACACATCTACAGGAACTCAAAGAATTTTAACACTGGGAGAAAATATTGTGGTGGCCCGGCCAATCGGGAATCCATGCCAACCATGCTGGACAAGGAATTTACTCTCAGGAAAGACAATCATTTGTATTAGTAAATTTGTTGACTTTTTGAGAAATGTAAGGTAAGAATCTAACAACCTGTTTGGTACCACATCTCTACATCTGACTGGTGCAGGACGGAAGGGAGAAGCTGGCAGCCCAAACACCATGAGGAGGCACATTGGAGAGAGAAATCTGGAGGCCGGCGTGGTCACATCCTGCATTTCTGATTGCTTATCTTTGGATGGGGGGCCTGGATCCCTTGGATCTTATTCCTGAAAAATTCCTTTGAGATAATAGGCCTGAAGGAACTGTTTGATAATACGCAAGCATTGTATGGATCAAAGGCTAGAAAGGGTCCAGTCGTTGGTGTCAGTTGTTAGAGATGTACGGGTATGGACTACAAACAGTTTATAACTTTACTTATTTTCATTTTCGAACCCCATGCTTCGTTGCTACTTTAATCTTTTGAGGCTTAGGGCCTGATTACAACTTTGGCGGAGGGGGTTAATCTGTCCCAAATGTGACGGATATCCCACCCCCCGTATTACGAGTCCATTATATCCTATGTAACTCATAATACAGAGGGCGGGATATCTGTCACATTAGGGACGGATTAACCCCCTCTGCCAAAGTTGTAATCAGGCCCTTAATATGATACATTTTAAGGTTTCCTCCCATCTACAATGTGTACGGTCACACGATCCACCCACATTGTTGCAATTGTTGCTTTATATTGTTGTCTTGTATCTGCAGAACCCAGGCACTCATTTGCAATTCCTGCTTTACATAGATTAAAATTGAGAGGACATCAGGAAGGCCTGATGTTTTTACAGAGTATTTACAATATAGAGACTAGTTATGCAGTGCTAAATTCTATTAGAAGGGCACTAACTATTAGAACAAACATTGGCAAAACCAATAGGTCTCATGTTTAGAAAACAATAGCTAACATGCTGGCTTTGCTAATACTTGTTTGTAAACCATTTTCTTTTAAAGAAAGGTAACATTTAAATAAATATCAAAATACTTGACAAAGAGCAACAACCTACCTTAAGGTATCTCAGAACAGTACATGGAATTCAATATTTTTAATGTTGATCAATGGCATGGTTCTTTTATTGTTACGTACATGTTTACAGATACATTGTGGGCACAATTAAAGGGAACTGAAAGTAGCAAAGAAGCCTTAAGTGGGGATATAGTTATCAGGAGGTGTCGGAAAGAGGGAGCATCACAGAGAGGAGTGTGCTCAAAAGTTATGTTGAAAATAAACACAGCAAGGGGATACAAAACTAAGAGTGAAAAGTTGCAGGATAGAGGCATGGAAAAGCTTCAAATTATTGTGAGGAAATGTGGGGCCCACGACATGCCCCCGAAGATCAAAGAAGCCCCCACAGGTCTTACATGTCCACCTGTCATTAACCAAGTAAACTCTGCCTTTCTCTCTATAGCCTCTCCGTGCTTGCATCCCACTGTGCAGCAACCTCCTGTGGGTATTGCTTCCCCCCCCCCTCAGATCTCCATATGCTAGCGCCCAATGCATCATGGAGACAATCTTCACCTATCTATGGTCTGCTCTACTCCTATCAACACTCTCACTTCGACCCCTTTACGGCACCAATGCCCCACCACTCCTCTCCCCCAGTTTTGTACCAAGATCCTCTCCTCGCCAGACTCTTTGGAATTCCTTGATATCGCAAATACCTGTGCCCGGTCTATGAACGCTTTTGAATGTGAAGGAGGAGTGGAAAAAGCACTGTAAAAATAAGAAAAGAAATGTCCGCATGTGAAGCAAAAGGAGAACATACAAGCTGATTACCATTCATATTTACATCCAAGCCAAATTGATTGAAAGAAGATTTTCGGGCCTCCCTTGCTTTAGGCTTGATTATAATTTTTGTAAGGGACGGCAGGGTTGCAGCTCCAGAGGGGAGGAAGATGAGGCTCAAAGGGAAGGTGGCTCTTGGGGCCAGCTGCACAATTGCATCATTCCAGTGGCCCTGCAGTATCAGCCCTTTCATGCAAGTCACAGTCTCTCTGTCCCACCGGCCTCTCCTGCCTTGGTGTTAGGAGTTGTGTCTCCTCTTGTGCCAGAAGACCGGTGCTTCTTAGAGGGTGACACCCGGGGACAGGCTGCTAGTGACACGCTCATCTTCGTCAGGGTGTGGTTTAACGTTGCTTGTGTGAGATCTGGTCCCCCACTCTCCGCAAGTGATTGATGGGACAGGAGCTGGGAGTGGGATGGCAGACAGGAGTTTGGGGTTGGTGTTGTAGGAAAGTCCCTCTTTTTGGCATGGTTACTCCCTATTTTTGCCTGTTTATCAGTGTGTTTTCCCTGGGATCCTGCTAACCAGGATCCTAGTGAATGTGCTCTTTCCTCTAAATTTGTTTTTTTTGGTACCCTTTACACCCCACAATTGGTATACTGGTGTACCCTTGTAAGTCCCTAGTATATGGTAGTTAGGCACCGGACATTGGTACACCAGGGGTCCCCCATGGGCTGCAGCATGTATTGTGCCGCCCGTGGGAACCCATGCAAACTGTGTCTGCAGGCCTGCCATTGCAGCCTGTGTGAAAAGGTGCATGCACCCTTTCACTAGTGGTCACTGCACCAGGTCACTGTAACTCAACCCGGAGGGCAGGGTGAAGGTTCCTGTGTGTGAGGGCACCCTTGCAAGAGCAAAGGTTCCCCTGCGAACTCCAGTTCCAATGCACTAGACGTCGTAAGATCAGGGAAACCATTTTACCTGCGGACTGGCTACAGCAAGTACACGGGTCCAGCTACATAAGGGTAACTCTGAACCTAGGAATGTTTGGTACCAAACAGGTCGGATTCATACCCCAATACTAATGCCAGTATTGGTGGCATGATTCCTTGCACTCTGGGGGCTCCTTAGAGGATCTCCCAGTATTGCTCCTACCAGTCTTCCAGAGTTTGCGGGCAGCCCACGCTGCTGCAGCCCCTCAGACAGGTTTCTGCCCTCCTGCTGCTTAACCAGCTCCAGGGGAAGGCAGAACAAAGGATTTCCTGTGGGAGAGGGAGGCAACACCCTCTCACTTGGGAACAGGTGTTACAACGCCGGGGAGGGGTAGCCTCCCCACTCCACCAGCCTGCTTTGAAGGGCACATTTGGTGCCCTCCTTGCATAATCTGGTTTCCACCAGTCCAGGGACCCCTGGTCCCTGCTCAAGTGCAAAAGCACACAAAGGAAAGGGGAATGGCCACTCCCCTGTCCAACACCACCCCAGGGGTGGTGCCCAGAGCTCCTCCAGGTGGCCGCTTTATTCTGCCATCAAGATGTGCAGACGCCCCTGGGAGCATCTGGTTGGTCGGAACAAGTGACTGATGTCCGTCACCCCCTCTAATACATGGTCACCCTGAAGAGTGACCAAGCACACTGTTAAAGGCTAATTAGGGACTCCCTAGCAGGTGGGTCCCCAGATTCGCCTGCAAGACTCCACCAGGACTCCTCTGCATCGACATCTTCTGCTCCTGGCCATCGGAATACCTGCTGCACGACCTCACAGCAACCAAACAAGCCTGCAACACCCGAGACGACCTCGCCTTGAGACGACCTCACCTTGCAACATTGTTTCTCTGGCTCCTTCCAGCAATTCCAACATTTCCACACCTGTGCATCCTCTGGGGTTGGCAAGACTTCAGCTGCACCAAAGAAGCAAGATGGAATCTTTCTTGGAGTGAAGGAGTCACTCCCTTGCAACTGCAGGCACCAAACACAACGCTGTCTGGCTGCTGAGATATTCTGCTGTCTGGCTCCAGGAGGAATCTCCTGCGAGGACTGGACTCTGTCCCCTTCTTTTGCAGGTCATCTTCGTCTGGAATCCACCATTAGGTTCCCCTGGACTGGTCCTGGACTTGCAATCTTCCTTTCCCAAGCCCCCTTGTTAGCCTTTGGGAAGGCTAGGTAACTTACCTCTGCTCTCCTGGTCACTGGGGGTCATCTAAGTACTCACCTTTGGGGATCCTGAGGTCTCCCAGCTCCCTTCTAACTATTCCACATCCTTGGGTGAGGGCATTCCACTATTTTAATATTTGTTACACCCCCCTCCCCTCCAACAGTGCCCTAGCTGCTTTCTGCTATTTCTTACCAATGCTTGTTGTCTCTTTATGCTAATTTTCTAATACTTACTGTGTATATATAGTGTGTACTTGGGGACTGTTGTGGTATGGCAAGTGCTTTACACTCTTCCTAGATAAGTATTGGCTGCTCATCACAGCTATCACTAGAGAGCGCTGGCTTCCTAGACTCTGTTTCTCTAATGTATAGGGGTTGCCTGGACCTGGTGTAGGTGTCCACCACACACAAGGCCAGAATCCTACAGGTGTCACCTGTGACTGGCATGTTCCCGCGCAGGCAAGAAGCCCCTCACCACTGCTCACACAAAGCAGGGGCTGATACGTTGTCTCCTGCAGCCCAGTACTGAATCAGGAATGCTAAAAGTACTCTAAGATGTCATGGGGGAGCCTGGCCTGCCCCTCCGCTAGCTATCCTTAGCGCCCGCAGTGATGCGGGTGGAGGGAGATTAGCACCCGCGCATTCCTTCTCCGTATATGGTCATGGCAGAGGCATTCTTCGGATGCCATGGCTCTGACATGGGGGCGGGAGGGGGCGACCTGCTCAGCAGCTTTCTTAACAAACATATTTAAAAAACGGAGCAAAACAAAACAATATAAAGAAACAATACATAAAACGGTAAGGGCCGAAATATACAAAAGAGTAATTCCAACAAATATTATATTTAAAAGAAAACAGACACAAACAAGGTAGTGTGTACAACCATAACGCACGGAACATACAGAAGAGTAATTCTGTCAAATCGTATAGTTTAAAAAAAAAAACATGCACAAAGCAACCTTACATTAAGCAAAAGAAAATACAGGTTCTCTCACTTTCACAGTAAAGACCCACACTCAAAGAAGCAGCCTCTAACATTTGATCTCAGTCGACAAGATGAAAGCTCGTAGGTACTGAGGTGTTCAGGATTTAAAAAAATAGTTCCTGAGCAGTAAGTAAAATAGAAAGAAGCGAAATAATACATATAACATGGCCAGTCGCCATGGGCAGGAACAACACACCGAAAGGAGGGACAAATGAGAACAATTCACCACAGAAATTAATGGAATATCAAAAGGCACACAAACAAACTTATCAAAATTAGTGGGGGTGCTGAATGCCCACAGAGAAGACACAGCATGTCTCGTAGAGGCAGCGCATGCGTTACCTTGGCGAGACTTAAACAGTGCATGTGCTGCCTAAGCGAGGTCTTTTTTGTATGATTTTATTATTGATCCCTTTACTATGCTGCTCTTTTGTGTTATGAACTTTGTACCTTCAATTTTAGCTTGAGATTTTATTTTTTTATTCATATGTGTTTTATTACTTTCGCAGCGTTTTTGCTGAATAAAGATGTGGAATTGGATTGGAGAGAGAACTTGTCCAAGATGCTAGGGAAGACACTTGGGGCAGAACACAGCTTGAGTAGGTTGGCTGAGGGGGGAGAATAATTTCACAGGATGATGCTTTGTAGTTCTCCCTTCTTAAAGCACATATATTAGGACAAATGAAAATACAAAAGCTGTGTGCGTGGTTTGGGGGGCACACTGTTCCACCATTGTGCAGCTGCGTGAAGTTGGTGGTACCCTCGGAGGTGGTGCATTTCTGCACAGATGTGAGATTCCATATTTCTTTCCTTGGAAACCCAGAGTATAGATTTGAGTTTTGGCAAGAACAAAACAAAGGGCCTAAGTGCATCCAGTGGCGAAGTAGGTAGTTGTGACTCACAAGTTAAGGAAACTCTTCCTACAAATACAGATTGGGTGCTGAGGGAACTGCAGGGAATGGAGAAATTAACTGCTGGCATTGAAAGAGGGGTCTCAACCTTCTTATCAGAATGGGATGGCTCGATGAGATTTGGCCATGGACTAAAACAGAGATCATATGTTCCAAGGTCTCAAGATGCTGAGGTAGTATCTCATGAACATTCTCATTGGTGGGACCCTGGAGCAGCCTTGAGGACCAGCCATCTGTTGGGTCTCTGGATAGGGTACCAGGATGAGTCCAATTCCTCATCTTAGGTGTGTGATCAATCCGTGTGAAAAAGTTAATAATAAAAAAAAGATTTAAACCTAAAGAGACAAAGAGGATGAGCTTTTGCTATTTATGGTTGTTGTGAGGACACATAAACTATGGAGTTGGGGAAGTAGGTTTTAAATCCTGGCTTGGTTCAAAATCCTGTGATTGTGGGCAAATCACTTAATCTACCAGTGTCAAAAATGTGTATAATGTAATCTGGCACTTATTTAAAGTGCTCTATTGCCCTTGGGATAAGTTGTTGCTGTGTAAAACTTTATTTAAAAGAAAAAAACAAACAGATGCCTCATGGACCGTTTCTGTTTCTCTTCCCCTCAGCAAGTGTTGTGTTTTTTCCACATCATTACATTGGCTTTTCTTAGCTGAGGGAACCCACCTTGCTGCCTGCTATCACTGTGTGCTGTTTGCAATTGAACCTTTCTACCCTGAATCAATAATTAAAATGATTACAGTTTTCTTTATAACCCTGTTACTTTGCAACATTCTCATCCGATGCTCCTGTTTTCCAGGCGGTGATTCGTATGATGGTCACGCAAGGGACCATGCAGCTACAGGAGCTGGAGAGATCCCTGCAGTTGGCCAAATCTTAGCCATGTGAGGCTGAAGGAGAGATCTCTACCCTTCTGTGCCAATTGTTGATGGGAAGAGAGACCAGTGGTTCTTCGTCCGCAGCACTAGGATCTGTGGAAGATGGAGAGCGAGAATACCAGATCCCTTGTGGTGTGTCCAAGACACTGCATACTGACTGAGGATAATGTGTAAAGTTTAAAGTTGATGATATACTTCTGTTCAGCATCTCCAAGAGGGGCCCCAGTGGCATCTCAAGTCCACCCACTCCAGGTACTGTGACACTGTGGAGTCTTGGAACCTTCCACCCAAAATGTGTTTGAGCCTCCATCCATGAACATTGTTATTATTACCATAAAATCTATTAAAAATGCTCCAGCAAGGACATGATTCTGTTCTAGTTATTGTTGTAGTTTACTGGAGCCTGAAGGTGATCAAATAGGATTTGGAACGCTGTACAGGTGGCGAAGCTAAAAACTGAGACTAACATGTACTAATCATTATCATGGATAACGTAAGAATGTCAGTCTGAGATGACAACACAACCAAATTGAAATATACATTATTGAAATAAATGTTACAGGATTCCTGCAGAAACCTCTGGTGACGCTGATGCAATTTCCACTGAAATGGGCGCACCCAGAGTACGGCCACTGTAAGTTTGCCCCATGTAGAATGAGGGACCTGGCCTTACCTGCGTCCTCAGTAAGCAGATAGGTCTTAGACAGGCCAGGCCGTACTATACTGTATGATGTCTAGCCGTGCCGTACCATATCATATCATATCATACCATACCATACTGTACAATGACAGAGCATACTGTACAATAACAGGCCATACCGTACAATGACAGGCGTACCATACCATATCATATCGCGCCATACCATACCATACTGTACAATGAAAGGGCATACCATACTATACTATACAATGACAGGCCAGATCATACAATACTGTACAATGACAAGCCATACCATACCATACTATACTGTACTGTACAATGACGAGCCATACTATACTATATTGTATAATAACAGGCCATATATCATATGTGTTGGACTTTTTTGCTTATGCAGGGTCATCCCCAATCTTTTTGCCTCCTGCCTCCTATTTTTTTTTTTGACCTGTTGCTGTTGGCTTTTGAACTCTGAGCACTTTACCACTGCTAACCAGTGCTAAAGTGCATATGCTCTCTGTGTAAAATTGTATGTAATTGGTTTATCCATGATTGGCATATTTGATTTACTAGTAAGTCCCTAGTAAAGTGCACTAGGGGTGCCAGGGCCTGTTAATCAAATGCTACTAGTGGGCCTGCAGCACTGGTTGTGCTGCCCACATGAGTAGCTCTGTAATCATGTCTCAAACCTGCCACTGCAATGTCTGTGTGCAGTTTTAACTGTAAATTCGACTTGGCAAGTGTACCCATCTTGCCAGGCCTAAACCTTCCCTTTTCTTACATGTCAGACACCCCTAAGGTAGGCCCTAGGCAGAGTGCAGTGTATGGTTAAGGTGGGACATATAGTAATGTGTTTTGTATGTCCTGACAGTGAAATATTGCTAAATTCGTTTTTCACTGTTGCAAGGCCTGTCCCTCTCATAGGTTAACATGGGGGCTACCTTTAAATCTGATTAAAGTGTAGATTCCCTTTGGGAGCGGATGGACATGTGGAGTTTGGGGTCTCTGAGCTCACAATTTAAAAATACATCTTTTAGTAAAGTTGATTTTAAGATTGTGTGTTTGAAAATGCCACTTTTAGAAAGTGAGCATGTTCTTGCTTAAACCATTTCTGTGACTCTGCCTGTTAGTGGATTCCCTGTCTGGGTCAGTTTGACAATTGGGCTGGTTGCACCTCACACTAGACAGTGACACAAAGGGAGCTGGGGTGTAGTCTACATTTCCTGATGAGCCACCTGTGCTACGAGGGAGGGGAGGAGTGGTCACTCACACCTGAAAGGGCTGTGCCTGCCCTCACACAATGCAGTCTCCAACCCCCTGGCGAGTGTCTGGGGCCTGGCCTGGGCAAGGCAGGATTACACATTCAAAAGAGACTTTACTTTGAAGTAGGCCTACTTCAAAGGATAAATTGGATATAAGAAGGGCACCCAAAACCACAGACTTTAGAAACACTTCTGGAACCAAGAGGAACCTCTGCCTGGAGAAGAGCTGAATAGCTGAGGAAGAAGAGCTGCCCTGCCTGTGACTGTGCTTTGTGGAGCTACCCTGCAGTTGCTGCTTCTGCCAGAGTAAGAGGGCAAAGACTGAACTTTGTGTGCCTTCCATCTTGAGAAGAAATCTTCAAGGGCTTGATCTAGAGCTTGCCTCCTGTTGTTTGAAGTCTCAGGGACAGCAAAGACTTCTCTCTGCCAGCACCTGGAGTCTCTGGAGAGACTCCTACTCTGCCCTGTGGTGCCCATCCAGTTCCTGGGACCCTTAAAAGAGAAGCTGGCAGCCTAAAGACAAGGAAATCCACGCACAGAGCGCTGTGTGGGGAAAAGATTGACGCAACTCCGATCTGCGGCTGAAAAAACGACGCGCCGCCGGCTCCGCAGCTAGAAAAAAGACGCTCGCAGGAAATGCGAACGAAGAATCGACGCACAGAGCAGGAGAAACGACGCGCAGCATTGCTGACGGAGGCTGGGAGATCACAAACTGCGCTGCGGGGTTTTCGGAACATCGTGCTGCTGGATTTCCGACTCACGTACCGCCGTGCGGGGTTATTTTTGACGCACGCTTGCCCGTGCGGGGTTATTTTTGACGCGCACCACGTACATTTTCACGCTAGCAGCGCTAGTGTGTGTTTAAAATTACTTAAAGATTCTTTTTGCATTTTTATTGATAACTTGACTTGTGTATTGTGGATTTTTGTCGTTTTGGTCTTGTTTTGTTTAGATAAATATTTCCTATTTTTCTAAACTGGTGTTGTCATTTTGTAGTGGTTTCATTAAGTTACTGTGTGTGTTGGTACAAATACTTTACACCTAGCACTCTGAAGGTAAGCCTACTGCTCTGCCAAGCTACCAAGGGGGTAAGTAGGGGTTAGCTGAGGGTGATTCTCTTTTACCCTGACTAGAGTGAGGGTCCTTGCTTGAACAGAGGGTAACCTGACTGTCAACCAAAGACCCCATTTCTAACAATACCATACAATGACAGGCCATACCATACTATACTGAACAATGACAGGCCATATCATACCGTACCATACTATACTGTACAATGACAGGCTGTACCTTACCATACTATACTGTACAATGACAGACTGTACCATATGATACTACCCAACCAGGTTGCCCTCACTTCCCTTTACCTCTACCCACCCAAAAGCCCTCAGGTCATCTTCACCACCCTTTACTCCAAACTACGCCTGAGCTCTTTTCACCCTCACCTCCCTTTACCTCTACCCACCACTCAATCCACCCACACCTCCCTTTACCTCTCCCCACCCCTGAGCCCTCAAGTCACCCTCATCTCCCTTTACCTCTACCCACCCCTGAGCCCTTAAGTCACCATCACCTCCCTTTACCTCTACCCACCCCTGAACCCTCAAGTCACTGTCACCTCCCTTTACCTTTAACCACCCCTGAACCCTCAAGTCACCCTCACCTCCCTTTACCTCTAACCACCGCTGAGCCCTCAAGTCACCCTCATTTCCCTTTACCCACCCCTGAACCCTCAAGTCACTGTCGCCTCCCTTTACCTCTACCCACCCTGAGTCCTCAAGTCACTGTCACCTCCCTTTACCTTTACCCACCCCTGAACCCTCAAGTACCCCTCACCTCCCTTTACCTCTCCTCACCGCTGAGCCCTCAAGTCACCCTCATTTCCCTTTACCCACCCCTGAACCCTCAAGTCACTGTCACCTCCCTTTACCTCTACCCACCCTGAGCCCTCAAGTCACACTCACCTCCCTTTACCTCTAACCACCCCTGAACCCTCAAATCTCCCTCACCTCCGTTGACCTCTACCCACCCCTGAGCCCTCAAGTCACCCTCACCTCCCTTTACCTCTACCCACCCTGAGCCCTCACGTCACCCTCACCTCCCTTTACCTCCACCCACCCAGGAACCATCAAGTCACCCTCTCCTCCCTTTACCTCTACCCACCCCTGAACCCTCAAGTCGCCCTCACCTCCCTTTACCTCTACCCACCCCTGAGCCCTCAAGTCACACTCACCTCCCTTTACCTCTAACCACCCAGGAAATCTCAAGTCACTGTCACCTCCCTTTACCTCTACCCACCCTCAAACCTCAAGTCACCAGTACAGCACTCTGGTACCTCCATGATGTTCCCGTCACTCCATATCTCTACAACCGAGTGCCCCCACAACTCCACATGTGCCCTCACACTCTCCCGGTCCTTTGCAACCAAACCATCTGAGTCGGTGGAGACATAGCCTGGAGATCTGAACTCAGGGGGTCAAGACCAGCCCCAGTGAGAATCTTGACGGGACAGGGAAGCTGACCAACGAGATGGTCAACTGAGGGATTAGAAAAGAAATGCTCATTCCTTTTGGAAAGGGGAGGAAATCTGAATTTTCCATCACGTTAGAGAGCTAGACTGGGTTAAGGCCTAATCAGGTGAGCAGGTGGGAGATGGGGAGAGGCTCCGGTGAGGACATGTCTTAAGGCCCAAGGTGAGGTACTGATGGTACCCCGTTGTCCCCCCCCCCTTCTTGTCTCTATACCGCCTGACTTTTCCTCATTTTCTCTTTCTATTCCCTCCTCTTCTACCCCCTTCCAAAGGCCCAAGACTATAGTTTGCTGGGAATGGCTGACCCTGATATCTTCCCTTCCACATGGCCCCTCTCTGTGGGTGCTCTTGGAGTCCTGAGCTGTGAGGGAATGCCTCCGAGGGGGTGTGGGGTGTGTGTGTGTGTGTGTGTGTGTGAGAGAGAGAGAGTTTGTGTGTGTGGTAACGGTGTGTGGGGGCGGGGCGTGGGTGTATCTGTGTCTCTCAGAGGGGCGAAGGAAACAATTCTTTGTGAAAGGAATGAATTATTTCTCATAATATGTGATTATCCACTCATTCAAGCATGAGGATGGTCTTGGGGTCGGTGCTTGGATGACGAAATCTTGATTAAGTTCCCCGAAGCCTTGGCCAGGCGCCTCCCTTTGGTGCCTTTGGGCACCCGGCCACACACTGCTTCCTTTGGTGGCCCGAGGCTATGAGATGAGTCATCGTTGCATAAGCAGAATCCATTTAGCAGTAACAACGTCATCTACCTTTAGGGTGAGCAGGGACGGTCCCGGCGGATTTCGTGGAATTTAGCTCATGTCGCGGTTGTTAGAGAGGGTCGCCTGAAAACTGGGGGAGGTGATTTTTTTGTGTTTTAGAAAAGAGACAGCAGGTGTTAACAGGAAGCAATTTAATTAACAGGTATTACACCGGCTTTAAAAATTGCATTTTATTTATGTTCTTAGTGCCTCTCCTGTAATTCTGCGCTGATGAGACCCTATCTACCTTTCGATTAGGATTCTTCTGCTGATAAACGCTTTGAACAAGGTTTGCGGTTGTAGCTTAGCTTTACACTGACCGAGAGAACCGGTGAGCTCTCATTTTATATATATTTATTAACAACAGAAGTGGAACCGTGAATGATTATAAGGAACGGTAAAACTCAGACAGAGCTGGATATTAAAGGCTGTGTAAATGATAGTGTTAAATGATAGCCCCCTGGCTTCTAAGAGCTATGTCTCATTCTGTTTTTATACAAGGGCTCAGGTTTATTAAGGAGGTGCGTTGTCCGTGCATTATGCAAGTCAAAGCGAGAGCTTCAGTGATATTTGCTAAGCCACGCAAGGGACGATGCGTGTCGCGTTGTGTGGCGACGTAAAGAAATGTAACGCAATGCAGCATCTTGCACTGTGTTGCGTTACATTTTGGAGTGGTTGGTGTTACGTGTGTGTGGAGCGTGGACGTTCCCATGCACCCACCCAGGGAATTTGGCAGTCCTAGATATACTAAAACCAGTAAGCCTGGGATTGCACCAAAGTGACGTGCTATACGAGGATGGCATAGCGACAAATATGTTTATTTATCCTCATTATTTCCTCTTTCTATGAGCGATACTTTCCACATCGCATCTAGGAAGTGGAAACGGCCTCTGGGGAGTTTTTGTGTGCAGGAAGGTGTCCATTCTTAGTAGATAGGGTGCATTTCTTCTCTCCCCATTTCACACAGTGCACCAGTGCTGGGAGAGCAGGAGGGAGTCATGTCTTAGTAGATATGGTGCATTTCTCCTCTCTCTGTTTCGCGCAGTGCACCACAGAGAGCAGAAGGGAGTCATGTCGTAGTAGATATGGTGCATTTCTTCTCTCTCTGTTTCACGCAGCGCACCACAGAGAGCAGAAGGGAGTCATGTCTAGTAGATATGGTGCATTTCTTCTCTCTCTGTTTCACGCAGTGCACCACAGAGAGCAGAAGGGAGTCATGTCTTAGTAGATGTGGTGCATTTCTCCTCTCTCTGTTTCACGCAGCGCACCACAGAGAGCAGGAGGGAGTCATGTCTAGTAGATATGGTGCATTTCTTCTCTCTCCGTTTCACGCAGCGCACCACAGAGAGCAGAAGGGAGTCATGTCGTAGTAGATATGGTGCATTTCTTCTCTCTCTGTTTCACGCAGCGCACCACAGAGAGCAGAAGGGAGTCATGTCGTAGTAGATATGGTGCATTTCTTCTCTCTCCGTTTCACGCAGCGCACCACAGAGAGCAGAAGGGGGTCATGTCTTAGTAGATATGGTACATTTCTTCTCTTTCTGTTTCACGCAGTGCACCACAGAGAGCAGAAGGGAGTCATGTCTTAGTAGATATGGTGCATTTCTCCTCTCTCTGTTTCACACAGTGCACCAGCGCTGAGAGAGCAGAAGGGAGTCATGTCGTAGTAGATATGGTGCATTTCTTCTCTCTCTGTTTCACGCAGTGCACCACAGAGACCAGAAGAGTGTCATGTCTTAGTAGATATGGTGCATTTCTTCTCTCTCTGTTTCACGCAGTGCACCACAGAGACCAGAAGGGAGTCATATCGTAGTAGATATGGTGCATTTCTTCTCTCTCCATTTCACACAGTGTACCAGTGCTGGCAGAGAGCAGAAGGGAGTCATGTCTTAGTAGATATGGTAGGACGGATCTGCCCCCTACCCAAAAAATGTATATGGAATTTTTGGGTGGGGGGCAGATCTGTCCTTTAATTCACTAAGGGTCTGTTTCCTGTTATCATTTTCTTACTGAGATGACGTTGTTAAACTTTTTAAGGGAGATTGGGCATGAGTTGGATGTATATTAGCGGGTTTCTGGCTTCCCGTGGATGTGCACCGGCCTCATTAGGTGGAAGCGATCGGCTAGCAGGACTTTGTGATTTTTATATATATATATATATATATATATATATATATATAACCTACTGGTGGTTGCCTGTAGGTAGTTATAGCTTGGGCCATGTTTCCATAGAAAAAAGCGTTTTTTGATTTGCCTATATTTTTGGCACCGTTTGACGAATCTTCACAAAGTTTTTTAACAAAAAGTGGCCCGATGATTCTTGGGCCCATATTTATACTTTGCGCCACATTTGCGTCATTTTTTGAAGCAAAAACTTCGGTAACTTATAAAATAATATTATTTATATTGCAAATGGAAGGTTTCAGGGTGATCCATCAAGAGAGCCACAGGTCAGGGAAAAGTGCAAAAAAAAAAAAGGAAAAGGACCCCCGTCCAGCCTGCTTAATTCCAATGAAAACTTAATCATATAATTATACGAGGCTCAATGATAAACAAAAACTATTCATTCATATTTTATTGCACATAATAATTACAATCCACAAAACATTATCATGGAAAAAAATATATACATATCATGTCACAGTACAACTAACCATTCATACCTCTCATTCAGTCCTTACATTCACTTCTCAAAACAGCTCTGATTGGCTGCCAACACTTCAAACCAGGAAGTGTTGGCACCATCTTGGTTTGAGCCAAATCCCAGCAAAGAAGTAAAAAAGAAAAATCATAAACGAGGCCAGGGTAAAGACACCCTGACCTCTTAGCAGTGGTGGGGGGGTTCCAAAGGGAACCCCCCCGCAACAAAACATGTTTTGCAAAATCGTGATATTTGTGATTTCGCGGCAGAAAAAAAAAAGTGCCAGATGTAGTGTGTAGAGGGTTACTGGGAGTGTAAGAAAACACTAAGGTGTCCAAGATACCCCACCCCAAGACCCTGAAAAGTAGGGGTAAAGTTACCCTACTACCCCAGAAAGACAGTAAAGTCGAGCTAGGGGATTCTGCAAAGACAACAACTGACTGCAAAGCACTGAAGATGGATTCCTGGACCTGAGGACCTGCAAAGGAAGGGGACCAAGTCCAAGAGTCACGCAAGTGTCCGGGGGGGGGTGGGGGCAGGAGCCCACTGAACCTCAGATGAAGGTGCAAAAGGGCTGCCTCCGGGTGGAAGAAGCCAAAGATTCTGCAATAATGGAAGGTGGCAGGAACTTCTCCTTTGGTCAGAAAATGTCCCATGGTGTGCTGGAGGATGCAGAGTTGTTTACACGCAGGAGGACCACAAACAAGCCTTGCTAGCTGCAAGAGTCGCGATTGAGGATTTTGGGTGCTGCCAGGGCCCAGGAAGGACCAGGAGGCTGCCCCTTGGAGGAGGAGACAGAGGAGCACTCAGCAACAGAGAGAGCCCACGCAGAAGCAGGCAGCACCCGCAGAAGCACCTGAACAGGCGTTCAGAAGATTTGAGCACAGCGGTCGTCTCAGCACAACAAAAGAGGGTCCCACAAAGTCGGAGGCCAACTCAGCGAGTTGGGCAATGTAGGACAGAGTGCTGGGGACCTGGGCTAGGCTGTGCACAAAGGAAGTGTTGCAGAAGTGCGCAGAAGTGCACAGAAGCCCTAGCAGCTGCAGTTCACGCAGTACACAGGATTACTGTCTGGCATGGGGATGCAACGACTTATCTCCACAAAATTGGGACAGAAGGGCCACTTGACTGTCGGGGACACTTGGATCCAGTTCCTGTGTTCCAGGACGCTCGTCAAGATGAGAGGGGACCCAGAGGACCGGTGATGCAGAAGTTTGGTGCCTGCATTGGCAGGGGGAAGATTCCGTCGACCCATGGGAGATTTCTTCTTGGCTTCCAGTGAAGGGTGAAGGCAGACAGTCCTCAGAGCATGCACCACCCGGAAACAGTCGAGAAAGCCAGCAGTATGAGACGCTACAATGTTGCTGGTAGTCTTTTTGCTACTTTGTTGCAGTTTTGCAGGCATCCTGGAGCAGTCAGCAGTCGATCCTTGGCAGAAGTCGAAGAGAGAAGTGCAGAGGAACTCTGGTGAGCTCTTGTATTCGTTATTTGATGAGAAACCCACAGGAGAGACCCTAAATAGCCCCCATAGGAGGATAGGCTACAGAGAGAGGTAAGCACCTATCAGGAGGGGTCTCTGATGTCACCTGCTGGCACTGGCCACTCAGACCTCTCCATTATGCCCTCAAACCTCTGCATCCAAGATTGCAGAGGTCTGGGACACACTGGAGGAGCTCTGGGCACCTCCCCTGGGGAGGTGCTGGTCAGGTGAGTGGTCACTCCCCTTTCCTTTGTCCAGTTTCGCAGCGGACCATGGCTGGGGGGGATCCCTGAACTGGTGTAGACTGGCTTATGCAAGGAGAGCACCATCTGTGCCCTTCAAAGCATTTCCAGAGGCCAGGAGAGGTTACTCCTCTCAGGTCCTTAACACATATTTCCAAAGGGAGAGGGTGTAACACCCTCTATCAGAGGAAATCCTTTGTTCTGCCTTCCTGGGACTGGGCTGTCCAGGCCCCAGGGGGGGGCAGAAACCTGTCTGAGGGTTGGCAGCAGCGGTAGCTGCAGAGAAAACCCCGGAGAGTTAGTTTGGCAGTACCCGGGCTCTATGCTGGAGCCCCGGGGATGCATGGAATTGTCTCCCCAATACCAGAATGGTATTGGGGTGACAATTCCATGATCCTAGACATGTTACATAACCATTTTCGGAGTTACCATTGTGACGCTACATATAGGTATTGACCTATATGTAGTTCACACGTGTAATGGTGTCCCCGCACTCACAAAGTCCGTGGAAATTGCCCTGAACAATGTGGGGGCATCTTGGCTAGTGCCAGGGTGCCCTCACACTAAGGGACTTTGCACCTAACCTTCATTAAGTGAGGGTTAGACATATAGGTGACTTATAAGTTACTTAAGTGCAGTGTAAAATGGCTGTGAAATAACGTGGACGTTATTTCACTCAGGCTGCAGTGGCAGTCCTGTGTAAGAATTGCCTGAGCTCCCTATGGGTGGCAAAAGAAATGCTGCAGCCCAAAGGGATCTTCTGGAACCCTAATACCCTGGGTACCTAGGTACCATATACTAGGGAATTATAAGGGTGTTCCAGTGTGCCAATCAGAATTGGTAAAATTAGTCACTAGCCTGCAGTGACAATTTTAAAAGCAGAGAGAGCATAAACACGGAGGTTCTGCTTAGCAGAGCCTCAGTGATATAGTTAGGCACCACAAAGGGAACACATACAGGGCACACTTTATGAGCACTGGTGTCCTGGCTAGCAGGATCCCAGTGACACAGGCAAAAACAAACACACATACATTTAAAAATGGGGACAACATGCCAGGCAAGATGGTACTTTCCTACACAACCCCTACCCCCCCCCCAAACGAGGGACAATAAGGCTAACCTTGCCCAGATGAGTCTTCATTGTCTAAGTGGAAATGTCTGGAGAGTCCATCTGCATTGGAGTGGGTACTCCCAGCTCTATGTTCCACTGTATAGTCCATTCTCTGTAGGGATATGGACCACCTCAACAATTTAGGGTTTTCACCTTTCATTTGTTTTAGCCAAAGTAGAGGTTTGTGGTCTGTCTAAACAATAAAGTGAGTACCAAACAGGTATGGTCTCAACTTTTTCAGTGCCCAGACCACAGCAAAGGCCTCCCTCTCTATGGCAGACCAACGCTTTTCTCTAGGGGTCAACCTGCTGATAAAAGCCCTCAGTATTAAGCTGTGATAGCACTGCCCCAACCCCCAATTCAGAAGCATCAGTCAGGACTATGAACTTTTTGGAGTAGCAAGGGCTTTTTAGGAGAGGTGCAGAGCACATGGCCTGTTTGAGCTCATCAAAAGCTTTTTGACAGCTAGCTGTCCACAATACCTTTTTAGGCATCTTCTTACTAGTGAGGTCATTAAGAGGAGCTGCAATGGAGCCATAATTCTTAATAAACCCCCTATAGTACCCTGTGAGACCTAAAAAGGCTCTCACCTGGGTTTGAGTTGTAGGGGGAGCCCATTCCATAATGGTCTGGATCTTCCCCTGCAGTGGTGCAATCTGTTCCCCACCTACCAGGTGGCGCAGATAAACCACTTTCCCCTGCCCTATCTGGCACTTTGAGGCCTTAATAGTGAGGCCTGCCTTTTGCAAGGCCTCCAAAACTTTCCACAGGTGGACCAGGTGATCATCCCAGGTAGAGCTAAAGCCAGCAATATCATCTAGATATGCGGCACTAAAAGCTTCCAACCCTTGCAGGACTGTGTTCACCAACCTCTAAAAAGTGGCAGGTGCATTCTTCAGACCAAAGGGCATCACAGTGAATTGGCAGTGCCCTCCAATGGTTGAAAATTCAGTTTTGGGTTTAGTATCTTCTGATAATTTAATCTGCCAATACCCTGCAGTTAGATCAAAAGTGCTTAGATACTTTGCAGAAGCCAGTGTATCTATCAGCTCAGCTGACCTGGGTATAGGGTTAGCATCTGTCTTGGTTAATTGGTTGAGCCCTCTATAGTCAACACAAAACTCATCTCTCTTTTACCACCCTTACTGTGAGGTTTTGGAACCAGCACCACTGGGCTAGCCCATGGGACTTCTGAAGGCTCAATCACTCCTAAGTCTAACATTTTCTGAACCTCTTGTTTAATGCAGTCCCTGACATGGTCAGGCTGCCTATAGACCTTACTTTCAACAGGTAAACGGTCTCCAGTATTGATTGTATGCTCACACCAAGTAGTGGTACCTGGTATCAGTGAGAAGAGTTCAGAAAACTGACTTAAAAGATTTACACAGTTATCTTTCTGCTCAGCAGTAAGACAATCTGCCAGTACTACTCCCTCCACTAAGTCATCAGCTTCAGTGGTGGAGAAGAGATCAGGGAGGGGGTCACTCTCTTCTTCCTGTCCTGCATCAGTTGCCATGAGCAGGGTGAGATCAGCCCTCTCATAGCAGGGTTTTAGGCTTTTGACATGGAGCACCCTAAGGGGACTCCTTGCAGTGCCCAGTTCTACCAAGTAGGTAACCTCGCCCTTTTTCTCTACAATTAGATGGGGTCCACTCCATTTGTCTTGGAGTGTTTTTGGGGCACTCACACCTTCTGTATTCATGAGGTAGGTCTCGCTTTGCGAGCCATTGGGAATCCCAAAATATCACAGGGATGGTGGCCTGCTGGGGTCAGCAGAGCACCATGTCTGTGATTATAGAACAAGTAATAAAGTAATCTTTTCTTTTTTAAAAATAGGCTGTTTCCCGTAAAGGAAAGCTGGATGTGTTATAAAAAAAAAAATGAAGGTAAAAAAAACCTTTATATTTTAAGAGAAGGCAGTGATCCGTGGGACCACTGCCGGCTCTTAAATAAAAAAAGAAATGCTTTCACCATCATTCACAAAGGGGAAGGTGTCCTTCCGATCCCTTCCCACTTGCGAATGGGATGCCAACAAGTCAGCATTGGTAGTAAAATGCAAACATTTTGTGACATTTCGGTCACAAAACATTCTCTTATAGCAATGTGAGTTGATATTAAGAAGGGATGCCCTAAACACGCTGTTGTGTGTTGCTTGGGATATGTATTATAACATGTACAGGCTCCACATTCTTCTATGACACATCGGACTTTACTGGATGAGATCTGAGCCTGGGTGTCTGAGGAGCGTGGACCCGCCTCCTGTACCACCGTACTTCAAATAAAGAAGATTTCTACACCTCCACGTCCTGTACATTATTTGAGGAATAACACAACCACTTCAATTTGGCAACAAGCGCTGGGCAACCCTGAATATTTATTAAGTATTCATATTTTTTTTACTGGATCTTTGCTGGATTTTAAGGCGAAAGTCTTTTTTGTGAAGTCCTACTTTCCGTCTGCATATTATTCTTCGATCGTCATATTCTTCAGTAATTGTACTGTAATCTGTAAGTGAAGGAGGTAGCGTGGACGGTTAAATGCATTTTTCTTTATTTATTTTTTACTTCTTACCGTTCTACGGCACGAGTCATTGAGTCAGTGCTGCGTGACGACCATTGTGAGTGTGACAGTCTGGTTGACGTTATGGACACTTACGCTGTCTATGTTGCATAATCCTGAGAAGTGTTACCATGACAACACAAACACTTGCGCGTGGTTACATGTTCAGCGCTTACATATACATTTTGTGTGGCAGACATATTTATTTTGGGCCTGGTGTTATCTTCTGGAGCGTCTTCAGGAGAACAAAGACACTTTGTGGAACGTATTAAAGGAAATTGTGTACAGGGCAAAATAGATGCCGAGTGGAACACTTGAGAAGGATTCGTGTACAGGAAGCAGGTATTCATCTAGTGTTACAGAATAAGGTGGGATAAGGAGTATTTCGTGTATACTCCTATTTAAGACATTGCAGTATGGCTCAGCAAAATTTGACAATTAATTCACCACAGGCATTTTGGTCTGCAAATAGTGAATCTATTTTAAAGTGAGTGGAATGGAAAGACTACGTTTTAAATTATATAAGTGCTATAGACGAAGAGAACAAAATGACAACTGAACAAAAGAAAATAATTCTTCTGCACTTGTTGGGTCCTATAGGATTAAAAACAATACAATAAAATACAAAAAAAGTCTGGAAGTGGGGATTTATGTGTTTTTCAAGCCGCTCTACAGGACCTTGACAGATACTTTGCACCAAAGGTATGCATGGGTATTATCAGATATAACTTTTTTCAGCTGAAACAATAAAAAGGGGCGTCTGTGGATAATTATGTTGCAGATTTGAAAAAAACTAGCAATTGACTGTATATTTGGTGCAATACATGGTGATCTGATAAGAGACCAACTCGTTATGCATACTAACAATCTGACAATTCAAGAAAGGTTGTGGATTAATGGGGATTCTCCGCTTGAAGATGTTTTAGCAATAGTACAAAAGGCAGAGATATCTGGGAGGTGTGCTTCAGAACTAAAGCAATCTGATAAAGGTACTGAGGGTGTTTGCAAGGTAACAAACTGGAAGCAAGTGAAAGAACAGAGAACAAGTCAGAAGGAAAAATATGGTAGTAATGAGAGGAGATGTTATACATGTGACAGCAAGGAACAGTTAGCTTTTGCTTTAATGCAAGACACATTTTAGCATAAGTGTAGTAGTTGTGGCATCATTGGCCATTTTGCAAGAGTGTGTAAAAGGAAAAGGAAAACTGTGAAATGCATATATGATGATAAAGGTCAAAGTGAAAGTGATGAGGATGAAAAGAACATAGAGTCAGGAAGTGCTGTGTCTCCTCCAAAGAAGTTTGTGCTAAATGTTACTTACCTTCTGTAACAAAATATCTGGTAGAAACGTATTCCCGCGGAGTAGACCGACGCCACCTGCCAACGCGCAAGGGTATTGCTCGAAGAAAAATCTCTGGGTCCAGTCTGACGCCTGGGGGAAAATTCTAAGGTAAGGAATCTGCAACTAGAAGTCTCTATCAGATATAAATGATAATAGGGCTAAAGGGAAACCTGTATGTCAAGTGGAAATTGGAGGAGTTCCTACTATTATGATATATGCAGATTCTGGTTCACCTTTTACCATTATCAGTGAGGATGTATGGAAGAAGAAATTTATATAAAAAATTGGTACACTTTTGTTGTATACATTGAAAGTTATACTGGCGAGAAGATTGATTTGTTGGGATTTATTTTCATTTAAGAATAGGAATGCCAGGGGGAAACTTTGTGGCAAAAAGAGGACCATCTGTTCTTGGATGGAAGGATCAAGGAAATTTATACATTGTTCTGGATCCAAACAGTGAAGAGATAGTATTGGTGATGAATGAAGGAAATTCACTGGGCATGGAAATGGAGAGGAAATTCCGTATGGTGTTCAATAAACAGTTGGGGAAATTGAATGAATTTGAACATTTATTTTCGGGTTGAAAGGAAATGCTGTGCCAGAAATACACAAGCTAAGGGATGAGGTATCAAATTAACTTGACAAACCGGTACAAATGGATGTTGTTGAACCAATAGAAAGTTCCACATGGATTTCACTTGTGGTAATAGCACGACGCAGCATTGGAAAAATTTGTTTATGCAGAGACTTACAATATTTGAACAATAATATCGCTACTGATTGTTTTCCGTTGCCAAAGATTACGGAAATGGTTTCAAGTCTAAAGGGGGCAAAATGGTTTTCAACAATAGAATTATCTGCAGCCTATCACCAAATTTCACTTTCTACAAGGTCTAGGAAACTCGCAGCCTTCATTACACCTCTTGGGTGCTTTCAATTTAAAAGGATGCCGTTTGGACTGGCATCAGCTGTGGCTGTATTTCAGCATTTAATGCATAAGCTATTTGGAAGGTGAAGGGTATGATGTTCTTCCAGGATGATATATTTGTGTTTGGGTAGAACAGGGAAGAACATGATTAGAGATTACAGAATGTGTTAAGAGTGTTGGAGGACAAGGATCTGTAATGTTATTTGAGTATGGACCACTGATGTTGTGTCACACCGCTTTGCACCTGGCTTAGCTGCCTGTTGTCACTTTAGTGGTCACTGGTTACAGACTCCATTTTGTATTCAGTCTAGACTCTATTTTGTGTTCCGCTTAGCTTTGCCTCCATGTTAAATTATTTTTCTGTGTATACATGTTATGCAATGTTTTTCTACTTCTACGTGTTTTTCTTCTTATTGAAGAGCTAGGGCTCGTACACAACATGTAGGAGGTGAGCAGTTAGTACGATAAGGCCGTAACAAGCTAGTGTTTATCATAGGCAAGAGAACAGTTTGACTTTGGGGAGGCATGCCTTGGGACGATGGCCAGCTCCTGATGCATTCCTGTGAAGGTTTACCTAAACTAGCCAGCATTTTTTAATATTTCCATCTGAGAAGGGAGGCTTTCTAGAAGGTTCTTTTGTGGTTGTTTAAGATATAAAAAGATGGCCCTGCTCAGTAACGATGAATTCCGAGACCTCGGTCAGGACTGGACGGCAAATGCCCGACATTTTCCAGTGAGGGTGAGGATCTCTTTCTCGCAGTTGAACAGGGGTGGTCTTCTTGCTGGCATGAGAAAGATGAAGCATCTGGCAGGCCCTATGGTGATGAATTTTTATTAATTATTTGCTTTGCATTGCATATGAATATATATCTATATATCAATATATAAGTGTTTGTATCCTTGCCTGTATATATTTGCTGTTTATAGATTGAAGACTTTTTTATTCATGGTCTCATGTTGTTGTTGCACATTTTGAAAGTACACTTTTTACTATTCAAACCTTCCTTCACGAACCTTGCAAAAAGCTAAAATAAATGCCTCTTCAGATTAAGAAGTGCATTCCAGAGAATCTTTTCGACTCCTTTCAGTATGTATATCTTGGCTCAGTCAAAAGTAAAGCAAAACACTTTGGCATGAGTCGGCAAGGGAAGGGTTTGAAGGTCAGAAGTGTACATTTAAAAGTGAAAATATGTTTGGCAGGAAAACTAAAGCATCTCCTTCTAAAAACGTGTGTGAAAAGAATGTCTCTCAAATTCCTGGATGGTGCCGTGCACCTTATGATGAGTTAGCTAGTGAATTTTCACATTCAGATGGTTTGTCAGAAAGCTGGGACAAATTTTTGAATGAAGCAGAACCAGTTGATGTTCTGACCTGCTTAAGGAAAGTACTGATTGAAGGGAATGATCTTTCAGTTCTTGGCAGACGAGGGTGGATACTTTTATCTGCCTACAGAAAAATGCATGATAAATATAAACAGTTAGAAAAAGTAAATGAGCAGCAGGAAAAGCAGCTCATGGATTCAAAGAATAGTGTTACTATGTTGTCTTGCCAAAATAAATTATTACAAGATAAGGCAGACATGTATCAAACCATTGCAGAACGAGCTGCGATCAAAATAGCTCAACACAGATATAGTAAATGTAGAGGAAGTATAAATCCGAAAAAAGTTAATTTAGTCCTTGCTAATGCTGGTTTAGATTGTTGCCCAGATTCATCTTGGACGGATATCGTTTGGACAGGCAGTGACTCGTCAAATTCTAGTGGAGAGGAGAGTGAGAAAGGTGGGGGACAGGGGAACCTACATGAACACTATGTGGTGCGTGCGCAACCTATTTTTAGACGAAAACTACAAAACTCACCGCAAGATCCAGCAGGAGTTGCATTATATGCTTTAGAAGATTACACTCAGCAAGACGTAAATGACATAATGGGTTGTTTTAAACAGAGAACAGGGGAGTCCCTACTTCCTTGGGTTGTGAGGCTGTTTGAAACTGGTGCTTCCGGTGTTATGTTAGATATTGGGGACTCTCACAAGTTCTGTACTTTAAGTTCTGATCCAGTAATACAGGAACAGTTCAGGGTTTTTCAAGGAAACTACCAGACTACTTTTTTACAAATAGTGGTTGAGGGATGTAATTTGAGATACCCCACTGATGCAGAGTGGCCTCCTAATTACGTGATGCAATGCAGAGAATTAAGGAAATGGCAATGAAGTCTGCTATATTCCTGGGCACTACACACCATTTGTTAGATGGACAGCTTACTGTGCCAATAAGAAATAAAATAATTAGCCTTGCTCCACCTGCCTATAAGCAAGTAATTATGTCCTTATCAATCAACCAGCAAACATATGTCGAATCACATGGTTTGTCGTCATTCCAGCTAACATAACAGGCGGGCCGTGTACTTTTACATGCCTGGAACTCATGATGTTCCCATCTAACTCAATACATACTGGCTATCCCAGAGATGTTATGCAATTAGATGAACAGTGTGACTCAGATATCCAACTATTATCCCAATCGGAATATCTAAGCTTAAGTCTTTCCATAGTAGGCTTGCCTGGTTTAACTGTATACAACACCAGGCTGATCAATAAATTAGCGTGTCTAATAGTTAAAAATATTAATCATACTTCTATTGCTTTATCTGAATTTTTACTAGATGTACGTGGTACCAGGAAAGCTGCATAACAAAAACAGAGCGGCTATTGACTATCTTTTGCTAAACACAATCATGGCTGTAATGAGTTTGAAGGCATGTGTTGTTTCAATCTTTCTGACCACTCTAAATCAATCCAAGCCCACAGTGATACACTACATACACTAGTGAAAGGGGTAAAGCAGGATATAGATCAGGGATTGTGGGACTGGTTAGTTCAATGTTTACCTGATTTTGTACAATTATGCAAAGTTTTTGGTGGAATTATTGTAGCATTAGTTCTTATTATATCATTATGCTGCTGTGTACAATATATTCCTAATTTGCGTGCAATGTTTAGACCGAACAAAGTTGATTTTAAACATGTAGGCTACACGACACATTGGTCAAAGGGTGGAATGTAATGTTATTTGAGTATTGACCACTGATGTGTCACACCGCTCTGCATCTGGCTTAGCTGCCTATTGTCACTTTAGTGGTCACTGGTTACAGACTCCATGTTGTATTCAGTCTGGACTCCATTTTGTGTTCCGCTTAGCTTTGCTTCCACGTTAAAGTATTTTTCTGTGCAAACATGTGATGCAATGTGTTATTCTACTTCTACGTGTTTTTCTTCTCACTGAAGAGCTAGGGCTGGTACACGACATGTAGGAGATGAGCAGTTAGTACGATAAGGCAGTAACAAGCTAGTGTTTATCATGGGCAAGAGAACAGTTTGACTTTGGGGAGGCATGCCTTGGGATGATGGCCAGCTCCTGACGCATTCCTGTCAAGGTTTAGCTAAACTAGCAAGCATTTTTGAATATTTCCATCAGAGAGGGAAGGCTTTCTAGAAGGTTCTTTCGTGGTTGTTTAAGATATAAAAAGATGGCCCTGCTCAGTAGCAATAAATTCGGAGACCTCGATCAGGACTGGACGTCAAGGGCCTGACATTTTCCCGTGATGGTGAGGATCTCTTTCTCGCAGTTGAACAGGGGTCGTCTTCTTGCTGGCATGAGAAAGATGAAGCATCTGGCAGGCCCCACGGTGACGAATTTTTACTAATTATTTGCTTCGCATTGCATATGAATATATATCTATATATCAATATATAAGTGTTTGTATCCTTGCCTGTATATATTTGCTGTTTATAGATTGAAGAATTTTTTATTCATGGTCTCACGTTGTTGTTGCACATTTGAAAGTACACTTTTTACTATTCAAAACTTCCTTCACGAACCTTGCAAAAAGCTATAATAAATGTCTTCTTCAGATTAAGTGCATTCCAGAGAATCTTTTCGACTCCTTTCAGTGTGTATACCTTGGCTCAGGCAAAAGTAAAGCAAAACAGGGTCTAACAGTAGAAATGAGTAAATGTAAATTTGGAGAAAGGAGTGTGAATTATTTGGGACATGAGATCAGTGATGCAGGGGTAAAACCTAAATCATTACTGATTGATGCCATTGTTAAGGCGGCAGCCCCTACAAGCAAAGATGATGTCAGGTCATTTCTGGGGATGGCAGAATATTGTGCAAAATTTATTTTCAGTTTTGCAGAAAAGGTTTACAACATACGACTTTTGCTCAAGAAGAATGTGAAGTTTGTGTGGCATTCACAGTGTGAGGAGGAGTTCATTAGGATTAAGGATGAATTAAGTAAGGTAGCTAAATTAGGAAGTTCTGATCCTGAATTGGACAGTTTTGTGACAACAGATGCTAGTAACAAGGGTCTAGGGGCTGTTTTGTCACAAAAAGATAAGAAAGGTCAAGAAACTATCATTTTGTTTGCTTCCAGATCCTTATCACCAGCTGAGGAGGAATATCCTGTTATAGAAAGGGAGGCATTAGCTTGTGCATGGGCCTTGGAGCATTTCCGTGCATTTGTGTGGGGAAAGACTGCTACTATCCAATGTGATCATAAACCTCTAATCAAATCACTTACCTGTGAGGGTAGTGTGTCTAATTCTGCAAAAATTGCAAGGTTGTCTATGAGAATGAAAGATTAGTTGTACCGCATGGTATATGTACTTGGTAAAAATAATTTTGTAGCTGACAGTTTATCTACGTTGCCTAGGCCTTTAGAAAAGTGTGAGGATGACCCATGGAATGATTTTAGTGTTACTTTGATACATGATTCTGGCAAAGCTGCTATGAAGAAAGAGTAATGGATAAAAGAGATGGAAGAAGATACAGTATTGCAGTCTGTTTTGAAGTATGTTTTGGAAGGTTGGCCTAAGAAAGATCAATTATCAGAGTTGTGTACACACTTTTGGGTATTTAGATCAGAAGTTTCTGCAGAGGGGGATATTATGGTTAGAGGGAACTAGATTACTCCTCCTTGTGGATTGCAGGAAGAAATTTTGGAAGTCTGTCATGAAGGACAATATGGCATTGTCAGGACCAAATCTACTGTCAAGGATTTATTTTGGTGGCCAGGGATCGATAAGCCAGCAGAGAGATTTGTTAAGTCTTGTGAAGTGTGTTCTACGGCTGATAAGAGTTTGCATACTTTAAGACCGCCTAAGAATCAAACAATTTTGCCTAAGCTGCCGTGTAAATGTGTAGCAGTGGATTTGTTGGGCCCTGTGGGGGACTCCAAGAGTATGTGATTGTATTAAAGGACTTGTATTCTAAGTGGCCGATGGTTGTGAGAGAGCATAGCTTATAAAATCTATATTAACATGAAATGTTTATGAACTAATGTGTGATAATGCCGCAGAGAAATTGTACTAGTATGTTTTGCTAAAAACGTGCACTTGAAATGTGACCACAGGGAGTAGCCGCCAATGTATACGGGGACTAATGAAAATGACTAATGTTCATGAAATATTACATTCGAATAGCTTTATACTAATTATGAATGATTAGGTTATTAAAGTTATGCTAAATAAATCTTGTAGGCCTTAAGTTAGCACGAGCCGAAGCTTAGCTGCCTGGCTCTCATATTAAATGTTTTCTAAACGTGCAGTGTGCTGACTCACAAAAGGACATGACCTCTTGTTTTCTTCAAACTAGAAGATGAATGTAACTATAGTGGATCCGTTCTCATGAAATTCATATTGCTTGTAGAAATGTTTAGCCAAAATGCAACAGTGTAGATTAGTATAATGTACAAGGTCGCTCAAACCGGTGAAGACAATGGAGCTACTGACCAAAAGATGTGTAAAGAATTACAGAAGGATGGAATCATACTGGACGTGCTACCTCTGAAGACGTCAATCATATGGACCAATAAAAAGTCTGAGAACTAATGTGGGGTGAAAGATTAATGACATAATCCATTTCTTAATTGGGTAGAGATAGTGGGGTGCAACCCCTTAGCCAATTAGATTTTAGGGGAATGTACAAAGAAAAAGGGATAAAAACCCATGACATGGGGAACCGTTGACATTGGGTAGGGAAATGCTATTGATTTGATCCAGAAACTTTGTCACTTTGTTTGGTGACTTATTGGTTTACTTAAATCATCCTCTTCCTTAGATTGCCCATTTTTACACTTTACCTCCTTATGAGGGAAGTGCCCCTTTTACCCGGAGCTGAGATACTGATGGGGAATCAACTGATGTCCTGAAGACGAAGACTGAACCTGAGTGCTGACCCAAACCTTGGAGGGTAACTATGACAATGAAATTGTGATTTGTCTGTTTGCTTTTCCTTTCTAGGTACCAACTGCTTACTTTTGACAGAGACCATAGCTAGATGTTTTCTTAATTGGTGTTCTAAATTGTTTTGCATGAAGCCCAACATGCCAATGCTAATTAGTGGTTAGGACAGGTGTTCAATAAACTGATGCAAATAGACAAACGACTGAATCTATGCTTTGTTGATCCGACGCGTTAATGACACTCTGCTAAAATTGATCTATGTTCACACCGTGTTATGTTTTGATGTTTGTGATTTTTGCCTTAATGAAATCTTATCAGAGTTGCCAAATTGTGACTATGCTATTTTGTTTCTTGGTTTTGAGACTAACACACTTGCTCTTAGAATTGTAATTAATAGGGAATAAAACTCATAAAATTCTACTAAACTGTTGTGGTTATTCATGACCGCCAGGTCATGGTGGTGCCTTGAGTTGATTGATGTCTTTGACTAAAGTGAAATGCATTGTTACGATAAATATTGATGACATTATTGACGTATTGATTGACATATTGATTAGCTATCTCGTCCTAAGGTGTCTCTCAACTGGGTCAAACGATTCATTGGCCTAAAACGAGTCCTGATGTGTAATAAATTATCATAAAGGGACGCGTTAACAGTTCATAAAGTGGAGAAGGCAGACACCACTACAGTTTGGGAATTTCTGGACAGGACGTTCTGGCCAGAAGGAATTCCTGCATTTCTATTGAGTGACAATGGTGTTCAGTTTGTTTCTAATGCAGCTAAGACATATTTTGAGAGGGTGGGTGTGAAACATAAAACCACGTCCCTGTATACTCCAAGTGGTAATGGTCCTGTAGAAAGATTTAACAGTTATTAAGGGGGTTACTCAGTGTGCTATGAGGGAACAGAGTGACTGGCACACTGCCGTACAGAAGGCGGTCAAGATTACAGAGAATGATACCGCAGGGTTAAGTCCTTTTGTGATAATGAAAGGACAGAAACCAAGAAGTAAATTTAGTTCAGCATGGCTGGTGAAGGCTGGAAATGAACATTGGTCTCCTGACTTGGTAAGGAATAGTATAGACAAAGCAGAAAAAAACGAAATCTTATTATGATAGAACACATGGTGTTAAACGTGTCAGTATTGAAGCGGGTGATTGGGTTCGGGTAAAAAAAAAAACTTAGAGTCAAGGAAGGGGAGAGTCAATATTTTGAATCAGAACAAGTAGTAGAAATTTTCCATAATGCTGTTAGATTGGGAAATGGCAAAGTGTGGAATCTTAAACATACTGCTGTATATTCTAATGGACAGGAGAAAGAAGGAAAAGAGGTGGATTTGAGAAATGTTGTGGAAGTGGGGAAGGCCTCTGACTGGTTAGAGGATGAAGTTGAACCAGTGAATAGACATTAGGGCCCTCATTATGACGCCTCATTGCTGGTGGTCTTCAACTGCCATATTACGAGTACTGAAGAACTTCCACCACAATTCGGGGGAAAATCCTCCAGTAGTCGTGCCGGAGGTCGGCAGCACTTAGTCACTCCCACCGCCAGCACCGCCACGCCAGGAAAAGACCACCCAAGGAATTACTGTAGGAGGCTGGCCTGGCTTGTAGTGGGTACCAGAGGTACTTACACCTTGTGCTAGGTCCAGTTATCCCTTATTAGTGTAGAAGAGGTGTTTCTAGCAGCTTAGACTGATACAAGGTAGCTATGGCAAAGCAGCTTAGGCTGAACTAGGAGACATGTAAAGCTCCTACTATACCACTTGTATCATATGCACAGTATCATAAGAAAACACAATACACAGAGCTACTAAAAATAAAGGTACTTTATTTTGATGACAATATGCCAAAAGTATCTCAGTGAGTACCCTCAGTATGAGGGTAAGATATATACCCAAGATATATGTACACAAACCAAAATTAAGTAAGTAATAGCAAGAAAAGTAATGCAAACAGTATAGAATTACAATAGATTGCAATAGGAGCACATAGGTATAGGGGCAACACAAACCATACACTCCAAAAGTGGAATGCGAACCACGAATAGACCCCAAACCTATCTGAGCTTGTAGAGGGTCGCTGGTACTGTAAGAAAACAGTGAGGGTTAGAAAAATAGCCCACCCCAAGACCCTGAAAGGTAGGTGTAAAGTGCACCTACCACCCCCAGAGAGCACAGAAGTCGTGATAGGGGGATACTACAGGAAGAACAACCACCAGCAATGCAACAACAGTGGATTTCTGGACCTGAGTACCTGTAAGACAAGGGGACCAAGTCCAATAGTCGCAACAGTGTGGAGAGTGGGCAGGAGCCCAGGAAATGCCAGCTGAGGGTGCAAGGAAGCTGCCACCGGGTGGAAGAAGCTTGGAGTTCTGCAAGAAAGAAGAGCACTAGGGACTTCTTTGGAAGACGGATGTCCCACGTCGCGATGAAGCTTGCAGAGGTGTTCCCACGCAGAAAGACCGCAAACAAGCCTTGCTAGCTGCAGCTAGAGGGACCGGGATGTCGCCACTTGCAGGAGGAGACAGAGGGGGCACCCAGCAACTCAGGGAGCCCCCACAGAAGCAGGCAGCACCCGCCAAAGTACCTGAACAGGCACTTAGAAGAAACGTGAACTGGAGTCCACGCAAAGTCACAAAAGGCAGTCCCACGACGCCAGAGGACAACTCAGAAGGTTGTGCACTGCAGGAAGGAGTATCGGGGACCCAGGCTTGGCTGTGCACGAAGGAAATCCTGGAAGAGTGCACAGGAGCCGGAGCAGCTGCAAATCACACGGTACCCAGCAATGCAGTCTAGCGTGGGGAGGCAAGTACTTACCTCCACCAAACTTGGACTGAAGAGTCACTGGACTGTGCGAGTCACTTGGACAGAGTTGCTGAGTTCCAGGGACCATGCTCGTCAGGATGAGAGGGGACCAGAGGACCAGTGTTGCAGTCTTTTGGTGCCTGCGTTAGCAGGGGGAAGATTCCGTC
Source organism: Pleurodeles waltl (assembly GCF_031143425.1). Taxonomy (NCBI): domain Eukaryota; kingdom Metazoa; phylum Chordata; class Amphibia; order Caudata; family Salamandridae; genus Pleurodeles; species Pleurodeles waltl. The sequence goes on from NW_027150394.1 coordinate 738,395, forward strand.
GACCCACTGGAGATTTCTTCGGAGCTTCTGGTGCTGGGTGAAGGCAGGCTACCCCCAGAGCATGCACCACCTGGAAACAGTCAAGAAAGCCGGCAGGATGAGGCGCTACAATGTTGCTGGTAGTCGTCTTGCTACTTTGTTGCGGTTTTGCAGGTGTCCTGAGCAGTCAGCGGTTGATCCTTTGGTAGAAAGTGAAGAGGGAGATGCAGACGAACTCTGATGAGCTCTTGCATTCGTTATCTAAAGAATTCCCCAAAGCAGAGATCCTAAATAGCCAGAATAGGAGATTTGGCTACCAAGGAAGGAGGATTGGCTACCAAGAGAGGTAAGAGCCTATCAGAAGGAGCCTCTGATGTCACCTGCTGGCACTGGCCACTCAGAGCAGTCCAGTGTGCCCCCAACACCTCTGTTTCCAAGACGGCAGAGGTCTGGGACACACCGGAGGAGCTCTGGGCACCTCCCCTGGGAGATACTGGTCAGGGAAGTGGTCACTCCCCTTTCCTTTGTCCAGTTTCGTGCCAGAGCAGGGCTGAGGGATCCCTGAACTGGTGTAGACTGGCTTATGCAAAGATGGGCACCATCTGTGCCCATGAAAGCATTTCCAGAGGCTGGGAGAGGCTACTCCTCCCCAGCCCTTCACACCTATTTCCAAAGGGAGAGGGTGTAACACCCTCTCTCAGAGGAAATCCTTTGTTCTGCCTTCCTGGGCCAGGGCTGCCTGGACCCCAGGAGGGCAGAAACCTGTCTGAGGGGTTGGCAGCAGCAGCAGCTGCAGTGGAGACCCCGGAAAGGCAGTTTGGCAGTACCCGGGTTCTGTGCTAGAGACCAGGGGGATCATGGAATTGTCCCCCCAATACCAGAATGGTATTGGGGTGACAATTCCATGATCTTAGACATGTTACATGGCCATGTTCGGAGTTACCATTGTGATGCTATACATAGGTAGTGACCTATGTATAGTGCACACGTGTAATGGTGTCCCCGCACTCACAAAGTCTGGGGAATTTGCCCTGAACGATGTGGGGGCACCTTGGCTACTGCCAGGGTGCACACACACTAAGTAACTTTGCACCCAACCTTCACCAGGTGAAAGTTAGACATATAGGTGACTCATAAGTTACTTAAGTGCAGTGGTAAAGGGCTGTGAAATAACGTGGACGTTATTTCACGCAGGCTGCACTGGCAGGCCTGTGTAAGAATTGTCAGAGCTCCCCATGGCTGGCAAAAGAAATGCTGCAGCCCATAGGGATCTCCTGGAACCCCAATACCCTGGGTACCTCAGTACTACATACTAGGGATTTATATGGGTGTACCAGTATGCCAATGTGAGTTGGTAAATTTAGTCACTAGCCTGTTAGTGACGAATTTGGAAGTAAAGAGAGCATAACCACTGAGGTTCTGGTTAGCAGAGCCTCAGTGAGACAGTTAGGCATCACACAGGGAACACATACCTATAGGTCACAAACTTATGAGCACTGGGGTCCTGACTAGCAGGGTCCCAGTGACACATAACAAACATACTGACAACATAGGGTCTTCACTATGAGCACTGGGCCCTGGCTAGCAGGATCCCAGTGAGACAGTGAAAACACCCTGACATATACTCACAAACAGGCCAAAAGTGGGGGTAACAAGGCTAGAAAGAGGCTACTTTCTCACAATTACGACCTGTAATTTTGTGTGGCGGTCTTCTGATGGCGGGGTGTTGCCAGCGGTGGCAGTGGCCGTTCCCGTTCCCTGCCGGACATCCTCCTCGCCGGACAAGGTAAGTCAATCGTCCAACAGGGGAGGGGGTGCTGATGTCGTTGGGGTGGGGGGTGCTGATGTCGGGGGTGGTGATGTCGTGGGTCGGGGGTGCGGATGTGGGGGGCGTGGGTGCTGATGTCGTGGGGGGGTAGTGGGTGGGGGGGGTGCTGTGCCTGGATGGGGGGTGGGGGGGTTCAGTGCTTGCTGGGGAGTTGGGGGAGGGTCGTCTACCGGTGACAGGAAAGAGATTAACTGTAACTGGTAGGCATTCTGCCATGGTTTTCATGGAAGTGCTACAGCTGCGGAAATCATGGTGGAAAGCCAACTCCAAATACCGCTGGCAGTCTTCCTTGGAACGCCGGGTCCGTGATGCATTTCTCCAGCCCGGCTGTCCAACTGCCCTGCCGGTACAGGCAGGGATGTGGCGGGTTGGCAGATGCTTACCCGCCATACTCATAATACGACGGTCATCACCGCCGTGGCCCTTGCTGTTAGTAGACTGCCAGGGTCATAATGGGGGCCTAGATGTCTACAGGAAATAGTACAAATGGTACTGATTACGACAGTAGCATTGGTGAGAGTGATGATAGTTCAAAAGAAAAAGATCTTGGAAGTTCTATTGAAGGAGCACATTAAATTATTAATGCAGGAAAATAAGTGAATGGTAGGAGAAGGTGTAGGAGGCTGGCCTGGCTTATAGTGGGTACCTGATGGTACTTACACCTTGTGCCAAGTCCAGTTATCCCGTATTAATAGATTAGAGGTGTTCTAGCAGCTTAGGCTGATAGAGGTAGCTATAGCAGAGCAGCTCAGGCTGAACTAGGAGACCTGCAAAGCTCCTACTATACCACTTATATCTTATAGCACTATATCATAAGAATCACAATACTCAGAGTTAGTAAAAATAAAGGTATTTTATTTTAGTGACAATGTGCCAAAAACTATCACAAAGGATATACTCCCTTAGGAGGTAAGTAAAATACACAAAATATACACACAAACCAAAATCAGGTAAGTAAACAGTTAGAAAAATAGTGCAAACACTGTAGAATACAATAGGATGCAATAGGCCTAGGGGCAACACAAACCGTATACTCTGAAAGTGGAATGCGAACCACGAAGGGACCCTATGCCTAGTATAGTGTGTAGAATGTCGCTGGGAGTGTAAGAAAACACTAAGGGTGTCCAAGATACCCCACCCCAAGACCCTGAAAAGTAGGAGTAAAGTGACCCTACTTCCCCAGAAACACACTAAAGTCGTGATAGGAGATTCTGCAAAGACCACAACTGACTGCAAAGCACTGAAGACGGATTCCTGGACCTGAGGACCTGTAAAGGAAGGGGACCAAGTCCAAGAGTCACGAAAGCATCCAGGAGGGCAGGAGCCCACTAAACCCTGGATGAAGGTGCAAAATGGCTGCCTCCGGGTGGAAGAAGCTGAAGATTCTGCAACAACAGAAGGTGCCAGGAACTTTTCCTTTGCACAAAAGATGTCCCATGGCATGCTGGAGGATGCATAGTTGTTTCCACGCAGAAAGACCGCAAAAAAGTCTTGCTAGCTGCAAAGGTCGCGGTTGAAGAAAAGGGGTGCTGCCCGGGCCCAGGAAGGACCAGGAGGTCGCTCCTTGGATTAGGAGACAGAGGGGGCGCTCAGCAACACAGAGAGCCCACGCAGAAGCAGGCAGCACCCACAGAAGCACTTGAACACGGGTTCAAGAAATCTGAGCACGGCGGTCGCCTCAACACTACAAAGGAGGGTCCCACAATGCCAGAGATCAACACAGCGAGTTGAGCAATGCAGGGCGGAGTGCTGGGGACCTGGGCTGTGCTGTGCACAAAGGAATCCTTGCAAGAGTGCACAGAAGCCCTAGCAGCTGCAGTTCACACAGTACACAGGATTACTATCTGGCATGGGGAGGCAAGGACTTACCTCCACCAAATTTGGACAGAAGGACCACTGGACTGTCGGGGTCACTTGGGATCCAGCTCCTGTGTTCCAAGGACCACGTCGTCACGATGAGAGGGGACCCAGAGGACCGGTGAAGCAGACGTTTGGTGCCGGCGGTAGCAGGGGGAAGACTCCGTCAACCCACAGGAGATTTCTTCTTGGCTTCCAGTGCAGGGTGAAGGCAGACAGCCCTCAGAGCATGCACCACCAGGAAACAGTCGAGAAAGCCGGCAGGATTAAGCGCTACAATGTCGCTGGTACTCTTCTTGCTACTTTGTTGTAGTTTTGCAGGTGTCCTGGAGCAGTCAGCAGTCGATCCTTGGCAGAAGACGAAGAGGGAGATGCAGAGGAACTCTGGTGAGCTCTTACATTTGTTATCTGAAGAGAAGCCCACAGGAGAGACCCTAAATAGCCCTCAGAGGAGGATTGGCCACCTAGAGAGGTAAGCACCTATCAGGAGGGGTCTCTGACGTCACCTGCTGGCACTGGCCACTCAGAGGCCTCCATTGTGCCCTCACACCTCTGCATTCGAGATGGCAGAGGTCTGGGACACACTGGAGGAGCTCTGGGCACCACCCCCCTGGGGTGGTGATGGACAGGGGAGTGGTCACTCCCCTTTCCTTTGTCCAGTTTCGTGCCAGAGCAGGGGCTGGGGGATCCCTGAACTGGTGTAGACTGGTTTATGCAAGGAAGGTACCATCTGTGCCCTTCAAAGCATTCCCAGAGGCCAGGAGAGGCTACTCCTCCCCAGCCTTTAACACCTATTTCCAAAGGGAGGGGGTGTAACACCCTCTCTCAGAGGAAATCCTTTGTTCTGCCTTCCTGGGACTTGGCTGCCCAGAACCCAGGAGGGCATAACCCTGTCTGTGGAGTGGCAGCAGCGGTAGCTGCAGTGAAAACCCCAGAGAGCTAGTTTGGCAGTACCCGGGGTCCATGCTGGAGCCCCGGGAATGCATGGGATTGGCACCCCAATACCAGATTTGGCATTGGGGGGGGGGGGGCAATTCCATGACCTTAGACATGTTACATGGCCATGTTCAGAGTTACCATTGTGAAGCTACATATAGGTATTGACCTATGTGTAGTGCATGGGTGTAATGGGGTCCCCGCACTCACAAAGCCGGGGTAATTGCCCTGAACTATGTGGGGGCACCTTGGCTAGTGCCAGTGTGCCCTCACACTTAGTAACTTTGCACCTAATCTTCACTAAGTGAGGGTTAGACACATAGGTGACTTATAAGTTACTTAAGTGCAGTGTAAAATGGCTGTGAAATAACATGGACGTTATTTCATGCAGGCTGCAGTGGCAGGCCTGTGTAAGAATTGTCTGAGCTCCCCATGGGTGGCAAAAGAAATGCTGCAGCCCATAGGGATCTCCTGGAACCCCAACACCCTGGGTACCTAGGTACCATATACAAGGGAATTATAAGGGTGTTTCAGTGTGCCAATCAGAATTGGTAAAATTGGTCACTAGCCTGCAGTGACGATTTTAAAAGCAGAGAGCGTAAACACTGAGGTTCTGGTTAGCAGAGCCTCAGTGATACATTTAGACACCACACAGGGAACACATATAGGCCATAAACGTATGAGCACTGGGGTCCTGGCTAGCAGGATCCTAGTGAGAGAGGGGAAAACAAACTGACACACAAGTAAAAATGGGGGTAACATGCCAGGCAAGATGGTACGTTCCTACACTTATGCATTGCATGATTATTCTATAAGTAGTTATTGTGGACTGATATTATTCAATTAATGTCTGGTATTCTTTATGTGTTTAGTCATAACAAAATGTATATTAGTTTCTCTTATGCTTGTGTAGGTGTTTATTGAACTTGTATTTATTTAAATAAAAGGGGAAGGATATGTTGTGCATTGCTTAGGATATGTATTATCACATGTACAGGTTCCACATTCTATGACACATCGGACTACACTGGATGAGAGCAGAGCCTGGGTGTCTGAGGAGCGTGGACCCGCCTCCTGTACCACCGTACTCCAAATAAAGAAGATTTCTACACCTCCACGTCCTGTACATTATTTGAGGAATAACACAACCACTTCACACGCCCCTTCCTAATACCGATTCGCAAACCCTATTTGTGATTCGGAATAGGTTAAGGAATTGCAAATCGGGCCTTGGCACATCTGAAAGTGGTTTTTTGCACTCGCAAACTGCCCGGATCTCAGAATCAGGCCATTTGCGACCTCAAAGAAGCTTTGTGCATCTGGCCCAGTGTCTCTCCTCTTCCCATCCACACCTGGTCCACTCTCACCTGTGCTCGTGTAAGAAGCGCTCACAGCTGCCACAGAACTTACAACTCCAGGGACACTTGGAAAGGCTTCAGAACTGGATGTAACTGTTACCCTGGAATCCAGAACCTGAGATGGAGGGCAGGTGAATGAATCCCTCCGACCCCACTTAGTCAGTGTTTTCTGTTGAACTTTTCCTTCTGCAGCCACTTTAGGAGTGGGAATGCCCAGCACGTGACGTACAACACAAGCTGCAAACACCTGGTTACAGGTAGGGAGCATTTCCTGCTCACAGATGAGAGGAACAGATCAGGGGTGTACTGTGAACCCCAGCAGGAGCTAATGATGGAAGGAGCTCAACCTCCATGCCTTGACTGAGCCTAATATCACTCCGATGGAATACAGGGAAGACAGCACACTCCGACAGGGTACAGGGGCACCACAGGGGTACAGGGCTACCATGAGACCCGGACACCACAGGGATACCACAGGGACACAGGGGCACAGGGATACCGCAAGGACACAGGGACACCACAGGGACATCCAAAGGTCCACCACTGGGACACGGCTATCACAGGAATAAATGGAAGGGAGCACACTCTGCCAGGAGACAAGGGCAGAGGGGCACCGCAAAGGCACCGGGATATTGCATGGATGCCACAGAGACACATAACAAAGGGTCACCACAGGGATATCACAGAGACACCACAGGGATACCCGAGAGTCGCAGGGACACCACTGGGGTACAGGATGGTTACAGGGTCACCACAGGGATACCGCCGGGACACAGGGCACCACAGGGGTACAGGGCTACCATGAGACCCGGACACCACAGGGATACAGGGACACCACAGGGGTACAGGGCTACCATGAGACCCGGACACCACAGGGGTACAGGGACACCACAGGGGTACAGGGCTACCATGAGACCCGGACACCACAGGGGTACAGGGCTACCATGAGACCCGGACACCACAGGGGTACAGGGGTACAGGGCTCCCATGAGACCCGGACACCACAGGGATACCGCAGGGACACAGGGACACCACAGGGATACCGCAAGGACACAGGGACACCACAGGGACACGGGTACCAGAGAGACACAGGGGCACAGGATACCAAAGGGACAGAGGGGTACCACAGGGTCGCAGGGGTACTGGGGGCTACCATAGGGACACAGGGGTACCACAGGGATACCGCAAGGACACAGGGATACCGGAGGGTCACAGAGTACAGGGCTACCATAGGGACAGGGATACCCCAGGGATACCGCAAGGACACAGGATACCACAGGGACACGGGTACCACAGAGACACCATAGGGGTACCAGAGGGTGACAGAGACACCACGGAGACAGAGATAGTACACGGACAGACACCACAGAGGCAGAGGGATACCACTGGAACACTACAGGGGTACAAGGGTACCAGAGGGTCACAGAGACACAGGGACATGGATACCACAGAGACACCACAGTGACACAGACTTCGCAGGGACACAGGAATACCACAGGCACATCACTGGGACACACGGACACCACAGAGAGACAGGGGTACCGCAGACAATCCATCAGGCTAATTCATAGGGAGAGCTGGGGGAGAGGGGAGAGTATTAATAGCATCAAGGTACCCACCTCACAGTAGATTACATGATGTTAATATCACGAAAATCATAACACATAGGACAGAAGAATAGTTGAATTTTTCTTTTATTTCCGTGACAATTCATAGAAATGTACTGAATAATGTAACATTAAAAACAGAATATTCTTTATCAATTTAACATAACCATAAACACAGAAACTTGCGAATAATAGTGCATGTGGCAGTGTAAATATGGATACCACTTGGCCAGTGCATCTGGAGCAGACCGGCGATAGGCAATGCTGGTACATAATCCGGACCCTAGAGCAGTGGTATTTTATTACACTCACTGTACTTTGTGATGACTCCAATATATGCAAGTCATGTATGGAGGCTTCTGAGTGTGTTCCTTTCATAAATGTCAGTTCACCTTAATTCCAGAGATAACAGAAGTGACACCATGTAACCTATGTCCCACCTCCAATGACATCAGAGGCGTGACTCCATATTCCATCCTTGGCTCCGGATGCCAGGGAAGGTCTCTAAGGGCTGCACATGTCTTATGCCACCCTGGGGACCCCTCACTCAGCACATGCCCACAGCCTCACAGCTTGTGTGTGCTGGTGGGGAGAAAATGTCTAAGTCAAAATGGCACTCCCCTCAGAGTGCCATGCCAACCTCACACTGCCTGTGGCATAGGTAAGTCACACCTCTAGCAGGCCTTACAGCCCTAAGGCAGGGTGCACTATACCACAGGTGAGGGCATATGTACATGAGCACTATGCCCCTACAGTGTCTAAGCAAACATTAGACATTGTAAGTGCAGGGTAGCCATAAGAGTATATGGTCTGGGAGTCTGTCATGCACTAACTCCACAGCACCATAATGGCTACACTTAAAACTGTGAAGTTTGGTTTAAAACTTCTCAGCCCAATAAATGCACACTGATGCCACTGTGCAATTTATTGTAACATGCACCCAGAGGGCATCTTAGAGATGCCCCCTGAATACCAACCCTACTTCTAGTGTGGGGCTAACCAGTTTCTGCCAGCCTGCCACAACCAGACAAGTTGCTGGCCGCATGGGGAGAGTGCCTTTGTCACTCTGTGGCCAGGAACAAAGTCTGTACTGGGTGGAAGTGCTTCTCACCTCCCCCTGCAGGAACTGTAACACCTGGCGGTGAGCCTCAAAGGCTCACCCCCCTTTGTTACAGCGCCACAGGGCATCCCAGCTAGTGGAGATGCCTGCCCCTCCGGTCACTGCCCCCACTTTTGGTGGCAAGGCTGGAGGAGATTCTTAGGAAAACAAGGAGGAGTCACCCACCAATCAGGACAGCCCCTAAGGTGCCCTCAGCTGAGGTGACCCCTGCTTTAGAAATCCTCCAACTTAGTTTTGGAGGATTCCCCCAATAGGATTAGGGATATGCCCCCCTCCCCACAGGGAGAAGGCACAAAGAGGGTGCAGCCACCCTCCAGGACAGTAGCCATTGGCTACTGCCCTCCCACATCTAAACACACCCCTAAATCTAGAATTTAGGGGCACCCCAGAGCCCAGGAAATCAGATTCCTGCAACCTGAACTACAAAGAAGGACTGCTGACCTACAAGCCTGCAGAGACGACGGACAACGACAACTGCTTTGGCCCCAGCCCTACCAGCCTGTCTCCAGAGTTGAAAAGTGATGCATCCAACAGGAACCAGCGACCTCTGAAGCCCCAGAGGACTGCCCTGACCCCCCAGGACCAGGAAACTCCTGTGAGCAGCGGCTCTGCTCAACAACAGCTACATCTTTGCAACAAAGAAGCAACTTCCCAAGAACTCACTCTTCCCGCCGGAAGTGTGAGACTTCACACTCTGCACCCGACGCCCCCGGCTCGAGATCCAGAGAACAAACACCACAGGGAGGACTCCCCGGCGACTGCAACCCCGTGAGTAGCCCAAGATGACCCACCCTGGCCCCCACAGCGACGCCTGCAGAGAGAATCCAGAGGCTCCCCCTGACCGCAACTGCCTGTAACGAGGGACCTGACGCCTGGACCAAACACTGCACCGCAGCCCCCAGGACCTGAAAGAACCGAAGGTCAGTGCAAGAGTGACCCCCAGGTGACCCTCTGCCTAGCCCAGGTGGTGGCTGTTCCGAGAAGCCCCCCCCTGTGCCTGCCAGCACCGCTAGAGTGACCCCGGGTCCCTCCAGTGTTTCCTATCTAAAACCCGACGCCTGCTTTGCACACTGCACCCAGCCACCCCTGTGCCACTGAGGGTGTGTTTTGTGTGCCTACTTGTGTCCCCCCAGTGCTCTACAAAACCCTCCTGGTCTGCCCCCAGAAAACACAGGTACCTCCCTGCTGGCAGACTGGAATTGGAGCACCCCTGTTCTCCATTGAAGCCTATGTGTTTTGGGCACCTCTTTGACCTCTGCACCTGACCGGCCCTGAGCTGCTGGTGTTGTAACTTTGGGGTTGCCTTGAACCCCCAATGGTGGGCTGCCTATGCCCAGGAACTGAGACTTGTAAGTCTTTTACCTCACAATCTAACCATGACTTACCTCCCCCAGGAACTGTTGATTTTTTGCCGTGTCCACTTTCAAAATAGCTTATTGCCATTTTAACATAGACTTGATATGATATTGCTTTAATTCAAAGTTCCTAACTTACCTGTGTGGTGTACTGTAGGAGGCTGGACTGGCTTGTAGTGAGTACCAAGGGGTACTTGCACCTTGCACCAGGCCCAGTTATCCCTTATTAGTGTATAGGGTGTCTAGCAGCTTAGGCTGATAGATAATGGTAGCTTAGCAGAGCAGCTTAGGCTGAACTAGGAGACGTGTGAAGCTACTACAGTACCACTTAGTGTCACATGCACAATATCATAAGAAAACACAATACACAGTTATACTAAAAATAAAGGTACTTTATTTTTATGACAATATGCCAAAGTATCTTAGAGTGTACCCTCAGTGAGAGGATAGGAAATATACACAAGATATATATACACAATAGCAAAAATATGCAGTATAGTCTTAGAAAACAGTGCAAACAATGTATAGTTACAATAGGATGCAATGGGGAAACATAGGGATAGGGGCAACACAAACCATATACTCCAAAAGTGGAATGCGAACCACGAATGGACCCCAAACCTATGTGACCTTGTAGAGGGTCGCTGGGACTATTAGAAAATATTGAGAGTTAGAAAAATAACCCTCCCCAAGACCCTGAAAAGTGAGTGCAAAGTGCACTAAAGTTCCCCTAAGGACAAAATAGTCGTGTTAGAGGGAAAATGCAAGGAAAACACAAATCAGCAATGCAACAACGATGGATTCCTGACTGAGGGTACCTGTGGAACAAGGGGACCAAGTCCAAAAGTCACAAGCAACTCGGAGATGGGCAGATGCCCAAGAAATGCCAGCGGTTGGTGCAAAGAAGCTCTTACTAGGCTGAAGAACTGTGAATACTGCAGGAACGACAAGGGCTAGAGACTTCCCCTTTGGAGGATGGATCCCCCACGCCTTGGAGAGTCGTGCAGAAGTGTTTTCCCGCCGGATGGACGCCAACAAGCCTTGCTACACGCAAATCGTGCGTTTGGCGTTTTCGGACGCTGCTGGGGCCCAGGAGGGACCAGGAGGTCGCAAATTGGACCTGCAGAGAGAGGGGACGTCGAGCAAGACAAAGAGCCCTCACTGAAGCAGGTAGCACCCGGAGAAGTGCCAGAAACAGGCACTACGAGGATGCGTGAAACGGTGCTCGCCGAAGTTGCACAAAGGAGTCCCACGTCGCCGGAGACCAACTTAGAAAGTCGTGCAATGCAGGTTAGAGTGCCGTGGACCCAGGCTTGGCTGTGCACGAAGGATTTCCGCCGGAAGTGCATAGGGGCCGGAGTAGCTTGCAAAGTCGCGGTTCCCAGCAATGCAGCCCAGCGAGGTGAGGCAAGGACTTACCTCCACCAAACTTGGGCTGAAGAGTCACTGGACTGTGGGGGTCACTTGGACGGTGTCGCTGGATTTGAGGGACCTCGCTCGTCGTGCTGAGAGGAGACCCAAGGGACCGGTAATGCAGCTTTTTGGTGCCTGCGGTTGCAGGGGGAAGATTCCGTCGACCCACGGGAGATTTCTTCGGAGCTTCTGGTGCAGAGAGGAGGCAGACTACCCCCACAGCATGCACAAGCAGGAAAACAGTCGAGAAGACGGCAGGATCAGCGTTACAGAGTTGCAGTAGTCGTCTTTGCTACTATGTTGCAGGTTTGCAGGCTTCCAGCGCGGTCAGCGGTCGATTCCTTATCAGAAGGTGAAGAGGGAGATGCAGAGGAACTCGGCTGAGCTCATGCATTCGTTATCTAAAGTTTCCCCAGAGACAGAGACCCTAAATAGCCAGAAAAGAGGGTTTGGCTACCTAGGAGAGAGGAAAGGCTACTAACACCTGAAGGAGCCTATCACAAGGAGTCTCTGACGTCACCTAGTGGCACTGGCCACTCAGAGCAGTCCAGTGTGCCAGCAGCACCTCTGTTTCCAAGATGGCAGAGGTCTGGAGCACACTGGAGGAGCTCTGGACACCTCCCAGGGGAGGTGCAGGTCAGGGGAGTGGTCACTCCCCTTTCCTTTGTCCAGTTTCGCGCCAGAGCAGGGGCTAAGGGGTCCCTGAACCGGTGTAGACTGGCTTATGCAGAATTGGGCACATCTGTGCCCAACAAAGCATTTCCAGAGGCTGGGGGAGGCTACTCCTCCCCTGCCTTCACACCATTTTCCAAAGGGAGAGGGTGTCACACCCTCTCTCAGAGGAAGTTCTTTGTTCTGCCATCCTGGGCCAGGCCTGGCTGGACCCCAGGAGGGCAGCTGCCTGTCTGAGGGGTTGGCAGCAGCTGCAGTGAAACCCCAGGAAGGGCAGTCTGGCAGTACCAGGGTCTGTGCTACAGACCACTGGGATCATGGAATTGTACCAACAATGCCAGGATGGCATAGAGGGGGCAATTCCATGATCATAGACATGTTACATGGCCATATTCGGAGTTACCATGGTGAAGCTACATATAGGTAGTGACCTATATGTAGTGCACACGTGTAATGGTGTCCCCGCACTCACAAAGTTCAGTGAATTGGCTCTGAACAATGTGGGGGCACCTTGGCTAGTGTCAGGGTGCCCTCACACTAAGTAACTTTGCACCTAACCTTTACCAGGTAAAGGTTAGACATATAGGTGACTTATAAGTTACTTAAGTGCAGTGTAAAATGGCTGTGAAATAACGTGGACGTTATTTCACTCAGGCTGCAGTGGCAGGCCTGTGTAAGAATTGTCAGAGCTCCCTATGGGTGGCAAAAGAAATGCTGCAGCCCATAGGGATCTCCTGGAACCCCAATACCCTGGGTACCTCAGTACCATATACTAGGGAATTATAAGGGTGTTCCAGTAAGCCAATGTAAATTGGTAAAAATGGTCACTAGCCTGTCAGTGACAATTTGGAAAGAAATGAGAGAGCATAACCACTGAGGTTCTGATTAGCAGAGCCTCAGTGAGACAGTTAGTCACTACACAGGTAATACATTCAGGCACACTTATGAGCACTGGGGCCCTGGGTTACCAGGGTCCCAGTGACACATACAACTAAAACAACATATATACAGTGAAAAATGGGGGTAACATGCCAGGCAAGATGGTACTTTCCTACACAACCCCCCCCCCCAAACGAAGGACAATAAGACTAGCCATTACCTGATGAGTCTTCATTGTCTAAGTGGAAATATCTGGAGAGTCCATCTGCATTGGAGTGGCTACTCCCAGGTCTATGTTCCACTGTATAGTCCATTCCCTGTAGGGATATGGACCACCTCAACAATTTAGGATTTTCACCTTTCATTTGTTTTAGCCAAAGTAGAGGTTTGTGGTCTGTCTGAACAATGAAGTGAGTGCCAAACAGGTATGGCCTCAACTTCTTCAGAGCCCAGACCACAGCAAAGGCCTCCCTCTCTATGGCAGACCAACGCTTTTCTCTAGGGGTCAACCTTCTACTAATAAAAGCAACAGGTTGATCCTGGCCCTCAGAATTAAGTTGTGATAGGACTGCCCCTACTCCTAATTCAGATGCATCAGTTTGGACATAGAATTTTTTAGAGTAACAAGGGCTTTTCAGGACAGGTGCAGAGCACATGGCCTGCTTCAGCTCTTCAAAAGCTTTCTGACAGTTTGCTGTCCATAATACCTTTTTAGGCATTTTCTTGGATGTGAGGTCATTAAGAGGGGCTGCCATGGAGCCATAGTTCTTAATGAACCTCCTGTAATACCCAGTGAGGCCTAGGAAGGCTCTCACCTGAGTCTGAGTGGTAGGGGGAACCCAATCAATAATAGTTTGGATTTTCCCCTGAAGTGGTGCAATCTGTTCCCCACCAACAAGGTGTCCCAGATAAACCACCTTACCCTGCCCTATCTGGCACTTTGAAGCCTTGATAGTGAGGCCTGCCTTGTGCAGGGCCTCCAAAACTTTCCATAGGTGGACCAGGTGATCATCCCAGCTGGAGCTAAAGACAGCTATATCGTCCAAATATGCTGCACTGAAATCTTCCAGCCCTTGCAGGACTGTGTTCACCAACCTCTGAAAAGTGGCAGGTGCATTTTTCAAACCAAAAGGCATTACAGTAAACTGGTAATGTCCTCCAATGGTAGAAAATGCAGTCTTAGGTTTAGCATCTTCTGACAATTTGATCTGCCAATACCCTGCAGTCAAATCAAAAGTGCTTAGATACTTGGCAGATGCCAGTGTATCTATGAGCTCATCTGCCCTGGGTATAGGGTGAGCATCAGTTTTGGTTACTAAGTTGAGACCTCTATAGTCTACACAAAACCTCATTTCCTTCTTTCCATCTTTAGAATTGGGTTTTGGTACCAGTACCACAGGAGAAGCCCATGGGCTGTCAGAGTGCTCAACCACTCCTAGTTCCAACATTTTCTGAACTTCTTGCTTTATGCAGTCCCTGACATGGTCAGGCTGCCTATAGATCTTACTTTTGACAGGTAAACTGTCTCCAGTATCTATAGTGTGCTCACACCAAGAAGTGGTGCCTGGCACAATGGAGAAGAGTTCTGAAAATTGTCCTAGGAGATTTATGCAATTATCTTTCTGCTCAGCAGTAAGACAATCAGCCAAAACTACACCTTCCACAAGAGCATCTTGTTCTGTGGAAGAGAAGAGATCAGGTAGAGGATCACTGTCTTCTTCCTGTCCCTCATCTGTTGCCATGAGCAGGGTGAGATCAGCCCTGTCATAGTAGGGTTTCAGGCGGTTGACATGGAGCACCCTAAGGGGACTCCTGGCAGTGCCTAAGTCAACCAAGTAGGTGACTTCACCCTTCTTTTCAACAATTGTGTGGGGTCCACTCCATTTATCTTGGACTGCTCTTGGGGCCACAGGCTCCAAGACCCACACTTTCTGCCCTGGTTGGTACTGAACCAAAACAGCCTTCTGATCATGCCATTGCTTCTGGAGCTCTTGGCTGGCCTGAAGGTTTTTACTGGCCTTTTTCATGTACTCAGCCATCCTTGATCTGAGGCCAAGTACATAATCCACAATATCCTGTTTATGAGCTTTTAAAGGTTGTTCCCAACCCTCCTTTACAAGTGTGAGTGGACCCCTAACAGGGTGTCCAAAAAGAAGTTCAAAGGGGCTGAAGCCCACTCCTTTCTGGGGTACCTCCCTGTAGGCAAAAAGGAGGCATGGTAGAAGGATATCCCATCTCCTGCGGAGTTTTTCAGGGAGTCCCATAATCATGCCTTTGAGAGTTTTATTAAATCTCTCCACCAGTCCATTTGTTTGTGGATGATAGGGTGTTGTGAACTTGTAAGTTACACCACACTCCTTCCACATGGCCTTTAAGTATGCAGACATGAAATTGCTTCCTCTGTCTGATACTACTTCCTTTGGGAAGCCCACCCTTGAAAATATTCCCAGGAGGGCTTTTGCCACTGCAGTAGCTGTAGTGGTCCTTAAAGGAATAGCTTCAGGATATCTTGTGGCATGGTCCACTACCACCAAGATAAACCTATTGCCTGAAGCAGTAGGAGGGTCAAGGGGGCCAACTATGTCAACCCCTACCCTTTCAAAGGGAACCCCAACCACAGGCAGTGGGATAAGGGGTGCCTTTGGAGTGCCACCTGTCTTGCCACTGGCTTGACAGGTTTCACAGGACTTACAAAATTCTTTTGTGTCCTCAGACATCCTAGGCCAATGAAACAATGGTACCAATCTGTCCCAAGTTTTCATTTGACCCAGGTGCCCAGCTAAGGGAATGTCATGTGCCAGTGTTAGGAGGAACTTTCTGTACTCCTGAGGAATCACTAATCTTCTGGCAGCTCCAGGTTTAGGATCCCTATGCTCAGTGTACAAGAGGTTGTCCTCCCAGTAAACTCTGTGAGAGTCACTGACATCCCCATTAGCCTGTTTGACAGCTTGCTGTCTGAGACCCTCTAATGTGGGACAGGTTTGCTGTGCCACACTCAGCTCCTCTCTGGCAGGCCCCCCTTCAACCAAAAGCTCAGCAGTGTCTGCTTCCAGCTCCTCTGGTGTAGGTTCTGCACAGGGAGGGAATTCTTCTTCCTCAGAAGTAGAATCCACTGTAGAGGGAGGGATAGTAGGAAGTGGTTTGCTTCTACTAACCCTAGCTTTAGGGAGCACTTGGTCCATTGTTCCAGGATCCAAGCTTCCCTGTCCTTTTTGCTTTTTGGCCTGAGCCCTTGTCAAAGCAAAAATATGCCCTGGGATGCCCAGCATTGCTGCATGGGCCTCCAACTCCACATCTGACCAAGCTGATGTCTCCAAATCATTCCCTAATAGACAGTCTACAGGTAAATCTGAAGCTACCACAACTTTCTTTGGACCAGTTACCCCCCCCCCAGTTGAGATTTACAACAGCCATGGGGTGGCTTTGTGTTATGTTGTGAGCATCGGTTACTTGGTACTGGTGTCCAAGTATGTGTTGTTCAGGGTGCACCAGTTTCTTAATCACCATTGTGACACTGGCACCTGTGTCCCTGTAGGCCTGGACCTCAACACCATTTATTAGGGTTAGTTGCTTGTACTTCTCCAAGTTATGGGGGCAAGCAACCAAAGTGGCTAAATCAATAGCCCCTTCAGAGACTAAAGTAGCCTCTGTGGTCTCCCTAATTAGACCAACCCCAACTAAATTACCAAAAGTGAGCCCAGCTACTCCCTTGGATTGGCTATTAGTAGGTTTGCTCCCACCACCACTGCTATTAGTAGGGACACTAGGTGTAGCAGTAGGGGTTGTAGTGGTAGGAGCTGTGGTGCCTTTCTTTGGACAACTGGGATCTGTTGTCCAATGGCCTTTTATTTTACATAAATAGCACCATGGTTTCTTTTCCTTGTTCTGATTAAAGGAGGATTTGGACCCACCACCCCCACCAGAGTGTTTTTGTGGGCCTGATGAAGACTCATTTTTAGATTTGTCCCCACCCTTGTCAGAAGACTTACCATCCTTCTTTTTGTTGCCATCTTTGTCACCCCCTGTATGAACTTTTCTGTTCACTCTTGTTCTGACCCATTTGTCTGCCTTCTTTCCCAATTCTTGGGGAGAGGTCAGATCAGAGTCCACCAAGTACTGGTGCAACAAATCAGACACACAATTATTAAGAATATGCTCTCTCAGGATTAAGTTATACAGGCTGTCATAATCAGTAACTTTACTGCCATGTAACCACCCCTCCAAGGCCTTCACTGCCTGGTCAATGAAATCAACCCAGTCTTGTGAAGACTCCTTTTTGGTATCTCTGAACTTTATCCTGTACTGTTCAGTGGTTAAGCCATAACCATCCAGGAGTGCATTCTTAAGAACTTGGAAATTGTTAGCATCATTTTCTTTTACAGTAAGGAGCCTATCCCTACCTTTTCCAGTAAATGATAGCCATAGGATAGCAGCCCACTGCTTTTGAGGGACATCCTGTACAGCACAGGCCCTCTCAAGTGCAGCAAACCACTTGTTAATGTCATCCCCCTCCTTGTAAGGGGGAACTATCTTGTGCAGATTCCTGGAATCATGCTCTTTTGCAGGATGACTATGGGGAATACTGCTGCTGCCACCATGGGTATCTAAACCCAACTTCTGTCTTTCCCTCTCTATTTCTAAAGACTGTCTATCCAAATCCAGCTGTTGCTTCTTGAGCTTCAGTCTGGTTTGTTCCACTCTCAATCTATTGAGCTCCCTTTCTAACAATCTGTCATCAGGGTGGGTGGGAGGGACATTTCTAGATACAGAGGTATGATGGGAATGAACAGAAGGAGACCTGTCCCTTACAGAGGGCACCCTAACAGCTTGGCTACCAGTATAATGTGAGAGCACACCATTAGTATGGTGTGATTCAACCTCTGTACCAACTATGCTAGACTGTCTAGTAATGGGCAGGCTGAGAAGTTTCTTTCCTGAACCTTTTCCTGGGGGAGTCCCTGGATCAGATTGAGAACCATTAGCTACTTTTTCTACAGATTGGGCACTTATGGCCTTATCCTGTACTCTAAGCATATTAATTAACAGTTCTAAAGAAGGATTCTTCCCTACACTCAAACCTCTCTCTATGCAGAGACTCCTTGCTCCTTTCCAGCTAAGGTGATCATATGCAAGTTTGGACAGTTCAACATTTTGGCCTGTGCCAGACATTTTTTAGAGAGAGTTAAAGTGATAGAAAAAGAGAAAAAAGTTTTCAGAACTTTTTGGAAAGACAGAAAAAACTTTTTAAACTTTTAAGAACTTTTTGAAAGTTTAGAAGTACTTTTCAGCACTTAGAAAAGAGTGAAAAGAGGAAATGCAAAACTTTTTGGCTATGTGTATATACACTGACCTTGTTTTGTATATTTTTCTCTTATGAAAAGTACAATGACAAGAGTGGTAAGTAGTCTCAAGCACTTATCCCACCACTGCACAACCAATGTAGGAGGCTGGACTGGCTTGTAGTGAGTACCAAGGGGTACTTGCACCTTGCACCAGGCCCAGTTATCCCTTATTAGTGTATAGGGTGTCTAGCAGCTTAGGCTGATAGATAATGGTAGCTTAGCAGAGCAGCTTAGGCTGAACTAGGAGACGTGTGAAGCTACTACAGTACCACTTAGTGTCACATGCACAATATCATAAGAAAACACAATACACAGTTATACTAAAAATAAAGGTACTTTATTTTTATGACAATATGCCAAAGTATCTTAGAGTGTACCCTCAGTGAGAGGATAGGAAATATACACAAGATATATATACACAATAGCAAAAATATGCAGTATAGTCTTAGAAAACAGTGCAAACAATGTATAGTTACAATAGGATGCAATGGGGAAACATAGGGATAGGGGCAACACAAACCATATACTCCAAAAGTGGAATGCGAACCACGAATGGACCCCAAACCTATGTGACCTTGTAGAGGGTCGCTGGGACTATTAGAAAATAGTGAGAGTTAGAAAAATAACCCTCCCCAAGACCCTGAAAAGTGAGTGCAAAGTGCACTAAAGTTCCCCTAAGGACAAAATAGTCGTGTTAGAGGGAAAATGCAAGGAAAACACAAATCAGCAATGCAACAACGATGGATTCCTGACTGAGGGTACCTGTGGAACAAGGGGACCAAGTCCAAAAGTCACAAGCAACTCGGAGATGGGCAGATGCCCAAGAAATGCCAGCGGTTGGTGCAAAGAAGCTCTTACTAGGCTGAAGAACTGTGAATACTGCAGGAACGACAAGGGCTAGAGACTTCCCCTTTGGAGGATGGATCCCCCACGCCTTGGAGAGTCGTGCAGAAGTGTTTTCCCGCCGGATGGACGCCAACAAGCCTTGCTACACGCAAATCGTGCGTTTGGCGTTTTTGGACGCTGCTGGGGCCCAGGAGAGACCAGGAGGTCGCAAATTGGACCTGCAGAGAGAGGGGACGTCGAGCAAGACAAAGAGCCCTCACTGAAGCAGGTAGCACCCGGAGAAGTGCCAGAAACAGGCACTACGAGGATGCGTGAAACGGTGCTCGCCGAAGTTGCACAAAGGAGTCCCACGTCGCCGGAGACCAACTTAGAAAGTCGTGCAATGCAGGTTAGAGTGCCGTGGACCCAGGCTTGGCTGTGCACGAAGGATTTCCGCCGGAAGTGCACAGGGGCCGGAGTAGCTTGCAAAGTCGCGGTTCCCAGCAATGCAGCCCAGCGAGGTGAGGCAAGGCAAACTTGGGCTGAAGAGTCACTGGACTGTGGGGGTCACTTGGACGGTGTCGCTGGATTCGAGGGACCTCGCTCGTCGTGCTGAGAGGAGACCCAAGGGACCGGTAATGCAGCTTTTTGGTGCCTGCGGTTGCAGGGGGAAGATTCCGTCGACCCACGGGAGATTTCTTCGGAGCTTCTGGTGCAGAGAGGAGGCAGACTACCCCCACAGCATGCACAAGCAGGAAAACAGTCGAGAAGACGGCAGGATCAGCGTTACAGAGTTGCAGTAGTCGTCTTTGCTACTATGTTGCAGGTTTGCAGGCTTCCAGCGCGGTCAGCGGTCGATTCCTTATCAGAAGGTGAAGAGGGAGATGCAGAGGAACTCGGCTGAGCTCATGCATTCGTTATCTAAAGTTTCCCCAGAGACAGAGACCCTAAATAGCCAGAAAAGAGGGTTTGGCTACCTAGGAGAGAGGAAAGGCTACTAACACCTGAAGGAGCCTATCACAAGGAGTCTCTGACGTCACCTGGTGGCACTGGCCACTCAGAGCAGTCCAGTGTGCCAGCAGCACCTCTGTTTCCAAGATGGCAGAGGTCTGGAGCACACTGGAGGAGCTCTGGACACCTCCCAGGGGAGGTGCAGGTCAGGGGAGTGGTCACTCCCCTTTCCTTTGTCCAGTTTCGCGCCAGAGCAGGGGCTAAGGGGTCCCTGAACCGGTGTAGACTGGCTTATGCAGAATTGGGCACATCTGTGCCCAACAAAGCATTTCCAGAGGCTGGGGGAGGCTACTCCTCCCCTGCCTTCACACCATTTTCCAAAGGGAGAGGGTGTCACACCCTCTCTCAGAGGAAGTTCTTTGTTCTGCCATCCTGGGCCAGGCCTGGCTGGACCCCAGGAGGGCAGCTGCCTGTCTGAGGGGTTGGCAGCAGCAGCAGCTGCAGTGAAACCCCAGGAAGGGCAGTCTGGCAGTACCAGGGTCTGTGCTACAGACCACTGGGATCATGGAATTGTACCAACAATGCCAGGATGGCATAGAGGGGGCAATTCCATGATCATAGACATGTTACATGGCCATATTCGGAGTTACCATGGTGAAGCTACATATAGGTAGTGACCTATATGTAGTGCACGCGTGTAATGGTGTCCCCGCACTCACAAAGTTCAGTGAATTGGCTCTGAACAATGTGGGGGCACCCTGGCACTAGCCAAGTAACTTTGCACCTAACCTTTACCAGGTAAAGGTTAGACATATAGGTGACTTATAAGTTACTTAAGTGCAGTGTAAAATGGCTGTGAAATAACGTGGACGTTATTTCACTCAGGCTGCAGTGGCAGGCCTGTGTAAGAATTGTCAGAGCTCCCTATGGGTGGCAAAAGAAATGCTGCAGCCCATAGGGATCTCCTGGAACCCCAATACCCTGGGTACCTCAGTACCATATACTAGGGAATTATAAGGGTGTTCCAGTAAGCCAATGTAAATTGGTAAAAATGGTCACTAGCCTGTCAGTGACAATTTGGAAAGAAATGAGAGAGCATAACCACTGAGGTTCTGATTAGCAGAGCCTCAGTGAGGCAGTTAGTCACTACACAGGTAATACATTCAGGCACACTTATGAGCACTGGGGCCCTGGGTTACCAGGGTCCCAGTGACACATACAACTAAAACAACATATATACAGTGAAAAATGGGGGTAACATGCCAGGCAAGATGGTACTTTCCTACATGTACCTTGCATTTTATGTATTTACTTCAAATCTGGAACTTGTGGTTCTAAAAATAAGCTAAGAAAGGAAAAGCACCCAGTGTCCATCTGTTCGTGGCATTAGTCGCTGCAGATTCACATGCTGTGCAGATACACATGCTGTGCATAGTCCGCAACATAGTCCGCCGTCTGGTGTTGGGCTCGGAGTGTTACAAGTTGTTTTTCTTCGAAGAAGTCTTTTCGAGTCACGAGACCGAGGGACTCCTCCTACTTTGGTTCCATTGCGCATGGGCGTCGACTCCATCTTAGATTGTTTTCCCCGCAGAGGGTGAGGTAGGAGTTGTGTATGCTAATAATAGTGCCCATGCAATGGAATAAATACGTATGTACAAAATGAAGGTTTAATGTAATATATTTACAAATGTACAAATGTTTTAAGATCTACTTCTAAACGGCTACAGGCTCCCGGGGAGGCGGGTGGGCGCATGTGAATCTGCAGCGACTAAATGCCACGAACAGATGTACACTGGGTAAGTGACACTTTCCGTTCGGTGGCATGTGTAGCTGCAGATACACATGCTGTGCATAGACTAGTAAGCAGTTATCTCCCCAAAAGCGGTGGTTCAGCCTGTAGGAGTGGAAGTAGTTTGAAATAAAGTTCTTAGTACAGCTTGACCTACTGTGGCTTGTTGTGCAGATAACACGTCTACACAGTGGTGCTTAGTAAATGTATGAGGCGTAGACCATGTTGCTGCCTTACATATTTCGTTCATTGGGATATTTCCTAGAAAGGCCATGCTAGCACCTTTCTTTCTGGTTGAGTGTGCCTTTGGTGTAATAGGCAGCTCTCTTTGCTTTAAGATAGCAGGTTTGTATGCACCTAACTATCCATCTAGCAATACCTTGTTTTGAAATTGGATTTCCTGTATGAGGTTTTTGAAAGGCAATAAATAGTTGTTTTGTCTTCCTAATTAGTTTTGTTCTGTCAATGTAGTACATTAGTGCTCTCTTGATGTCTAATGTATGTAGTGCTCTTTCAGCTATTGAATCTGGCTGTGGGAAGAACACTGGTAATTCTACTGTTTGATTTAAGTGGAATGGTGAGATAACCTTTGGTAAGAATTTTGGATTTGTTCTTAGAACTACCTTATTCTTGTGTATTTGAATAAATTGTTCTTGTATGGTAAACGCCTGAATTTCACTTACTCTCTTTAGAGATGTGATGGCAACGAGAAATGCAACTTTCCACGTTAAGTATTGCATTTCACAAGAATGCATGGGTTCGAAAGGTGGACCCATGAGCCTTGTTAAGACAATGTTGAGGTTCCATGAAGGAACAGGTGGTGTCCTTGGTGGTATAATTCTCTTTTTGCCTTCCATAAACGCTTTAATGACAGGTATTGTAAATAGGGAAGTTGAATGAGTAATCTGCAGGTAAGCAGATATTGCTGCGAGATGTATCTTTATGGAAGAGAAAGCTAGATTTGATTTTTGCAAATGTAGTAAATATCCTACTACATCTTTTGGAGATGCATGCAATGGTTGAATGTGATTATTATGACAGTAACAAACAAATCTTTTCCATGTACTTGCATAGCAGTGTCTAGTGGAAGGTTTTCTAGCTTGTTTTATGACCTCCATACACTCTTGAGTGAGGCCTAAGTGTCCAAATTCTAGGATTTCAGGAGCCAAATTGCTAGATTCAGCGATGCAGGGTTTGGATGCCTGATCTGTTGTTTGTGTTGTGTTAACAGATCTGGTCTGTTGGGTAGTTTGACATGAGGTACTACTGACAGGTCTAGTAGTGTCATATACCAAGGTTGTCTTGCCCATGTTGGTGCTATTAGTATGAGTTTGTTTTGACTCAATCTGTTTACTAGATATGGAAGGAGAGGGAGAGGGGGAAAAGCGTACGCAAATATCCCTGACCAATTCATCCATAGAGCATTGCCTTGGGATTGCCGGTGTGGGTACCTGGATGCGAAGTTTTGGCATTTTGCGTTTTCTTTTGTTGCAAATAGGTCTATTTGAGGTGTTCCCCAAATTTGAAAGTAAGTGTCCAGTATTTGGGGGTGAATTTCCCATTCGTGGACTTGTTGGTGATCCCGAGAGAGATTGTCTGCTAGCTGGTTCTGGATCCCTGGAATAAATTGTGCTATTAGGCGAATGTGGTTATGAGTTGCCCAATGCCATATTTTTTGCGTTAAGAGACACAACTGTGTCGAGTGTGTCCCCCCCTGTTTGTTTAAATAATACATTGTCGTCATGTTGTCTGTTTTGACAAGAATGTATTTGTGGGTTATCATGGGTTGGAATGCTTTTAACGCTAGAAATACTGCTAACAGTTCTAGGTGATTTATGTGAAACTTACTTTGATGTATGTCCCATTGTCCTTGGATGCTGTGTTGATTGAGGTGTGCTCCCCACCCTGTCATGGAAGCATCCGTTGTTATAACGTATGTTGGCACTGGGTCTTGGAAGGGCCGCCCTTTGTTTAAATTTGTACTGTTCCACCATAGAAGCGAGATGTATGTTTGGCGGTGTATCAACACCAGATCTAGAAGTTGACCCTGTGCATGTGACCATTGTGATGCTAGGCACTGTTGTAAGGGCCGCATGTGTAATCTTGCGTTTGGGACAATGGCTATGCATGAGGACATCATGCCTAGGAGTTTTAATACCATCTTTGCATGTATCTTTTGTGTTGGATACATGGCCTGTATCACCTTGTGAAATGTTTGAACCCTTTGTGGACTTGGAGTGGCTATCCCTTTTGTTGTGTTGATTGTCGCTCCTAGGTATTGCTGTGTTTGACACGGCAAAAGGTGTGACTTTGCATAGTTGATGGAGAAACCCAGCTTGTAAAGGGTTTGTATAACATAATTTGTGTGATGTGAACACTTTGTTAGCGTGTTGGTCTTGATTAACCAGTCGTCTAAGTAAGGGAACACGTGTATTTGCTGCCTCCTGATATGTGCAGCTACTACTGCTAGACATTTTGTAAAGACTCTTGGCGCAGTTGTTATTCCGAATGGCAACACTTTGAATTGGTAATGTATTCCTTTGAATACGAACCTTAGGTATTTCCTGTGCGAGGGATGTATCGGTATATGGAAATACGCATCTTTTAGATCTAATGTTGTCATGTAGTCTTGCTGTTTCAGCAGTGGGATTACGTCTTGTAATGTGACCATGTGAAAATGATCTGATTTGATGTAGGTGTTTAGTGTTCTGAGATCTAGTATTGGTCTTAGAGTTTTGTCCTTTTTTGGTATTAGAAAGTACAGTGGGTAAACTCCTGTGTTCTTTTGTGGACCTGGTACTAATTCTATTGCGTCTTTTTGCAGTAATGCTTGAACTTCTAGTCCTAGAAGGTCTATATGCTGTTTTGACATATTGTGTGTTTTCGGTGGGACGTTTGGAGGGAGTTGGAGAAATTCTATGCAATATCCATGTTGGATAATTGCTAAGACCCAAGTGTCTGTTGTTATTTCCTCCCAAGATTTGTAGAACTGGCTTAGTCTTCCCCCCACTGGTGTTGTGTGAAGGGGTTGTGTGACTTGTGAGTCACTGTTTATTTTTAGGGGTTTTGGGACCTTGAAATTTTCCCCGGTTTCTTGGGAATTGGCCCCCTCTGTATTGTCCCCGAAAGCCTCCCCTTTGATATTGTCCCTGGTAGGTAGGTGGTCTTGTTTGTGAGGTGCTGGCTTCTGTGGGTTGACCTCGAAACCCTCCCCTAAAAGTTGTTTTACGAAATGTGCCAAATGTGCCTCTGCCCTGCGGGGAGCAGAGTGCGCCCATGGCTTTGGCTGTGTCGGTGTCCTTTTTTAATTTTTCAATTGCAGTGTCCACCTCCGGCCCAAACAATTGCTGTTCATTAAACGGCATATTGAGCACAGCCTGTTGTATCTCAGGTTTGAAGCCAGATGTGCGCAGCCATGCGTGCCTTCTTCTCGTGACTGCAGTATTTATTGTTCTTGCAGCTGTATCCGCTGCATCCATGGCAGATCGTATCTGGTTGTTGGAGATACTTTGCCCCTCTTCCACCACCTGTTGTGCTCGTTTTTGGAACTCTTTGGGGAGGTGTCCGATGAAATGTTGCATCTCATCCCAATGAGCCCTGTCGTATCTCGCTAGGAGTGCTTGCGAGTTGGCAATGCGCCACTGATTTGCCGCTTGTGCTGCAACCCTTTTCCCTGCTGCATCAAATTTGCGGCTCTCCTTGTCCGGAGGTGGTGCGTCGCCTGATGTATGCGAGTTGGCTCTCTTACGAGCTGCCCCCACAACTACAGAATCCGGTGTCAGTTGTGATGTTATAAAAGCAGGGTCTGTGGGCGGTGCCTTATATTTTTTCTCCACCCTTGGAGTTATGGCTCTGCTTTTAACTGGCTCCTGAAATATCTGTTTGGAGTGTCTTAGCATTCCTGGGAGCATGGGAAGGCTTTGATAATGGCTATGGGTGGAGGACAGGGTGTTAAAGAGGAAGTCATCCTCAATAGGCTCCGAATGTAGCGACACATTATGGAATTCTGCTGCCCTAGCTACCACCTGTGCATATGATGTACTGTCCTCAGGTGGTGACGGTTTAGTTGGGTACGACTCTGGGCTATTGTCCGATACCGGGGCGTCGTAGAGATCCCATGCATCCGGGTCATCCTGGCTCATTGTGGTATGAGCTGGGGAGTGTGTTAATGGTGGAGTTTGTGCCGGTGATGCATGAGTTGATGGTGGTGGTGAGGGTGGTGGAGTGACCTTTTTTACCACTTTTGCTTGTGGTTGCTTGTCTCCTTGCTGGAAGTCAAGTTTCCTCTTCCTCTTGATTGGGGGAAGAGTGCTGATCTTCCCTGTATCCTTCTGAATAAAGATCCGCTTTTGCGTGTGATCTGGCTCTAATGTTTGTAATTCCTCCTCAAATCTATGTTTTTTTAGTTGAGAGGACATTCCTTGTTCCTCTGAGTAGGAACCAGTTTTCGGTTTGGTTGCCGGGTGTTTCGGCACCGAAACCGTGTCTTTGGATTTTTTCGGCTCCGAAAAGATCTTTTTCCGTTTCGGTGTCGTGCTGTCTCGGTGCCGACCACCTTCGGTGCCGGTGAGTTGAGCAACTTCGGTGCCGCTGTCTCGGTGTCGACCCCTTTCTGCACCACTCTCTCGGGCCCGAGATTGCTGCGTGCCTGTGTCTCGACCGGAGTCGGACGACTTTGACACGAGCTCGCCCTTTTTCGGTGCCGATGGACGGTCACCTACTTTCCGGGTTAAGCCATGGCCTGTTGGCGGTGGCGTTCCCTGGGCTTTGTCAGTCTTTTCGTGTGATTTTTGTTTCGACGTCTTACTCACGGTTGGTTGATCTTCGACGTCGAATTCTTCGGAATCCGACTCGTGGATGGAGAAAGTTTCTTCTTCCTCCTCCTTGAACCGTTATTGTCCTGTCGGCGTGGATACCATCTGCAACCTCCTGGCTCTTCGGTCTCTGAGCGTTTTTCTCGACCGAAACGCACGACAGGCTTCGCACGTATCCTCCTTGTGCTCGGGGGACAGGCACAAGTTACAGACCAAATGTTGATCCGTATACGGATACTTATTGTGGCATTTAGGACAGAATCGGAACGGGGTCCGTTCCATCAGTCTCGATGTTGCACGCGGTCGGGCCGACCAGGCCCCGACGGGGGATCGAAATTACCCTGAAGGGTCACCGGAGCTCTTCAACGTTCGGTGTCGATTTGTCCTAACTATCTCGATACCGAACGAAACAATACCGACAATTTTTTTCCGAGATTCTGACTAACTTTCCGACCCGAAACACGGAGTGAAAAGGAACACGTCCGAACCCGATGGCGGAAAAAAAAAAATCTAAGATGGAGTCGACGCCCATGCGCAATGGAACCAAAGTAGGAGGAGTCCCTCGGTCTCGTGACTCGAAAAGACTTCTTCGAAGAAAAACAACTTGTAACACTCCGAGCCCAACACCAGACGGCGGACTATGCGGCGGACTATGCACAGCATGTGTATCTGCACAGCATGTGTATCTGCAGCTACACATGCCACCGAACATATAGTTTTCTATAAAAAAAAACCTATTGGCCTTGAGTAAGTCTTTGAGTGTGTGTTCCTCATTTATTGCCTGTGTGTGTACAACAAATGCTTAACACTACCCTCTGATAAGCCTACTGCTCGACCACACTACCACAAAATAGAGCATTAGAATTATCTAATTGTGCCACTAACTTACCACTAAGGGGAACCCTTGGACTCTGTGCATGCAATTTCTTACTTTGAAATAGTATATACAGAGCCAACTCCCTACACCATCCTCGATGGCCAACCAGCTGCATGGCCTGCTTTGTGGTCCTGAGCTGAGGACAAAGCTGCAAGAGTGTGAATTTAGGGCAGCGCAGCAAGTCAAGCTGAATTACTCAAGATTTTTTAAGCCACTCAGTCATGCAAGATGGCCTTGCGTAGCTTCATTATGACGCAAAGGGGCTCATAAACATGCCACTAAGGGCCATATGTATGAAAAGTTTGCACTGCCTTTGGGTCTTTTTTTTTTTTTTTTACGCAAAAGCGTTGCAAACTTAACTCCATATTTATATTTTGATGCTTGACCCATCTAGCATCAAAATATCAGAGTTAGCGTCATTTTTTGGGAGCGCCAACCCAACTTTGTTGTTTTGCGACAATGATATGCAAGATAGGTACTCCCTTCCAAAAAATTATGCTAGCCCTCTAGTTCCATATTTACCTCCAAGTGCAAAAACGACGCACACTAAGGAAGCGGAACCAAACAAATTATTCAAAGGCCGATTTGCATCTCAGTTTAATGCCTGGTCAGACCAGGTGTTAAAGTGATGGTGGGAACAGTTCCATGGGTAAACAAAGTTCAACCACCATGGTGTCACTATTTTGGGCACAGAGAGGCCCGCCCCAACCCCGTGCATTACCACCACCGACATCACAGGGAAACTACAAGCGGAGGGAGCCCATCCTCTGTAAGTATACGTACTTGTCTGTTGTGTGCCACTGGGGGCCTCTTAAATGGGGCCCCCTGACTGGTACTGGTTCTGTTGGAGTTCTCCTGGGTACAGAGGTCTCCTGTGTTGGACATTGTGGTAGTGCTACAGGCTCCTGTCTATTCTTAGACAGACGTCACTATATGGCTGCTTGTGTGACCAGAAATTGACGCTAGGCTGACTAGCTGCAGATTTTTTGCCGGTAATCTGTCTAGCGTCATTTGTGACACACTAGTGGCATTTTCTATAAACGCCATCCATCACCGGCTAGCACAATTTGTTTTACGCTAGCCATTGCTTAGCGCCATTGTGCGTCATTTTTAGGGTAGAGTCTGCGTGTCGCTTGAAAGACGCTGTAGTAGTTTGAAAATGGCTCGGAGCCCCTCCCATTTCACGTCAGGGTCTTTCATTGGTTCGTGGGCTTGCCTTTTAAAATCTGCTTGCTTTCATTAGTGGAAGGCATATATAAGCCATGCCTTTTCCGGTGGTTAGCCCTCCTCGAGCGCAGCGACCAAGTACTGAAAGCATACGAGGCTCGCAGTTTTCCATCCGGTTTGTGGACTACTTTTTCTCTTTTTTCGCAGCTCGATCTTGCCTGTTTAGCAGCACGATCACGCTCGTCCCCCCCCCCATTTAATGAGGCAAGAAAAGTCTGGTTGGGAGTTTACAACTGCTAATAGTTCTAACTCGGAGAAATGCTTGCTTAAATAGGGCACATGGATGGCGCTAAGGAATGACGGTAGCTCGCATTAAAAATGTTGACACATCTGCGCTAGTGCAGTTGTGCGTCATTTTTCATAAATGTGGGCCTTAGTTTGGCAGGTGCGCCTCGTCATGGCGCACTGGATCCAGCACCTAAAAACCAGCAGGTGTTGTGCTCGGCAGCAGCAGTCGCCTGCAACTCCTCCCCTACCAACACCAACACCCTCTTAGAAAGTAAAACACCAATCATTTCTTCCTGAACATGAAAAAGATGTTGTGTACAAACATCTGTATTCTTTGCTCGTATGGTAATTCTGTCTCTTTGCTTTAGTAAAAATGTAGGCATAGCCTAGATGGCTCTAAAATACTTCTACAATGATTTCTTGATGTCTGGGCTTTGTTAAGTTTACATTTCAAGGTAGTAAAAATACTCTTTTGTTGAGTTATCTCAATATTCTTTACTGGCTTAGACACAAAAATACCAGCTATGCCGGTAAAATGCTGAGCACGGAAACCATGCTTTCTCAGCAGTCTAAAACTACTTCAAGGGGTAACTATTTCATTTTCATTTGACAGTTTTACAGATGGACATTTTAAGGCAGAAACACGGACAGAGCCTACTTCCGCAATAAGATGGCGGCTTTTAAGCTGTGCACATGCCCAAGTGGGTCTCATCCTAAAACCAGTAAGGTCAAGGCACCAGATCCCTTTTTAACACATTGGTTCACAGTCACTACACTTTCACATGGTTAATGCTTCATAAATATAAATTAACAAATGAATTAATACAATATATTATATATATATATATATATATATATATATATATATATATATATATATATATATATATATAAGTGAACCTAGGGAAAGGTTTTGCAGCAACACTCTAAGCTCTCTAAACTCGTAAGAACTTTCAGTAAACAGTCAAGCAGCCGAGGAGAGGTGACCGGTCCTCCTTCCCCCAGAGGACACAGTGAAATGATCATATTAGAAAACACCAAAGACGAGTGTCTCTTCGATTGAGACAGCCCAAAGACGAGTGTCTCTTCGATTCAGACAGCCCAAAGACGAGCCACTTAGGCACAGTGAGTGGGGCTCAGGCACCAGAGGAGATGGGCTCCTGGTTCAACAAGGGCCACTGCGCGCAGGACACCTTCGTCCAGCCTAGAGTGAGCTGCAGCATCAGAGCATCAACGATGGAGACCAGTAACGCACCGAAGGGTTATTTAAGTGCCTGTTGTGTCGAGATGCATTGGGAGGAGGCTGTCAGTGGCCCCTTCATCTCCATCTCCTCGGCTCTCGTTCGTCCCCTGCTTCTTGACAGGTCTGTCCAGCCCTTAAAGAGATAAAACAGAACAGTCACTAAGGCTTTCAGCACAGAACGTCAAGAAATAGAGCACCAGCCAAAGTGCACAAACACATTAGCGAGCAATGAACCTTGTTACACTATTGTGGTGCAATCCTAGCTAAAATATCTACTTCCCGCTACACAGCCCTTGCATTCCCAGCTCGTGGTACAACCTTAGGCGATAATGTCCCACTCCCCAATTTTCAAGTTGGAGGCCATTAATAGGATGAATATGTTCGAACCTATGAATGGTCTTGGAGTCCAAATCTCAGCAGAATAGCGGGCATATTTATAGGGATTTGGTGTAGGGCAGCGCCTCGACTCTTCTTGCTGCGCTGGCCTATGTCAATGTGTAAGGGCAGGAATGCAGCACATTTACAAAATACGGTGCATTCCGGTCCTTTCCCCCTGAGCTGATGAACAATTTGGTGCCTAGCGCCAACGCTGGCACCCTTGCACCATGGAGCAAGAGTGAAGGCACTGCATGCAGGATTGGTTTTGTGCAGGAAGGGACACCTTCCTGCACAAAAACAATCCTCCGAGGCTTTTTCCTCTTTCTATGTGTGCTGCAGAATGCGAGAGAGGAAAAAAAATAAAAAGAGAAATTAAACTATTTCACCTCCTTACCCCTGCTCTTGGGTGGTGAAGGGTTTGGCGCTGCCCCAGGTTTACGTGATTAAATAAAGCTGGGGCAGTGTCAAAATCCATGGGTGTTGTGTGAGAAAACCCACCACAGCGCCGTGGAATGCATCCCAGGCACACAGTAAGGCAACACAGCGAATTGCGCTGCTTTGTCTTACTCCACATCTATGAGGCCATGAAATGCCACGCAAAGTGACTTTGCGTGGCCTCAGATACGGTTGAAAGGTTTGCGCTCGGGGAGCATCAAAGTGACGCTGCAGTGGCACCAGCCTCTCATAAATATGCCCCTGGGAATACAAAGGGGTCCATCCTGGTCTCCAGATCTGTGGCACAACCACAGCACCCCTCTGCTGCTGCAACTGGTTGACACACTTCTGTGTGATCTAATCGTGCAGCGGCACGAGTGTGAATGAAAACAAGTGGGGAGACTGCGCCATTCTGGCATCAGCACCAAACATTGTGACGTGAAATACAAAAATAAGATAATGGCAATAGGCCCAGTGCGGTGCCTGGAACCAGCATATTTTACCACCACCCTGACCCCCCCCCCCACAAGTGAGACAGTCAGTCAACCAGCAGAACAAAGCGTGCAGCTCATACAAGTTCTTCGGCTTGGCTTTTTCTTAAATAGTCAAGTTCAGTTTTGAAATTCTGCTCTTTCAGTAGGACCACAGTTTAAATCCCACTTGTGGGTGATACAACAGAAGGATCACCTTAGTTAGATCCACTCTCCTCCTGAGACCTCGAGAATCAGACCACACTCTGCTACAACTTCTTTTTATACGTTGGCCACTCTGTGATGGAAGGACACACACTCACTTTAATCTAAATATCCACATTTAGGGTCATATTTATCATGTAGTTGCATCGCACATGCACCACGCAACGGGGTGCACATGCAACAGAATTACTAAGTGTAATTTATCAAGCTACACAAGGCCACCTTGCGTGGCCATTAGTGGCTTTATTAATCTGGAATAACACAATGCAGTGCAACTCGCTGCGATGTGTTACTGTGCCCCAGGGAGGCATTCCATGGGTGGTGTGTAGGTTTTCCCAAACAACACCCATGCATTTTGATGTATTCCCAGATTTGACATAGGAAGCCTGGGGATGTGCCAAAACTGCTTCGCCTCCCCAGGTGAGGCATAACAAGGCAAAATATGTTTATTTCTCCTTGTTTTTTCAACTTTCTATGTGTGCTGCATACTTCGCAGGAAAAGTGTGGCACAATATTTAGAGCGGCAGACCCAGATGCAGTGATCTGGCCCGGGACCAGGGTTCAATTCCCACCTCGGCGGGTCTTGGGCTCAATTCCCTTGGACCGGATAATTCTCATCTCGGTGCCTAATCTAATTAATGGGTCCCACTCTAACTCTGGGCAATAGCTTGTTTAATCTCCACAACGGTCCTGACAGCGCTTGGATGCATGGCTTCACCCTGGGGGTTACCCAGGAGTGGGTGCCTCACAGGGAAAAGCCAGGAGGGGTTCCACAGCGGTATGCGTACAGCACCTTGAGACTCTAACGGGTGAGTAGTGCGCTATACAAGTGCGAAATTTACGTTTACTGCATGGCTGTTTAATAAATATGCCTCTTAATTTAGGATGGGCGGACTCTTTTTTGCTGAAGTTCTTCTCTACGTTTTTGCAAAATTCCTTCTCTTGACAGTTGACAGCTTTTTATTATGTAACAGTG
Organism: Pleurodeles waltl; assembly: GCF_031143425.1. Taxonomy (NCBI): domain Eukaryota; kingdom Metazoa; phylum Chordata; class Amphibia; order Caudata; family Salamandridae; genus Pleurodeles; species Pleurodeles waltl. Next base: position 771,179 of record NW_027150394.1, read on the forward strand.
TCACCTGTGACCCCCAAGTGCACCTGAAAAAAGTCAAGGCAGAGGTCAGTCTTGGTTCAGGTGTGGCTTGTGTGGAGCCAAGTCACTCCCTTATGCTATTTCCCTGTAACTGAATGACCAGTCACCATGTTATGTGATGTTTCACACAGTATCAGGTCAGCTCAGCTCTCGAGAGACCATGACCAAACCAAAATGATTTAACAGCGGCAGACGAATAGCATGCGGCATGGCCATTGGTGTTTGTACAGGGTTGTCATTTCCGAAGCCGGAGCCTTTGGGGCTATAGAAACTCTGCCCAGCTCCCCCTTTATGGATTCCTAACAAGCCCACTTACAGCGACTGATCGGCCCATTCTGTCGGCAGCACCAGCAGATCGGAATGAAGAGTGCGGATGGCCCCATGGCAGCAAGTGAGACGGTCAACTCAAAGTGGGCTGGTTTTTCATATGCACGGAAATCTGCAAAGATTAAACAGAAGTGACTTTTAAAGCAGTATTTTATTATGACATTAAGACAGGCATTCTGTGATCAGATTTTGAGAAAACCCTAACACATGAGACCACATGCACAGGAGTCCTAACCGGTGAACTTAGACCACCAGATACCTGCTCCATAACCTCACACCTGACCAATCAGAGCCCTCTGAGATCCCACGACACTGCCATGTCCCTTCTGCACCCGAGTAACCTGGGCAACCAGCCCAGATGCCCCAAGTGAAGGGCAGATGAAGTACTTGAGTCAGCTCCCCTGTTGGGACCTGATAGGCTGAAGGCCAGAACTTTGGTTTCCACATATGAGTGCGGCAGGATGACCTCCACCCAAGTAAAAGTTCCTATCCACACAGCAGACACAGGTTGACTAAAGTTTTGTGTGAGCGCTGGCGCAACACTAACAGTGGTCCTGCGTGCAAAAGGTTATATGAAAATTTAAGTTGACGTGAATGGAGCATAGAAAAAGCTAAATTCACCATGGAATGCCCTCCCCTGCAATACTTGAAGGGGACAGAACAGGGCGGTAATAGGGCAAACACCTCCAGGTAGTCACAGAATGCCAGACTGACTAAGTAACTGAGACCTGGCTTCGAGTGAGATTCTAGCACCGAAGGAAAATAGGGGCAAACAGGGGAAAACAAGGGGCAAGAGAAATACTTAGGCTACCCATAGATGGCTGTCATCACATAGACATTTTTACTGGAGGGTGGTTTAAGAACCCTGGCACAACACTAAGGGGCAGATTAATGACGAGTGGCACTGCACCCAGAGCAGTGCCACTTTGTTTGCGCCCATTAGCGCCCCCCCAAACACCACCATGGCAGCGCTGTATTTATATAGGGCGCACCCTGGCAGTAGTTAGGGTGACTAACGTCATAATGTTTTATGCTAGTCCGGCGCTTTGCAGGTCAAAAATGATGACGCCAATCTTGCAAAGCACCCAGAGGCCCCTTGCAATGAATGGGAGCCTCTTTCCAACGCCTGCACTCAGCAGGCGTTAAAAAATGCAGATAAAAATGGCGCCCCATGCACGCAGCGTTGCAGATTTCCTCGTAGCGCTGCATGAAGCTCAGTGAGGCTGGGTCTCTACTTCGCCATATAGATCAAGTTTAGGTTGAAAATAATTAGCTATTCGAGTCAATTCTGTTTTTTATTTAACATAAGAGACACTTCTCCAATTTCCTGCAACTTCTATTTATTACGGCTCCATACCTCAAAGCACACCAGCGTTTTTTTAGGTTTCAATAACATTCATGTGACTATCGGACAGGCAATGTAAAAAAAAAATAGTTTATTTCAGTTGCTCTTTTGTTTCATTGACCTTTGTGGAGAACAGTTTAAGAGACGCCCCCCTCACAGTGGCACCGATCTCACAAGCGCGTGTGTGAAATACCCAGAAAGAACTAGACGCACTAAGGCGCACGTGGCAGAGAGATGTGGGCGAGCTAGAGGGAGCTGGATGGACAGAAGCCTTACAATTCCCCAAACAAATGTCGATTAAAGCCAGAAATGAATGAATACAGATACAAATATTACAGAGTTTACTACTCCAGAACATAACTACACACTATAGGAAAGATCACGGACTCGTGTCGAGGGCATTGTGGGCTGGAGGGAACATTATACCACACACTGTGGGAGTGCCCAAAGATGATCAAAGTCTGGGAGGAGGTGCCTCAGCGCCTAGAGGCGACCCCTGGAATAGGGAGCACTGCTGGGAATGTGGCCAGACACGGAGGCCAACTCATATCAAAGCGCACTGATACACCTAGGGCTCCTCCTAGCCAACAGAGAGAGAGCACGTAGATGGGGAGCAGTGGGACCCCCTGGAATGGAAGAGTGGGCAGAAGAGATGGACATAAGCAGGAAGCAAGAGAGAGAGATATGTAAAGACTCAAAACGTTCGATAAAGCATGGAAAGGATGGATCAATGCTTCTGGTATCTGAGCAGGGGAAGAAGGGGGAGGGGGAAGAGGGTAAAGTGGCCCAGTTAAGCTTCGTATATTTAAATAAAATCAATAATATATATATTTTTTTAAAGCATGGCAATCCCTAGATGGACACTTACTTGGCAGCATTCTGTAACACAATCAAATCTCCACATCTCATGAATGAGTTCAACCCCCAAACAGCTTATGGCTGTGGGTGATCAATATGTAAGGGGCATTTACAACAGTAACCAGCTGTTGCGGCTGGACTTTTGTCCCTCTTCCTGTGATGCTCTTTCTGGTCAGTTTTGTATTAGAAATGAAGGTAAAATCCTCCAATAGCCCCACATATAAAAGGGGGCTTGGCAAGGGCAGACAAGGGGTTGATTCATGAGGAGGGAGTTTGACGGGGGGAATAGTATGATGTTGTGTCCCAATATACTATATATAGTTCTGTACTTTAAGTTCTGATCCAGTAATACAGGAACAGTTCAGGGTTTTTCAAGGAAACTACCAGACTACTTTTTTACAAATAGTGGTTGAGGGATGTAATTTGAGATACCCCACTGATGCAGAGTGGCCTCCTAATTACGTGATGCAATGCAGAGAATTAAGGAAATGGCAATGAAGTCTGCTATATTCCTGGGCACTACACACCATTTGTTAGATGGACAGCTTACTGTGCCAATAAGAAATAAAATAATTAGCCTTGCTCCACCTGCCTATAAGCAAGTAATTATGTCCTTATCAATCAACCAGCAAACATATGTCGAATCACATGGTTTGTCGTCATTCCAGCTAACATAACAGGCGGGCCGTGTACTTTTACATGCCTGGAACTCATGATGTTCCCATCTAACTCAATACATACTGGCTATCCCAGAGATGTTATGCAATTAGATGAACAGTGTGACTCAGATATCCAACTATTATCCCAATCGGAATATCTAAGCTTAAGTCTTTCCATAGTAGGCTTGCCTGGTTTAACTGTATACAACACCAGGCTGATCAATAAATTAGCGTGTCTAATAGTTAAAAATATTAATCATACTTCTATTGCTTTATCTGAATTTTTACTAGATGTACGTGGTACCAGGAAAGCTGCATAACAAAAACAGAGCGGCTATTGACTATCTTTTGCTAAACACAATCATGGCTGTAATGAGTTTGAAGGCATGTGTTGTTTCAATCTTTCTGACCACTCTAAATCAATCCAAGCCCACAGTGATACACTACATACACTAGTGAAAGGGGTAAAGCAGGATATAGATCAGGGATTGTGGGACTGGTTAGTTCAATGTTTACCTGATTTTGTACAATTATGCAAAGTTTTTGGTGGAATTATTGTAGCATTAGTTCTTATTATATCATTATGCTGCTGTGTACAATATATTCCTAATTTGCGTGCAATGTTTAGACCGAACAAAGTTGATTTTAAACATGTAGGCTACACGACACATTGGTCAAAGGGTGGAATGTAATGTTATTTGAGTATTGACCACTGATGTGTCACACCGCTCTGCATCTGGCTTAGCTGCCTATTGTCACTTTAGTGGTCACTGGTTACAGACTCCATGTTGTATTCAGTCTGGACTCCATTTTGTGTTCCGCTTAGCTTTGCTTCCACGTTAAAGTATTTTTCTGTGCAAACATGTGATGCAATGTGTTATTCTACTTCTACGTGTTTTTCTTCTCACTGAAGAGCTAGGGCTGGTACACGACATGTAGGAGATGAGCAGTTAGTACGATAAGGCAGTAACAAGCTAGTGTTTATCATGGGCAAGAGAACAGTTTGACTTTGGGGAGGCATGCCTTGGGATGATGGCCAGCTCCTGACTCATTCCTGTCAAGGTTTAGCTAAACTAGCAAGCATTTTTGAATATTTCCATCAGAGAGGGAAGGCTTTCTAGAAGGTTCTTTCGTGGTTGTTTAAGATATAAAAAGATGGCCCTGCTCAGTAGCAATAAATTCGGAGACCTCGATCAGGACTGGACGTCAAGGGCCTGACATTTTCCCGTGATGGTGAGGATCTCTTTCTCGCAGTTGAACAGGGGTCGTCTTCTTGCTGGCATGAGAAAGATGAAGCATCTGGCAGGCCCCACGGTGACGAATTTTTACTAATTATTTGCTTCGCATTGCATATGAATATATATCTATATATCAATATATAAGTGTTTGTATCCTTGCCTGTATATATTTGCTGTTTATAGATTGAAGAATTTTTTATTCATGGTCTCACGTTGTTGTTGCACATTTGAAAGTACACTTTTTACTATTCAAAACTTCCTTCACGAACCTTGCAAAAAGCTATAATAAATGTCTTCTTCAGATTAAGTGCATTCCAGAGAATCTTTTCGACTCCTTTCAGTGTGTATACCTTGGCTCAGGCAAAAGTAAAGCAAAACAGGGTCTAACAGTAGAAATGAGTAAATGTAAATTTGGAGAAAGGAGTGTGAATTATTTGGGACATGAGATCAGTGATGCAGGGGTAAAACCTAAATCATTACTGATTGATGCCATTGTTAAGGCGGCAGCCCCTACAAGCAAAGATGATGTCAGGTCATTTCTGGGGATGGCAGAATATTGTGCAAAATTTATTTTCAGTTTTGCAGAAAAGGTTTACAACATACGACTTTTGCTCAAGAAGAATGTGAAGTTTGTGTGGCATTCACAGTGTGAGGAGGAGTTCATTAGGATTAAGGATGAATTAAGTAAGGTAGCTAAATTAGGAAGTTCTGATCCTGAATTGGACAGTTTTGTGACAACAGATGCTAGTAACAAGGGTCTAGGGGCTGTTTTGTCACAAAAAGATAAGAAAGGTCAAGAAACTATCATTTTGTTTGCTTCCAGATCCTTATCACCAGCTGAGGAGGAATATCCTGTTATAGAAAGGGAGGCATTAGCTTGTGCATGGGCCTTGGAGCATTTCCGTGCATTTGTGTGGGGAAAGACTGCTACTATCCAATGTGATCATAAACCTCTAATCAAATCACTTACCTGTGAGGGTAGTGTGTCTAATTCTGCAAAAATTGCAAGGTTGTCTATGAGAATGAAAGATTAGTTGTACCGCATGGTATATGTACTTGGTAAAAATAATTTTGTAGCTGACAGTTTATCTACGTTGCCTAGGCCTTTAGAAAAGTGTGAGGATGACCCATGGAATGATTTTAGTGTTACTTTGATACATGATTCTGGCAAAGCTGCTATGAAGAAAGAGTAATGGATAAAAGAGATGGAAGAAGATACAGTATTGCAGTCTGTTTTGAAGTATGTTTTGGAAGGTTGGCCTAAGAAAGATCAATTATCAGAGTTGTGTACACACTTTTGGGTATTTAGATCAGAAGTTTCTGCAGAGGGGGATATTATGGTTAGAGGGAACTAGATTACTCCTCCTTGTGGATTGCAGGAAGAAATTTTGGAAGTCTGTCATGAAGGACAATATGGCATTGTCAGGACCAAATCTACTGTCAAGGATTTATTTTGGTGGCCAGGGATCGATAAGCCAGCAGAGAGATTTGTTAAGTCTTGTGAAGTGTGTTCTACGGCTGATAAGAGTTTGCATACTTTAAGACCGCCTAAGAATCAAACAATTTTGCCTAAGCTGCCGTGTAAATGTGTAGCAGTGGATTTGTTGGGCCCTGTGGGGGACTCCAAGAGTATGTGATTGTATTAAAGGACTTGTATTCTAAGTGGCCGATGGTTGTGAGAGAGCATAGCTTATAAAATCTATATTAACATGAAATGTTTATGAACTAATGTGTGATAATGCCGCAGAGAAATTGTACTAGTATGTTTTGCTAAAAACGTGCACTTGAAATGTGACCACAGGGAGTAGCCGCCAATGTATACGGGGACTAATGAAAATGACTAATGTTCATGAAATATTACATTCGAATAGCTTTATACTAATTATGAATGATTAGGTTATTAAAGTTATGCTAAATAAATCTTGTAGGCCTTAAGTTAGCACGAGCCGAAGCTTAGCTGCCTGGCTCTCATATTAAATGTTTTCTAAACGTGCAGTGTGCTGACTCACAAAAGGACATGACCTCTTGTTTTCTTCAAACTAGAAGATGAATGTAACTATAGTGGATCCGTTCTCATGAAATTCATATTGCTTGTAGAAATGTTTAGCCAAAATGCAACAGTGTAGATTAGTATAATGTACAAGGTCGCTCAAACCGGTGAAGACAATGGAGCTACTGACCAAAAGATGTGTAAAGAATTACAGAAGGATGGAATCATACTGGACGTGCTACCTCTGAAGACGTCAATCATATGGACCAATAAAAAGTCTGAGAACTAATGTGGGGTGAAAGATTAATGACATAATCCATTTCTTAATTGGGTAGAGATAGTGGGGTGCAACCCCTTAGCCAATTAGATTTTAGGGGAATGTACAAAGAAAAAGGGATAAAAACCCATGACATGGGGAACCGTTGACATTGGGTAGGGAAATGCTATTGATTTGATCCAGAAACTTTGTCACTTTGTTTGGTGACTTATTGGTTTACTTAAATCATCCTCTTCCTTAGATTGCCCATTTTTACACTTTACCTCCTTATGAGGGAAGTGCCCCTTTTACCCGGAGCTGAGATACTGATGGGGAATCAACTGATGTCCTGAAGACGAAGACTGAACCTGAGTGCTGACCCAAACCTTGGAGGGTAACTATGACAATGAAATTGTGATTTGTCTGTTTGCTTTTCCTTTCTAGGTACCAACTGCTTACTTTTGACAGAGACCATAGCTAGATGTTTTCTTAATTGGTGTTCTAAATTGTTTTGCATGAAGCCCAACATGCCAATGCTAATTAGTGGTTAGGACAGGTGTTCAATAAACTGATGCAAATAGACAAACGACTGAATCTATGCTTTGTTGATCCGACGCGTTAATGACACTCTGCTAAAATTGATCTATGTTCACACCGTGTTATGTTTTGATGTTTGTGATTTTTGCCTTAATGAAATCTTATCAGAGTTGCCAAATTGTGACTATGCTATTTTGTTTCTTGGTTTTGAGACTAACACACTTGCTCTTAGAATTGTAATTAATAGGGAATAAAACTCATAAAATTCTACTAAACTGTTGTGGTTATTCATGACCGCCAGGTCATGGTGGTGCCTTGAGTTGATTGATGTCTTTGACTAAAGTGAAATGCATTGTTACGATAAATATTGATGACATTATTGACGTATTGATTGACATATTGATTAGCTATCTCGTCCTAAGGTGTCTCTCAACTGGGTCAAACGATTCATTGGCCTAAAACGAGTCCTGATGTGTAATAAATTATCATAAAGGGACGCGTTAACAGTTCATAAAGTGGAGAAGGCAGACACCACTACAGTTTGGGAATTTCTGGACAGGACGTTCTGGCCAGAAGGAATTCCTGCATTTCTATTGAGTGACAATGGTGTTCAGTTTGTTTCTAATGCAGCTAAGACATATTTTGAGAGGGTGGGTGTGAAACATAAAACCACGTCCCTGTATACTCCAAGTGGTAATGGTCCTGTAGAAAGATTTAACAGTTATTAAGGGGGTTACTCAGTGTGCTATGAGGGAACAGAGTGACTGGCACACTGCCGTACAGAAGGCGGTCAAGATTACAGAGAATGATACCGCAGGGTTAAGTCCTTTTGTGATAATGAAAGGACAGAAACCAAGAAGTAAATTTAGTTCAGCATGGCTGGTGAAGGCTGGAAATGAACATTGGTCTCCTGACTTGGTAAGGAATAGTATAGACAAAGCAGAAAAAAACGAAATCTTATTATGATAGAACACATGGTGTTAAACGTGTCAGTATTGAAGCGGGTGATTGGGTTCGGGTAAAAAAAAAAACTTAGAGTCAAGGAAGGGGAGAGTCAATATTTTGAATCAGAACAAGTAGTAGAAATTTTCCATAATGCTGTTAGATTGGGAAATGGCAAAGTGTGGAATCTTAAACATACTGCTGTATATTCTAATGGACAGGAGAAAGAAGGAAAAGAGGTGGATTTGAGAAATGTTGTGGAAGTGGGGAAGGCCTCTGACTGGTTAGAGGATGAAGTTGAACCAGTGAATAGACATTAGGGCCCTCATTATGACGCCTCATTGCTGGTGGTCTTCAACTGCCATATTACGAGTACTGAAGAACTTCCACCACAATTCGGGGGAAAATCCTCCAGTAGTCGTGCCGGAGGTCGGCAGCACTTAGTCACTCCCACCGCCAGCACCGCCACGCCAGGAAAAGACCACCCAAGGAATTACTGTAGGAGGCTGGCCTGGCTTGTAGTGGGTACCAGAGGTACTTACACCTTGTGCTAGGTCCAGTTATCCCTTATTAGTGTAGAAGAGGTGTTTCTAGCAGCTTAGACTGATACAAGGTAGCTATGGCAAAGCAGCTTAGGCTGAACTAGGAGACATGTAAAGCTCCTACTATACCACTTGTATCATATGCACAGTATCATAAGAAAACACAATACACAGAGCTACTAAAAATAAAGGTACTTTATTTTGATGACAATATGCCAAAAGTATCTCAGTGAGTACCCTCAGTATGAGGGTAAGATATATACCCAAGATATATGTACACAAACCAAAATTAAGTAAGTAATAGCAAGAAAAGTAATGCAAACAGTATAGAATTACAATAGATTGCAATAGGAGCACATAGGTATAGGGGCAACACAAACCATACACTCCAAAAGTGGAATGCGAACCACGAATAGACCCCAAACCTATCTGAGCTTGTAGAGGGTCGCTGGTACTGTAAGAAAACAGTGAGGGTTAGAAAAATAGCCCACCCCAAGACCCTGAAAGGTAGGTGTAAAGTGCACCTACCACCCCCAGAGAGCACAGAAGTCGTGATAGGGGGATACTACAGGAAGAACAACCACCAGCAATGCAACAACAGTGGATTTCTGGACCTGAGTACCTGTAAGACAAGGGGACCAAGTCCAATAGTCGCAACAGTGTGGAGAGTGGGCAGGAGCCCAGGAAATGCCAGCTGAGGGTGCAAGGAAGCTGCCACCGGGTGGAAGAAGCTTGGAGTTCTGCAAGAAAGAAGAGCACTAGGGACTTCTTTGGAAGACGGATGTCCCACGTCGCGATGAAGCTTGCAGAGGTGTTCCCACGCAGAAAGACCGCAAACAAGCCTTGCTAGCTGCAGCTAGAGGGACCGGGATGTCGCCACTTGCAGGAGGAGACAGAGGGGGCACCCAGCAACTCAGGGAGCCCCCACAGAAGCAGGCAGCACCCGCCAAAGTACCTGAACAGGCACTTAGAAGAAACGTGAACTGGAGTCCACGCAAAGTCACAAAAGGCAGTCCCACGACGCCAGAGGACAACTCAGAAGGTTGTGCACTGCAGGAAGGAGTATCGGGGACCCAGGCTTGGCTGTGCACGAAGGAAATCCTGGAAGAGTGCACAGGAGCCGGAGCAGCTGCAAATCACACGGTACCCAGCAATGCAGTCTAGCGTGGGGAGGCAAGTACTTACCTCCACCAAACTTGGACTGAAGAGTCACTGGACTGTGCGAGTCACTTGGACAGAGTTGCTGAGTTCCAGGGACCATGCTCGTCAGGATGAGAGGGGACCCAGAGGACCAGTGTTGCAGTCTTTTGGTGCCTGCGTTAGCAGGGGGAAGATTCCGTCGACCCACTGGAGATTTCTTCGGAGCTTCTGGTGCTGGGTGAAGGCAGGCTACCCCCAGAGCATGCACCACCTGGAAACAGTCAAGAAAGCCGGCAGGATGAGGCGCTACAATGTTGCTGGTAGTCGTCTTGCTACTTTGTTGCGGTTTTGCAGGTGTCCTGAGCAGTCAGCGGTTGATCCTTTGGTAGAAAGTGAAGAGGGAGATGCAGACGAACTCTGATGAGCTCTTGCATTCGTTATCTAAAGAATTCCCCAAAGCAGAGATCCTAAATAGCCAGAATAGGAGATTTGGCTACCAAGGAAGGAGGATTGGCTACCAAGAGAGGTAAGAGCCTATCAGAAGGAGCCTCTGATGTCACCTGCTGGCACTGGCCACTCAGAGCAGTCCAGTGTGCCCCCAACACCTCTGTTTCCAAGACGGCAGAGGTCTGGGACACACCGGAGGAGCTCTGGGCACCTCCCCTGGGAGATACTGGTCAGGGAAGTGGTCACTCCCCTTTCCTTTGTCCAGTTTCGTGCCAGAGCAGGGCTGAGGGATCCCTGAACTGGTGTAGACTGGCTTATGCAAAGATGGGCACCATCTGTGCCCATGAAAGCATTTCCAGAGGCTGGGAGAGGCTACTCCTCCCCAGCCCTTCACACCTATTTCCAAAGGGAGAGGGTGTAACACCCTCTCTCAGAGGAAATCCTTTGTTCTGCCTTCCTGGGCCAGGGCTGCCTGGACCCCAGGAGGGCAGAAACCTGTCTGAGGGGTTGGCAGCAGCAGCAGCTGCAGTGGAGACCCCGGAAAGGCAGTTTGGCAGTACCCGGGTTCTGTGCTAGAGACCAGGGGGATCATGGAATTGTCCCCCCAATACCAGAATGGTATTGGGGTGACAATTCCATGATCTTAGACATGTTACATGGCCATGTTCGGAGTTACCATTGTGATGCTATACATAGGTAGTGACCTATGTATAGTGCACACGTGTAATGGTGTCCCCGCACTCACAAAGTCTGGGGAATTTGCCCTGAACGATGTGGGGGCACCTTGGCTACTGCCAGGGTGCACACACACTAAGTAACTTTGCACCCAACCTTCACCAGGTGAAAGTTAGACATATAGGTGACTCATAAGTTACTTAAGTGCAGTGGTAAAGGGCTGTGAAATAACGTGGACGTTATTTCACGCAGGCTGCACTGGCAGGCCTGTGTAAGAATTGTCAGAGCTCCCCATGGCTGGCAAAAGAAATGCTGCAGCCCATAGGGATCTCCTGGAACCCCAATACCCTGGGTACCTCAGTACTACATACTAGGGATTTATATGGGTGTACCAGTATGCCAATGTGAGTTGGTAAATTTAGTCACTAGCCTGTTAGTGACGAATTTGGAAGTAAAGAGAGCATAACCACTGAGGTTCTGGTTAGCAGAGCCTCAGTGAGACAGTTAGGCATCACACAGGGAACACATACCTATAGGTCACAAACTTATGAGCACTGGGGTCCTGACTAGCAGGGTCCCAGTGACACATAACAAACATACTGACAACATAGGGTCTTCACTATGAGCACTGGGCCCTGGCTAGCAGGATCCCAGTGAGACAGTGAAAACACCCTGACATATACTCACAAACAGGCCAAAAGTGGGGGTAACAAGGCTAGAAAGAGGCTACTTTCTCACAATTACGACCTGTAATTTTGTGTGGCGGTCTTCTGATGGCGGGGTGTTGCCAGCGGTGGCAGTGGCCGTTCCCGTTCCCTGCCGGACATCCTCCTCGCCGGACAAGGTAAGTCAATCGTCCAACAGGGGAGGGGGTGCTGATGTCGTTGGGGTGGGGGGTGCTGATGTCGGGGGTGGTGATGTCGTGGGTCGGGGGTGCGGATGTGGGGGGCGTGGGTGCTGATGTCGTGGGGGGGTAGTGGGTGGGGGGGGTGCTGTGCCTGGATGGGGGGTGGGGGGGTTCAGTGCTTGCTGGGGAGTTGGGGGAGGGTCGTCTACCGGTGACAGGAAAGAGATTAACTGTAACTGGTAGGCATTCTGCCATGGTTTTCATGGAAGTGCTACAGCTGCGGAAATCATGGTGGAAAGCCAACTCCAAATACCGCTGGCAGTCTTCCTTGGAACGCCGGGTCCGTGATGCATTTCTCCAGCCCGGCTGTCCAACTGCCCTGCCGGTACAGGCAGGGATGTGGCGGGTTGGCAGATGCTTACCCGCCATACTCATAATACGACGGTCATCACCGCCGTGGCCCTTGCTGTTAGTAGACTGCCAGGGTCATAATGGGGGCCTAGATGTCTACAGGAAATAGTACAAATGGTACTGATTACGACAGTAGCATTGGTGAGAGTGATGATAGTTCAAAAGAAAAAGATCTTGGAAGTTCTATTGAAGGAGCACATGAAATTATTAATGCAGGAAAAGAAGTGAATGGTAGGAGAAGGTGTAGGAGGCTGGCCTGGCTTATAGTGGGTACCTGATGGTACTTACACCTTGTGCCAAGTCCAGTTATCCCGTATTAATAGATTAGAGGTGTTCTAGCAGCTTAGGCTGATAGAGGTAGCTATAGCAGAGCAGCTCAGGCTGAACTAGGAGACCTGCAAAGCTCCTACTATACCACTTATATCTTATAGCACTATATCATAAGAATCACAATACTCAGAGTTAGTAAAAATAAAGGTATTTTATTTTAGTGACAATGTGCCAAAAACTATCACAAAGGATATACTCCCTTAGGAGGTAAGTAAAATACACAAAATATACACACAAACCAAAATCAGGTAAGTAAACAGTTAGAAAAATAGTGCAAACACTGTAGAATACAATAGGATGCAATAGGCCTAGGGGCAACACAAACCGTATACTCTGAAAGTGGAATGCGAACCACGAAGGGACCCTATGCCTAGTATAGTGTGTAGAATGTCGCTGGGAGTGTAAGAAAACACTAAGGGTGTCCAAGATACCCCACCCCAAGACCCTGAAAAGTAGGAGTAAAGTGACCCTACTTCCCCAGAAACACACTAAAGTCGTGATAGGAGATTCTGCAAAGACCACAACTGACTGCAAAGCACTGAAGACGGATTCCTGGACCTGAGGACCTGTAAAGGAAGGGGACCAAGTCCAAGAGTCACGAAAGCATCCAGGAGGGCAGGAGCCCACTAAACCCTGGATGAAGGTGCAAAATGGCTGCCTCCGGGTGGAAGAAGCTGAAGATTCTGCAACAACAGAAGGTGCCAGGAACTTTTCCTTTGCACAAAAGATGTCCCATGGCATGCTGGAGGATGCATAGTTGTTTCCACGCAGAAAGACCGCAAAAAAGTCTTGCTAGCTGCAAAGGTCGCGGTTGAAGAAAAGGGGTGCTGCCCGGGCCCAGGAAGGACCAGGAGGTCGCTCCTTGGATTAGGAGACAGAGGGGGCGCTCAGCAACACAGAGAGCCCACGCAGAAGCAGGCAGCACCCACAGAAGCACTTGAACACGGGTTCAAGAAATCTGAGCACGGCGGTCGCCTCAACACTACAAAGGAGGGTCCCACAATGCCAGAGATCAACACAGCGAGTTGAGCAATGCAGGGCGGAGTGCTGGGGACCTGGGCTGTGCTGTGCACAAAGGAATCCTTGCAAGAGTGCACAGAAGCCCTAGCAGCTGCAGTTCACACAGTACACAGGATTACTATCTGGCATGGGGAGGCAAGGACTTACCTCCACCAAATTTGGACAGAAGGACCACTGGACTGTCGGGGTCACTTGGGATCCAGCTCCTGTGTTCCAAGGACCACGTCGTCACGATGAGAGGGGACCCAGAGGACCGGTGAAGCAGACGTTTGGTGCCGGCGGTAGCAGGGGGAAGACTCCGTCAACCCACAGGAGATTTCTTCTTGGCTTCCAGTGCAGGGTGAAGGCAGACAGCCCTCAGAGCATGCACCACCAGGAAACAGTCGAGAAAGCCGGCAGGATTAAGCGCTACAATGTCGCTGGTACTCTTCTTGCTACTTTGTTGTAGTTTTGCAGGTGTCCTGGAGCAGTCAGCAGTCGATCCTTGGCAGAAGACGAAGAGGGAGATGCAGAGGAACTCTGGTGAGCTCTTACATTTGTTATCTGAAGAGAAGCCCACAGGAGAGACCCTAAATAGCCCTCAGAGGAGGATTGGCCACCTAGAGAGGTAAGCACCTATCAGGAGGGGTCTCTGACGTCACCTGCTGGCACTGGCCACTCAGAGGCCTCCATTGTGCCCTCACACCTCTGCATTCGAGATGGCAGAGGTCTGGGACACACTGGAGGAGCTCTGGGCACCACCCCCCTGGGGTGGTGATGGACAGGGGAGTGGTCACTCCCCTTTCCTTTGTCCAGTTTCGTGCCAGAGCAGGGGCTGGGGGATCCCTGAACTGGTGTAGACTGGTTTATGCAAGGAAGGTACCATCTGTGCCCTTCAAAGCATTCCCAGAGGCCAGGAGAGGCTACTCCTCCCCAGCCTTTAACACCTATTTCCAAAGGGAGGGGGTGTAACACCCTCTCTCAGAGGAAATCCTTTGTTCTGCCTTCCTGGGACTTGGCTGCCCAGAACCCAGGAGGGCATAACCCTGTCTGTGGAGTGGCAGCAGCGGTAGCTGCAGTGAAAACCCCAGAGAGCTAGTTTGGCAGTACCCGGGGTCCATGCTGGAGCCCCGGGAATGCATGGGATTGGCACCCCAATACCAGATTTGGCATTGGGGGGGGGGGGGCAATTCCATGACCTTAGACATGTTACATGGCCATGTTCAGAGTTACCATTGTGAAGCTACATATAGGTATTGACCTATGTGTAGTGCATGGGTGTAATGGGGTCCCCGCACTCACAAAGCCGGGGTAATTGCCCTGAACTATGTGGGGGCACCTTGGCTAGTGCCAGTGTGCCCTCACACTTAGTAACTTTGCACCTAATCTTCACTAAGTGAGGGTTAGACACATAGGTGACTTATAAGTTACTTAAGTGCAGTGTAAAATGGCTGTGAAATAACATGGACGTTATTTCATGCAGGCTGCAGTGGCAGGCCTGTGTAAGAATTGTCTGAGCTCCCCATGGGTGGCAAAAGAAATGCTGCAGCCCATAGGGATCTCCTGGAACCCCAACACCCTGGGTACCTAGGTACCATATACAAGGGAATTATAAGGGTGTTTCAGTGTGCCAATCAGAATTGGTAAAATTGGTCACTAGCCTGCAGTGACGATTTTAAAAGCAGAGAGCGTAAACACTGAGGTTCTGGTTAGCAGAGCCTCAGTGATACATTTAGACACCACACAGGGAACACATATAGGCCATAAACGTATGAGCACTGGGGTCCTGGCTAGCAGGATCCTAGTGAGAGAGGGGAAAACAAACTGACACACAAGTAAAAATGGGGGTAACATGCCAGGCAAGATGGTACGTTCCTACACTTATGCATTGCATGATTATTCTATAAGTAGTTATTGTGGACTGATATTATTCAATTAATGTCTGGTATTCTTTATGTGTTTAGTCATAACAAAATGTATATTAGTTTCTCTTATGCTTGTGTAGGTGTTTATTGAACTTGTATTTATTTAAATAAAAGGGGAAGGATATGTTGTGCATTGCTTAGGATATGTATTATCACATGTACAGGTTCCACATTCTATGACACATCGGACTACACTGGATGAGAGCAGAGCCTGGGTGTCTGAGGAGCGTGGACCCGCCTCCTGTACCACCGTACTCCAAATAAAGAAGATTTCTACACCTCCACGTCCTGTACATTATTTGAGGAATAACACAACCACTTCACACGCCCCTTCCTAATACCGATTCGCAAACCCTATTTGTGATTCGGAATAGGTTAAGGAATTGCAAATCGGGCCTTGGCACATCTGAAAGTGGTTTTTTGCACTCGCAAACTGCCCGGATCTCAGAATCAGGCCATTTGCGACCTCAAAGAAGCTTTGTGCATCTGGCCCAGTGTCTCTCCTCTTCCCATCCACACCTGGTCCACTCTCACCTGTGCTCGTGTAAGAAGCGCTCACAGCTGCCACAGAACTTACAACTCCAGGGACACTTGGAAAGGCTTCAGAACTGGATGTAACTGTTACCCTGGAATCCAGAACCTGAGATGGAGGGCAGGTGAATGAATCCCTCCGACCCCACTTAGTCAGTGTTTTCTGTTGAACTTTTCCTTCTGCAGCCACTTTAGGAGTGGGAATGCCCAGCACGTGACGTACAACACAAGCTGCAAACACCTGGTTACAGGTAGGGAGCATTTCCTGCTCACAGATGAGAGGAACAGATCAGGGGTGTACTGTGAACCCCAGCAGGAGCTAATGATGGAAGGAGCTCAACCTCCATGCCTTGACTGAGCCTAATATCACTCCGATGGAATACAGGGAAGACAGCACACTCCGACAGGGTACAGGGGCACCACAGGGGTACAGGGCTACCATGAGACCCGGACACCACAGGGATACCACAGGGACACAGGGGCACAGGGATACCGCAAGGACACAGGGACACCACAGGGACATCCAAAGGTCCACCACTGGGACACGGCTATCACAGGAATAAATGGAAGGGAGCACACTCTGCCAGGAGACAAGGGCAGAGGGGCACCGCAAAGGCACCGGGATATTGCATGGATGCCACAGAGACACATAACAAAGGGTCACCACAGGGATATCACAGAGACACCACAGGGATACCCGAGAGTCGCAGGGACACCACTGGGGTACAGGATGGTTACAGGGTCACCACAGGGATACCGCCGGGACACAGGGCACCACAGGGGTACAGGGCTACCATGAGACCCGGACACCACAGGGATACAGGGACACCACAGGGGTACAGGGCTACCATGAGACCCGGACACCACAGGGGTACAGGGACACCACAGGGGTACAGGGCTACCATGAGACCCGGACACCACAGGGGTACAGGGCTACCATGAGACCCGGACACCACAGGGGTACAGGGGTACAGGGCTCCCATGAGACCCGGACACCACAGGGATACCGCAGGGACACAGGGACACCACAGGGATACCGCAAGGACACAGGGACACCACAGGGACACGGGTACCAGAGAGACACAGGGGCACAGGATACCAAAGGGACAGAGGGGTACCACAGGGTCGCAGGGGTACTGGGGGCTACCATAGGGACACAGGGGTACCACAGGGATACCGCAAGGACACAGGGATACCGGAGGGTCACAGAGTACAGGGCTACCATAGGGACAGGGATACCCCAGGGATACCGCAAGGACACAGGATACCACAGGGACACGGGTACCACAGAGACACCATAGGGGTACCAGAGGGTGACAGAGACACCACGGAGACAGAGATAGTACACGGACAGACACCACAGAGGCAGAGGGATACCACTGGAACACTACAGGGGTACAAGGGTACCAGAGGGTCACAGAGACACAGGGACATGGATACCACAGAGACACCACAGTGACACAGACTTCGCAGGGACACAGGAATACCACAGGCACATCACTGGGACACACGGACACCACAGAGAGACAGGGGTACCGCAGACAATCCATCAGGCTAATTCATAGGGAGAGCTGGGGGAGAGGGGAGAGTATTAATAGCATCAAGGTACCCACCTCACAGTAGATTACATGATGTTAATATCACGAAAATCATAACACATAGGACAGAAGAATAGTTGAATTTTTCTTTTATTTCCGTGACAATTCATAGAAATGTACTGAATAATGTAACATTAAAAACAGAATATTCTTTATCAATTTAACATAACCATAAACACAGAAACTTGCGAATAATAGTGCATGTGGCAGTGTAAATATGGATACCACTTGGCCAGTGCATCTGGAGCAGACCGGCGATAGGCAATGCTGGTACATAATCCGGACCCTAGAGCAGTGGTATTTTATTACACTCACTGTACTTTGTGATGACTCCAATATATGCAAGTCATGTATGGAGGCTTCTGAGTGTGTTCCTTTCATAAATGTCAGTTCACCTTAATTCCAGAGATAACAGAAGTGACACCATGTAACCTATGTCCCACCTCCAATGACATCAGAGGCGTGACTCCATATTCCATCCTTGGCTCCGGATGCCAGGGAAGGTCTCTAAGGGCTGCACATGTCTTATGCCACCCTGGGGACCCCTCACTCAGCACATGCCCACAGCCTCACAGCTTGTGTGTGCTGGTGGGGAGAAAATGTCTAAGTCAAAATGGCACTCCCCTCAGAGTGCCATGCCAACCTCACACTGCCTGTGGCATAGGTAAGTCACACCTCTAGCAGGCCTTACAGCCCTAAGGCAGGGTGCACTATACCACAGGTGAGGGCATATGTACATGAGCACTATGCCCCTACAGTGTCTAAGCAAACATTAGACATTGTAAGTGCAGGGTAGCCATAAGAGTATATGGTCTGGGAGTCTGTCATGCACTAACTCCACAGCACCATAATGGCTACACTTAAAACTGTGAAGTTTGGTTTAAAACTTCTCAGCCCAATAAATGCACACTGATGCCACTGTGCAATTTATTGTAACATGCACCCAGAGGGCATCTTAGAGATGCCCCCTGAATACCAACCCTACTTCTAGTGTGGGGCTAACCAGTTTCTGCCAGCCTGCCACAACCAGACAAGTTGCTGGCCGCATGGGGAGAGTGCCTTTGTCACTCTGTGGCCAGGAACAAAGTCTGTACTGGGTGGAAGTGCTTCTCACCTCCCCCTGCAGGAACTGTAACACCTGGCGGTGAGCCTCAAAGGCTCACCCCCCTTTGTTACAGCGCCACAGGGCATCCCAGCTAGTGGAGATGCCTGCCCCTCCGGTCACTGCCCCCACTTTTGGTGGCAAGGCTGGAGGAGATTCTTAGGAAAACAAGGAGGAGTCACCCACCAATCAGGACAGCCCCTAAGGTGCCCTCAGCTGAGGTGACCCCTGCTTTAGAAATCCTCCAACTTAGTTTTGGAGGATTCCCCCAATAGGATTAGGGATATGCCCCCCTCCCCACAGGGAGAAGGCACAAAGAGGGTGCAGCCACCCTCCAGGACAGTAGCCATTGGCTACTGCCCTCCCACATCTAAACACACCCCTAAATCTAGAATTTAGGGGCACCCCAGAGCCCAGGAAATCAGATTCCTGCAACCTGAACTACAAAGAAGGACTGCTGACCTACAAGCCTGCAGAGACGACGGACAACGACAACTGCTTTGGCCCCAGCCCTACCAGCCTGTCTCCAGAGTTGAAAAGTGATGCATCCAACAGGAACCAGCGACCTCTGAAGCCCCAGAGGACTGCCCTGACCCCCCAGGACCAGGAAACTCCTGTGAGCAGCGGCTCTGCTCAACAACAGCTACATCTTTGCAACAAAGAAGCAACTTCCCAAGAACTCACTCTTCCCGCCGGAAGTGTGAGACTTCACACTCTGCACCCGACGCCCCCGGCTCGAGATCCAGAGAACAAACACCACAGGGAGGACTCCCCGGCGACTGCAACCCCGTGAGTAGCCCAAGATGACCCACCCTGGCCCCCACAGCGACGCCTGCAGAGAGAATCCAGAGGCTCCCCCTGACCGCAACTGCCTGTAACGAGGGACCTGACGCCTGGACCAAACACTGCACCGCAGCCCCCAGGACCTGAAAGAACCGAAGGTCAGTGCAAGAGTGACCCCCAGGTGACCCTCTGCCTAGCCCAGGTGGTGGCTGTTCCGAGAAGCCCCCCCCTGTGCCTGCCAGCACCGCTAGAGTGACCCCGGGTCCCTCCAGTGTTTCCTATCTAAAACCCGACGCCTGCTTTGCACACTGCACCCAGCCACCCCTGTGCCACTGAGGGTGTGTTTTGTGTGCCTACTTGTGTCCCCCCAGTGCTCTACAAAACCCTCCTGGTCTGCCCCCAGAAAACACAGGTACCTCCCTGCTGGCAGACTGGAATTGGAGCACCCCTGTTCTCCATTGAAGCCTATGTGTTTTGGGCACCTCTTTGACCTCTGCACCTGACCGGCCCTGAGCTGCTGGTGTTGTAACTTTGGGGTTGCCTTGAACCCCCAATGGTGGGCTGCCTATGCCCAGGAACTGAGACTTGTAAGTCTTTTACCTCACAATCTAACCATGACTTACCTCCCCCAGGAACTGTTGATTTTTTGCCGTGTCCACTTTCAAAATAGCTTATTGCCATTTTAACATAGACTTGATATGATATTGCTTTAATTCAAAGTTCCTAACTTACCTGTGTGGTGTACTGTAGGAGGCTGGACTGGCTTGTAGTGAGTACCAAGGGGTACTTGCACCTTGCACCAGGCCCAGTTATCCCTTATTAGTGTATAGGGTGTCTAGCAGCTTAGGCTGATAGATAATGGTAGCTTAGCAGAGCAGCTTAGGCTGAACTAGGAGACGTGTGAAGCTACTACAGTACCACTTAGTGTCACATGCACAATATCATAAGAAAACACAATACACAGTTATACTAAAAATAAAGGTACTTTATTTTTATGACAATATGCCAAAGTATCTTAGAGTGTACCCTCAGTGAGAGGATAGGAAATATACACAAGATATATATACACAATAGCAAAAATATGCAGTATAGTCTTAGAAAACAGTGCAAACAATGTATAGTTACAATAGGATGCAATGGGGAAACATAGGGATAGGGGCAACACAAACCATATACTCCAAAAGTGGAATGCGAACCACGAATGGACCCCAAACCTATGTGACCTTGTAGAGGGTCGCTGGGACTATTAGAAAATATTGAGAGTTAGAAAAATAACCCTCCCCAAGACCCTGAAAAGTGAGTGCAAAGTGCACTAAAGTTCCCCTAAGGACAAAATAGTCGTGTTAGAGGGAAAATGCAAGGAAAACACAAATCAGCAATGCAACAACGATGGATTCCTGACTGAGGGTACCTGTGGAACAAGGGGACCAAGTCCAAAAGTCACAAGCAACTCGGAGATGGGCAGATGCCCAAGAAATGCCAGCGGTTGGTGCAAAGAAGCTCTTACTAGGCTGAAGAACTGTGAATACTGCAGGAACGACAAGGGCTAGAGACTTCCCCTTTGGAGGATGGATCCCCCACGCCTTGGAGAGTCGTGCAGAAGTGTTTTCCCGCCGGATGGACGCCAACAAGCCTTGCTACACGCAAATCGTGCGTTTGGCGTTTTCGGACACTGCTGGGGCCCAGGAGGGACCAGGAGGTCGCAAATTGGACCTGCAGAGAGAGGGGACGTCGAGCAAGACAAAGAGCCCTCACTGAAGCAGGTAGCACCCGGAGAAGTGCCAGAAACAGGCACTACGAGGATGCGTGAAACGGTGCTCGCCGAAGTTGCACAAAGAAGTCCCACGTCGCCGGAGACCAACTTAGAAAGTCGTGCAATGCAGGTTAGAGTGCCGTGGACCCAGGCTTGGCTGTGCACGAAGGATTTCCGCCGGAAGTGCATAGGGGCCGGAGTAGCTTGCAAAGTCGCGGTTCCCAGCAATGCAGCCCAGCGAGGTGAGGCAAGGACTTACCTCCACCAAACTTGGGCTGAAGAGTCACTGGACTGTGGGGGTCACTTGGACGGTGTCGCTGGATTTGAGGGACCTCGCTCGTCGTGCTGAGAGGAGACCCAAGGGACCGGTAATGCAGCTTTTTGGTGCCTGCGGTTGCAGGGGGAAGATTCCGTCGACCCACGGGAGATTTCTTCGGAGCTTCTGGTGCAGAGAGGAGGCAGACTACCCCCACAGCATGCACAAGCAGGAAAACAGTCGAGAAGACGGCAGGATCAGCGTTACAGAGTTGCAGTAGTCGTCTTTGCTACTATGTTGCAGGTTTGCAGGCTTCCAGCGCGGTCAGCGGTCGATTCCTTATCAGAAGGTGAAGAGGGAGATGCAGAGGAACTCGGCTGAGCTCATGCATTCGTTATCTAAAGTTTCCCCAGAGACAGAGACCCTAAATAGCCAGAAAAGAGGGTTTGGCTACCTAGGAGAGAGGAAAGGCTACTAACACCTGAAGGAGCCTATCACAAGGAGTCTCTGACGTCACCTAGTGGCACTGGCCACTCAGAGCAGTCCAGTGTGCCAGCAGCACCTCTGTTTCCAAGATGGCAGAGGTCTGGAGCACACTGGAGGAGCTCTGGACACCTCCCAGGGGAGGTGCAGGTCAGGGGAGTGGTCACTCCCCTTTCCTTTGTCCAGTTTCGCGCCAGAGCAGGGGCTAAGGGGTCCCTGAACCGGTGTAGACTGGCTTATGCAGAATTGGGCACATCTGTGCCCAACAAAGCATTTCCAGAGGCTGGGGGAGGCTACTCCTCCCCTGCCTTCACACCATTTTCCAAAGGGAGAGGGTGTCACACCCTCTCTCAGAGGAAGTTCTTTGTTCTGCCATCCTGGGCCAGGCCTGGCTGGACCCCAGGAGGGCAGCTGCCTGTCTGAGGGGTTGGCAGCAGCTGCAGTGAAACCCCAGGAAGGGCAGTCTGGCAGTACCAGGGTCTGTGCTACAGACCACTGGGATCATGGAATTGTACCAACAATGCCAGGATGGCATAGAGGGGGCAATTCCATGATCATAGACATGTTACATGGCCATATTCGGAGTTACCATGGTGAAGCTACATATAGGTAGTGACCTATATGTAGTGCACACGTGTAATGGTGTCCCCGCACTCACAAAGTTCAGTGAATTGGCTCTGAACAATGTGGGGGCACCTTGGCTAGTGTCAGGGTGCCCTCACACTAAGTAACTTTGCACCTAACCTTTACCAGGTAAAGGTTAGACATATAGGTGACTTATAAGTTACTTAAGTGCAGTGTAAAATGGCTGTGAAATAACGTGGACGTTATTTCACTCAGGCTGCAGTGGCAGGCCTGTGTAAGAATTGTCAGAGCTCCCTATGGGTGGCAAAAGAAATGCTGCAGCCCATAGGGATCTCCTGGAACCCCAATACCCTGGGTACCTCAGTACCATATACTAGGGAATTATAAGGGTGTTCCAGTAAGCCAATGTAAATTGGTAAAAATGGTCACTAGCCTGTCAGTGACAATTTGGAAAGAAATGAGAGAGCATAACCACTGAGGTTCTGATTAGCAGAGCCTCAGTGAGACAGTTAGTCACTACACAGGTAATACATTCAGGCACACTTATGAGCACTGGGGCCCTGGGTTACCAGGGTCCCAGTGACACATACAACTAAAACAACATATATACAGTGAAAAATGGGGGTAACATGCCAGGCAAGATGGTACTTTCCTACACAACCCCCCCCCCCAAACGAAGGACAATAAGACTAGCCATTACCTGATGAGTCTTCATTGTCTAAGTGGAAATATCTGGAGAGTCCATCTGCATTGGAGTGGCTACTCCCAGGTCTATGTTCCACTGTATAGTCCATTCCCTGTAGGGATATGGACCACCTCAACAATTTAGGATTTTCACCTTTCATTTGTTTTAGCCAAAGTAGAGGTTTGTGGTCTGTCTGAACAATGAAGTGAGTGCCAAACAGGTATGGCCTCAACTTCTTCAGAGCCCAGACCACAGCAAAGGCCTCCCTCTCTATGGCAGACCAACGCTTTTCTCTAGGGGTCAACCTTCTACTAATAAAAGCAACAGGTTGATCCTGGCCCTCAGAATTAAGTTGTGATAGGACTGCCCCTACTCCTAATTCAGATGCATCAGTTTGGACATAGAATTTTTTAGAGTAACAAGGGCTTTTCAGGACAGGTGCAGAGCACATGGCCTGCTTCAGCTCTTCAAAAGCTTTCTGACAGTTTGCTGTCCATAATACCTTTTTAGGCATTTTCTTGGATGTGAGGTCATTAAGAGGGGCTGCCATGGAGCCATAGTTCTTAATGAACCTCCTGTAATACCCAGTGAGGCCTAGGAAGGCTCTCACCTGAGTCTGAGTGGTAGGGGGAACCCAATCAATAATAGTTTGGATTTTCCCCTGAAGTGGTGCAATCTGTTCCCCACCAACAAGGTGTCCCAGATAAACCACCTTACCCTGCCCTATCTGGCACTTTGAAGCCTTGATAGTGAGGCCTGCCTTGTGCAGGGCCTCCAAAACTTTCCATAGGTGGACCAGGTGATCATCCCAGCTGGAGCTAAAGACAGCTATATCGTCCAAATATGCTGCACTGAAATCTTCCAGCCCTTGCAGGACTGTGTTCACCAACCTCTGAAAAGTGGCAGGTGCATTTTTCAAACCAAAAGGCATTACAGTAAACTGGTAATGTCCTCCAATGGTAGAAAATGCAGTCTTAGGTTTAGCATCTTCTGACAATTTGATCTGCCAATACCCTGCAGTCAAATCAAAAGTGCTTAGATACTTGGCAGATGCCAGTGTATCTATGAGCTCATCTGCCCTGGGTATAGGGTGAGCATCAGTTTTGGTTACTAAGTTGAGACCTCTATAGTCTACACAAAACCTCATTTCCTTCTTTCCATCTTTAGAATTGGGTTTTGGTACCAGTACCACAGGAGAAGCCCATGGGCTGTCAGAGTGCTCAACCACTCCTAGTTCCAACATTTTCTGAACTTCTTGCTTTATGCAGTCCCTGACATGGTCAGGCTGCCTATAGATCTTACTTTTGACAGGTAAACTGTCTCCAGTATCTATAGTGTGCTCACACCAAGAAGTGGTGCCTGGCACAATGGAGAAGAGTTCTGAAAATTGTCCTAGGAGATTTATGCAATTATCTTTCTGCTCAGCAGTAAGACAATCAGCCAAAACTACACCTTCCACAAGAGCATCTTGTTCTGTGGAAGAGAAGAGATCAGGTAGAGGATCACTGTCTTCTTCCTGTCCCTCATCTGTTGCCATGAGCAGGGTGAGATCAGCCCTGTCATAGTAGGGTTTCAGGCGGTTGACATGGAGCACCCTAAGGGGACTCCTGGCAGTGCCTAAGTCAACCAAGTAGGTGACTTCACCCTTCTTTTCAACAATTGTGTGGGGTCCACTCCATTTATCTTGGACTGCTCTTGGGGCCACAGGCTCCAAGACCCACACTTTCTGCCCTGGTTGGTACTGAACCAAAACAGCCTTCTGATCATGCCATTGCTTCTGGAGCTCTTGGCTGGCCTGAAGGTTTTTACTGGCCTTTTTCATGTACTCAGCCATCCTTGATCTGAGGCCAAGTACATAATCCACAATATCCTGTTTATGAGCTTTTAAAGGTTGTTCCCAACCCTCCTTTACAAGTGTGAGTGGACCCCTAACAGGGTGTCCAAAAAGAAGTTCAAAGGGGCTGAAGCCCACTCCTTTCTGGGGTACCTCCCTGTAGGCAAAAAGGAGGCATGGTAGAAGGATATCCCATCTCCTGCGGAGTTTTTCAGGGAGTCCCATAATCATGCCTTTGAGAGTTTTATTAAATCTCTCCACCAGTCCATTTGTTTGTGGATGATAGGGTGTTGTGAACTTGTAAGTTACACCACACTCCTTCCACATGGCCTTTAAGTATGCAGACATGAAATTGCTTCCTCTGTCTGATACTACTTCCTTTGGGAAGCCCACCCTTGAAAATATTCCCAGGAGGGCTTTTGCCACTGCAGTAGCTGTAGTGGTCCTTAAAGGAATAGCTTCAGGATATCTTGTGGCATGGTCCACTACCACCAAGATAAACCTATTGCCTGAAGCAGTAGGAGGGTCAAGGGGGCCAACTATGTCAACCCCTACCCTTTCAAAGGGAACCCCAACCACAGGCAGTGGGATAAGGGGTGCCTTTGGAGTGCCACCTGTCTTGCCACTGGCTTGACAGGTTTCACAGGACTTACAAAATTCTTTTGTGTCCTCAGACATCCTAGGCCAATGAAACAATGGTACCAATCTGTCCCAAGTTTTCATTTGACCCAGGTGCCCAGCTAAGGGAATGTCATGTGCCAGTGTTAGGAGGAACTTTCTGTACTCCTGAGGAATCACTAATCTTCTGGCAGCTCCAGGTTTAGGATCCCTATGCTCAGTGTACAAGAGGTTGTCCTCCCAGTAAACTCTGTGAGAGTCACTGACATCCCCATTAGCCTGTTTGACAGCTTGCTGTCTGAGACCCTCTAATGTGGGACAGGTTTGCTGTGCCACACTCAGCTCCTCTCTGGCAGGCCCCCCTTCAACCAAAAGCTCAGCAGTGTCTGCTTCCAGCTCCTCTGGTGTAGGTTCTGCACAGGGAGGGAATTCTTCTTCCTCAGAAGTAGAATCCACTGTAGAGGGAGGGATAGTAGGAAGTGGTTTGCTTCTACTAACCCTAGCTTTAGGGAGCACTTGGTCCATTGTTCCAGGATCCAAGCTTCCCTGTCCTTTTTGCTTTTTGGCCTGAGCCCTTGTCAAAGCAAAAATATGCCCTGGGATGCCCAGCATTGCTGCATGGGCCTCCAACTCCACATCTGACCAAGCTGATGTCTCCAAATCATTCCCTAATAGACAGTCTACAGGTAAATCTGAAGCTACCACAACTTTCTTTGGACCAGTTACCCCCCCCCCAGTTGAGATTTACAACAGCCATGGGGTGGCTTTGTGTTATGTTGTGAGCATCGGTTACTTGGTACTGGTGTCCAAGTATGTGTTGTTCAGGGTGCACCAGTTTCTTAATCACCATTGTGACACTGGCACCTGTGTCCCTGTAGGCCTGGACCTCAACACCATTTATTAGGGTTAGTTGCTTGTACTTCTCCAAGTTATGGGGGCAAGCAACCAAAGTGGCTAAATCAATAGCCCCTTCAGAGACTAAAGTAGCCTCTGTGGTCTCCCTAATTAGACCAACCCCAACTAAATTACCAAAAGTGAGCCCAGCTACTCCCTTGGATTGGCTATTAGTAGGTTTGCTCCCACCACCACTGCTATTAGTAGGGACACTAGGTGTAGCAGTAGGGGTTGTAGTGGTAGGAGCTGTGGTGCCTTTCTTTGGACAACTGGGATCTGTTGTCCAATGGCCTTTTATTTTACATAAATAGCACCATGGTTTCTTTTCCTTGTTCTGATTAAAGGAGGATTTGGACCCACCACCCCCACCAGAGTGTTTTTGTGGGCCTGATGAAGACTCATTTTTAGATTTGTCCCCACCCTTGTCAGAAGACTTACCATCCTTCTTTTTGTTGCCATCTTTGTCACCCCCTGTATGAACTTTTCTGTTCACTCTTGTTCTGACCCATTTGTCTGCCTTCTTTCCCAATTCTTGGGGAGAGGTCAGATCAGAGTCCACCAAGTACTGGTGCAACAAATCAGACACACAATTATTAAGAATATGCTCTCTCAGGATTAAGTTATACAGGCTGTCATAATCAGTAACTTTACTGCCATGTAACCACCCCTCCAAGGCCTTCACTGCCTGGTCAATGAAATCAACCCAGTCTTGTGAAGACTCCTTTTTGGTATCTCTGAACTTTATCCTGTACTGTTCAGTGGTTAAGCCATAACCATCCAGGAGTGCATTCTTAAGAACTTGGAAATTGTTAGCATCATTTTCTTTTACAGTAAGGAGCCTATCCCTACCTTTTCCAGTAAATGATAGCCATAGGATAGCAGCCCACTGCTTTTGAGGGACATCCTGTACAGCACAGGCCCTCTCAAGTGCAGC
This sequence comes from Pleurodeles waltl, assembly GCF_031143425.1. Lineage (NCBI taxonomy): Eukaryota > Metazoa > Chordata > Amphibia > Caudata > Salamandridae > Pleurodeles > Pleurodeles waltl. The sequence goes on from NW_027150394.1 coordinate 798,721, forward strand.
AAACCACTTGTTAATGTCATCCCCCTCCTTGTAAGGGGGAACTATCTTGTGCAGATTCCTGGAATCATGCTCTTTTGCAGGATGACTATGGGGAATACTGCTGCTGCCACCATGGGTATCTAAACCCAACTTCTGTCTTTCCCTCTCTATTTCTAAAGACTGTCTATCCAAATCCAGCTGTTGCTTCTTGAGCTTCAGTCTGGTTTGTTCCACTCTCAATCTATTGAGCTCCCTTTCTAACAATCTGTCATCAGGGTGGGTGGGAGGGACATTTCTAGATACAGAGGTATGATGGGAATGAACAGAAGGAGACCTGTCCCTTACAGAGGGCACCCTAACAGCTTGGCTACCAGTATAATGTGAGAGCACACCATTAGTATGGTGTGATTCAACCTCTGTACCAACTATGCTAGACTGTCTAGTAATGGGCAGGCTGAGAAGTTTCTTTCCTGAACCTTTTCCTGGGGGAGTCCCTGGATCAGATTGAGAACCATTAGCTACTTTTTCTACAGATTGGGCACTTATGGCCTTATCCTGTACTCTAAGCATATTAATTAACAGTTCTAAAGAAGGATTCTTCCCTACACTCAAACCTCTCTCTATGCAGAGACTCCTTGCTCCTTTCCAGCTAAGGTGATCATATGCAAGTTTGGACAGTTCAACATTTTGGCCTGTGCCAGACATTTTTTAGAGAGAGTTAAAGTGATAGAAAAAGAGAAAAAAGTTTTCAGAACTTTTTGGAAAGACAGAAAAAACTTTTTAAACTTTTAAGAACTTTTTGAAAGTTTAGAAGTACTTTTCAGCACTTAGAAAAGAGTGAAAAGAGGAAATGCAAAACTTTTTGGCTATGTGTATATACACTGACCTTGTTTTGTATATTTTTCTCTTATGAAAAGTACAATGACAAGAGTGGTAAGTAGTCTCAAGCACTTATCCCACCACTGCACAACCAATGTAGGAGGCTGGACTGGCTTGTAGTGAGTACCAAGGGGTACTTGCACCTTGCACCAGGCCCAGTTATCCCTTATTAGTGTATAGGGTGTCTAGCAGCTTAGGCTGATAGATAATGGTAGCTTAGCAGAGCAGCTTAGGCTGAACTAGGAGACGTGTGAAGCTACTACAGTACCACTTAGTGTCACATGCACAATATCATAAGAAAACACAATACACAGTTATACTAAAAATAAAGGTACTTTATTTTTATGACAATATGCCAAAGTATCTTAGAGTGTACCCTCAGTGAGAGGATAGGAAATATACACAAGATATATATACACAATAGCAAAAATATGCAGTATAGTCTTAGAAAACAGTGCAAACAATGTATAGTTACAATAGGATGCAATGGGGAAACATAGGGATAGGGGCAACACAAACCATATACTCCAAAAGTGGAATGCGAACCACGAATGGACCCCAAACCTATGTGACCTTGTAGAGGGTCGCTGGGACTATTAGAAAATAGTGAGAGTTAGAAAAATAACCCTCCCCAAGACCCTGAAAAGTGAGTGCAAAGTGCACTAAAGTTCCCCTAAGGACAAAATAGTCGTGTTAGAGGGAAAATGCAAGGAAAACACAAATCAGCAATGCAACAACGATGGATTCCTGACTGAGGGTACCTGTGGAACAAGGGGACCAAGTCCAAAAGTCACAAGCAACTCGGAGATGGGCAGATGCCCAAGAAATGCCAGCGGTTGGTGCAAAGAAGCTCTTACTAGGCTGAAGAACTGTGAATACTGCAGGAACGACAAGGGCTAGAGACTTCCCCTTTGGAGGATGGATCCCCCACGCCTTGGAGAGTCGTGCAGAAGTGTTTTCCCGCCGGATGGACGCCAACAAGCCTTGCTACACGCAAATCGTGCGTTTGGCGTTTTTGGACGCTGCTGGGGCCCAGGAGAGACCAGGAGGTCGCAAATTGGACCTGCAGAGAGAGGGGACGTCGAGCAAGACAAAGAGCCCTCACTGAAGCAGGTAGCACCCGGAGAAGTGCCAGAAACAGGCACTACGAGGATGCGTGAAACGGTGCTCGCCGAAGTTGCACAAAGGAGTCCCACGTCGCCGGAGACCAACTTAGAAAGTCGTGCAATGCAGGTTAGAGTGCCGTGGACCCAGGCTTGGCTGTGCACGAAGGATTTCCGCCGGAAGTGCACAGGGGCCGGAGTAGCTTGCAAAGTCGCGGTTCCCAGCAATGCAGCCCAGCGAGGTGAGGCAAGGCAAACTTGGGCTGAAGAGTCACTGGACTGTGGGGGTCACTTGGACGGTGTCGCTGGATTCGAGGGACCTCGCTCGTCGTGCTGAGAGGAGACCCAAGGGACCGGTAATGCAGCTTTTTGGTGCCTGCGGTTGCAGGGGGAAGATTCCGTCGACCCACGGGAGATTTCTTCGGAGCTTCTGGTGCAGAGAGGAGGCAGACTACCCCCACAGCATGCACAAGCAGGAAAACAGTCGAGAAGACGGCAGGATCAGCGTTACAGAGTTGCAGTAGTCGTCTTTGCTACTATGTTGCAGGTTTGCAGGCTTCCAGCGCGGTCAGCGGTCGATTCCTTATCAGAAGGTGAAGAGGGAGATGCAGAGGAACTCGGCTGAGCTCATGCATTCGTTATCTAAAGTTTCCCCAGAGACAGAGACCCTAAATAGCCAGAAAAGAGGGTTTGGCTACCTAGGAGAGAGGAAAGGCTACTAACACCTGAAGGAGCCTATCACAAGGAGTCTCTGACGTCACCTGGTGGCACTGGCCACTCAGAGCAGTCCAGTGTGCCAGCAGCACCTCTGTTTCCAAGATGGCAGAGGTCTGGAGCACACTGGAGGAGCTCTGGACACCTCCCAGGGGAGGTGCAGGTCAGGGGAGTGGTCACTCCCCTTTCCTTTGTCCAGTTTCGCGCCAGAGCAGGGGCTAAGGGGTCCCTGAACCGGTGTAGACTGGCTTATGCAGAATTGGGCACATCTGTGCCCAACAAAGCATTTCCAGAGGCTGGGGGAGGCTACTCCTCCCCTGCCTTCACACCATTTTCCAAAGGGAGAGGGTGTCACACCCTCTCTCAGAGGAAGTTCTTTGTTCTGCCATCCTGGGCCAGGCCTGGCTGGACCCCAGGAGGGCAGCTGCCTGTCTGAGGGGTTGGCAGCAGCAGCAGCTGCAGTGAAACCCCAGGAAGGGCAGTCTGGCAGTACCAGGGTCTGTGCTACAGACCACTGGGATCATGGAATTGTACCAACAATGCCAGGATGGCATAGAGGGGGCAATTCCATGATCATAGACATGTTACATGGCCATATTCGGAGTTACCATGGTGAAGCTACATATAGGTAGTGACCTATATGTAGTGCACGCGTGTAATGGTGTCCCCGCACTCACAAAGTTCAGTGAATTGGCTCTGAACAATGTGGGGGCACCCTGGCACTAGCCAAGTAACTTTGCACCTAACCTTTACCAGGTAAAGGTTAGACATATAGGTGACTTATAAGTTACTTAAGTGCAGTGTAAAATGGCTGTGAAATAACGTGGACGTTATTTCACTCAGGCTGCAGTGGCAGGCCTGTGTAAGAATTGTCAGAGCTCCCTATGGGTGGCAAAAGAAATGCTGCAGCCCATAGGGATCTCCTGGAACCCCAATACCCTGGGTACCTCAGTACCATATACTAGGGAATTATAAGGGTGTTCCAGTAAGCCAATGTAAATTGGTAAAAATGGTCACTAGCCTGTCAGTGACAATTTGGAAAGAAATGAGAGAGCATAACCACTGAGGTTCTGATTAGCAGAGCCTCAGTGAGGCAGTTAGTCACTACACAGGTAATACATTCAGGCACACTTATGAGCACTGGGGCCCTGGGTTACCAGGGTCCCAGTGACACATACAACTAAAACAACATATATACAGTGAAAAATGGGGGTAACATGCCAGGCAAGATGGTACTTTCCTACATGTACCTTGCATTTTATGTATTTACTTCAAATCTGGAACTTGTGGTTCTAAAAATAAGCTAAGAAAGGAAAAGCACCCAGTGTCCATCTGTTCGTGGCATTAGTCGCTGCAGATTCACATGCTGTGCAGATACACATGCTGTGCATAGTCCGCAACATAGTCCGCCGTCTGGTGTTGGGCTCGGAGTGTTACAAGTTGTTTTTCTTCGAAGAAGTCTTTTCGAGTCACGAGACCGAGGGACTCCTCCTACTTTGGTTCCATTGCGCATGGGCGTCGACTCCATCTTAGATTGTTTTCCCCGCAGAGGGTGAGGTAGGAGTTGTGTATGCTAATAATAGTGCCCATGCAATGGAATAAATACGTATGTACAAAATGAAGGTTTAATGTAATATATTTACAAATGTACAAATGTTTTAAGATCTACTTCTAAACGGCTACAGGCTCCCGGGGAGGCGGGTGGGCGCATGTGAATCTGCAGCGACTAAATGCCACGAACAGATGTACACTGGGTAAGTGACACTTTCCGTTCGGTGGCATGTGTAGCTGCAGATACACATGCTGTGCATAGACTAGTAAGCAGTTATCTCCCCAAAAGCGGTGGTTCAGCCTGTAGGAGTGGAAGTAGTTTGAAATAAAGTTCTTAGTACAGCTTGACCTACTGTGGCTTGTTGTGCAGATAACACGTCTACACAGTGGTGCTTAGTAAATGTATGAGGCGTAGACCATGTTGCTGCCTTACATATTTCGTTCATTGGGATATTTCCTAGAAAGGCCATGCTAGCACCTTTCTTTCTGGTTGAGTGTGCCTTTGGTGTAATAGGCAGCTCTCTTTGCTTTAAGATAGCAGGTTTGTATGCACCTAACTATCCATCTAGCAATACCTTGTTTTGAAATTGGATTTCCTGTATGAGGTTTTTGAAAGGCAATAAATAGTTGTTTTGTCTTCCTAATTAGTTTTGTTCTGTCAATGTAGTACATTAGTGCTCTCTTGATGTCTAATGTATGTAGTGCTCTTTCAGCTATTGAATCTGGCTGTGGGAAGAACACTGGTAATTCTACTGTTTGATTTAAGTGGAATGGTGAGATAACCTTTGGTAAGAATTTTGGATTTGTTCTTAGAACTACCTTATTCTTGTGTATTTGAATAAATTGTTCTTGTATGGTAAACGCCTGAATTTCACTTACTCTCTTTAGAGATGTGATGGCAACGAGAAATGCAACTTTCCACGTTAAGTATTGCATTTCACAAGAATGCATGGGTTCGAAAGGTGGACCCATGAGCCTTGTTAAGACAATGTTGAGGTTCCATGAAGGAACAGGTGGTGTCCTTGGTGGTATAATTCTCTTTTTGCCTTCCATAAACGCTTTAATGACAGGTATTGTAAATAGGGAAGTTGAATGAGTAATCTGCAGGTAAGCAGATATTGCTGCGAGATGTATCTTTATGGAAGAGAAAGCTAGATTTGATTTTTGCAAATGTAGTAAATATCCTACTACATCTTTTGGAGATGCATGCAATGGTTGAATGTGATTATTATGACAGTAACAAACAAATCTTTTCCATGTACTTGCATAGCAGTGTCTAGTGGAAGGTTTTCTAGCTTGTTTTATGACCTCCATACACTCTTGAGTGAGGCCTAAGTGTCCAAATTCTAGGATTTCAGGAGCCAAATTGCTAGATTCAGCGATGCAGGGTTTGGATGCCTGATCTGTTGTTTGTGTTGTGTTAACAGATCTGGTCTGTTGGGTAGTTTGACATGAGGTACTACTGACAGGTCTAGTAGTGTCATATACCAAGGTTGTCTTGCCCATGTTGGTGCTATTAGTATGAGTTTGTTTTGACTCAATCTGTTTACTAGATATGGAAGGAGAGGGAGAGGGGGAAAAGCGTACGCAAATATCCCTGACCAATTCATCCATAGAGCATTGCCTTGGGATTGCCGGTGTGGGTACCTGGATGCGAAGTTTTGGCATTTTGCGTTTTCTTTTGTTGCAAATAGGTCTATTTGAGGTGTTCCCCAAATTTGAAAGTAAGTGTCCAGTATTTGGGGGTGAATTTCCCATTCGTGGACTTGTTGGTGATCCCGAGAGAGATTGTCTGCTAGCTGGTTCTGGATCCCTGGAATAAATTGTGCTATTAGGCGAATGTGGTTATGAGTTGCCCAATGCCATATTTTTTGCGTTAAGAGACACAACTGTGTCGAGTGTGTCCCCCCCTGTTTGTTTAAATAATACATTGTCGTCATGTTGTCTGTTTTGACAAGAATGTATTTGTGGGTTATCATGGGTTGGAATGCTTTTAACGCTAGAAATACTGCTAACAGTTCTAGGTGATTTATGTGAAACTTACTTTGATGTATGTCCCATTGTCCTTGGATGCTGTGTTGATTGAGGTGTGCTCCCCACCCTGTCATGGAAGCATCCGTTGTTATAACGTATGTTGGCACTGGGTCTTGGAAGGGCCGCCCTTTGTTTAAATTTGTACTGTTCCACCATAGAAGCGAGATGTATGTTTGGCGGTGTATCAACACCAGATCTAGAAGTTGACCCTGTGCATGTGACCATTGTGATGCTAGGCACTGTTGTAAGGGCCGCATGTGTAATCTTGCGTTTGGGACAATGGCTATGCATGAGGACATCATGCCTAGGAGTTTTAATACCATCTTTGCATGTATCTTTTGTGTTGGATACATGGCCTGTATCACCTTGTGAAATGTTTGAACCCTTTGTGGACTTGGAGTGGCTATCCCTTTTGTTGTGTTGATTGTCGCTCCTAGGTATTGCTGTGTTTGACACGGCAAAAGGTGTGACTTTGCATAGTTGATGGAGAAACCCAGCTTGTAAAGGGTTTGTATAACATAATTTGTGTGATGTGAACACTTTGTTAGCGTGTTGGTCTTGATTAACCAGTCGTCTAAGTAAGGGAACACGTGTATTTGCTGCCTCCTGATATGTGCAGCTACTACTGCTAGACATTTTGTAAAGACTCTTGGCGCAGTTGTTATTCCGAATGGCAACACTTTGAATTGGTAATGTATTCCTTTGAATACGAACCTTAGGTATTTCCTGTGCGAGGGATGTATCGGTATATGGAAATACGCATCTTTTAGATCTAATGTTGTCATGTAGTCTTGCTGTTTCAGCAGTGGGATTACGTCTTGTAATGTGACCATGTGAAAATGATCTGATTTGATGTAGGTGTTTAGTGTTCTGAGATCTAGTATTGGTCTTAGAGTTTTGTCCTTTTTTGGTATTAGAAAGTACAGTGGGTAAACTCCTGTGTTCTTTTGTGGACCTGGTACTAATTCTATTGCGTCTTTTTGCAGTAATGCTTGAACTTCTAGTCCTAGAAGGTCTATATGCTGTTTTGACATATTGTGTGTTTTCGGTGGGACGTTTGGAGGGAGTTGGAGAAATTCTATGCAATATCCATGTTGGATAATTGCTAAGACCCAAGTGTCTGTTGTTATTTCCTCCCAAGATTTGTAGAACTGGCTTAGTCTTCCCCCCACTGGTGTTGTGTGAAGGGGTTGTGTGACTTGTGAGTCACTGTTTATTTTTAGGGGTTTTGGGACCTTGAAATTTTCCCCGGTTTCTTGGGAATTGGCCCCCTCTGTATTGTCCCCGAAAGCCTCCCCTTTGATATTGTCCCTGGTAGGTAGGTGGTCTTGTTTGTGAGGTGCTGGCTTCTGTGGGTTGACCTCGAAACCCTCCCCTAAAAGTTGTTTTACGAAATGTGCCAAATGTGCCTCTGCCCTGCGGGGAGCAGAGTGCGCCCATGGCTTTGGCTGTGTCGGTGTCCTTTTTTAATTTTTCAATTGCAGTGTCCACCTCCGGCCCAAACAATTGCTGTTCATTAAACGGCATATTGAGCACAGCCTGTTGTATCTCAGGTTTGAAGCCAGATGTGCGCAGCCATGCGTGCCTTCTTCTCGTGACTGCAGTATTTATTGTTCTTGCAGCTGTATCCGCTGCATCCATGGCAGATCGTATCTGGTTGTTGGAGATACTTTGCCCCTCTTCCACCACCTGTTGTGCTCGTTTTTGGAACTCTTTGGGGAGGTGTCCGATGAAATGTTGCATCTCATCCCAATGAGCCCTGTCGTATCTCGCTAGGAGTGCTTGCGAGTTGGCAATGCGCCACTGATTTGCCGCTTGTGCTGCAACCCTTTTCCCTGCTGCATCAAATTTGCGGCTCTCCTTGTCCGGAGGTGGTGCGTCGCCTGATGTATGCGAGTTGGCTCTCTTACGAGCTGCCCCCACAACTACAGAATCCGGTGTCAGTTGTGATGTTATAAAAGCAGGGTCTGTGGGCGGTGCCTTATATTTTTTCTCCACCCTTGGAGTTATGGCTCTGCTTTTAACTGGCTCCTGAAATATCTGTTTGGAGTGTCTTAGCATTCCTGGGAGCATGGGAAGGCTTTGATAATGGCTATGGGTGGAGGACAGGGTGTTAAAGAGGAAGTCATCCTCAATAGGCTCCGAATGTAGCGACACATTATGGAATTCTGCTGCCCTAGCTACCACCTGTGCATATGATGTACTGTCCTCAGGTGGTGACGGTTTAGTTGGGTACGACTCTGGGCTATTGTCCGATACCGGGGCGTCGTAGAGATCCCATGCATCCGGGTCATCCTGGCTCATTGTGGTATGAGCTGGGGAGTGTGTTAATGGTGGAGTTTGTGCCGGTGATGCATGAGTTGATGGTGGTGGTGAGGGTGGTGGAGTGACCTTTTTTACCCCTTTTGCTTGTGGTTGCTTGTCTCCTTGCTGGAAGTCAAGTTTCCTCTTCCTCTTGATTGGGGGAAGAGTGCTGATCTTCCCTGTATCCTTCTGAATAAAGATCCGCTTTTGCGTGTGATCTGGCTCTAATGTTTGTAATTCCTCCTCAAATCTATGTTTTTTTAGTTGAGAGGACATTCCTTGTTCCTCTGAGTAGGAACCAGTTTTCGGTTTGGTTGCCGGGTGTTTCGGCACCGAAACCGTGTCTTTGGATTTTTTCGGCTCCGAAAAGATCTTTTTCCGTTTCGGTGTCGTGCTGTCTCGGTGCCGACCACCTTCGGTGCCGGTGAGTTGAGCAACTTCGGTGCCGCTGTCTCGGTGTCGACCCCTTTCTGCACCACTCTCTCGGGCCCGAGATTGCTGCGTGCCTGTGTCTCGACCGGAGTCGGACGACTTTGACACGAGCTCGCCCTTTTTCGGTGCCGATGGACGGTCACCTACTTTCCGGGTTAAGCCATGGCCTGTTGGCGGTGGCGTTCCCTGGGCTTTGTCAGTCTTTTCGTGTGATTTTTGTTTCGACGTCTTACTCACGGTTGGTTGATCTTCGACGTCGAATTCTTCGGAATCCGACTCGTGGATGGAGAAAGTTTCTTCTTCCTCCTCCTTGAACCGTTATTGTCCTGTCGGCGTGGATACCATCTGCAACCTCCTGGCTCTTCGGTCTCTGAGCGTTTTTCTCGACCGAAACGCACGACAGGCTTCGCACGTATCCTCCTTGTGCTCGGGGGACAGGCACAAGTTACAGACCAAATGTTGATCCGTATACGGATACTTATTGTGGCATTTAGGACAGAATCGGAACGGGGTCCGTTCCATCAGTCTCGATGTTGCACGCGGTCGGGCCGACCAGGCCCCGACGGGGGATCGAAATTACCCTGAAGGGTCACCGGAGCTCTTCAACGTTCGGTGTCGATTTGTCCTAACTATCTCGATACCGAACGAAACAATACCGACAATTTTTTTCCGAGATTCTGACTAACTTTCCGACCCGAAACACGGAGTGAAAAGGAACACGTCCGAACCCGATGGCGGAAAAAAAAAAATCTAAGATGGAGTCGACGCCCATGCGCAATGGAACCAAAGTAGGAGGAGTCCCTCGGTCTCGTGACTCGAAAAGACTTCTTCGAAGAAAAACAACTTGTAACACTCCGAGCCCAACACCAGACGGCGGACTATGCGGCGGACTATGCACAGCATGTGTATCTGCACAGCATGTGTATCTGCAGCTACACATGCCACCGAACATATAGTTTTCTATAAAAAAAAACCTATTGGCCTTGAGTAAGTCTTTGAGTGTGTGTTCCTCATTTATTGCCTGTGTGTGTACAACAAATGCTTAACACTACCCTCTGATAAGCCTACTGCTCGACCACACTACCACAAAATAGAGCATTAGAATTATCTAATTGTGCCACTAACTTACCACTAAGGGGAACCCTTGGACTCTGTGCATGCAATTTCTTACTTTGAAATAGTATATACAGAGCCAACTCCCTACACCATCCTCGATGGCCAACCAGCTGCATGGCCTGCTTTGTGGTCCTGAGCTGAGGACAAAGCTGCAAGAGTGTGAATTTAGGGCAGCGCAGCAAGTCAAGCTGAATTACTCAAGATTTTTTAAGCCACTCAGTCATGCAAGATGGCCTTGCGTAGCTTCATTATGACGCAAAGGGGCTCATAAACATGCCACTAAGGGCCATATGTATGAAAAGTTTGCACTGCCTTTGGGTCTTTTTTTTTTTTTTTTACGCAAAAGCGTTGCAAACTTAACTCCATATTTATATTTTGATGCTTGACCCATCTAGCATCAAAATATCAGAGTTAGCGTCATTTTTTGGGAGCGCCAACCCAACTTTGTTGTTTTGCGACAATGATATGCAAGATAGGTACTCCCTTCCAAAAAATTATGCTAGCCCTCTAGTTCCATATTTACCTCCAAGTGCAAAAACGACGCACACTAAGGAAGCGGAACCAAACAAATTATTCAAAGGCCGATTTGCATCTCAGTTTAATGCCTGGTCAGACCAGGTGTTAAAGTGATGGTGGGAACAGTTCCATGGGTAAACAAAGTTCAACCACCATGGTGTCACTATTTTGGGCACAGAGAGGCCCGCCCCAACCCCGTGCATTACCACCACCGACATCACAGGGAAACTACAAGCGGAGGGAGCCCATCCTCTGTAAGTATACGTACTTGTCTGTTGTGTGCCACTGGGGGCCTCTTAAATGGGGCCCCCTGACTGGTACTGGTTCTGTTGGAGTTCTCCTGGGTACAGAGGTCTCCTGTGTTGGACATTGTGGTAGTGCTACAGGCTCCTGTCTATTCTTAGACAGACGTCACTATATGGCTGCTTGTGTGACCAGAAATTGACGCTAGGCTGACTAGCTGCAGATTTTTTGCCGGTAATCTGTCTAGCGTCATTTGTGACACACTAGTGGCATTTTCTATAAACGCCATCCATCACCGGCTAGCACAATTTGTTTTACGCTAGCCATTGCTTAGCGCCATTGTGCGTCATTTTTAGGGTAGAGTCTGCGTGTCGCTTGAAAGACGCTGTAGTAGTTTGAAAATGGCTCGGAGCCCCTCCCATTTCACGTCAGGGTCTTTCATTGGTTCGTGGGCTTGCCTTTTAAAATCTGCTTGCTTTCATTAGTGGAAGGCATATATAAGCCATGCCTTTTCCGGTGGTTAGCCCTCCTCGAGCGCAGCGACCAAGTACTGAAAGCATACGAGGCTCGCAGTTTTCCATCCGGTTTGTGGACTACTTTTTCTCTTTTTTCGCAGCTCGATCTTGCCTGTTTAGCAGCACGATCACGCTCGTCCCCCCCCCCATTTAATGAGGCAAGAAAAGTCTGGTTGGGAGTTTACAACTGCTAATAGTTCTAACTCGGAGAAATGCTTGCTTAAATAGGGCACATGGATGGCGCTAAGGAATGACGGTAGCTCGCATTAAAAATGTTGACACATCTGCGCTAGTGCAGTTGTGCGTCATTTTTCATAAATGTGGGCCTTAGTTTGGCAGGTGCGCCTCGTCATGGCGCACTGGATCCAGCACCTAAAAACCAGCAGGTGTTGTGCTCGGCAGCAGCAGTCGCCTGCAACTCCTCCCCTACCAACACCAACACCCTCTTAGAAAGTAAAACACCAATCATTTCTTCCTGAACATGAAAAAGATGTTGTGTACAAACATCTGTATTCTTTGCTCGTATGGTAATTCTGTCTCTTTGCTTTAGTAAAAATGTAGGCATAGCCTAGATGGCTCTAAAATACTTCTACAATGATTTCTTGATGTCTGGGCTTTGTTAAGTTTACATTTCAAGGTAGTAAAAATACTCTTTTGTTGAGTTATCTCAATATTCTTTACTGGCTTAGACACAAAAATACCAGCTATGCCGGTAAAATGCTGAGCACGGAAACCATGCTTTCTCAGCAGTCTAAAACTACTTCAAGGGGTAACTATTTCATTTTCATTTGACAGTTTTACAGATGGACATTTTAAGGCAGAAACACGGACAGAGCCTACTTCCGCAATAAGATGGCGGCTTTTAAGCTGTGCACATGCCCAAGTGGGTCTCATCCTAAAACCAGTAAGGTCAAGGCACCAGATCCCTTTTTAACACATTGGTTCACAGTCACTACACTTTCACATGGTTAATGCTTCATAAATATAAATTAACAAATGAATTAATACAATATATTATATATATATATATATATATATATAAGTGAACCTAGGGAAAGGTTTTGCAGCAACACTCTAAGCTCTCTAAACTCGTAAGAACTTTCAGTAAACAGTCAAGCAGCCGAGGAGAGGTGACCGGTCCTCCTTCCCCCAGAGGACACAGTGAAATGATCATATTAGAAAACACCAAAGACGAGTGTCTCTTCGATTGAGACAGCCCAAAGACGAGTGTCTCTTCGATTCAGACAGCCCAAAGACGAGCCACTTAGGCACAGTGAGTGGGGCTCAGGCACCAGAGGAGATGGGCTCCTGGTTCAACAAGGGCCACTGCGCGCAGGACACCTTCGTCCAGCCTAGAGTGAGCTGCAGCATCAGAGCATCAACGATGGAGACCAGTAACGCACCGAAGGGTTATTTAAGTGCCTGTTGTGTCGAGATGCATTGGGAGGAGGCTGTCAGTGGCCCCTTCATCTCCATCTCCTCGGCTCTCGTTCGTCCCCTGCTTCTTGACAGGTCTGTCCAGCCCTTAAAGAGATAAAACAGAACAGTCACTAAGGCTTTCAGCACAGAACGTCAAGAAATAGAGCACCAGCCAAAGTGCACAAACACATTAGCGAGCAATGAACCTTGTTACACTATTGTGGTGCAATCCTAGCTAAAATATCTACTTCCCGCTACACAGCCCTTGCATTCCCAGCTCGTGGTACAACCTTAGGCGATAATGTCCCACTCCCCAATTTTCAAGTTGGAGGCCATTAATAGGATGAATATGTTCGAACCTATGAATGGTCTTGGAGTCCAAATCTCAGCAGAATAGCGGGCATATTTATAGGGATTTGGTGTAGGGCAGCGCCTCGACTCTTCTTGCTGCGCTGGCCTATGTCAATGTGTAAGGGCAGGAATGCAGCACATTTACAAAATACGGTGCATTCCGGTCCTTTCCCCCTGAGCTGATGAACAATTTGGTGCCTAGCGCCAACGCTGGCACCCTTGCACCATGGAGCAAGAGTGAAGGCACTGCATGCAGGATTGGTTTTGTGCAGGAAGGGACACCTTCCTGCACAAAAACAATCCTCCGAGGCTTTTTCCTCTTTCTATGTGTGCTGCAGAATGCGAGAGAGGAAAAAAAATAAAAAGAGAAATTAAACTATTTCACCTCCTTACCCCTGCTCTTGGGTGGTGAAGGGTTTGGCGCTGCCCCAGGTTTACGTGATTAAATAAAGCTGGGGCAGTGTCAAAATCCATGGGTGTTGTGTGAGAAAACCCACCACAGCGCCGTGGAATGCATCCCAGGCACACAGTAAGGCAACACAGCGAATTGCGCTGCTTTGTCTTACTCCACATCTATGAGGCCATGAAATGCCACGCAAAGTGACTTTGCGTGGCCTCAGATACGGTTGAAAGGTTTGCGCTCGGGGAGCATCAAAGTGACGCTGCAGTGGCACCAGCCTCTCATAAATATGCCCCTGGGAATACAAAGGGGTCCATCCTGGTCTCCAGATCTGTGGCACAACCACAGCACCCCTCTGCTGCTGCAACTGGTTGACACACTTCTGTGTGATCTAATCGTGCAGCGGCACGAGTGTGAATGAAAACAAGTGGGGAGACTGCGCCATTCTGGCATCAGCACCAAACATTGTGACGTGAAATACAAAAATAAGATAATGGCAATAGGCCCAGTGCGGTGCCTGGAACCAGCATATTTTACCACCACCCTGACCCCCCCCCCCACAAGTGAGACAGTCAGTCAACCAGCAGAACAAAGCGTGCAGCTCATACAAGTTCTTCGGCTTGGCTTTTTCTTAAATAGTCAAGTTCAGTTTTGAAATTCTGCTCTTTCAGTAGGACCACAGTTTAAATCCCACTTGTGGGTGATACAACAGAAGGATCACCTTAGTTAGATCCACTCTCCTCCTGAGACCTCGAGAATCAGACCACACTCTGCTACAACTTCTTTTTATACGTTGGCCACTCTGTGATGGAAGGACACACACTCACTTTAATCTAAATATCCACATTTAGGGTCATATTTATCATGTAGTTGCATCGCACATGCACCACGCAACGGGGTGCACATGCAACAGAATTACTAAGTGTAATTTATCAAGCTACACAAGGCCACCTTGCGTGGCCATTAGTGGCTTTATTAATCTGGAATAACACAATGCAGTGCAACTCGCTGCGATGTGTTACTGTGCCCCAGGGAGGCATTCCATGGGTGGTGTGTAGGTTTTCCCAAACAACACCCATGCATTTTGATGTATTCCCAGATTTGACATAGGAAGCCTGGGGATGTGCCAAAACTGCTTCGCCTCCCCAGGTGAGGCATAACAAGGCAAAATATGTTTATTTCTCCTTGTTTTTTCAACTTTCTATGTGTGCTGCATACTTCGCAGGAAAAGTGTGGCACAATATTTAGAGCGGCAGACCCAGATGCAGTGATCTGGCCCGGGACCAGGGTTCAATTCCCACCTCGGCGGGTCTTGGGCTCAATTCCCTTGGACCGGATAATTCTCATCTCGGTGCCTAATCTAATTAATGGGTCCCACTCTAACTCTGGGCAATAGCTTGTTTAATCTCCACAACGGTCCTGACAGCGCTTGGATGCATGGCTTCACCCTGGGGGTTACCCAGGAGTGGGTGCCTCACAGGGAAAAGCCAGGAGGGGTTCCACAGCGGTATGCGTACAGCACCTTGAGACTCTAACGGGTGAGTAGTGCGCTATACAAGTGCGAAATTTACGTTTACTGCATGGCTGTTTAATAAATATGCCTCTTAATTTAGGATGGGCGGACTCTTTTTTGCTGAAGTTCTTCTCTACGTTTTTGCAAAATTCCTTCTCTTGACAGTTGACAGCTTTTTATTATGTAACAGTGTCACCTGTGACCCCCAAGTGCACCTGAAAAAAGTCAAGGCAGAGGTCAGTCTTGGTTCAGGTGTGGCTTGTGTGGAGCCAAGTCACTCCCTTATGCTATTTCCCTGTAACTGAATGACCAGTCACCATGTTATGTGATGTTTCACACAGTATCAGGTCAGCTCAGCTCTCGAGAGACCATGACCAAACCAAAATGATTTAACAGCGGCAGACGAATAGCATGCGGCATGGCCATTGGTGTTTGTACAGGGTTGTCATTTCCGAAGCCGGAGCCTTTGGGGCTATAGAAACTCTGCCCAGCTCCCCCTTTATGGATTCCTAACAAGCCCACTTACAGCGACTGATCGGCCCATTCTGTCGGCAGCACCAGCAGATCGGAATGAAGAGTGCGGATGGCCCCATGGCAGCAAGTGAGACGGTCAACTCAAAGTGGGCTGGTTTTTCATATGCACGGAAATCTGCAAAGATTAAACAGAAGTGACTTTTAAAGCAGTATTTTATTATGACATTAAGACAGGCATTCTGTGATCAGATTTTGAGAAAACCCTAACACATGAGACCACATGCACAGGAGTCCTAACCGGTGAACTTAGACCACCAGATACCTGCTCCATAACCTCACACCTGACCAATCAGAGCCCTCTGAGATCCCACGACACTGCCATGTCCCTTCTGCACCCGAGTAACCTGGGCAACCAGCCCAGATGCCCCAAGTGAAGGGCAGATGAAGTACTTGAGTCAGCTCCCCTGTTGGGACCTGATAGGCTGAAGGCCAGAACTTTGGTTTCCACATATGAGTGCGGCAGGATGACCTCCACCCAAGTAAAAGTTCCTATCCACACAGCAGACACAGGTTGACTAAAGTTTTGTGTGAGCGCTGGCGCAACACTAACAGTGGTCCTGCGTGCAAAAGGTTATATGAAAATTTAAGTTGACGTGAATGGAGCATAGAAAAAGCTAAATTCACCATGGAATGCCCTCCCCTGCAATACTTGAAGGGGACAGAACAGGGCGGTAATAGGGCAAACACCTCCAGGTAGTCACAGAATGCCAGACTGACTAAGTAACTGAGACCTGGCTTCGAGTGAGATTCTAGCACCGAAGGAAAATAGGGGCAAACAGGGGAAAACAAGGGGCAAGAGAAATACTTAGGCTACCCATAGATGGCTGTCATCACATAGACATTTTTACTGGAGGGTGGTTTAAGAACCCTGGCACAACACTAAGGGGCAGATTAATGACGAGTGGCACTGCACCCAGAGCAGTGCCACTTTGTTTGCGCCCATTAGCGCCCCCCCAAACACCACCATGGCAGCGCTGTATTTATATAGGGCGCACCCTGGCAGTAGTTAGGGTGACTAACGTCATAATGTTTTATGCTAGTCCGGCGCTTTGCAGGTCAAAAATGATGACGCCAATCTTGCAAAGCACCCAGAGGCCCCTTGCAATGAATGGGAGCCTCTTTCCAACGCCTGCACTCAGCAGGCGTTAAAAAATGCAGATAAAAATGGCGCCCCATGCACGCAGCGTTGCAGATTTCCTCGTAGCGCTGCATGAAGCTCAGTGAGGCTGGGTCTCTACTTCGCCATATAGATCAAGTTTAGGTTGAAAATAATTAGCTATTCGAGTCAATTCTGTTTTTTATTTAACATAAGAGACACTTCTCCAATTTCCTGCAACTTCTATTTATTACGGCTCCATACCTCAAAGCACACCAGCGTTTCTTTAGGTTTCAATAACATTCATGTGACTATCGGACAGGCAATGTAAAAAAAAAATAGTTTATTTCAGTTGCTCTTTTGTTTCATTGACCTTTGTGGAGAACAGTTTAAGAGACGCCCCCCTCACAGTGGCACCGATCTCACAAGCGCGTGTGTGAAATACCCAGAAAGAACTAGACGCACTAAGGCGCACGTGGCAGAGAGATGTGGGCGAGCTAGAGGGAGCTGGATGGACAGAAGCCTTACAATTCCCCAAACAAATGTCGATTAAAGCCAGAAATGAATGAATACAGATACAAATATTACAGAGTTTACTACTCCAGAACATAACTACACACTATAGGAAAGATCACGGACTCGTGTCGAGGGCATTGTGGGCTAGAGGGAACATTATACCACACACTGTGGGAGTGCCCAAAGATGATCAAAGTCTGGGAGGAGGTGCCTCAGCGCCTAGAGGCGACCCCTGGAATAGGGAGCACTGCTGGGAATGTGGCCAGACACGGAGGCCAACTCATATCAAAGCGCACTGATACACCTAGGGCTCCTCCTAGCCAACAGAGAGAGAGCACGTAGACGGGGAGCAGTGGGACCCCCTGGAATGGAAGAGTGGGCAGAAGAGATGGACATAAGCAGGAAGCAAGAGAGAGAGATATGTAAAGACTCAAAACGTTCGATAAAGCATGGAAAGGATGGATCAATGCTTCTGGTATCTGAGCAGGGGAAGAAGGGGGAGGGGGAAGAGGGTAAAGTGGCCCAGTTAAGCTTCGTATATTTAAATAAAATCAATAATATATATTTTTTTTTAAAGCATGGCAATCCCTAGATGGACACTTACTTGGCAGCATTCTGTAACACAATCAAATCTCCACATCTCATGAATGAGTTCAACCCCCAAACAGCTTATGGCTGTGGGTGATCAATATGTAAGGGGCATTTACAACAGTAACCAGCTGTTGCGGCTGGACTTTTGTCCCTCTTCCTGTGATGCTCTTTCTGGTCAGTTTTGTATTAGAAATGAAGGTAAAATCCTCCAATAGCCCCACATATAAAAGGGGGCTTGGCAAGGGCAGACAAGGGGTAGATTCATGAGGAGGGAGTTTGACGGGGGGAATAGTATGATGTTGTGTCCCAATATAAGCAAAATGGATTAAAGACCTGTGAAGTATTTTTTAAAGATCTTGGTGCAAGCCTGTCTGAATGCACAGAAGTCTCCGGGCTTCATGCGTGATCAAATTCTGAACTTACATGGAGGGCCACTGGCATTATGAGATTGTGCGGCTGCGGCAATTTCTGCATAATTATAGATTTGCCACATTTGCACATAATCCATCACCTGCCGCATAATCTGCAGATTTTACCCCAAAAAATTGTTTCTAGCTCAAACAGTTCAAAAGTTGCTAAAAATGCAGCAACACAGGTTGCCGTGCAGTGGAAAGCTCTTTGCAGAAGTGGACGGATCACCTTTCTGTTGATTATTGCTACATTTGGTGTTAATCTGGTATTAATGAAGTGCAACCAATGCCCAGGCAGTTTTACCAAGTTTAAAAATGGCAAAATAATGAAGTAATATTATTACAAAATGTGCCAAATGTTTTCTTGCCGAATAATTTACTCAACCATGCTACATAATTTGGCCCTCTCCTGCCGCATAATTCAGGTATACACCATGGGAAACAGCCTAAACAACGATTCCCTAACGACTACATGCGTTGTCCACGAAAGCGGAACAACACTTTCGTGAACAACGACTCTGTTTTTCTCTGCCTTAACCATGCATGTTCGGTGTTCAGGACATGCGTGGTTAAGGCAGAGAAAAACAGAGTCAGGATTAGGAGAGGACGTGGTCAGGTAAGTGGCGCTGGGTAAGGGATGGGGGGTAGTTTTAGGGGCTGGGGTAGTTTTAGTTTTCAGGGCAGGGGTGGGGGGTCAGGCTAATTTCAGTTTTTAGGCGTGGGTTGGGGGCTCGGGGTAGTTTAAATTTTAGGGGTGGCGTGGGGCGTCGTGCTAGTTTTAGGGGTGGGGATCCGGGATCAGGAGAGGATGCAGTCTTGTAAGTGAGGCTGGGGCAGGCTTGGGGATATTTTTAGGGGCGGGTTGGGGGTAGTTTTCGTTTTTAGGGGTGGGGGGGTCGGGTAGTTGTAGGGGTGGAGTCGGGATAGTTTTTGTTTTTAGGGGTGGGAGGTCAGGGTAAATTTAGTTTTTAGGGATGGAGGTGGGGGTCGTTTACGTTTTAGGGGCGTGGGTAATTTTAGTTTCTAGGGGTGTGGGTGGGGGTAGTTTTAGGTTTAGGGGCGGCGGTGGGGGTAGTTTTAGTTTTAGGGGTGGGTTGGGGTAGTTTTAGTTTTAGGGGCAGCAGTGGGGGTAGTTTTAGTTTTAGGGGTGGGTTGGGGTCGTATTGTTTTAGGGGCGGGGTGGTGTGTCGGGAGGTGTCAGAGGGGTCACATGCTGGAACCACACATGCAGTGCCACACATTCCTTTACCAAGCATGCCTTTAGAACTAAAAATCGTTGTAAAAGCATTTGTGTTGACAACGCGGTTGTTGTTCCGACTGCGTTGTTCAGGCATGCGTTGTTCCGTCCTATATTCGATTCTCCTTTACAGGAATGACTTATTCACAGATATATCCAAGCTACATCCGGGGCAGCTGAGGGAAGCCCCACCCATGACAACAACATCTCAAGATCATTTTAAAAATTTCAAATATTCATCTCTTACTGGCACTTACCAAAAATGAAATAGAAGAGCAGTGTAAGCCAGGAACCCACCACTGCAACCAGGCGCATGATGGGAAGTAATTTGTCCAGAACACCTAAGAAAAAACGAGAGTATCACAGCAGAGTTAAAGACAAGAGCGACAGTCAGTATCACAGCAGAGAGTTAAAGACAGGACCGACAGTCAGTATCACAGCAGAGAGTTAAAGACAAGACCGACAGTCAGTATCACAACAGAGAGTTAAAGACAAGACCGACAGTCAGTATCACAGCAGAGAGTTAAAGACAAGACCGACAGTCAGTATCACAGCAGAGAGTTAAAGACAAGACCGACAGTCAGTATCACAGCAGAGAGTTAAAGACAAGACCGACAGTCAGTATCACAGCAGAGAGTTAAAGACAAGACCGACAGTCAGTATCACAGCAGAGAGTTAAAGACAGGACCGACAGTCAGTATCACAACACAGTTAAAGACAGGACCGACAGTCAGTATCACAGCAGAGAGTTAAAGACAAGACCGACATTCAGTATCACAGCAGAGAGTTAAAGACAAGACCGACAGTCAGTATCACAGCAGAGAGTTAAAGACAAGACCGACAGTCAGTATCACAACAAAGTTAAAGACAAGACCGACAGTCAGTATCACAACAAAGTTAAAGACAAGACCGACAGTCAGTATCACAGCAGAGCGTTAAAGACAAGGCCGACAGTCAGTATCACAGCAGAGAGTTAAAGACAGGACCGACAGTCAGTATCACAACACAGTTAAAGACAGGACCGACAGTCAGTATCACAGCAGAGAGTTAAAGACAAGACCGACATTCAGTATCACAGCAGAGAGTTAAAGACAAGACCGACAGTCAGTATCACAACAAAGTTAAAGACAAGACCGACAGTCAGTATCACAACAAAGTTAAAGACAAGACCGACAGTCAGTATCACAGCAGACAGTTAAAGGCAAGACTGACAGTCAGTATCACAGCAGACAGTTAAAGGCAAGACTGACAGTCAGTATCACAGCAGAGTTAATGACAAGGTTGACAGTCAGTATCACAGCAGAGTTAAAGACAAGACCGACAGTCAGTATCACAACGAGTTAAAGACAAGACCAACACTTAGTATCAAAGCAGAGAGTTAAAGACAAGACCGACAGTCAGTATCACAGCAGAGAGTTAAAGACAAAACCAACAGTCAGTATCACAACAGAGTTAAAGACAAGACCGACAGTCAGTATCACAGCAGAGAGTTAAAGACAAGACCGACAGTCAGTATCACAACAGAGTTAAAGACAAGACCGACAGTCAGTATCACAGCAGAGAGTTAAAGACAAGACCAACAGTCAGTATCACAACAGAGTTAAAGACAAGACCGACAGTATCACAACAGAGTTAAAGACAATACCGACAGTCAGTATCACAGCAGAGAGTTAAAGACAAGACCGACAGTCAGTATCACAACAGAGTTAAAGACAAGACCGACAGTCAGTATCACAGCAGAGAGTTAAAGACAAGACCATCTGTCTTGTCTTTAACTCTGTGATACTCACCCTGTGATCTGTGATCTGCTCTGCTAAGCTACCATTATCTATCAGCCTAAGCTGCTAGACACCCTATACACTAATAAGGGATAACTGGGCCTGGTGCAAGGTGCAAGTACCCCTTGGTACTCACTACAAGCCAGGCCAGCCTCCTACAGTCTCTCCAACTCCTCTGAAGTGAAGGCAGGGGCCCTTTCCCCGGTCACACGGGCCATGGTAGTTTCCAGACACAGGTCACAGCAGCACATGCAGTGTAGGTCCTCTCCTATGGAAGGTCAGGTAGCAAGTGAGGAATATGATAGAAAATGGCTGTCACGTCCGTGGCGGTGCATACCGATACCGCTGGCGTAGATCACCATTGGCCACTGTACCCCACAGAGCCCAATGTTAACCAATGAGGAGTTGCACAGCAGTTCCCCACCGCCTCCAGCAACGGCGCACAACGTCAGCGGCATTACCTCACTTCCACCTGTCCCTCCACACAGGACAAGCGGATGCCATTTCAGGGAGGGGGGGAGGGAGTAGGCCACTGAATAATGCTTCGTCACAGGAGATATTAGCACATACTGGACAAATCACAATGACCCATTGTAGGAGGCTGGACTGGCTTGTAGTGAGTACCTAGGGGTACTTGCACTTTGCACCAGGCCCAGTTATCCCTTATTAGTGTATAGGGTGTCTAGCAGCTTAGGCTGATAGATAATGGTAGCTTAGCAGAGCAGCTTAGGCTGAACTAGGAGACGTGTGAAGCTACTACAGTACCACTTAGTGTCATATGCACAATATCATAAGAAAACACAATACACAGTTATACTAAAAATAAAGGTACTTTATTTTTATGACAATATGCCAAGGTATCTTAGAGTGTACCCTCAGTGAGAGGATAGGAAATATACACAAGATATATATACACAATAGCAAAAATATGCAGTATAGTCTTAGAAAACAGTGCAAACAATGTATAGTTACAATAGGATGCAATGGGGAAACATAGGGATAGGGGCAACACAAACCATATACTCCAGAAGTGGAATGCGAACCACGAATGGACCCCAAACCTATGTGACCTTGTAGAGGGTCGCTGGGACTATTAGAAAATAGTGAGAGTTAGCAAAATAACCCTCCCCAAGACCCTGAAAAGTGAGTGCAAAGTGCACTAAAGTTCCCCTAAGGACAAAATAGTCGTGTTAGAGGGAAAATGCAAGGAAAACACAAATCAGCAATGCAACAACGATGGATTCCTGACTGAGGGTACCTGTGGAACAAGGGGACCAAGTCCAAAAGTCACAAGCAGCTCGGAGATGGGCAGATGCCCAAGAAATGCCAGCGGTTGGTGCAAAGAAGCTCTTACTAGGCTGAAGAACTGTGAATACTGCAGGAACGACAAGGGCTAGAGACTTCCCCTTTGGAGGATGGATCCCACACGCCTTGGAGAGTCGTGCAGAAGTGTTTTCCCGCCGGATGGACGCCAACAAGCCTTGCTACACGCAAATCGTGCGTTTGGCGTTTTTGGACGCTGCTGGGGCCCAGGAGGGACCAGGAGGTCGCAAATTGGACCTGCAGAGAGAGGGGACGTCGAGCAAGACAAAGAGCCCTCACTGAAGCAGGTAGCACCCGGAGAAGTGCCAGAAACAGGCACTACGAGGATGCGTGAAACGGTGCTCGCCGAAGTTGCACAAAGGAGTCCCACGTCGCCGGAGACCAACTTAGAAAGTCGTGCAATGCAGGTTAGAGTGCCGTGGACCCAGGCTTGGCTGTGCACGAAGGATTTCCGCCGGAAGTGCACAGGGGCCGGAGTAGCTTGCAAAGTCGCGGTTCCCAGCAATGCAGCCCAGCGAGGTGAGGCAAGGACTTACCTCCACCAAACTTGGGCTGAAGAGTCACTGGACTGTGGGGGTCACTTGGACGGTGTCGCTGGATTCGAGGGACCTCGCTCGTCGTGCTGAGAGGAGACCCAAGGGACCGGTAATGCAGCTTTTTGGTGCCTGCGGTTGCAGGGGGAAGATTCCGTCGACCCACGGGAGATTTCTTCGGAGCTTCTGGTGCAGAGAGGAGGCAGACTACCCCCACAGCATGCACAAGCAGGAAAACAGTCGAGAAGGCGGCAGGATCAGCGTTACAGAGTTGCAGTAGTCGTCTTTGCTACTATGTTGCAGGTTTGCAGGCTTCCAGCGCGGTCAGCGGTCGATTCCTTATCAGAAGGTGAAGAGGGAGATGCAGAGGAACTCGGCTGAGCTCATGCATTCGTTATCTAAAGTTTCCCCAGAGACAGAGACCCTAAATAGCCAGAAAAGAGGGTTTGGCTACCTAGGAGAGAGGAAAGGCTACTAACACCTGAAGGAGCCTATCAGCAGGAGTCTCTGACGTCACCTGGTGGCACTGGCCACTCAGAGCAGTCCAGTGTGCCAGCAGCACCTCTGTTTCCAAGATGGCAGAGGTCTGGAGCACACTGGAGGAGCTCTGGACACCTCCCAGGGGAGGTGCAGGTCAGGGGAGTGGTCACTCCCCTTTCCTTTGTCCAGTTTCGCGCCAGAGCAGGGGCTAAGGGGTCCCTGAACCGGTGTAGACTGGCTTATGCAGAATTGGGCACATCTGTGCCCAACAAAGCATTTCCAGAGGCTGGGGGAGGCTACTCCTCCCCTGCCTTCACACCATTTTCCAAAGGGAGAGGGTGTCACACCCTCTCTCAGAGGAAGTTCTTTGTTCTGCCATCCTGGGCCAGGCCTGGCTGGACCCCAGGAGGGCAGCTGCCTGTCTGAGGGGTTGGCAGCAGCAGCAGCTGCAGTGAAACCCCAGGAAGGGCAGTTTGGCAGTACCAGGGTCTGTGCTACAGACCACTGGGATCATGGGATTGTGCCAACTATGCCAGGATGGTATAGAGGGGGCAATTCCATGATCATAGACATGTTACATGGCCATATTCGGAGTTACCATGGTGAAGCTACATATAGGTAGTGACCTATATGTAGTGCACGCGTGTAATGGTGTCCCCGCACTCACAAAGTTCAGGGAATTGGCTCTGAACAATGTGGGGGCACCTTGGCTAGTGCCAGGGTGCCCTCACACTAAGTAACTTTGCACCTAACCTTTACCAGGTAAAGGTTAGACATATAGGTGACTTATAAGTTACTTAAGTGCAGTGTAAAATGGCTGTGAAATAACGTGGACGTTATTTCACTCAGGCTGCAGTGGCAGGCCTGTGTAAGAATTGTCAGAGCTCCCTATGGGTGGCAAAAGAAACGCTGCAGCCCATAGGGGTCTCCTGGAACCCCAATACCCTGGGTACCTCAGTACCATATACTAGGGAATTATAAGGGTGTTCCAGTAAGCCAATGTAAATTGGTAAAAATGGTCACTAGCCTGTTAGTGACAATTTAAAAGTAATGAGAGAGCATAACCACTGAGGTTCTGGTTAGCAGAGCCTCAGTGAGACAGTTAGGCACCACACAGGGAACATATACATGCACACCTATGAGCACTGGGGCCCTGTGTGACAGGGTCCCAGTGACACATACATATAGGCCACAAACCTATGAGCACTGGGGTCCTGACTAGCAGGATCCCAGTGACACATAACAACCATACTGAAAACATGGTGTTTTCACTATGAGCACTGAGGCCTGGCTATCAGGATCCCAGTGAGACAGTGAAAACAGTGACAAACACCCTGACATACACTCACAAACAGGCCAAAAGTGGGGGTAACAAGGCTAGAAAGAGGCTACCTTCTCACACCCATTACGTGTTTACAGGATTCAAACTACTGTTGTGGCTCCATTGTTCAGTTTGTGACCGGCTCCTCACTCTTTTGTCCCTTAGATTCCTACTGCTGCGAATGAATAGGAGATGGAGACATACCCCCGTGTACAGGCCCCTGGTGGAATTGGCAACACTGGAGGACAGGCACATTATACTCACCTACAGACTTGACAGGGCCACAATCACACAGCGGTGTGCCCAGTTGGAACCTGACCTGATATCTGCTATCCGTCATCCCACTGGGATCTCCCTCTTGTGCAGGTGCTATCTGTGCTCCATTTCCTGGCAACTGGTCCTTTCCAAGTGACAGTGGGCTTGGCAGCAGGAATGTCACAGCCGTTGTTCTCAGTAGTGCTGACAAGAGTGTTATCTGCCCTGATAAAACATGTGCAGCTACATTGTTTTCCCCCAGGCTGAGGATTTGGCCACAGTGAAGGCCGAGTTTTATGCAATGGGGTATATCCCCAACACAATTGAGGAAGTTGATGGTACACATATTACATTCGTCCCCCAACGGCAGAATGAACAGGTGTTCAGGAATCACAAGAGTTTCCACTCCATGAATTTTCAGATGGTGTGCTTGGCAGACCAGTACATCTCACTCATCAATGCTAAGTATCCTGGGTCGGTGCATGATATCTTTGTCCTAAGGAATAGCAGCATCCCAAATGTGATGTCCCAACTACAGAAGCACATGGTGGGCCCTGAATCCCATCCAGGAGATGTTGGTGTATGGGTATAGAGTGAGCCATATCGGATAGTGTGTGGATAAATGTTGTTCTTCAATATTTGCAGGTGACTCTGGTTACCCAAACCTATCATGGCTGCTGACCCCGTGAGGAATGCCAGGACAGGGGCAGAAGAACGTTATAATGAGGCACTTGGGCAAACCAGAAGGATAAGTGAAAGGACCTTTGGCCTCCTGAAGGCCAGGTTCCGGTGCCTCCATCTAACAGGTGGATCCCTGTGCTACTAACCAAAGAAGGTCTGCCAGATAGTGGTGGCATGCTGCATGTTGCATAACCTGGCCCTCAGACGCCATGTCCCATTCCTGGAGGAGGCGGGAGATGCCAGTGTGCCAGCAGTGGACCCTGTGGACAGTGAGGATGAGGAGGCAGAGGATGAGGATGAGGACAACAGAACATATGTGATCCGACAATACTTCCAATGATACACAGGTAGGACAGTGTTACTTTACATTACAATGACTTTGGTTGTAATTTGTGTGGCAATGGCAAGCTGATATTTTCCACTTCTAAGCCCGCTTACTGCTCCCTCTGGCAATTCATTTGGAAGACGTTGGTGACCTGACATATACTCCTGGTGTGATCACTACAGCCAGCTACAGGTCATTAATCTATGCTCATTCTCTGTACAGTTGGTTTGCAATGTTTGTACCCGTTTCAATGAATACATATGTGATATACATGACATACTCCAAATGGTTTTTTTCAAAGGGTGTTTATTAAAGTGCTAATATATAGAGGGGCAAGTGCAATGGGATGGGCTGATGATGGAGGAAAGTCCAGGGTATTGTTCCAGTCCGTTTGTGGCGCAGGTGCAGTGTCCATGGGACATTGGAAGGGGAGCAATGACAGTTCAGGGTGACAGAGTGGGACACAAGGGTGACAATCAGGAAAGTCTCATTTCCCGGCGGTGTCTTGGCAAGTGTCTCTGGTTTCTGTCTGGATCGCAGGGAACGTTTGCGTGGTGGTTCACCTTCTGCAGGGGAAGGGGTGCTGGTGGCCTGTGAGTCCTGTGGCAGGGCCTCCTGACCACAAGCAGCAGCGGAGGTAGAAGGCTGTTCAGATGACTGGCTAGTGGCAGAGGCCTGCTGGTGTGACACTGCCTTCCTCATAATGTTGGCCATGTCTGCCAGCACCCTTGCAATGGAGATCAGGGTGTTGTTAATGACCTGCAAGTCCTCCCTGATACCCTGGTACTGTCCCTCCTGCAGCCGCCTGTTCTCCTGCACGTTGTCCAGGATCTGGCCCATCGTGTCCTAGGAATATTGATAGGCTCCCCGGATCTCAGCGAGTGCCTCCTGGAGAGTCGGTTTCCTGGTCCTGTCCTCCTCCTGGCACACAGCAGTCCTCCCACTGTCCCTGTTGGCCTGTGCCTCTGTCCCCTATACCATGTGCCCACTGCCACTGACCACAGATCCTGGATTGTCTTGTGTGTGAGGTGTGCCCTGAGGTCCCCGTAGAGGTGGACACACTGCTGATTGACGTGTCCTGGGGACAGAGGTATGGGTACGCTGGGTGGGTGCTGTGGTGGTGTTTCCAGATGCGGGAGGCTCTGTGGTGGTGTGCAACTGGGCCTGGGTAACCGGCTGTCCAGTGGTCCCTGATGGGCTAGGTTGGTCATCCAGATCCAGGCGACCAAAGCTGCTCTCATCACTGTGGGCCTCTTCAGTTGGGTGACTAGATAGTGCTGGCACCTCCTCTCTGCCGACATTGGCTGGGATACCTGTGGGGATGTAAATGGTGTGTTATGGTTTCTGTGTCTGACATATTGTACATCTGTGGATTTCGCTCTATGGTTGGATTTGCCCTGCCAGCTTTCACTAGTGTATGGTGGGATAGTTAATTCTCTATGGTGTGCATGCTTTAGTGATGAGTGTCCATGCGGGGTTGTGAGGGGTGTCCGTGCATTGGTACAGCATGCAGGGCTGGCCATTGGGATGAGTGGGTTGTGATGGTGGGGTGTTGTGGAGTGATGGGGGTAAAGGTATGTGATGGCATGCAGGTAGGGGGGTGATAATGACAGAGAGTTGACTTACCAGAGTCCAGTCCTCCTCCGACTCTGACCAGGTCCTCAGGATGCAGTATTGCCAAGACTTGCTCCTCCCATGCTGTGAGTTGTGGGGGAGGAGGTGGGGGTCCACCACCAGTCCTCTGTACAGCGAACTGGTGTCTTGCTGCAATGGAACTTACCTTCCCCCGTAGATCGTTCCACCTCTTCCTGAGGTCATCCCTAGTTCTTGGGTGCTGTCCCACGGCGTTGACCCTGTCCACGATTCTCCGCCATAGCTCCATCTTCCTAGCTATAGATATCTGCTGCACTTGTGCTCCAAGGAGTTGTGGCTCTACCCTGATGATTTCCTCCACCATGACCCTTAACTCCTCCTCTGTGAAATGGGGGTGTCTTTGTGGTGTCATGCGTGTTGTGTGTTGGTGAGGGTATGTTGGGTAATGTGTTGGGGTGTTTGATGTGGAGTGCGTTAGTGGTGTATAGGTGTGAATAGTGTGTGGTTCTAGTTGTGTCAGTGGTCTTGGTGTCTCTCTGCTGGCAATGGTTTGTAATCGTAGAGGGTTGTGGGTAATGTCAGTGGGTGTTTTATAGTGGTGTGGGTGTGGTGTGTGTATGGGTGTCAGGTGTGTGTTATTTGAATTGTTCAATGTGGTGTTGTTTTGTATGTAGGTGTCCTTTGTGAGTGCGGTGGTATGTACCGCCAATGGTTTACTGCCGTTGAATGTCCGCTGTGGTGATTCGTGGGTCATAATGTGGTGGGCGTTGTTCTGTTGGCGTAATGGTGTGGGTTTTGATACTGCCAGTTTATCACTGACCTTTTGTCTGGCGGATTTGTGTATGTGGCTGAATACAGATGGATTGGTGTGTGTGTCATAATATGGTGAACGGATATCCACAGCTGCAGCGGTAATTTGGCGGCTGTCAGTGTGGCGGTAAGTGGGATTTACCACCAATGTCATAATGAGGGCCTAAATGTTCACATCAGCCTCCTTGAGCCTTCCAGATACCAAACTGCCCTTTTACAGTTGAGGGAGATGCTTCATCTCATGCTACTGGCTGTGATTTGGTGCTGTCATCCTATCAGAGGACAAATGCAACATTTAGCCTTTTTACTCAGGCATTTCACCTAGGCTGAGGTGAACTTGGTGTACTATTGGTTATTGAGAGATTGTTTAAGGAATATCGATTATGCGATGGGTTCCAACGACAAGACCGAAATCGTGAACTTCAGGAAGAGCACTTCACGTGGGACTCCACTTGCTGGCCAACAGAGCTAGGACTGACACACCCCTACCATCCATACCAAGAAATTTTGTATCTTCATCAACTACAAACTTGTCATGACCACCCACGTCAATTCCGTCACCACCTCACGCTTCATACCCTAAAGATGCTGAGGAAGATTTTCAAATGGCTCCTAACTGGCACGCAAAAAAACGTCACTCACCCCATTGTCAGAAGCAAGTTGGACTACAGGAACACCCTCTATGCCAAGATCAAACTCCCCATACAAAAAGGAGCACAATTGAAACTTCTCACCCACACTTTCAAGGCACTGCATAACACTGGCCCAGCATACCTCAATCAATCTGCTTTTACCCTTCCAGACACCTCTGATTGTCCAGACTCCTAGTTGCACACATTTCACACATACAGAAAACAAGATCTGGTGGTCGACACTTCTCCTACATCACTCCTAAAGCATGTAACGACCTGCCACTATACATGAGAGCGTCCTCCTCACTTCTTGAATTCCACAAGAAGCTGAAGACCTGGATTTCCAAGTAGCTCCGCCAGGCCTTAAGTTTGGCTAGGCTCAAACCTGCTCAGCACCAGGATACCCTTCTCGGCGATAGTGCGCTCTACAAATCTGCATAACATACCATGTTCATCATTTCAAATGACCATCAGAATTTACATTTTTTGTAAAGCCTATCAGAGCTCTAACTCCACTACACCTGCGGTGGTGTTATATTTTCAGTTTTACACTCAACTACCAATAGCACAACCACTAGTAAGGCAGAAGCAGATGAAAACAGCTAGTCATACTTTTTAGGACAGAGAGCGGCTAAACTAAACACTAAAAACACAATTGCTTTAATAAAGACGGTCACCTTCCTTGTACAAGTGAAACAGAAGCTGAATAAATACTTATGGAAACAGGAACAGACAAGACGATGAAAAAAAGGGCATATTCCTTTACCAGGGACATCTCTTTCACTAGCACTCTACATCTCTTCAAAACAAGCTGTTCTCTAGATACACCATGCCAAGACTGCAGGACATCTTATGGTAAAGAAAATAGCAGCTGCCCGACATAACTTCTGCTGTCAGTGTAATGGACAGATGTTCATCAGGATGTGTCTAACTGTGTTCAGGTACCATGTAGTGCAAGACATACCCCTTGCATGGATTTTTCAATGGAGCCACATGTTTGCAATGTATGGAATGGGTAAAACTCAATAGTGGAGGTGGATCTACTCACCAGCAAGAGTCATGTCTTTCCTTTAATGAACCTTCCAAGTGTATATGAGCTGCCCCATATTCTCCAGCAAAATATTATACTCATGCATGTTATCCTGAATATAGCTAATCATGGAACGTAATTCACAAATCTCTTCTGGTCTGTGCTTGCAACATTATAGACCCTGGAGGCACATTATCCATTAACTACAACCCACAAAATGATGGCCAAAACGAACGACTGAACCAGTTCCTAGGACAATACCTCTGTTATTTAACTGTGGCACAAGAAGAGGAATGGAGTGAGTATTTGTAGCTAACTAAATTTGAATACAACTCAGAACATGCAGCACTTTGTCTCACATTTCTACCACCCTAGACCTTTACCCATGCTCCACTGTTACGAGCATACACAGGAAACACCACTCAACTTTGCATTGTGCACTATGTACAGCCTGATTGGACCTTTAAAAAACCCAAGGCTCAGTACAAGAAATTTGTAACACACATTGATCTTTAGCTTCTGCTTATGCTGTGGGTTGTCATTCCAGGCTATGCTTCCTCCTTTAAAACTTGTCCAAGATAAACATGTCTAGCTCCATACTTCAAGCATGTGCAAATGAAAGGGGGCAATTAAGATTTGGTAAGCAAAATACTGGATTCCCAATGAACCCTGGGATAAGTTCATGGGTTGAGAGAATAGTATGATTCTGAGAAGCGTTCATGGGAGTATGCAAGAGCCAACCTCATGCTTACTGCCTATTCCATACTTGCAATCCTGGAAAGTGAGGCTAGCCTCCACTGAGATGACAATACTTGAGGGCAGTCTATTGCCCATGTCCTTGTGACACAACACAGTCATCTAGAGTAATCCCAAATCCACCCAAGGCTCACAAAATGTGCGGACCAGTGGGGGCAGAAATCAGTCTCAAGTCTTGGGTGGTCTAAGAAGCTGTGTTGGTGAGGCAGTGGAGATGGACTGCTTTGGTGTACATAAGTGGCTCAACTGCACTGCACTCCATTACCCAGAGAATGGTGCTGCAGATACTTTGCAAGACCTTTGATTTACTTACTCTGTGGAAGACACCAAATCCCAGTAGCAATGTTGCCTGCCATAGGTATTTAAACTGCAGCCAATTGCCAAATGCCCTGCTAGTCAACAGAGAATTGATCATACAACAGATTGTGCAATATCTTAGGAGACCAGAACCACATCTAGAGAGAAAACATACCTTGCAATGCTTCCTTGCAATCAATTTCCTGAACCTCCTTGTCATCAGCAGCAGGCTTATTATTGTCCTGATTGGTATCTGCAAAAGAACATAAAGGGTGAGCGCATGCTTGCAACCCCCTAAGACTCCGATAACAATCTTCATGACTAAGACTTATGAACCATCTGACACTTACAGGAATTAACAATGTAAAACAACTCTGACTAACAAATAACTTTGACAACTCGCTCTTCTAAAAAGTGCTAACAAATACCGCCCGGTCTAAGGCGCATTGTAATTTGTGAAAGAATAGATCACCCAGATGAGATGAAATAGAAATTGGATTCTCCCACAAAGACCAACTCTGTAGCCTTTGAGTAATGTTTATGTGTTACACTATTCCAGTACAAGGTGCGCCACTATTTCTTCTGCTTGTTACTTATAGGACAGGCAATATTGCAGCATGTTACAATAGCGAGGTGGAACGTCCTGAGAATGCTGTGGCAAGGTACCTAGAGCAGAATACTCTTAATCTGTTGATCTAATGATTGTCTATGGTGCCATAACCAGACTGGCATCACATGCTGAGAAGTGTGACTGAGGATGGAGCATCCATCACTGGCCGTCTGGGTTGCCTCCACCTTTCTCTTCTGTCTCAATGATATCCACTTCTAGTATCCCCTGGGGAAATCCTTTGAGCAGCCGTAAAAAAGGTTGGCAGTTCGGCACTTGTCAAACAAAACCCTGGATAATCCAGGTTAGTGCACAACCCAGAAAGTTCCCTTTATTGCAAAAATTGCAGTAAAACACCCACGTACAGATGGAATTCAGTTACTTTGGGGATGCATGCGGAAGGGTTTTTTGTTCCAACATGGCCTCATAGAACAGCCCATGGTTTGCTTAAAGCCTAATGTTTTCTGGTGAACCTGGAAGATGACATGGGGACAGGAACCCACTGTAGGAAAGTACCATCTTGCCTGGCATGTTACCCCCATATTTCACGGTATATATGTTGTTTTAGTCTATGTGTCACTGGGACCCTGCCAGCCAGGGCCCCAGTGCTCATAAGTGTGCCCTGTATGTGTTCCCTGTGTGATGCCTAACTGTCTCACTAAGGCTCTGCTAACCAGAACCTCAGTGGTTATGCTCTCTCTGCTTTCCAAATCTGTCACTAACAGGCTAGTGACTAAATTTACCAATTCACATTGGCATACTGGTACACCCATATAATTCCCTAGTATATGGTACTGAGGTACCCAGGGTATTGGGGTTCCAGGAGATCCCTATGGGCTGCAGCATTTCTTTTGCCACCCATAGGGAGCTCTGGAGAATTCTTACACAGGCCTGCCAGTGCAGCCTGCGTAAAATAACGTCCACGTTATTTCACAGCCATTTACCACTGCACTTAAGTAACTTATAAGTCACCTATATGTCTAACCTTCACCTAGTGAAGGTTGGGTGCAAAGTTACTTAGTGTGTGGGCACCCTGGCACTAGCCAAGGTGCCCCCACATCGTTCAGGGCAAATTCTCCGGACTTTGTGAGTGCGGGGACACCATTACACGCGTGCACTGTACATAGGTCACTACCTATGTATAGCGTCACAATGGTAACTCCGAACATGGCCATGTAACATGTCTAAGATCATGGAATTGTCACCCCAATGCCATTCTGGTATTGGGGAGACAATTCCATGATCCCCTGAGTCTCTATCACAGACCCGGGTACTGCCAAACTGCCTTTCCCGGGGTTTCACTGCAGCTGCTGCCAACCCCTCAGACAGGTTTCTGCCCCCCTGGGGTCCAGCCAGGCTTGGCCCAGGAAGGCAGAACAAAGGACTTCCTCAGAGAGAGGGTGTTACACCCTCTCCCTTTGGAAATAGGTGTCAGGGCTGGGGAGGAGTAGCCTCCCCCAGCCTCTGGAAATGCTTTGATGGGCACAGATGGTGCCCATCTCTGCATAAGCCAGTCTACACCGGTTCAGGGATCCCCCAGCCCTGCTCTGGCGTGAAACTGGACAAAGGAAAGGGGAGTGACCCACTCCCCTGACCTGCACCTCCCACGGGAGGTGCCCAGAGCTCCTCCAGTGTGCTCCAGACCTCTACCATCTTGGAAACAGAGGTGCTGCTGGCACACTGGACTGCTCTGAGTGGCCAGTGCCAGCAGGTGACATCAGAGACTCCTTCTGATAGGCTCTTACCTGTGTTGCTAGCCTATCCTCCTTCCTAGGTAGCCAAACCTCCTTTTCTGGCTATTTAGGGTCTCTGCATTGGGGATCTCACCAGATAACGAATGCAAGAGCTCATCAGAGTTCCTCTGCATCTCCCTCTTCACCTTCTGCCAAAGGATCGACCGCTGACTGCTCAGGACGACTGCAAAACCACAACTAAGTAGCTACTAGCAACCTTGTATCGCTTCATCCTGCTGGCTTTCCAGGTGGTGCATGCTCTGGGGGTAGCCTGCCTCCTCTCTGCACCAGGAGCTCTGAAGAAATCTCCCGTGGGTCGACGGAATCTTCCCCTTGCAACCGCAGGCACCAAAAGACTGCATCACTGGTCCTCTGGGTCCCCTCTCAGCACGAGTGTGGTCCCTGGAACTCAGCAACTCTGTCCAAGTGACTCCCACAGTACAGTGAGTCTTCAGTCCAAGTTTGGTGGAGGTAAGTCCTTACACTAGACTGCATTGCTGGGTACCGCGTGATTTGCAGCTGCTCCGGCTCCTGTGCACTCTTCTAGGATTTCCTTTGTGCACAGCCAAGCCTGGGTCCCCGACACTTTAACCTGCAGTGCACAACCTTCTGAGTTGTCCTCTGGCATCGTGGGACTCCCTTTTGTGACTTCGCATGGACTCCGGTTCACTCTTCGTCCAAGTGCCAGTTCAGGTACTTCTGCGGGTGCTGCCTGCTTCTGTGAGGGCTCTGTGACTTGCTGGGCGCCCCCCTCGGTCTCCTCTTCCAAGTGGCGACATCCTGGTCCCTCCTGGGCCACAGCAGCACCCAAAAACCTCTACCGCGACCCTTGCAGCTAGCAAGGCTTGTTTGCAGTCTTTCTGCGTGAGAATACCTCTGCAAGCTTCATCGCGACGTGGGACATCCATCCTCCAAATGAGAAGTTCCTAGCTCTCTTCTTTCTTGCAGAACTCCAAGCTTCTTCCAACAGGTGGCAGCTTCCTTGCACCCTCAGCTGGCAGTTCCTGGGCTCTTACCTACTCTCGACACTGTCGCGACTATTGGACTTGGTCCCCTTGTCTTGCAGGTACTCAGGTCTGGAAATCCACTGTTGTTGTATTGCTGGTGTTTGTTCTTCCTGCAGAATCCCCCTATCACGACTCCTGTGCTCTCTGGGGGTAGTAGGTGCACTTTACACCCACCTTTCAGGGTCTTGGGGTGGGGTGTTTTTCTAACCCTCACTGTTTTCTTACAGTCCCAGCGACCCTCTACAAGCTCACATAGGTTTGGGGTCCATTCATGGTTCGCATTCCACTTTTGGAGTATATGGTTTGTGTTGCCCCTATACCTATGTGCTCCTATTGCAATCTACTGTAACTTTTACATTGCTTGCATTACTTTTCTTGCTATTACCTGCATAATTTTGGTTTGTGTACATATATCTTGTGTATATATCTTATCCTCATACTGAGGGTACTCACTGAGATACTTTTGGCATATTGTCATAAAAATAAAGTACCTTTATTTTTAGTACTTCTGTGTATTGTGTTTTATTATGATATTGTGCATATGACACCAGTGGTATAGTAGGAGCTTTACATGTCTCCTAGTTCAGCCTAAGCTGCTTTGCCATAGCTACCTTCTATCAGCCTAAGCTGCTAGAAACAGCTCTTCTACACTAATAAGGGATAACTGGACCTGGCACAAGGTGTAAGTACCTCTGATACCCACTACAAGCAAGGCCAGCCTTCTACATTGGTGGCAGCGGTGGGATGGTAGGAGCTTTACATGTCTCCTAGTTCAGCCTAAGCTGCTTTGCCATAGCTACCTTCTATCGACCTAAGCTGCTGGAAACACCGCTTCTACACTGATAAGGGATAACTGGACCTGGCACAAGGTGTAAGTACCTCTGGTACCCACTACAAGCCAGGCCCGCCTCCTACATTGGTGGCAGCGCCTCCTACACCCACTTCTTCACAGACAGGAATTTATGGCTGCTAAAGGCTATATATGTGAGGATGGGATTCAGATCACAAATAACGAAGAGGCACCTAGAGTAGAGGGAAAAGGAGTTATAAGGGCAAACATGCCATGCAGGAATCAAGCAAGTAAAGCAAATTCGTTTTCATTGGCAAATCAGGGTGTCTGACAGTTTACCAGTCATTCTTGTACCACAGATAAAACCAGTAGGTTTCTCTCTGCATTGGCCTGTCTGAGTGGTATTTTATCTTAAGACCCAAAACACTTCACTTACATGTCCTTGCGCAAAGAAATTGCTTCATGCTTCAAGAAAAGCTATCATAGCCACCTGTATATTTGTATTTGGGTCACTTCGACTGATCACAGGGACAGTGGGTGGCCAAAATGTAATTGCTGAAGATAAGCAACAATGTGCACATAAAGGGTGTTAATGCACACAAATGACCTGATGCGTAATTTCGTAAGTGCAAACTAAAACTAACATCTCTGGAAGCAGTGTCCAGTCACGTGACTAGGAGTGACATTACTCATTTTTAGAGGGCTGGAGAGAGCCAGGACGCAGAAGTAGCCAGATTTTCTGGTTCTGTAGTCTACAAATGAACTACTAGACCACATGGAAAGTACCTATCCTCTTGGTGTGTCGTCTGCTGCCTTCTGGCTCAGTTTTGATACATTTTCTAGTTCATCTTCTAGAACTGTGGTTCCCAACCTGTGGTGCAGGGACCCCCAGGGGTCATTGAAGTCTCCTCAGGGGGTCTGTGACTGCTTAGAAAATTAAATAATATTAACTGATTAGGTCCCCAGGTTTCAGTAATGACTCAGTAGGGGGTCCCCTGATTCCAATAATGATTCAGTGGGGGTCCCCAGGTTCCAGTAATGATAACGTGGGGTCCACAGAAGTCAAAAGGTTGGGAACCACTGTTCTAGAACACAACCCAGAATTTGGCTTTGTAGACCTTTGGCATGAAGGACTTTGTCCAACTGAAGACAGAAAGCCAGTTGGACTGCAGCCACCTCACAAGCCACTAAGCATTAGTTGAGTGAGGTATGTTTCAGGTAACAATTGATCCTATGAGAAATCACAGGAATAGTACTGAATACACCAACTGTCTTCCATTAAAGAAGAACACACTCAAGAACACTAGTAAACAATTGATGCTTTTAGAATTATTATATATATATTTTTTTTAATCCTATTTTGGTGCACACAGTATGAATTGTAACACCAATAAAGATAGAATGGTAGCTGCACTGTCTACAAAACGTGTAAACAGAATAAAAATCCGACATATTTGCTGTACGATGTTATACCAATACTACCCTCATTCTTCTATTTCCATTCACTAAGCTGATCTTCGCACAAAAAGAAAAGCCTCAGTTGGTCTTCAGAGATGGTTCACATACGCATACTTGTTTACACAACAAGGCCTGTGT
The DNA here is from genome assembly GCF_031143425.1 of Pleurodeles waltl. Taxonomy (NCBI): domain Eukaryota; kingdom Metazoa; phylum Chordata; class Amphibia; order Caudata; family Salamandridae; genus Pleurodeles; species Pleurodeles waltl. The sequence continues at coordinate 835,721 of NW_027150394.1, forward strand.
TTAGTCTAATGTTGTAGCTCCATTGCTCAGTTTGTGACCGGCTCCTCGCTCTTTTGTCTCTTAGATTCCTACCGCTGTGGATGAATAGGAGATGGAGACATACCCACATGTACAGACCCTTGGTGGACTTGGCAACACCGGAGGACAGGCAAATTATCCTCACCTATAGGCTTGAGAGGGCCACAATCACAGAGCTGTGTGCCCAGTTGGAACCTGACCTGATATCTGCTATCCGTCATCCCACTGGGAACCCCCCTCTTGTGCAAGTGCGATCAGTACTCCATTTCCTGGCAACTGGTCCTTTCCAAGTGACAGTGGGCTTGGCAGCAGGAAGGTCACAGCTAATGTTCTCAATAGTGCTGACAAGAGTGTTGTCTGCCCTCATAAAACACATGTGCAGCTACATTGTTTTCCCCCAGGTTGAGGATTTGGCCACAGTGAAGGTCGAGTTTTATGCAATGGGGTATATCCCCAACATAATTGAGGCAATTGATGGTACACATATTACATTTGTCCCCCAACAGCAGAATGAACAGGTGTTCAGGAATCGTAAGAGTTTCCACTCCATGAATATTCAGATGGTGCGCTTGGCAGACCAGTACATCTCCCAAGTCAATGCTAAGTATCCTGGGTTGGTGCACAATGCCTTTGTCCTAAGGAATAGCAGCATTCCTAATTTGATGTCCCAACTACAGAGGCACAGGGTGTGGCTAATAGGTGAGCCTTGGTTCCCACCCAGTAGATGTTGGTGGGTGGTGTGAACCATATCGGATAGTGTGAGGCTAAATGTTGTTCTTCAATATTTGCAGGTGACTCTGGTTACCCAAACCTATCATGGCTGCTGACCCCTGTGAGGAATGCCAGGACAAGGGCAGAAGAACGTTATAATGAGGCACCTGGGCGAACCAGAAGGATAAGTGAAAGGACCTTTGGCCTCCTAAAGGCCAGGTTCCGGTGCCTCCATCCAACAGGTGGATCCCTATGCTACTAACCAAAGAAGGTCTGCCAGATAGTGGTGGCATGCTGCATGTTGCATAACCTGGCCCTCAGACGCCATGTCCCATTCCTGCAGGAGGAGGAGGCTGGAGATGCCCGTGTGCCAGCAGTAGACCCTGTGGACAGTGAGGATGAGGAGGCAGAGGATGAGGATGAGGACAACAGAACATATGTGATCCGACAATACTTCCAATGATACACAGGTAGGATAGTGTTACTTTACATTACAATGACTTTGGTTGTAATTTGTGTGGCAATGGCAAGCTGATATTTTCCACTTCTAAGCCCGCTTACTGCTCCCTCTGGCAATTCATTTGGCAGACGTTGGTGACCTGACATATACTCCTGGTGTGATCACTACAGCCAGCAACAGGTCATTAATCTATGCTCATTCTCTGTACAGTTGATTTGCAATGTTTGTACCCGTTTCAATGAATACATATGTGATATACATGACATACTCCAAATGTTTTTTTTCAAAGGGTGTTTATTAAAGTGCTAATATATAGAGGGGCAAGTGCAATGGGATGGGGTGATGATGGAGGAAAGTCCAGGGTATTGTTCCAGTCTGTTTGTGGCGCAGGTGCAGTGTCCATGGGACATTGGAAGGGGAGCAATGGCAGTTCAGGGTGACAGAGTGGGACACAAGGGTGACAATCAGGAAAGTCTAATTTCCTGGCGGGGTCTTGGCAAGTGTCTCTGGTTTCTGTTAGGATCGCAGGGAACGTTTGCGTGGTGGTTCACCTTCTGCAGGGGGAGGGGTGCTGGTGGCCTGTGAGTCCTGTGGCGGGGCCTCCTGGGCACAACTGGCAGCGGAGGTAGAAGGCTGTTCAGATGTCTGGCTAGTGGCAGGGGCCCACAGTTGTGAGACTGCCTTCCTCCTAATGTTGGCCATGTCTGCCAGCACCCTTGAAATGGAGATGAGGATGTTGTTAATGGCCTGCAAGTCCTCCCTGATACCCCGGTACTGTGCCTCCTGCAGCCGCCTGTTCTCCTGCACATTTTCCAGGATCTGGCCCATCGTGTCCTAGGAATGTTGATAGGCTCCCCGGATCTCAGTGAGTGCCTCCTGGAGAGTCGGTTTCCTGGTCCTGTCCTCCTCCTGGCACACAGCAGTCCTCCCACTGTCCCTGTTGGCCTGTGCCTCTGTCCCCTGAACCGTGTGCCCACTGCCACTGACCACAGATCCCTGATTGTCTTGTGTGTGAGGTGTGGCCTGACGTCCCCGTAGAGGTGGGCACACTGCTGATTGACGTGTCCTGGGGACAGAGAAATGGGTACTCTGGGTGGGTGCTGTGGTGGGGTTTCCAGATGTGGGAGACTCTGTGGTGGTGTGCAACTGGGCCTGGGTAACCGGCTGTCCAGTGGTTCCTGATGGGCCAGGTTGGTCATCCAGATCCAGGCGACCACAGCTGCTCTCATCACTGTGGGCCTCTTCAGTTGGGTGACCAGATAGTGCTGGCACCTCCTCTCCGCTGACATTGGCTGGGATACCTGTGGGGATGTAAATGGTGTGTTATGGTTTCTGTGTCTGACATATTGTACATCTGTGGATTTCCCTCTATGGTTGGATTTGCCCTGACACCTTTCACTTGTGTGTGGTGGGATAGTTAATTCTCTATGGTGTGCATGCTTTAGTGATGAGTGTCCATGCAGGGCTGTGAGGGGTGTCCATGCATTAGTACAGCATGCAGGGCTGGGCACTGGGATGAGTGGGTTGTGATGGTGGGGTGTGTGGGATGTTGTGGAGTGATGGGGGTAAAGGTATGTGATGGCATGAAGGTAGGGGGTGATAATGGCAAAGAGTTGACTTACCAGAGTCCAGTCCTCCTCCGACTCTGGCCAGGTCCTCAGGATGCAGTATTGCTAAGACTTGCTCCTCCCATGCTGTGAGTTGTGGGGGAGGAGGTGGGGGTCCACCACCAGTCCTCTGTACAGCGAGCTGGTGTCTTGCTGCAATGGAACTTACCTTCCCCCGTAGATCGTTCCACCTCTTCCTGATGTCATCCCTAGTTCTTGGGTGCTGTCCCACAGCGTTGACCCTGTCCATGATTCTCCGCCATAGCTTGATCTTCCTAGCTATAGATAACTGCTGCACCTGTGCTCCAAGGAGTTGTGGGTCTACCCTGACGATTTCCTCCACCATGACCCTGAACTCCTCCTCTGTGAAACGGGGGTGTCTTTGTGGTGCCATGGGTGTTGTGTGTTGGTGAGGGTATGTTGGGTAATGTGTTGGGGTGTGTGATGTGGAGTGCGTTAGTGGTGTATAGGTGTGAAAAGTGTGTGGTTCTAGTTGCGTCAGTGGTCTTGATGCCTCTCAGCTGGTAATGGTTTGTAATCGTAGAGGGTTGTGGGTAATGTGGGTGGGTGTTTTATAGTGGTGTGGTGTGTGTATGGGTGTCAGGTGTGTGTTGTTTGAATTGTCCAATGTGGTGTTGTATGTAGGTGTCCATTGTGAGTGCGGCGGTATGTACCGCCAATGGTTTACTGCCGTTGAATGTCCGCCGTGGTGATTCGTGGGTCATAATGTGGTGGGCGTTGTTCTGTTGGCGTAACGGTGTGGGTTTTGATACTGCCAGTTTATCACTGACCTTTGGTCTGGCGGATTTGTGTACGAGGCTGAATACTGACGGGTGTGTGTGTGTGTGTCATAATATGGTGAACGGATATCCGCAGCTGCGTTGGTAATTTGGCGGCTGTCAGTGTGGCGGTAAGTGGGATTTACCACCAATGTCATAATGAGGGCCTAAATGTTCACATCAGCCTCCCTGAGCCTTCCAGATACCAAACCGCCCTTTTACAGTTGACGAAGATGCTTCATCTCATGCTACTGGCTGTGATTTGGTGCTGTCATCCTATCAGAGGACAAATGCAACATTTAGCCTTTTTACTCAGGAATTTCACCTAGGCTGAGGTGAACTTGGTGTACTATTGGTTATTGAGAGATTGTTTAAGGACTAGCGATTATGCGATGGGTTCCAACGACAAGACCGAAATCGTGAACTTCAGGAAGAGCACTTCATGTGGGACTCCACTTGCTGGCCAACAGAGCTAGGACTGACACACCTCTACCATCAACACCAAGAAATTTTGGATCTTCATCAACTACAAACTTGACATGACCACCTAAGTCAATTCTGTCGCCACCTCATGCTTCCTACCCTAAAGATGCTGAGGAAGATTTTCAAATGGCTCCTAACTGGCACGCAAAAAAACCTCACTCACCCCATTGTCAGAAGCAAGTTGGACTACAGGAACACCCTCTATGCTAAGATCTAACTCCCCATACAAAAAGGAGCACAATTGAAACTTCTCACCCACACTTTCAAGGCACTGCATAACACTGGCCCAGCATACCTCAATCACATCTGCTTTTACCCTTCCGGACACCTCTGATTGTCCGGACTCATAGTTGCACACATTTCACACATACAGAAAACAAGATCTGGTGGTCGACACTTCTCCTACATCACTCCTAAAGCATGTAACGACCTGCCACTATACATAAGAGAGATCTCCTCACTTCTTGAATTCCACGAGAAGCTGAAGACCTGGATTTCCAAGTAGCTCCGCCAGGCCTTAAGTTTGGCTAGGCTCAAACCTGCTCAGCACCAGGATACCCTTCTCGGCGATAGTGCGCTCTACAAATCTGCATAACATACCATGTTCATCATTTCAAATGACCATCAGAATTTACATTTTTTGTAAAGACTATCAGAGCTCTAACTCCACGACAACGGCAGTGGTGTTTTATTTTCAGTTTTACACTCAACTACCAATAGCACAACAACTAGTAAGGCAGAAGCAGATGAAAACAGCTAGTCATACTTTTTAGGACAGAGAGCGGCTAAACTAAACACTGAAAACACAATTGCTTTAATAAAGACGGTCACCTTCCTTGTACAAGTGAAACAGAAGCTTGAATAAATACTTATGGATACAGGAACAGACAAGACGACGAAAAAAGGGCATATTCCTTTACCAGGGACATCTCTTTCACTAGCCCTCTACATCTCTTCAAAACAAGCTGTTTTCTAGATACATCATGCCAAGACTGCAGGACATCTTATGGTAAAGAAAATAGCAGCTGCCCGACAGAACTTCTGCAGCCAATGCAATGGACAGATGTTCATCAGGATGTGTCTACCTGTGCTCAGGTATCATGTAGTGCAAGACATAACCCTTGCATGGATTTTTCAATGGAGCCACATGTTTGCAATGTATGTAATGGGTACAACTCAATAGTGGAGGTGGATCTATTCACCAGCAAAGTCATTTCTTTCCTTTAATGAACCTTCCAAGTGTATATGAGCTGCCCCATATTCTCCAGCAAAATATTATACTCATGCATGTTATCTTGAATATAGCTAATCATGGAACGTAATTCACATCTCTCTTCTGGTCTGTGCTTGCAACATTATAGACCCTGGAAGCACATTATCCATTAACTATAACCCACAAGTTGATGGCCAAAACGAACGACTGAACCAGTTCCTAGGACAATACCTTTGTTATTTAACCGTGGCACAAGAAGAGGAATGGAGTGAGTATTTGTAGCTAACTAAATCTGAATACAACTCAGAACATGCAGCACTTTGTGTCACATTTCTACCACCCTAGATCTTTACCCATGCTCCACTGTTACCAAACATACACAGGAAACACCATTTAAATTTGCATTGTGCACTATGTAAAGCATGATTGGACCTTTAAAAAACCCAAGGCTCAGTACAAGAAATTTGTAACACACATATATCTTTAGCTTCTGCTTATGCTGTGGGTGGTCATTCCTGGCTATGCTTCCTCCATCAAAACTTGCCCAAGATAAACATGTCTAGCTCCATACTTCAAGCATGTGCAAATGAAAGGGGGCAATTAAGATTTGGTAAGCAAAATACTGGATTCCCAATGAACCCTGGGATAAGTTCATGGGTTGAGAGACTAGTATGATTCTGAGAAGCGGTCATGGGAGCATACAAGAGCCAACCCTGTGCTTACTGCCTATGCCATACTTACAATCCTGTAAAGTGAGGCTAGCCTCCACTGAGATGACAATACTTGAGGGCAGTCTATTGCCCATGTTCTTGACACAACACAGTCATCTAGAGTAATCCCAAGTCCACCCAAGGCTCACAAAATGTGCGGACCAGTGGGGGCAGAAATCAGTCTCAAGTCTTGGGTGGTCTAAGAAGCTGTGTTGGTGAGGCAGTGGAGATGGACTGCTTTGGTGTACATAAGTGGCTCAACTGCTCTGCACTACATTACCCAGAGAATGGTGCTGCAGATACTTTGCAAGACCTTTGATTTACTTACTCTGTGGAAGACACCAAATCCCAGTAGCAATGTTGCCTGCCATAGGTATTTAAACTGCAGCCAATTGCCGACTGCCCTGCTAGTGAACGGAGAATTGATCACACAACAGATTGTGTAATTGTAGGAGGCTGGCCTGGTTTGTAGTGGGTACCAAGGGGTACTTACACCTTGCACCAGGTCCAGGTATCCCTTATTAGTGTAGCGGGGTGTCTAGCAGCTTAGGCTGATAGAAGGTAGCTATGGCAAAGCAGCTTAGGCTGAACTAGGAGACATGCAAAGCTCCTACTGTACCACTGGTGTCACTTGCACAATATCATAAGAAAACACAATACACAGATATACTAAAAATAGAGGTACTTTATTTTTATCACAATATGCCAAAAGTATCTCAGTGAGTACCCTCAGTATGAGGATAGCAAATACACAAGATATATGTACACTATACCAAAATTATGCAGTAATAGCAATAGGAAGCAATGCAAGCAATGTACAGTCACAATAGATTGCAATGAGAGCACATAGGTATAGGGGCCACACAAACCATATACTCTAGAAGTGGAATGCGAACCACGAATGGACCCCAAACCTATGTGAGCTTGTAGAGGGTCGCTGGGACTGTAAGAAAACAGTGAGGGTTAGAAAAATAGCCCACCCCAAGACCCTGAAAAGTGGGTGCAAAGTGCACCTAAGTTCCCCAAAGAGCACAGAAGTAGTGATAGGGGAATTCTGCAAGGAAGACCAACACCAGCAATGCAACAGCAATGGACTTCCGGACGAGAGTACCTGTGGAACAAGGGGACCAAGTCCAAAAGTCACGATCAAGTTGGGAGTGGGCAGATGCCCAGGAAATGCCAGCTGTGGGTGCAAAGAAGCTGCCACCGGATGGTAGAAGCTGTGGATTCTGCAAGAACGAAGAGGACTAGGAACTTCCCCTTTGGAGGATGGATGTCCCACGTCGTGAAGAAGCTTGCAGAGGTGCTTCCGTGCAGAAAGACCATAAACAAGCCTTGCTAGCTGCAAGGGTCTCGGTTAGGGTTTTTGGATGCTGCTGTGGCCCAGGAGGGACCAGGATGTCGCAAATTGCGTGAGGAGACAGAGGGGGCGCCCAGCAAGACAAGGAGCCCTCTCAGAAGCAAGCAGCACCCGCTGAAGTGCCAAAACAGGCACTACGAAGAAGAGTGAACCGGAGCTCACCCGAAGTCACAAAAGAAGGTCCCACGACGCCGGAGGACAACTCAGGAGGTCATGCACTGCAGGTTAGAGTGTCGGGGACCCAGGCTTGGCTGTGCACAAAGGAAATCCTGGAAGAGTGCACAGGAGCCGGAGTAGCTGCAAATCACGCGGTACCCAGCAATGCAGTCTAGCGTGGGGAGGCAAGGACTTACCTCCACCAAACTTGGACTGAAGAGTCACTGGACTGTGGGAGTCACTTGGACAGAGTTGCTGAGTTCCAGGGACCACGCTCGTTGTGCGGAGAGGGGACCCAGAGGACCGGTGATGCAGTCTTTTGGTGCCTGCGGTTGCAGGGGGAAGATTCCGTCGACCCATGGGAGATTTCTTCGGAGCTTCTAGTGCAGAGAGGAGGCAGACTACCCCCACAGCATGCACCACCAGGAAAACAGTCGAGAAGGTGGCCGGATCGGCGTTACAAGGTCACAGTAGTCGTCTTTGCTACTTTGTTGCAGTTTTGCAGGCTTCCAGAGCAGTCAGCGGTCGATTCCTTGGCAGAAGGTGAAGAGAGAGATGCAGAGGAACTCTGATGAGCTCTTTCATTCGTTATCTAAAGAATTCCCCAAAGCAGATACCCTAAATAGCCAGAAAAGGAGGTTTGGCTACTTAGGAGAGAGGATAGGCTAGTAACACCTGTAGGAGCCTATCAGAAGGAGTCTCTGACGTCACCTGCTGGCACTGGCCACTCAGAGCAGTCCAGTGTGCCAGCAGCACCTCTGTTTCCAAGATGGCAGAGGTCTGGAGCACACTGGAGGAGCTCTGGGCACCTCCCACGGGAGGTGCAGGTCACTCCCCTTTCCTTTGTCCAGTTTCGCACCAGAGCAGGGCTGGGGGATCCTTGAACCGGTGTAGACTGGCTTATGCAGAAATGGGCACCATCTGTGCCCATGAAAGCATTTCCAGAGGCTGGGGGAGGCTACTCCTCCCCAGCCCTAACACCTTTTCCAAAGGGAGAGGGTGTAACACCCTCTCTCTGAGGAAGTCCTTTGTTCTGCCTTCCTGGGCCAAGCCTGGCTGGACCCCAGGAGGGCAGAAACCTGTCTGAGAGATTGGCGGCAGCAGCAGCAGCTGCAGTGAAACCCCGGGAAAGGTAGTTTGGCAGTACCCGGGTCTGTGCTTGAGACTCGGGGGATCATGGAATTGTCCCCTATCTGGCACTTTGAAGCCTTGATAGTGAGGCCTGCCTTTTGCAGGGCCTCCAAAACTTTCCACAGGTGGACCAGGTGATCATCCCAGGTGGAGCTAAAGACAGCTATATCATCTAGATATGCTGCACTAAAAGCCTCCAACCATTGCAGGACTGTATTCACCAACCTCTGAAAAGTGTCAGGTGCATTTTTAAAACCAAAGGGCATTACTGTGAATTGGTAGTGCCCTCCAATGGTAGAAAATGCAAGTTTTTGCTTTAGCATCCTCTGATAACTTGATCTGCCAATACCCTGCAGTCAAATCAAAGGTGCTTAGATACTTGGCAGATGCCAGTGTATCTATTAGCTCATCTGCCCTGGGTATAGGGTGAGCATCAGTTTTAGTTACCTGGTTGAGACCTCTATAATCTACACAAAATCTAATTTCCTTCTTTCCATCTTTGGAATGAGGTTTTGGTACAAGTACCACAGGAGAGGACCATGGACTTTCAGAGTGCTCAACCACTCCCAGTTCAAGCATTTTCTGAACCTCTTGTTTTATGCAGTCCCTGACATGGTCAGGCTGCCTATAGATTTTACTTTTGACAGGCAAGCTGTCTCCAGTATCTATAGTGTGCTCACACCAAGAAGTGGTGCCTGGCACAGTAGAAAAGAGTTCAGAAAACTGACCCAGGAGATTTATGCAGTGGTCTTTCTGCTCAGCAGTAAGACAATCTGCCAGAACTACACCTTCCACTAGAGCATCTTGTTCTGTGGAGGAGAAGAGATCAGGGAGAGGGTCACTCTCTTCTTCCTGTCCTTCATCTGTTGCCATGAGCAGGGTGAGATCCGCCCTGTCATAGTAGGGTTTCAGGCGATTGACATGGAGCACCCTAAGGGGACTGCTGGCAGTGCCTAAGTCAACTAAGTAGGTGACTTCTCCCTTTTTCTCAACAATAATGTGGGGTCCACTCCATTTGTCTTGGTGTGCTCTTGGGGCCACAGGCTCCAAGACCCACACCTTCTGTCCTGGTTGGTACTGGATCAGAACAGCCTTCTGGTCATGCCATTGCTTTTGGAGCTCTTGGCTGGCCTGAAGGTTTTTACTGGCCTTTTTCATGTACTCAGCCATCCTAGATCTTAGGCCAAGTACATAGTCCACTATGTCTTGTTTAGGAGCTTTTAAAGGTTGTTCCCAACCCTCCTTCACAAGTGTTAGAGGACCTCTTACAGGGTGTCCAAATAGGAGTTCAAAGGGGCTGAAGCCCACTCCTTTTTGGGGTACCTCCCTGTAAGCAAAAAGGAGGCAAGGTAACAGGACATCCCATCTCCTCCGGAGTTTTTCAGGGAGTCCCATTATCATTCCTTTGAGAGTTTTATTAAACCTCTCAACCAGTCCATTTGTTTGTGGATGATAGGGTGTGGTGAACTTGTATGTCACACCACATTCCTTCCACATGGCCTTTAAGTAAACAGACATGAAATTGCTTCCCCTGTCTGATACCACCTCTTTTGGGAAGCCCACCCTGGAAGATATTCCCAGGAGGGCCTTTGCCACTGCAGGAGCTGTAGTGGTCCTTAGAGGAATTGCTTCAGGATATCTGGTGGCATGGTCCACTACCACCAAGATAAACCTATTGCCTGAAGCTGTAGGAGGGTCAAGGGGGCCAACTATGTCAACCCCTACCCTTTCAAAGGGAACCCCAACCACAGGCAGTGGAATAAGGGGTGCCTTTGGAGTGCCACCTGCCACTGGCTTGACAGGTGACACAGGACTTACAAAATTATTTTGTGTCCTCTGACATTCTTGGCCAATGAAACAGGGGAACAAGCCTGTCCCAAGTTTTCATTTGTCCCAAATGTCCAGCCAAGGGAATGTTGTGGGCTAGAGTTAGGAGGAACTCTCTGTATTGCAAGGGAATGACCAATCTCCTGACTGCTCCAGGTTTAGGGTCCCTTGCCTCAGTATACAAGAGGTTGTCCTCCCAGTAAACTCTGTGAGAGTCACTGACATCCCCATTTTGCTGTTTGACAGCTTGCCTTCTTAGACCCTCTAGTGTGGGACAGGTCTGCTGTGCCACACTCAGCTCCTCCCTGGCAGCCCCCCCTCCACCCAAAAGCTCAGCAGTGTCTACTTCCAGCTCCTCTGGTGTAGGTTCTTCACAGGGTCAAAATTCTTCCTCAGAAGTTGAATCCACTGTAGAGGGAGGGATAGTAGGTAGTGTTTTACCTTTACTAACCCTAGCTTTAGGGAGCACTTGGTCCATTGTTCCAGGATCCAAGTCACCCTGTCCTTTGTGCTTTTTGGCCTGAGCCCTTGTCAAAGCACAAATATGCCCAGGAATGCCCAGCATTGCTGCATGAGCCTCCAACTCCACTTCTGCCCAAGCTGATGTCTCTAAATAATTCCCCAGTAGACAGTCTACAGGTAAATCTGAGGCAACCACAACTTTCTTTGGACCAGTAACCCACCCCACCCCCCGCCAGTTGAGATTCACAACAGCCATGGGGTGGCTAAGAGTGTTGTTATGAGCATCAGTTACTTGGTACTGGTGACCAAGTAGGTGTTGTTCAGGGTGGACCAGTTTCTCTATTACCATTGTAACACTGGCACATGTGTCCCTGTAGGCCTGAACCTCAACACCATTTATTAGGGGAAGTTGCTTGTACTTATCTATATTAAGGGGACAAGCAACCAAGGTGGCCAAATCAATGGCTCCTTCAGAGACTAATACAGCCTCTGTGGTCTCCCTAACAAGACCAACCCCAACTAAATTACCAAAAGTGAGCCCAGCTACTCCCTTGGATTGGCTATTAGTAGGTTTGCTCCCACCACCACTGCTATTACTAGGGGCACTAGGTGTAGCAGCAGGGGTTGTAGTGGTAGGAGGGTTGGTGCTTTTCTTTGGACAACTGGCATCAGTTGTCCAATGGCCTTTTATTTTACATAAATAGCACCATGATTTCTTAACTTGATTAGAAGAGGATTTGGAACCCCCACCCCCACCAGAGTGTTTTTGTGGGCCTGATGAAGACTCATTTTTAGATTTGTCCCCACCCTTGTCTGAGGACTTACCATCCTTCTTGCCATCCTTGTCACTCCCTGTATGAACTTTTCTGTTCACCCTTGTTCTCACCCATTTGTCTGCCTTCTTTCCCAATTCTTGGGGAGAGGTCAGATCTGAGTCCACTAGGTACTGGTGCAACAAATCAGACACACAATTATTAAGAATATGCTCTCTCAGGATTAAGTTATACAGGCTTTCATAGTCAGCAATTTTACTGCCATGTAACCACCCCTCCAAGGCCTTCACTGAATGATCAACAAAGTCTACCCAGTCTTGTAAAGACTTCTTTTTGGTTTCTCTGAACTTGATCCTGTACTGTTCAGTGGTTAAGCCATAACCATTTAGGAGTGCATTCTTAAGAACTGTAAAATCATTGGCATCACATTCCTTCACAGTAAGGAGCCTATCCCTACCCTTTCCACTGAAAGATAGCCATAGGATAGCAGCCCACTGTCTTTGAGGGACCCCCTGCACAACACAGGCCCTCTCAAGTGCAGCAAACCACTTGTTAATGTCATCCCCCTCATTGTAAGGGGGAACTATCTTGTGCAGATTCCTAGAATCATGCTCTTTTACAGGATTACTATCTGTAACACTGCTGTTGCCACCATGGGGTCCAAACCCCAACCTCTGTCTTTCTTTTTCTAAGTCGAATGCTTGCCTATCTAAATCCAGCTGTTGCTTCTTGAGCTTCAGTCTGGATTCTTCCACTCTCAATCTATTGAGTTCCCTTTCTAACACTCTGTCTTCAGGGTGGATGGGTTGGGCATGCCTTGACACAGAAGAATGGTGAGAATGAACAGAGGGAGACCTGTCCCTAACTGATGGCACTCTAACAACCTTGCCTAAAGGAGCAACCTCTATACTATGATGTGAACTCACATCAGTACCAGCCCTGCTAGGTGGCCTGCTAAGGGGCAGGTTGAGAAGGTTCCCTTCTAACCCTTTTTCTGGGGCTACCCCAGAATCAGAGTGTGAACCATCAGCCAATCTCTCACCAGAGGTGCCAACTAAGGTCTTATCCTGTTCAATGAGCATATTAACTAACAATTCTCTTGAGGGATTCTTCCCTACCGCTAAACCTCTTTCAACGCAGAGACTCCTTGCTCCTTTCCAGCTAAGGTGGTCATAAGCATTTCTGGCCAGATCCAGAGTTTGACCTGTACCAGACATGGTAGAAAAGGTTTAAGGGACAGAAAAAGAAAGAAAAAGTTTCAGAACTTTTTGAAGAACAGGAAAAAAAAAACTTTCACATTTTAAGAATTTTGAAAGTTTAGAGGTACTTTTCAGCACTTAGCAATTGAGTAAGAGAAGAAAAGCAAAACTTTTTGGTTAGGTGTACATACACTGAACTTGTTTTGTATATTTTTCTCTTATGTAAAGTACAAAATGACAAAGTGGTAAGTAGTTGCAAGTACTTATCCCACCACTGCACAACCAATGTAGGAGGCTGGCCTGGTTTTTAGTGGGTACCAAGGGGTACTTACACCTTGCACCAGGTCCTGGTATCCCTTATTAGTGTAGAGGTGTTTCTAGCAGCTTAGGCTGATAGAAGGTAGCTATGGAGAGCAGCTTAGGCTGAACTAGGAGGCGTGTAAAGCTCCTACTGTACCACTGGTGTCACTTGCACAATATCATAAGAAAACACAATACACAGATATACTAAAAATAAAGGTACTTTATTTGTATGACAATATGCCAAAAGTATCTCAGTGAGTACCCTCAGTATGAGGATAGCAAATATACACAAGATATATGTACACAATACCAAAATGATGCAGTAATAGCAATAGAAAGCAATGCAAGCAATGTACAGGCACAATAGATTGCAATGAGAGCACATAGGTAGAGGGGCAACACAAACCATATACTCTAGAAGTGGAATGCGAACCACGAATGGACTCCAAAGCTATGTGAGCTTGTAGAGGGTCGATGGGACTGTAAGAAAACAGTGAGGGTTAGAAAAATAGCCCACCCCATGACCCTGAAAAGTGGGTGCAAAGTGCACCTAAGTTCCCCAAAGAGCACAGAAGTAGTGATAGGGGAATTCTGCAAGGAAGACCAACACCAGCAATGCAACAACAATGGATTTCTGGACGAGAGTACCTGTGGAACAAGGGGACCAAGTCCAAAAGTCACAATCAAGTCGGGAGTGGGCAGATGCCCAGGAAATGCCAGCTGTGGGTGCAAAGAAGCTGCCACCGGATGGTAGAAGCTGTGGATTCTGCAAGAACGAAGAGAACTAGGAACTTTCCCTTTGGAGGATGGATGTCCCACGTCGTGAAGAAGCTTGCAGAGGTGCTTCCGTGCAGAAAGACCGTAAACAAGCCTTGCTAGCTGCAAGGGTCACGGTTAGGGTTTTTGGATGCTGCTGTGGCCCAGGAGGGACCAGGATGTCGCCAATTGCGTGAGGAGACAGAGGGGGGCGCCCAGCAAGACAAGGAGCCCTCTCAGAAGCAAGCAGCACCCGCAGAAGTGCCGGAACAGGCACTACGAAGTGGAGTGAACTGGAGCTCACCCGAAGTCACAAAAGAAGGTCCCACGACGCCGGAGGACAACTCAGGAGGTCGTGCACTGCAGGTTAGAGTGTCGGGGACCCAGGCTTGGCTGTGCACAAAGGAAATCCTGGAAGAGTGCACAGGAGCCGGAGCAGCTGCAAATCACGCGGTACCCAGCAATGCAGTCTAGCGTGGGGAGGCAAGGACTTACCTCCGCCAAACTTGGACTGAAGAGTCACTAGACTGTGGGAGTCAGTTGGACAGAGTTGCTGAGTTCCAGGGACCATGCTCGTCGTGCTGAGAGGGGACCCAGAGGACCCGTGATGCAGTCTTTTGGTGCCTGCGGTTGCAGGGGGAAGATTCCGTCGACCCACGGGAGATTTCTTCAGAGCTTCTAGTGCAGAGAGGAGGCAGACTACCCCCACAGCATGCACCACCAGGAAAACAGTCGAGAAGGTGGCTGGATCAGCGTTACAAGGTCGCAGTAGTCGTCTTTGCTACTTTGTTGCAGTTTTGCAGGCTTCCAGAGCAGTCAGCGGTCGATTCCTTGGCAGAAGGTGAAGAGAGAGATGCAGAGGAACTCTGATGAGCTCTTGCATTCGTTATCTAAAGAATTCCCCAAAGCAGAGACCCTAAATAGCCAGAAAAGGAGGTTTGGCTACTTAGGAGAGAGGATAGGCTAGTAACACCTGTAGGAGCCTATCAGAAGGAGTCTCTGACGTCACCTGCTGGCACTGGCCACTCAGAGCAGTCCAGTGTGCCAGCAGCACCTCTGTTTCCAAGATGGCAGAGGTCTGGAGCACACTGGAGGAGCTCTGGGCACCTCCCAGGGGAAGTGCAGGTCAGGGGAGTGGTCACTCCCCTTTCCTTTGTCCAGTTTCGCGCCAGAGCAGGGCTGGGGGATCCCTGAACCGGTGTAGACTGGCTTATGCAGAAATGGGCACCATCTGTGCCCATGAAAGCATTTCTAGAGGCTGGGGGAGGCTACTCCTCACCAGCCCTAACACCTTTTTCCAAAGGGAGATGGTGTAACACCCTCTCTCTGAGGAAGTCCTTTGTTCTGCCTTCCTGGGCCAAGCCTGGCTGGACCCCAGGAGGGCAGAAACCTGTCTGAGGGGTTGGCAGCAGCTGCAGTGAAACCCCGGGAAAGGTAGTTTGGCAGTACTCGGGTCTGTGCTAGAGACTCGGGGGATCATGGAATTGTCTCCCCAATGCCAGAATGGCATTGGGGTGACAATTCCATGATCTTAGACATGTTACATGGCCATGTTCGGAGTTACCATTGTGACGCTATACATATGTTGTGACATATGTCTAGTGCACGCGTGTAATGTTGTCCCCGCACTCAAAGTCCGGGAAATTTGCCCTGAACAATGTGGGGGCACCTTGGCTAGTGCCAGGGTGCCCACACACCCAGTAACCTAGCACCCAACCTTTACCAGGTAAAGGTTAGACATATAGGTGACTTATAAGTTACTTAAGTGCAGTGGTAAATGGCTGTGAAATAACGTAGACGTTATTTCACTCAGGCTGCAATGGCAGGCCTGTGTAAGAATTGTCAGAGCTCCCTATGGGTGGCAAAAGAAATGCTGCAGCCCATAGGTATCTCCTGGAACCCCAATACCCTGGGTACCTCAGTACCATATACTAGGGAATTATAAGGGTGTTCCAGTATGCCAATGTAAATTGGTGAAATTGGTCACTAGCCTGTTAGTGACAATTTGAAAAGAAAGGAGAGAGCATAACCACTGAGGTTCTGGTTAGCAGAGCCTCAGTGAGACAGTCATAACACAGGTAACACATACAGGGCACACTTATGAGCACTGGGGCCCTGGCTGGCAGGGTCCCAGTGACACATACAACTAAAACAACATATATACAGTGAAATATGGGGGTAACATGCCAGGCAAGATGGTACTTTTATACAGTAATATCTTAGGAGACCAGAACCACATCTAGAGAGAAAACATACCTTGCAATGCTTCCTTGCGAGCCCGGTCCTGAACCTCCTTGTCATCAGCAGCAGGCTTATTTGTGTCCTGAGTGGTATCTGCAAAAGAACATAAAGGGTGAGCGCATGCTTGCAACCCCCTAAGACTCCGATAACAATCTTCATGACTAAGACTTATGAACCATCTGACACTTACAGGAGTTAACAATGTAAAACAACTCTGACTAACAAATAACTTTGACAACTCGCTCTACTAAAAAGTGCTAACAAGTACCGCCCGGTCTAAGGCGCATTGTAATTTGTGAAAGAATAGATCACCCAGATGAGATGAAGTAGAAATTGGATTCTCCCACAAAGACCAACTCTGCAGACTTTGAGTAATGTTTATGTTACACTATTCCAGTACAAGGTGCGCCACTATTTCTTCTGCTTGTTACTTATAGGACAGGCAATATTGCAGCATGTTACAATAGCGAGGTGGCACGTCCTGAGAATGCTGTGGCAAGGTACCTAGAGCAGAATACTCTTAATCTGTTGATCTAATGATTGTCTATGGTGCCATAACCAGACTGGCATCACATGCTGAGAAGTGTGACTGAGGATGGAGCATCCATCACTGGCCGTCTGGGTTGCCTCCACCTTTCTCTTCTATCTCAATGACATCCACTTCTAGTATCCCCTGGGGAAATCCTTTGGGCAGCGGAAAAAAGGTTGATAGTTCGGCACTTGTCAGACAAAACCCTGGATAATCCAGGTTAGTGCACAACCCGGAAAGTTCCCTGTGCTGCAAAAACAGCAGTAAAACACCCACGTACAGATGGAATTCAGTTACTTTGGGGATGTATGCGGAAGGGCTTCTTGGTTCCAACATGGCCTCATAGAACAGCCCATGGTTTGCTTAAAGCCTAATGTTTTCTGGTGAACCTGGAAGATGACATGGGGACAGGAACCCACTTCTTCACAGACAGGAATTTATGGCTGCTAAAGGCTATATATGTGAGGATGGGATTTAGATCCCAAATAACCAAGAGGCACCTTGACTAGAGGGAAAAGGAATTATAAGGGCCCATTTCTGAGTGTGAAAAATGCAAAACATGCCATGCAGGAATCAAGCAAGTAAAGCAAATTCATTTTCATTGGCAAATCAGGGGGCCTGACAGTTTACCAGTTATTCTTGCACCACAGATAAAACCAGTAGGTTGCTCATGGCATTGGCCTGTCTGAGTGGTATTTTATTTTAAGACCCAAAACACTTCGCTTACATGTCCTTGTGCAAAGAAATTGCTTCATGCTTCAAGAAAAGCTATCATAGCCACCTGTATATTTGTATTTGGGTCACTTCGACTGATCACAGGGTCACCTGAAACAGTGGGTGGACAAAACGTAATTGCAGGAGATAAGCAACAATGTGCACATAAAGGGCGTTAATGCACACAAATGACCTGATGCGTACTTTCATAAGTGCAAACTCAAAGTAACATCTCTGGAAGCAGTGTCCAGTCACGTGTCTAGGAGTGACATTACTCATTCTTAGAGGCCTGGAGAGAGCCATGACGCAGAACTAGCCAGATTTTCTGGTTCTGTAGTCTACAAATGAACTACTAGACCACATGGAAAGTACCTATGCTCTTGGTGTGTCGTCTGCTGCCTTCTGGCTCAGTGTTGATACATTTTCTAGTTCGTCTTCTAGACCTGTGGTTCCCAACCTGTGGTCCAGGGACCCCTGGGGGTCCGTGAAGTCTCCTCAGGTGGTCCGTGACTGCTTAGAAAATTAAATAATATTAACAGATAAGGTCCCCCTGTTTCAGTAATGACTCAGTAGGGGGTCCCCTGATTCCAATAATGATTCAGTGGGGGTCCCCAGGTTCCAGTAATGATAAAGTGGGGGTCCACAGAAGTCAAACGATTGGGAACCACTGTTCTAGAACACAACCCAGAATTTAGCTTTGTAGACCTTGGGCATGAAGGACATTGTCCAACTGAAGACAGAAAGCCAGTTGGACTGCAGCCACCTCACAAGCCACTAAGCATTAGTTGAGTGAGGTAAGTTTCAGGTAACAATTGATCCTATGAAAAATCACAGGAATAGTACTGGATACACCAACTGTCTTCCACTAAAGAAGAACACACTCAAGAACACTAGTAAACAATCAATACTTTTAGAATTCTTTTTTTTTTTTTTTTTAAACAAATCCTATTTTGGTGCACACAGTATGAATTGTAACACCAATACAGATAGAATGGTAGCTGCGCTGTCTACCAAACGTGTAAACAGAATAAAAATCCAACATATTTGCTGTACGATGTTATACCAATACTACCCTCATTCTTCTATTTCCATTCACTAAGCTGATCTTCGCACAAAAAGAAAAGCCTCAGTTGGTCTTCAGAGATGGTTCAAATACGCATACTTGTTTGCGCAACAAGGCCTGTGTTCAGTCTAATGTTGTAGCTCCATTGCTCAGTTTGTGACCAGCTCCTCACTCTTTTGTCCCTTAGATTGCTACCACTGCGGATGAATAGGAGATGGAGACATACCCACATGTACAGACCCCTTGTGGACTTGGCAACACTGGAGGACAGGCAAATTATCCTCACCTATAGGCTTGAGAGGGCCACAATCACAGAGCTGTGTGCCCAGTTGGAACCTGACCTGATATCTGCTATCAGTCATCCCACTGGGAACCCCCCTCTTGTGCAAGTGTGATCAGTACTCCATTTCCTGGCAACTGGTCCTTTCCAAGTGACAGTGGGCTTGGCAGCAGGAAGGTCACAGCTAATGTTCTCAATAGTGCTGACAAGAGTGTTGTCTGCCATCATAAAACACATGTGCAGCTACATTGTTTTCCCCCAGGTTGAGGATTTGGCCACAGTGAAGGTCGAGTTTTATGCAATGGGGTATATTCCCAACACAATTGAGGCAATTGATGGTACAAATATTACATTCGTCCCCCAATGGCAGAATAAACAGGTGTTCAGGAATCGTAAGAGTTTCCACTCCATGAATATTTAGATGGTGTGCTTGGCAGACCAGTACATCTCCCAAGTCAATGCTAAGTATCCTGGGTTGGTGCACAATGCCTTTGTCCTAAGGAATAGCAGCATTCCTAATGTGATGTCCCAACTAGAGGCACAGGGTGTGGCTACTATGTGAGCCTTGGTTCCCACCCAGTAGATGATGGTGTATGGTGTAAGCCATATCGGATAGTGTGTGGCTAAATGTTGTTCTTCAATATTTGCAGGTGACTCTGGTTACCCAAACCTATCATGGCTGCTGACCCCTGTGAGGAATGCCAGGACAAGGGCAGAAGAACGTTATAATGAGGCACCTGGGCGAACCAGAAGGATAAGTGAAAGGACCTTTGGCCTCCTAAAGGCCAGGTTCCGGTGCCTCCATCTAACAGGTGGATCCCTGTGCTACTAACCAAAGAAGGTCTGCCAGATAGTGGTGGCATGCTGCATGTTGCATAACCTGGCCCTCAGACGCCATGTCCCATTCCTGGAGGAGGCGGGAGATGCCAGTGTGCCAGTAGTAGACCCTGTGGACAGTGAGGATGAGGAGGCAGAGGATGAGGATGAGGACAACAGAACATATGTGATCCGACAATACTTCCAATGATACACAGGTAGGACAGTGTTACTTTACATTACGATGACTTTGGTTGTAATTTGTGTGGCAATGGCAAGCTGATATTTTCCACTTCTAAGCCCGCTTACTGCTCCCTCTGGCAATTCATTTGGCAGACGTTGGTGACCTGACATATACTCCTGGTGTGATCACTACAGCCAGCTACAGGTCATTAATCTATGCTCATTCTCTGTACAGTTGGTTTGCAATGTTTGTACCTGTTTCAATGAATACATATGTGATATACATGACATACTCCAAATGGTTTTTTTCAAAGGGTGTTTATTAAAGTGCTAATATATAGAGGGGCAAGTGCAATGGGATGGGCTGATGATGGAGGAAAGTCCAGGGTATTGTTCCAGTCCGTTTGTGGCGCAGGTGCAGTGTCCATGGGACATTGGTAGGGGAGCAATGGCAGTTCAGGGTGACAGAGTGGGACACAAGGGTGACAATCAGGAAAGTCTCATTTCCTGGCGGGGTCTTGGCAAGTGTCTCCGGTTTCTGTCTGGATCGCAGGGAACGTTTGCGTGGTGGTTCACCTTCTGCAGGGGAAGGGGTGCTGGTGGCCTGTGAGTCCTGTGGCAGGGCCTCCTGACCACAAGCAGCAGCGGAGGTAGAAGGCTGTTCAGATGTCTGGCTAGTGGCAGAGGCCTGCTGGTGTGACACTGCCTTACTCATAATGTTGGCCATGTCTGCCAGCACCCTTGCAATGGAGATCAGGGTGTTGTTAATGACCTGCAAGTCCTCCCTGATACCCTGGTACTGTCCCTCCTGCAGCCGCCTGTTCTCCTGCACGTTGTCCAGGATCTGGCCCATCGTGTCCTAGGAATATTGATAGGCTCCCCGGATCTCAGCGAGTGCCTCCTGGAGAGTCGGTTTCCTGGTCCTGTCCTCCTCCTGGCACACAGCAGTCCTCCCACTGTCCCTGTTGGCCTGTGCCTCTGTCCCCTATACCATGTGCCCACTGCCACTGACCACAGATCCTGGATTGTCTTGTATGTGAGGTGTGTCCTGGGGTCCCTGTAGAGGTGGACACACTGCTGATTGACGTGTCCTGGGGACAGAGGTATGGGTACGCTGGGTGGGTGCTGTGGTGGTGTTTCCAGATGCGGGAGGCTCTGTGGTGGTGTGCAACTGGGCCTGGGTAACCGGCTGTCCAGTGGTCCCTGATGGGCTAGGTTGGTCATCCAGATCCAGGCGACCAAAGCTGCTCTCATCACTGTGGGCCTCTTCAGTTGGGTGACTAGATAGTGCTGGCACCTCCTCTCCGCCGACATTGGCTGGGATACCTGTGGGGATGTAAATGGTGTGTTATGGTTTCTGTGTCTGACATATTGTACATCTGTGGATTTCGCTCTATGGTTGGATTTGCCCTGCCAGCTTTCACTAGTGTATGGTGGGATAGTTAATTCTCTATGGTGTGCATGCTTTAGTGATGAGTGTCCATGCGGGGTTGTGAGGGGTGTCGGTGCATTGGTACAGCATGCAGGGCTGGCCATTGGGATGAGTGGGTTGTGATGGTGGGGTGTTGTGGAGTGATGGGGGTAAAGGTATGTGATGGCATGCAGGTAGGGGGGTGATAATGACAGAGAGTTGACTTACCAGAGTCCAGTCCTCCTCCGACTCTGACCAGGTCCTCAGGATGCAGTATTGCCAAGACTTGCTCCTCCCATGCTGTGAGTTGTGGGGGAGGAGGTGGGGGTCCATCACCAGTCCTCTGTACAGCGTACTGGTGTCTTGCTGCAATTGAACTTACCTTCCCCCGTAGATCGTTCCACCTCTTCCTGAGGTCATCCCTAGTTCTTGGGTGCTGTCCCACGGCGTTGACCCTGTCCACGATTCTCCGCCATAGCTCCATCTTCCTAGCTATAGATATCTGCTGCACTTGTGCTCCAAGGAGTTGTGGCTCTACCCTGATGATTTCCTCCACCATGACCCTTAACTCCTCCTCTGTGAAATGGGGGTGTCTTTGTGGTGCCATGCGTGTTGTGTGTTGGTGAGGGTATGTTGGGTAATGTGTTGGGGTGTTTGATGTGGAGTGCGTTGGTGGTGTATAGGTGTGAATAGTGTGTGGTTCTAGTTGTGTCAGTGGTCTTGGTGTCTCTCTGCTGGCAATGGTTTGTAATCGTAGAGGGTTGTGGGTAATGTCAGTGGGTGTTTTATAGTGGTGTGGGTGTGGTGTGTGTATGGGTGTCAGGTGTGTGTTATTTGAATTGTTCAATGTGGTGTTGTTTTGTAGGTAGGTGTCCTTTGTGAGTGCGGTGGTATGTACCGCCAATGGTTTACTGCCGTTGAATGTCCGCTGTGGTGATTCGTGGGTCATAATGTGGTGGGCGTTGTTCTGTTGGCGTAATGGTGTGGGTTTTGATACTGCCAGTTTATCACTGACCTTTGGTCTGGCGGATTTGTGTATGTGGCTGAATACAGATGGATTGGTGTGTGTGTCATAATATGGTGAACGGATATCCACAGCTGCAGCGGTAATTTGGCGGCTGTCAGTGTGGCGGTAAGTGGGATTTACCACCAATGTCATAATGAGGGCCTAAATGTTCACATCAGCCTCCTTGAGCCTTCCAGATACCAAACTGCCCTTTTACAGTTGAGGGAGATGCTTCATCTCATGCTACTGACTGTGATTTGGTGCTGTCATCCTATCAGAGGACAAATGCAACATTTAGCCTTTTTACTCAGGCATTTCACCTAGGCTGAGGTGAACTTGGTGTACTATTGGTTATTGAGAGATTGTTTAAGGAATATCGATTATGCGATGGGTTCCAACGACAAGACCGAAATCGTGAACTTCAGGAAGAGCACTTCACGTGGGACTCCACTTGCTGGCCAACAGAGCTAGGACTGACACACCCCTACCATCCATACCAAGAAATTTTGTATCTTCATCAACTACAAACTTGTCATGACCACCCACGTCAATTCCGTCACCACCTCACGCTTCATACCCTAAAGATGCTGAGGAAGATTTTCAAATGGCTCCTAACTGGCACGCAAAAAAACGTCACTCACCCCATTGTCAGAAGCAAGTTGGACTACAGGAACACCCTCTATGCCAAGATCAAACTCCCCATACAAAAAGGAGCACAATTGAAACTTCTCACCCACACTTTCAAGGCACTGCATAACACTGGCCCAGCATACCTCAATCAATCTGCTTTTACCCTTCCAGACACCTCTGATTGTCCAGACTCCTAGTTGCACACATTTCACACATACAGAAAACAAGATCTGGTGGTCGACACTTCTCCTACATCACTCCTAAAGCATGTAACGACCTGCCACTATACATGAGAGCGTCCTCCTCACTTCTTGAATTCCACAAGAAGCTGAAGACCTGGATTTCCAAGTAGCTCCGCCAGGCCTTAAGTTTGGCTAGGCTCAAACCTGCTCAGCACCAGGATACCCTTCTCGGCGATAGTGCGCTCTACAAATCTGCATAACATACCATGTTCATCATTTCAAATGACCATCAGAATTTACATTTTTTGTAAAGCCTATCAGAGCTCTAACTCCACTACACCTGCGGTGGTGTTATATTTTCAGTTTTACACTCAACTACCAATAGCACAACCACTAGTAAGGCAGAAGCAGATGAAAACAGCTAGTCATACTTTTTAGGACAGAGAGCGGCTAAACTAAACACTAAAAACACAATTGCTTTAATAAAGACGGTCACCTTCCTTGTACAAGTGAAACAGAAGCTGAATAAATACTTATGGAAACAGGAACAGACAAGACGATGAAAAAAAGGACATATTCCTTTACCAGGGACATCTCTTTCACTAGCACTCTACATCTCTTCAAAACAAGCTGTTCTCTAGATACACCATGCCAAGACTGCAGGACATCTTATGGTAAAGAAAATAGCAGCTGCCCGACATAACTTCTGCTGTCAGTGTAATGGACAGATGTTCATCAGGATGTGTCTAACTGTGTTCAGGTACCATGTAGTGCAAGACATACCCCTTGCATGGATTTTTCAATGGAGCCACATGTTTGCAATGTATGGAATGGGTAAAACTCAATAGTGGAGGTGGATCTACTCACCAGCAAGAGTCATGTCTTTCCTTTAATGAACCTTCCAAGTGTATATGAGCTGCCCCATATTCTCCAGCAAAATATTATACTCATGCATGTTATCCTGAATATAGCTAATCATGGAACGTAATTCACAAATCTCTTCTGGTCTGTGCTTGCAACATTATAGACCCTGGAGGCACATTATCCATTAACTACAACCCACAAAATGATGGCCAAAACGAACGACTGAACCAGTTCCTAGGACAATACCTCTGTTATTTAACCGTGGCACAAGAAGAGGAATGGAGTGAGTATTTGTAGCTAACTAAATTTGAATACAACTCAGAACATGCAGCACTTTGTCTCACATTTCTACCACCCTAGACCTTTACCCATGCTCCACTGTTACGAGCATACACAGGAAACACCACTCAACTTTGCATTGTGCACTATGTACAGCCTGATTGGACCTTTAAAAAAACCCAAGGCTCAGTACAAGAAATTTGTAACACACATTGATCTTTAGCTTCTGCTTATGCTGTGGGTTGTCATTCCAGGCTATGCTTCCTCCTTTAAAACTTTTCCAAGATAAACATGTCTAGCTCCATACTTCAAGCATGTGCAAATGAAAGGGGGCAATTAAGATTTGGTAAGCAAAATACTGGATTCCCAATGAACCCTGGGATAAGTTCATGGGTTGAGAGAATAGTATGATTCTGAGAAGCGTTCATGGGAGTATGCAAGAGCCAACCTCATGCTTACTGCCTATTCCATACTTGCAATCCTGGAAAGTGAGGCTAGCCTCCACTGAGATGACAATACTTGAGGGCAGTCTATTGCCCATGTCCTTGTGACACAACACAGTCATCTAGAGTAATCCCAAATCCACCCAAGGCTCACAAAATGTGCGGACCAGTGGGGGCAGAAATCAGTCTCAAGTCTTGGGTGGTCTAAGAAGCTGTGTTGGTGAGGCAGTGGAGATGGACTGCTTTGGTGTACATAAGTGGCTCAACTGCACTGCACTCCATTACCCAGAGAATGGTGCTGCAGATACTTTGCAAGACCTTTGATTTACTTACTCCGTGGAAGACACCAAATCCCAGTAGCAATGTTGGCTGCCATAGGTATTTAAACTGCAGCCAATTGCCGACTGCCCTGCTAGTCAACAGAGAATTGATCATACAACAGATTGTGCAATATCTTAGGAGACCAGAACCACATCTAGAGAGAAAACATACCTTGCAATGCTTCCTTGCAATCAATTTCCTGAACCTCCTTGTCATCAGCAGCAGGCTTATTATTGTCCTGATTGGTATCTGCAAAAGAACATAAAGGATGAGCGCATGCTTGCAACCCCCTAAGACTCCGATAACAATCTTCATGACTAAGACTTATGAACCATCTGACACTTACAGGAATTAACAATGTAAAACAACTCTGACTAACAAATAACTTTGACAACTCGCTCTTCTAAAAAGTGCTAACAAATACCGTCCAGTCTAAGGCGCATTGTAATTTGTGAAAGAATAGATCACCCAGATGAGATGAAATAGAAATTTGATTCTCCCACAAAGACCAACTCTGTAGCCTTTGAGTAATGTTTATGTGTTACACTATTCCAGTACAAGGTGCGCCACTATTTCTTCTGCTTGTTACTTATAGGACAGGCAATATTGCAGCATGTTACAATAGCGAGGTGGCACGTCCTGAGAATGCTGTGGCAAGGTACCTAGAGCAGAATACTCTTAATCTGTTGATCTAATGATTGTCTATGGTGCCATAACCAGACTGGCATCACATGCTGAGAATTGTGACTGAGGATGGAGCATCCATCACTGGCCGTCTGGGTTGCCTCCACCTTTCTCTTCTGTCTCAATGATATCCACTTCTAGTATCCCCTGGGGAAATCCTTTGAGCAGCCGTAAAAAAGGTTGGTAGTTCGGCACTTGTCAAACAAAACCCTGGATAATCCAGGTTAGTGCACAACCCAGAAAGTTCCCTTTATTGCAAAAATTGCAGTAAAACACCCACGTACAGATGGAATTCAGTTACTTTGGGGATGCATGCGGAAGGGTTTTTTGTTCCAACATGGCCTCATAGAACAGCCCATGGTTTGCTTAAAGCCTAATGTTTTCTGGTGAACCTGGAAGATGACATGGGGACAGGAACCCACTGTAGGAAAGTACCATCTTGCCTGGCATGTTACCCCCATATTTCACTGTATATATGTTGTTTTAGTCTATGTGTCACTGGGACCCTGCCAGCCAGGGCCCCAGTACTCATAAGTGTGCCCTGTATGTGTTCCCTGTGTGATGCCTAACTGTCTCACTAAGGCTCTGCTAACCAGAACCTCAGTGGTTATGCTCTCTCTGCTTTCCAAATCTGTCACTAACAGGCTAGTGACTAAATTTACCAATTCACATTGGCATACTGGTACACCCATATAATTCCCTAGTATATGGTACTGAGGTACCCAGGGTATTGGGGTTCCAGGAGATCCCTATGGGCTGCAGCATTTCTTTTGCCACCCATATGGAGCTCTGGAGAATTCTTACACAGGCCTGCCAGTGCAGCCTGCGTAAAATAACGTCCACGTTATTTCACAGCCATTTACCACTGCACTTAAGTAACTTATAAGTCACCTATATGTCTAACCTTCACCTAGTGAAGGTTGGGTGCAAAGTTACTTAGTGTGTGGGCACCCTGGCACTAGCCAAGGTGCCCCCACATCGTTCAGGGCAAATTCTGCGGACTTTGTGAGTGCGGGGACACCATTACACGCGTGCACTGTACATAGGTCACTACCTATGTATAGCGTCACAATGGTAACTCCGAACATGGCCATGTAACATGTCTAAGATCATGGAATTGTCACCCCAATGCCATTCTGGTATTGGGGAGACAATTCCATGATCCCCTGAGTCTCTATCACAGACCCGGGTACTGCCAAACTGCCTTTCCCGGGGTTTCACTGCAGCTGCTGCCAACCCCTCAGACAGGTTTCTGCCCCCCTGGGGTCCAGCCAGGCTTGGCCCAGGAAGGCAGAACAAAGGACTTCCTCAGAGAGAGGGTGTTACACCCTCTCCCTTTGGAAATAGGTGTCAGGGCTGGGGAGGAGTAGCCTCCCCCAGCCTCTGGAAATGCTTTGATGGGCACAGATGGTGCCCATCTCTGCATAAGCCAGTCTACACCGGTTCAGGGATCCCCCAGCCCTGCTCTGGCGCGAAACTGGACAAAGGAAAGGGGAGTGACCACTCCCCTGACCTGCACCTCCCACGGGAGGTGCCCAGAGCTCCTCCAGTGTGCTCCAGACCTCTACCATCTTGGAAACAGAGGTGCTGCTGGCACACTGGACTGCTCTGAGTGGCCAGTGCCAGCAGGTGACATCAGAGACTCCTTCTGATAGGCTCTTACCTGTGTTGCTAGCCTATCCTCCTTCCTAGGTAGCCAAACCTCCTTTTCTGGCTATTTAGGGTCTCTGCATTGGGGATCTCACCAGATAACGAATGCAAGAGCTCATCAGAGTTCCTCTGCATCTCCCTCGTCACCTTCTGCCAAAGGATCGACCGCTGACTGCTCAGGACGACTGCAAAACCACAACTAAGTAGCTACTAGCAACCTTGTATCGCTTCATCCTGCTGGCTTTCCAGGTGGTGCATGCTCTGGGGGTAGCCTGCCTCCTCTCTGCACCAGGAGCTCTGAAGAAATCTCCCGTGGGTCGACGGAATCTTCCCCTTGCAACCGCAGGCACCAAAAGACTGCATCACTGGTCCTCTGGGTCCCCTCTCAGCACGAGTGTGGTCCCTGGAACCCAGCAACTCTGTCCAAGTGACTCCCACAGTACAGTGAGTCTTCAGTCCAAGTTTGGTGGAGGTAAGTCCTTACCTCCCTACGCTAGACTGCATTGCTGGGTACCGCGTGATTTGCAGCTGCTCCGGCTCCTGTGCACTCTTCTAGGATTTCCTTTGTGCACAGCCAAGCCTGGGTCCCCGACACTTTAACCTGCAGTGCACAACCTTCTGAGTTGTCCTCCGGCATCGTGGGACTCCCTTTTGTGACTTCGCATGGACTCCGGTTCACTCTTCGTCCAAGTGCCAGTTCAGGTACTTCTGCGGGTGCTGCCTGCTTCTGTGAGGGCTCTGTGACTTGCTGGGCGCCCCCCTCGGTCTCCTCTTCCAAGTGGCGACATCCTGGTCCCTCCTGGGCCACAGCAGCACCCAAAAACCTCTACCGCGACCCTTGCAGCTAGCAAGGCTTGTTTGCAGTCTTTCTGCGTGAGAATACCTCTGCAAGCTTCATCGCGACGTGGGACATCCATCCTCCAAAGGAGAAGTTCCTAGCTCTCTTCTTTCTTGCAGAACTCCAAGCTTCTTCCAACAGGTGGCAGCTTCCTTGCACCCTCAGCTGGCATTTCCTGGGCTCTTACCCACTCTCGACACTGTCGCGACTATTGGACTTGGTCCCCTTGTCTTGCAGGTACTCAGGTCTGGAAATCCACTGTTGTTGTATTGCTGGTGTTTGTTCTTCCTGCAGAATCCCCCTATCACGACGCCTGTGCTCTCTGGGGGTAGTAGGTGCACTTTACACCTACCTTTCAGGGTCTTGGGGTGGGGTGTTTTTCTAACCCTCACTGTTTTCTTACAGTCCCAGCGACCCTCTACAAGCTCACATAGGTTTGGGGTCCATTCATGGTTCGCATTCCACTTTTGGAGTATATGGTTTGTGTTGCCCCTATACCTATGTGCTCCTATTGCAATCTACTGTAACTTTTACATTGCTTGCATTACTTTTCTTGCTATTACCTGCATAATTTTGGTTTGTGTACATATATCTTGTGTATATATCTTATCCTCATACTGAGGGTACTCACTGAGATACTTTTGGCATATTGTCATAAAAATAAAGTACCTTTATTTTTAGTACTTCTGTGTATTGTGTTTTCTTACGATATTGTGCATATGTCACCAGTGGTATAGTAGGAGCTTTACATGTCTCCTAGTTCAGCCTAAGCTGCTTTGCCATAGCTACCTTCTATCAGCCTAAGCTGCTAGAAACAGCTCTTCTACACTAATAAGGGATAACTGGACCTGGCACAAGGTGTAAGTACCTCTGATACCCACTACAAGCAAGGCCAGCCTTCTACATTGGTGGCAGCGGTGGGATGGTAGGAGCTTTACATGTCTCCTAGTTCAGCCTAAGCTGCTTTGCCATAGCTACCTTCTATCGACCTAAGCTGCTGGAAACACCTCTTCTACACTGATAAGGGATAACTGGACCTGGCACAAGGTGTAAGTACCTCTGGTACCCACTACAAGCCAGGCCCGCCTCCTACATTGGTGGCAGCGCCTCCTACACCCACTTCTTCACAGACAGGAATTTATGGCTGCTAAAGACTATATATGTGAGGATGGGATTCAGATCACAAATAACGAAGAGGCACCTAGAGTAGAGGGAAAAGGAGTTATAAGGGCAAACATGCCATGCAGGAATCAAGCAAGTAAAGCAAATTCGTTTTCATTGGCAAATCAGGGTGTCTGACAGTTTACCAGTCATTCTTGTACCACAGATAAAACCAGTAGGTTTCTCTCTGTATTGGCCTGTCTGAGTGGTATTTTATCTTAAGACCCAAAACACTTCACTTACATGTCCTTGCGCAAAGAAATTGCTTCATGCTTCAAGAAAAGCTATCATAGCCACCTGTATATTTGTATTTGGGTCACTTCGACTGATCACAGGGACAGTGGGTGGCCAAAATGTAATTGCTGAAGATAAGCAACAATGTGCACATAAAGGGTGTTAATGCACACAAATGACCTGATGCGTAATTTCGTAAGTGCAAACTAAAACTAACATCTCTGGAAGCAGTGTCCAGTCACGTGACTAGGAGTGACATTACTCATTTTTAGAGGGCTGGAGAGAGCCAGGACGCAGAAGTAGCCAGATTTTCTGGTTCTGTAGTCTACAAATGAACTACTAGACCACATGGAAAGTACCTATCCTCTTGGTGTGTCGTCTGCTGCCTTCTGGCTCAGTTTTGATACATTTTCTAGTTCATCTTCTAGAACTGTGGTTCCCAACCTGTGGTGCAGGGACCCCCAGGGGTCAGTGAAGTCTCCTCAGGGGGTCTGTGACTGCTTAGAAAATTAAATAATATTAACTGATTAGGTCCCCAGGTTTCAGTAATGACTCAGTAGGGGGTCCCCTGATTCCAATAATGATTCAGTGGGGGTCCCCAGGTTCCAGTAATGATAACGTGGGGTCCACAGAAGTCAAAAGGTTGGGAACCACTGTTCTAGAACACAACCCAGAATTTGGCTTTGTAGACCTTTGGCATGAAGGACTTTGTCCAACTGAAGACAGAAAGCCAGTTGGACTGCAGCCACCTCACAAGCCACTAAGCATTAGTTGAGTGAGGTATGTTTCAGGTAACAATTGATCCTATGAGAAATCACAGGAATAGTACTGAATACACCAACTGTCTTCCATTAAAGAAGAACACACTCAAGAACACTAGTAAACAATTGATACTTTTAGAATTATTATATATATATTTTTTTTAATCCTATTTTGGTGCACACAGTATGAATTGTAACACCAATAAAGATAGAATGGTAGCTGCACTGTCTACAAAACGTGTAAACAGAATAAAAATCCGACATATTTGCTGTACGATGTTATACCAATACTACCCTCATTCTTCTATTTCCATTCACTAAGCTGATCTTCGCACAAAAAGAAAAGCCTCAGTTGGTCTTCAGAGATGGTTCACATACGCATACTTGTTTGCACAACAAGGCCTGTGTTTAGTCTAATGTTGTAGCTCCATTGCTCAGTTTGTGACCGGCTCCTCGCTCTTTTGTCTCTTACATTCCTACCGCTGTGGATGAATAGGAGATGGAGACATACCCACATGTACAGACCCTTGGTGGACTTGGCAACACCGGAGGACAGGCAAATTATCCTCACCTATAGGCTTGAGAGGGCCACAATCACAGAGCTGTGTGCCCAGTTGGAACCTGACCTGATAGCTGCTATCCGTCATCCCACTGGGAACCCCCCTCTTGTGCAAGTGTGATCAGTACTCCATTTCCTGGCAACTGGTCCTTTCCAAGTGACAGTGGGCTTGGCAGCAGGAAGGTCACAGCTAATGTTCTCAATAGTGCTGACAAGAGTGTTGTCTGCCCTCATAAAACACATGTGCAGCTACATTGTTTTCCCCCAGGTTGAGGATTTGGCCACAGTGAAGGTCGAGTTTTATGCAATGGGGTATATCCCCAACATAATTGAGGCAATTGATGGTACACATATTACATTCGTCCCCCAACAGCAGAATGAACAGGTGTTCAGGAATCGTAAGAGTTTCCACTCCATGAATATTCAGATGGTGCGCTTGGCGGACCAGTACATCTCCCAAGTCAATGCTAAGTATCCTGGGTTGGTGCACAATGCCTTTGTCCTAAGGAATAGCAGCATTCCTAATTTGATGTCCCAACTACAGAGGCACAGGGTGTGGCTAATAGGTGAGCCTTGGTTCCCACCCAGTAGATGTTGGTGTGTGGTGTGAACCATATCGGATAGTGTGTGGCTAAATGTTGTTCTTCAATATTTGCAGGTGACTCTGGTTACCCAAACCTATCATGGCTGCTGACCCCTGTGAGGAATGCCAGGACAAGGGCAGAAGAACGTTATAATGAGGCACTTGGGCGAACCAGAAGGATAAGTGAAAGGACCTTTGGGCTCCTGAAGGCCAGGTTCCGGTGCCTCCATCTAACAGGTGGATCCCTGTGCTACTAACCAAAGAAGGTCTGCCAGATAGTGGTGGCATGCTGCATGTTGCATAACCTGGCCCTCAGACGCCATGTCCCATTCCTGGAGGAGGCGGGAGATGCCAGTGTGCCAGTAGTAGACCCTGTGGACAGTGAGGATGAGGAGGCAGAGGATGAGGATGAGGACAACAGAACATATGTGATCCGACAATACTTCCAATGATACACAGGTAGGACAGTGTTACTTTACATTACAATGACTTTGGTTGTAATTTGTGTGGCAATGGCAAGCTGATATTTTCCACTTCTAAGCCCGCTTACTGCTCCCTCTGGCAATTCATTTGGCAGACGTTGGTGACCTGACATATACTCCTGGTGTGATCACTACAGCCAGCTACAGGTCATTAATCTATGCTCATTCTCTGTACAGTTGATTTGCAATGTTTGTACCCGTTTCAATGAATACATATGTGATATACATGACATACTCCAAATGGATTGTTCAAAGGGTGTTTATTAAAGTGCTAATATATAGAGGGGCAAGTGCAATGGGATGGGGTGATGATGGAGGAAAGTCCAGGGTATTGTTCCAGTCCGTTTGTGGCGCAGGTGCAGTGTCCATGGGACATTGGAAGGGGAGCAATGGCAGTTCAGGGTGACAGAGTGGGACACAAGGGTGACAATCAGGAAAGTCTCATTTCCTGGCGGGGTCTTGGCAAGTGTCTCTGGTTTCTGTTAGGATTGCAGGGAACGTTTGCGTGGTGGTTCACCTTCTGCACGGGGAGGGGTGCTGGTGGCCTGCGAGTCCTGTGGCGGGGCCTCCTGGGCACAACTGGCAGCGGAGGTAGAAGGCTGTTCAGATGTCTGGCTAGTGGCAGGGGCCCACAGTTGTGAGACTGCCTTCCTCCTAATGTTGGCCATGTCTGCCAGCACCCTTGAAATGGAGATGAGGATGTTGTTAATGGCCTGCAAGTCCTCCCTGATACCCCGGTACTGTGCCTCCTGCAGCCGCCTGTTCTCCTGCACATTTTCCAGGATCTGGCCCATCGTGTCCTAGGAATGTTGATAGGCTCCCCGGATCTCAGTGAGTGCCTCCTGGAGAGTCGGTTTCCTGGTCCTGTCCTCCTCCTGGCACACAGCAGTCCTCCCACTGTCCCTGTTGGCCTGTGCCTCTGTCCCCTGAACCGTGTGCCCACTGCCACTGACCACAGATCCCTGATTGTCTTGTGTGTGAGGTGTGGCCTGACGTCCCCGTAGAGGTGGGCACACTGCTGATTGACGTGTCCTGGGGACAGAGAAATGGGTACTCTGGGTGGGTGCTGTGGTGGGGTTTCCAGATGTGGGAGACTCTGTGGTGGTGTGCAACTGGGCCTGGGTAACCGGCTGTCCAGTGGTTCCTGATGGGCCAGGTTGGTCATCCAGATCCAGGCGACCACAGCTGCTCTCATCACTGTGGGCCTCTTCAGTTGGGTGACCAGATAGTGCTGGCACCTCCTCTCCGCTGACATTGGCTGGGATACCTGTGGGGATGTAAATGGTGTGTTATGGTTTCTGTGTCTGACATATTGTACATCTGTGGATTTCCCTCTATGGTTGGATTTGCCCTGACACCTTTCACTTGTGTGTGGTGGGATAGTTAATTCTCTATGGTGTGCATGCTTTAGTGATGAGTGTCCATGCAGGGCTGTGAGGGGTGTCCATGCATTGGTACAGCATGCAGGGCTGGGCACTGGGATGAGTGGGTTGTGATGGTGGGGTGTGTGGGATGTTGTGGAGTGATGGGGGTAAAGGTATGTGATGGCATGAAGGTAGGGGGTGATAATGGCAAAGAGTTGACTTACCAGAGTCCAGTCCTCCTCCGACTCTGGCCAGGTCCTCAGGATGCAGTATTGCGAAGACTTGCTCCTCCCATGCTGTGAGTTGTGGGGGAGGAAGTGGGGGTCCACCACCAGTCCTCTGTACAGCGAGCTGGTGTCTTGCTGCAATGGAACTTACCTTCCCCCGTAGATCGTTCCACCTCTTCCTGATGTCATCCCTAGTTCTTGGGTGCTGTCCCACAGCGTTGACCCTGTCCACGATTCTCCGCCATAGCTTGATCTTCCTAGCTATAGATAACTGCTGCACCTGTGCTCCAAGGAGTTGTGGGTCTACCCTGACGATTTCCTCCACCATGGCCCTTAACTCCTCCTCTGTGAAACGGGGGTGTCTTTGTGGTGCCATGGGTGTTGTGTGTTGGTGAGGGTATGTTGGGTAATGTGTTGGGGTGTGTGATGTGGAGTGCGTTAGTGGTGTATAGGTGTGAAAAGTGTGTGGTTCTAGTTGCGTCAGTGGTCTTGATGCCTCTCAGCTGGCAATGGTTTGTAATCGTAGAGGGTTGTGGGTAATGTGGGTGGGTGTTTTATAGTGGTGTGGTGTGTGTATGGGTGTCAGGTGTGTGTTGTTTGAATTGTCCAATGTGGTGTTGTATGTAGGTGTCCATTGTGAGTGCGGCGGTATGTACCGCCAATGGTTTACTGCCGTTGAATGTCCGCCGTGGTGATTCGTGGGTCATAATGTGGTGGGCGTTGTTCTGTTGGCGTAACGGTGTGGGTTTTGATACTGCCAGTTTATCACTGACCTTTGGTCTGGCGGATTTGTGTACGAGGCTGAATACTGACGGGTGTGTGTGTGTGTCATAATATGGTGAACGGATATCCGCAGCTGCGTTGGTAATTTGGCGGCTGTCAGTGTGGCGGTAAGTGGGATTTACCACCAATGTCATAATGAGGGCCTAAATGTTCACATCAGCATCCTTGAGCCTTCCAGATACCAAACCGCCCTTTTACAGTTGACGAAGATGCTTCATCTCATGCTACTGGCTGTGATTTGGTGCTGTCATCCTATCAGAGGACAAATGCAACATTTAGCCTTTTTACTCAGGAATTTCACCTAGGCTGAGGTGAACTTGGTGTACTATTGGTTATTGAGAGATTGTTTAAGGACTAGCGATTATGCGATGGGTTCCAACGACAAGACCGAAATCGTGAACTTCAGGAAGAGCACTTCATGTGGGACTCCACTTGCTGGCCAACAGAGCTAGGACTGACACACCCCTACCATCGACACCAAGAAATTTTGGATCTTCATCAACTACAAACTTGACATGACCACCTAAGTCAATTCTGTCGCCACCTCATGCTTCCTACCCTAAAGATGATGAGGAAGATTTTCAAATGGCTCCTAACTGGCACGCAAAAAAACCTCACTCACCCCATTGTCAGAAGCAAGTTGGACTACAGGAACACCCTCTATGCTAAGATCTAACTCCCCATACAAAAAGGAGCACAATTGAAACTTCTCACCCACACTTTCAAGGCACTGCATAACACTGGCCCAGCATACCTCAATCACATCTGCTTTTACCCTTCCGGACACCTCTGATTGTCCGGACTCATAGTTGCACACATTTCACACATACAGAAAACAAGATCTGGTGGTCGACACTTCTCCTACATCACTCCTAAAGCATGTAACGACCTGCCACTATACATAAGAGAGATCTCCTCACTTCTTGAATTCCACGAGAAGCTGAAGACCTGGATTTCCAAGTAGCTCCGCCAGGCCTTAAGTTTGGCTAGGCTCAAACCTGCTCAGCACCAGGATACCCTTCTCGGCGATAGTGCGCTCTACAAATCTGCATAACATACCATGTTCATCATTTCAAATGACCATCAGAATTTACATTTTTTGTAAAGACTATCAGAGGTCTAACTCCACGACAACGGCAGTGGTGTTTTATTTTCAGTTTTACACTCAACTACCAATAGCACAACAACTAGTAAGGCAGAAGCAGATGAAAACAGCTAGTCATACTTTTTAGGACTGAGAGCGGCTAAACTAAACACTGAAAACACAATTGCTTTAATAAAGACGGTCACCTTCCTTGTACAAGTGAAACAGAAGCTTGAATAAATACTTATGGATACAGGAACAGACAAGATGACGAAAAAAGGGCATATTCCTTTACCAGGGACATCTCTTTCACTAGCCCTCTACATCTCTTCAAAACAAGCTGTTTTCTAGATACATCATGCCAAGACTGCAGGACATCTTATGGTAAAGAAAATAGCAGCTGCCCGACAGAACTTCTGCAGCCAATGCAATGGACAGATGTTCATCAGGATGTGTCTACCTGTGCTCAGGTATCATGTAGTGCAAGACATAACCCTTGCATGGATTTTTCAATGGAGCCACATGTTTGCAATGTATGTAATGGGTACAACTCAATAGTGGAGGTGGATCTACTCACCAGCAAAGTCATTTCTTTCCTTTAATGAACCTTCCAAGTGTATATGAGCTGCCCCATATTCTCCAGCAAAATATTATACTCATGCATGTTATCTTGAATATAGCTAATCATGGAACGTAATTCACATCTCTCTTCTGGTCTGTGCTTGCAACATTATAGACCCTGGAAGCACATTATCCATTAACTATAACCCACAAGTTGATGGCCAAAACGAACGACTGAACCAGTTCATAGGACAATACCTTTGTTATTTAACCGTGGCACAAGAAGAGGAATGGAGTGAGTATTTGTAGCTAACTAAATCTGAATACAAATCAGAACATGCAGCACTTTGTGTCACATTTCTACCACCCTAGATCTTTACCCATGCTCCACTGTTACCAAACATACACAGGAAACACCATTTAAATTTGCATTGTGCACTATGTAAAGCATGATTGGACCTTTAAAAAACCCAAGGCTCAGTACAAGAAATTTGTAACACACATATATCTTTAGCTTCTGCTTATGCTGTGGGTGGTCATTCCTGGCTATGCTTCCTCCTTCAAAACTTGCCCAAGATAAACATGTCTAGCTCCATACTTCAAGCATGTGCAAATGAAAGGGGGCAATTAAGATTTGGTAAGCAAAATACTGGATTCCCAATGAACCCTGGGATAAGTTCATGGGTTGAGAGACTAGTATGATTCTGAGAAGCGGTCATGGGAGCATACAAGAGCCAACCCTGTGCTTACTGCCTATGCCATACTTACAATCCTGGAAAGTGAGGCTAGCCTCCACTGAGATGACAATACTTGAGGGCAGTCTATTGCCCATGTTCGTGACACAACACAGTCATCTAGAGTAATCCCAAGTCCACCCAAGGCTCACAAAATGTGCGGACCAGTGGGGGCAGAAATCCGTCTCAAGTCTTGGGTGGTCTAAGAAGCTGTGTTGGTGAGGCAGTGGAGATGGACTGCTTTGGTGTACATAAGTGGCTCAACTGCTCTGCACTACATTACCCAGAGAATGGTGCTGCAGATACTTTGCAAGACCTTTGATTTACTTACTCTGTGGAAGACACCAAATCCCAGTAGCAATGTTGCCTGCCATAGGTATTTAAACTGCAGCCAATTGCCGACTGCCCTGCTAGTGAACGGAGAATTGATCACACAACAGATTGTGTAATTGTAGGAGGCTGGCCTGGTTTGTAGTGGGTACCAAGGGGTACTTGCACCTTGCACCAGGTCCAGGTATCCCTTATTAGTGTAGCGGGGTGTCTAGCAGCTTAGGCTGATAGAAGGTAGCTATGGCAAAGCAGCTTAGGCTGAACTAGGAGACATGCAAAGCTCCTACTGTACCACTGGTGTCACTTGCACAATATCATAAGAAAACACAATACACAGATATACTAAAAATAGAGGTACTTTATTTTTATCACAATATGCCAAAAGTATCTCAGTGAGTACCCTCAGTATGAGGATAGCAAATACACAAGATATATGTACACTATACCAAAATTATGCAGTAATAGCAATAGGAAGCAATGCAAGCAATGTACAGTCACAATAGATTGCAATGAGAGCACATAGGTATAGGGGCCACACAAACCATATACTCTAGAAGTGGAATGCGAACCACGAATGGACCCCAAACCTATGTGAGCTTGTAGAGGGTCGCTGGGACTGTAAGAAAACAGTGAGGGTTAGAAAAATAGCCCACCCCAAGACCCTGAAAAGTGGGTGCAAAGTGCACCTAAGTTCCCCAAAGAGCACAGAAGTAGTGATAGGGGAATTCTGCAAGGAAGACCAACACCAGCAATGCAACAGCAATGGACTTCCGGACGAGAGTACCTGTGGAACAAGGGGACCAAGTCCAAAAGTCACGATCAAGTTGGGAGTGGGCAGATGCCCAGGAAATGCCAGCTGTGGGTGCAAAGAAGCTGCCACTGGATGGTAGAAGCTGTGGATTCTGCAAGAACGAAGAGGACTAGGAACTTCCCCTTTGGAGGATGGATGTCCCACGTCGTGCAGAAGCTTGCAGAGGTGCTTCCGTGCAGAAAGACCATAAACAAGCCTTGCTAGCTGCAAGGGTCTCGGTTAGGGTTTTTGGATGCTGCTGTGGCCCAGGAGGGACCAGGATGTCGCAAATTGCGGGAGGAGACAGAGGGGGCGCCCAGCAAGACAAGGAGCCCTCTCAGAAGCAAGCAGCACCCGCTGAAGTGCCGGAACAGGCACTACGAAGAAGAGTGAACCGGAGCTCACCCGAAGTCACAAAAGAAGGTCCCACGACGCCGGAGGACAACTCAGGAGGTCATGCACTGCAGGTTAGAGTGTCGGGGACCCAGGCTTGGCTGTGCACAAAGGAAATCCTGGAAGAGTGCACAGGAGCCGGAGTAGCTGCAAATCACGCGGTACCCAGCAATGCAGTCTAGCGTGGGGAGGCAAGGACTTACCTCCACCAAACTTGGACTGAAGAGTCACTGGACTGTGGGAGTCACTTGGACAGAGTTGCTGAGTTCCAGGGACCACGCTCGTTGTGCTGAGAGGGGACCCAGAGGACCGGTGATGCAGTCTTTTGGTGCCTGCGGTTGCAGGGGGAAGATTCCGTCGAACCATGGGAGATTTCTTCGGAGCTTCTAGTGCAGAGAGGAGGCAGACTACCCCCACAGCATGCACCACCAGGAAAACAGTCGAGAAGGTGGCCGGATCGGCGTTACAAGGTCACAGTAGTCGTCTTTGCTACTTTGTTGCAGTTTTGCAGGCTTCCAGAGCAGTCAGCGGTCGATTCCTTGGCAGAAGGTGAAGAGAGAGATGCAGAGGAACTCTGATGAGCTCTTTCATTCGTTATCTAAAGAATTCCCCAAAGCAGATACCCTAAATAGCCAGAAAAGGAGGTTTGGCTACTTAGGAGAGAGGATAGGCTAGTAACACCTGTAGGAGCCTATCAGAAGGAGTCTCTGACGTCACCTGCTGGCACTGGCCACTCAGAGCAGTCCAGTGTGCCAGCAGCACCTCTGTTTCCAAGATGGCAGAGGTCTGGAGCACACTGGAGGAGCTCTGGGCACCTCCCACGGGAGGTGCAGGTCAGGGGAGTGGTCACTCCCCTTTCCTTTGTCCAGTTTCGCACCAGAGCAGGGCTGGGGGATCCTTGAACCGGTGTAGACTGGCTTATGCAGAAATGGGCACCATCTGTGCCCATGAAAGCATTTCCAGAGGCTGGGGGAGGCTACTCCTCCCCAGCCCTAACACCTTTTCCAAAGGGAGAGGGTGTAACACCCTCTCTCTGAGGAAGTCCTTTGTTCTGCCTTCCTGGGCCAAGCCTGGCTGGACCCCAGGAGGGCAGAAACCTGTCTGAGAGGTTGGCGGCAGCAGCTGCAGTGAAACCCCGGGAAAGGTAGTTTGGCAGTACCCGGGTCTGTGCTTGAGACTCGGGGGATCATGGAATTGTCCCCTATCTGGCACTTTGAAGCCTTGATAGTGAGGCCTGCCTTTTGCAGGGCCTCCAAAACTTTCCACAGGTGGACCAGGTGATCATCCCAGGTGGAGCTAAAGACAGCTATATCATCTAGATATGCTGCACTAAAAGCCTCCAACCCTTGCAGGACTGTATTCACCAACCTCTGAAAAGTGGCAGGTGCATTTTTAAAACCAAAGGGCATTACTGTGAATTGGTAGTGCCCTCCAATGGTGGAAAATGCAAGTTTTTGCTTTAGCATCCTCTGATAACTTGATCTGCCAATACCCTGCAGTCAAATC
Source organism: Pleurodeles waltl (assembly GCF_031143425.1). NCBI lineage: Eukaryota > Metazoa > Chordata > Amphibia > Caudata > Salamandridae > Pleurodeles > Pleurodeles waltl. The sequence continues at coordinate 875,355 of NW_027150394.1, forward strand.
AAAGGTGCTTAGATACTTGGCAGATGCCAGTGTATCTATTAGCTCATCTGCCCTGGGTATAGGGTGAGCATCAGTTTTAGTTACCTGGTTGAGACCTCTATAATCTACACAAAATCTAATTTCCTTCTTTCCATCTTTGGAATGAGGTTTTGGTACAAGTACCACAGGAGAGGACCATGGACTTTCAGAGTGCTCAACCACTCCCAGTTCAAGCATTTTCTGAACCTCTTGTTTTATGCAGTCCCTGACATGGTCAGGCTGCCTATAGATTTTACTTTTGACAGGCAAGCTGTCTCCAGTATCTATAGTGTGCTCACACCAAGAAGTGGTGCCTGGCACAGTAGAAAAGAGTTCAGAAAACTGACCCAGGAGATTTATGCAGTGGTCTTTCTGCTCAGCAGTAAGACAATCTGCCAGAACTACACCTTCCACTAGAGCATCTTGTTCTGTGGAGGAGAAGAGATCAGGGAGAGGGTCACTCTCTTCTTCCTGTCCTTCATCTGTTGCCATGAGCAGGGTGAGATCCGCCCTGTCCTAGTAGGGTTTCAGGCGATTGACATGGAGCACCCTAAGGGGACTCCTGGCAGTGCCTAAGTCAACTAAGTAGGTGACTTCTCCCTTTTTCTCAACAATAATGTGGGGTCCACTCCATTTGTCTTGGTGTGCTCTTGGGGCCACAGGCTCCAAGACCCACACCTTCTGTCCTGGTTGGTACTGGATCAGAACAGCCTTCTGGTCATGCCATTGCTTTTGGAGCTCTTGGCTGGCCTGAAGGTTTTTACTGGCCTTTTTCATGTACTCAGCCATCCTAGATCTTAGGCCAAGTACATAGTCCACTATGTCTTGTTTAGGAGCTTTTAAAGGTTGTTCCCAACCCTCCTTCACAAGTGTTAGAGGACCTCTTACAGGGTGTCCAAATAGGAGTTCAAAGGGGCTGAAGCCCACTCCTTTTTGGGGTACCTCCCTGTAAGCAAAAAGGAGGCAAGGTAACAGGACATCCCATCTCCTCCGGAGTTTTTCAGGGAGTCCCATTATCATTCCTTTGAGAGTTTTATTAAACCTCTCAACCAGTCCATTTGTTTGTGGATGATAAGGTGGTGAATTTGTATGTTACACCACATTCCTTCCACATGGCCTTTAAGTAAACAGACATGAAATTGCTTCCCCTGTCTGATACCACCTCTTTTGGGAAGCCCACCCTGGAAGATATTCCCAGGAGGGCCTTTGCCACTGCAGGAGCTGTAGTGGTCCTTAGAGGAATTGCTTCAGGATATCTGGTGGCATGGTCCACTACCACCAAGATAAACCTATTGCCTGAAGCTGTAGGAGGGTCAAGGGGGCCAACTATGTCAACCCCTACCCTTTCAAAGGGAACCGCAACCACAGGCAGTGGAATAAGGGGTGCCTTTGGAGTGCCACCTGCCACTGGCTTGACAGGTGACACAGGACTTACAAAATTATTTTGTGTCCTCTGACATTCTTGGCCAATGAAACAGGGGAACAAGCCTGTCCCAAGTTTTCATTTGTCCCAAAGGTCCAGCCAAGGGAATGTTGTGGGCTAGAGTTAGGAGGAACTCTCTGTATTGCAAGGGAATGACCAATCTCCTGACTGCTCCAGGTTTAGGGTCCCTTGCCTCAGTATACAAGAGGTTGTCCTCCCAGTAAACTCTGTGAGAGTCACTGACATCCCCATTTTGCTGTTTGACAGCTTGCCTTCTTAGACCCTCTAGTGTGGGACAGGTCTGCTGTGCCACACTCAGCTCCTCCCTGGCAGCCCCCTCCACCCAAAAGCTCAGCAGTGTCTACTTCCAGCTCCTCTGGTGTAGGTTCTGCACAGGGTCGAAATTCTTCCTCAGAAGTTGAATCCACTGTAAAGGGAGGGATAGTAGGTAGTGTTTTACCTTTACTAACCCTAGCTTTAGGGAGCACTTGGTCCATTGTTCCAGGATCCAAGTCACCCTGTCCTTTGTGCTTTTTGGCCTGAGCCCTTGTCAAAGCACAAATATGCCCAGGAATGCCCAGCATTGCTGCATGAGCCTCCAACTCCACTTCTGCCCAAGCTGATGTCTCTAAATAATTCCCCAGTAGACAGTCTACAGGTAAATCTGAGGCAACCACAACTTTCTTTGGACCAGTAACCACCCCCCCGCCAGTTGAGATTCACAACAGCCATGGGGTGGCTAAGAGTGTTGTTATGAGCATCAGTTACTTGGTACTGGTGACCAAGTAGGTGTTGTTCAGGGTGGACCAGTTTCTCTATTACCATTGTAACACTGGCACCTGTGTCCCTGTAGGCCTGAACCTCAACACCATTTATTAGGGGAAGTTGCTTGTACTTATCTATATTAAGGGGACAAGCAACCAAGGTGGCCAAATCAATGGCTCCTTCAGAGACTAATACAGCCTCTGTGGTCTCCCTAACAAGACCAACCCCAACTAAATTACCAAAAGTGAGCCCAGCTACTCCCTTGGATTGGCTATTAGTAGGTTTGCTCCCACCACCACTGCTATTACTAGGGGCACTAGGTGTAGCAGCAGGGGTTGTAGTGGTAGGAGGGTTGGTGCTTTTCTTTGGACAACTGGCATCAGTTGTCCAATGGCCTTTTATTTTACATAAATAGCACCATGATTTCTTAACTTGATTAGAAGAGGATTTGGAACCCCCACCCCCACCAGAGTGTTTTTGTGGGCCTGATGAAGACTCATTTTTAGATTTGTCCCCACCCTTGTCTGAGGACTTACCATCCTTCTTGCCATCCTTGTCACCCCCTGTATGAACTTTTCTGTTCACCCTTGTTCTCACCCATTTGTCTGCCTTCTTTCCCAATTCTTGGGGAGAGGTCAGATCTGAGTCCACTAGGTACTGGTGCAACAAATCAGACACACAATTATTAAGAATATGCTCTCAGGATTAAGTTATACAGGCTTTCATAGTCAGCAATTTTACTGCCATGTAACCACCCCTCCAAGGCCTTCACTGAATGATCAACAAAGTCTACCCAGTCTTGTGAAGACTTCTTTTTGGTTTCTCTGAACTTGATCCTGTACTGTTCAGTGGTTAAGCCATAACCATTTAGGAATGCATTCTTAAGAACTGTAAAATAATTGGCATCACATTCCTTCACAGTAAGGAGCCTATCCCTACCCTTTCCACTGAAAGATAGCCATAGGATAGCAGCCCACTGTCTTTGAGGGACCCTCTGCACAACACAGGCCCTCTCAAGTGCAGCAAACCACTTGTTAATTTCATCCCCCTCATTGTAAGGGGGAACTATCTTGTGCAGATTCCTAGAATCATGCTCTTTTACAGGATTACTATCTGTAACACTGCTGTTGCCACCATGGGGTCCAAACCCCAACCTCTGTCTTTCTTTTTCTAAGTCGAATGCTTGCCTATCTAAATCCAGCTGTTGCTTCTTGAGCTTCAGTCTGGATTCTTCCACTCTCAATCTATTGAGTTCCCTTTCTAACACTCTGTCTTCAGGGTGGGTGGGTTGGGCATGCCTTGACACAGAAGAATGGTGAGAATGAACAGAGGGAGACCTGTCCCTAACAACCTTGCCTAAAGGAGCAACCTCTATACTATGATGTGAACTCACATCAGTACCAGCCCTGCTAGGTGGCCTGCTAAGGGGCAGGTTGAGAAGGTTCCCTTCTAACCCTTTTTCTGGGGCTACCCCAGAATCAGAGTGTGAACCATCAGCCAATCTCTCACCAGAGGTGCCAACTAAGGTCTTATCCTGTTCAATGAGCATATTAACTAACAATTCTCTTGAGGGATTCTTCCCTAGCCCTAAACCTCTTTCAACGCAGAGACTCCTTGCTCCTTTCCAGCTAAGGTGGTCATAAGCATTTCTGGCCAGATCCAGAGTTTGACCTGTACCAGACATGGTAGAAAAGGTTTAAGGGACAGAAAAAGAAAGAAAAAGTTTCAGAACTTTTTAAAGAACAGGAAAAAAAAACTTTCACATTTTAAGAATTTTGAAAGTTTAGAGGTACTTTTCAGCACTTAGCAATTGAGTAAGAGAAGAAAAGCAAAACTTTTTGGTTAGGTGTACATACACCGAACTTGTTTTGTATATTTTTCTCTTATGTAAAGTACAAAATGACAAAGTGGTAAGTAGTTGCAAGTACTTATCCCACCACTGCACAACCAATGTAGGAGGCTGGCCTGGTTTTTAGTGGGTACCAAGGGGTACTTACACCTTGCACCAGGTCCTGGTATCCCTTATTAGTGTAGAGATGTTTCTAGCAGCTTAGGCTGATAGAAGGTAGCTATGGAGAGCAGCTTAGGCTGAACTAGAAGGCGTGTAAAGCTCCTACTGTACCACTGGTGTCACTTGCACAATATCATAAGAAAACACAATACACAGATATACTAAAAATAAAGGTACTTTATTTTTATGACAATATGCCAAAAGTATCTCAGTGAGTACCCTCAGTATGAGGATAGCAAATATACACAAGATATATGTACACAATACCAAAATGATGCAGTAATAGCAATAGAAAGCAATGCAAGCAATGTACAGGCACAATAGATTGCAATGAGAGCACATAGGTAGAGGGGCAACACAAACCATATACTCTAGAAGTGGAATGCGAACCACGAATGGACTCCAAAGCTATGTGAGCTTGTAGAGGGTCGATGGGACTGTAAGAAAACAGTGAGGGTTAGAAAAATAGCCCACCCCATGACCCTGAAAAGTGGGTGCAAAGTGCACCTAAGTTCCCCAAAGAGCACAGAAGTAGTGATAGGGGAATTCTGCAAGGAAGACCAACACCAGCAATGCAACAACAATGGATTTCCGGACGAGAGTACCTGTGGAACAAGGGGACCAAGTCCAAAAGTCACAATCAAGTCGGGAGTGGGCAGATGCCCAGGAAATGCCAGTTGTGGGTGCAAAGAAGCTGCCACCGGATGGTAGAAGCTGTGGATTCTGCAAGAACGAAGAGAACTAGGAACTTCCCCTTTAGAGGATGGATGTCCCACGCCATGAAGAAGCTTGCAGAGGTGCTTCCGTGCAGAAAGACCGTAAACAAGCCTTGCTAGCTGCAAGGGTCACGGTTAGGGTTTTTGGATGCTGCTGTGGCCCAGGAGGGACCAGGATGTCGCCAATTGCGTGAGGAGACAGAGGGGGGCGCCCAGCAAGACAAGGAGCCCTCTCAGAAGCAAGCAGCACCCGCAGAAGTGCCGGAACAGGCACTACGAAGTGGAGTGAACTGGAGCTCACCCGAAGTCACAAAAGAAGGTCCCACGACGCCGGAGGACAACTCAGGAGGTCGTGCACTGCAGGTTAGAGTGTCGGGGACCCAGGCTTGGCTGTGCACAAAGGAAATCCTGGAAGAGTGCACAGGAGCCGGAGCAGCTGCAAATCACGCGGTACCCAGCAATGCAGTCTAGCGTGGGGAGGCAAGGACTTACCTCCGCCAAACTTGGAGGCAAGGACTTACCTCCGCCAAACTTGGACTGAAGAGTCACTAGACTGTGGGAGTCAGTTGGACAGAGTTGCTGAGTTCCAGGGACCATGCTCATCGTGCTGAGAGGGGACCCAGAGGACCCGTGATGCAGTCTTTTGGTGCCTGCGGTTGCAGGGGGAAGATTCCGTCGACCCACGGGAGATTTCTTCAGAGCTTCTAGTGCAGAGAGGAGGCAGACTACCCCCACAGCATGCACCACCAGGAAAACAGTCGAGAAGGTGGCTGGATCAGCGTTACAAGGTCGCAGTAGTCGTCTTTGCTACTTTGTTGCAGTTTTGCAGGCTTCCAGAGCAGTCAGCGGTCGATTCCTTGGCAGAAGGTGAAGAGAGAGATGCAGAGGAACTCTGATGAGCTCTTGCATTCGTTATCTAAAGAATTCCCCAAAGCAGAGACCCTAAATAGCCAGAAAAGGAGGTTTGGCTACTTAGGAGAGAGAATAGGCTAGTAACACCTGTAGGAGCCTATCAGAAGGAGTCTCTGACATCACCTGCTGGCACTGGCCACTCAGAGCAGTCCAGTGTGCCAGCAGCACCTCTGTTTCCAAGATGGCAGAGGTCTGGAGCACACTGGAGGAGCTCTGGGCACCTCCCACGGGAGGTGCAGGTCACTCCCCTTTCCTTTGTCCAGTTTCGCACCAGAGCAGGGCTGGGGGATCCTTGAACCGGTGTAGACTGGCTTATGCAGAAATGGGCACCATCTGTGCCCATGAAAGCATTTCCAGAGGCTGGGGGAGGCTACTCCTCCCCAGCCCTAACACCTTTTCCAAAGGGAGAGGGTGTAACACCCTCTCTCTGAGGAAGTCCTTTGTTCTGCCTTCCTGGGCCAAGCCTGGCTGGACCCCAGGAGGGCAGAAACCTGTCTGAGGGGTTGGCAGCAGCTGCAGTGAAACCCCGGGAAAGGTAGTTTGGCAGTACTCGGGTCTGTGCTAGAGACTCGGGGGATCATGGAATTGTCTCCCCAATGCCAGAATGGCATTGGGGTGACAATTCCATGATCTTAGACATGTTACATGGCCATGTTCGTAGTTACCATTGTGACGCTATACATATGTCGTGACATATGTCTAGTGCACGCGTGTAATGGTGTCCCCGCACTCAAAGTCCGGGGAATTTGCCCTGAACAATGTGGGGGCACCTTGGCTAGTGCCAGGGTGCCCACACACCCAGTAACTTAGCACCCAACCTTTACCAGGTAAAGGTTAGACATATAGGTGACTTATAAGTTACTTAAGTGCAGTGGTAAATGGCTGTGAAATAACGTGGACGTTATTTCACTCAGGCTGCAATGGCAGGCCTGTGTAAGAATTGTCAGAGCTCCCTATGGGTGGCAAAAGAAATGCTGCAGCCCATAGGTATCTCCTGGAACCCCAATACCCTGGGTACCTCAGTACCATATACTAGGGAATTATAAGGGTGTTCCAGTATGCCAATGTAAATTGGTGAAATTGGTCACTAGCCTGTTAGTGACAATTTGAAAAGAAATGAGAGAGCATAACCACTGAGGTTCTGGTTAGCAGAGCCTCAGTGAGACAGTCATAACACAGGTAACACATACAGGGCACACTTATGAGCACTGGGGCCCTGGCTGGCAGGGTCCCAGTGACACATACAACTAAAACAACATATATACAGTGAAATATGGGGGTAACATGCCAGGCAAGATGGTACTTTTATACAGTAATATCTTAGGAGACCAGAACCACATCTAGAGAGAAAACATACCTTGCAATGCTTCCTTGCGAGCCCGGTCCTGAACCTCCTTGTCATCAGCAGCAGGCTTATTTGTGTCCTGAGTGGTATCTGCAAAAGAACATAAAGGGTGAGCGCATGCTTGCAACCCCCTAAGACTCCGATAACAATCTTCATGACTAAGACTTATGAACCATCTGACACTTACAGGAGTTAACAATGTAAAACAACTCTGACTAACAAATAACTTTGACAACTCGCTCTTCTAAAAAGTGCTAACAAATACCGCCCGGTCTAAGGCGCATTGTAATTTGTGAAAGAATAGATCACCCAGATGAGATGAAATAGAAATTGGATTCTCCCACAAAGACCAACTCTGCAGACTTTGAGTAATGTTTATGTTACACTATTCCAGTACAAGGTGCGCCACTATTTCTTCTGCTTGTTACTTATAGGACAGGCAATATTGCAGCATGTTACAATAGCGAGGTGGCACCTCCTGAGAATGCTGTGGCAAGGTACCTAGAGCAGAATACTCTTAATCTGTTGATCTAATGATTGTCTATGGTGCCATAACTAGACTGGCATCACATGCTGAGAAGTGTGACTGAGGATGGAGCATCCATCACTGGCCGCCTGGGTTGCCTCCACCTTTCTCTTCTATCTCAATGATATCCACTTCTAGTATCCCCTGGGGAAATCCTTTGGGCAGCGGAAAAAAGGTTGATAGTTCGGCACTTGTCAGACAAAACCCTGGATAATCCAGGTTAGTGCACAACCCGGAAAGTTCCCTGTGCTGCAAAAACAGCAGTAAAACACCCACGTACAGATGGAATTCAGTTACTTTGGGGATGTATGCGGAAGGGCTTCTTGGTTCCAACATGGCCTCATAGAACAGCCCGTGGTTTGCTTAAAGCCTAATGTTTTCTGGTGAACCTGGAAGATGACATGGGGACAGGAACCCACTTCTTCACAGACAGGAATTTATGGCTGCTAAAGGCTATATATGTGAGGATGGGATTTAGATCCCAAATAACCAAGAGGCACCTTGACTAGAGGGAAAAGGAATTATAAGGGCCCATTTCTGAGTGTGAAAAATGCAAAACATGCCATGGAGGCATCAAGCAAGTAAAGCAAATTCATTTTCATTGGCAAATCAGGGGGCCTGACAGTTTACCAGTTATTCTTGCACCACAGATAAAACCAGTAGGTTGCTCATGGCATTGGCCTGTCTGAGTGGTATTTTATTTTAAGACCCAAAACACTTCGCTTACATGTCCTTGTGCAAAGAAATTGCTTCATGCTTCAAGAAAAGCTATCATAGCCACCTGTATATTTGTATTTGGGTCACTTCGACTGATCACAGGGTCACCTGAAACAGTGGGTGGACAAAACGTAATTGCAGGAGATAAGCAACAATGTGCACATAAAGGGCGTTAATGCACACAAATGACCTGATGCGTACTTTCATAAGTGCAAACTCAAAGTAACATCTCTGGAAGCAGTGTCCAGTCACGTGTCTAGGAGTGACATTACTCATTCTTAGAGGCCTGGAGAGAGCCATGACGCAGAACTAGCCAGATTTTCTGGTTCTGTAGTCTACAAATGAACTACTAGACCACATGGAAAGTACCTATGCTCTTGGTGTGTCGTCTGCTGCCTTCTGGCTCAGTGTTGATACATTTTCTAGTTCGTCTTCTAGACCTGTGGTTCCCAACCTGTGGTCCAGGGACCCCTGGGGGTCCGTGAAGTCTCCTCAGGTGGTCCATGACTGCTTAGAAAATTAAATAATATTAACAGATAAGGTCCCCCTGTTTCAGTAATGACTCAGTAGGGGGTCCCCTGATTCCAATAATGATTCAGTGGGGGTCCCCAGGTTCCAGTAATGATAAAGTGGGGGTCCACAGAAGTCAAACGATTGGGAACCACTGTTCTAGAACACAACCCAGAATTTAGCTTTGTAGACCTTGGGCATGAAGGACTTTGTCCAACTGAAGACAGAAAGCCAGTTGGACTGCAGCCACCTCACAAGCCACTAAGCATTAGTTGAGTGAGGTATGTTTCAGGTAACAATTGATCCTATGAAAAATCACAGGAATAGTACTGGATACACCAACTGTCTTCCACTAAAGAAGAACACACTCAAGAACACTAGTAAACAATCAATACTTTTAGAATTTTTTTTTTTTTAAACAAATCCTATTTTGGTGCACACAGTATGAATTGTAACACCAATAAAGATAGAATGGTAGCTGCGCTGTCTACCAAACGTGTAAACAGAATAAAAATCCAACATATTTGCTGTACGATGTTATACCAATACTACCCTCATTCTTCTATTTCCATTCACTAAGCTGATCTTCGCACAAAAAGAAAAGCCTCAGTTGGTCTTCAGAGATGGTTCAAATATGCATACTTGTTTGCGCAACAAGGCCTGTGTTCAGTCTAATGTTGTAGCTCCATTGCTCAGTTTGTGACCAGCTCCTCACTCTTTTGTCCCTTAGATTGCTACCACTGCGGATGAATAGGAGATGGAGACATACCCACATGTACAGACCCCTTGTGGACTTGGCAACACTGGAGGACAGGCAAATTATCCTCACCTATAGGCTTGAGAGGGCCACAATAACAGAACTGTGTGCCCAGTTGGAACGTGACCTGATATCTGCTATCCGTCATCCCACTGGGAACCCCCCTCTTGTGCAAGTGCGATCAGTACTCCATTTCCTGGCAACTGGTCCTTCCCAAGTGACAGTGGGCTTGGCAGCAGGAAGGTCACAGCCAATGTTCTCAATAGTGCTGACAAGAGTGTTGTCTGCCCTGATAAAACACATGTGCAGCTACATTGTTTTCCCCCAGGTTGAGGATTTGGCCACAGTGAAGGTCGAGTTTTATGCAATGGGGTATATCCCCAACACAACTGAGGCAATTGATGGTACAAATATTACATTCGTCCCCCAATGGCAGAATGAACAGGTGTTCAGGAATCGTAAGAGTTTCCACTCCATGAATGTTTAGATGGTGTGCTTGGTGGACCAGTACATCTCCCAAGTTAATGCTAAGTATCCTGGGTTGGTGCACAATGCCTTTGTCCTAAGGAATAGCAGCATTCCTAATGTGATGTCCCAACTACAGAGGCACAGGCTGTGGCTAATATGTGAGCCTTGGTTCCCACCCAGTAGATGATGGTGTATGGTGTGAGCCATATCGGATAGTGTGTGGCTAAATGTTGTTCTTCAATATTTGCAGGTGACTCTGGTTACACAAACCTATCATGGCTGCTGACCCCTGTGAGGAATGCCAGGACAAGGGCAGAAGAACGTTATAATGAGGCACTTGGGCGAACCAGAAGGATAAGTGAAAGGACCTTTGGTCTCCTAAAGGCCAGGTTCCGGTGCCTCCATCTAACAGGTGGATCCCTGTGCTACTAACCAAAGAAGGTCTGCCAGATAGTGGTGGCATGCTGCATGTTGCATAACCTGGCCCTCAGACACCATGTCCCATTCCTGCAGGAGGAGGAGGCTGGAGATGCCCGTGTGCCAGCAGTAGACCCTGTGGACAGTGAGGATGAGGAGGCAGAGGATGAGGATGAGGACAACAGAACATATGTGATCCGACAATACTTCCAATGATACACAGGTAGGGCAGTGTTGCTTTACCTTACAATGACTTTGGTTGTAATTTGTATGGCAATGGCAAGCTGATATTTTCCACTTCTAAGCCCGCTTACTGCTCCCTCTGGCAATTCATTTGGCAGACGTTGGTGACCTGACATATACTCCTGGTGTGATCACTACAGCCAGCTACAGGTCATTAATCTATGCTCATTCTCTGTACAGTTGATTTGCAATGTTTGTACCTGTTTCAATGAATACATATGTGATATACATGACATACTCCAAATGGTTTTTTCAAAGGGTGTTTATTGAAGTGCTAATATATATAGGGGCAAGTGCAACGGGATGGGGTGATGATGGAGGAAAGTCCATGGTATTGTTCCAGTCTGTTTTTAGCGCAGGTGCAGTGTCCATGGGACATTGGAAGGGGAGCAATGGCAGTTCAGGGTGACCGAGTGGGACACAAGGGTGACAATCAGGAAAGTCTCATTTCCTGGTGGGGTCTTGGCAAGTGTCTCCGGTTTCTGTCTGGATCGCAGGGAACGTTTGCGTGGTGGTTCACCTTCTGCAGGGGGAGGGGTGCTGGTGGCCTGTGAGTCCTGTGGCGGGGCCTCCTGGCCACAAGCAGCAGCGGAGGTAGAAGGCTGTTCAGATGTCTGGCTAGTGGCAGGGGCCCAATGGTGTGAGACTGCCTACCTCAATGTTGGCCATGTCTGCCAGCACCCTTGCAATGGAGCTCAGGGTGTTGTTAATGGCCTTCAAGTCTTCCCTGTCCACCACCAGTCCTCTGTACAGCAAGCTGGTGTCTTGCTGCAATGGAACTTACCTTCCCCGTAGATCGTTCCACCTCTTCCTGATGTCATCCCTAGTTCTTGGGTGCTGTCCCACGGCATTTACCCTGTCCACGATTCTCCGCCATAGCTCCATCTTCCTAGCTATAGATATCTGCTGCACCTGTGTTCCAAGGAGTTGTGGCTCTACCCTGATGATTTCCTCCACCATGACCCTTAACTCCTCCTCTCTAAAACGGGGGTGTCTTTGCGGTGCCATGGGTGTTGTGTGTTGGTGAGGGTATGTTGGGTAATGTGTTGGGGTGTGTGATGTGGAGTGCGTTAGTGGTGTATAGGTGTGAATAGTGTGTGGTTCTAGTTGTGTCAGTGATCTTGCTGCCTCTCTGCTGGCAATGGTTTGTAATCGTAGAGGGTTGTGGGTAATGTGGGTGGGTGTTTTATAGTGGTGTGGGTGTGTGGGTGTGGTGTGTGTATGGGTGTCAGGTGTGTGATGTTTGAATTGTCCAATGTGGTGTTGTATGTAAGTGTCCATTTTGAGTGCGGCGGTATGTACCGCCAATGGTTTACTGCCGCTGAATGTCCACCGTGGTGATTTGTGGGTCATAATGTGGTGGGCGTTGTTCTGTTGGCGTAATGGTGTGGGTTTTGATACTGCCAGTTTATCACTGACCTTTGGTGTGGCGGATTTGTGTATGTGGCTGAATACTGACAGATTGGTGTGTGTGTTTCATAATATGATGAACGGATATCCACAGCTACGGCGGTAATTTGGCGGCTGTCAGTGTGGCGGTAAGTGGGATTTACCACCAATGTCATAATGAGGGCCTAAATGTTCACATCAGCCTCCTTGAGCCTTCCAGATACCAAACTGCCCTTTTACAGTTGACAAAAATGCTTCATCTCATGCTACTGGCTGTGATTTGGTGCTGTCATCCTATCAGAGGACAAATGCAACATTTAGCCTTTTTACTCAGGCATTTCACCTAGGCTGAGGTGAACTTGGTGTACTATTGGTTATTGAGAGATTGTTTAAGGAATAGCGATTATGCGATGGGTTCCAACGACAAGACCGAAATCGTGAACTTCAGGAAGAGCACCTCATGTGGGACTCCACTTGGTGGCCAACAGAGCTAGGACTGACACACCCCTACCATCCACGCCAAAATATTTTGGATCTTCATCAACTACAAACTTGTCATGACCACCTAAGTCAATTCTGTCACCACCTCATGCTTCATACCCTAAGGATGCTGAGGAAGATTTTCAAATGGCTCCTAACTGGAACGCAAAAAAACGTCACTCACCCCATTGTCAGAAGCAAGTTGGACTACAGGAGCACCCTCTATGCTAAGATCAAACTCCCCATACAAAAAGGAGCACACTTGAAACTTCTCACCCACACATTCAAGGCACTGCATAACACTGGCCCAGCATACCTCAATCACATCTGCTTTTACCCTTCCAGACACCTCTGATTGTCCAGACTCCTAGTTGCACACATTTCACACATACAGAGAACAAGATCTGGTGGTCGACACTTCTCCTACATCACTCCTAAAGCATGTAATGACCTGCCACTATACATGAGAGCGTCCTCCTCACTTCTTGAATTCCACGAGAAGCAGAAGACCTGGATTTCCAAGTAGCTCCACCAGGCCTTAAATTTGGCTCGGCTCAAACCTGCTCAGCACCAGGATACCCTTCACGGCGATAGTGCGCTCTACAAATCTGCATAACATACCATGTTCATCATTTCAAATGACCATCAGAATTTACATTTTTTGTAAAGCCTATCAGAGCTCTAACTCCACGACACCTGCGGTGGTGTTATATTTTCAGTTTTACACTCAACTACCAATAGCACAACCACTAGTAAGGCAGAAGCAGATGAAAACAGCTAGTCATACTTTTTAGGACAGAGAGCGGCCAAACTAAACACTAAAAACACAATTGCTTTAATAAAGACAGTCACCTTCCTTGTACAAGTGAAACTGAAGCTTGAATAAATACTTATGGATACAGGAACAGACAAGACGACAAAAAAGGGCATATTCCTTTACCAGGGACATCTCTTTCACTAGCCCTCTACATCGCTTCAAAACAAGCTGTTCTCTAGATACATCATGCCAAGACTGCAGGACATCTTATGGTAAAAAAAATAGCAGCTGCCCGACAGAACTTCTGCAGCCAATGCAATGGACAGATGTTCATCAGGATGTGTCTACCTGTGCTCAGGTATCATGTAGTGCAAGACATAACCCTTGCATGGATTTTTCAATCGAGCCACATGTTTGCAATGTATGTAATGGGTACAACTCAATAGTGGAGGTGGATCTACTCACCAGCAAAGTCATTTCTTTCCTTTAATGAACCTTCCAAGTGTATATGAGCTGCCCAATATTCTCCAGCACAATATTATACTCATGCATGTTCTCCTGAATATAGCTAATCATGGAACGTAATTCACAACTCTCTTCTGGTCTGTGCTTGCAACATTATAGACCGTGGAGGCACATTATCCATTAACTATAACCCACAAAGTGATGGCCAAAACGAACGACTGAACCAGGTCCTAGGACAATACCTTTGTTATTTAACCGTGGCACAAGAAGAGGAATGGAGTGAGTATTTGTAGCTAACTAAATTTGAATACAACTCAGAACATGCAGCACTTTGTGTCACATTTCTACCACCCTAGATCTTTACCCATTCTCCACTGTTACCAAACATACACAGGAAACACCACTCAACTTTGCATTGTGCACTATGTACAGCCTGATTGGACCTTTAAAAAACCCAAGGCTCAGTACAAGAAATTTGTAACACACATTGATCTTTAGCTTCTGCTTATGCTGTGGGTTGTCATTCCAGGCTATGCTTCCTCCTTTAAAACTTGTCCAACATAAACATGTCTAGCTCCATACTTCAAGCATGTGCAAATGAAAGGGGGCAATTAAGATTTGGTAAGCAAAATACTGGATTCCCAATCAACCCTGGGATAAGTTCATGGGTTGAGAGACTAGTATGATTCTGAGAAGCGGTCATGGGAGCATGCAAGAGCCAACCTCATGCTTACTGCCTATTCCATACTTGCAATCCTGGAAAGTGAGGCTAGCCTCCACTGAGAGGACAATACTTGAGGGCAGTCTATTGCCCATGTCCCTGTGACACAACACAGTCATCTAGAGTAATCCCAAATCCACCCAAGGCTCACAAAATGTGCGGACCAGTGGGGGCAGAAATCAGTCTCAAGTCTTGGGTGGTCTAAGAAGCTGTGTTGGTGAGGCAGTGGAGATGGACTGCTTTGGTGTACATAAGTGGCTCAAATGCACTGCACTACATTACCCAGAGAATGGTGCTGCAGATACCTTGCAAGACCTTTGATTTACTTACTCTGTGGAAGACACCAAATCCCAGTAGCAATGTTGCCTGCCATAGGTATTTAAACTGCATCCAATTGCCGACTGCCCTGCTAGTCAACAGAGAATTGATCATACAACAGATGTGTAATATCTTAGGAGACCAGAACCACATCTAGAGAGGAGAAAACATACCTTGCAATGGTTCCTTGTAATCCATGTCCTGAACCTCCTTGTCATCAGCAGCAGGCTTATTTTTGTCCTGAGTGGTAACTGTAAAAGAACATAAAGGGTGAGCGCATGCTTGCAACCCCCTAAGACTCCGATAACAATCTTCATGACTAAGACTTATGAACCATCTGACACTTACAGAAGTTAACAATGTAAAACAACTCTGACTAACAAATAACTTTGACAACTCGCTCTACTAAAAAGTGCTAACAAATACCACCCGGTTTAAGGCGCATTGTAATTTGTGAAAGAATAGATCACCCAGATGAGATGAAATAGAAATTGGATTCTCCCACAAAGACCAACTCTCTAGACTTTGAGTAATGTTTATGTGTTACACTATTCCAGTACAAGGTGCGCCACTATTTCTTCTGCTTGTTACTTATAGGACAGGCAATATTGCAGCATGTTACAATAGCGAGGTGGCACGTCCTGAGAATGCTGTGGCAAGGTACCTAGAGCAGAATACTCTTAATCTGTTGATCTAATGATTGTCTATGGTGCCATAACTAGACTGGCATCACATGCTGAGAAGTGTGACTGAGGATGGAGCATCCATCACTGGCCGCCTGGGTTGCCTCCACCTTTCTCTTCTATCTCAATGATATCCACTTCTAGTATCCCCTGGGAAAATCCTTTGGGCAGCGGAAAAAAGGTTGATAGTTCGGCACTTGTCAGACAAAACCCTGGATAATCCAGGTTACTGCACAACCCAGAAAGTTCCCTGTGCTGCAAAAATGGCAGTAAAACACCCACGTGCAGATGGAATTCAGTTAGATTTTGGGGATGTATGCGGAAGGGTTTCTTGGTTCCAACATGGCCTCATAGAACAGCCCATGGTTTGCTTAAAGCCTAATGTTTTCTGGTGAACCTGGAAGATGACATGGGGACAGGAACCCACTTCACAGGCAGGAATTTATGGCTGCTAAAGGCTATATATGTGAGGATGGGATTCAGATCCCAAATAACCAAGAGCCACTAGAGGGAAAAGGAGTTATAAGGGCCCATTTCTGAGTGTGTGAAGAATGCAAAACATGCCATGCAAGAATCAAGCAAGTAAAGCAAATTAATTTTCATTCGCAAATCAGGGGGCCTGACAGTTTACCAGTCATTCTTGTACCACAGATAAAACCAGTAGGTTGCTCATGGCATTGGCCTGTCTGAGTGGTATTTTATTTTAAGACCCAAAACACTTCGCTTACATGTCCTTGCGCAAAGAAATTGCTTCATGAAAAGCTATCATAGCCACCTGTATATTTGTATTTCGGTCACTTCGACTGATCACAGGGTCACCTGAGACAGTGGGTGGACAAAATGTAATTGCTGAAGATAAGCAACAATGTGCACTTAAAGGGTGTTAATGCACAAAAATGACATGATGCGTAGTTTCATAAGTGCAAACTCAAAGTAACATCTCTGGAAGCAGTGTCCAGTCACGTGACTAGGAGTGACTTTACTCATTCTTAGAGAGCTGGAGAGAGTCATGACGCAGAAGTAGCCAGATTTTCTGGTTCTGTAATCTACAAATGAACTACTAGACCACATGGAAAGTACCTATCCTCTTAGTGTGTCGTCTGCTGCCTTCTGGCTCAGTGTTGATACATTTTCTAGTTTGTCTTCTAGAACTGTGGTTCCCAACCTGTGGTCCAGGGACCCCTGGGGGTCTGTGAGGTCTCCTCAGGGGGTCCGTGACTGCTTAGAAAATTAAATAATATTAACAGATAAGGTCCCCATGTTTCAGTAATGACTCAGTAGGGGGTCTCCAGGTTCCAGTAATGATAAAGTGGGGGTCCACAGAAGTCAAACAATTGGGAACCACTGTTCTAGAACACAACCCAGAATTTGGCTTTGTAGACCTTTGGCATAAAGGACTTTGTCCAACTGAAGACAGAAAGCCAGTTGGACTGCAGCCAGCTCACAAGCCACTAAGCATTAGTTGAGTGAGGTATGTTTCAGGTAACAATTGATCATATGAGAAATCACAGGAATAGTACTGGATACACCAACTGTCTTCCATTAAAGAAGAACACACTCAAGAACACTAGTAAACAATTGATACTTTTAGAATTGTTTTTTTTTTTAAAACAAATCCTATCTTGGTGCACACAGTATGAATTGTAACACCAATAAAGATAGAATGGTAGCTGCGCTGTCTACCAAACGTGTAAACAGAATAAAAATCCAACTTATTTGCTGTACGATGTTATACCAATACTACCCTCATTCTTCTATTTCCATTCACTAAGCTGATCTTCGCACAAAAAGAAAAGCCTCAGTTGGTCTTCAGATACACATACGCATACTTGTTTGCACAACAAGGCCTGTGTTCAGTCTAATGTTGTAGCTCCATTGCTCAGTTTGTGACCAGCTCCTCACTCTTTTGTCCCTTAGATTCCTACCGCTGTGGATGAATAGGAGATGGAGACATACCCACATGTACAGACCCCTGGTGGACTTGGCAACACTGGAGGACAGGCACATTATCCTCACCTATAGGCCTGAGAGGGCCACAATCACAGAACTGTGTGCCCAGTTGGAACGTGACCTGATATCTGCTATCCGTCATCCCACTGGGAACCCCCCTCTTGTGCAAGTGCGATCAGTACTCCATTTCCTGGCAACTGGTCCTTTCCAAGTGACAGTGGGCTTGGCAGCAGGTATGTCACAGTTAATGTTCTCAATAGTGCTGACAAGAGTGTTGTCTGCCCTCATAAAACACATGTGCAGCTACATTGTTTTCCCCCAGGTTGAGGATTTGGCCACAGTGAAGGTCGAGTTTTATGCAATGGGGTATATCCCCAACATAATTAAGGCAATTGATGGTACACATATTACATTCGTCCCCCAACAGCAGAATGAACAGGTGTTCAGGAATCGTAAGAGTTTCCACTCCATGAATATTCAGATGGTGCGCTTGGCGGACCAGTACATCTCCCAAGTCAATGCTAAGTATCCTGGGTTGGTGCACAATGCCTTTGTCCTAAGGAATAGCAGCATTCCTAATGTGATGTCCCAACTAGAGGCACAGGGTGTGGCTACTATGTGAGCCTTGGTTCCCACCCAGTAGATGATGGTGTATGGTGTAAGCCATATCGGATAGTGTGTGGCTAAATGTTGTTCTTCAATATTTGCAGGTGACTCTGGTTACCCAAACCTATCATGGCTGCTGACCCCGTGAGGAATGCCAGGACAAGGGCAGAAGAACGTTATAATGAGGCACTTGGGCGAACCAGAAGGATAAGTGAAAGGACCTTTGGCCTCCTGAAGGCCAGGTTCCGGTGCCTCCATCTAACAGGTGGATCCCTGTGCTACTAACCAAAGAAGGTCTGCCAGATAGTGGTGGCATGCTGCATGTTGCATAACCTGGCCCTCAGACGCCATGTCCCATTCCTGGAGGAGGCGGGAGATGCCAGTGTGCCAGTAGTAGACCCTGTGGACAGTGAGGATGAGGAGGCAGAGGATGAGGATGAGGACAACAGAACATATGTGATCCGACAATACTTCCAATGATACACAGGTAGGACAGTGTTACTTTACATTACAATGACTTTGGTTGTAATTTGTATGGCAATGGCAAGCTGATATTTTCCACTTCTAAGCCCGCTTACTGCTCCCTCTGGCAATTCATTTGGCAGACGTTGGTGACCTGACATATACTCCTGGTGGGATCATTACAGCCAGCAACAGGTCATTAATCTATGCTCATTCTCTGTACAGTTGATTTGCAATGTTTGTACCTGTTTCAATGAATACATATGTGATATACATGACATACTCCAAATGGATTGTTCAAAGGGTGTTTATTAAAGTGCTAATATATAGAGGGGCAAGTGCAATGGGATGGGGTGATGATGGAGGAAAGTCCAGGGTATTGTTCCAGTCTGTTTGTAGCGCAGGTGCAGTGTCCATGGGACATTGGAAGGGGAGCAATGGCAGTTCAGGGTGACAGAGTGGGACACAAGGGTGACAATCAGGAAAGTCTCATTTCCTGGCGGGGGCTTGGCAAGTGTCTCCGGTTTCTGTCTGGATCGCAGGGAACGTTTGCGTGGTGGTTCACCTTCTGCAGGGGAAGGGGTGCTGGTGGCCTGTGAGTCCTGTGGCAGGGCCTCCTGGCCACAAGCGGCAGCGGAGGTAGAAGGCTGTTCAGATGTCTGGCTAGTGGCAGGGGCCCAATGGTGGGAGACTGCCTACCTCAATGTTGGCCATGTCTGCCCGCACCCTTGCAATGGAGATCAGGGTGTTGTTAATGGCCTGCAAGTCCTCCCTGATACCCTGATACTGTCCCTCCTGCAGCCGCCTGTTTTCCTGCACGGTGTCCAGGATCTGGCCCATCGTGTCCAAGGAATGTTGATAGGCTCCCCGGATCTCAGCGAGTGCCTCCTGGAGAGTGGGTGTCCTGGTCCTGTCCTCCTCCTGGCACACAACAGTCCTCCCAGTGTCCCTGTTGGCCTGTGCCTCTGTCCCCTGAACCATGTGCCCACTGCCACTGACCACAGATCCCTGATTGTCTTGTGTGTGAGGTGTGTCCTGGGGTCCCCGTAGAGGTGGACACACTGCTGATTGACGTATCCTGCGGACAGAGGTATGGGTACGCTGGGTGGGTGCTGTGGTGGTGTTTCCAGATGTAGGAGGCTCTGTGGTGGTGTGCAACTGGGTCTGGGTAACTGGCTGTCCAGTGGTCCCTGATGGGCTAGGTTGGTCATCCAGATCCAGGCGACCAAAGCTGCTCTCATCACTGTGGGCCTCTTCAGTTGGGTGACCAGATAGTGCTGGCACCTCCTCTCCGCTGACATTGGCTGGGATACCTGTGGGGATGTAAATGGTGTGTTATGGTTTCTGTGTCTGACATATTGTACATCTGTGGATTTCCCTCTATGGTTGGATTTGCCCTGCCAGCTTTCACTTGTGTATGGTGGGATAGTTAATTCTCTATGGTGTGCATGCTTTAGTGATGAGTGTCCATGCGGGGTTGTGAGGGGTGTCCGTGCATTGGTACAGCATAAAGGGCTGGCCATTGGGATGAGTGGGTTGTGATGGTGGGGTGTGTGGGATGGTGGAGTGATGGGGGTAAAGGTATGTGATGGCATGAAGGTAGGGGGGGTGATAATTGCAGAGAGTTGACTTACCAGAGTCCAGTCCTCCTCCGACTCTGGCCAGGTCCTCAGGATGCAGTATTGCCAAGACTTACTCCTCCCATGCTGTGAGTTGTGGGGGAGGAGGTGGGGGTCCACCACCAGTCCTCTGTACAGCGAGCTGGTGTCTTGCTGCAATGGAACTTACCTTCCCCCGTAGATCATTCCACCTCTTCCTGATGTCTTCCCTAGTTCTTGGGTGCTGTCCCACGGCGTTGTCCCTGTCCACGATTCTCCGCCATAGCTCCATCTTCTTAGCTATAGATATCTGCTGCACCTGTGTTCCAAGGAGCTGTGGCTCTACCCTGACGATTTCCTCCACCATGACCCTTAACTCCTACTCTGTGAAACAGGGGTGTCTTTGTGGTGCCATGGGTGTTGTGTGTTGGTGAGGGTATGTTGGGTAATGTGTTGGGGTGTGTGATGTGGAGTGCGTGAGTCGTGTATAAGTGTGAATAGTGTGTGGTTCTAGTTGTGTCAGTGGTCTTGGTGTCTCTCTGCTGGCAATGGTTTGTAATCGTAGAGGGTTGTGGGTAATGTGGGTGGGTGTTTTATAGTGGTGTGGGTGTGTATGGGTGTCAGGTGTGTGTTGTTTGAATTGTCCAATGTGGTGTTGTTTTGTATGTAGGTGTCCATTGTGAGTGCGGTGGTATGTACCGCCAATGGTTTACTGCCGTTGAATGTCCGCCGTGGTGATTCGTGGGTCATAATGTGGTGGGCGTTGTTCTGTTGGCGTAACGGCGTTGGTTTTGATACTGCCAGTTTATCACTGACCTTTGGTCTGGCGGATTTGTGTATGTGGCTGAATACTGACAGATCGGTGTGTGTGTGTGATAATATGGTGAACGGATATCCACCGCTGTGGCTGTAATTTGGCGGCTGTCAGTGTGGCGGTGAGTGGGATTTACCGCCAGTGTCGTAATTAGGGCCTAAATGTTCACATCAGCCTCCTTGAGCCTTCCAGATACCAAACTGCCCTTTTACAGTTGACGAAGATGCTTCATCTCATGCTACTGGCTGTGATTTGGTGCTATCATCCTATCAGAGGACAAATGCAACATTTAGCCTTTTTACTCAGGCATTTCACCCAGGCTGAGGGGAACTTGGTGTACTATTGGTTATTGAGAGATTGTTTAAGGAATAGCGATTATGCGATGGGTTCCAACAACAAGAACGAAATCGTGAACTTCAGGAAGAGCACTTCATGTAGGACTCCAATTGGTGGCCAAAAGAGCTAGGACTGACACGCCCCTACCATCCACGCCAAGAAATTTTGGATCTTCATCAACTACAAACTTCACATGACCACCTAAGTCAATTCCGTCACCACCTCATGCTTCATACCCTCAGGATGCTGAGGAAGATTTTCAAATGGCTCCTAACTGGCACGCAAAAAAACGTCACTCACCCCATTGTCAGAAGCAAGCTGGGCTACAGGAGCACCCTCTATGCCAAGATCAAACTCCCCATACAAAAAGGAGCACAATTGAAACTTCTCACCCACACTTTCAAGGCACTACATAACACTGGCCCAGCATACCTCAATCACATCTGCTTTTACCCTTCCAGACACCTCCGATTGTCCGGACTCCTAGTTGCACACATTTCACACATACAGAAAACAAGATATGGTGGTCGACACTTCTCCTACATCACTCCTAAAGCATGTAACGACCTGCCACTATACATGAGAGCGTCCTCCTCACTTCTTGAATTCCACGAGAAGCTGAAGACCTGGATTTCCAAGTAGCTCCTCCAGGCCTTAAGTTTGGCTAGTCTCAAACCTGCTCAGCAACAGGATACCCTCCCAGGCGATAGTGTGCTCTACAAATCTGCATAACATAACATGTTCATCATTTCAAATGACCATCAGAATTTACATTTTTTGTAAAGTCTATCAGAGGTCTAACTCCACAACAACTGCGGTGGTGTTGACAGAGAGCGGCCAAACTAAACACTGAAAACACAATTGCTTTAATAAAAGACGGTCACCTTCCTTGTACAAGTGAAACAGAAGCTGAATAAATACTTATGGATACAAGAACAGACAAGACGGAAAAAAAGGGCATATTCCTTTACCAGGGACATCTCTTTCACTAGCCCTCTACATCTCTTCAAAACAAGCTGTTTTCTAGATACATCATGCCAAGACTGCAGGACATCTTATGGTAAAGAAAATAGCAGCTGCCCGACAGAACTTCTGCAGCCAATGCAATGGACAGATGTTCATCAGGATGTGTCTAACTGTGCTCAGGTACCATGTAGTGCAAGACATACCCCTTGCATGGATTTTCAATGGAGCCACACGTTTGCAATGTATGGAATGGGTAAAACTCAATAGTGGAGGTGGATCTACTCACCAGCAAGAGTCATTTCTTTCCTTTAATGAACCTTCCAAGTGTATATGAGTCGCCCCATATTCTCTAGCAAAATATTATACTTATGCATGTTATCCTGAATATAGCTAATGATGGAACGTAATTCACAACTCTCTTCTGGTCTGTGCTTGCAACTTTATAGACACTGGAGGCACATTATTCATTAACTATAACCCACAAGTTGATGGCCAAAACGAACGACTGAACCAGTTCCTAGGACAATACCTTTGTTATTTAACGGTGGCACAAGAAGAGGAATGGAGTGAGTATTTGTAGCTAACTAAATTTGAATACAACTCAGAACATGCAGCACTCTGTGTCACATTTCTACAACCCTAGATCTTTACCCATGCTCCACTGTTACCAAACATACACAGGAAACACCACTCAAATTTGCATTGTGCACTATGTAAAGCATGATTGGACCTTTAAAAAACCCAAGGCCCAGTACAAGAAATTTGTAACACACATACATCTTTAGCTTCTGCTTATGCTGTGGGTGGTCGTTCCTGGCTATGCTTCCTCCTTTAAAACTTGTCCAAGATAAACATGTCTAGCTCCATACTTCAAGCATGTGCAAATGAAAGGGGGCAATTAAGATTTGGTAAGCAACATACTGGATTTCCAATGAACCCTGGGATAGGTTCATGGGTTGAGAGACTAGTATGATTCTGAGAAGTGGTCATGGGAGCATGCAAGAGCCAACCTCATGCTTACTGCCTATTCCATACTTGCAATCCTGGAAAGTGAGGCTAGCCTCCACTGAGATGACAATACTTGAGGGCAGTCTATTGCCCATGTCCCTGTGACACAACACAGTAATCTAGAGTAATACCAAGTCCACCCAAGGCTCACAAAATGTGCGGACCAGTGGGGGCAGAAATCAGTCTCAAGTCTTGGGTGGTCTAAGAAGCTGTGTTGGTGAGGCAGTGGAGATGGACTGCTTTGGTGTACATAAGTGGCTCAACTGCACTGCACTACATTACCCAGAGAATGGTGCTGCAGATACTTTGCAAGACCTTTGATTTACTTACTCTGTGGAAGACACCAAATCCCAGTAGCAATGTTGCCTGACATAAGTATTTAAACTGCAGCCAATTGCCGACTGCCCTGCTAGTCAACAGAGAATTGATCATACAACAGATTGTGTAATATCTTAGGAGACCAGAACCACATCTAGAGAGGAGAAAACATACCTTGCAATGCTTCCTTGCAAGCCCTGTCCTGAACCTCCTTGTCATCAGCAGCAGACTTATTTTTGTCCACAGTGGTATCTGCAAAAGAACATAAAGGGTGAGCGCATGCTTGCAACCCCCTAAGACTCCAATAACAATCTTCATGACTAAGACTTATGAACCATCTGACACTTACAGGAATTAACAATGTAAAACAACTCTGACTAACAAATAACTTTGACAACTCGCTCTACTAAAAAGTGCTAACAAGTACCGCCCGGTCTAAGGCGCATTGTAATTTGTGAAAGAATAGATCATCCAGATGAGATGAAACAGAAATTGGATTCTCCCACAAAGACCAACTCTGTAGCCTTTGAGTATTGTTTATGTTACACTATTCCAGTACAAGGAGAGCCACTATTTCTTCTGTTTGTTACTTATAGGACAGGCAATATTGCAGCATGTTACAATAGCGAGGTGGCACGTCCTGAGAATGCTGTGGCAAGGTACCTAGAGCAGAATACTCTTAATCTGTTGATCTAATGATTGTCTATGGTGCCATAACCAGACTGGCATCACATGCTGAGAAGTGTGACTGAGGATGGAGCATCCATCACTGGCCGCCTGGGTTGCCTCCACCTTTCTCTTCTATCTCAATGATATCCACTTCTAGTATCCCCTGCGAAAATCCTTTGGGCAGCCGAAAAAAAGGTTGGTAGTTCTGCACTTGTCAGACAAAACCGTGGATAATCCAGGTTACTGCACAACTCAGAAAGTTCCCTGTGCTGCAAAAATGGCAGTAAAACACCCACGTACAGATGGAATTCAGTTACTTTGGGGATGTATGCGGAAGGGCTTCTTGGTTCCAACATGGCCTCATAGAACAGCCCATGGTTTGCTTAAAGCCTAATGTTTTCTGGTGAACCTGGAAGATGACATGGGGACAGGAACCCACTTCACAGGCAGGAATGTATGGCTGCTAAAGGCTATATATGAGAGGATGGGATTCAGATCCCAAATAACCAAGAGGCATCTTGACTAGAGGGAAAAGGAGTTCTAAGGGCCCATTTCTGAGTGTGAAAAATGCAAAACATGCCATGGAGGCATCAAGCAAGTAAAGCAAATTCATTTTCATTGGCAAATCAGGGGGCCTGACAGGTTACCAGTCATTCTTGTACCACAGATAAAACCAGTAGGTTGCTCATGGCATTGGCCTGTCTGAGTGGTATTTTATTTTAAGACCCAAAACACTTCGCTTAGATGTCCTTGCGCAAATAAATTGCTTCATGCTTCAAGAAAAGCTATCATAGCCACCTGTATATTTGTATTTGGGTCACTTTGACTGATCACAGGGTCACCTGAGACAGTGGGTGGACAAAATGTAATTGCAGAAGATAAGCAACAATGTGCACATAAAGGGTGTTAATGCACACAAATGACCTGATGCGTACTTTCATAAGTGCAAACTCAAAGTAACATCTCTGGAAGCAGTGTCCAGTCACGTGACTAGGAGTGACATTACTCATTCTTAGAGGGCTGGAGAGAGCCATGACACAGAAGTAGCCAGATTTTCTGGTTCTGTAGTCTACATATGAACTACTAGACCACATGGAAAGTACCTATCATCTTAGTGTGTCGTCTGCTGCCTTCTGGGGGTCCGCGAGGTCTCCTCAGGGGTTCCGTGACTGCTTAGAAAATTAAATAATATTAACAGATAAAGCACCCAGGTTTCAGTAATGACTCAGTAGGGGGTCCCCTGATTCCAATAATGATTCAGTGGGGGTCCCCATGTTCCAGTAATGATAAAGTGGGGTCCACAGAAGTCAAAAGTTTGGGAACCACTGTTCTAGATTACAACCCAGAATTTGGCATTTTAGACCTTTGGCATGAGGGACTTTGTCCAACTGAAGACAGAAAGCCAGTTGGACTGCAGCCAGCTCACAAGCCACTAAGCATTAGTTGAGTGAGGTATGTTTCAGGTAACAATTGATCCTAAGAGAAATCACAGGAATAGTACTGGATACACCAACTCTCTTCCATTAAAGAAGAACACACTCAAGAACACTAGTAAACAATTGATACTTTTAGAAATTGTATTTTATTTTTAAAAAACTAATCCTATTTTGGTGCACACAGTATGAATTGTAACACCAATAAAGATAGAATGGTAGCTGCGCTGTCTACCAAACGTGTAAACAGAATAAAAATCCAACATATTTGCTGTACGATGTTATACCAATACTACCCTCATTCTTCTATTTCCATTCACTAAGCTGATCTTCGCACAAAAAGAAAAGCCTCAGTTGGTCTTCAGATACACATACGCATACTTGTTTGCACAACAAGGCCTGTGTTCAGTCTAATGATGTAGCTCCATTGCTCAGTTTGTGACCGGCTCCTCACTGTTTTGTCCCTTAGATTCCTACCGATGTGGATAAATAGGAGATGGAGACATACCCACATGTACAGACCCCTGGTAGACTTGGCAACACTGGAGGACAGGCAAATTATTCTCACCTATAGGCTGGAGAGGGCCACAATCACAGAGGTGTGTGCCCAGTTGGAACCTGACCTGATATCTGCTATCCGTCATCCCACTGGGAACACCCCTCTTGTGCAAGTGCGATCAGTACTCCATTTCCTGGCAACTGGTCCTTTCCAAGTGACAGTGGGCTTGGCAGCAGGAAGGTCACAGCTAATGTTCTCAATAGTGCTGACAAGAGTGTTGTCTGCCCTCATAAAACACATGTGCAGCTACATTGTTTTCCCCCAGGTTGAGGATTTGGCCACAGTGAAGGTCGAGTTTTATGCAATGGGGTGTTTCCCCAACATAATTATAATTGAGGCAATTGATGGTACACATATTACATTCGTCCCCCAATGGCAGAATAAACAGGTGTTCAGGAATCGTAAGAGTTTCCACTCCATGAATATTTAGATGGTGTGCTTGGCAGACCAGTACATCTCCCAAGTCAATGCTAAGTATCCTGGGTTGGTGCACAATGCCTTTGTCCTAAGGAATAGCAGCATTCCTAATGTGATGTCCCAACTAGAGGCACAGAGTGTGGCTACTATGTGAGCCTTGGTTCCCACCCAGTAGATGATGGTGTATGGTGTAAGCCATATCGGATAGTGTGTGGCTAAATGTTGTTCTTCAATATTTGCAGGTGACTCTGGTTACCCAAACCTATCATGGCTGCTGACCCCTGTGAGGAATGCCAGGACAAGGGCAGAAGAATGTTATGAGGCACTTGGGCGAACCAGAAGGATAAGTGAAAGGACCTTTGGCCTCCTGAAGGCCAGGTTCCGGTGCCTCCATCTAACAGGTGGATCCCTGTGCTACTAACCAAAGAAGGTCTGCCAGATAGTGGTGGCATGCTGCATGTTGCATAACCTGGCCCTCAGACGCCATGTCCCATTCCTGGAGGAGGCGGGAGATGCCAGTGTGCCAGTAGTAGACCCTGTGGACAGTGAGGATGAGGAGGCAGAGGATGAGGATGAGGACAACAGAACATATGTGATCCGACAATACTTCCAATGATACACAGGTAGGACAGTGTTACTTTACATTACAATGACTTTGGTTGTAATTTGTATGGCAATGGCAAGCTGATATTTTCCACTTCTAAGCCCGCTTACTGCTCCCTCTGGCAATTCATTTGGCAGACGTTGGTGACCTGACATATACTCCTGGTGGGATCATTACAGCCAGCAACAGGTCATTAATCTATGCTCATTCTCTGTACAGTTGATTTGCAATGTTTGTACCTGTTTCAATGAATACATATGTGATATACATGACATACTCCAAATGGATTGTTCAAAGGGTGTTTATTAAAGTGCTAATATATAGAGGGGCAAGTGCAATGGGATGGGCTGATGATGGAGGAAAGTCCAGGGTATTGTTCCAGTCCGTTTGTGGCGCAGGTGCAGTGTCCATGGGACATTGGAAGGGGAGCAATGGCAGTTCAGGGTGACAGAGTGGGACACAAGGGTGACAATCAGGAAAGTCTCATTTCCTGGCGGGGTCTTGGCAAGTGTCTCCGGTTTCTGTCTGGATCGCAGGGAACGTTTGCGTGGTGGTTCACCTTCTGCAGGGGAAGGGGTGCTGGTGGCCTGTGAGTCCTGTGGCAGGGCCTCCTGACCACAAGCAGCAGCGGAGGTAGAAGGCTGTTCAGATGTCTGGCTAGTGGCAGAGGCCTGCTGGTGTGACACTGCCTTCCTCCTAATGTTGGCCATGTCTGCAAGCACCCTTGCAATGGAGATCAGGGTGTTGTTAATGGCCTGCAAGTCCTCCCTGATACCCCGGCACTGTGCCTCCTGCAGCCGCCTTTTCTCCTGCACATTGTCCAGGATCTGGCCCATCGTGTCCTAGGAATCTTAATAGGCTCCCCGGATCTCAGCGAGTGCCTCCTGGAGAGTCGGTTTCCTAGTCCTGTCCTTCTCCTGGCACACAGCAGTCCTCCCAGTGTCCCTGTTGGCCTGTGCCTCTGTCCCCTGAACCGTGTGCCCACTGCTACTGACCACAGATCCCTGATTGTCTTGTGTGTGAGGTGTGGCCTGAGGTCCCCGTAGAGGTGGACACACTGCTGATTGACGTGTCCTGGGGACAGAAAAATGGGTACGCTGGGTGGGTGCTGTGGTGGGGTTTCCAGATGCGGGAGGCTCTGTGGTGGTGTGCAACTGGGCCTGGGTAACCGGCTGTCCAGTGGTTCCTGATGGGCCAGGTTGGTCATCCAGATCCAGGCGACCACAGCTGCTCTCATCACTGTGGGCCTCTTCAGTTGGGTGACCAGATAGTGCTGGCACCTCCTCTCCGCTGACATTGGCTGGGATACCTGTGGGGATGTAAATGGTGTGTTATGGTTTCTGTGTCTGACATATTGTACATCTGTGGATTTACCTCTATGGTTGGATTTGCCCTGACAGCTTTCACTTGTGTGTGGTGGGATAGTTAATTCTCTATGGTGTGCATGCTTTAGTGATGAGTGTCCATGCAGGGCTGTGAGGGGTGTCCATGCATTGGTACAGCATGCAGGGCTGGGCACTGGGATGAGTGGGTTGTGATGGTGGGGTGTGTGGGATGTTGTGGAGTGATGGGGGTAAAGGTATGTGATGGCATGAAGGTAGGGGGTGATAATGGCTCAGAGTTGACTTACCAGAGTCCAGTCCTCCTCCGACTCTGGCCAGGTCCTCAGGAAGCAGTATTGCCAAGACTTGCTCCTCCCATGCTGTGAGTTGTGAGGGGGGAGGAGGTGGGGGTCCACCACCAGTCCTCTGTACAGCGAGCTGGTGTCTTGCTTCAATGGAACTTACCTTCCACCGTAGATCGTTCCACCTCTTCCTGATGTCATCCCTAGTTCTTGGGTGCTGTCCCACGGCGTTGACCCTGTCCACGATTCTCCGCCATAGCTCGATCTTCCTAGCTATAGATATCTGCTGCACCTGTGCTTCAAGGAGCTGTGGTTCTACCCTGACGATTTCCTTCACCATGACCCTTAACTCCTCCTCTGTGAAACGGGGGTGTCTTTGTGGTGTCTTTGTGGTGCCATGGGTGTTGTGTGTTGGTGAGGGTATGTTGGGTAATGTGTTGGGGTGTGTGATGTGGAGTGCGTTAGTGGTGTATAGGTGTGAATAGTGTGTGGTTCTAGTTGCGTCAGTGTTCTTGGTGCCTCTCAGCTGGCAATGGTTTGTAATCGTAGAGGGTTGTGGGTAATGTGGGTGGGTGTTTTATAGTGGTGTGGGCGTGGTGTGTGTATGGGTATCAGGTGTGTGTTGTTTGAATTGTCCAATGTGGTGTTGTATGTAGGTGTCCATTGTGAGTGCGGCGGTATGTACCGCCAATGGTTTACTGCCATTGAATGTCCGCCGTGGTGATTCGTGGGTCATAATGTGGTGGGCGTTGTTCTGTTGGCGTAACGGTGTGGGTTTTGATACTGCCAGTTTATCACTGACCTTTGGTCTGGCGGATTTGTGTATGTGGCTGAATACTGACGGATTGGTGTGTGTGTGTGTGTCATAATATGGTGAACGGATATCCGCAGCTGCGGCGGTAATTTGGCGGCTGTCAGTGTGGCGGTAAGTGGGATTTACCACCAATGTCATAATGAGGGCGTAAATGTTCACATCAGCCTCCTTGAGCCTTCCAGATACCTAACTGCCCTTTTACAGTTGACAAAGATGCTTGATCTCATGCTACTGACTGTGATTTGGTGCTGTCATCCTATCAGAGGACAAATGCAACATTTAGCCTTTTTACTTAGGAATTTCACCTAGGCTGAGGTGAACTTGATGTACTATTGGTTGTTGAGAGATTGTTTAAGGAATAGCGATTATGCGATGGGTTCCAACGACAAGACCGAAATCATGAACTTCAGGAAGAGCACTTCATGTGGGACTCCACTTGCTGGCCAACAGGGCTAGGACTGACACACCCCTACCATCGACACCAAGAAATTTTGGATCTTCATCAACTACAAACTTGACATGACCAACTAAGTCAATTCTGTCACCACCTCGTGCTTCATACCCTAAAGATGCTGAGGAAGATTTTCAAATGGATCCTAACTGGCACGCAAAAAACGTCACTCACCCCATTGTCAGAAGCAAGTTGGACTACAGGAACACCCTCTATGCTAAGATCAAACTCCCCATACAAAAAGGAGAACAATTGAAACTTCTCACCCACACTTTCAAGGCACTGCATAACACTGGCTCAGCATACATTTGCTTTTACCCTTCCAGACACCTCGGATTGTCCGGACTCAGAGTTGCACACATTTCACACATACAGAAAACAAGATCTGGTGGTCGACACTTCTCCTACATCACTCCAAAAGCATGTAACGACCTGCCACTACACATAAGAGCGACCTCCTCACTGCTTGAATTCCACGAGAAGCTGAAGACCTTGATTTCCAAGTAGCTCTGCCAGGCCTTACGTTTGGCTAGGCTCAAACCTGCTCAGCACCAGGATACCCTTCTCGGCGATAGTGCGCTCTACAAATCTGCATAACATACCATGTTCATCATTTCAAATGACCATCAGAATTTACATTTTTTGTAAAGTCTATCAGAGCTCTAACTCCACGACAACGGCAGTGGTGTTTTATTTTCAGTTTTACACTCAACTACCAATAGCACAACCACTAGTGAGGCAGAAGCAGATGAAAACAGCTAGTTGTACTTTTTAGGACAGAGAGCGGCTAAACTAAACCCTGAAAACACAATTGCTTTAATAAAGACGGTCACCTTCCTTGTACAAGTGAAACAGAAGCTTGAATAAGTACTTATGGACACAGGAACAGACAAGACGACGAAAAAAAGGGCATATTCCTTTACCAGGGACATCTCTTTCACTAGCCCTCTACATCTCTTCAAAACAAGCTGTTCTCTAGATACATCATGCCAAGACTGCAGGACATCTTATGGTAAAGAAAATAGCAGCTGCCCAACAGAACTTCTGCAGCCAATGCAATGGACAGATGTTCATCAGGATGTGTCTGCCTGCGCTCAGGTACCATGTAGTGCAAGACATACCCCTTGCATGGATTTTTCAATGGAGCCACATGTTTGCAATGTATGTAATGGGTACAACTCAATAGTGGAGGTGGATCTACTCACCAGCAAGAGTCATTTCTTTCCTTTAATGAACCTTCCAAGTGCATATGAGCTGCCCCATATTCTCCATCAAAATATTATACTCATGCATGTTATCCCGAATATAGCTAATCATGGAACGTAATTCACATCTCTCTTCTGGTCTGTGCTTGCAACATTATAGACCCTGGAGGCACATTATCCATTAACTATAACCCACAAGTTGATGGCCAAAACGAACGACTGAACCAGTTCTTAGGACAATACCTTTGCTATTTAACCGTGGCACAAGAAGAGGAATGGAGTGAGTATTTGTAGCTAACTAAATTTGAATACAACTCAGAACATGCAGCACTTTGTGTCACATTTCTACCACCCTAGATCTTTACCCATGCTCCACTGTTACCAAACATACACAGGAAACACCATGTAAATTTGCATTGTGCACTATGTAAAGCATGATTGGACCTTTAATAAACCCAAGGCTCAGTACAAGAAATTTGTAACATATATCTTTGCTTCTGCTTATGCTGTGGGTGGTCATTACTGGCTATGCTTCCTCCTTTAAAACTTGTCCAAGATAAACATGTCTAGCTCCATACTTCAAGCATGTGCAAATGAAAGGGGGCAATTAAGATTTGGTAAGCAAAATACTGGATTCCCAATGAATCCTGGGATAAGTTCATGGGTTGAGAGACTAGTATGAATCTGAGAAGCGGTCATGGGAGCATGCAAGAGCCAACCTCATGCTTACTGCCTATTCCATACTTGCAATCCTGGAAAGTGAGGCTAGCCTCCACTGAGATGACAATACTTGAGGGCAGTCTATTGCCCATGTCCCTGTGACACAACACAGTCATCTAGAGTAATCCCAAGTCCACCCAAGGCTCACAAAATGTGCGGATCAGTGGGGGCAGAAATCAGTCTCAAGTCTTGGGTAGTCTAAGAAGCTGTGTTGGTGAGGCAGTGGAGATGGACTGCTTTGGTGTACGTAAGTGGCTCAACTGCACTACATTACCCAGAGAAT
The DNA here is from genome assembly GCF_031143425.1 of Pleurodeles waltl. Taxonomy (NCBI): domain Eukaryota; kingdom Metazoa; phylum Chordata; class Amphibia; order Caudata; family Salamandridae; genus Pleurodeles; species Pleurodeles waltl. The sequence continues at coordinate 907,833 of NW_027150394.1, forward strand.
GGTGCTGCAGATACTTTGCAAGACCTTTGATTTACTTACTCTGTGGAAGACACCAAATCCCAGTAGCAATGTTGCCTGCCATAGGTATTTAAACTGCAGCCAATTGCCGACTGCCCTGCTAGTGAACGGAGAATTGATCATACAACAGATTGTGTAATTGTAGGAGGCTGGCCTGGTTTGTAGTGGGTACCAAGGGGTACTTACACCTTGCACCAGGTCCAGGTATCCCTTATTAGTGTAGAGGGGTGTCTAGCAGCTTAGGCTGATAGAAAAGGTAGCTTAGCAGAGCAGCTTAGGCTGAACTAGGAGGCGTGTAAAGCTCCTACTGTACCACTGGTGTCATATGCACAATATCATAAGAAAACACAATACACAGATATACTAAAAATAAAGGTACTTTATTTTTATGACAATATGCCAAAAGTATCTCAGTGAGTACCCTCAGTATGAGGATAGCAAATATACACAAGATATATGTACACAATACCAAAATTATGCAGTAATAGCAATAGAAAGCAATGCAAGCAATGTACAGTCACAATAGATTGCAATGAGAGCACATAGGTATAGGGGCAACACAAACCATATACTCTAGAAGTGGAATGCGAACCACGAATGGACCCCAAACCTATGTGAGCTTGAAGAGGGTCGCTGGGACTGTAAGAAAACAGTGAGGGTTAGAAAAATAGCCCACCCCAAGACCCTGAAAAGTGGGTGCAAAGTGCACCTAAGTTCCCCAAAGAGCACAGAAGTAGTGATAGGGGAATTCTGCAAGGAAGACAAACACCAGCAATGCAACAATGATAGATTTCCGGACGAGAGTACCTGTGGAACAAGGGGACCAAGTCCAAAAGTCACGATCAAGTCGGGAGTGGGCAGATGCCCAGGAAATGCCAGCTGTGGGTGCAAAGAAGCTGCCACCAGATGGTAGAAGCTGTGGATTCTGCAAGAACGAAGAGGAATAGGAACTTCCCCTTTTGAGGATGGATGTCGCACGTCGTGAAGAAGCTTGCAGAGGTGCTTCTGTGCAGAAAGACCGTAAACAAGCCTTGCTAGCTGCAAGGGTCGCGGTTAGGGTTTTTGGATGCTGCTGTGGCCCAGGAGGGACCAGGATGTCGCCAATTGCGTGAGGAGACAGAGGGGGCGCCCAACAACACAAGCAGCCCTCTCAGAAGCAAGCAGCACCCGCAGAAGTGCCGGAACAGGCACTACGAAGAAGAGTGAACCGGAGCTCATCCGAAGTCACAAAAGAAGGTCCCACGACGCCGGAGGACAACTCAGGAGATCGTGCACTGCAGGTTAGAGTGTCGGGGACCCAGGCTTGGCTGTGCACAAAGGAAATCCTGGAAGAGTGCACAGGAGCCGGAGCAGCTGCAAATCACGCGGTACCCAGCAATGCAGTCTAGCGTGGGGAGGCAAGGACTCACCTCCACCAAACTTGGACTGAAGAGTCACTGGACTGTGGAAGTCACTTGGACAGAGTTGCTGAGTTCCAGGGACCACGCTCGTCGTGCTGAGAGGGGACCCAGAGGACCGGTGATGCAGTCTTTTGGTGCCTGCGGTTGCAGGGGGAAGATTCCGTCGACGGGAGATTTCTTCGGAGCTTCTAGTGCAGAGAGGAGGCAGACTACCCCCACAGCATGCACCACCAGGAAAACAGTCGACAAGGCGGACGGATCAGCGTTACAAGGTTGCAGTAGTCGTCTTTGCTACTTTGTTGCAGTTTTGCAGGCTTCCAGAGCAGTCAGCGGTCGATTCCTTGGCAGAAGGTGAAGAGAGAGATGCAGAGGAACTCTGATGAGCTCTTGCATTCGTTATCTAAAGAATTCCCCAAAGCATAGACCCTAAATAGCCAGAAAAGGAGGTTTGGCTACTTAGGAGAGAGGATAGGCTAGTAACACCTGTAGGAGCCTATCAGAAGGAGTCTCTGATGTCACTTGCTGGCACTGGCCACTCAGAGCAGTCCAGTGTGCCAGCAGCACCTCTGTTTCCAAGATGGCAGATGTCTGGAGCACACTCGAGGAGCTCTGGGCACCTACCAGGGGAGGTGCAGGTCAGGGGAGTGGTCACTCCCCTTTCCATTGTCCAGTTTTGCGCCAGAGCAGGGCTGGGGGATCGCTGAACCGGTGTAGACTGGCTTATGCAGAAATGGGCACCATCTGTGCCCATGAAAGCATTTCCAGAGGCTGGGGGAGGCTACTCCTCCCCAGCCCTAACACCTTTCTCCAAAGGGAGAGGGTGTAACACCCTCTCTCTGAGGAAGTCCTTTGTTCTGCCTTCCTGGGCCAAGCCTGGCTGGACCCCAGGAGGGCAGAAACCTGTCTGAGGGGTTGGCAGCAGCAGCAGCTGCAGTGAAACCCCGAGAAAAGTAGTTTGGCAGTACCCGGGTCTGTGCTAGAGACTCGGAGATCATGGAATTGTCTCCCAATGCCAGAATGGCATTGGGGTGACAATTCCATGATCTTAGACATTTCACATGGCCATGTTCGGAGTTACCATTGTGACGCTATACATATGTCGTGACATATGTATAGTGCACGCGTGTAATGGTGTCCCCACACTCACAAAGTCCGGGGAATTTGCCCTGAACAATGTGGGGGCACCTTGGCTAGTGCCAGGGTGCCCACACACTAAGTAACTTAGCACCCAACCTTTACCAGGTAAAGTTTAGACATATAGGTGACTTATAAGTTACTTAAGTGCAGTGGTAAATGGCTGTGAAATAACGTGGACATTATTTCACTCAGGCTGCAGTGGCAGGCCTGTGTAAGAATTGGCAGAGCACCCTATGGGTGGCAAAAGAAATGCTGCAGCCCATAGGGATCTCCTGGAACCCCAATACCCTGGGTACCTCAGTACCATATACTAGGGAATTATATGGGTGTACCAGTATGCCAATGTGAATTGGTGAAATTGGTCACTAGCCTGTTAGTGACAAATTTGGAAAGCAGAGAGAGCATAACCACTGAGGTTCTGGATAGCAGAGCCTCAGTGAGACAGTTAGGCATCACACAGGGAACACATACAGGGCACATACTTATGAGCACTGGGACCCTGGCTGCAGGGTCCCAGTGACACAGACTAAAACAACATGCCAGGCAAGATGGTACTTTCCTACAGTAATATCTTAGGAGACCAGAACCACATTTAGAGAGAAAACATACCGTGCAATGGTTCCTTGAAAACAATGTCCGTAACCTCCTGGTCATCAGCAGCAGGCGTATTTTTGTCCACAGTGGTTTCTGCAAATGAACATAAAGGGTGAGCGCATGCTTGCAACCCCCTAAGACTCCAATAACAATCTTCATGACTAAGACTTATGAACCATCTGACACTTACAGGAGTTAACAATGTAAAACAACTCTGACTAACAAATAACTTTGACAACTCGCTCTACTAAAAAGTGCTAACAAATACCGCCCGGTCTAAGGCACATTGTAATTTGTGAAAGAATAGATCATCCAGATGAGATGAAATAGAAATTGGATTCTCCCACAAAGACCAACTCTGTAGCCTTTGAGTAATGTTTATGTTACACTATTCCAGTACAAGGTGCGCCACTATTTCTTCTGCTTGTTACTTATAGGACAGGCAATATTGCAGCATGTTACAATAGCGAGGTGGCACCTCCTCAGAATGCTGTGGCAAGGTACCTAGAGCAGAATACTCTTAATCTGTTGATCTAATGATTGTCTATGGTGCCATAACCAGACTGGCATCACATGCTGAGAAGTGTGACTGAGGATGGAGCATCCATCACTGGCCGCCTGGGTTGCCTCCACCTTTCTCTTCTATCTCAATGATATCCACTTCTAGTATCCCCTGGGAAAATCCTTTGGGCAGCGGAAAAAAGGTTGATAGTTCGGCACTTGTCAGACAAAACCCTGGATAATCCAGGTTACTGCACAACCCAGAAAGTTCCCTGTGCTGCAAAAATGGCAGTAAAACACCCACATACAGATGGAATTCAGTTACTTTGGGGATGTATGCGGAAGGGCTTCTTGGTTCCAACATGGCCTCATAGAACAGCCCGTGGTTTGCTTAAAGCCTAATGTTTTCTGGTGAACCTGGAAGATGACATTGGGACAGGAACCCACTTCTTCACAGACAGGTATTTATGGCTGCTAAAGGCTATATATGTGAGGATGGGATTCAGATCCCAAATAACCAAGAGGCATCTTGACTAGAGGGAAAAGGAGTTATAAGGGCCCATTTCTGAGTGTGTGAAGAATGCAAAACATGCCATGCAGGAATCAAGCAAGTAAAGCAAATTCATTTTCATTGGCAAATCAGGGAGCCTGACAGGTTACCAGTCATTCTTGTACCACAGATAAAACCAGTAGGTTGCTCATGGCATTGGCCTGTCTGCGGGGTATTTTATTTAAAGACCCAAAACACTTCGCTTACATGTCCTTGCGCAAAGAAATTGCTTCATGCTTCAAGAAAAGCTATCATAGCCACCTGTATATTTGTATTTGGGTCACTTCGACTGATCACAGGGTCACCTGAGACTGTGAGTGGACAAAATGTAATTGCTGAAGATAAGCAACAATGTGCACTTAAAGGGTGTTTATGCACACAAATGACCTGATGCGTACTTTCATAAGTGCAAACTCAAAGTAACATCTCTGGAAGCAGTGTCCAGTCACGTGACTAGGAGTGACATTACTCATTCTTAGATGGCTGGAGAGAGTCATGACGCAGAAGTGGCCAGATTTTCTGGTTCTGTAATCTACAAATGAACTACTAGACCACATGGAAAGTGCCTATTACCTCTTAGTGTGTCGTCTGCTGCCTTCTTGCTCAGTTTTGATACATTTTCTAGTTCGTCTTCTAGAACTGTGGTTCCCAACCTGTGGTCCAGGGACCCCTGGGGGTCCGTGAGGTCTCCTCAGGGGGTCCGTGACTGCTTAGAAAATTAAATAATATTAACAGATAAGGTCCCCCTGTTTCAGTAATGACTCAGTAGGGGGTCCCCTGATTCCAATAATTATTCAGTGGGGGGTCCCCAGGTTCCAGTAATGATAAAGTGGGGGTCCACAGAAGTCAAACATTTGGGAACCACTGTTCTAGAACACAACCCAGAATTTGGCTTTGTAGACCTTTGGCATAAAGGACTTTGTCCAACTGAAGACAGAAAGCCAGTTGGACTGCAGCCAGCTCACAAGCCACTAAGCATTAGTTGAGTGAGGTATGTTTCAGGTAACAATTGATCATATGAGAAATCACAGGAATAGTACTGGATACACCAACTGTCTTCCATTAAAGAAGAACACACTCAAGAACACTAGTAAACAATTGAAACTTTTTTTTTTTTTTTTTAAACAAATCCTATCTTGGTGCACACAGTATGAATTGTAACACCAATAAAGATAGAATGGTAGCTGCGCTGTCTACCAAACGTGTAAACAGAATAAAAATCCAACATATTTGCGGTGCGATGTTATACCAATACTACCCTCATTCTTCTATTTCCTTTCACTAAGCTGATCTTCGTACAAAAAGAAAAGCCTCAGTTGGTCTTCAGAGATGGTTTAAATACGCATACTTGTTTGTACAACAAGGCCTGTGTTCAGTCTAATGGCTGAGCCTGCTATTCTCGTCGTGAGCTGGCAGCTGGGTTGAAAAGCGCACCAAGTGAAGGCTGAATGCCCTTCTTGTATCCCTGAGCTAAAGTAAGTGATGCGATTGTATGTGTCCTGTCTCGTCCATTGTTGCCTGGCATGATGTTCCTCTCTAACCCTTCACATCCCCGGCCTGGCTTTTATAACATTATTTAGATGTTACTCAACTGTGAGCAGAAAGAGTCCTAAGGCCTTTTTACTTATTGTTTAAAGAACTATCTTGCAGAATGAAAATATCAATTAACAATGCATACTTGTCAGCTTTCCATGAAACTCTGTTCAGAACTTAATAACAATTATTTTGAACAGATCATGTTGCAATGAAAAACAACATAAAACAAATGCACATTCTATTTTAACCCCACACATTAACTTCCAAAATGATTAACATGTGTAACCTAAAGGGAGATACCTAGAAGAGAAGAAACATAATAATCCCAACAAATTGCGTTACATACATACCACATTCACACAGAATGTGAACAGGTCATCGCCATGTATTCTTCAGAATGGGCATGCCCATTTACCTTGGTCATGTTGCCTTTCCTCATCTTTCGAATGGTAAGGCTGCTTCATATACCTCCGGTACGATAATGAGAAGACCTCGGTGATGAGGCAAATCATCAGAACCACCAAGGAGAGGAGATTCATCATGGGGACGGCTGCAAAAATCAGGGACTTTTTAAAGACAACCAGTAATTCTGTTTCATAGAGGACACAGTCAAGCTTTGTTAACATTCAGTGGAATGAATACAGAAGTAAAACCTATGAGAGAGGTGAAGACAGACACTTTCTCCTCAAATTCCCGAAGTCCTCAGTTTTTTCCCTTGAGTGAATACTCACCATATGAAACCGCGGTGGCCTGTCCAACAATGGCAGAAATCAAGGCACAGACCAAGAAGAGGAAGCAGCAAACGAAACCCGCACGCTGGGATACACAGACTGGCCATATAAAAGAAAGAATACAAAATAGTCCTGGTTACTAACAGAAATAATGTAACACCAAGCCACCGTCACACTTATTACATAGCGCTGACATCACAGAGTCAAGTCCCACACATTATATGTGCATTCAATTAATTAAGAGACCAGACAACACGGATAAATAACACCTCATGAGGTTTCCACTGGAAGGAATTTTTGCTGCAACAAATTGGGTTAACTTACGGGTGATCCAAGGGTAGTCAGCAATGATTAAACATAAAGTAACTGCCCGCCTGCTTAGCCATCAACCAACAGGAATGAATATCCTCCAGTGTTGAATTGTATTGGGGTTCACATCAACATGGGGAACCCTTAGGCCAAGAAAACCTGAGCTCCCGTGCAGGGTGGTGCAATACTGAATCACCCTTAGTTGTTCAAGCTTCCAAATGTCTAAAATGAATAAGTGGGAGGAGACGCTTTCATCCGATGGCCCTGCTGGAAGGACTACGTAAGATGTGGCTTGCACTCCCTTTGAGCTTTTTCTTGTGGTTTCTATGTGCAGGGAACTCTTTTAGATCATTCAGTAGCTCCACCTGGAACAAGGAGACTTCCATCTTACAGCACTGTTGGGTGCAGAGAAGGGACACCCATCACAGGCTTCATTACTTTTATGAGTGATGTCAGGAGGCATCCTTTACAAGGTCAGCCATTAACAACCAATATACATCTTCTTTATTGCTTGTCTTTGCATGTGCCTCACCCTCTTTTGTGAGAACTCAGGGACATATTTCCAGGCCCAGTGGCTCAGAGTAGTGCAGTCAGTGATGTTGCTGCGCTGTCCTGTGCCAGAGGGAAAGGTCAAAAATGCACCATATTTACAAGATACTGTGCATTTCTGTCCTTTCCCCCTGCGCTGCACAAATTGCTGCCTATCGCCAACACAGGCACCCTTGTACCATGGTGTAAGGGTGTCAGCAGGATTGTTTTTGTGCCGGAAGGGACACCTTACTGGACAAGAACAATCCAGAGTGGCAGTTCCCTCTTTCTATGTGTGCTGCAGAATGTGGCACACATGGAAAGAGGAAAAAACAAAGAGAAATGAAAATATTTCTCCTCATTACGCCTGCTCTAGGGAGGCGTAAGGTTTTGGTGCTGCTCCAGGTTTACGCAATTAAGAAACTCTTGGAATGCGTCAAAACACATGGGTGTTCGTGGGAACACCCAGTGCAATGCCCATGGTAAGTGGCTTTGCGTGGCCTTGTAGATATGGGTCTGCACTATGCGCAGCTGGTGTATCACAAAAACGACGCACCAGCAGCTCATAGGGCTTGTAAATATGCCCCTCAGTTTATTGCCCCAACCCATTGTCAGCTCATCCTATTCCACAGCTTAATTACTGCAACACAATTGTGGCATTGTTCCCTTGACAGGGCTAAACACGTGCTGCAAGTGATAGAAGCAACATGTACACCTTTGCAGGGCATGGAGTGAGTGATCGCCGAGTCACTGGCTGAGTATGCGGGTGCTACTGACCATGCACCTGAGCTAGGCCCTAAAAGCGGTTTGATATTTGCACTAACGGATCACAAATATGCTGAACTCTTTGCTCACACCTGCTCTTCCCAGGGTTCACCAGGATAGTCTGGATGGGGGACTGGCTCTCTTTTGCAGGAGGTACCTGTACTACCTGAGATGGACTGACTGAATATGAATGGCGTTACCTCTCAGAGTGCCAAGACCTGATATCGCTGATCCTCACTACTTTAAACATAGAATGGTAAGAGAACATAGTTAGAGAGTCTCTAGTCGCTAAAGACAATTTCTGCCCTAAATGAAGCTCCTCTGCCAACCCTTACCCAACAGTCCGCATTTCAATCCAAGCACCAACCATTCTACCTAGAATCTTTCCCAATTCCACGTCTCAACAGCCCAATCTTGTCTAATCAAACACGACAAATGCTACAAAACTTACCCATCTGTTCAATACATTGGCAACAGCCCTTCCAGCACACATAGAGGAAGAGTTGAGTTAATAAATAGAGGAGACTGAAAACCAGAGCAACAATCAGCAAGCCCAGGACATACAGGATCACTGAAAGAGAAACAAGAACATGAGCTGTGCTAGAGGGGCACTCAGGACAGGTGTCAGATCTTTATTCTATAGCTTACACAGCTTAGCCCAGCGGTTCTTAGCCTTTTGACTTCTGTGGACCCCCACTCAATCGTTACAGGAATCCGGGGACCCCCCCCATGTCATCACTGGAAGCTGGGGACTGTTGGAAAATGGGTTATTAGTAAGGGCAGGTAGGTACCTACACTTAGCAATAGGCCACTAACCTCCACCTATGTCCAGTTAGGTCTCAGTAAATTAAACCCAGCTCAACCCTTGGTAGCTTGGCAACGAGTGACAAGGCTTAACTTAGGAGACAGAGTGTAAAGCATTCAAATATCACAAAACAGTAATTAAATAAAACACAGGAAACAGTTTAAAAATCCAAAACCAATTTATAAACATAGATTTTATTTTTAGCTTTAAAATGACACAAAAACTAATAAAATCGGATAAGGGGAACCGGAGATATGAATTTTTAAAGAATGATTGTTTTTTTAGCGCCTAGAAACAAAAAGCGCCAATCGGGTCATCTGGTTGCACCTCGACCGGAGCAAAGTCGAAGTTTAAGGCCGACCGCGATGGAGCCCTGCTCGGCTACAGGCCGCGGGAGGCCTCGGTTAAAAGTGTACCTTCACACTTAGTCTCTTTTTCGAAGATTTTCTTCAGCGGGACGAACCTGCCAGTCCAATCCGACCTCCTGGAGCCCTTCTCCGGATACGCGTCGCGGGAATCCTCAGTGGAGATTTTTACCTTCGGACTTAGTCGTTTTTTCGAGGTGAAAATCCTTCGACCGGGGTAAACCTGGATCTTGATCCGACGTCCCTGGAGCCCTCCTCAGATACGCTGGCTGGGAGGTCTCGGTCAACTTTTTACCTTCGGAGTTAGTCTCTTTTTCTGAGATTTTCTTTACCGGGACGAACCATCAAATCAGGCCGAGTCGCGGTTGAGGCAAGCCGGCTAGAGTTGCTGCGGCGGGTCGGTCCCTCTATGGAGCTTTTTTTCAAAAGTTCTCAAAACTTCTCCAAACTTCTGGGGCTTCTCCCAGATGTTCTTTTAAGGTTCATTTGGGGTCCACAGCTCACCACAAGGGTCCAGAAGCTCTGAGATGATCCCTGGGGGGTGCGGACTACAACTCCCAGAATGCACCTGGCGCAAACTCCTTTTTGGCCACTGGACAGTGGTCAGCTAGTCGTTTTCTTCAGGAGTTGGTGCAGGGGACTCTGGTTAGCAATTTTTCACCTGTAGCAAACAGGGAGTCCCTCCTTGAACCAGTTGAAGCCAGGCAAAGTCCTTCTTGTGGTGAAGCCCTAGTGTGCAGCTGGTGCAGTCCTTCTGAGTGCAGGTTCCAGGTGCAGGCCAGGGGTCCAGCAGGGCAGTCCTTCTCCTTTGGTTCTTCCTTGTTGGAATCTGGTGGGGATCTGAGGTGTGGGAGCGGGTCTGCCAGTTTTATCCTTGCTCCTGGGTGAAAAGCAGGGGGGCCCTGGTTCTCCAATGAGGTGCAGGGTCCTTCCCCCTGTGACGACCACTTCTTGGGAAGTGTGGGAAAAATCAAACCCAGGAGGCAACATTCTTCAAAAATCCATCATGGCTGAATCTGATTTTTGGAGGTTACATCTGGCTGAGCCCACCCACTGGTGTGGCTAAAAATTATAAACACACCCCTCGCCTGATCTAATCAAGGGGGCACCTAGTTGTCTGGGGTTGCAGGATGTGGGGGTATTGCTGGTTGCTCCAAATGTCCTTCTCTACCTTTGAAGACCAGTTTGGCAGCCCTCCCCCTTCCTGCCTCACCATCTGCTGAGGGGAGATTCCCTCCCACAGGCACATTCCTTTGTGTGAAGCCAGGCCACTTCACACCTCATCAAGGCAACCTGGCCGGGCTGCTAGAGGCTGGCCAATCAGAGCACAGCAGCAAAAAACAATGCAGGGCTGAAATAGGCAACTTTTCAGGTAAAGTTTAAAACTCTTTAACTGAACAAGTTATATTAAATCCAACAGCTGGAAGTTGTGGGGTTTATTATAACAATTAATTTGATACCAAACTCTTGGTATCCATCATTTAAGGGGAATTTAACAATTTAAATTAAAGTCTCCCCATTCTAGCCTATGAAGGCCATTCACTACAATGAGGGGAAAACGAATGTGGCTGTTTTTACCTCACCAGGGCTTATAAAACTATTTTTATAAGGTCCCTGCTTATAGTTACATGGCACCCAGCCCTAGGGGCACATAGGGCACACCTTAGGGTGACTTATATGTAAAAATAAGGTAGTTTAACACTTTGGAACTACTTTTAATTCCAAAGTCGAATTTGCATATAACTTTAATTTAAAAGCAGCCAGCAAGGCTGTCCTGCCTTTAAAATGACACTGGGCACCTATGGGTGCACCACCTATGCTGTGGTCCCTAAACCTACATGCCCTACCATATACTAGGGACCTATAGGTAGTTTAACTTAGCCAATTATAATTAGCCTACTTTGCATATTGATTTTACACAGAGCACAGGCCGTGGGACTGGTTAGCAGTACCCAGGGCACCATCAGTCAGGAAAACACCAGCAAAAAGTGAAAAATGGGGGCAAAAAGTTAGGGGGCCTCTGCAATCAGCCCTGTTTTCTCACAGGGACCCAGGGCCTAAACAATTTCTATGATATGAACTTCAAACCAAAACACAAATACAAAATATACACAACAAATGCTCAGATATTGAAATGTTTTGTTTGATTCACAATCAGTTTTGCTTCTCTATTTGCATATAATTTATTCATTTTAGTGCAGTGGTTTTCAATCTGCTGACTTCTGTGGCCCTCCAGTTTATCATTATTGGAACTTGTGGACCCCGCTGAATCATTATTGGAATCTGGGGACCCCTCACTGAGTCGTTATTAGAAGGTGGGGGCCCTGGCCTAAACAATGTCAATGATTTGAACCGCAAAATAATACACATAAAATACAGAAGGAAGCAGTCATCAAATACATAGACAAATGACAACACATTTTATTTCATTTGCAAACAAATGTAAATTTAAAAAAGAAAATCTCCAGTCTTCCTATAACAATTCATCTTTTCAAAGTCCAATTCAAGCCACTATGTTCTGTTTGATGCTCCTGTGCTGCTTCTACAAATCAAGGATTCTAATTTTTTAGCCTCCAATTTTCAAATTACTTGACATTTACAGTACGTTTTAAAGTTTTCATTTGTACATTTGGCCACTTTATTTATATACACTTTATTAATCTATTCGTATTATTTCATATACTAAGATGTCGCGGACCCCCTGAGGAGGCTTTGCGGGCTCCCAGATGTCCCTGGACCACAGGTTGGGAACCACTGTTTTAGTCTATTAGTTGTGATATTATTTCTTTTGGTAGCACGGTCGCGAACCCCCTGAGTAGGCCTCGCGGACCCTTGGACCACAGGTTAAGAATCACTGTCACAGCCCATTCAGATCCCAATGAATGAATGTTTACTTACATTTTCCCATCCATCACTGGCAGCCAAAGAAAACAAAGAACCACTGCATTAGTACAGAACAAGCCTTGGATTAACCAGTTACCTAACAGTGTGAACTACAACAGACTTCAGTGCAATACCACCTCCTTGTCTATGTCTGGGGCATCACTTATCCATAACAGGATGTGTGACATTCTTTACCTCTAGATAGCTCAAGGCCTTCCATTACTTCTCCATCACATCAAGCCCCTCCATGTCAGTGGTCTACACAAAATCACTTACCCTATTACCAGAAGTGCCAGACAGACTTAAGGGGCGCGAGGAGCAAAGTAAAAGCTGAACGCGATGTAGGTCTAAGTGTCCGGAGGATGGGGAATGAATGGACCATGCCAGGGAATCCTCACTGGCTAATAGTGCACTATGGACGCCCGATGGTTGGAAAGTGGTTGAACATTTCAAAATGTTTTGGGAGCAGAAACTCACCGATGCTTTGCTGAGCAATCTGGTAGGATGTTTGCAAATGGCTGACTGGATTCCAGGCGACACAGATGTAGGAGCCCAGTCCCATCTCCTTGATGACCAGTTCCGAGGTGCTCCCTTCGCGGGTGATGTCCTGCATTAACTCCTGCCCGTTGTTCCACCAGGTGAGGTTCCAGACGTCCCCTGAAGCTTCGCACATTAGCCGGACACCAGAGGCACCACTCGATAGGATTTTCACCACCTTTATGTCAGATATAGGTTCTAGAGATGCAGAGAGAAGGAAACCCATCATTAATCTGAAGAAACCTATATTATCCACACTTACAGCTCTGGGCAGTTTGCTTTCTGGAACCTGTAGTTTACTTGGTACTTGGAGCAGTTATTAGAATGCACATAACATCCCAGCCTGGAAGGTGTTGAGGCCAGGACTGGCTGAAAGTGGCCCCATGACATGAGTCCCCTGGGAGCAACGTATGCCACTAGTGGGTCGACAGACAACAAGACCTATATCTCTGACCACCTATATCTCTAGCAACCAAGCCACTGTGTTGCCCCCATGAAGTACAGGTTTAGGAGTATTTGGACTCAAATGCGCATAGGATCACACATGCAATATTTGCTGTGAATCGTGACAGAAAAAACACAATTATAACTTCATGACTTGGATAAACATTTTGTACAAATTTAGGGGCATATTTAAAACCAAGTGGCACAGGGCGGTGCAGCAGAAATACTGTACACAGAGTACCTTATTTACAAAGTATGGTTTATTTCTGTTGTCTCCCCCTGTGCTGGCACCCTGAGGACTGCATAGCACAAACGCAGGCGCTGAACAACAGCCTTGCTCCATGGTGCAAGGGTGCTTGCGTTGCACGCACGATTGGTTTTGTGCAGAAGGGACACCTTCCTGCATAAAAACAACCAATGAAGGTGTTTTCCTCTTTCTACAGGTGTTGCATAAAAAAACTAAGATATTTCTCCCTGTTACGCCTCCCCTTGGGCCGCATACAGTTTTGACACATTCCCAGGTGTACACAGTCCTGTAAATCCCATGGGTTTTGCATGGGAAAGCCCACCGCAGCACCCATAAAACACGCCTCTGATGCAGAGTAAGGCTACAAAGTGATTTGCGCTGCATTGCCTTACACCATATCTACAAGGCCATGAAAAGCCACACAAAGTGACTGCGTGACCTCATAGCTTTGGGTCTGCATTGCTGGAGCCTCCAAAAAGTGATGCTTCTGTGGCGCATGGGGCTTGTAAATATCCCCCTAATTTGTTGCACAGTGACCCAACGGCCAGGGCAGTGGAATGCACATCTTCACGCTCACATAACCTTTCTTCTAATAGAGTACCTCAGTAATAGGATACAGATGGTCAGAAACACCCACATCCCAGTTAAAAATCTAATTGCAACCTGTCCACTCCAGCCGACAGCCCTCTCCACGCGCTCTGGAGACCAAAGGAAGATTGGAGACCACAAGAGATACTGTTATCCCAGGGTCCATCTTCAGAATCCATCTCCAGGACATTGAGTGTCAGAAGCCACCTCTGATTAGGGCTAGTGCCTAGAAGCCCTCATCTTGAGCATCAAAGAGAGGCCACGGGATATCCAAGTCTGCCCTCGGGAAGTAAACATCTGACAGGACCTCCTCCAAGGCCAGCTGCTCCCCAATCAGTGCTCTCTGAGTTGTGAATGGAAGCAAACAATCTTGCTGCTCTGACATCACACTCGCCCACCCAATCAGAATCCCTTAACCCATCAGAGCTCTAGAATGTCTGTCGCAGTGGTCCTGGGGACTTGTCTGTGTACAGCAGTCCTGAAACATTCATGCGCGCCTTACACAGTGTGTGTACATAGAGCAGATCGAGGGCTTCGGAGCAAGGAACCTGGGATTTGGACTTGAATGTTTCATTGGGAAATATAAAAGTGCAGGCACTCAACATCCTAGAGCACCTGTTGGCTGCTGGGAAGTGCTGGTAGCCAATATCCTGTACCATCAACTCACAGTATAGGTTTAAAGGTAGGACACCCTCATGCTTACCAATCACTCTCACCAGGACATGCTTTTTATCCTGTCCATCCCTCGAGTTTAACTCCAGGATGTACTGACCATCGTCCTGATGGGTCAGGTTGAGTAGCTTCAATGACGCATTTTTCATGGAAAAGAGGACGCGATGTTCATACTTTGCTGACATTTCGGCCTCGCTGGTGCCATAGTGATAGCTCAGGATCCACTGGCGTTCCTGATCTCCAGCCTTCTTGACATACCACTCCAGTACCCCTTCACCTTGCAGGTCAGTACCTGCCCCTGGGATCAGCACGTCAGATCCATGGCCAACGTAGATCTGCACCTCTGTCGGCTCTTGGTGTGTGGCATCTAGGAAGAGATTAATTCATGGATGTTAGCACGGTGAGCATTCGGGATGCCTACAGCATCTCCCCTCAGGAGAGAAGATTCCATAATACACAAGAGTTCATCAATAACAGTGTGTGAGGGTCCATCACTTCATGATTTCTGTCCAGCTCTCAGTAAACCTAAGGGTCTGAGGGGTTACAGGTCACAGGGGTGGCTAATAGCCCGTCCGCCAAAATCGAAATCTTATTATTTCCTATGGGATTTAGATTTCAGCGGACGGATATCTGTCACCGAATGAACCCGTGCACCAATATCTAAATCA
The DNA here is from genome assembly GCF_031143425.1 of Pleurodeles waltl. Taxonomy (NCBI): domain Eukaryota; kingdom Metazoa; phylum Chordata; class Amphibia; order Caudata; family Salamandridae; genus Pleurodeles; species Pleurodeles waltl. The sequence goes on from NW_027150394.1 coordinate 923,111, forward strand.
GGCCCTGAGTGTGTCAAGTGACCCACTGGTGTGGAAACTTCCAGGGTCACAGAAGGACAAGAAGCAGGGACGCCATCTTGAAGGCATGACCACCAGGAAGAGGATCTACCCACACGTGTCCACTGCGGCACCACAATGAGCCCTGCCCTGGACTGACTTGAGACTGGTAAGACAGAAGGAGAAGTCAAGGTACCACACCTTCACCATCACACATTCACCGCACTCTCCCTGACAATGAATGGACGCCTCTCTACAAGAGTGTGTAAAGGACCAAGAAACTCTGCTGTGTAGACCCTACGTATGCTTCAGCAACACAAAAGGATGATGGACGGAGTGCCGAACAATGCAAACACTCACCCCCAGACACAAGGAGAAGTCAAGGTACTACACCTTCACCATTACACATTCACCCCACTCCCCCCCTGACAATGAATGGACGCCTCTCTACAAGAGTGTATAAAGGACCAAGAAACTCTGCTGTGTAGACCCTACGTATGCTTCAGCAACACAAAAGGATGATGGACGGAGTGCTGAACAATGCAAACACTCAGCCCCAGACACAAGGAGAAGTCAAGGTACCACACCTTCACCATCCACCACACTCTCCCTGATAACGAATGGACGCCTCCCTACAGAGTGTATCAAGGACCAACCAACTCTGCTGTGTAGACCCTACTTATGCTTCTCCAACTGTACTCGGAGTCTGGTACCATGACACATGTGGGCGCCATGTCTAGCATACGAATTCACCAGGACTAATGACTGCTACTCCTACAACACAAGAGGCCCAATGTCATACATTTGACCTCTGTATGGAACTCACGTGACGTGTGTGCTGCCCATGGGGCACACGTATCTTCTTTATTCTTATTGTATTGGTTCATTTATAGAGTGCATTCCAGCAAAAGCATTGAAGCGCTAATCAAACCAAGGGCAAAGGGAAAGAGCACAAGCTACCCACAGGAATGTCTAATTTGCAAAAAGCCAGGTTTTAAGGCTTTTCCTAAAAGTGAAGTGAGTTGCCATTTGTCGGAGCGTAAGAGGTAGGGCATTCCAGAGCCTAGCCGCTTCCACCGTAAAAGCACGGTCTCCCCACCTAGCCTTGTTGCAACGAGGCACCATGATCATATATTTGGAGGAAGATCTCAGATATCTCGTCGGTTGATAAAATTGCAGAGCGGACTTCAAATAGTCGCAGCCCTCCGACTGTAATGCTTTGTAAGTAAAACAAAGGGCCTGATTCTAACTTTGGAGGACGGTGTTAAACCGTCCCAAAAGTGGCGGATATACCACCTACCGTATTACGAGTTCCATAGGATATAATGGACTCGTAATACGGTAGGTGGTATATCCGCCACTTTTGGGACGGTTTAACACCGTCCTCCAAAGTTAGAATCAGGCCCAAAGTTTTTTGAAAATAATTATCTTTTTAATTGGTAACCAATGTAGAGATGTCAAACAGCTGCTGGCTGATATAGACTGGCGGAGATTTAGAGTTAGGTGTGCTGCCGCGTTCTGAATAGACTGGTTTGTCTAGGGATGATTTATTCGCATTAAACAACAGCGCATTACAGTAGTCAAGTCTTGAGGTGACTAACGCCAGCAGAACCGGCCGCCTTAAATCATCCTCTAAAAGATGGAAACATTTTTTAAGTGTTTTTAATATCCAAAAACAGACCTTGACTATATGATTAATCTTTAGCTTAAAGGAGAGGGTGTCGTCAAAAATGATGGCTACGTTTTTAGCGGAGGGCACGGGTGATGGACAGCCCCCACAAGCTGGGGGCAACCAACTGTTGTTCCAAGGGGAGTTGTTACGCCCAAAACACATAATCACCGTCTTGTCCCCATTAAATTTAAGCCAATTATTGGCCATCCAATTGTTAATTGCTGTCATGCCGCATTGGAATTTCTCCTTAGTGTCCTCCCAATTACGAGAAACGGGCACAATCACCTGCGTGTCATCTGCATAGGAGACAATCTGGAAGCCAAAAGAGCGTACCAGATTCGCCAGAGGCACCATATAAATAAAAAAGCGTCAGACTGAGGGAGGACCCCTGCGGAACTATACACGGAAGATGAAAAGGGGAGGCACGATGGTCGCCACAGGCCACCATGATCGTTCTGTCCGTGAGAAAGGAGCTGAGTAACTTCCAGGCCTTCCCTCTCACTCGACCTGGGACAAACGATTAAGCAGAATGGTAGGAGAATTAGTGTCAAATGCTACTGATAAGTCTACAGAACCAAGATCGTACCTTCTCCCAAATCGCCTCTTCAGCAAATAATGTCAGAAGTAGAAATTAATGCTGTTTCCGTGCTGTGAGCACCATGAAAGCCGTGCTGTGACGGGTCCAGTTTGCCATTCTCTTGAAGGAAAACGGACAACTTATAAATTAGATGGTTTTCTAACATTTTGGCCAAACACAGCAGTAACGAAATCGGGCGAAGATTTGTGAGGTCAGCAGCATCTTTTCCCATTTTTTTTAGCGAGAGGAATCACTGTGGCCTGTTTCCACACCGCCGGGAAATTCCCTTCCTGGAGAATTTCTGCACACACTGGCTCCAAAGCAGCTGCCACAGGCAGAGGGGCTAACTTTAAGATGCGAGGCGGACAGAGATCCGTAGGTGAGCCTGATTTCACTGCCATGAGAAAGTCAAAGACTTTGTTAGCAGAAAGGGGCCGAAAACAGTCCAGCGAATTCACTGGCTCTGCATAACAAGAAGGAGCTTCACCCTCTAAGTCAAGAGGGGGGGGGACTGAAGTCAGTCAGCAAATTGGTAATTTTATTATTTAAAAAATCTGTCACCAATTGAAGGTATTGTGGAGAATTTTCTAACGGCAAGAATCCTGTTGCAGAAGACGTCAGGTCACGAACTGTATTAAACAGTTCTTTAGAGGAGTTCAGAGCCCCTCTAATTGCTTTGGAAACGTATAAGGTTTTCGCTAACTTAATGGCCACTTTATAATTCCCAAGGACTTCCCTGAGTTTTCCTCTTTCTAATTGGGTTTTATTTAGTAGCAATTTCCGCTCCTGCCTGTGATAAGTTCTTTGTAAATCTTTCAGCTCCTCCGAGTACCAAGGTGCCAACTGAACACGTCGGGCTTTGGAAATTATCACAGATAGGGGTGCAAGCACATCAATGGCCCTATTCAAACCCTGGTCAAAAATCTCAAGGTGTGAACCTCCTACTAACTTCGCCTGGTCCCAGCCAGCTTTCAGGGCCTGTGGAAAATTGGACTTATTAATTTTATGCCATGGTCTTTTTTGGGAGATGCCAGGAGGCAATTTAGGTGCAGGGGGCAGCCAAGATAACTTAAAAGATAATAAAAAGTGGTGTGACCAGTCTACCTCCCTATTACCATTTCTAGAGATCAATCCTGATCTTGTAAAGATGGCATCCAGCGTATGGCCAGCCGTGTGCGAGGGAGCGATGTCTCCCAAGTGCCAATCCAAGCTCTGCATATAGCTGGTAAAGTCCACCAAGGCAGGGTCGGATAAATCATCTAAGTGTAGGTTGAAGTCGCCTACTACCAAAGCATTCTTAGCTAGAAGCAGTGGTTCCAACAATGAAGGCCAGGCACCAAAAAAGCGTTCTTGGGGGCCCGGCGCTCTATAGAGAAGTAGGCCTTCAATGACCAGGCTATTCTGAACTTTAATTTTAAAACGAGAACCTTCACATATCTGAAGACTGCCCTTGAGTTCCGTTAGTGAACAACTTAGAAATGATGGCTACCCCCCCCCTCTCTTTCCTTCTCTATCATGTCTAGTGAAAGAGTAGCCTGGGGGCGATGCAATTAAAAAGTCTGGGTCAGAGTCTGCTCTTGCCCAGGTTTCTATAATGAAAAGGCAATCAAGGTTAGCTGAATTAATCAATTCATTGATTTCAAAGGCATATTTAATCAAAGAACGGGCATTAATTAAACCCCATGTCATGCTCGGCTTGGAGGGATTCTCATAGCTATTTAAGTCTAAAATAGCACCTTCTTCCAGGTGGGGCGAACGCTTCCAGTGACAAAAATTGCAAGCGGCACTCATATCTACTGCAAGATCTAATTGCCTGCAGCAATGATTAGAAGGGACTTTGTGTAAAGATAATAAATCCTGATTAAGATAGGTAATCAATGTTTAGAGGCATAATGACCAGCCCCCGGCCCCTTCCAGACGCGGACGGGCGCAGACGGGCTTGCCTTTGGCATGCCTTCGGCGACCGCATCAGTAGTAAATGACCCCCCGGAAGCTAAAGCGTCAGCTGGCAACTAGCCTGCTGACCCGGAATCCTCCCAAGATGTCTGCCGGCTTAATGCCGAGAAGGAGGTAGGCTCTCACAGGCCCAAACCTCGAAGGCGAGCGGCAGACCAGCAGCAGAAAGAACTCTGCCGGGGTTCAAGGAGATATGCCCCCGAATTATATCCCCAGTAAAAGGTCAAATCTAAAAGAAATTTAAAAAGCTTTCAGAAGATTCTCAAAAAATGTAAAAGCACACCAGGATCACATCCGAAATAGCCCCAGATGCCCCAATTAAAATTAAAGTGAAATTAAAATAGATAATGCAGCAGTTTTCTTACTCGATTTAATTCTGGAACCACTTTGACTTATTCCACCTCATGGCAAAGCACCTGACCTTGGACCTGTGTAACCAAATGACCCCAACATGCCCTACTGACTGTCCTGGCTTACTTTCTGTAACCAGGTACCATCAGACTCATGCATAAATGAAGGTGTTTTGTACAGCACTCAGGTATACTATTAAGTGTCCCATCACATATCCAAGTTCTGTGTAAACTCCATCCCTGAACCCCAACGGTTGAGCCCCACTGTGTACCTACCCTTAATAATATAAACGGAAGCCTGAGGCACAGCAGAATGTACTGCAGGGATGTGGAAATCCTATAGCCCAATGTCCAGGACATACTGTTTGGTGTCCATGGTAGGCCCAACGACCTGCAGCACAAACCCTCTGGCTGCTGGTTTACAGTACCACATCATTAAGCAGGGAAGGGAATGGTCTGCAATTGAGGTAATATTTGTGTCCGTATGTTAATGCTGTTTGAACTTGTATATATGGGTCATTAGTGCAAAGCCTTTATTATTAGGGTGTGCGCGCTAAATAAATGCTGTAAGCTTGGACTGCACTACTTACAGTGGTTCCAGTAGAAAGATGTGTACACAGGTTTGCAACGTTTAACAATATGAGGCTACATACAACGCTCCCAGAATGCTTTCTGATTAAATGCAACTATTTGCAGAACCACAACGTCAAGATTGAGGATTCTTCACTTTCAAAATAAAATATCCACAAAAAATGCAACTAAGAAAAATAGGGGCAGATTTATGAAAAGTGGTGCTGTACCTAGTGCAGCGCCACTTTTCTTGCGCCCCTTAGCGCCCCCCTAACGCAAGCATTGCGCCACTTTGTAAGTATGGCGCAGCGTTTTTTGCCTTCCAATGACATATTAGCGTAAAAAAAGTTATGCTAATGTGGCGTTGGAATGGCACGAGGCTCTCTTAAATCTGCGCCATAACGTTTTGCTAAATTACCGTGAATTTTCAGGTACCATTTCTTTGAAGCACTATTTAGTAAAAAGTGTTGATGCATGCTAGCAAGCGAAAAAAAAAATCATAATGGAAAATCAGCGTAACCAGTTTCAACAAGATCATGTAGACTATGAAAATAAACAAGCATTGGCAAGCCAGTAGGTCCAACATTGGTGGTCAGTCTTTTGGTTTTGTCAATGTTTGTCTTGCTTTTACATGGCTTTTGTAAACTTTATTCTTGGAGAGCTGTTGGGCCATCACCATTGTAACAAACATTGACAAAAATCAAAAGTATTTTTTGGTTTCAAAAAGTAAACATCGCCACAGTAGTTCCTGGCACTAAGCAAAAATACTTTGTGCTGATAAGCTCCTTGTGAAATAGGTGATTGCTCTCACTCATAATAAAGCCAGCCGAAAGATGGATAGAGACAGAATTTCAATAAAAACAAAAGGTCTTGGTTAATGCTAGATGTAATTAGGGGCCCAATTCTTAAAGAAATTCATAAAAGTGCACCTATGGTATAGGTCTTTGCATTAGCTCAGGTTTATGTGTTTTTTAAATTCACAATCATATTCAGAGCTAGACCAGGAAATCGTACTTCCTAGAAAATATCTGTGAACAGTATTTTAGTACGAGAAAATATGCATGTGTAGAATTGCTCATGTGAAAATCTGTCAAGCATTTACAAGTTCACTTTCTCTCCAATCACGTTTTTCCCCAACCCTGGAAGAAGTTTCACATCTGCCCTTGTCAGGAGTGAATTCAAAACAGTATTTTGAATACTGGGGGTGGAGGCTGGTTGGGATCCTATGGCCCATGTACCAGACGAGCCCTAACAATATTTGCTACGTACCTCATACAATACACGTCACGTTAACAGTAGAAAGTTTCATCAAAATTATTTTAAAAAAATAAAAAATCTTTCTTTACCATGTGGAACGTAGACACACATGCCTAGACATGTAGCAGACATGAAACAACGCACTGACTTGATTTAGCTCCTCTGATACAAAAGGGCTGCAGGAGTTCAAAAGCTGTACACAGTAATACTACCATCTCCAGGAATGTGAGTTCAGTGATTGCCCTTTTACTCACACTCGGCCTATAAACCCAGGAAGGCAGAGACTGGGGCACACCAACGAAGTGTGACGCGGTACCACCATTACTAGCCACAAGAAGCTGAGGGCACCAATACTAACCTAGTGCAAACCATTACAATGAACCATCTGCAGTGACTGGGGCAGAGCAACAAAGTGTGACGCATTACCACCATTACTAGCCACAAGAAGCTGAGTGCACCAATACTAACCTAGTGCAAACCATTACAATGAACCATCTGCAGTGACTGGGGCACACCAACGAAGTGCGACGCGGTACCACCATTACTAGCCACAAGAAGCTGAGGGCACCAATACTAACCTAGTGCAAACCATTACAATGAACCATCTGCAGTGACTGGGGCACACCAACGAAGTGCGACGCGGTACCACCATTACTAGCCACAAGAAGCTGAGGGCACCAATACTAACCTAGTGCAAACCATTACAATGAACCATCTGCAGTGACTGGGGCACACCAACGAAGTGCGACGCAGTACCACCATTACTAGCCACAAGAAGCTGAGTGCACCAATACTAACCTAGTGCAAACCATTACAATGAACCATCTGCAGAGACTGGGGTACACCAACGAAGTGCGACGCGGTACCACCATTACTAGCCACAAGAAACTGAGTGCACCAATACTAACCTAGTGCAAATTATTACAATAAACCTTCTGCAGAGACTGGGGCACACCAACGAAGTGCGACGCGGTACCACCATTACTAGCCACAAGAAGCTGAGAGCACCAATACTAACCTAGTGCAAACCATTACAATGAACCATCTGCAGAGACTGGGGCACCCTAACAAAGTGCGACGCGGTACCACCATTACTAGCCACAAGAAACTGAGTGCACCAATACTAACCTAGTGCAAATTATTACAATAAACATTCTGCAGAGACTGGGGCACACCAACGAAGTGTACGCGGTACCACCATTACTAGCCACAAGAAGCTGAGGGCACCAATACTAACCTAGTGCAAATCATTACAATGAACCATCTGCAGGGACTGGGGTACACCAACGAAGTGCGACGCAGTACCACCATTACTAGCCACAAGAAGCTGAGAGCACCAATACTAACCTAGTGCAAATCATTACAATGAACCATCTGCAGAGACTGGGGTACGCCAACGAAGTGCGACGCGGTACCACCATTACTAGCCACAAGAAGCTGAGGGCACCAATACTAACCTAGTGCAAATCATTACAATGAACCATCTGCAGGGACTGGGGTACACCAACGAAGTGCGACGCAGTATCACCATTACTAGCCACAAGAAGCTGAGAGCACCAATACTAACCTAGTGCAAATCATTACAATGAACCATCTGCAGAGACTGGGGTACACCAACGAAGTGCGACGCAGTATCACCATTACTAGCCACAAGAAGCTGAGTACACCAATACTAACCTAGTGCAAACCATTACAATGAACCATCTGCAGAGACTGGGGCAGAGCAACAAAGTGTGACGCAGTACCACCATTACTAGGCACAAGAAGCGGAGGGCACCAATACTAACCTACTGCAAATCATTACAATGAACCATCTGCAGGGACTGGGGCACCCTAACAAAGTGCGACGCAGTACCACCATTACTAGCCACAAGAAGCTGAGAGCACCAATACTAACCTAGTGCAAATCATTACAATGAACCATCTGCAGAGACTGGGGTACGCCAACGAAGTGCGACGCGGTACCCCCATTACTAGCTACAAGAAACCGAGTGCACCAATACTAACCTAGTGCAAATCATTACAATGAACCATCTGCAGAGACTGGGGTACACCAACGAAGTGCGACGCGGTACCACCATTACTAGCTACAAGAGATAAGTGCACCAATACTAACATAGCGCAAATCATTACAATGAACCCTCAGCAGAGACTGAGGCACACCAACGAAGTGCTGAAGAGGAACGCGGTACCACCATTACTAGTCTGCATAGGATTCAGTGCACCAATACTAACACAGTGCAAATCATTACAATGAACCCTCAACAGAGACTGAGGCACACCAACGAAGTGTGGAAGAGACACAGTGCCACCATTACTAGTCTGCATAGGATTCAGTGCACCAATACTAACATAGTGCAAATCGTTGCAAAGAACCCTCTGCAGAGACTGAGGCACACCAACGAAGTGTGGAAGAGACACAGTGCCACCATTACTAGTCTGCATAGGATTCAGTGCACCAATACTAACATAGTGCAAATCGTTACAATGAACCCTCTGCAGAGACTAGGGAACCTCAATGAAGGGTATGAGAGGGACGCAGTAGTACCATGACTAGTCTGCATGGGATTGACAGAATACTACTAACTGGCTGAGAGTCGTTACAATAAATAGTCTCTGCCCCTGGTGCCAATGCCTGCTGCATTCTGCAGACTGCCTTGGTGTAGCTCCCTAGTCTGTGTGAGCGACCAGGCTAAGGTTGCACATCACATACTTTTGCCCACGTCTCTTGCAAGGCATGGCGGCAACGCTTGGCACTTATGGATCCCACTGCTTGTGGCACCCTGGAAATCCACTGAATCCTGCTGTGCCTTGGGAGGGGTCCTGCCTGGGTGCCACTCTGCCCATCGTCAGCAAGGGCTATCACACCCCGCTTCAGCAGGCTCCGTGGTGAGAAGGCCATGCTCTCCCCATGGCAACCCTCGGACAGGGGAGGCGCTGTCTTCCATACTTCTAGGCACGTTTGTTGAACAATAATGGATGCACGTGGCACTATTGGAAGATGCTTCAGGTCCTGCTCCAATGGCATCGGTCCAGCTAGGAACGCCAGGCCACATCCCTTCCACATGGGAATACAAGCATCACCAGTCCAGGTTCAGTCTAGTGGGGGCTCGTCAGTGGGGTGCAGCTTACGACATTCAGCAAAATCTGTGCCTCATCCCTGAGATGTAGCACTGGGGCCATATGTACTCCAAAACTACAGCAACTGGTGCAGCATTTTCACACTTGTGTAATAAGCAACAAAACAACCAGTAATAAAAAGCAACAGCAAGGTACAAGACATGCATGCTGCTTAATCTCTGCAATTATAGAATAATAAGCCGAAGACATAATTTCTCCACATTAAAAATGTGAAAGACGGAACTGTGTGTGAAACAAAATAATATTTCCCAGTAGAAATATTGTGCAAGACCAGCTTGGTTAATTTTTAGAAGGTATATTGATGAAAACACATTTGATAAACTGTTGCTATGTTGCCACTGTATTTATATAGCGCTTAATACCCTTTACGAGGCGTGAAGCACCTTTTGGCAAGTAGCACGTTACTCTGGAATCCAAAGTATTACTGGTGAATTAATATAGGGAAATGTAAGTTATTTATTCGAGCTGTGGACATGCAAGGCTGTTAGTTTGATTGAACAGGATAGAGACGGGAAGAGTCTAGAAAGGGTTAAAAGGGAGATCACAGTAGCAGAATGAGGTTTGGGGTGAGTCGAAGAGGGTTAGAGGTGGGAAGAGTCTAGAAACTGTTAATTAGTAGATCATATTAGTCCGATGAGGTTTGGGATGAGACATACATAAACAAAATGTGTCTTTTGTGTGTTCACAGCCTGTATCCTTCTGTTTTTTTTTCAGTTTGTAAATCTATCTCTACTACTGACTGGAGCAAACATGGCTTGGTTCATCCCCCATTACCAGTCCGTGCAACAATGTCCAAGGACATCAGTGTGAGAAACGAAGATCCCTGTGCACTGTGGGGTGCTGCAGGTGTGTCCAGCCCACAATCACATTTAAATGTTGAGAGGCACTTAATAATAAGGCCCTGATTTATACTTTTTGGGGCAAAACTGCAGTAACGCAGTTTTTCACCAAAATGTTTAGCACCGGCTTGCACCATTTCTGTGCACCAGCCGGGCACCGTATTTATGGAATGGCGCAAACCGGCGCAAAAGGTACGCTAGCGTAAAAAAAATTACTATATTCAGGTGGGGCTGGCGGTATGGGAGAAGGGGGTTTAGCACCAAAAAATGACATTAGGCAGGTTAGAGTAAAAAAAATGACTAACCTGCCTAGAGTCATTTTTTGACACAAAACCATCCATACCACATGACTCCTGTCTTAGAAAAGACAGGAGTCATGCCCACCACCCCAATGGCCAGCACAGGGGACCAGGGTCCCTGGGCTAGGCCATTGCACCCTGTGCCATGTATGGGGGCCCATTTCAGGGCCCCCTATGGCACTTCAAAAAATAAAATAAAATACTTATCTGTACTTACCTGTTCTTACCTGGGATGAGGTCCTCCATCCTCCGCTATCCCTCTTGTGTTGGTGGGGGTGTCCCTGGGGCTGGGGGAGGGCACCTGTTGGCTTATTCCAAGGTGTTCCACCATGGAAATAGGGCCACAGGTCCCCTAACGCTTGCCCTGACCCAGGCGATAAGAAATGGGGCAAAGCAAGCTTTGCCCCATTTTTTGAACCCTCCCGTGCACCGTTTTTGCACGGGAGTATCAATATGGCAGTAAGGCCATAATGTCATTTCTTTGCACAGGCACACCTACCTTGCATCTCATTAAGGCAATGTAGGTTTCCACGTCCAAAAAATGACCTTAACTCCATAAATTTGGCGCTAGACAGGTGTAGCGCCAAGGTATAAATATGGAGTTAGTTTTGCACTGAATTAGAGTAAAACAATGATGCTAATTCGGTGCAAACATTGTATAAATATGCCCCTAAGTGTTTTAATACCCAGCGCAACCCATTTTATCAAACTTATAACAACAAAAAGTTGGGGCCATTCCTACAGGACCAGGCGGTTGCCTTACAGTTGTGTGTGGCTGGTGCATGAGGCAGGGCGCCATCTTATCACGACCGAAGCACAGGCCTGTGAAGCTACAAAGGACCTGTAACAACCTCCGAGGCTACTGGGTGGGAATCAGAGGCTTCTTTCTACGGACAGTGCTCTGCAGCGGGCGCACTCACCCCCTGAGCTGTTTTAAGCCAGTGAGCAGAGTTTACACAGAATAGACTGTCAGTGCACTGACGTCTGGGCTACCCGGAGACTGACTGGATAAGAAACGTGACGTGGATCTCGACAGCAGGGGCTCTATACAAGGACACCTTCACTGTACGTTTTCTCCTGTCATCTGCTGTGGGAGTAGAGGGAGTAACACGAGGCCTTTCTTCTGGCAGACGGTGGGCGGGCTGGCTGTCAGGACACACCCCAGCATGGGGGAGACAGACACTCTCACACACCCTTTTCAGAGGATGGGCGTTTCCATTCACAGGAGTAGTGAGAGTTCATCCAGCGCCTTGAGGCGGGGAGGGCACTTGGGGGAAGTCCCGGTCATGAGACCGGTTCAGTCTCCTCTGTCGCAAGAAGCTCGGTTGTAAACAAAGTGCCATGACTCCCGCCACCTGAGACTGTTCCTGGAAGAAGCCCTCAGAGAGCGACCCTCCAATATATCACCCTGGTCTTATCAGTGTCTCACTTTAGGTCGTTCTTCACAGTGCTTAATTTGTAAACAGAAACGTGCAGGTGCCCAAAGCTCTCCTCTGAAACCCGTGGCTGCAGCAATTACATGTGCGAGCACTGAAAGCCGAGGCAGCGTAATCCTAAAGCCATCTCGGGCCTCTTTACTCCCTTTACAGCCACTCCTGCACCTTCAGCTCACTCTTGCAGCTTTCTGCCTTTGTCGCGTTTTCCCGTTTTTCTCTTCCTCCGCCTTTCCCGTCTGTTCATTTTACTCGCAGTAATTGCCTGATGCACAAAAATAAAACTCTTCTGCAGGTCGGTTTGTTATGAGTGAGTGGAGTGGCCAGTGCTAGTTTTTTTAAATAAAAAGGCGTGGGGCCCAAAGCTATCCTTTGAAACACGCGGCTGCTGCGTTTATATGTGCAAGCACGGAAGACTGAGGCAGAGTAATCCTGGGTGCATCTCCGGCCTCTTCAATCCATTTACAGCCACTCCCTGCCCCTTCAGCTCACTCTTGCTGCTTTCTCCCTTTATGACGCTTCCCTCCGCCTTCCCCACCTGTGGTTTGCTCGCAGTAAATGCCTGATGAAGAAAACTGTCAGCGTACAAAAGTAAGTGCCTTGTCCACAGCGGAAACCACCGGCTCAAATTAAGCACTGGGAGGGCCAGAAATCCCACCACGTGGAGCGTGTCTCATTCACACCCCTAAACAGGACAGTTAGGAAGAGGTTGGATTCAAAAGGGTAAGTAGGGAGGGCTTACAAGCCCGTGCCCTGGGGCAGGACTTTAGGCGCTATGGAGGGGCAACAAGCAGAGAGCCCTTCTTCCAGAACACGTTAAATAGGAAACTTCAAATCCCAAAATGCAACACGTGTTAGCTAACAATCCAGGAATGAATGAGGGCGTCACGTGACCTGACCCGAGAGACTTCAGAATCCGTGTTAGTGGGGAGCAGGTCCTCCCTGCTCCAGGCCACCCTTTCACCCCATTAGCACCAGGTTACCCCGCAGCCTTTGAAGAGCCAACAGCTGCTGTATGTTTAGTCAATGTCGATCTGTTTGCGCTAAATATGTATTTTTTGTTACAATCTGCACATTATGCAGCAGGTGACGAATTATGTGGCAAATCTGTAAAACCGCCACAGTCGCAGAAGCGCCTAGGTCCAGTGGCCCTGCGTGTGACATGGTAACTACTTTTTAGGTTTCGCTTACACAGCACATGCACTGTCTCTGTGACACATTTTGCTTACATACAGTGGCTTACCGCCCGCCCACAGCTTCCCATTGGTCAGCATCAGCGTCGCTCATGTGCTTTGCTCGCGCTTGTCATGGCGTGCTTGCGTCACGTCCTCTTCTTGTGTTTGGCCCTCCCCTGGTGCATGAACTAAGTCCATACCAGTGCTTGTGTTTTCAGTGGGTTTCCAATACGCCCACCCATGTAGCTTCTATTCCCTCCCGACTCCCCGCCCAATGCTTAATTTGTAAAGAAAACTGTGCTGGTGCCTAAAGCCCTCCTTTTAAACACGCGACTGCTGCAATTAAATGTAGGAACACTGAGGCAGCTTAATCCTGAAGTCACCTCAGGCCTCTTCAATCCATTTACAGCCACTCCTTGCCCTTCAGCTCACTCTTGCATCTTTCTGTTTCTCCCTTTGTGGCGCTTTTACGTTTTTCTCTTCCTCTGTCTTTCCCATATGTGTCTTTTACTCGCAGTAAAGGCTTGAGGCAGAAAAATAAGCACCAGCCCTCAAAAATAAGTGCTGGTGCTCCACACCTGAATGAACAAGCACAAATTAAGCACTGCCCGCCCATCAACGAAAGCAAATCATTTCATCTATGACAGTGAAGAGGTCGTCGCTGTGCACAGAATACACATCTCCTTGTACTGTAAAGTGTGACTGTGATTCTGGGTGTCTTCCATTGAAAAATAGCTGCAATGTGTTTTCTTGTCCCCCACATAGCATTTGAGAAAAATATCGTCTCTGCTGTGTTCTTTCACTTTCTTCACAATACAGTGCCCACCAGTGCAGCGCCTCTGTGAAACATTAACAAAACCCATGAGAGTGGTTTCTCTTTAGAGATTAAGGACCCCGTGGAACTTCAACGGAACCTCTAACTACGTCTTTGATTAGTTTCTTCTAGGTCACTGCACTCTAGGCACTTTGAACTCTACACCACTGCATTCTATGTCACCCCACACCACTGCACTCTACGCTGCATCACTCCAGCCTTCACCACTGCACTCTACTCCATTCTACTCAATGCACTCTACTCTGTACCACTCTATGCTGCTGAACTCTACTCCATGCCACTGCGCTCTGATATGCACCAGTCTACTCTGTGCCATTGAGCTCTACTCTATGCCACTGCTCTCTACTCCACTGTAACCCTATCTACTTGTTCTACACCACTGCACTCTACACTTCTACGCCACTGCTCTGAGCACCACAGCACTCTACTCTGCACCACTGCAGTGTCATGCTACTCTGTACCACTGCACTCTATGCCACTCCACTTCATGCCTCTGCACTCTACACCACTGTACTCTACACCTCTGCACTCCACGTCAATCCACTTTGTACCACTGGATGCCACTGCACTCCACTCTGCACAGCTCTGCTCTATGCACTGTATGAACATTACGCCACTCTGCTCCTCTGTACACTACTGGACTTTATACTACTGCACTCTTGTGTGAAGCACTCCATGCCACTGCAGCTTATACCACTGCACTTTATGCAACGCCAGTGACCTTTGCTGTACGCCATGGCTAAACGACATTGGCAAGGCCAATATCTCTCGACAGATGAAACCTATTGGCTTTGCCAAGGCTTGTTTTCTATTTGGTTAGGCACTCCAGAGCATGAGATGTGTTCAGTATCTCTTTGCTTTGTGTACTTCTCCCCTCTGTTACCCTCCCTTGTGTGCTGCTCCTCCCGCCCCCGAGCTCAGTCTCACCCGTGAGGTCACCAAGGACATCCAGCTGATGAAACTTCCGAGTTTAAAGGGCCCCGCACTGGTCACGTGACCGGAAGAGCTGCAGCACTAACACCAGGCGCCGCCACTGATGGGACAGAGCAGGACCCGGAGCCAGGGGGCGTCTGGGAGCGGATTAAACGAGGATCTACTGCACCGACCGCAGGCTTCTAAGGGCAGCTTCACGCCGGCACCGCCACAAATTAAGCACTGGGTAACTGATCGCACCTTCAATGTACAGTGCGGTAAAGCTCTGCAGGGGGATAACTGATTGCATAGTCAGTCACTGTACTGGGCGCTGTACGCGCATCACTGGTCACGTCATCACACTGTCACTGCTCTAGGCGCTGCACACGCATCACATGTCGCGGCACTGGGCGCTGGACACGGATGACGTCATCACTGTCGCTGCTCTGGGCGCTGTACACGAATCACTGATCACATCATCTCACTGTCACTGCACTAGGCGCTGTACTTGGGATAACATCATCGAATTGCACTAGGCGCTGTACTCGGATCACTTCATCGCACTGTCGCCGCACGAGGCGCTGTACACGCATCACTGGTCACATCATCATGCACGAGGCGCTGTACATGGGATAACATCATCGAATTGCACTAGGCGCTGTACTCGGATCACTTCATCGCACTGTCGCCGCACGAGGCGCTGTACACGCATCACTGGTCACATCATCATGCACGAGGCGCTGTACATGGGATAACATCATCGCACTGTACTAGGCGCTGTACACGCATCACTGATTACATCATAACACGGTCGCTGCACTAGGCGCTGTGCTTGGATCACTGATGACATGATCACCCTGTCACTGCAGGAGGCGCTGTATTCGGATAACTGATATCATCACACTGTGACTGCACGAGGCGCTGTACATGGGATAACATCATCGCACTGCACTAGGCGCTGTACTCGGATCACTTTATCGCACTGTCACTGCTCTAGGCGCTGTACACGCATCACTGCTCACATCATCGCACTGTCACTGCTCTAGGCGCTGTAGTCTGATCACATCATCACACCTCCTCAGGGGTAGTAGGCGCTATATAAAATACAACCAACCCTTCAGGGTGCCGTAGCCCCCCTTCGCACAGTGCAGCCCCACCCACCCCCTGCAGTGTTACCTGCGGCCCCCAGCGCCCAGGCCAGCACCAGGAGGGTGCAGCGGGGGCTCAGGGGGGGCTGTGTGCGCGCGGACTCCATGCTGCTGCTGCTGCTGCCGCCTTCACAACTTTTTTCTGAATGAGTCGAGACAAGAGCCGGTGTTCTGTCTTTTTTCCGAATCGGGTCTACTTGATGATATGCGCATGCGCAGAACTTTGCGCGTGCGCAATAATGATTTTGTCAATTTCTTTGACTTTAACTGCTCCCCCTCACAGCGCACTTGTAAAGCGCATGCGCATGGGTGCGCGCATGCGCGTTTCGCATTTTCCTGCTATTCTAACGGTCGGCTCAATGCGCTGGGATTGTTGCGATCTCAGCGGCGCTACCAGTCAGTACTCGGGCCTATTATTACGACTTTCCTTTTTAACGGTGAGTTTCTCTTTCACCTCTGTCCTCCTGCTTGTTGCATTTTCACATTTTTCGCGTATTTTAACGGTCGTCTTTGCCAGTTCCCCTCACTGCTCACGGTGGTCTCGTTTCGGTCGCAGCGGCGCTACCTCCACCTTCTTTAAGGTCAGAACTCGTGCTTATTATTTATTCTCTCTCTATATATATAATTAATACTTTATTTTTTAACGGTGTTTCTTTTGTGTCTCTGCTCTCCTGCATATTAACGTTCCTGTATTTCGTCTCTGTACCCCGTTGCGCTTTTAGAAGCAGCTAGGGCAGTGGTCTCCAAACTTTTTAATGCCCCCACACCCCCTTTGAAAAATAAAAATCATTGGGCCCTCCCTCTGAATTTTCACAATTATTTTAGAAAATGTGGCAATGTTTAAATATGCCTAGCCATATTTAAACATTGAAGTTAAGTACTGTTACCTTTTTAAAAGTGCAATAACATGTTTCTGCTTAAAACAAAACACTGTTATATGTGTAATGCTTCTTTTGGGCAGAGCCTGGTGAGCCCCCTCCCCGGGACTACTTCATGCCCCTTCCCAGTTTGAAGACCACGGAGCTAGGGACTTTTCACGCATTTTCAGAGAAGTAAATAAATGGCAACGCGATTATGATGATAAGATGCGTGCCTTTGCTTAGGTGGCGCGCAGGCATACAGCTATGAATGAATGTTATTGTTACCCGTGTGATCATTATACAGGGCAGGCCATTATCTTTACAAGTGTGTACTTTCAGGCCTGCCCTGCCTAACGATCATGGGGACAGCAAGACGCTCGCTTATTATTGCTGTGTGACATTTGTATAATTTAATTCTATGGGTGACTTTTTAATGGCTACACTTTATCTGTATTAAAATCCAGCTATCTGAAATGTTGGCATCTATGTAGCATGCACCATGGGGCAAGAGCCTGACGCACGTTGGTTGTCCACGCCACAGCCTATTTTCTCCTCACTCAGCAGTAACTGAGGGTCTTGTTGTCTGGATCCTTAGGCAGGGCAGGTCTGAAAGTATGCAGTTGTAAAATATTCAGTGTATTTATGAGTGCCTTTTTTTTTTTTGGGGGAGAAAATATTGAACAATGAAACCCATGAAAAATATAGATTAAAAAATTTTATGGCATGCAAGTATGAATGTGATATTTGCCTGTGGATTTTTGTCAATGTACGAGTTTACTGTTCATTTAAATACAGGTGGTGTTTCAGGTGTTACACTCCCCTAATAAATGTAACAGTTTTGTTTAGGTGATTTCACCAGCACTTTTGTCACACAGACAACAATGCACACACATTATCCCTTCTTGTTTTGCAAGTAGTCCAAACCTTTTATTTTTACAAAATATTGTTTTCTCTCCCACCAATGTGTATTCCTCTCCCCTTCCACTGCCACATACGCCACTCTCATGCACCCTGCTTCTTCTATAATATATTTAAATATTATGGGCCTCGTTCCAGCCTCGCTGTGGTGGTCCTTCCGCACTGGAGCCACCACATTAAGTTGTGGGGCTTGGTAGACGCCTTATATGCCAGCCTGATTGTCAGAGAAGTGCAAAGGTGATTACTCCATTCTGCACGTCTGCCAGAGTTGAGATGCCTATGGTCCCAACAACAAAACCCCTTCAGAGATACCAACTTTGGGAGCCTATAGCCCTCCCATAAGTGTTCTCTCGATCCATTGAGAACACTTAGCCATTTAAAAAAAAAATTATCTTCCTCCAAGTCCTATCCACCAATTCCTTGCCTGGACAGCCTGTCAATTCCAGTTTACACCTGTACAGCCAAAGTAGGATAGCTTTATTTAGCCATATATTGGTGGTCAGCCCAAAATGGTGGCCTTTCCACTGGGGCATATGCACATTGAATAACTACACAAACCTGTCTAGCCTCATAATACTTGTGAATGTTTTGCAGCTCTATCCGCCTTTATATTTAGACTCCCGGAGAAAACACAGACCTACCATGGCTTCCAACCCATGCATAACAGGGTGCACACCTGCGCTTCAACCCATATAAGGAATGTGTCTGTTATATATAGGGTGTGTTTGGAAGAATGTAGAGAAAGCACAAGGCTCTAATAATCTACTCTACCACTCGCTATGGTGCGTTTTATCTGATGCGTTTGATCTATGTTTTGATTCCACTTGTCCATTCTAGCGAATGGACAAATAAGAGGTGTTCTGTCCAATCAGAAACTGAATTAGCAATTAGGATGCCTTCAAATCTTATTATTGTCACATTTTCTCTGTGTTCAGAGACAGAGTTCAAAAGTCAGTTTGTCTTCTTGGAGTGCAAATAATTTTCCTTGTGACTGCAGAGTTCCTGGATTTTGTAAGGTAAACTGTCTGACCAAAGTGAAATGAGAGGCTTTTGTTATCTGGTTTTTCTTAACACATTTATTTAACTAAGTCAACTTCGCAAACATTTCAAAATATATTTCGGTAGCTGTGAAAGGCCCTTTTTTGTACTTCTGTGTGAATTAAAAAAATATATATTTTATTAGTATTAAAAACAAGTCCTAACACTGTACGTGGTAATGTGCAAATGAAAAATGTTTTCTGAAATCCAATTTTCACAGAATTTTGTTCATACACTACATAGTATTATCATTAAAGTTGTAGGTTAATGAGCAGCTTTTGGGACATTTCTGGGAAATGTACTGTCTGTAAATGACAGTGTGCTACCACATCATGCCCTGGTAATATATATATTTACAGTGAAGGTTTACACATAAACTGAGAAACACTCCTGCCCTGATGGCCAAGCTATTATTAAACTGAGGCAAGTCATGCATGGATCATGTGTTCCTATATGTGGGTTATATTTATTATACATGGAGCAAACATTTAGTGCATTGAATCAAACAAAAGAGGATTTTTTTTTTTTTTACAGCAGAACTGCTGAACTCGCATATTTGAAGGTGCACTCATATCTGAGAATGAACAAAAAGGCGATTGTAAAATTCAATATTTGCCTAGAAACCCACAATCTGAGATCCATTTGCAGTTCAAGTATATTCCAGTTTGGTCGAGTAGATTATTCAAGCTACTTGACTTGCGTCTAGTAACATTTTTATGTTTTTTCGATGCCTGGAGCAGGTTAGTGCTCGCATTTTAAAATATGCCACACTTACCTGCGGAGAAATTGACATTGACTGCCATTGCCTTACATTCTTGTCAAAGTGGGCTAGCAGAGGGACCAAATTATCTCCCCCCGATATTTAAATTTAGTCATCTCCGCTGTAAGGGCTAAAGCCAATTGTTGATCAAGTACCTTGTCCATTGTGAACAATAAACATTTGTCCCAAATATCATTAAATCCAGAGACCTTTACAAAGACCTGAAAGATCTCTTGCAACCTCTTTAGTGTTCCAGTCACTTGGGTCTAGTAATAGAAAAATAAAACATAAGCAGCATTCTGGGGAAATTACCCCCCACCCCGTGCAGCTTGTTCACCTTCAAATCTGCACACCCACCCGTATCCATTTGATAACACCCTCTACCACCAGCCCAAATATCATCGGCATGAAAGGGCAGCCCTGTACTGCTGGAATTCACAGGAGGCGTGCCCGGTAATTCTTATTCTTGCACAGGGTCTGTTGTACAACAACCTACCATCTCCTGTACTTTGGGACAAAACTACTTCTCTCCAGGGTTCCCAAATGAAATAGCCACTCTTCAGAGAATGTATATGATCGTGTATTGTCTTACATCTGCCCCATTAATGTTTGTTTTATGGAAAGAAGAGTGATCTTCATGTGCATTACGGACATTTGTGGTATGTAGGTGAACCACACTACATAAGTGTGAGGTACTGGTTAGTTGAGGTACATCATCATACTTAGTATAACTCACATATAGTAGGGCTCCCCTGATAATATAGTTGATGTACAGTTAGCAGCTGAACTTAATAATGCATATATGTATTGTTTATGTGTGTATGGGCAGTCAATCTCTTCTTTCAGTTAATTGGTTAGTCCAGTCTACTGGTATTTTTGTACGAGCATCTATCCTATCTGCTCATTTTTTATTTTTTTTTCTGCGGGACATATTGTTACAGTGGTTCAAAAATGAGAATCAAATACAATATCTGTATGTATTTTGTGTTTGCTTATTGTCAAATATCCTTCTCTTAAGGTTCACCCCCAAATTTTGGCCTTCCTTCTTTCTCAGACTTTTTCTTGTTGTCGGGCCTCTGAGCACTTTACCACTGCTAAAGTGTATGTGCTCTTGCATTAAAATATGGTTATGTATGCTTACCCACAGTTGGCATATTTAATGTACTTATGAATCCCTAAAAAATTGTACTTACCTATGCCCTGGATTTGTAAATTAAAGGCTACTAGTGTGCCCACAGTAATGATTGTGCATCCCAATTAAGTAGTACGTCAACATGACTTGCTTGTCATTCCAGATCCTGTGTGTGCAGTTCTAAACTTCCATTTTGATCTGTCAAGTTAAGTCTTTCCAGGTTCAAACCTTTATTTTTAAAACACATGTAACCCCTTTAGTGGGCCTGGTACAGATCAAAGGGCAGGGGCAAGTTGGACGTGTATTTGTAATTTTAACCTGCTGTGGTAATATAAAAACGATTACACTTGTCTTTCACCACCGCAAGGCCTAACTTGCACTTAAGCTAACATCCGGGTTACTGTGAAGCAGCCTGTCTAATTTCCAATTGAAAAAACAAAATTTGGACTTTGGTGTCTATGGACTCGCAATTCAAAATCACAACTTATGGTCAAGTCTAACGTTCATTTGTGTGGCTGAAAATGTCATATTAAGAAATTTGCTGTTTATTTTCTTAAATATTTACTGCCTACTGGCTGCCCCTGACTACATGTTTGGGTGGATGACGCATCACCTCTTGTGCATTCCCTCCAGACAGGCACACACCAAGGGAGCTCAGGTGTGACTGATGGACCATAAATATCCTGATGGCCCACCCTTGGCAGGATGAAATGGTGCAGCTGGCACATCTAAATGGGCTGGCTATTCTTCCCACACACATGGAAACATAATCCCCCTTAGCAAGTCTGCAACTAGTCACTGCACTTCCTGTCCTATTTGCACTTTCTTCAAAGGCCTCTTTTTTAAGTCTTCCCCCATTTCAGAGGCACCACTGGGCATAATAATTGGACCTTTTTTTCCCTTTCACTTGCTGCTTTTCTGTCCTTTTCTCTTTTTCTCCCTCTTGTGTTTACCCCGCACTGCTGGTGTCCCAGCATCCCCACCTGCCCCATGCAAAGCGCTTCTCCCACCTCTTTATTGCTGGACCACCGCCTCCATACCTCTCTTCCTTAACGACGGCCGCCACGCTAGTGCGCCACAGGGAAGCCTGTTTGTGCATGGACGCCACCCAGCACCAGGGACCCTGGTTCTCACCCCTTCTGCTGGTTTAACACAAGCACTCTACGTGCCCTCAACCCCATAAGATCATCAGCATGCCACCAAGCTGACCACATGTACAAACATGGATCATTTTCTTGCTGCGCCTGCTCCAGCATACTCCCAAGTACCACCCCATGATTCCTCACTGCTCCTTAACACATGCTCCCTCGTCAAGCATGCACTATAAGTCTGAGACCTCGACTCAACAGCTCTGGACATCACCATCTCGCTATGAGTTGGATCACCCCTGCAGCTACCACGGACATTGCCACGGCCATTACGCACAACTACAAAATCATACACAAGGACAGAGCCAACCTTCCTGGAGGTGTCATTGCCATAATCTACTAGAACAACCTCCGCCTTTCATCATCTAGTCGCATTCTGTCAACTCATGAGCATCTACATTTCCACATCCTGACCAACCGAAACACCTTCCTACGTAGCACCCTCATCTACAGGCCCACCTGCACCTCAACCCCAGTCTTTACAAGACATTGTCAACCTCATTGCCCCTCCAAGCACTCACTTCCTCCTGTTACATCCCACTCTGTGATATTGATTTACAGCTTGATACCCTCAATGACCCCCAATACATCAAACATCCTGTACGACCCCACAATTCTCGGCGTCAAACAACTAGTCATCGTCCCTACCCACAAACCCCTTCACATCCTCTATGCCATTCTCTCAGCAGGGGACAACCTCACCTTCATCCACACCTCCAAACACTGTTGGCTTGACCAAGTGCATCTACTTAACCTACTCAAACACTGCACGCCACCACATTCCCTAACCCCCTGGCAAACATTGGGGTATAGTCACGGAAGCACAGATCACCAAACGCTGTCAACCACTCCAATGAATCCGCAGGCAAACTAAAGCGCTGACTCTGAATGTGCAGCCAATGTAGCCCCCCTAAGGAAATTGGCATGGAATCTACATAGCAAAACTTCCAAGTGGTTTACACAAGACCTACATCAATCCAAGCGCGCCTGCAGACGATTGTAACGCAAATGGAGCCTCCGCAAATCCACCAAACTGCACCGCCTGCAAAAATACTGACAGAACGTACCACCAGAACATATGAGCCACCCAAAAAGCTGCATTTCAAGCATGCCTCAACACCAGCACTCGCAATATCAAAGAGCTCTTCATCCTTGTCAAAGAGTTCACGAACCGCAGGACAGAAACCTCATCCATCCCTCCCTCCCAAGACCTCCGCAACGATCTTCCCCACCTTCTTTCACTGTAAGATCTGGGACATCTACAAAGGCTTCAGCATACAGAGCCCGCCTTCACCACTCAGCACCATGGACCTTGCTCCCCCACCAGATACAAACTGCTGAACCACCATTACTGTAGAGGACACCCAAAGAATAATGAACTCCATCCACTTGGGAGCACCCTCAGATCCATGCCCTCATCACATCCTCAAGCTTGTCATTCCCATCATTTCACCAGAGCTTTGCTGAACCATCAACCTATTGTTTAAGACTGCCACAATCCCCCCAGACTGTAAACACGCAGAAATCCGCCCGCTACTCAAGAAACCCAAAGCCGACCCTAGGGAGCTGAAGAATTACTGACCCATGTCTCTGCTCACTTTCCCAGCCAAGGTAACGGAAAAAGCCATCAACTATGAACTCGAAGAGTTCCTCGAGAGACACCGTATCCTAGAACTTTCCCATTTCCGATCTGGAAGCAATCACAGCACCGAAACTGCACTTTTGTCCAACAACATACGCATCATACTGCACAGCGTAGTCACTGCCGCACTCAACCTTCTAGACCTCTCTACTGCATTCTAGACAGTCTCCCACTTCAGCCTCTGTGACAGGCTGCTCGACGCTGGCATCTGAGACAAAGCCCTGAGCTGGATCTGGTCCTTCCTCACCAGAAGAACACAGAGGGTTAGACTACCACCATTCACATCAGAACTTAGACACTTGCTGCAGAGTAGCCCAAGGATCCACACACTGCCAGAAGCTTTTTAACCTCTACATGTCTCGCTCGCTAAAATCATCAAACACGAGGTAAAGATAGTCTCCTACGACAATGACACCCAACTGATCCTCTCCATGTCGGACGACTCTGCTCAAGCCAAGATGCATTTTCCCAATGGGAGGAGAGCAGTCTGCCCTTGGATGGACGTCAGCTGCCTCAAGCTCAACTCAGACAAGAAATGCTTGTGATTGCCTACACCCCATTCTGCCTGGAACGACTCCTGGTGGCCCCCCCACTCATGTTAATGCCCCCGCCCACATTAACCAATTGCGTAACCTGGCCTTTACCCTTGGCTTCTCTATCAATAACACAACAAATTAACACTGTCTCCTCAAAAAGCTTACACACCCTCTGTAGTAAAATGCCTCCTTTTTGCAGTCCACAACCCCCACCTACCCCAAACACTTTTTTCCTGCTATTGATGCTGACTCTACTGAGTACTGAAGTGTGTTGAGATCCTGCTAACCAGGCCCCACCACCAGTGTTCTTTCAGTTAAAATGTACCATTATTTCCCCAAATTGGGACACCCCTCGCACACAGATAAGTCCCTGGTACCGACCTCCAGGACCAAGAGCCCCCTTCAGTGACACCATTTCCGACCTCACAAGCACTTACGCCCTCGCCTCAACGGACTACATCCTCCTGGGAGATCTCAGCTTCCACCTGGAGAACAACGACGACGCCAACACCGCATCACTGACCACCAACCTCGGACTCAGACAACTGGTCAACACACCCACCCACATCGCCGGTCACACCCTAGACCCACTCTTCACTGCAAGCAACCACATCTCATTCAGCCACACCTCCGAACTCCACTGGACCGACCACCACTGCGTCCACTTCACATTCAAGAAAAACACCGAACACCACCGCACCCCACTACCGGCACACCGCCGCTGGGGAAAAGTCACCGAAGACCAACTAACCAGCACCCTCGCCAAGAACCCACCGTCCGACCCCACCGACCCGGACTCCGCCGCCATCAACCTCCAACAGTGGATCCTCAACTGCGCCAACACCCTCGCACCACTCAAGAGGCCCACCGTCAACCAAGAAAAGAAAAAAGCAGCCTGGTTCACAGATGAACTGATCACCTCCAAACGCACCTGCCAGAAACTCAAGAAAAAATGGCTTCTCGGGCGCACACCCGACAGCCTCGCAACCCACAAGGAAGCCACCCGCAAGCACCACCAACTTATCCGACTCGCCAAACGCTCCCACTTCACAGAACGCCGAAACAACAACGCACACAACAGCAAGGAACTCTTCTGCATCGTGAAGGAGCTCTCCAAACCAAACGCCAACGATGTCCCACCATCCCAGAAACTCTGCGACGCACTCTCCACCTTTTTCTACCAGAAAATCGCCGCCATCCACGACAGCCTCAACACCACACCTCCGCCAGACCCCACCCCCAACAACTCCTCCCACGCCGACCGCCTCACCACCTGGACCCACGTAGATGACGCCGAAACCCGAAAGACCATGAACTCCATCCACTCAGGATCCCCCTCAGACCCCTGCCCACACCACGTCTACAACAAAGCCGACTCCACCATCGCCCCCCAACTTCGTAAGATCATCAACCTATCCTTCGACACCGCAACCGTTCCGGACAGCTGGAAGCACGCCGATATCCAAGCCCTCCTCAAGAAACCCAAGGCCGACCTCAAAAACTTCCGCCCGATCTCCCTTCTCCCCTTCCCAGCAAAGGTCATCGAGAAGATCGTCAACGCACAGCTCACCCACTACCTCGAAGACAACCCCACCCTAGACCCCTCTAAATCCAGATTCAGACGCAATCACAGCATCGAGACTGCACTCCTTGCCGCCACAGACGACATCAGACAGCAAATGGACAATGGCGAAACTTCAGCCCTCATCCTCCTAGACCTATCCGCCGCCTTCGATACGGTCTGCCACCGCACCCTACTAACTCGTCTCCACGAAGCCGGAATTCAAGACAAAGCCCTCAACTGGATCTCCTCTTTTCTCTCCGGCAGAACCCAGAGAGTCCGACTCTCACCCTTCCGCTCCGAAGCCACCAACCTCATCTGCGGCGTCCCCCAAGGCTCCTCGCTAAGCCCAACGCTGTTCAACGTATACATGGCACCCCTCGCACAGCTGGCCCGTCAGCATAACCTCAGCATCCTCTCCTACACCGACGACACCCAGCTCATCCTTTCCCGTACTAAAGATCCACACACCGCCAAAGCCAACCTCCACGAGGGACTGAAATCCATTGCCCAATGGATGAGAAACAGCTGCCTGAAATTAAACTCAGATAAGACGGAAGTCCTCATCCTCGGACGCTTCCCCCTCGGCCTGGGACGACTCCTGGTGGCCCACCGTACTGGGTCCCCCACCTACTCCTGTCAACCACGCACGCAACCTCGGCTTCATCCTCTACTCCACTCTCACCATGTCCAAACAGGTCAACGCAGTCTCCTCCTCCTGCTTCAACATCCTCCGCATGCTCTGCAGAATCTACAAGTGGATCCCGACGGAAACCAGAAAAACTGTGACTCAGGCCCTTGTCAGTAGCAGACTTGACTACGGCAACACACTCTACACATGCATCCCAGCAAAAGACATCAAACGACTCCAACGCATCCGCCCGCTTGATCCTCGACATACCCTGCCGATGCCACATCTCCCACAACCTGAAGGACCTCCTCTGGCTCCCCGTGGACAAGAGGATCACCTTTAAACTCCTCACCCACGCGCACAAAAAGCACTACACGACGCCGGACCCGCCTACCTGAACAACAGACTCAACTTCTACGTCCCCTCCCGCCAACTCCGCTCTGCCAACCTCTCCCTCGCCATCGCTCCCCGAATTCAACGCAAGACCTCTGGTGGCAGATCCTTCTCCTACCTCGCCGCCAAGACCTGGAACTCACTGCCGACCTCCCTGCGCCAGACCCAGGACCTCCTCACCTTCAGGAAACTCCTCAAGACATGGCTCTTCGACCGATAGCAGCTGCCCTAACGGGTACATAGCGCGCTTTATAAATTTAATGATTGATTGATTGGCAAAAGGTACCTGTGGTACCAAGGGCCCTGTGACCAGGGAAGGTCCCTAAGGGCTGCAGCATGTGTTGTGCCAACCTAAGGGATCCCTCACCTAACACAGGCACACTGCCATTGCAGTTGGTGTGTGTTGGTAGGGATAAAAAGGCAAAGTTGACATGGCATCCCCTTCAGGATGGCATGCACACCAAATACTGCCTTGGCATACGTAAGTCACCCCTCTAGCAGGCCTTAAAGCACCCTGCCTTAGGGCTTTATTCCACAGGTGAGGGCATAGCTGCATGAGCAATATGCCCCTACAGTGTCAAAGTCCATTCTTAGACATTGTAAATATAGTGTGGCCATATTAAGAACATGGTCTGTGGGTTTGTCAAAACGAACTCCACAGCTCCATAAGTACTACACTGAGCACTGTGAAGTTTGATATCAAACTTCTCCAAATAAGAAACCCACACTGATGCCAGTGCTGGATTTATTACAAAATGCACTCAGGGCATCTTAGAAATGCCCCCTGTATTTTACCCAATCCTTCAATGCAAGACTGACTGGTCTGTGCCAGCCTGCCACAGAGGGACTAGTTTCTGACCTCCTGGCGTGAGAGCCTTTGTGCTCTCTGAGGCCAGAAACCAAGCCTGCACTGGGTGGAGGTGCTTCACACCTCCCCCTGCAGGAACAGTAACACCTAGCAGTGAGCCACAAAGGCTCAGGCTTTGTGTTACACTGCCACAGGGCACTCTGGCTAGTGGAGATGCCCGCCCCCCTGGACACAGCCCCAACTTTGGGCGGAAAGTCCGGCGGAGATAATGAGAAAAACAAGGATGTGTCACCCCCTCAGCCAGTTCCACCCCTAAGTTGACCAGAGCTGTAGTGTCCCCCTCCTTGGAAAATCCTCCATCTTGTTTTGGAGGATTTACCCAATAAGGATAGGGATGTGCCCCCCCTCCCCAAAGAGAGGCACAAGGAGGGTGTAGCCATCCTCAAGATCAGTAGCCTACTACTGCCCTTCAGCCCTAACACCCTCCTTTTCCTGAAAACCTAAAGGACTGCTGACCTCAAAACACCCGTGGAGAAGATGGAGACAACAACTGACTTGGCCCCAGCCCTACCTGCCTGTCTCCAGACTCCAAGAACCTGCAACAGCGACGCATCCTGCGGGTCCAGCGACCTCTGCCGACTCGGGGTACTGCCCTTCAACCCAAAGGACCAAAAAACTCTAGTGGATATGGGCTCTGTCAAACAACAAGGAAGAAACCATCTTTAAAGGGACACCCACCTCACTCCTGAAGCGTGAGTCCCCACCACTCTGCACCAACGCCCCCAGCTTGTGTCCAGAGAAACCAACACTGCAGCGTGGACCCCCAGGTGACTCCAACAAGGTGGCCACCCGGAGACAATCTCCCTGCATCCCCACGGTGAAGCCTGCAGAGAGAATCCAGAGGCTCCCCCTCACCGCAACTTCCTGCTAACAGAGATCCCAACGCCTGGAAGAAGCACTGCCCCTGCAGCCCCCAGGCCCAAGAGGAACCAACTACCGGTCCAGAAGTGACCAGCAGGCGTCCCTCATCCTAGCCCAGTCAGTGGCTGGCCCAAGAAGAACCCCATGCCCTGCCTGCATCACCAGAGTGACCCCTGGGTCTCTCCATTGATTTCTATTCAAAACCTGACACCTACTTTGCACACTGCACCTGGCTGGTCCTGTGCGCCTGTTTGGGACACCCCCCAACCCAGTGCTGTACAAAACTCCCCGGGTCTGCTCCCTGTTAGCAGAGTGGAACCGGAGCACCCCTTTTCTCCATAAGCGCCTATGCTACTTTGACCTCTGCACTTGACCGCCCCTGTGTTGCTGGTGCTGGGTGTTTGTGGTTGACTTGAACCCCCAACAGTCGGCTGTCTATGCCCTGGAGACTGAACTTGTAAGTGCTTTACTTACCTCCTAAATTAACTTCTACTTACCTCCTACAGGAACTGTTGAATTTTGCAGTGTCCTCTTTTAAAATAGGTTATTTGCATATTTGCCAGAACTGTGTACCTTACTGTTTTCATTCCAAGTTCTATATTTGCTTATGCCAAGTACCTTACAATTTATGTACTTACTTGAATTCAGAATCTTGTGGTTCTAAAGTAAATTAAGAGAAGAATATTTTTCTATATAAAAAACCTATTGGTCTGGGGTTAAGTCATTGAGTGTGTGTTCATTTGACCCTGTCACCAGGCAGGTCGCTCCCCCCATCTGCCATGCAGCCCCCTGTGGGTTGAACCTCCGTTGCCACTTTTGCCGCCTGACTACTCGCTCCCTTTTTTTCTATTCCCCTGAGCTTGTGCTTCTGTGCCACTTGTTTTTTCCATTCTGTGCCCCTGTGTTTTGCTTTCTGTACCCCTGTGCTCTGTTGTCCCTTTCCCGCCGTTTTTTCCCCGGGTTTTCCCCTCGGTTTTTCCCTTGCTGCTGAGCCCCTGCTGCCCCGCCCCCTTCACTCCCATTGGCCGCCCGCTCCCACCTCCCAGCTGCTCCTCCCTCTGCCCTCATATGGAGGCCGCGAAGCGGTGGTAGAGAGCGACCTTTGACCTTGTCACCAGGCAGGTCGCTCCCCCCATCTGCCACGCAGCCCCCTGTGGGTTGAACCTCCGTTGCCACTTTTGCCGCCTGACTACTTGCTCCCTTTTTTCTATTCCCCTGAGCTTGTGCTTCTGTGCCACTTGTTTTTTCCATTCTGTGCCCCTGTGTTTTGCTTTCTGTACCCCTGTGCTCTGTTGTCCCTTTCCCGCCGTCTTTTCCCGCCGTTTTTCCCCGGGTTTTTCCCCGGGCTTTTACCTTGCTGCTGAGCCCCTGCTGCCCGCCCCGTTCACTCCCATTGGCCGCCCCGCTCCCACCTCCTCCTCCCTCCCTCTGCCCTCATATGGAGGCCGCGAAGCGGGCACGCCACTGGCGCGCCTAAGGCAAGCCCGTCTGCGCCTGGACCGCACCCAGCACCAGAACCCCTGGAACTCGCACCCCCCGAAACGCCAGACTGCACTACGACGCAAGCACCCTTCACGCACTAAACAGCAGACGAGACCACCCCTGCTACCGGGCCACCCCGAAACGCACCCAGGGGCCTTTCACCTGCCGGAACTGCAGATTCACCAGCATCCAACCCTCCACACCACCAGCCAGAGAACCCAACCACCTCCGCTGCATCCTCCTCAACACCCGCTCCGCTCGCAAGCACACCATCGAACTTTGGGACCTCCTAGACTCCACTGCCCCTGACGGAGACCTGGCTGAACGCCACCTCAGCACCAGACATTGCCATAGCCATCCCACAGGGCTACAAGATCTCCCGCAGAGACCGCACCAATGGAGTGGGAGGAGGAATCGCCATCATCCACAAAGACTCCATCAAAATCTCAACGAACACCGATGACACCCTCACCACCGCCGAGCATATGCACTTCCAGATCCACACCGACCCCAACACCACCCTCAGAGGAACTCTCATCTACAGACCTCCCGAACCCCGCCCACAGTTCAGTGACACCATCGCTGACCTCATCAGCACCCACGCCCTCGCTTCCACGGACTACATCCTCCTCGGGGACCTGAACTTCTACCTCGAGAACAACAACGACGCCAACTCCACTGCCCTGATCGCCAACCTCGGACTCAAACAGCTAGTAACGACACCCACTCACGCCGCTGGACACACGCTTGACCCCATCTTCTCCGCAAGCCCCCACGTCTCCTTCAACCACACCACCGAACCACACTGGACCGACCACAGAAGCGTCCACTTCACCTTCAGAAAACCCACCACACACCACCGCACCCAACAGCTACCACGCCGCTGCTGGGGCAAGGTCACCAGGGACCAACTGACTACCGCCCTCGCCCTGAGACCACCCACCGACCCAGACACTGCCGCGACCAACCTCACACAGTGGATCAACGACTGCGCCAACACCCTCGCCCCTCTCAAGACCTTTACAACCAACCACACCAACAAGAAAGCCGCCTGGTTCACCGAGGACCTCCGGATCTCCAAGCACACCTGTCGGAAGCTGGAGAAGAAATGGCTCCACGACCGAACACCAGACAACCACACAGCCCTCAAGAGCGCCACCCGCAGACATCACCAACTCATCAGGACCGCCAAGAAGATCGCCTTCAAGGACCGCCTAGACAACAACGCACACAACACCAAAGAGCTCTTCAGCATCGTGAAAGAACTCTCCAACCCCAGCTCCATCACCAACGACATCCCGCCATCTCAAGACCTGTGCGACTCCCTGGCCACCTTCTTCCACCGCAAAATCACCGACATCCACAACAGCTTCAACCCCGACCCCCCCCCCGCACCCACCACCGAGTCCACCACCCCTGTGACTACCACTCGCACCAGTCGCCTGACCGTCTGGTCCAGCGTCAGCGATGAAGACACCATCAAAACCATGAACTCCATCCACTCAGGATCCCCATCGGACCCCTGCCCTCACCACGTCTTCAACAAAGCCAGCGCAGCCATCGCGCCCCACCTCCGGAAAACAATCAACTGTTCCTTCGAGACAGCAACCTTCCCAGAAAGCTGGAAGCACGCCGAGATCAACGCCCTTCTGAAGAAGCCCAAGGCGGACCCCAAGGACCGCAAGAACTTCCGTCCCATCTCCCTGCTCCCTTTCCCGGCAAAAGTGACCGAGAAGATTGTCAACAAACAGCTGACCCGCTACCTCGAAGTCAACAACATCCTGGACCCGTCCCAATCTGGTTTTCGCAGTAACCACAGCACCGAGACCGCCCTCATCGCCGCCACTGACGACATCCAGACCCTGATGGACAAAGGAGAAACAGCCGCCCTCATCCTCCTGGACTTGTCAGCAGCCTTTGACACGGTCTGCCACCGCACCCTATCAGCACGCCTCCATGACGCCGGTATCCAAGAGAAGGCCCTGGCCTGGACCACATCCTTCCTCTCCGGCAGAACCCAGAGCGTCCGCCTCCCACCCTTCCGCTCCAAAACCACTGAGATCATCTGCGGCGTCCCACAGGGATCCTTCCCTCAGCCCGACGCTGTTCAATATCTACATGGCCCCCCTCGCCCACGTCGCATGACAACACAACATCATCTCCTACGCCGACGACACCCAGCTGATCATATCCCTCACCGAAGATCCCCACACCGCCAAAGCTAACCTCCACCGAGGAATGAAGGCCATAGCCGACTGGATGAAGGACAGCAGACTGAAGCTGAACTCAGACAAGACGGAGGTCCTCATTCTCGGACCCACCCCATCAGCCTGGGACGACTCTTGGTGGCCCACGTCACTAGGCACAGCCCTGGAACCCACGGACCACGCACGCAACCTGGGGGTCATCCTCGACTCCACTCTCTCCATGACCAGGCAAGTCAACGCCGTCTCCGCGTCCTGCTTCAACACCCTCCGTATGCTCCGCAGGATCTTCAAATGGATCCCCCTCGACACGAGAAAAAACATTACCCAGGCCCTCATCACCAACAGACTCGACTACGGGAACGCCCTCTACTCAGGAACTACAAACAAGCTCCTGAGACGACTCCAACGCATCCAGAACGCCTCGGCCCGACTCATCCTCGATGTCCCCCGCCGCAGCCACATCACACTCCACCTGAGAGGCCTGCACTGGCTCCCCGTCAACAAAAGGATCACCTTCAAGCTCCTGATCCACGCACACAAAGCACTGCACAACACCGGACCCACCTACCTCAACAACCGACTCCGCTTCCACACCCCCACCCGAAGCCTCTGCTCAGCCAACCTCGCCGTCGCCACAGTCCCCCGCATCCGAAAAACCACCGCCGGCGGCAGATCCTTCTCCTACCTCGCCGCCAAGACCTGGAACACTCTCCCCACCATCCTACGACAGACCCAGGACCTGCTGGCCTTCAGAAGACTCCTCAAGACCTGGCTCTTCGACCAGTAGCACCCCCCCTCCCCAGCGCCTTGAGACCCTTGCAGGTATGTAGCGCGCTTTACAAATGCAGTGCTTGATTGATTGATATTTACTGCCCGTGTGTGTACAACAAATGTTCCATTTAATACTTGTCTTTTAATTAAACATCACACGCAAGATAGAACATAGTGTGTCAAAATAATAGTCTTTCTTAGAACTGTAGTCTACAACTGTTTGTGTGGGCTCTTTGTCTCTTACCCACTATTATTCCTCAGTCTAGTGTGGTGACATACAGCCTGCTAGTCAATATGAGTCTTTAAAGTCACAACATAATCTGGCTGAGGTCTATGCGTTTTTGTGCCCTCTGTTATAAAGTTTCAGTTTTAGACACCCACAGGCTCTGCACAAGAAAGTTCAAGCTTGTACACACCATGGAAGATCCACAGGCAGCTATCAAAATGTTCTGCACTTGTGTGACTAACGCCTCAACATTTGGTGCTGGCAAGGAAGAGCAGGCTATGTGGGATCGGCTCTGGATGTGGATCTTCGCAGACTTGACGGTAAAGTGCCTTTGGCTTGGTATTTTTTATTTTTTCAGTGCCAAGGTTTGTGCTGACTAACAGAAATGGGAGGGAGTCATTGGGAGGGATGGAGATGGCAAAAGCAACAGCAGTGGTCATCTACGTTTAGAAACCTGCGAAGCTCATGACCTGTTGCTATGTTCATTCAGTGTCTGATGGAGAGCTAATCTTCCTTGCTCCAGCGGGTGTTTCCATCTCTCTTCTGCACAAGCGCAGAGTAGGTTGTCCTACCTCCAGAGATAGGTTGTGGTTCCTTTTCTTTTTCATTTCTTTGTGCACAAAAAAAAACTAAAAGGTCCTTTTTTTTTTTTTTGGTGGTCAGTCAACAGCTACCTCCACAAAGACAATTTCTAAATGCACACCCTGGCTGAGGTGTTGTCAGTGCTCAAACAGAATACTTTATAGTAGTGCTGGACCTTCACAATGCTTATTCACACACCCGCATCCTGAATTTTTCACACATGTTAACTGTGTTTCAAAGTGAGCAAGTAGCTTTTTAAGTTTACTGTGATCCTCTTTCGTGTCTTCACAAAACTGATGATGGTGGTGTCAGCTCATTGGCGTGGGACTATAGTCATCTTTGAGCACAAACAAAGGTTATCTTTCAGTGTTTCCAGCCTGTTTGCAGGTGCCTGACCGATCTTCCATGTTAGTCACCAGCTGTCGATAGTATTTCAAGCAGCTTGTTTCACTAGCAGCCTAAAAATGTTTTTTTAGAGCACACTGAAATCTTACATTTGTTTTTTGAGATTTTCTCGTGAACGCCATTTGAGCATAATCACTATGGCCCTCATTACAACATTGGCGGTAACACCAAAGGTCAGTGATAAACTTGCGATAACACACAGCCGCGCTCAAAATACACTCTCTTACAAAACACAAGCACATTGGACAATTCCAAATACACGCACCTTATACACATACACACACCACTCCCACATCACCCACAAACCCTTACTACCTAAAATATTGACGAAGGCCAGAGAGACAGCACAGCAAAGATGACACCATACAGAGGCACAAAACACCATCACACACACATCCACGCACAAAACACCACACACCCCTAAACATCACCTCAGACATCACCCACACCACCCCATGTTCACCGCAGGTTTTCTGAGGAGGAGCTCAGGGTCATGGTGGATGAAATCATCCGGGTAGAGCCACAGCTATTCGAATCACAAGTGCAGCACACCACCATAGCTAGGAAGATGGAGCTATGGCGCAGAATCGTGGACAGGGTCAGCGCAGTGGGACAGCACCCAAGAACACAGGATAACATCAGTAAGAGGTGGAACAGCCCATGGGGGAAGGTGTGTTCCGTGGTCTCAAGACACCACATCGCGGTTCAGAGGACTGGCGGCGGACCCCCACCTCCTCCCCCACAACTAACATGGGAGGAGCAGGTCTTGGCTATACTGCATCCTGAGGGCCTCACAGGAGTAGCTGGAGGAATTGGTAAGTCAAAGCTTTCACTACTTCATCCCCCACCCTACTTGCATGCAATCACATACCCTCACCCTCCCCCCCCCATCACTCCAACTCCTCACAGATGTCCCACTATCACAAACCACACATCCCAACACCAGGCCCTTCATTCAACAACAAAGCATGGGTACCCATCATAAATGCATGTCCACTGCACATACCCACACAGACCCCTAAACATCAAGCGCACAAGCTCCTACACAGGAATGCAACCACTGGGGTACAGGGTCACCCACCCATTGCACACCATGGAACACACAGATAAACTAGGCCTTTAAACCCCCTGCAGGACCCCTAACCAACGTCACCGGACAGGATGTTCCAGACATGTCCACTCCACCCACAGAAGAGGCCCACATTGATGACAGCAGCTCTGTCCAACTGGATCTAGATGACCAGCCCGGACCATCTGGCACCTCAGGACAGTCGGTTCCCCTCACACTGGCAGAAGCCACAACAGAGCCTCCCCCCTCTGGAAACACCAGCACCCACCGGGCCCATACACGTCAAGCAGCAGTGTGTCCACCACTTCAGGGAACTCAGGCTAACCCACCACCCCCAAGAACAGCAGGGACTTGGGGGCATTGGCAGTGGGCACACGGTTCAGGGGACAGAGGCCCAGGAACACAGGGGAACTGGGAGGGCTGCTGGGCAACAGGGGGAGGACAGGCCTAGGGAACCCACTCTCCATGAGGCCCTCCAACGTCATGGGAACCTACCGCTATTCCCAGGAGACGATGGCAACCGTACTGTCCAAGTTTCAGGAGATCCAGCGGCTGCAGGAGGAACAGTATTTGGGGTTCAGGGAGGAACTCGGATCCATCAATACCACCCTGGGCACCATTGTAGGGGGTGCTGAAGGAACTCGTGAACACCAGGAGGGACACTGTGGCACAACAAGGGGCCCCTGACACTAGCCTGGACGATGAACTGCCCACCGCCGGCGCTAGCAGACAGGAGGCACCACCACAGGACCTCGACACCAGCACCCCACCCCCTGCAGATGGAGAACCACCCTGCAAGCGGTCCCTGAGATCTAGGACAAAGACAGAGCATGATGCCAAGACCCCCGTCAAGAAATAAGACCACCCTGATTGTCATCCTTCTGTCCCACTTTGTCACCCTGTTCAACCACCAACTGCCCCAGCTCCACTTCCTATGTCCCTTTGGACAATGCACCTGTGAAACAAATAGACTGGACTCTGCCATGGACATTCCTCCACCATCACCCCTGACCATTTTACAACCCCCTCCACTATTTAGCACTTAAATAAACACACTTAAATCACAAAACAATCTGGAGTCCGTCTGTGCTTTCACAAATGTGTATTTGCAATAACTGAGGAAAATAGCAATATCCATTGTATTGTCAGCATACCTATGTCACACAGCTCTAGTCCATGAGGAAACATAGCAGAGGTCACACAGTGGGACCCACATCTGTGAAATCGAAAGGGAAAATGACAAATCAGGGTCCATACACTGGGTGAAAGTGACAGACAGATGAGAGGTAGAACAAGTGTATCAGATGTAGCAGGCAGTGATGTCGTCTTACCTGTGTCTCACTGGAAGTATTGATGAATCACCTTGTTTCTGTTGTCGATTTCCTGTTCTGCTTCCTCGTCTTCACTATCCACAGGCTCCACAGCTGCCACAAGACCTCCTTCAGGACCATCCTCCTGCAGAAAAGGCAGCTGTCGTCGCAAAGCCAAGTTGTGCAGCATACAGCAGGCCACGATGATCTGGCACACCTTCTTTGGTGCGTAGAATAGGGAAACACCTGTCATGTAGGCACCTAAACCTGGCCTTCAGGAGGCCGAAGGTCTTTCTCTATAACCCTCCTAGTTCGCCCATGTGCCTCATTGTAGCGTTCATCTGCCCTTGTCCTGGGATTCCTCACAGGGGTCAGTAGCCATGACAGGTTGGGGTAGCCAGAGTCATCTGCAAATGTTGTTACAACTGTTAGACACACACTTACCCTTAGGGGCAACCCCATTCCCAGACACCTAGTCACACTATACAGGGTCCATGTCCTCACCTAATAGCCACACACAGTGTCTCTGAAGTTGCCCCATCACATAAGGGATGCTGCTATTCCTCAGAATGTAAGCGTCATGCACTGATCCAGGAAACTTGGCATTCACATGGGAGATGTACTGGTCGGCCAAACACACCATCTGCACATTCATTGAATGGTAGCTCTTCCGGTTACTGTACACCTGTTCACTCCTGTGGGGGGGCCAAGGCCACATGTGTCCCATCAATGGCACCTATGATGTTGGGGATATGTCCCAGGGCATAGAAGTCACCTTTCACTGTAGGCAAATCCTCCATCTGAGGGAGCACGATGTAGCTGTGTATGTGTTTCAGCAGGGCAGACAACACTCTGGACAACACGTTGGAGAACATAGGCTGGGACATCCCAGAGGCTATGGCCACTGTCGTCTGAAAAGACCCACTTGCCAGGAAATGGAGTACTGACAGCACCTGCACTATAGGGGGGGATACCTGTGGGATGGCGGATAGCTGACATCAGGTCTGGCTCCAACTGGGCACACAGTTCATGGATTGTGGCACGGTCCAGTCTGTAGGTGACAATTACATGTCACTCTTCCATTGTCAACAGGTCCACCAGTGGTCTATACACCGGAGGATGCCGCCATCTCCTCACCTGCCCCAGCGGACGTACTCTGTGGAGGAGAACAGCGAGCAGAGGGTCAGCCAACACTGATGTACGAAAACACAACTTTATTGCACATATTTTTCAATCCGATATGTGCCTGTCTTAGTGTGTATGCAAGGCCTAGGTATGTGTGACGCATTTAAACATAATGCCATGTGGCCCCCTGAAATGGCGGCTGCCTGACCTGTAAGGTGGGACAATGGGATATGAGGTAACTGCGCTGGCGTTGTACACCGTCGCAGTAGGCGGTCGAAGACCGCCGCGCAATCCTGCATTGGGCCCTATGGGTCCCAGGAGCCAATGACGATGTACGCTGGCGATGACAGTACGCACCGCAGCGGACATGACCGCCGTTTTCTATCTGTTCTCTCACTTGATACCTGATGTTCAACAGGAGATGACCTACACTGCAAGTGCTGCTGTGACCTCAGTCTGGAAGAGACAATAATAGCTCATGTGTCTGGGAAAAGGGCCCCTGCCTTCACCACGTAGGAGTTTGAGAAACTAGTGGATGGGGTCCTCCCCCCCCCCCCCCCCCCCCCCGTACACGCTGCTCTACGTTCCTCCAGACAAACAGGTAAGTACACTGTGAGCATGCTGTATGGGCAATGCCTGTGTGGATGGAAGGGGAGAATTAGGCGTGGATGAAACGACGGTGAGTGTATGCGTGTCATGGCAAGTGTAGGAATGCGGGCCAATGACTGTGACGGTGTAGGTCAGCGCCCACCAGAAGAAGGATATTTGGCGTGTCATCGCCAAGGAAGTCAGGACCCTGGGTGTCCACCACAGACGTAGCACCCACTGCCGGAAAAGATGGGAGGACATTCGCCGCTTGAGCAAGAAGACCGCTGAGGCCCAGCTGGGGATGGCCTCCCAACGTGGGGAGGGGTGCCCGTCGCACCATGACACCCCTGATGTTCCAGATCCTGGTGGTGGTGTACCCGGAGTTGGATGGGCGCTTGAGAGCATCACAGCAGCCACAAGGGGGTGAGTACGCTCTCATTCAGCTGATTCAGCGCACATTGGAGGTGTCTGGTTGGGGGAGGTGGGCTGTGGGTACCCCTTGGCCAGGACGAGTTTTGTAGGTATGTTCTCTCAGTAAGGCAGGCTATGTGGCACCCCACCAGTGTTAAGAGCCATCTACACCTAGTCAGGCTCCTGTGACTCGTGTGTAGCAGTCGGGCATAGGCTTTGTATCCCATGTCCCTGTGATTAATTAGGGAACTCTAAGTGCATGGCGTAGTGCAGAGGGCTGCTGTTTCTGATGGATACAACTACCTGTGGATTCCTCACCTGATGAATACTCCCATGGCGCCAGCATTTGACGGAAATCTTCTTACTAGTCTCTGCACGTCGACGTCACTCTAGCCCACGCGACGCCGTCTGACGTCATACAGGCAATAAGAAGTCCTCGCCGACGTGCCGATGACAGTTCCCTTTTTTCCGTGCATTCGAAACGGTTATCTTCGAGGGAGTTACTGTTACCTTCGTGGTTACAGTGTATTGTCTGCTGCGTAGTCTTCTCTGCGGTAACAATGTCTCAGAGGAAGTCGGGTTTCAAGCCCTGTCGAGAGTGTGGGGGCAAGATGTCAGTTACAGATCCTCACTCCGACTGTCTATGGTGTTTGAGCTCCGACCACGACGTCTCGACTTGCGATTCATGTCAACACATGAATCCGAAGGCCCTCAAAGAGCGCGAGGCCAAGTTATTCATGGCAAAGTCAAAGAAGAAGGAGAAACATCATAAGAAGTCTTCTTCGCCAAGGTCTCACCAGCGTCATCGAGACTCCCGGCGCCGTAGAGACTCACGACGTCACTCCAGCAAGGAGTCTCGTTCGAGGTCACCTTCGGCTCGGCGTCGGAGGACTTGGGAGGTCAGCCCCACGGTCACGCCGCATCCATCGACGCCGTTGCCCTCTCCGGCGTCACCGACTTCACCTGGTCAGGCGTCCGTGATTGAGGTGGTGCAGCCTCTTGTGTTTTCTCCGGCGTCGCAGACGTCGAGGCCGGCGTCGGGGTCGCCCTCGATCCAGGCACCCCAGTATCCGGCTTTTCCCACTCCTGGAGCCGATAGTACCGCGTTTCTTAATGCGATGTATACCATCTTTCAGCAGATGGCTCCAGGAGCTGCTCCGGCTGGTCCTTCGGGGCCCTTGGCCTTTTCGTTGGGTGATCCTGCGCCTCTTCGGCCGGCACCCTTTATGCCCTTTCTCCCTTTTGGGAATGTGGGCTCGGCGCCGGTGCCGGCGTCGGTGGCCGCTCCGGTGGCTTCGGATGTTTCGGCCCCGGAGGTTGCCCCTCCGTCGAAGTCAGGATTTTGCCCTGTGACTCCGGTTGGTCCATCGGCTCCAAGACCTCGTCCTCCGGCTCCTGCCTCGGCGCCGAAGCTGCCTGTGGCGCCGGACGCGGCGTCAGATGCTTCTGGAGATCGGCGCCGTTCTTCGACGTCGGCGGAGGCCATGTCGACTCCGCGTATCGAGGAGAGACTTCATTCGAGGAGGCGTGCTCTCCGTCTTTTAGAAGAGCAAGAGTACCAGCGAGTCCTAGAGGAGGGAGAGATTGAGGACTCTGGAGACGGACTGCATGGTCTGGATACAGCCAGTGGGCTGGACACTTCCCCTGAGTGGGACCTTTCATCTCCAGGGGAATATACGGAGGAGGCTGCTTCCTTTCATGCTGTGGTGAGGAAGGCAGCGAGCTTTTTGGACCTGCCTTTGCCGGTGGCAGAGGCAAAGCAGAATTTGCTGACAGAGGTATTGCATCCGGCCTCTGCTGCAGCTGAGCCTCTCTTGCCATTTAATGAGGCTTTGCTGGATCCGGTGTTGGAGGTGTGGAAGAAGCCGGTGTCTTCCTCGGCCGTTCATAGGGCTGTGGCCAGGAGGTATCGAGCTGCACCATCTGACCCTGGCTTTCTCTCTAGACACCCTACGCCGGAGAGCTTGGTGGTGCAAGCCTCCTGTTCCTCAAAGTCAGCGCCTGGTTCCTTCCCGACGGTGCCTGGAGACAGAGACTCCAAGAAACTGGATGCGCAGTCCAAGAAAATATTTTCGTCATGCAGTTTGGCGTTGAAGGCCACCAACGCCACGTGCATTCTGGGGAGGTACATCCATGCGCTGATGGATGATATTTCGTCTTCATTCACGGAGCTTCCCCAGGGTCTTTTGGATGTGGTCTCGGACGCCCAGGCTGCCGCGACCCAGATTATCCAGTCTGGGCTGGACACGACCGACTCGGTGGCCAGGGCGATGGGCACGGCTGTGGTGGCAAGAAGACAGGCCTGGCTCCGAAACTCAGGGTTCTCTGCGGATGTGCAGTCGACCCTGCTGGACCTCCCGTTTGATGGGGACAGACTGTTTGGAGCCAAGGCAGATTCAGCCTTGGAACGATTTAAGGAGAGCAGAGCCACAGCCAAATCGTTAGGACTGCAAGCTCCTTCTTCCTCTGCCTCTTCTAGAATTTTCAGGAGGTTTCGGGGATTTGGGCGTGGCTCTTATTCCTCTTCCTTTCGGGGGAGGTTCCAGCAACCCGCCTCTTCCCTCCCCTATAGGTCATTTAGAGGGAGGGGGAGGGGTGGGGTCCGTACCAGAGGAGCCTCTCAACAGCACTCTGCCTCTTCCTCGTCCTCTGGAGGGGTGCAGCAGGGGAAGCAGCCTTAGGCTTCCACCGTTTCCCACTCACTCCTCTCCTGTAGGGGGAAGATTACAGCGTTTTCTCCACAAGTGGAAGTCTATCACAACGGACACTTGGGTTCTCGGCATTGTGGGAAAAGGCTACGCCCTTCCCTTTCGGGAGTTCCCGCCCCTCATCCCGCCCCGCCCATCTTATTGTTCAGAAGAACACCTCCTGTTGCTAGAACAGGAGGTTCAAGTCCTCCTTTCAAAGGGCGCGGTAGAGTTGGTCCCAGAGCAGGAAAAGGGTCGAGGTTGTTACTCAAGATACTTCCTGATTCCCAAAAAGGATGGTCAGTTGAGACCAATCCTGGATCTGAGGATCTTGAATTGGTTCCTCAAACAGGAAAAGTTCAAGATGCTGACCCTAGCACAGGTGCTTTTGGCGTTGAACAAGGAAGATTGGATGGTGTCTGTCGACTTGCAGGATGCTTACTTTCATATCCCGATACTCAAGTCGCACAGGAAGTATCTCCGGTTTGTGGTAGGGTCGCAGCACTATCAGTTTGCGGTCCTCCCGTTTGGTCTTACTTCAGCACCTCGAGTCTTCACAAAGGTGATGTCAGTGGTTGCGGCGGAGCTCAGAAGGAAGGGGATAGCAGTATTCCCTTACTTGGACGACTGGTTGATCAAAGCCAAGTCCACGGAGCTTGTGTCGCATCATCTGCAGTCAACAACCCAGTTGTTGTTCGACCTGGGCTTTTCGGTGAACGTGCCCAAATCTCACCTGGAGCCCTCTCAGCGCCTCCTGTTCATAGGGGCAGTACTGGATACAACATTGAGTCGAGCCTTTCCTCCGCCTCAGCGGATTCAAGATATTCAGGAATTGGTTCCAATGTTTCGAAATGGAGCGGTAGTTCCAGTCCTCAAGGTCCTTCGTCTGCTCGGTCTGTTCGCCTCCTGCATTCTGTTGGTCACGCATGCTCGCTGGCACATGAGGGCTCTTCAGTGGTGCCTCCGAAGGCAGTGGTCTCAACACAAGGGAGATTTAGAAGGTACTGTCAAGATCTCCAGAGATGCTGCTGTGGAATTGAAGTGGTGGATTGCGGGCAACAATCTTTCACAGGGGAAGCCGTTCGCGCAGTCGCCACCAGTGGCCACGGTAATAACGGATGCCTCCACCCTAGGATGGGGAGCTCATCTGGGGGATCTGGAGATCAAAGGGCTTTGGTCTCCAGAGGAACAGGTGTTTCATATCAATCTGTTGGAGTTACGGGTTGTACGTTTGGCTCTCAAGGCCTTCCTCCCATCCCTTCGTGGTCAGTCGGTACAGGTCCTGACGGACAATACTACCACGATGTGGTACATAAACAAACAGGGAGGAGTAGGGTCGTACCTTCTCTGCAGAGAAGCTCTTCGGCTATGGTCCTGGGCAAAGGACCATCAGATTTGCTTGGTGGCAAATCATCTGGCCGGGGTCTTGAATGTACGTGCGGACAGTCTCAGTCGCCAATTCTCGGCAGACCACGAGTGGCGTCTCCATCCAGATCAAGTCTGTTTAATCTTCCAGATGTGGGGGTTTCCTCGGATAGATCTGTTTGCCACTCGGGAGAACGCGCATTGCCCGTTATTCTGCAGCCTCCAGTATCCGATGCAGGGAGCGTTGGGGGACGCGTTTCAGATAACCTGGTGCGACCAGTTGCTTTACGCGTTTCCCCCCATACCCTTGATTCCTCGAGTGTTGAGGAAAATTCGCCAAGACCGGGCCCAAGTCATCTTAATAGCTCCGGATTGGCCAAGGAGGGTATGGTACTCCGACCTTCTCCAACTCTCACTGTGCCCTCCGCTCCGTCTCCCTCTCAGGGCAGACCTCCTCTCG
Organism: Pleurodeles waltl; assembly: GCF_031143425.1. Classification (NCBI taxonomy): domain Eukaryota; kingdom Metazoa; phylum Chordata; class Amphibia; order Caudata; family Salamandridae; genus Pleurodeles; species Pleurodeles waltl. Next base: position 966,308 of record NW_027150394.1, read on the forward strand.
CAGTCGCAGGGGCAGGTTTTACACCCCAACCTCCAGAGTCTGCACCTACATGCTTGGAGATTGAACGGGGCAACCTGAGTTCCTTCTCTCTCCCGCCTGATGTAGTGGATGTTATCTTAGCGGCCAGGCGACACTCCACTAAATCTATCTACGCTAATAGGTGGTCTAAATTTGTTATGTGGTGTGGAGAGAGACAGATTGATCCCTTACATGGTCATCTGTCACATGTTTTGTCTTTTGCACTGTCTCTAGCGCAGAAAGGTTGTGCAGTAGCTACCATTAAGGGTTATTTGTCGGCCTTGTCAGCCTTCATTTGTCTTCCAGACCAACCATCGTTATTTAAATCCCCTATTGTTCTCAGATTCTTGAAAGGTCTTCTGAATCAATATCCTCCAAAACCATTCGTTATGCCTCAATGGGATTTGTCCTTGGTCCTGACTTTCCTTATGGGGTCCCCTTTTGAGCCTATGCATTCTTGCCCCTTAAGGTATTTGGTTATTAAAACAGTATTCCTGGTAGCTATAACATCTGCAAGGAGAGTGAGTGAGTTGCAGGCCTTATCGGTTAAACCCCCTTATATAACGTTTTATGGGGATAAGGTGGTGTTGAGGACCAAGGCTGCTTTCCTTCCGAAGGTTGTTTCACCCTTCCATTTGGCTCAGACAATCACTTTGTCCACGTTTTATCCTCCGCCTCATCCTTCAAAGGAAGAAGAAAGACTACATCGCCTGGACCCAAAAAGGGCGTTGAGCTTCTATATCGACAGAATGAAGGATATCAGGTTGGAGGATCAGCTGTTTGTCGGATACGTGGGCAAGAGGAGAGGAAAGGCAGTCCACAAGAGAACACTCTCCAGGTGGGTTTTTCTTTGCATTAAAATCTGTTACTCTTTGGCAAAGAAGGATCCGCCTGAGGGCATTAGAGCTCACTCCACCAGAGCTAAGTCGGCCTCTTCGGCCTTGGCCAGGGGTGTTCCTGTGGTTGACATCTGCAAGGCCGCAACTTGGTCGTCCCTTCACACTTTTGTGAAACATTACTGTTTGGACTCTGAGGTCAGAAGGGACGGTCATTTTGCACGGTCAGTGCTGCAGGATTTCTTGGTTTGACCATTTAGGCACCCACCGCCGGGCGTGGTACTGCTTTGGGACTCTATTCATCAGGTGAGGAATCCACAGGTAGTTGTATCCATCAGAAGAACGAGTTACTTACCTTCGGTAACGACTTTTCTGGTGGATACATTAGCTACCTGTGGATTCCTCATCGTCCCACCCGCCTCCCCGTTGCCTTTTTGGTCTCTCCAAGCAATCCTTGAGTGTGCTCCTTTTGGTCTTCAAAGTTGCAATACATTTTGCATGTATGATATTTGTATATATGTGTATATTTATATATAAATCTATATATATATTGGGTATATACATGATTCGTATGTATAAATATATTTATTTGTTTAAAAAAAAAAGTTATATTAAATCTACAGCTATTTTATTGCAATGTTGTGTGATTTACAATATTAAGAGATGTTGCTTTGCTCTTTCATTGCATTGGGTTATTATTATTATTCTCATGCACGTAAAAAATGTTGGTACTGTCATCGGCACGTCGGCGAGGACTTCTTATTGCCTGTATGACGTCAGACGGCGTCGCGTGGGCTAGAGTGACGTCCTCGTCGACGTGCAGAGACTAGTAAGAAGATTTCCGTCAAATGCTGGCGCCATGGGAGTATTCATCAGGTGAGGAATCCACAGGTAGCTAATGTATCCACCAGAAAAGTCGTTACCGAAGGTAAGTAACTCGTTCGTCTGTAGCGTCCGCCAACTGTAGCGGTATTGCATGCACTGAACATGTCTTTCTTCTGTCTTCCCCACCTTTTTGTGGTCTACCTGTTCTTGTGTGCATTAGCATCATTAGGCAGAGGAGCAGTGGCACCGGAGCAGGAGGGAGCTGCGTCCCACATGGCCCTGGAGGGCGAAACGGCGGGCGAGGGGAGGTCCACAGCGGGGACAGGAACTGAGACCAGCGACACGGACTCCTCCTCAGATGGGAGCTCCTTTGCGGTGGCGGGCCCCTCTGTGCCCCCTGCATCTACAGGTACAGCCCCCCCCCCCAGCACCGCCCTCACAGTAGCACCTCAGCCCCTGCCCCTGTCAGCCCTGCTGCCCTCAGTGAGGAGGCCATTGACCTCCTCAGATCCCTCACTGTTGGGCAGTCTACCATTCTGAATGCTATCCAGGGTGTAGAGAGGCAGTTGCAACAGACAAATGCATACCTGGAGGGCATTCATTCTGGTCAGGCAGCCCAACAGCAAGCTTTTCATACGCTGGCCTCAGCACTGATGGCAGCCATTGTCCCGGTGTCCAGCCTCCCCCCTCCAACTTCCTCCACCCAGACCTAATCCCCTGTACCTCAGCCTATCCCAAGCACACTATCAGACCAGCATGCACACACCTCAACACACAAGGGTAGCTCTGGCAAACATAAGCACCACACATCCCACAGGCACTCACACAAGCATCATACCCATGCAGACATAACCAACATCCACTGCCTCCACTGTGTCCCCCTCCTCCTCGTCTCCCTCATCCCTCCCTGTCACGTCTCCACTCACACCTGCATGCACTACATCTTCAGCCACTACGTCCATCACCACACACCGCTCATGTGCACTCACCACACCACTACCAGTCACACATCCCCAGTTTCCTCTCCCAGTGTGTCTGTGATCCCTCCTCCCAAAGTACACAAACGCAGGCACCCACCCACCCAACACCCATCCACCTCAACAGCCTCCAGCCCATGCACCTTCACCCAAATTCAGCAGATGTACACCTCCTACAACCACTACCTCTTCCTCCACTCCCAAACCCCCTCCATCTACCCTTCCCAGTGTGTCTAAAACTTTTCCTGTCAAACCTTGACCTCTTCCCCCTCACCTCCCCCACCCCTTCCGTCCCCTGTGGCACGGCTTTCCAGGTCACAACCCAGCACCTCAGCCACCACATCAACGGGAACAGTGGTGCCAGCAGTAACCGGCTTCTGGAGTGCGCCAAGCAGCAGGGCAGCCAGTGTGCCAAGGAGCCAGACCACAGACAGTCCCCCCACCTCAGAAACATAAGAAGTTGGCCACAGCCCGGAGGGAGAAGGGCAAAATACCTGCCACCAAGGGCTCTCCCAGGACTACAGTTGGGAGTGTGAAGACAGCTGCGCCACCATCCAAGGTGGGGAAGGGGCACAGAAAGAAAGGGAAGTCGCCGCCAACCTGCACGGCGGACAAGACCGCTTCCCAGGACACCGCCGCCACCAGCACTGCTTCCCAGGACACCGCCGCCACCAGCACTGCTTCCCAGGACACCGCCGCCACCAGCACTGCTTCCCAGGACACCGCCGCCACCAGCACTGCTTCCCAGGACACCGCCACCACCAGCACTGCTTCCCAGGACACCGCCACCACCAGCACCGCTTCCCAGGACACCGGCGCTACCATCACCGCGTCCCAGGACACCACCGCCACCAGCACGCTCACTGAGCCACCCACCAGCACTGCAGGCCAATGAGCGCCGCAAGCACCGCCGCTACTGAGGCTGCCACAATCACTGCCAGTGGACACGCCACATATGCCAGTGGCACCACCGCAGATATGGCTGCCACCCTCCGTGGTCAGTCGTACGGAGCTGGTGGTCAGTTTCAAGGGCCTGGACAGCTTCCATGGCCCACCGTGAGTGGAGATTCACATCCACTACCTCTGTCCTTGGCAGGATGAAGCACTCTGGGCACCAAGCCCCCTCCTGAACCAGTGGAGATTCACATCCACTACCTCAGTCCTTGGCAGGATGAAGCACGCTGGGCACAAACCCCCCTCCAGAACCAGTGGAGACTGTTATTCACTTGTGAGACTGTGGCTTTGCACTCCCCAGGATGCAGCAGTGGGCAAACCACCCACTGAAAAGACTTGAGACTGTGGCGTTGCACTCCCCAGGATACATCAATGGGCATGGAGGCCCCTCATGGATCTGGCGTTGTGCACTCATCCGGCTGAGGTGCCCCCCCTTCCCTTCCCCCTGAGGTGCCTGTTGTATTTCGATCTGATGCCCCTGCAGTGTTCGCTCCGTTTTTATTGGATATCTTGTGTGGGCCTCGCCCATGCATTTTGGGCCCAGTGGTCCACGGACTATGTATGTGCAGCACATGGACTTTAATTCTTGGTGTATATATTTGTTAATAGTGTGTGTATATATATATATATTTGAGTACTGGATTTTTATTGATCAGAATCGTTAGTCATTTCCATTGTCCTTGCCTTCTTCCGGGGGCCTTGGGGGGTGTAACTGTAATGTATCAACATGTATTTGTGTGTGTGTGTGTGTGTGTGCTGTAGTGGGTGAGGGTGGGGGTGTTGCGTGTGTGTGTCACTCTTTTCCCTCCCCCCTCCCCTGTGTCGTAGGTGCAATACTCACTGTGGTCTTTGCCGCTGGCGTTCGTGCTCCTGGTAGAGGAGCAGGAAGACAATGGCTGGTAGAATATGGAGTTCCGGCTCCATGGCATCCTGGTTCCTCGTATGGTGTGTAGAGGTGAGCATTTTTCCTTCCAAGTTCTTTTTCCGCCGTGTTTTTGTTCGCGTTGAATCCGCCCCTGAAAAGGTGGCGGATTAGCCTCTCATGATACTGTGGGCGATACATTGTCTTCCGCCTGTCTGTTGGTGGTGACCACCATGCTGTTTGTTTGTACCACTGTGGCAGTCAGAGTGTTAAAGTGGCTGTCTATGTTGGCGGTTTCCACCACGGTTGTGATTACATTTTTTTTACCGCCGGCCTGTTGGCTGTTTTACCGCCGCTTTAACACCGACCGCCAGGGTTGTAATGAGGACCTATAGGTTTGTTGACTATACAATATTCTTTTTTTCCCGTAATTACTTCTTACATAAGGGTTAACGAGCATCTAACCCTCTCTGTAGCCACACATTTAACTACCATCTATTGAGGCAAGCTGGTTCTCTTTTTCCAAAAGTGTTCACTCTTTCACGTTGGTCTAAATATTTTCCTGACGACTTTTTCTCTACCTCCTCATTCTTACATATATTTGACCCACAGCGGTCATTCATTGTACTAAAGAACGCTAAATGGATGATCAGCTTTTTATTTGCTTAATTGCTGTGAAAATTAGGCAAGCTGATGAGAGAAGAGGACCATCTCCAACTATCTTTTTCTTCCTATTAAAAGGTGCAATGCCTTGGCGAAGAAGCAGACTTCTGATGGCTTATGTGCTCCTCCCACCAGAGCGGAGGCAGCTACTGTGGAGAGATATTCTTATGGTATCCATTCTCAAAAAACGAATGTGTGGGTGCAAATTGTCAATCAGAGGAACACATTATTTACCTTTGTTAATGTATATTCATCCATGTGATTTTATTTTTTTACTATTACGATGTTTAGATTTTCTTCAGTTTATATTTATTTTGTTATTGTAAAGAACAATGGATGCTACAAAGTACAACCAGATTCTGAATTTTATATACGCAGTAATGTGTACCCTGATGATTTCAGTAAAATAATGAAGCATGGATTACGGAGACTTTCCAAAAAAATCACCATTGATTGTAAGTTATTTTTCAAATTACTTTGGAATTAGAAAATTGTTATACATTCATACAATTTACTGTACTTGTTTGAATGAAGCTTCATGAATTGGTGATCCTTTCAATTATATTGATCTACCTACTTATGTGTTAACAAATATTGTTTAGTCTGATTCATTTCATTATATTTTTTTTTTTTAATTGATTGTTAGCGTGTGTGTATATATATATTACGTGCTTTTAATGTATCTCTCGTGCAACATCTGCTGTAAATAGAAATCGTCCTTTAAACGTTCATGTTTTTTTGGCAAATTAGGTGAAAAGGTGTTCTTTGTAGGAAAGGGGAAGAAGGCACAAGTTATCGTGTGTGAAGAATTGGCAAAACACATTTTTAATAAGGTACATTCTTCACTAATTGGAGATCACTCTGGAACTAACAAAACTAAAAAGAGTATTGGCAGCCATTTCTCGTGGCCAAACATGACTGATATTGAACAGTGGGTGAGTTATGTGTTGCTAATCTTTCAAAATAACTTCTAGGTAAAACATTTATTTTCTTTTATGTTTTTATTGAGACATACTTGTAAAGCTATTATTCGGCAAGTTTTTCATTCCTAATAAAGGTATTTTTGCACACATCAGTCATTTGAGCAATCAGACGCTTTTAAAGGGTGGCTTATCACCCATGGAGGCTCAAATAGCTGTTGCGGACGTGCTGCACACTCTGCGATCCATGTCTTTAGATCCTTTGTGAGCTGGTTCAGTGAGTCTGCATGTCTGAGTTTGAGTGGAAGCGTGTTTGACTGGGCTACAAGGTAAGAAAACCATCTGCCTTCAGATGTGCTCTTCCTGATTCTGTGGATGGCAGCAAGGGTGGGTTTGGAGGATAAGATCTGCCTGGTGTTCTTTCCCTAACCGGTACCCACAATTGGCACGGAACGGCACACAGATATGTCCATTATAAATGGTACACCTGGTACCAAGGGCCTGTTGCCAAGGAAGGTCTCTAAGGGCTGCAGCATGCCGTATGACACCCTGGAGACCCCTCACTCAGCACAGACACACTGCTTGCCAGCTTGTGTGTGCTGGTTGTGAGAAAATGACTAAGTCGACATGGCACTCCCCTCAGGGTGACATGCGAACCTCACACTGCCTATGGCATAGATAAGTCACCCCTCTAGCAGGCCTTACAGCCCTAAGGCAGGGTGTACTATGCCCCAGGTGAGGGAATAGCTGCATGAGCACTATGCCCCTACGGTGTCTTAGCAAAACCTTGGACATTGTAATTGCAGGTTAGCCATAAGGGTATAAGGTGTGGGGGTTTAACAAGCACGAACTCCACAGTTCCATAATGGCTAAACTGAAATATGAGAAGTTTGGTATCCAACTTCTCAGCACAATAAATGCACACTGATGCCAGTGTGGTATTTGTTTTAAAATACACCCAGAGGGCATCTTAGAGAGGGACCCGGAATACCAGTCCGACTCCTAGTGCTAGGCTGACCAGTTTCTGCCAGTCTGACACAACCAGACTAGTTTCTGGCAACATGGGGAGAGTACATTTGTCAATCTGTGGCCAGGAACAAAGACTGTACTGGGTGGATATGCTTCTCACCTCCCCCTGCAGGAACTGTAACACCTGGCGGGAGCCTCAAAGGCTCATGCCTTTTGTTACAACACCCCAGGGCATCCCAGCTAGTGGAGATGGACTCTTCCCCCGCCCCCACTTTAGGCGGCAAGGCTGGAGGAGATGATGAGGGAAACAAGGAGGAGCCACCCACCAATCAGGACAGCCCCTAAGGTGACTCTTAACTTTTATAATTCCTCCATCTTGAGATTGGAAGATGCCCCCAAAAGCAATATGGATGTGCCCCCATCACCTAAGGGTGGAGGCACCAAGAGGGTGTAGCCATTGGCTACTGCCCCAAGACCTAAACACCCACCTAAATTGAGTATTTAGGGGCGACCCTGAACCCAGGAAATCAGATTCCTGCAACCTGCACAAATAAGTTCTGCTGACCTGAAAGCCCCGCAGAGATGACGGAAACACCAACTGACTTGGCTCCAGCCCTACCGGCCTGTCCCCAGACTCAAACTGCACAGCGACGCATCTGTCGGGGAACAGCCACTCTTGAAAGAACTCTCCCTTCCCGCCAGAAGCGTGAGACTTCTCACTCTGCATCCAATGCCCCCACCTCGAGCTCCAGAAAACAAATACCGCAGAGGGGACTCCCAGACGACTGCGATAACGTGAGTAACCTGAGTTGAATCTTGTGGTTCTAAAATAAATTAAAATATATTTCTGATGGATACAACTACCTGTGGATTCCTCACCTTATGAATTGTATCCTTGCGCCAGCATCCGACGGAAAGTCTTCTTCCTAGCTGTCTACGTCGACGAGGACGTCCTAATGGCATGGCTCCACGTGACTCCGTCTGACGTCAACGTGCCAATCATAGGTCCTTGTCGGCGTACTGACATCAGTTTTCCTTTTTTCCGTGCCTTCGCCAATGGTTTTTCTTCCTGGCTCGTTGTTAACTGTAACGATTTTCGGTGGTTACAGTGTCGCCTCCGAAGAAGTCCGGGTTCAAGCTGTGTAGAGAATGCGGGGGGTCGGATGTCAGTGACCGACCCCCACTCGGACTGTATTTGGTGCCTTAGTTCAGAGCATGATGTGGAAGGTTGCTCTTCGTGTCAGAGCATGAATCCAAAAGCTCTGAAGGAGCGCGAAGCGAAGCTCTTCTTAGCCAAAGCAAAGAAGAAGGGCCATAAAAAGGATTCCTTCCATGTTTCTCCCAAAAAGCATAAGAAGCAGCGTCATCATGACTCTCGGCGCCGTTTGGAGCGGAGCCGATCGAGGTCGAGGTCTCGATCTTCACGATGCCAGAAGACATGGGAGATGAGTCCTACTGTCACGCCTCAGCAGGAGAGTCCGGAGTGGTCACTGGTCCCTTCAGTTTTTGAGGTCGCTCAAAGTAGCCCTCACTTTTCGCCGGTGCCGAGGGATCCTGATGTTCTGCAGGCAAACTATTGGACTTGGGTTAAGTCTTTTGAGTGTGTGTGTTCCTCATTTATTGCCTGTGTGTGTACAACAAATGTTTAACACTACCCTCTGACAAGCCTACTGCTCAACTACACCACCAAAAAATAGAGCATTCAAATTATCTAATTTTCCCACTATCAACCTCTAAGGGGAACCCTTAGACTCTGTGCACACTATCTCTCACTTTGAGATAGTATATTCAGAGCCAACTTCCTACATACATCAAAATAGAACCTCATATATTGTAAATGTGAGGGTGTCGCACATTATTTCCATGAATAGTAGTGAGCTGCTCCCGTGTTACAATAATGGAAAGACCTCCCTATCCCTGAAAATGAGATGTTAAAACTTTTAGAATGTAGACCAGTGTGCCAGTGACCTGGCCAAAGAGCAAAAGGCAGAATGGGAAGGGGAACAGGGTCATAGAGAAGCAATCACCAGGAGAAAATAGAGAAGAAAATGAACCTGCAAGGATAAAATAAGGATAAAGGAAGAGTAGGACGGTAGAAGAAAATGGGATAAGGTGAAACCAAGTAAGTCTTGTTTGCCTTGGAACTGAGCAGCCCTATATTTAACATGGGCGGTCATAATACATTCAATGGCAAGATTTTTTTGGCACCACGTGCCATACTCACAAATTCATCTCAACTCCCAGCCCGTCCTCCTTGTGTAACATTGCAACCAATTAACGAACATCACAAAAAAGGTCATACTCACACTTGTACTTAGCTGTCCGTCCCTTGCCCCCTCCCAACTTGTTGCCAAGTTTTGATGCAGCTTTAACTGAAGTTCACTGGCTTCCTGGTAAGCTGGTCCCCAGTGCCAGTCTTTCCCCAAAACAAGACACCTGATCCCTTGATCCCAAGTGATAAGGCTCTGTAGCACCCTTCTAAGTCCCATAGTAAGTGTTACCTAGAGTGCCTCGGTACTGCAGAGGGTCGCTAAGAGCTGTAGCAGAACTTGTTCTTCTCTAAGGGACCCAGCACTGACCTCATGCAGACTGCTTGACAAGGTGCCCCCTAAAAGTGAAAACGCAACATAAATTATGGACTGTGTGCCATGTCCCCAAAACATTGCATGTAATATTTGTAAGTCACCCCTAAAGCAGGCCTTATAGCCCTAAGGCATGGTGCATATTATTATATGCGTGGTCATATCTGCAAGAGAAGATATGCCCCTGCTAGGTCTGTCGTTTCTTAGATATATTAGGTGAACAGGGAATCCATTTTAGTTGGCCACTGATTAATACGAGTTGCCCAGCTCCATGATGTCTTTAATGAAAATAGGGATGTTGAACCTCTCAGGTTTTATAAGCCCTGGCGATGGATTTATTAATGCACGCATCCAGTGTACCTTACAGTTTCCTCCTGAAAACATAACAACTGCTTCTGAGCTAACTGACCAGTTCTAGCCAGTTTGCCACCAACAGACTAGAGTGAGATCCAGGGGTGAGATCCTTTGCTCTTTGGAGGTCAGACACAAAGCTTCTCAGGGTGAGGTGTTGGACACCCCTTCCCATAGCATGATCTGCATTCCGAGACAGATCTAGTCTCTGAAAGGGAGATGCCCACCCCCAGACCCCATCTGGCACCTGGATATTCAGGAACATTAGCTATGTAGGAGGCATTTTGCATTTCGAGGCTGGACACACCCCTAGGGTGACCAGCCCGAAATGGACACAGCCTAGGAAATTCTACTTGTGTCTGGTGGAATTTAGGACCTCTGGACATGGTGTTGCCCACTCCCCACAGAAAGTGGTCATCTACAGGGTGTTGTGACTCCAGGGTATGTAGCTGTAGCAAAGTACCCTTATTGTGGCATGGTTACCCCCACTTTTTGCTTGTCAGTATGCTAACCAGGACCCCAGTTACTGTGCACTCCCCCTGTACATTTGTTTGCTATGACTTCATACCTCCCACATTTGCATACTGGTGCCCCCATGTAAGTCCCTAGTATATGGTGCCCAGGGCGGGGAGACACCAGGGGTTCCCCATGGGCTGCAGCATGTTATGCCACCCATGGGGACCTATGTAAAATGTGTTTGCAGGGCTGGCATTGCAGCCTGCATGTAAAGGTGCATGCACCCTTTCACTGAAGATCACTGCACCAGGTCCCTGTAAGTCACTCCTAAGGCAGGGCCTCCTAGCCCAGAGGGCCTGCTGCAAGTACCGATGTCGGAGGGCACCCCTGCATGAGCAGAGATTCCCCCACAGACTCATCTCCATTTTCCTGGACTTCATTAGTGCGGGGATGCCATTTCACGCTTGTACTGGACATAGGTCACTACCTTTGCCAGCTACATAAGGGTAACTCTGAACATGGGCATGTTTGTTATCAAACATTTCCGACTTGTAGTCCAGGAAGGCAGAACAAAAGAATTTCCTTTAGGTGACGGAGTCAACACCCTTTGCCTTTGGGTAGAAAAAAGGTGTTAAATGACTTGTGAGGGGTAGCCTCGCCAAGCCACTGGTATGCTTTGATGGCCACCATTGGTGCCATCCTCTCATAAAACCAATCTGCACCAGTTGAGGGACCCCTAATCCCTGCTCTGTCCTGGAACTGAACAATGGAAATGGGAATGACCACTCCCCTGTCTATCACCACCCCAGATGGCCCTTTGATTCTGCCATCTTGACCTTAGGGTGGGCAGAGGCCTCTGGGGGCATCTTAGTGGCCATGTGGTTAGGTGACCAGTTCCCCTTCCAGGGCTATTTAGGGTCTTCCTCATGGGTGGGTTCCCAGATTCGACATGCAAGACTCCAGCAGGAATCATCTGCATCGTTTACTGAAACTTCTGGCCTCTCGAACCGCAGCTGGACTCCACAGGGACCTACAGTCCGCATCTACAGCTACGCCTCTGCTCTCCAACATTGTTTCTCTGGCTTCTTCTAGCAACTGCAACATTTCCCCAGCTGTGCATCATATGAGGGTGGCGAGTCTTCAGTCTGCCCTAAGAAGCAAACTTCCCGTGGAATGAAAGTCGCTCCTGTGCATCTGCAGGCATTCTGCTGCAATGATGACCGGCTGCATGGATCTCCTCTTCTATGGATTTTGTGGATCCTGCATCACAGTTGGTGGTCCTTTGTGTCCTCCCTACCAGCTGTCCAACTTGGGTGAAGGTAGGACCTTCCCTTCTCCATGCATAGTGTCTCTTGCAACTGACAAGGCTTGATGGCACCGCCTCCAGGGGAACTTCAGTCTTTGTGTTGCTCCTGTCCACATCACTCTTCCCTGTGACGCTCAGCCCTTCGCATGGTTATTCAGCGACGTGGGACTCCTTTTTAAGTGTCCTGCATGGGCCTCACCGTGACTCCTGTGCTCCTTGCCTGCGAGTCATCTGTGTGGGCTGCATCTTCTTCTTTGGACTCTCCGCACTGCCGAGGGTCGCTACGGACATCCCCTGTGGGTTTAGTTCCCTCTCCCCCTCACTTGGCCTTCCTGGACCCCAACAGCTCCACTGCTAGCAACTGCGATATTTTCCTTTTTCAGGTCTTGGATGTGTTTTTTTCACTCCACAGACTGACTGCAATCCTTCATCCAGCGTGGGACGTCGACCGCATCAGCCAGGAACTCTTCACCTGCCCCAGTGTTGACCGTCTTCTTTCCACCGTCGACCAACTCCTGCATCCACCTAACACCAACACCACCCCACTCCCCCTGGTCTAGAGTTTTGTCTGCTGTTTTTCAGTGTTCTCAATTGCTTTTTAAGCCTATTCCTGATTGTTACTGTACATGTGTAGTATGTTTACTTACCTACAATTAGAGTATTGCCTAACTAGTGTTTGTATTACTCTAATAAAGAGACTCTATTTTCGTAGCACTGAGTGCCTTCTTTCATTTGTGTAAGTGCTGTATGACTACAGTGGTATTGCATGAGAGCTTTGCGTGTCTCCTAAATAAGCCTTGGCTACTTATCCACAGCTACCTTTAGAGAGCCTGGCTTCCTTGACACTGACTCCACTTCACTCATAAGGGATACATGGACCTTGTATAAGGTGATCATACCATAGGTAGTTAGCACACACCAGGCCAGATTCCTACTGTACTCCAGTGATTGCTACCCTTCACTCTCAATACCGGTTCCCCTAAATTGACTATTTAGGGGAACCACTGATACAAGATTGTAGGAAGATGGCTCTGGATATGCTATATCAAATCGAGATATAGGCCCTCATTCTGACCCTGGCGGTCGGCGGAGAGACGGCGGTCGGACCGCGAACAGACCGGCGGTATTAAAAATGGCATTCTGACCGCGGCGGTCCCCGCCGCGACCGACCGCTACTTCTCCACTCCGACCGCCACGGCGGTCATGACCGCGGGGCTGGAGTTTGCGCACTCCGGCCCGGCGGTCGTCCCAAGACCGCCAAGGGTATTATGACCCTGCCTACCGCCGCGGTTTCTTGCGGGCGGGAACCGCCGTGCGAACCATGGCGGTAAGCACTATCGGGGCCAGGGAATTCCTTCCCAGGCACTGATAGGGGTCTCCCCCACCCCCCACTACCCACCCGAGTCCTCCCCCCACACCCTCCACCCCCCTGGCACCCCCCAGAGGTGGTACGAACCCCCTCCCCACCCCGACATGCACATACATGTACCCCGACATGCACACACCCCAACATGCACATATACACACCCCCTACACACACATACACAACGGGGACACATACCCGCACACATACATGCCGACATGCGCACCTGCCGAACAGCACACATTACCCATAGACACAGCAGCACCCCCCGCCCGCATACACGCACTCACACACCCCCTCTACACACTCACACGCACACCCCCATGCACGCCCACATCACACAACACCTTACCTTGTGCGTTGGTCCTCCGGGAGGCGACGGGAGCCATAGGGACGTGACCGCCAACAGAAGACCGCCAACAGAAGACCGCCACACGGAAATGTGGGTCGTAATTCTGTGGGCGGTGTTCTGCTGGCGTGGCGGTGGAGGTTGACCAGTCTCCACTTTCCCGCCGACCGCCAGTGTGGCTGCTGGCGGTTTTCCGGCGGAACGCTCCCAGCGGTCAGAATGCGCACAGCGGCACACCGCCGCGGTCGGCGGTCTTCACCGCGGCGGTAACTCAGCGGTCTTGCGAAAAGACCGCCAAGGTCAGAATGAGGGCCATAGTCTGTACAGGGATTCACCAGAGTTTAGAGGCAACAAATATGATACTAATGCTGTTTTGTTGTACTGTGGTCGAGCAGTTAGGCTTATCAGAGGGTAGTGCAAAGCATTTTTTGTACACACAGGTAATAAATGAAGCATGCTCTCAAAGCCCTAATTTCAGGGCAATTCTTTTTAGATACCAAAACTTGTTTTTGTCCATTTATTTCTAGAACCACAAGATTCAATTTGCAAGGAAAGCACATTTACAAGTAAGTATCCAAAATATGTATCAATACCGATTTGTTTTAATTTGGCAATATAAATGGCTTATTTGAATATAGCAAATATGTTTTAAAAGTTGACACACTGCAATTTTCAGGAACAGTTCCGTAGGGAATAAAAGAAAGTACAGTTATGGCGGTAAGTACCAGACCTACAGTTCCATTCTCTGGGGGTTATAATACCATGGGTCTGAGTTTGAGTTAGTGCCAAGCACCCTCCACCAGCCACACAGGGCTGGCTTTATGCAGAGGTCAACGTTGCTGCCGGGTTTTACAGTGGGAACCTATGGCGACTGGGGGCACTCAGAATCAGGCCTGCTTCTAGGTAAGAAGCCTGATCATTTGAGGCTCACCTCCAGGTGTTAACAGTTCCTGCAGGGGGAGGTGAGAAGCACTTCCACCCAGTACAGGCTTTGTTCCTGGCCAGCAACATGTCTGGTCTGTCGCAGGCTGGCAAAAACTAGTCCGCCTACACTAGAATTCTGGTTGGCATTCAGGGGGCATCTCTAAGATGCCCTCTGGGTGTATGTTACAATAAATTGCACACTGGCATCAGTGTGCATTTATTGTGCTGATAAGTTTGATACCAAACTTCCCAGATTTCAGTGTTACCATTATGGAACTGTGGAGTTCATGTTTGACCAACTCCCAGACCATATACTCTTATGGCTAGCCTGCACTTACAATGTCTAAGGTTTTGCTTGCCCACTGTATGGGCATAGTACTTATGCCCTCACCTGTGGTAGAGTGCACCCTGCCTTAGGGCTGTAAGGCCTGATAGAGGGGTGACTTACCTATGCCACAGGCAGTGGGAGGTAGGCATGGCACTCTGAGGGGAGTCCTATGTCGACTTAGTCATTTTCTCCCCACCAGCACACAAGCTGTGAAGCAATGGGCATTAGGGGCAATAGGATTAGGGATGTGCCCTCCTCCCCATAGGGAAGAGGCACAAAGAGGGTGCAGCCACCCTCCAGGACAGTAGCCATCGGCTACTGCCCTCCCAGACCTAAACACACCCCTAAATTTAGTATTTAGGGGCACTCCAGAACCTAGGAAACTAGATTCCTGCAACCTGAAGAAACGAGGAGGACTGCTGACCTACAAGCCTGCAAAGAAGACTGGCGACCACACCTGCTTTATCCCCAGCCCTACCGGCCTGTCTCCAACTTTGAAAACCTACGACCAGCGGCGCATCCATCAGGGACCAGCGACCTCTGAAGCCTCAAAGGACTGCCCTGGATTAAAGGACCAAGAAACTCCCTTGAACAACGGCCCTGTTCAAAACCAGCTACTTCTTTGCAACAAAGAAGCAACTTTCAAAGAATTCACGTTTCCCGCCGGAAGTGTGAGACTTCACACTCTGCACCCGACGCCCCCGGCTCAAGATCCAGAGAACACAAACTACAGGGAGGACTACCCGGTGTCTGCGAGCCAGTGAGTGACAAGAGACTACCCCTCCCTGAGCCCCCACAGCGATGCCTGCAGAGAATCCAGGAGCGCCCCCTGACCGCGACCTCCAACAAGGGTCCGGCGCCTGGAACCAACACTGCACCCTCAGCACCCAGGACCTGAAGGAACCAAACTTCAGCGCAGGAGTGACCCCCAGGTGACCCTCTCCCTTGCCCAGGTGGTGGCTGTCCCAAGAACCACCCCCTGTGCCTGCCTGCACCACTAGAGTGACCCCCAGGTCCCTCCATTGAAACCAGACGCCTGCTTTGCACACTGCACCCGGCTGGCCCTGTGCTGCCGAGGGTGTATTTTGTATGCCTACTTGTGCGCCCAATCCTCCCTCCCTTCCCCCCCCTCCATTCCCCACCAGTCTGCCCCTAAGGACGCAGGTACTAAATTGCTGGCAGACTGGAACCGGAGCACCCCTGTTCTCCATAGGCACCTATGTGTTTTGGGCACCACTTTGACATCTGCACCTGACTGGCCCTGAGTTGCTGGTGTGGTAATTTTGGGGTTGCCTTGAACCCCCCCAACGGTGGGCTGCCTATGCCCCAGAACTGAGACTTGAAAGTGTTTTACTTTCCTCCTAATCTAACCTTTACTTACCTCCCCCAGGAACTGTTGATTTTTGCACAGTCCATTTTGAAAATAGTTTATTGCCATTTTTGCAAACACTGTATATGATAGTGCTTTTATTCAAAGTTCCTAAAGTATCTAAGTGAAGTACCTTACATTTAAAGTGTTAACTGTAAATCTTGAACCTGTGGTTCTTAAAATAAACTATGAAAATATTTTTCAATATAAAAACCTATTGGACTGGAGTAAGTCTTTGTTCCTCATTTATTGCCTGTGTGTGTACAACAAATGCTTAAGAGTACTTTCTGATAAGCCTACTGCTCGACCACACTCCCACAAATAGTGCATTAGTATTATCTGATTTTGCCACCTTCTTACCTGTAAGGGGAAACCTTGGGATTTGTGAAGACTATTTCATACTTTGAAATAGTATACACAGAGCCAACTTCCTACACATGGCCCCAGAGGTTCACACTCCTACTAAAGTCTTTTGCCCACCTCAAGGACCGTGTGAATCCTAAGGACTTGCGGTTCTTACTCCCTATCAGTTGGTGGATACTGCTCAGAACTCCGAGGCTACAGCTCACTGTTAGGTGCCTTTGGATTCCAGCTCATCTTCTGATCACCTGATTTCATTGGACGGACTGGATAAGAACCAGTTTTTTCATCCATACAATGTGATTCATAAAACTTCTTGGTACTAGAAATTGTTTATCCTCCAAATCCAGAGGGTAAAGTACATTGCGTATTTTGTTCCTCATCAGACAACCACATGAAGTCTTGTGTTTTTCCTTCACTTTCTTTTGCCTGTTATTGAAAGTCTTACTGTTACAGAAGCGGCAGCCTCCACTTCATATGTTCTGGAGAACGTAGCAAGGGTGAAAAGGACACTTTGTGATTTCATACCTGAAACGCCCAAAAAAGGCTCAACCATGTTGTCCTTCTAAAGTCTGACCTAAGCAGGGGAAAAGGCTGTAGAGTGTTGTTTGCTGCCCCCAGTTCCCATCTCAACCAGACCTGTATTTTCCTACTTGTATCTTGTTGTATCATACAAAAGTTAAGTACTTCGAAATTGACTGAGGTTTACCTTCCATTAGAGAAACCTTTCAAAAGTCTGTGTATGGATACCTACCTTCCATAAGCCACTACTTTGCCATGCAATCATCCACAACATTTTAGTTCCACTACTTGAGGAAATCGGCGTAGTGACGTCTGTTCTTTTCTGTGCCACACGCTGATGTGGAGAAGAGATACCCTGTTAATTTTTTAAGTGTATTGGACCCTTTTGTCTGTTTTTTGTGTTGACCCTTGGCGCCTCATGATGTCCCCGAAGAACGGGTTCAAGCCTTGCGAGGCCTGTCACCATATGATGTCTGGGACAGATCAGCATCCGGTCCGTTTGTGTTTGTAGTGCAACCCGAAGTTGTGCTTTGAGTGCCAGGCCATGCACCCGAAGGCTTTGAGGGAGCGGTCCCTAAAGCTCATGAAGGCCCGACGCTCGACTCTGCATCGTTCATGGTGTCACTCATGAGGAGTGTCTTGAGACTGTTCGCGGAGTCACCACCACTCATCATCATACTATTCGTGTCATTCAGGTCAGAGAAAGAAGTCGTCAAAGAAGGCCAGGCGTTTTGCAACTTCACTGCATCGCTCAGCCGATGCGACGTGGGAGGAGTGTCCTTGCTGTGCTCCGCACCTCCCCAGTTTTCCGTGAGCCAGGGCGACCCTTGCCAAACTCAATGTGTTTTGAGGCCATGCGCCTCATATTTGGTCATTCTGACCCTTCTGTGGCACCTTCGAGGCCTAGGGGTTCATATGAGGGCCCTTTTGGTTCCACGCCAGCGTCTTTGGCCTCTGCCCCCAGTGGTCCCTCCGGATCCTTGCTGACCCTGGTCGTGCCATCGCGACCTTCCCCGACACCAGCTAGGTCATCAGTGCTTCTGACATTGGTGGTGCACACGATCGACGTTGACCCAATTCTTACCCACGATGACCCGGAGAAAGAACGGCGCCTGCCGACGCTGCTTCTGACTTCGATGTGGTTCTCACCCCAGATTGGGTTTGGACCCTTATTACTATGGGTACAAATACAAGGAAGGATAGGAGGGGACGCTGGACCCTTTAGAATACCAGCTAGATAACCCTGATTTGGACTGGGCACAGGAATAGGGTGAAGCTAATGGTCTGGATACTTCTCCAGATGCTGGCATGCATTCTCCTCCTACCGTGGCTACGGCGGAGGGAACCTCTTATTCTGTTGTGGTCAGTAGGGTGGCTGAGGTCATTGACATGGAGCTGTCCACTGTAGCGGTCAGGACGAATCTCCTGACGGAGGTGCTTCAAGCTGGGGCTTCTACCGCCGAGCCTCCCCTTCAATGAAGCCCTTATTGATGTCCTTCCGGGTACTTGGTCCAGACCCAGAACATGGGCTCCTGTAAACAGTAGAATTGCTCGCCCCCATCAGCCTGCTCCAAACGACCCTAAATTCCTGGCCCAACACCCCTCACCTGAGAGCCTTTTCATCCAGGCATCATTGTCATCTGGTGCATTACTTTCCACTCCCCCGGATAGAGAATCAAAGACTAACTTGGTAAGAAGATGAGGTTTTTTTCCTCCAGTCTGGCGTTGCGGTCGGTGAGCACTGCATGCCTTTTGTGCTGCTTTAACCACTGCTTGTGGGATACGGTCGTGCAAGTTCTGCCGCAGATCCTGGAGAAGACCCGGGCTAACATCTCCCAAGCCTTTGCTGATGGGAGAGATGCAGCTAAGTTCACCATTCCCTGTGAAATGGACACAACCAATTCTACAGGTAAATGGGATGCGTTGACGGTGGCCTTGAGGAGCCATGCCTGGTTGAGGGCATCTGTTTTTCCAGGAAATGTCCAACAGACCCTCATGGACATGCCCTTTGATGGCACCTGTCTCTTTGGGGACAAGGCGGACTCAGCGCATGAGAGGTTTGAGTGCCGGGCTATGGCTCGATCCCTTGGCCTCTCTGTTTCACCTCACCACCAACAGTCCATATTTTGCCCCTTTCGTGGCAACGGAACGGGCTTCCTGTTGGGTCCCTTTTACAGCCACCGGGGATGCAGAATCCTGCAGGCCCATGGGACAGGAAAACACAGGTTTTCCCACTCCACCCTTGTGCAGCCTCCAAACCTTCCTAGTACTGACTAGGAAGGTTCGGACCCTCCTATATACCAGTTGGTGGCAGGATTCGCATTCACCTGCCCCACTAGGAGACCATCACGACAGACAGGTGGGTTTTGCATATCATACAAAGGGGGTAATCCCCACCGGCCATGCCTCCATCTTACGGCCCCTTACCAGATGATCATCTGGCAATTCTCTGCTAGAAAGTCACGGCTCTCTTCGCCAAAGGTGCCATAGAGAGTGTCCCTGTGCCAGAAGTAGGTTGTAGTTGTTATTCCTGCTACTTTCTGGTGCCCAAAAAAGGCAAAGACTTATGTCCTATCCTAGACCTTCGGGCCCTCATTCTGTTCTGCAAGAAGAAGTTCAAAATGATCACTCTGGCTCAAGTCTTGTCTGCCTTAGACCCAGGAGACTGGATGGTAGCGTTATACTTGCAGGGTGCTTGTTTCCATATTCCCATCCTGCCTGCCCACGGGTACTGTCTACGATTCCTAGTAGATCACGAGCACTTTCAATTTACTGTGATCCCTTTGGGCCTTACCAGCACCCCTCGGGTGTTCACGAAAGTGATGGCGGTGGTTGCAGCTCATCTGTGCAGGTTAGGGGTTTCGGTCTTCCCCTATCTCGATGACTGGCTGTTGAAGGCAGACACGCCCCAGAAAGTTGTCTCCCACCTTCAGACTAAGGCGAACCTCCTGCATACATTGAGGTTCACTATAAACATGCCAAAGTCTCACTTGACTTCCTATCAGATGCTCCGTTTAATCGGGGCTGTTCTGGACACAGTGCAGTTTCTGACCTATCCTCCCAAAAAGCGAATCAAGAATATTCATGCTATGATTCTGATGTTTCAGCCTCTATCCTGGCTTTCGGTGAAAACAACTCAGAGGCTGCAGGGCCTCATGGCGTCCTGCATCCTGCTAGTGA
This sequence comes from Pleurodeles waltl, assembly GCF_031143425.1. NCBI lineage: Eukaryota > Metazoa > Chordata > Amphibia > Caudata > Salamandridae > Pleurodeles > Pleurodeles waltl. The sequence continues at coordinate 986,422 of NW_027150394.1, forward strand.
CACATGCCAGATGGCATATGCGGGCTTTTCAATGGGACTTAAGTTCCAGTGGGCACAGCATCAGTGTAATCTCTCCGACATGGTCTAGATCTCGGAGGGGACTGTGAAAGATCTGCTGTGGTGGCTTTGGAATCTGGATCTCTTGCTTCCCCCAACCAGATATCTCAGTAGTGACAGATGCCTCACTACTGGGATTGGGCGGCCACATAGGAGAGGCGTAGATCATAGGCCTCTGGTCTCATGCTGATTCTGGGCCCAACATCAACCTTCTGGAGCTCCAGGGAATCACGCTTGCATTGAAATACTTCCCTCTCTCAAAGGGAAAGTAGTACAAGTGTTCACAGACGGCACTACTGGCATGTGGTACTGCAACAAACAGGGTGGAGTAGGGTCCTGGACACTTTATAAAGAGGCTCTGTGATTCTGGACATGGCTGGCACATCAGGGCATATCGCTGGTGGTTCAACATCTGGTGTGATCCCCAAGCGTCAGAGCAGACAAATGCAGTCATTGAGTCAGTCGATCTAGAATGGCGTCTACATCTAGAAAAGGTGCAAGGTCTCTTTCACAAATGGGGAGAGCTTTGGTTATCTGTTCGGCTCTGTAGAGAGCACTCAATGTCAGCTGTTTTGCATGTTGAAGTTTTCATGACTGCACTCGCTCTGCAACGCTTTTAGTCTTGAGTGGATCTCGGGCTTCCTTTACGCCTTCCTGCCGATACCACTTCTGGTCCAAGTAATCTTTGTGGCTCGACTGGGCACGGAGAGTACGGTATCCAGAGCTATTGAGCATGGCCACCGATCTTCCAGTCAGACTGCAAATTAGGGAGGCACTTCTGGTGCAGCAGCAGGGGATGGTTCTCCATCTGAAGCTGTCCAATCTTCGCTTTCCATGTGGCGATAGAGCGGCGGCAGTTGACGGCTTTTGACCTTCCACACGAAGTCTGTGAGTTTATCTTGGCAACCAGGAGTCCCTCCACCAAAATGGTATACGCTTGTCGGCATCAATTTGTGTCATGGTGTAGAAACAAGTCTCTTGATTTCCTCCACCGACCCTTTTCTGTTACCTGTATCATTAGCTCTTCGGAAGGTATGTATTTCCAGGATGTCGGCTCCGAAAAAGTCGGGGTTGAAGCCTTGCAGGGAATGTGGAGGTTGCATGTCTGTGACTGATCCGCACAACGATTGTCTTTGGTGCCTCAGTTCCGATCACGACTTCCAAGAAGGCGGATCCTGCCAAAAGATGAATACGAAGGCATTGAAGGAACGCGAGGCAAAGCTTTTCTTGGCAAGGTCCAAGAAGGAGAGGAAGCAGCACCATCGGTCCTCTTCTGGAAAGTCATCCCATAAGAAGTGACGTCATCGTGACTCCCGACGTCAGTCCAGAAGTCGGTCGAGGTCTCCATCGTCCCGGCACCAAAGGTCTTGGGAAGTGAGTCCGACTGTGTCCCCCTCAACCTGCGACGCCGCAAACGTCCCCGGCCCCGTCAGTCTTTGAAGTTGTGGATCCTCAGTCATCTGGCTTCGCCGGTGCATCCTGAACCTGAAGAGTCCAGCCCGGCACCGGCTCCACAGGCTTATCCTTCGTTCCCGGCTCCGGGTACGGATCCTGCTGCATTCCTTAATGCCATGTTCCAGATTTTTCAAAATATGGCTCCGGGAGGTGGTGCGCCGGCTGGCCCTACTGGTCCCCTGGCTTTCAATCTCGTTCCAGCTCCATATAAACCGACGCCGTTTATACCATTTTGTTTGGCTGGAGATTCAAGTCAGGCCCCTCTGCCGACAGTGCAGCCCTCGACGTCGAGGGAGAGACCTTTGATGCTGGTGTTGGAGGTGATGGGGTCGGATGTCGGCATCGGATGCGGGTGCCTTCTCCATGGCGCTTATGGATCCATCTGCGGCGTCGGTGGATCCGGAGAACCTGTCATGACGCCTTCCCGGCGCCATTCACAGACGTTGCTCTGCTCCATGACTTAGACTTTTAGAGGAGAGGGAATATCAACAGCAATTCCTCGAAGAAGGGGAGATCACTGACCCCCAGGGTGATTTCCCTGGGTTGGACACAGCAAGTGGTCTTGAAACCTCTCAAATATGATCTGCCATCCCCTGATGAATATAAAGAGGAGGCAGCCTCGTACCAATCTTATTAGGAAGGCCGCAGCATTTCTGGATCTTCCTTTACCGACGGCGCAGGTGAAGACCAACCTTTCGACTGAGGATTTGCATTCTGCTACAGCCGTGGTGGATCCTCTTTTACCATTTAATGAAGCCCTGATGGATCCGATCGAAGAGGTTTGGAAGAAGCCTGTTTTTTTCTTTGGCTGATAGTAGGTCGGTGGCCAGGCATTATAGATCTGCGCCTGGGGACCCGGAGTTTTTATCCAAACACCCTTCACCAGAGAGCTTGGTGGTCAAGCATCCTGCTCTTTGAGGTCGGCCCCTGGTTCGTTTCCGGGAGTACCCTCGGACCGGGAATCCAAATGGATGTACCAATCGGCCAGGAAGGTGTGTTCTTTTTGCAGCATGGCTCTAAAATTGCCAATGCAACATGTATTCTGGGCAGGTATATCCATGCCATAATGGATGCGACGAAGACTGTACTTCCGGACATGTGCCAGGATTTGTGTAGTCTTCTTTCGGACGCTCGGGTGGCGGCTACACAGGTTATTCAGACAGGGCTGGATACCACAGACTCTATTGCAAGAGCCATGGGGACTTCCGTTGCCTCCAGACGGCATGCGTGGTTACGCACTTCCGGATTTTCGACAGACGTCCAGTCTATGTTGCTGGATCTGCCCTTTGATGGGGCAAAACTGTTTGGTTCAAAAGCGGACTCTTCGCTAGAGCGCTTTAAAGAATGTAGGGCCACAGCTAGATCTTTGGGTCTGCAGGCTGCTGCTACCCCATTTCGATCTCTTAGACGGCTGCATGGTTTTGGAAGAGGTTCTTCCTTTCGTGGGAGATCGCAGCAGTCCTCCAGCCTCCCTTATCGCTCATACAGGGGGCGGGGTAGAGTCGGCACAAGAGGTGCCACCCAGCAGCAGCACCCTTCCTCTTCCGCTGGAGGGTTACCTCAAGGAAAGAAGCCCTAGTTCTCTCACCATTGTTTCTTATACCTCTCCGGTAGGGGGAGGCTTTCACTCTTTCTTCCCATATGGGAGTCTATAACAACAGACTTCATCAGTTTGGTGAGGAGAGGTTACGCCCTTCCCTTTCGGGAGATCCCACCTCACTTCCCTCCCCATCTTTCCTTTTTGTTCAGAAGATCATCTCTTGCTGTTACAACAGGAGCTTCTCTCCCTATTATTGAAAGGTGCAGTGGGGTTGGTTCCAGAGTAAGAAAGGGGTCAGGGGTGTTATTCCAGGTACTTCCTGATCCCTAAGAAGGATGGTCATCTGAGGCCTATTTTGGACCTGAGGATTTTGAATTGGTTCCTCAAACAGGAGAAATTAAAAATGCTGACTCTATCACAGGTGCTTTTGGTGTTGGACAAGGAGGATTGGATGGTGTCGGTCGGCTTGCAGGATGCTTATTTTCACATTCCCATTCTCAAGTCGCACAGGAAGTATCTCCGGTTTGTGGTAGGATCGCAGCACTACCAGTTTGCGGTCCTTCCTTTTGGTCTTACTTCCGCACCACGGGTCTTCACGAAGGTGATTGCAGTTGTTGCAGCACACCTCAGGAGAAAGGGAGTAGCAGTATTCCCTTACCTGGACGATTGGTTTATCATAGCTCGGTCTCCGGGGCTTGTGCTGCGTCATCTGCAGCTGACAACCCAGTTGTTGTTCAGTCTGTGTTTTACAATAAATGTGCCCAAGTCTCACCTAGAGCCCTCTCAACGTCTCCTGTTCATAGGGGCAGTACTGGACACAACATTGAATCGAGCCTTTCCTCTACCACAGCGGATACAGGACATTCAGGCGCTGGTTCCAATGTTTCAAGAAGGAGCAGTAGTTCCGGTCCTCAAGGTCCTTTGTTTGCTCGGTCTGTTCGCTTCTTGCATTCTGTTGGTCACGCATGCACACTGGCATATGAGGGCTCTTCAGTGGTGCTTCCGCAAGCAGTGGCTTCAGCACAGAGGAGATCTCGGGGAATCGATGAGGGTCTCCAGAGACACTGCAGCGGATCTCCGATGGTGGGCTGTGGAAGGCAACCTTTCTCAAGAGAAGCCGTTCTCGCAGCCAACTCTGGTGGCCACAGTGATAACGGATGCCTCCACCGTAGGGTGGGGAGCTCATCTGGAGGATCTGGAGATCAAGGATCGTTGGTCTCCAGTAGAGCAGAGGTTTCATATTAATCTGCTGGAACTACGGGCGATTCGTTTGGCCCTCAAGGCCTTCCTCCCTTCCCTTTGAGGTCAGTCAGTTCAGATTCTGATGGACAACACAACTGCGATTTGGTATATCAACAAACAGGGGGGTGTAGGGTCGTACCTTCTTTGCAGAGAGGCTCTGCGACTCTGGTCCCGGGTGCGGGACCATCGGCTTTGTGTAGTGGCAAACCATTTGGCCGGGGTCCTAAACGTACATGCGGACAAGCTCAGTCGCTTCTTCTCGGACAACCACGAGTGGTGTCTGCATCCGGATCTAGTTCTTTACATCTTTCGGATGTTTTTTTTTCCCTGAATAGACCTCTTTGCCACTCGAGAATGCGCATTGTCAGTCGTTATGCAGCCTCCAGTATCCGATGCAAGGAGCGTTGGGGGGCGCGTTTCAGATGTCCTGGTGCGACCAGTTGCTTTACGCGTTTCCTCCCATACCCTTGATTCCTCGGGCCCGGTCTTGCCGAATCTTCCCCAAAACCCAAGTCATTCTGAAAGCTCTGGATTGGCCATGAAGGGTGTGGTATGCAGACCTTCTCCGACTCACTGTACCCTCCGCTCCGTCTCCCTCTCAGGGCAGACCTCCTTTCGCAGGGGCAGGTTCGACACACCACCTCCAAAGCCTGCAGCTTCATGCCTGGCGATCGAACGGGGCAACCGGAGTTCCTTTTCTCTCCCACCAAAGGTGGTGGACGTTCTTTTATCAGCCAGACGACACTCCACCAAGTTGGTCTATGCAAGTAGGTAGGCTAATTTTGTTCGTTGGTGTGGGGAGAAGAAAATGTATCCCTTAAGTGCCCATCTTTCTGATGTTTTGTTGTTCGCGTTGTCATTGGCTCAGCGTGGTTGTGCTTTGCCCACGGTTAAGGGCTATCTTTCGGCCCTTTCGACTTTTTTTATATCTTCCAGATCAGCCCTCCCTATTCAGATCTCCTTTTGTTGTTCGATTTTTGAGGGGGCTTACTAATAAATTTCCTCCCAGGCCTTTTATTATGCCGCAGTGGGACTTGAATTTGGTGTTGACTTCCTTGCTGCCCATTAGGATATTTGTTTTTCAAAACGGTGGCCATCACTTCGGCTAGACGTGTTAGCAAACTGCAGGCTCTTTCTGCTCACCCGCCTTTCACCACTTTTTATAAGGATTAGGTGGTTTTGAGGACCAGGGTGGCTTTCCTCCCCAAGGTGGTGTCTCCATTTCACTTGGGACAATCAATAACTCTCTTGACGTTCTACCCTCCTCCTCATCCATCTAAGGAGGAGGAAAGACTCCATCGTCTGGACCCTAAGAGGGCTCTCAGTTTTTATGTCGACGGGACGAGAGAGTTCCGGTTGGATGAACAACTCTTTATTGGATACGTGAGGAAGGGGAAGGCCGTCCACAAGAGAGCGATCTCCAGGTGGGCCGTTCTTTGTATTAAAATATGTTACTCATTGGCAAAGAAGGATCCTCCTGAGGGGATCAGGGCTCATTCCACCAGGGCCAAGTCAACCTCATCGGCTTTGGCCAGAGGTGTTCTGATGGTGGACATCTGCAAGGCTGTGACTTGGTCTTCCCTCTACACCTTTGTGAAGCATTATTGTTTGGATGCAGAGGTGCGAATGGATGGCAATTTTGCGCGGTCGGTGCTGCAGGATTTCCTGGTTTGACCAGACAGACACCCTCCGAGGTGTTACTGCTTTGGGACTCTATTCATTAGGTGAGGAATCCACAGGTAGTTGTATCCATCAGAAGAGCAAGTTACTTACCTTCGGTAACGCTTTTTCTGGTGGATATATTAGCTACCTGTGGATTCCTCACGGTCCCTCCCGCCTCCCAGTTGTCTGTCTGGTCATACCAGGATCGGCATGGGTGTGAAGAGACGAAGAAAGGGAAGGCGGTGCAGAAGTGTAACATCTCACGATGGGTGCTTCTTTGCATCAAAAAGTGCTACGCTTTGGCTAAGAAGTTTAAAAAAAAAAAAAAAAAACGTATTTATTTTTATTTATATTTTTATATTTTTGCCAACTTCATAGGGATTTGAGAGGTACCCATAGTTTGTGGGTTCCCCTGGAGGAGAACAAGAATTTATCCCAGACGACTCGGAGAGGCATCGGTCGACTGCACCATCGGCTTCAGTGGGGCCTATTCACCCAAGGTCTGATTGGACCCTTTTTCCTATGGGGAGGAATTGGATGGATCCCTGGACCATTATGAATACCAGGATGACCATGCTGTGGACTGGGAACAGGATTTGGGTGAAGCCAGTGGTCTGGATACTTCTCCTCCTAGTGTGGCTACGGCGGAGGAAGCAACTTACAGTATGGTGGTCAGTAGGGCAGCTGAGGTCCTCAGCCTTGAGCTACCTACTGTGGAAGTCAGGTCTAATCTCCTGACTGAGGTGCTTCAGCCTGGGGCTTCTACTTCAGAACCCCTTCTCTCATTCAATGAGGCCCTCACCGATGTCCTTTTGGGTACATGGTCCAAACCCAACACAGGGGCTCCTGTGAACAGGACTATTGCTATCCGCCATTGGCCTGCACCGACCGACCCAAAATTCCTGTCCCAACACCCCACTCCTGAGAGTCGTGTTATCCAGGCTTCCACTTCTTCAGGCGCATTCCCTTCCGTACCCCAGGATAGTGAATCCAAAAGGCTGGAACAATTTGCCAAGAAGTTGTTTTCTTCCTGCAGCCTCGCACTGCGGTCTGTGAACACTGCATGTTTTTTGAGACGTTATACCCACTCCCTGTGGGTTATAGTTGCGCAAGTCCTGCCGCAGATACCGGAGGAGGCCCGTGCTATCGTCTCCCAAGCAGTGAAAGATGGGAGAGATGCAGAAAAGTTCACTATCCGTTGTGGGCGGGATACGAGAGACTTTCTGGGCAGATCGGTTGCAACAACAGTGGTCTTACGGCGCCATGCCTGGTTATGCACTTGTGGCTTCTCGGGGGATGTCAAACAGTCACTCATGGACATGCCCTTTGATGGCACCCATCTCTTTGGAGACAAAGCGGACTCTGCCTTGGAGAGATTCAGTGATTCCCAGTCTACGGCTCGGACCCTTGGTCTTTCCTCCGCCACTCGCCCACCGCATTCAGCTTTTCATCCATTTCGTGGAACACGGAAGGGGCACCCTGTCATGTCCTCAACCCAGCCATCGTGCCACGCACGCTGGGCAGCCTATGCATGGCCGAGGTCGCGGAATTCCACGTGGCTGTGAGACAGGGAACCATAGGTCTGTCCATTCCACCTCTGCCCCCCCGCTGCAGTCTCCAAACCCTCCTAGTCCCGTCACTCCTACCCAGTTAGGGTCAGGATCCGCCATCACCTGCCCCTCTGGGAACTTATCACCACTGATGGGTGGGTTTTGCAGATCATTCGGAAGGGCTACTCCTCCCCACCCTCCTTTGGAATCTGCAGCACCACACATGCCACCATCCTCCCATCATCTTCCGGAGGATCATTTTGTGCTTCTCCACCAGGAAGTCATGGCTCTCTTGGCCAAGGGAGCTATAGAAAGAGTCCCTGTGCCAGAAGTGGGTCGTGGTTGTTATTCCTGCTACTTTCTTATACCAACGAAGGACAAGGGCTTACACCCAATCCTAGACTTTCGGGTCCTGAACTACTTCCTCAAGAAGGAGAAATTAAAAATGGTCACCCTGGCTCAGGTTCTTTCTGCCTTAGACCCATGAGACTGGATGGTAGCGTTGGACTTGCAGGACGCTTATTTTCACATCCCCATCCTGCCTGCCCACAGACGTTACCTACGATTCATGGTAGGTCACGAGCACTTTCAGTTTACCATGCTCCTTTTCGGCCTTACCACCGCCCCTCTGGTGTTCACAAAAATGATGGCGGTGGTTGCAGCTTATCTGTGCAGGTTAGGGGTCTCAGTTTTCCTCTACCTCAATGACTGGCTGTTGAAGGCGCCTTCTCCCCAGACAGTCGTCTCTCACCTTCAGACTATGGCGAACCTCCTGCACAAGCTGGGGTTCACTATAAACGTGCCGAAGTCACACCTGACTCCCTCTCAGACGCTCACTTTCATTGGAGCTGTTCTGGATACAGTGCGATTTCTCGCTTATTCTCCAGACAAGCGAGTCCAAGACCTTCAGGCTATGATTCAGATCTTTCTTTCAGCCTCGGTCTTGGGTTTCGGTGAGTGTGAGCCTGCTGGGCCTCATGGCCTCCTGTCTCCTGCTAGTACACATGCCAGATGGCATATGCGCACTCTGCAGTGGGACCTAAAGTTCCAGTGGGCGCAGCATCAGGGAAATCGCTCAGACATGGTCCATATCTCGGAGGGGACTGCGAAAGACCTGCAGTGGTGGCTTTAGAATCCAAATTGTGTCAACAGCAGATCCCTCTCCCTTCCCCAACCAGATCTCTCTATAGTGACAGATGCGTCACTTGTGGGTTGGTGTGGCCACATGGGAGAAGCAGAGATCAGAGGCCTCTGGTTTCCGGCGGAGTCGGGCTCCACATAAAAATGCTGGAGCTCCGGGCAATCAGGCTTAGGTCAAAAACATTCCTTCCCTCTCTAAGGGAAAGTGGTGCAGGTGTTCACAGACCACACTACCGCCATGTGGTACTCCAACAGACAACTCGGGGTAGGGTCCTGGACCCTTTGTCAGGAAGCACTACGCCTCTGAACATGGCTGGAATATCAGGGCATTACGCTGATGGTTGAACATCTGGCAGGCTCTCAACGCCAGAGCAGACAAACTCAGCCGCCGACGCACAGTCGATCACGAATGGCGTCTCTATCTGGAGGTGACGCAAGGTCTCAAGTGGGGAGAGCCTTGGTTAGATCTGTTTGCCTCCGCAGAGAACACGCAATGTCAGCTGTTTTGCACGTTGGAATTTTCGAAGACGGCACTCGCTCGGAGACGCTTTTCATCTCGAGTGGAACTCCAGCCTCCTGTACGCCTTCCCGTCTAGCCCTCTTCTACCCAGAGTTCTCAAGAAAATCAAGTACGACCGGGCCCAAGTTATCTTGGTGGCTCCGGACTGGGCTTGAAGAGTGTGGTATCCAGAGCTATTGAGCATGTCCATCCATCCTCCACTCAGACTGCCTCTTTGGGCGGATCTTCTGTCACAGCAGCAGGAGACGGTTCTCCACCGGCACCTGTCCAACCTCCACCTTCATGCGTGGAGATTGAGCTGCAACAGTTGAATGCATTTGCCCTTCCACCCAAAGTCTGCAATGTTTCTTGGCAGCCAGGCATCCATCGACTAAAACTGTATATGCCTGTTGTTGGAATAAATCTTGTGGCATGGTGTACCAACAAATCTGTTGATCACATTTGTGCCCCTCTGTCAGAGGTTCTTCTGTTCATTATTTAGCCCAGCAGGGCTCTGCTTTGGGCACCCTTAAAGGTTACCTGATCAGCCCTCACTCTTTAAATCTCCTATTGTCAGTAGGTTCTTAAAAGGGCTCACCCACTTAATTATCTCCCACTCCATTTATTATGCCTCAGTGGGATCTTAATCTTGTACTTACTTATTTAATGTGTACCCCCTTTGAGCCAATGCATAATTGTCCCTTGCGGATCCTCGCATTCAAACTGTCTTTCTTTGTCGCTATCACCTCTGCTTGCAGGGTAAGTGAGCTCCAGGTGCTTTCTTCAATGCCTCCAAACTTGTCTGTACACCCTGACAAAGTGGTGTTACGCATTAGAGCTTCATTCCTTCCTAAGGTATTTACACCATTTTATGTAGGCCAGTCCATCACTTTGCCTACCTTCTACACACTCCCACACCATTCCCATGAGAAGGGGAGAGACTCCACTGTCTGGACCCAAAAAGAGTGTTGGTGTTCTACCTCCATTGTACTAAAGATTTCCAGGTGGACAATCAACTCTTTGGCTATGTGGGTGCTAAGAAAGGGAAGGCGGTGCAAAAGCATATCATCTCTCGATGGGTGCTTCTTTGCATCAAAATGTGCTACACTTTGGCTAAAAAGCAACCTCCTGAAGGCTTGCGTGCTCATTCCAACAGAGAAATTGCGGCTTCCACTGCGTTAGCACGCGGAGTTCCTGTCCTGGATATCTGTCGGGCAGCTACATGGGCATCCCTGCACACGTTTGATAAGCATTACTGCCTGGATAGTCAGGTCCGTCGAGGCGGCTACTTTGGTCGTTCAGTCCTGCAAGACTTTCTAGTATGATCTTTGTTCGCAGCCCACCACATAGGATGGCATTGCTTGGGTATCAATTCTAAGGTGAGGAATCTGCAACTAGAAGTCTCTATCAGATGTACAGGTTAGTTGCCTTCGGTATTTGAAATATCTGGTGGGAGACACATTCTAGTTGCAGCTTCCTTACCGCCCGCCCATCCTCTCCGCTTTGCGAAATTATTTCTGGGGACAGGTGTTCCACCCTTTCAGGTCCTTAGCTCTGTCACACCAATCTCAGTGTTCTTAGCGGCTCTGCGCTCTGGCGTGGAAAGTCGTTAAAAGAAACTGACATCACTGCGGGAGGGCGGCGTCAGTGTACTACTCCAGACGTCATCAAGGCATCAGTCGATGCCTGCGGAGTCGAACAACGCCACCTACAGACGCCCAAGGGTATTGCTCAAAGAAAAATCTCCAGATACAGTCTAACGCCTGGGGGGAAATTCTAAGGTAAGGAATCTGCAACTAGAATATGTCTCTACCAGATATTTCATTACCGAAGGTAAGTAATTTGTACTTTAGGCCATTTGTGAGCTTGCATAAGGGGTCGCACCCCTTATCAGTATAAAGGTTTAAACATTTTTTTTAAACAAACCCTGGTTTCTAGTGGCTTCTGCACCCCACCCCCTGCCAAAAGGGGCAGATCGGCCTAATTAATAAAGGCCAATCTGCCCCCTGGGGGGGGGGGGGGGCAGAAATGATATTTTAAAAAAATTGCTTGAGGGGGGAACAACCCTTGCCGAAGGGGTCACTCCTGTTCTCAATATAAATAAAAGCATCCCTGGTGCCTAATGGCTTCTGCCCTCCCTGGGGGCAGATCAGCCTATTTCTGATGGATACAACTACCTGTGGATTACTCACCTAATGAATACTCCCATTGCGCCAGCGTTCGACGGAAATCTTCCTAGCTTCTGCACGTCGACGAGGACGTCACAGTTGCCCACGCGACGCTGTCTGACGTCATACAGGCAATAAGAGGTCCTCGCCGACGTCCGTTCACTTTTTTCCGTGCCATTCGAAAAGGTTATCTTAAAGGGAGCTACTGTTGCTGTTCGACAGTGAGTGTGTTTTTTGGATCTATTTTTTTCTTTGAGATTACAATGTCGCAAAGAAAGTCAGGATTCAAGCCCTGCCGTGAGTGTGGGGGCAAAATGTCGGTAACTAACTAAGACTGTTTGTGGTGTCTTAGTTCCGATCATGATGTTGACAAGTGCGATTCGTGTCAACATATGAATCCTAAGGCCCTGAAAGAGCGCAAGGCTAAGCTTTTTCTGGCGAAGTCGAAAAGGAAGGAAAAGAGATGTCATCGAAAATCCTCGTCACCGAAGTCTCATCGGCGTCATCGGGACTCCCGGCGTCATCGAGAATCACGGCGCCGGTCGAGTAAAGAGAGGTCGAGGTCACTATCAACTCGACGTCTGAAGACTTGGGAGGTCAGTCCCACTGTCACTCCCCATCCGTCGACGCCGTTTCCTTCTCCAGCCTCACCGACTTCGCCCGGGTCATCGGGCCAACCACCTTCAGTGTTTGAGGTTCCACAGCCTCAAATATTTTCTCCGTCGTTGCAGACGTCGAGGTCGGTGTCGCCTTCGAACCAGGCACCCCAGTACCCGGCTTTCCCGGCCCCTGGAGCTGATAGTACCGCATTTTTAAATGCGATGTTTTCCATCTTCCAGCAGATGGCTCCAGGTGGTGGACCGGCTGGTCCTTCGGGCCCTTTGGCCTTCAACATGGGTGCTCCGGCTCCTCTTCGACCGGCACCCTTTATGACCTTTCTCCCCCTGGGGAACGTGGGCTCGGCGCCAGTATCGGCTCCGGTGGCTCCTGAGACTTCGGCTCCGGTGGCTTCGATGTTTCAACCAGTGGCGCCGTCTAGACCTCCTGCAACTCCGAAGCAGTCTTCTCTCCATGCGACTCCTCGATCGGCGTCGTTCTTCAACATCCGCTGACGCCATGTCGACGCCGAGGATAGAGGAGAGGCTGCACTCGAGGAGACTTGCTCTCCACCACCTTGAAGAGCAGGAGTACCAGAGACAAAACATGGAGGAAGGAGAGATTGAGGACTCTCGTGAGGGTCTCCATGGGCTGGACACTGCTAGTGGCCTAGATACTTCCCCCGAGTGGGACTTGTCATCTCCTGGGGAGTATACAGAAGAGGCGGCCACTTTTTATTCTGTTATCAGGAAGGCAGCTAGCTTCTTGGATCTTCCTTTGCCGGTAACTGAAGCCAAGCAGAATTTGTTGACAGAGGTGTTGCACCCGGCCTCTACATTGGCAGAACCACTTTTGCCGTTCAATGAGGCTTTGCTGGACCCTGTTTTGGAAGTCTGGAAGAAGCCGGGGTCTTCTTCAGCTGTCAATAGATCTGTGGCTGGGAGGTATCGGGCTGCACCGGCTGCCCCTGGTTTTCTTACCAGACATCCAACACCTGAAAACTTGGTGGCCCAGGCTTCCTGCTCGGCAAGGTCTGCTCCTGGCTCTTTTCCATCTGTGCCCTCAGATAGAGACTCCAAGAAGATGGACATGGCACCCAAAAAGGTGTTCTCTTCATGTAGCACGGCATTGAAGTCCACCAATGCTACATGTATTTTAGGAAGATACCTTTATGCCCTGATGGACGAGATTGCATCAACGCATACGGAGGTCCCTCAGGGGCTGTTAAATCTAGTATTGGACGCTCAGGCAGCTGCAACTCTGGTTATCCAATCTGGGTTGGATACAACTGACTCCATTGCTAGGGCAATGGGCACTGCTGTAGTTACGAGGAGGCAGGCTTGGCTTCGTAACTCATGATTTTCCTCTGATGTGCAGTCGACCCTACTGGACCTTCCTTTTGTTGGGAACAAGCTCTTTGGTGCCAAGGCGGATTCGGCCTTAGAGAGGTTCAAGGAGAGCAGGGCCATGGCCAAGTCGCTGGGCTTGCAAGCCACTTCTTCTGCCTCCTCCAGATTTTTTAGGAGGATTTGATTGTGGCTCCTCCTCCTCCTCCTTTCGAGGGAAATTCCAGAAGCCTACCTCTGCTCTCTCCTATAGATCTTTTAGAGGGAGGGGTAGGGTCTGTACCAGGGGAGCCTCTCAGCAGCACTCTGCCTTTTCCTCTTCCTCTGGAGGGGTGCAGCAGGGGAAGCAGCCTTAGGCTTCCAACAATTACCACTCACTCCACTCCTGTAGGGGGGAGGTTACTGAATTTTCTCCACAAGTGGGAGGTCATAACTTCAGACTCCTGGGTTACCAGCATTGTGAGAAAAGGCTACACCCTTCCCTTTTGGGACTTTCCGCCCCCCATCCCGCCCCGCCCATCTTCTTGTTCAGAAGAACACCTCCTGTTGTTGGAACAGGAGGTTCAAGTCCTCCTTTCAAAGGGCTCGGTGGAGTTGGTTCCAGAGCAATAAAGGGGTAAAGGTTGTTAATCAAGGTACTTCCTGATTCCCAAGAAGGATGGTCGTTTGAGACCAATCCTGGACCTAAGTATCTTGAATTGGTTCCTCAAACAGGAAAAGTTCAAGATGCTGACCCTAGCTCAGGTGCTTTTGGCACTGAACAATGGAGATTGGATGGTGTCTGTCGACTTGCAGGATGCTTACTTTCATATCCTGATACTGAGGTCGCACAGGAAGTATCTCCGTTTTGTGGTGGGGTCGCAGCACTATCAGTTTGCGGTCCTCCCGTTTGGTCTTACTTCAGCACCTCGAGTCTTCACGAAGGTGATGTCGGTGGTTGCGGCAGAGCTCAGAAGGAATGGGATAGCAGTATTTCCTTATCTAGACGACTGGTTGATCAAAGCCAGGTCTCCGGAGCTCGTGTTGCATCACCTGCAGTCGACAACCCAGTTGTTGTTCGACCTGGGCTTTTGGGTGAACATGCCCAAATCTCACCTAGAGCCCTCTCAGCGCCTCCTGTTCATAGGGGCAGTACTGGATACAACATTGAACCGAGCCTTTCCTCCGCCTCAGCGGATTCAGGACATTCAGGCGTTGGTTCCAATGTTTCAAAGTGGAGCAGTCATTCCAGTCCTCAAGGTCCTACGTCTGCTCGGTCTGTTTGCTTCTTGCATACTGTTGGTCATGCATGCTCGCTGGCACATGAGGGCTCTTCAGTGGTGCCTCCGAAGGCAGTGATCTCAACACAAAGGGGATCTCGAAGGCTCGGTGAGAATCTCCAGAGATGCTGCCATGGATTTGAAATGGTGGATTGCGGACGGCAATCTTTCCAGAGGAAGGCCGTTCTCGCAAGCTACGCCTGTGGCCACAGTAATAACGGATGCTTCCACTCTAGGGTGGGGAGCTCATCTGTGGGACCTGGAGATCAAGGGACTTTGGTCTCCAGTAGAACAGGTGTTTCATATCAATCTGTTGGAGTTACGGGCTGTACGTCTGGCTCTCAAGGCCTTCCTCCCGTCCCTTCTTGGTCAGTCGGTTCAGGTCCTGACGGACAACACTACTGCGATGTGGTATATAAACAAACAGGGAGGGGTAGGGTCGTACCTTCTCTGCAGAGAAGCTCTACGGCTATGGTCCTGGGCAAAGGACCATCAGATTTGCTTGGTAGCAAATTATCTGGCCGGAGTCTTGAACGTACGTGCAGACAATCTGTCGCCATTTCTCGGCCGATCACGAGTGGCGTCTCCATCCAGATCAAGTCCGGTTAATCTTCCAGATGTGGGGGTTTCCTCGGATAGATCTGTTTGCCATCCGGGAGAATTCGCACTGCCCGTTATTCTGCAGCCTCCAGTATCCGGTACAAGGAGCTTTGGGGGATGCGTTTCAGATGACCTGGTGCGACCAGTTGCTTTACGCGTTTCCCCCCATACCCTTGATTCCTTGTGTGTTGAGTAAAATTCGCCAAGACCGGGCTCAAGTCATCTTAATTGCTCCGGATTGGCCAAGGAGGGTGTGGTACTCGGACCTTCTCCAACTCTCACTGTGCCCTCCGCTCCGTCTCCCTCTCAGGGCAGACCTCCTCTCGCAGTCGCAGGGGCAGGTTTTACACCCCCACCTCCAGAGCCTGCACCTTCATGACTGGAGATTGAACGGGGCAACCTGAGTTTTCTCTCTCCTGCCTGATGTAGTGGATGTTATCTTATCGGCCAGGCGACACTCCACTAAATCTATCTACGCTAATAGGTGGTCTAAATTTGTGGTTTGGTGTGGAGAGAGGCAGATTGATCCCTTATGTGCTCATTTGTCAGATGTTTTATCTTTTGCTTTGTCTTTAGCACAGAGGGGTTGTGCAGTGGCTACTGTTCAGGGTTACTTGTCTGCCTTGTCAGCCTTTCTCTGTCTTCCAGACCAGCCTTCTTTATTTAAATCACCAATAGTACTTAGATTCTTGAAGGGCCTTATGAATAAAATCCCTCCAACTCCTTTTGTTATGGCTCAATGGGATTTGACTGTGGTTCTAACTTTCCCTATGGGGGGGCCCCTTTTGAGCCTATGCATTCTTGCCCCATAAGATTATTGGTTCTTAAAATGGTTTTCCTGGTTGCAATTACCTCTGCAAGGAGAGTGAGTGAGTTGCAGGCTCTATCGGTAAAACCCCCTTATACATCTTTTTATGGGGATAAGGTGGTGCTGAGGACGAAGGTTGTTTCACCCTTTCATTTGGCCCAGACAATTACTCTATCCACGTTTTATCCTCCGCCTCATCCGTCAAAGGAAGAAGAGAGACTACACCGCTTGGACCCAAAGAGGGCGCTAAGCTTTTATATAGACAGGACAAAGGATTTCAGGCTGGAGGATCAGCTTTTCATCGGATACGTGGGAAAGAGGAGAGGAAAGGCAGTCCACAAGAGAACACTCTCCAGGTGGGTTGCTCTTTGCATTAAAATGTGTTGCTCTTTAGCAAAGAAGGATCCTCCTGATGGTATAAGAGCTCATTCCACCAGAGCTAAGTCGGCCTCTTTGACCTTGGCTAGGGGTGTTCCTGTGGTTGACATCTGCAAGGCCGCAACTTGGTCATCCCTTCATACTTTTGAGAAGCATTACTGCTTGGACTCTGAGGTCAGAAGGGATGGCCATTTTGCACGGTCAGTGCTGCAGGATTTCTTGGTTTGACCATTCAGGCACCCACCACCGAGTGCGGTACTGCTTTGGGACTCTATTCATTAGTTGAGGAATCCACAGGTAGTTGTATCCATCAGAAGAATGAGTTACTTACCTTCGGTAGCGACTTTTCTGGTGGATACATTAGCTACCTGTGGATTCCTCGCGGTCCCACCCGCCTCCCCGTTGCCTGTTTGGTCTAACCAAGTAATTCTTGAGTGTGCTCCTCTTGGTTTTGAGGATTTGTATATATTATGTATATATGTTTATATCTATATATATAGTTAATATATTTATTTACTTGTTTAAAAAAAAATAGGGTAGGTTGAATTCTCAGAATGATGTGTTTGTTTGGAATATCATTAAATATTACTATTGTTCTTTCATCTCAATGGCCTATTATTCTCAGGCACGTAAAAAATGTTGGTACTGACGTCGGCACGTCGGCGAGGACCTCTTATTGCCTGTATGACGTCAGACGGCATCGCGTGGGCAACTGCTCGTCGACGTGCAGAAGCTAGGAAGAAGATTTCCGTTGAATGCTGGCGCAATGGGAGTATTCATTAGGTGAGGAATCCACAGGAAGCTAATGTATCCACCAGAAAAGTCGCTACCGAAGGTAAGTAACTCGTTCTTTAATAGCATTATGTCCATGGCAGTGAAGGGCTTAAGGACATGAAGACAACACCCGCTTTAGCAAGAGGTTTCTGTTGACCCGGTGACAAAGTTGATGCAGGATACATTTGGAACTTTCCTATGGTAGTAGTATGACTGTTTTGCCATTATTATGCTTTTGAATACTGTATTTGAGATTTAAGGTGACATTGCTATTTGCGTGCCCTCCACTTGAACGTCATATTGGTTCTGCATGGAATAGTTACAAGGTGTATTTTCTCTTCTAGGGAATGACGGCTCCAAACGGGAATGAACAAGAAGGAACTGACCATTTTTATCTCACGAAGAAAGAGGGGACATAAACATGGACTATGTTATGAATTTAGAGTTTGATAGGTTATGTGGAATACCCCTTCCCTAAGATTTCTGTGAAATAAAGGTTTTTTTTTCTAATTGTAAAGGCTGCTGATTAATAAAATGGACAAAGGAAATGCATAATCCATGGCTCCGGTCTTGAGATTGAATCATAGTTCATAATTTCAATAATTATCAAAAGTAAATTTGCTTTGCTAATGTGTCCCTCATTAGTGCTGACCTACCATTAGTATTTTTTAGTGAAAGCTAACTACCCAACTGCATCTCCAATAACTTTTTTTTAACCAGTTTTAAATTGCATTTTCAATATCACAATCTTGAATAAATTACATCTATGAAAGTTACATTATCATTAGTAAAATCCGCAATCCAGCTACATCGTCATTAATAAAATAGTTTCACATCAGTATCAGCAGGAGTCCTTGGTTCAGTCCTTAAACAGCAACATTGGAAAAAACAAGTCATGTGTTGATGTTAACTCACATTCTGCCATTACCATAAGTGCTATTCAATCTTCCTATCTCAAGCAGGTACTGCAAACATTGAAAATCAACAGTGACATCCATGAAGCTATAATGGCCACTAGGATGATATTCGGGGACATCAAAGGGTGTAACAGAAGGGTGTTGTCACTCACCCATGGACAGGCTGGAAGGGGTTATGATGGAGGTGTGGGAATGTGGATAAAAGGGGATGGGGGAGGAGGGGGTTATGTCCCCGCCAGGGTAGGTTTAAGTACGGGCCACCAACTCTTGAATGTGTGCAAGTCAAGTAATAGTGCTTCCCATTCCACATTTCTGGGGTATTTGCGTAGTCCTCATATTTCTTGCCTCCTGAGCTCCTCTCCCTGTCCCCACTTCAGTATTGCCGCACACCAGTGGGC
Organism: Pleurodeles waltl; assembly: GCF_031143425.1. NCBI lineage: Eukaryota > Metazoa > Chordata > Amphibia > Caudata > Salamandridae > Pleurodeles > Pleurodeles waltl. The sequence continues at coordinate 1,004,812 of NW_027150394.1, forward strand.
TATATCTAACAATACCTGGGCTTTCCAGTGCATGGCAATTAGTCTGCATGCTATCAGCAATGCTTGGTTTATAAACCGGTTCGCAGCTTTATCTGTTTTTGAGCACCTGAACAATCCCAACAGTGCAACTTCCATTGTGAACACATCCAGTCACCTCTCAGCAAGTTGGACACTGACACCCATAAGGTTACAGACTGAGCAACTCCAGAATACGTGCATCGTGTCAGCACCTGCATGTTGGCATCTCGGGCAAACAGAGGAGGACCCAAACATTTAGGACAGAGTTGCAGGAGTGAGGTAAGCTATATGAAATATATTATGCAGGATCTACTGAACTTGGTATTCTGCATCATCCTGGGGTATGTAAGTACTGTTTCCAGTATTTCCTTGTCGACTCGCCACCTAAGCCCCACTCCCTAAGGACTACATTTAACAGGTTGTGTGCGGTGTATGCTAGTGCACAAACAAACCAGGTGACAAGTCTACAGCCTCAACCCATTATATACAGTGTGTGTATGAGAGGGTGTTTATGGGGTTGCCATGGAGCCAAAGATGGCAGCCGTGGAGTAAATTTGCTCCAGGACCTGAATGCCGCAATCAACATTAATCCTGTCATTACACACACACACACACACACACACACACACACACACACACACACACACACACACACACACACACAGAGACAGAGACAGACACAGTGCTGCATCAGACTGTCGACTGGCCAGAACCAACCTTGCATACCATACCGGGCATGCCCGGCACAGGTGGAGGGGGAGGGTGTAGGGAGCTGGCTACTACAAAGACCACAGCTGACACTAGCAGACTTTTACCCCACGGAACATGATTTTAGTCATCCTGCATACAGTGATCCAGCAACGTATTGGCGCGGTAGACTGGGAACACACCATGGGTAAACCAAAATCACCAAAACCTCACCCCGTCCACCCTATCCCACGCTCCATCATGGGGAGGAGCCTTGACACGGGCAAAGACCTCCAGCTCTCCACAGGACTTGGGTGAAAAACAGGCCACCATCCTACTTACCAATAAATCCTCTTGCTCATCAGTAGAAGCGCACATAAAGGAGATGTGTGGAATTTGGTCTCCTTCAGAAGGACCTGCGAAAATTGACTTCCCGGTTCCCCAACACAGAACGTAATATCACAGAGATGGTACCACAGCTGAAGACCCAAAAACAGACCACCCAAGACCTTCTGGACAAAGTGCACTTGTTAGGTACATGCTGAGTCATGCCAGGCTAACGCCAAGTGAAGCATGCCAATGAAACTTATGACCAGGTTGTGACCCTGCCATTAGCAGACTACCTGTAAAAACCAAAGATCACGGGCCAGCCCATCCACTTCTTTCTTCAACACTGTAGGTGGCTTTTTAATCAGTCTGCTCCACACTATTAACGAGGGCTTCCTGAGGCACCGTACTGCAGTATCTCTCGGATTGCCAGCCTAACTCTAGCAAATACACAGCTCGAATCCACTCATAAGGGGACAAACCTTGATAACTGCTGGTGTGGTGGTCCCCTACAAGAACAGAAATGACCCTGCCTACAGGCTGGATATTACAATTGCAATCTGCCATTCTTCAGTATGTATCACTCTGACCTACACAGCTAACTGGCCACCCCTATAATATCCGTCGCCTATTCAGTGTAATAGACCAGGCATCCACACTATATACTAGATCAGCCTAATAGTCTGTATTGATTGACTCTTATGGAGCACCTGTTTGCGACCCTATCATCCTTCGTTCTAGGTCCATGCCTCCTAGCTTACATCAAACTACTAAACCTAAACCTCTCTTCAAGGGTCCAAGAGGGCTGCCTAATATTGCCCTCCTTTCCTGTTGGTCGTGGTTAAACAGGGTTGTCCCATCTCCCCAATCCTGTTCTCCATATCCATGTAGCCAATGGCGCACTGCCTCAGTTGGAAGAGCCCCGTTTGTGGGGGGAAGGGGGTGAATACAGCTGCACGGAGGAACTTAGTGTTCCTTTACGCAAATTATGTTCTACTTTACATCTGAGATATGAAAATCGACACCACCTGTTCGACATCTGCCTTTCAGGACTTCGAAGCGGTGACTGGGCTCCAAGTTAACTAGGGAAAATTCTATACTTGTTCCGAGGTGAAAACCCACACCGCCAACATTGCCCCTACAGTCTTAGCTTGGAAGTCCACAGCCTTCCGTTACCTGGGGTGCCACTTCACCACTTGCAGGAAGACAAATTTGAGGGCAACTCTGTCAGCAGCTCCCCAGAGCCCTCACCGGCAAGATTGCATTCTCAAAGATGATAATCCTTCCCCAATTGCAGTATTTTGTCAACGTACCAGCCTTTCCACCATACCACTTCTGTGATCTAGATCATTTGATGGGGATACAATTTGGAATGATGGGTTGATAGTGGTTCAGGGAGGTTTGAGGGGACCCATGTTTCGAGTCTTACTACCTGGTGGCACAGCTTGATTGGGTGGCTCGATGGCTGGTGGGCAAAAACACATTCAAGATCACCACTGATGATGCCCTGCTCCTTTCCTGGATGGTTGTCGTGGAAATGTCTAACCAGAAACTTTCGCCTAACAAACAAACCAGATTGTTCCATATGCCCCTAACATTGCAATACAGGGCCTCACCAGCGTGTAGGGCTCATTGACAAGAGAGCAGCTACCAGACTGGCAGGCACACTCATTTGACACAGTGGAAGACCTCTTCCAGGACGGCCAGCTTTTGACCAGGACTATGCCATCTCCCAGGACAATTCATCACATACTGATGCCTGCTACCTCAATGGACTCCCTATGGTAAATCCTTACAGAAAAAACTAGACACAAAGTTGTTTTTATAATATATCAAATGGTACACGGGTGACATCTTATCATTTGGCTTTGTAAAGCCATTGGAACACTTCGACATACCCCTGATGCAACTTAGGCAGTTCTGTACGGAGAACCACAGGAGGCATTTTCATGATCATCAATATGCCAGGGCCCTGGAATCACATAAGATGGTAAGACATAAAGCATGCTACAAGAATAACCAATAAGTGCTTCTACATAAGGGCTACCTCAACCCCCCCCCCCCCCCCCTTAACAGAATATTCCTAGTGGCACACCTCACCTGCCTGAGATGCTCTTTCCCAGTGGTGCACCTTCAACACATGCTCTAGTCCTGCTCCACATTGGCACACTTTTGGGACAAGCTGCATAGCACTTTGGCCACAGTCCCATAACTTAATGCCACCGCACTAGGATTATTCCCATTGATGGAACCAACACAAAGTACAAGCCAAATTTGGTAAGCTGGCCCTCTTATTGGCCAAATGCCTCCTCTCTTTGTATTGAAAGGCCCCGCAACCGCGTCGCAGGCCCATGGCAATTGGCAGTGTCCTGCTAGGATGAGGCAGATAGGCTTGCACTACACTGGTTGTAGGCCGGCTGTATCAGACAGTGCCCCATCGCAGCAGCATGGGATGTGATGTTGCTACAATATAAGGCCCTTACAGCAGGTGCTTCACCTTGAAAAACCCATAACTCACTAAACCACAGCCTTACCCAATGACAAAGTGGAACCTTACCCATGCCAACGGAAGGCCCCATATTGATGAAGGCATCACGATTTCATCAGTTTACCCACACAACACCTCTCAATTCCCCAGTCAGATGAGAACTTCTCTTGCAATGCCCCTATGCAGGTGTACACATCACAAAGGAGAACCGCCACCTTTCTCCTCAATCCACCCATCCCCTCCTGTTAAAGCAACCTCTCATGTAACTACCCTTTATGTGCTGACTGTCACCAGGAACTTCATACAATTAAGAGGCCTGAAGGACAACCGACACATGGCCAAAGTTTGCCTTTCTGCACCCAATTAGAGAGTTCAGCTCTTTTCAAAATAATTATTTGTTTATTTCCCAACACAGCACTTATTACATACAGCGTAACTCTGAGTGCTCCTGAATTCCTTGACCAGCAGCCTTCCACCATAGTTAGCCGCCCTCAAATTGCAAATAGTACCAGGCAATTTCCACTGCCCCAACCAGACAGCCCTCACAATGCAGTGCACATGATACCCCAAGCTGGAGTACGGCCACCCTCGAGTGACGTTCCCATGCACACGAGATTGCAAGGTACCTACATAGCTGATAGCTATGTATTGCATGATGTAATTCACTGCCAAATTTCCTTTTCCACTGTATAAACTATGTGTAATGTGTTTGTCGCTGTACTGGCATATTGTCTGTGATGGCCCAGAGTATTTCTACGGTGGCCCAGCAAGCGCCCGTATGCCAAGAAATGACCTGCTGGAAGGGCATGTTCCTCCTGTAAGCATTTATAAGAAAATAATGTACCCCCCTGATACAAAGCAACTAGTGTACTTATGCCTGCCTCTACCCAGGCCCTCGTGCCCACGCTACCAAACATTTTGCTGAATGAGGTTATGTAGCTCAGTGGTATCTCAAGCAAAGAATCTGCGTGATGTATCGCAAGCTCTGATTAAAACTCTCATGTGATCAGCAATAATCCATTAGCATCATGTGAAAGCCTGTCCTGGGGAAGGAAGATCTGCTAGACCACAAAGTGTGCTCGGGCTGCTGTGGGAGATTCAAGTTCTTCTGTGTGATGACCTGACAAACAACTTGCCGACCAATGCACCTGGGCCGCCAACTAGTAATGTTCAAAATCTGGAGCCCCAAATACCCCTTAGTCTAGGGACAACTGTAGTTTATGGAGTGCAATGTGGCAACTCCCCTTGTTTTGAATGAAACTCCTTATGGCCAAGTGTAATGGATGGGATGTGCCTCTGGGTGACAGACCAGGAGGTTATAGGAAAAGTAAAGTAGCAGAGGGAGCATTACCATCTTAGATAGGGACACTCTACCTTGCAAAGTGCTCCAAAAAGCCATGTGGGGATGTGGGTTGCTATGCTTCTTATAAGGTTGTCATCTATTAGATACTTTGTCTCGTGATAGATGTTTAAGCCAAGGTATCAAAACGTGCGGGGCTCCTAACAGAAAGGATTGGAATCCACAATGAAATGCTGCTGGGGACAGTTCAGGTGCAGCATAAACAGGCATGATTTGGCACAGGTCACCCCCAGGCCAGAAGCAACATGAAACTCCAGGGGTATGTCTTGGATATCAGCTATGCCCTACTGTATGTTTCGGATGTAGAATAATGCATCATCTGCATATAACAAGACTACATGGATCTCCCCAGACAATGGGATACTCCAGGAACGCCCCTGCTGTTGGAGCCTCGGGGATAAGGGCTCCATTGCGAGGCCAAAGAGCAGAGGGGACAGCGGACAGACTTGCCACATTCCTCTGCTCACTCAGACACAGGGGAAGATACACTGGCCAATATTCACCCGCACTGTGCGTTCAATGTATATGAGTAAAATTAACGCATCTAGTCATCCCTTGATGCCAAAAGTAGTCATGGTCAAAAACGGGCAATTTCAATCCACTATATCAAATGCTTCATGCAAGTCCAGCACCAAGCATGCAGCAAATGGCAACTGGAACAGAGGAAGCTTCATTACCCTGTGCAGAAGGTGTATATTTAAAGTGGTGGTGGACCTACCTGTGTGCACCAGACGTGGCATGTGTTCACACAGCCTGCCCGTTATAACCTTGTTCAGGATTTTATAATCAGACCTCAACATAGAATGCGGGTATTAAGAGGCAAGCTCCATGGGGTCTTTCACAGGCTTGGAAAAGGATACTAAGATTTGCGGAGGGTGGGCAGAAGTCAACCGTCCGTTTGGAACTCTTGTTAAGGTTTGAGGAGGTTCAGGGCTAAAAGGTGCTTGTAGGCTTTGTAGAATTAGATTTGGAATTCATACCCAGTGTTTTATGAGTTGCTGTGCCCCGCCTGACACCGTCTCTTTCTCTCATGAAAGGGGTGCGTTAAGATCTTCCCTATCTAGTGGACGACGGACTACTAAGTTGACAGACGCAAGAAAGTGACATATTGCAACCTGACTGTCCATAATAGAGGGTCATATGCGGTCTGATAATGCATAGTAAATGCCTTGTGAATCTGACTGATTTGTGACAATTGCTGGTGAATCCCTGATTATCGTGATCTGCGCAGGAGCCAGGACAATAAACATCTGCATACTGCTTCGCATGGTACGCACGGATGTCGAGGTGTTGTAGTTGCTCACTCATTTGAGCATGTCTATGCAGTGCCTTAATCATTGCACCCAGCATTGTACAATCAGCTTGGGCCGTAGTTTGCAGTGCACCCAGGGATGTCTAAATACAGGACATGTCACTGTGTGGGCCTGCCTTCACCCCTACAACCGCATGGATGCAGTGACCTCTGTGGATAACTTTCATCGCTTCCCAGTCAATTACCTTGGACACAGATGTTCCCCAGTTGTCGAGTAGGCTATGGGAGAGTGTCTCTGCTGTTGTGTCACAGAATACCTTATCTACAAGCATGGTGGGCTGTAAATGCCTAGTGGGAACCTGTGACTATGACACACCCCACTAAAACTGTACCTGGAGGGGATTAAGGTTGGAATAGGTCTTCCCCCAGATATTCTGCCCTTGATGCCAATAGCCTAGTAGCTGTGACACAGAGTATCCAATCGAATCAGATACGCAAAGCATGTGGTGGGGGGGGCGGGCGAATTAAAGGAACATTCCCTAGAGTGAGTTCAGCAATCTCCTTCAGTCCAACAAAGTCCAGTGTTGAAGCCTACACCGGGGAGTATGGGAGTTGTAGGTGGGATCAATCACGCTGTGGGTCAACTAAACACCTAGAGTCAATGATACAGGGGATGCGGGCCCATTTAGTGAATATGGAGAACAAACGTGAGAAGTAGGCCTGCTATGTTGAATGGAGGGCCCTAAAAACAAGACCGTCCTCCCATCTAGTTGCCCCTCGACCAGCATGGGACCGCCCTTCAGGTCAATTTTGATTACTGTGAGCCTGAAGAGAACACCTGGTCTAAGCAAGATTATGGCTCTGCAAGCAAAGCCAGACTATGTGGTACAAAACATTTCCTTAAAGCATTTTTTAAAACGGGAACCCTCCCCTCCCATGATATGAGTCTCTTATAGCAGTGCAATTTGAACACCCCATCACCTAAGATACTGCTGAACCGCATGTCTGTTACGTGTGGAGCCCATACCATGGACATTCTACCAGATTATGCTAAGTTTAGACATGTCAGTATCCTAAGTGGGGAGAGTGTGGGCTCTGTAGCGGATCATAAGCCACATCATCACAGTTATACAAAACTGTAAAAAAAACAATTTCTACCGTGGACAGCCCTCAAACATTATGATCACCTAAACAGTAAAAAAAAAAAAAAAAAAAGGCCCATGGCTGAAAAGGTCCTGCATGTTACCAGCATGCATCATGTTTGCTAGGCAAGGGGGGTAGCCAGGCTGTCTTCAGTTTCCACAGTGTGTAAGCAGTCTGCAGTTCTACTCTCTCTGGGTCAGTTGGGACGACCTGTTACTACAATCTGATGAATACAGATTACTTCACCTGAGGTTCTTGTTGTGATATAAGCTCCTCTGCTGTTTCCCTTGTCAGCTCCTGCAGGGTTGCTGAGACCATGCTTTGACATCGGCTATGCCATCGTCTGAACAGTAAACAAGGGGTGAATGCAGTCTGCCCACAATGTAACCTCCAACCTCAAGTCTGGGTTTGTCCCTCCTTTGCCTGTTCTGGGGTAGATGCCCCTTTGAATCCAGCACCACCATGTTTGCGTGCCCAGTGCTTCTGGCGATGCGATGTTTGTGCCTCATGTTGTCGGCATGGCAGTGAAGGGAAAGCGGATGTCTCAACCCAGTCCCAGGCATCCATGGGCTTGGTAAAGCATTAACTTTTAATTCAAACCATGTCCTTCAGTTTAACTTGAAAAAGGAGGGAATAGTGGAGGTCAGCCTGTCTCAATCTGCACGTCACCCCCAAAAAGGGAGCCCTGCGGCACTGCACTGATATAATCCGGGAAGAGGAATACTGGCATTTTTGTAACGGAAGGGCTTTGCTGTTCTAGCTGAGAGCCTGTGCACACCACTTGACCAGCAGCAATGTCAGCCCCTGCTGCACTCTACACCCAGTAATATATGTTGTAAGACCCGAATTACCCCACGTAGCAGAGGGGGACAGGCAGTCCCAGTGCTGCACTGGCAAATACTCAAGTGTGGTCACTATAGGCCCTGGGGAAAAAATGGGTGGTAGCCCACACCCACTTTCAGTCTGCACTCCTTCGTGAAGCCTGCAGTGGGGTTGTTGGTCGAAGTTCAGGCCCACTGGGTCGCCGGGATTCTCAGTAACTGGTATCAACCAAAGTCTGTTCACTGATGTGTGGTGCAAGCTCCTATGCTACGGCAGTTCAATGTAAGATGCTATCTAAGGTCGCCTATGCCCTGAACTCCCCCGGTATCAGGCCTTTCTGTGGCCAAGAGTTTTGTGGTGGCGGGTGGGTCGCAAAAGGGAAGCGGCCTGCTTGGTCAGTTAGCATGACACCAGCACACTCTGATCCCCAAACATTCCAATTCCTGCTTGGGGGTCAACAGCGGATTTGTCAATAATCTCCCACAACTAGTCTGCTTTACCAGCAGAAAAAAGATGTGGAGGGGTATATGGTGGAGAGGTAAGCCAGTGTATAATACCATTGAAAAATGATCATATAAGCTATTTTACAGTGGGATAAGCTTTCTTAAGTTTTAGGTATGTCTCGCCAAAGGGGTTCCAATTGCTTAGACAAAATGCCATCTGCAGTGGTAGTCTGCCTGAAAGTTTGAAATGTGTGGGTTTGAAGAGGTGTAGAGTGTTGAATGGTCCGGTATGTATTGGAGATTAGTCCTTTAGACCCGTCATATGCGCTCACTAATTTTTCAAGTCAGTATAGGATATGGTAGCCCCAGAATAATTGGAGGGGTGCAATGCCCAATGATGCAGCTGGCAGTACTGTAGCCTTGTTGTTTCAGGGAGAGAGTAATAAGCCTTACACTGTTCAAATGACTTAATGGAGGCTCCCGCAAAGAGGTCTGTTAATTTCCTAAACTCCTCTGCCTCCAAGCTAGTAAATAATGGAGGCAGTAGCACAAGAGTGAAATCCGGGTTGCGTGCAATTGGAGTGTTGGAGGAGGGGAAGGTAGTAAGCCCTCACCTGATTCCCAATCTGTCTCATATGTCAAGTGCCGTCCTAACGGGGGGTAGCTATGTAGGTGCTGAACAATGAAACATGCTTGGGTAGCCAGCCTAGAACCAAGAGGGGCTAGCAGTCCACTGACAGATCCATGTGGAACCAGTGTTGCGGCCAACTGGCCTGCGTCCAAGGTGGCAGTGTGGGAGTTAGGATAATACCCCAATATCTTATTGTGTTAAGAGCCCATTGGATCTACTAGGGCTTGCATATCAGGGAGGTCCTTGGGTATAGTTAAATTGAGCAGTATTCCATGTAGGGGTGTGTGCATGGATCCAGCCCCCCTCCATATACGCAAGACTCCATGTTCTCATAATTTACTCAATGATGGGCTGGCCACTAATTAAACCGGGCCCTTAGTTGAGTGAAACAAGTCCAGTGCAGAGTTTCTTAGCAACATAAAAAACTCCAGTTGTCTGCACAGAGGATTCATTCTGCAATCTCATTTTGCACTTATCAGATACAATCTGTGACAGATGACTAGCCCTATAATAAAAACACATTTTAGGAGACGCAGGCCTTCAGCCTCTGTGTGAGCCTACAGTTTAGTCCTCCGGGTCCTAGGTTTAGTTGACCCCCAATACAAATTGTTTTATCATTCTTTCAACACTCGTCAATAAAGATTTAGCAATTGTAAGCCACAGCATACCATAGACATAACTGAACCTTGATGAAAAGGTAATTATTATAATCCTTCCATGAGTTATTCTTTTCGGGGGGAGGGGGGCGGTCTTGATTTCTCTTTGCCATGTTCTAGCAACAGGGCATCAAAAACTCAACCTAGACCTTTTCTGCCAGAGCGTCCATGTAATGTTATAATGATAGGACGTTTGAGTATTGCAGATTTAGAATTTCAGAGGGCTCACACAATAAGGCTCTGTAATGTACCCTGGCAGTCAGACTCACCGAAGAACAAAATAGCCATTTGACATGACATCATCATGTCGGAAATATTTTACAGATTGCCCGAAAAAGTGAGGCCTATTAATATAGGATGGACATAATATGTATATCTCCACGGACTTTCAAATTGGTTAACTTCTACTGTAACCTGCCAATATCTGTACCCCAATCAGGCGGTTGACCATAGACATGATATATTTCATCTATACTTTTATTAGTGTTATCTACATGTTGATGAATAAAAATCAGTTCTAATATGAAATATTTTACATTGGGTGCCATGTCTAGTAGAGTAGTGTTAAAGGTTGAGATCTTAATATATAATTAACTTCCTTAAGAATCGTGGCAAGTGTGTCTGTTTCTGCCCTTGAAAAGACTAGACCACCTTCAGCCATATTTCCAACACCTGTATTGACGTATAAAAGTTTACGGTTAGCCTCTAATCTGACATGTATATTTTGCTCCACAACAAGTTAAACTCTGATTTAACTTAAAAAGAGAACAAATAAAAACATTTAAAATGATATGACGCATAACACACAGTCACAGCATCAGTTGCTGCAAATACAGTTATCAATGATATTGGAGGATTACCCACAGTCCAACCGTCATGATCTCTGGAGGTGGGGGCATGAGGGGTGGTTAAAAACCCATTGCACTCAAAGATGTATCTAAAAATATGAAAGTAAAATATGTTTGGAGACCGCCCGCCTCAGACCAGAATTCCAGCCCCTTGGACTCTAATGGTCCTTCTCACTCACCCGTGGGAAAGACTGGAAGATCTGCCCTCATTATACCTCCAGGGAACACAAAGATTACGGAACGCCAAAGGTGTTGCAAAACAAGCATTTGCAAAATCAATAGATCTCACATATGCAGGGGTGGAACCTCCGTTAGGTCGGAGGAGCATCGCCCCCGCCAGCAGCGGCAGCTGGCAAACCTCTACAATACAGCAATAATGAACTATGTTTATTATTGTTGTATTGTAGAAGGGGTGGGGCCACGGGCCCTGAAGAGCACAGAGGGGGAATACTCAGTACACCCCCTCAGTACGCATGTATGTTAGCCGGCCGTCTCAGGCTGGGCAAACATACATGCGCACTAAGCTCTGTCCAATCCAGCAATGCAGTGCTGGGTTGGAGAGAACAGGCAGACTCTCACAGGCTGCCTAGGAGCACCCTGGCTTGGCACTCCCCCAAATCTGAACACTTGTGTCATGATGGTAACATTTAGATTGGCCGCAGGGCAGGCTGGGAGCCTGTGCCTGTTGCCAAGGAAAGAGGTGATGCTTGGTGGTGGTGATGGCGGCAGCGCATTCAGGTAAGTTTTTTTTCTTCAATTATTAATTTTTCTTCACCCCTGCACCAGCCGCCCCCACCACGCACTGCTCCTGCACATATGTAAACTATATTGATTTAGAAGGAGTGGAGTGGCATTGTGTTGCATGGCACTGTGTGGAGTGGAGTATAGAGGAGTGAAATGTTATTAAGTGGACTTATGTTATGTTGCAATAAGTATAGTGCACTGACTGAAGTGGAGTGCCTTGGCTTGGGGGAAGTGTCATTTTGTGGCCTGGAGTGTAGTGTATTGTCATTTAGTGGACTGGCATGGTTTGAAGTAGCATTGTGCAACATGTAAAAGAGTAGCATTGTGTGGATTAGAGTAGTGTGGTACATTGTGGGATGGAGTGGCACTGTGTGGCTTGGAGTGTACTGGAGTGGCATTAAGTAGTGTGGAGTTGCACTTAGAGGAGTGAAGTACGGTGCCATTGTGTAGAACAGGGGGCCTTCAAACTGGGAGGTGGGTTCCCCTGGGGGGGCCTCAAATGATCCCAGGGAGGTGAGGCACCAGGCTATGGCCAAGAGAAGCATTATGGTGAGAACCGTGCTGTGTCTTAAGCTGAAGAAAATGAGCAGTACATGCCTGACCAGAATAGTATGGTTGGCATCATGTATTTGATTGCATTTTTTATAACAGTAACACAAGTTATCTGCAATATTTAAAAAAGTTTAAACATTGCACATTTAATAGAATAATTGTGAAAAAGTTGGTGTGGGTGTGTGTGTCTGTGTGGGTGTATGTGTCTGTGTGGGCTTGGGGTTAAAAAGTTTGAAGATCAGTGGTGTAGGGTGGAGTGGCTTAGTGCTGGTGGAGTGGAGTTGGTATTGTGTGGTGTGGTATTAAGAGCGGTGTAATTGTGTGGTGTAGGGTGGCATTGTGTGGCTTGGAGTATAGTGGCATGGAGTGTAGTCATTATGTGGTGTGAGGTGTGAAGTGGTGAGGCACTGAGTATAGTGAAGTGGCACTGTGTGGCTTGCAGTTGCATTGAGTGGAGAGGAGCCATACTGGAACCCACAGATATACATGGACTTATGAGAAAAAGAGGAATAGCAATATTCCGGCCATAGACACAGAGGAGTACACCAAGTACAAAAGAGGACTACATGTTGGAATTTGAATAAGACACTATTAAGTCAATGCAGTAGCAGTAGGACAACAATAAAAGGGCAAAATAAAATGCAAAGAGTACAAAAGAAACACACAGACCCACCAGCCAAGACATAACCGACAACAAGCATCGAGTAACAGTGCCTAGGGGCCGAGCTGAGCAATGAAAAGAGCAACTGCAGACCAAAAACGGTGCTAGGAGATGGTGGGGCAGAGAAGGAGCCCTGCTAAACAACAAATAACAAGGCATCAACTGGACTAGCAAGAACAGCTAAGGTCACACAACCAAGGGCAAAAAGAGGCCTACCTCTCTATGTCAAGAAAGTTACATAAACACAAACCAGGCTTGGCTACTATTGAGTCTCCAACAAGGTAAGTGCAAGAAATGCATCCCTGCAAGAGTGAGCTACACACTAATGAAATATACTATCATGAGGTGTGAATAAACTGTCATACAGCATGAGCATTGATACATTAAGACAACAGCTCAGCTATATAAGTAAAGATAGATGCAAATGAAGCACCTTGCAGCTGATGCACGTCTCAAAGGAATAAGTCTGTGTTGATTGCGGTAGATAGGATTGAGGTATATCCGGGTAGGCTGCAGTAGAGTGGACTGAGATACACTGGAATGGGGTAAATTGGGGAATAGTGGATTGGGGTATACTGGAGTAGATTGGAGTGGAGTAGTTTGAAGTGGGTTAGATTATAGTGGAATATTGTAGGTTGGAGTGGATAAGAATAGGGTATAGTGGAGTAGATTGAGGTGAAGTAGATTGTAGTGGAGTATACTGCACTAGACTGTAATGCCGTAGATTGGGGTGGAGTGGGTTAGATTGCAGTGGTGTGTGGTACATTTTTAGTGGGATTGATTGGAGTGAAGTGGGGTAGATTGGGGTTAAATACAGAGTGGTAAAGGGGATTAGAGTGGAGTGGGCTAAACTGTAGTGGAGTACAGTGGGGTGGATTGGACTGAAGTAGAGTGGGGGTAGGTTAACATGGAGTGTGATACACTGGAGCAGAGTAGATTGGGTAATTTAGAGTATGGTAGATTGAAATGGAAGGTTTGAGTGGAGTGGCATAGATTGTAGTGCAGTGGAGTGGGGTAGATTGGGTTGTATTGAATTGGAGTGGAGTGGGGTAGAATGGAGTATAGCGGTGTGGAGTGGAGTGGCGAGCCGTGTCATAGAAAGTCTTACAGTGGAGTGTCTTGGAGTGGAGTAGCACGGTATGAAGTGAGGCTTGCATGGAGTAGAAGGGCATAGAGTGGAGCAGAGTGTTGCAGAGTGAAGTGATGTAGAGTGTTGTAGGGAGGAGTAGTGTAAAGTGGAGTGGTGTGGTGTTGCCCTACGTAGGAAGCTTATGCCCAGATGTTTATCCTGTGGTCACTGTGCCACTGAATTCAAGCTAGCCTGGCCCATAGGTGGTGATACCCTAAAAACGGTCCCAGAATGCTTGTTTATGGTCCAGGGAGGATCTGGCCTGGCATTTCAGGCTGGACTGTTCCTTGAGCAGTAGGGTAAAAACTGCTTTGCATATGGCAGGTTCCAAACTGGGGTGATATGGTGGCATGGTGGGCAAAAGAAATGTTGTAATGGGATGCTGCCCGAGCAATTTCCATGGGCCGGGATTAATTCAAGCATTCCATCCATCACCTTGTCGTTTTTGCGTCCGGTCCAACAGCAAGCAATGAATAGGCTACAAACCCCAAAAGGTATGCTGTATATATTGCAGAGGCAGTAAATGCACTGTGGGTAGTGCAGACCTAAGAATGGAGAGGAGGTGACCCCTAAGACATCAGACGTACGTACACTCCTAAATCCCATACATTCTTCCAGGCACCAGTGGAATTCAGCTTCCCAGAGTCCCAATAAAAACATAAAAAGAAAATGTAACGGGATATGTATAGTCTAACAGACTAGCTTTGGTCCAGGGGTCCCCCTGGGACCCCACCAGGGCTTAAAGGTATTTTGTTTTTAAATATCTGCAAAATCTGCGGCTGGATCTGTAGATTTTGCAGAGGTTTAAAAAAATGGTCTCCCAAGTTTCACAGTTATTTTTCCCCAGGGTTGGCCAGGTCCTCAGGGCATTATGGCTTAAAAATAGGATGGGGGCACACAGGATTCCCCCTACTAGTGCTTTTAGAAGCCCAAGAGACCACCACCTCCCCAGGGCTAAGCTTAGTAACTATGCAAGGGCTGCGCCTAGCCCCCACACCCTGGAGACCACCACTTCCGCAGGGCTAAAAGTAAAATAATCTGATAGAGGTTAAATATAACTTGTGCACTCGCCGTGCGCTGATAATTAACCCATATATTACAGCACTCATTACATCTGTTATAATAAAATTGATGTGTGGCCATAACATTTGTAGGAAAATGTTCGATGACATAACTGCATGGCGGGGCGGAGGTTCTAGTTACTGTAGCACGGCTGGGTGCGTCGTGCTGACTGTGGACTGTACGGCCTAATGGGGGAACAAAACCTCGTTGGAGCAAGCTGTACAGTTAACTAGTGTGCCAATACCGCGCAAGCCGGGCACCTCTTTATTTTATAACCTCCGCCCCGGACAACGTATGGTGTCACAGAGCAGGCAACAATGTAGGGGAGAGCCCGGGTGATTGTCTACTTCCCCCACATGTTTTAGTGAACTACTACAAAAACATTCACCCTCGAACAAGGCATATGAATAACAATAACAACCAGAGATACAAAAGAAAAGAGAGAGAAAGGAAAAGAAGATAACAGCAGGAGTTATTGGCTGTACATGCACACCAGTCACTTTTCTTTTAAACACATGAAGTCTCTTAAGACTTTGGCTGGGTTCAGGGTTGGGCAGCAGGTCGTACCTTTCACTCCTCCCGCTCTGCTTCAGCCCTCGTGCGGGTCCCCGATATGGGGAACAGGACCCTTCGAGATCTCTGCTGGGACCTCCGTCACTTCCTGGTCAGCATTCATCTGGAGAACTTGGCTGTGAAACGTAGCCTCCTTCAAGCTCTTCGCCACTCTCCTCCAGCGGGTCAGCTCCTGAATCGCCATCCCGAGGCTCCACCCTCAAGAACCAAGACACATTCCGGGTCACCTGACGCCCCACTTTTGTGGCAGCAGCGATGGTCCCAGCGTTCTTCTCGACTATCTAGATGTCAGGTTCAAAAGGGGTACGGAACTTCCAACCTGGGTGGCGATCCTTCAGAATGACGGATTCCCCCACTTTTAGGTCAGAATGTTTCGCCCTTCTCCTCTTGCTGGCCTAGACATTGGTCTGTTTTCGCTTCTCCTGCGTCTTGAGTATATCCAATTCAGTAGGTTTCCACTGCTCATCAGCGTATCTGCAGTCCTGTGGTGGCGAAAGAAACATCAACGCTGCCGGGGCACACCCCGTCGTGCTATGGGGTGTCTGCCGGTATGCCCTCAGGAACGCATGCAGGCATATCTTGCCGTTCTCTTGTTGACTTACTCCAGTTCGTAAAGCAGGGTTCAAAGTCCACATGAAGTGCTCAACATCCCCGTTTGCCTGGGGATATTGAGGGGTAATTCACCAGTGTGATATGGCGAACAAAACCTGAAACTCCTGGCCGTGAAATGGAGGACCATTGTCCATTGTTATGTCCTCCAGCAGACCCAGGAGAGCGAAAACCTTCTCCAAGACAGGATGGACATGCTCAAATGCCGTGGACGTCACCAGTTCCACCATCGGGAACCGGGCGCACAAGTCAGTCATGACAGCCGTCAGCCATCCATCAGGAAAACTACCAAAATCCAGGCTTACCCGGGGCCATGGTCGAGTGCTGGGAGGTTTGGTCATCACTGGAGCAAGGACGGGATCTCGAGCGGTGATCGCACAGGGATCACCTGTTGGTATCAGGTCATCTACCATGGCGTTCATCCTGGGGAACCACACCTTCTCACGCAAACAGTCTTCGCTGTCCCCTGATGATCCTGGTAAGCTAATTCTACAACTCTAAGGTGTAGACTGCGGGGTATTACTAAGCGCTGGCCCTGGAGAGGAAGACCTTCTGGACTCACAGAGAGCTCCAGCCCTCACATTCAAAATCCACTGCATCGTCTTGCGCTCCTCAGAGTCAAAATCGTACTTCTTGTCAAGGAAACATTTCCATGACCGATTGGCTCAGCCGATGACTGCATCTCGGATTGAGGCATCAATGATCTCCGTCACCATCAGCGCTGTGGGACATGCTAGGTTCACAATCATGTTTAAGAAACTCTCTGTCCGTCCATCCTCCTCCTCTTCTTCTACCTGCGAGCGTGGCCGCAACGGATGGCGTGATAAGTAATCTGCAGGATTGTTGACTACAGGCCAGTAGACAATGTAAAACCGGTAGGGCTGGAGGAGCACCGCCCACCTTTCAATTCTTGGCGGGGCAATTCGGGCCGTGCTCGCAAAGAGGGATACCAGTGGTTTGTGGTTGGTAACCATCATAAATTTGTGCCCTCAAAAATACAAGTTGAAATGCTGACAGGCCCGTCGTATGGCCAGCGCTTCCAGCTCAATTTGCGCATACCGGGCATCCGTTGCCGAGAGGGCCATGTTGGCATAGGCCACTGGCGTCCACTGCTGTTGGCTCTGTCCTGCAGCAATACGGCTCCGAGCCCAATGGGGCTGTAGTCCACCATGACTTCCGTTTTCTTGTGCGGGTGGAAGTATGCCATGACCACAGAGTCCAACAGTGAACTTTTGACTGCTTGGAACGCCTTGTCCACTTCTATGCCCCACTCCCACGGGGTGTTGGCCTTCGTGAGCTGTCGAAGAGTTTCGGAAAGTGTGGCCAGATTGGGGATGAACCTCCCATAGTACGTTGCCATACCGAGGAAGCTCCTGACTTCAGTGGCGTTGCGAGGTAAGGCTGCTCCTTGGATGGCCTCTACTTTCTTGGGGTCAACCTTCAGAAGTTCCTTGCAAAGATGTAACCAAAAAAATTCAATGGAGTTGTGGTACAAGGCGCATTTCTTCCGGTGCAACGTTAGTCCTGCTTCTGCTAACCTCTGGAGAGTGGCTCTCAGCTGTTTTTGATGTTCCTCTAACGTGTTGGAGAAAATTAAGATGTCGATTAATGACACCGGTCAAACCGGACAGTGTCTCCCGTATGGCATTGTGGAAGATATGCACGGCCGAAGAGCCCCCAAAGCTAAGGCACTTGTAACGTCGCAGCACCACCTGGTTTGAGAATGTGGTGACGTTACGGCTTTCTGGGGTTAGCTCCCGCTGATGGTATCCCGAGTATAGGTTCAACTTAGAGAACCACTGGGCTCTGTTAAGATCCACAACAATATCATCCATGGTGGGTGTGATGTGGCGTTCTCAATTTATGGCAATGTTGGGAAGGCGCATGCCCACACACAGGCGAATGGTGTCAGGCTGCTTAGGCTTTGGGGCGATGACGAGTGGCGACACCCAGGGCGTCGGGCCGGTCACCTTCTCTATGACCCCCACTCCTCAATTGTCTGTAGTTCACTCTCCACCTGGGCTCGTAAGTGGAAAGTCACCCGCCGGTGCTTTAGGGCAATGGGTCGTACTGCAGGATCAACATGTAACTGAAACTACTTTCCTTTCAGTTTTCCTAGCCCCTGAAACAACTCCGGGAAATGGGCCAGCACCGCCTCAGCCAGGGAGTCGTGGACTTGCCAGGCGAAAAACACTAGCTCCAGGTCTTCCACCGTGTGGCATCGGAGAAGGGTTCCTTTCTTGCCTTCCAACACATGGCATTTGGCATGTGTCGAACGGCGCTCACTACCAACAGTAACCTCTATCGCCCCTCGCCGGGGTTAAGGGTCCACGCCCCTATGGGCATATATCTTGGTCCAGCATGGTGTGAGCTCTGGTGGGGGAAATATCTTGCTGTATTGTTCCACATCCATAACGTTTAGTGACGCACCAGTGTCTATGAGCACTGTCGTGCCATTTACCGTTATGGTACACATGGGTGGTGGTCTCCACCTCTGGTCCAACCTGTCAGCAAACGAAACAACAAATATCTCCTTATCTTCATCATCCTCGTAGGGTTTGTTGCCTGGGTATGCGTCAACCGCCACCATCCCAGTGCCATCGTCTGGCGTAACTTGCTTTATTGCCGCCTTCCGGGCCAACATGGTAACGGATCTGGGCCACCTCCCTCGGAAAACTTTGGCAAAATCGTTGGGCTTATCACATTTGGAGAAGTTCTTTCCCTTGGCAGGGCATATTCCTGGTATCCTGTGCTCTAGACCACAGCTACCGTACCTCTTTTTCTCCAGTCTCGGTGGTCGAGCCACATGCAGCTGATTGTAGCATCCTTGGACGGCGTCAACCCGTTCTTCCTTTACTGGGCCCAATTTGGCCTGGCCTGGTGCCGGAGCAGATCGCGCTAGGGCAGCATCCATGTCCTCTGCGACTATTGGACAGATTGTGTGACCTTGCAAGGATAAGTATTTCATCCAGCGATATGCCTGTATAACATCACGTTTGGGGAGGCACCGACAGACGTACAAACTCAAACATACAGGCAGCAGCGGTATTCCTGAGCACCCTCTGACATCAGGGGGAGCGAAGACAGACGGGGATGCGCAGACAGACGGGAATGCGCAGACAGCTAGAACACCGGAAGAGAAATGCTTTTGCATTTCTCTTCCGACCGGGAGGTGGGGCGGGAGGGACAAGAAAGGAAAGGAAAGACCTTACCTTTCTTGTCTCTCACAGCATTTCTGCTGTTTGATCGCAATGCGATTAGGCAGCCGAAATAACCACTAGACACCAGGGAATTTTTATTTTAGGTACTGTCAATAAGGGGAGCAGCCCCTTGGGAAAGGATCGCTCCCTAGGGGTCCATATTATTTTTAGGCCATTTCTGCCGCCCCTGGTGGCAGACAGATCTAATATAATTAGGCCGATCTGCCCCCGGGGGCAGAAAGCCCCTAGACACCAGGGATAATTTTTTTGTTTATTTTTTTTTTTTATGTGTGGGGAGCAACCCCTTAGGCAAGGGTCACTCCCCGGGAGCCAAATTATTTTTAGGCCAATTCTGCCCCACCTGGGGGCAGAAACCACTAGACACCAAGGAATTTTATTTTTTTAGCATGCTGACACATAAGGGGAGCGGCCCCTTGGGCAAGGGTCGCTCCCTAGGGGCCCGTAATATTTTTAGGCCATTTCTGCCCAGTCCCACCAACCCATGGGGGCAGATCGGCCTAATATGAGCCCCTAGACACCAGGGATATATATATATATTTTTTTTATATGTGGGGAGTGACTCCTTAGGCAAGGGTCACCCCCTGGGGGGGGCAAATTATTTTTAGGCCATTACTGCCCACAGGGAGGCAGAAACCACTAGACACCAGGGAATTTTTATTGTTTTTATAGTTACTCAGAAGGGGAGTGGCCCCTTGTGCAAGAGCCGCTCCCAAGGAGGGGCAAAACATTTGTGGGCCATTTCTGCCCCCACGGTGGCAGATCGGCCTAATATAATTAGGACGATCTGCCCCCAGGGTGGGCAGAAAACCCCTAGAGACCAGGGATAAATTATTTTTTTGTTTCTTTTTTATTTTTTATATGTGGGGAGCCACCCCTTAGTCAAGGGTCACTCCCGGTGGGGCCTAATTACTTTTAGGCCATTCCTGCCCCCCCCCCCCCCCCCCCAATTATTTTGGGTCTTGGTTTTACGTTTGGGCCATGAGAGCTTGGTAACTCTCAAAAGTGTGCCACTTGGAATGTTGAGGGCTGCGCTTTTTGGACTTTGGGACGCTGCCATTTAGAAACATCCACAACACCTAGACACATCTGAAAACTTAACATCTAGTTGATTCCAGGATAGTGTGCTTCACATACACCCCACACCATTTTCTTTCCCACAATGCCTTGCAAACCTCCAACTTTGCTGGGAATCACACATTTCTACTACATTTTTGTGATGGAACCTTCCGGAATCTGCAGGAATACACAAACCTCCTACCTCTCAACATTGTCTCATCTATACCGATAAAAATGATGCTGCATTTGTCAGACAACATTTTTTTTATTTCAATCTGCCTTTTTGGACCCGCTTTGTTTCCCCCTCGATTTCCACATGTTTTTGGCTCTTCCCTATCACAGGCACTTGGCCCACCTACACAAGTGAGGTATCATTTTTAACGAGAGACTGAGGGGAACATTGGGTGGTAGGAAATTTGTCCCGGTGGGGTGATCCCAAACAGAAATGTTGGAAAATTTAGATTTTTTAGCTAAATGTGAGGTTTGCTGAGGATTCTGGATAAGAAAACATTGGAGGATCCACGCAAGTCAAACCACCCTGCACTCCCTCTAGTGTCTATTTTTCAGAAATGTCTGGGTTTGGTAGGTTTTCCTAGATGGCTGCTGAATCCAGGAACAAAAACGCAGGTGCCCCCCTCCCCACCAAAACAGGTAGTTTTGTATTTAATAATTTTGATGTGTCCAGACAGTGTTTTGGGGCTTTTTCTGTCGCAAGACCTAGGAGTACCCACACAAGTGAGGTACCATTTTTATCGGGAGACTTGGGGGAAATGCACAGGTTTGGTAGGTTTCCCTAGGTGCCGGCTGAGCTTGAAGACAAAATCCACAGCTAGGCACTTTGATAAAAACAGCTCTGTCAAAAACCCTAGGTACCCAGAGCTCATAAATGAGCTGCACCTTGCAGTGGGTTTTCATTCTATACCGGGTATACAGCAATTCATTTGGTAAAATATAAAGAGTGAAAAATAGGTATAAAAAAACCCTAGTATTTCCAAAATGGCACAAGATAAGGTGTTCAGAAGCAGTGGTTATTTGCACATCTCTGAATTCCGGGGTGCCCACACTGTAGGAAGGGAGCCTCTTTCTAGCCTTGTTACCCCCGCCTTTGGCCTGTTTGTGAGTATATGTCAGGGTGTTTTTACTGTCTCACTGGCATCCTGCTAGCCAGGGCCCAGTGCTCATAGTGAAAACCCTATGTTATCAGTGTGTTTGATATGTGTCACTGGGATCCTGCTAGCCAGGACCCCAGTGCTCATAATTTTGTGGCCTATATGTGTTCCCTGTGTGGTGTCTAACTGTATCGCTGAGGCTCTGCTAACCAGAACCTCAGTATTTATGCTCTCTCTGCTTTTAAAATTGTCACTGCAGGCTAGTGACTAATTTTACCAATTCTGATTGTCACACTGGAACACCCTTATAAATCCTTAGTATATGGTACCCAGGGTATTGGGGTTCCAGGAGATCCCTATGGGCTGCAGCATTTCTTTTGCCATCTATAGGGAGCCCAGACAATTCTTACACAGGCCTGCCACTGCAGCCTGAGTGAAATAACGTCCACGTTATTTCACAGCCATTTACCACTGCACTTAAGTAACTTATAAGTCACCTATATGTCTAACCCTCACTTAGTGAAGGTTATGTGCAAAGTTACTAAGTGTGAGGGCACCCTGGCACTAGCCAAGGTGCCCCTACATTGTTCAGAGCAATTCCCCCAGACTTTGTGAGTGCGGGGACACCATTACATGCGTGAACTACATATAGGTCAATACCTATGTGTAGCTTCACAATGGTAACTCCCAATATGGCCATGTAACATGTCTAAGATCATGGAATTGTCCCCCCATGCCAAATCTGGTATTGGTGTGCCAATTCCATGCATCCCCGGGGCTCCAGCATGGACCCCGGGTACTGCCAAACTGGCTCTCTGGGGTTTTCACTGCAGCTACCGCTGCTGCCAACCCTCAGACAGGTTTCTGCCCTCCTGGGGTCTGGGCCTCCTGGGGTCTGGGCATCCCAGTCCCAGGAAGGCAGAACAAAGGATTTCCTCTGAGAGAGGGTGTTACACCCTCTCCTTTGGAAATAGGTGTTTAGTGCCTGAGAGTAGTGCCTGTCTACCTCCTGTGCGCCATTTATGCACGGGAGGATAAATATGGCGTTTGGGGCTGAGAGTCATTTTTTGGGTAGGAACGCCTACCTTGCATCTCAACGAGGCAAGGTAGGTTTCCACAATAAAAAAATTACATTAACTCCAATATTTTGGCGCTATACAGGTCTAGTGCCAAAATATAAATATGGAGTTAACTTTGCACCGCAATTGCGTCAAAATTATTTACGCACATTCAATGCAAACAGAGTATAAATATGCCCCTAAGTACCGACGAGGCAGCTGCTGGAGAGCTAATCCAAATTAGCCTCCAGCAGGTTAAATGTAACTTTCTAAAAGATACTTTTCCTTAATATGTATTAAAAAATCCATCTTCACAACTGACTTGGATTTTTGATAACTATTAAAATAGTTGTTTAATAATTTTATTTTTGATCCCAAACCTGAGATAGCAGTGTTAATATTTGTATCTGTACTCTGGTTTTCTATCTATCACAGCCATGGCTGCCACAGAGAACACTGCTTTGTAACACGTTAACACAGTTTGGACAAAGGTTTCACCTCATTAGTACCAGTTTAAAATGCCGCTACAGCAATAGGCAGCGGAAAGTTGTACGGTAACCTTCACGAGGGGCCTTCCAATGTGCAGCAATATGTCACTGCGTTTTAGTAACATTTGATCCATTTAAAATGGCTTCTCACTAATATCTGCATATCATGCAGGAGATGAGGAATTATGTGGCAAACGTGCCAGATCCAAAGTTACAGGTAACCTGCGTCTGCAGAGCCGCATAATTCCAGTGACTCGGAGTATTATCCATGTGTGTCTGTTTATGCAGCAAAATGATATCTTGGTGGAGAATAAATGCAGAGTCACCGGAGCCCCAAAGAGGGGTCTGAGAGTGTGCAGGACACCAGCAGCACATACTGGCAGGGCTGCTATGGGACAGCTGCCTGTGCTGTCTTTATATAATAGGCACCTGCACTGCTCCTTCCCAGTCTGTGCCTCGGTTGCACTAGTGACATTTAACAAGTCTTTTCACTTAAGTCAACACTTTGCCATTACCAGTGTTTTGCTTAATACTGGACCATAAGCAGGGCTGCTGGAATTGTGCGAATCTGCGGCTGAAGTGTATTCCGCATAATTATGGATTTGCCACATTTGTCACATAATTCGTCACCTGCTGCACAATTAGCAGATTTAAAAAAAAAATCCAACTCAAATAGATGAAAAGTTCGTAAAACAGATCAAGAGGTGATGCTGCAGAGTGGAAGGCCCCTCGCAATGGAGGACCGGCCACCTTTCAGACGCCTAATGCTGGATTGTGGTACTAATGAGGTGTAACCTTCGCCATGATAGTGTTAAAGTGTAAAGATGTATAGATAATCCAGTAATACTATGAGAAAATGTGTCTCATCACTCCACATAATTTGCCTTTTCTTGACACATATTTTAGTCAAACCGGCGATACAGTTTGGTTTTCCCTGGCCACATAACTCCAGTGGCCCCGGCTATAAGTCAGGAATAGAGTCGCAGGAGAAAGTCAATGAAACAAACCTCTGCTGAGAAATTTATCCTGACTGTAGGCACAATTGCAAGCACTTTTCGTGCAATGGCAAAAGCCTTCACACTGTTTCTGCCCTATGACTGTTTTCTTCGCCTAATTACTGTGACAGAAGCTTGTGATCTTGACCTAGTGGAGGGTCTTGGGTACCACTTGTGTTTGCACAGTGATAACAATCCTCCCCCGTGACCTCACTTTGCCTCCAGGCACTCACAGTAGCCCAAAGCATTGACTTGTACATGAAAGTCACACAATGAGGCTGCAGGTCTGTGTGATTTGTTCGTTCATTAAGAAAAAGAAAGAAAGATGGCTTTATGCTTGCGAATGGCCTTGGGTGGGCCACTTGGGCCACCTGGGAGGGCCTGGCCCACCCGGCCACCCTCTAGAACCGGGGCTGGTGGCGACAATGGCTTCCAGGGGGGGCCTCCCCAACGACAGAGGTAAAACCACTGGACATGTGACAGTGTAACTCTTTGTGAGACAATCAGGGCAGGGGGTGATGACACAGCCCCACCCACACCGATGTGAGTCGAGAGTCCGAACCACACAGGGTGGCGGGAAGCAAACCAGGCCCTGCCAAGGATGCTGGCGTAGGTGTTTATTTCCAGTTGTAAATAGTTTGCCGAAGCCAAGGCTTGTCTTCGCATCCCTGGACTTGGGGGACTCTGGTTCACTTTCCTCTTCACAACCAAAAGGAGCCCCATAGTCGAAAGTTAGAGGAAAGTGAACCACAGTCCCCCAAGTAATTAGGAAACAGACTTCCTAAATATCAGGAAATGAATCAGAAAATTACTTGGGGGACTCTGGTTCACTTTCCTCTCACTTTCGACTATTGGGCTCCTTTTGGTTGGCCCACGTCTTTTAATTCACTTGTGTGTCATGACCAGTCATGTCTCTATTGGTTTGAAATGAATGCCTTTCAATTCTCATTTTGTTTCTTATTTTGTTTCTTTATGGGTGGCTTCACTGTTTGTATGATATTCACGAATTGTTACATTTATTTAACTTTGATGTTCACACAATGGTGTTCATCATAGAGTCAATCGGGAATTGGTGTTGGAATTCTGTTAATGGGTTGCCAATCTTTTGTGTATATTTCTTAAGACTTGATACAGATTGTAGTTGTGTAACACTGGTCATAATTGTATCTTTTACAGCCCTGAGGAAGTCATTGAGATTATCTTCTCTTAAGACGAAACACGTGCTGGCTGTTCTGTTATCACACTTCAACAATAAATTGGATTTATGCTAACATTTCTCGGTCTACATTGTACTTGACAGTTTGGAAGAGGACCTTCCCGTACACTAACATGGACTTTTGACCCTTTATCAATTCATGAGTGCCTTGACATTTGTTGATTATTTTGTGTTTTTCTTAGAGAAACTTTGGAGGGTTGGGGAGGACCGTCCGGCCAGGAGCACCGTGCCTTTGATTGATTTATTCATAAAATAACTTGTTGATTCACTGTGAGCTCCTAATCCTATAAACTTTCTTCCCTTTGTTTCTCTATATTTACAATAGGATATATCAACATTTCGCAATAATTCTTTTAATACATACAACTGAATCATCTACTTTGTCCTGGGGCAGGCGGAGTTTGCAGCTTGGTTACAGCGTTCATGAATGACATACATGGAATGTTGTCACAATAGCTCCTGTATCACGTTTGGATGCCGGGTGTGCTGGTTTGATAATTTGTCAACCTTTGTGTGGAGTTGACGTGGGTCGGAACTGGAGCGCTGGACATCCAGGTATCCCGGAGGCGTGGCATGCATTCATGCCATCTGGAAATAGTGCCAATTTGCAAGTGGTCGGAGTCGAATGAAGAAGACGCTTACCTGATCATGTGGTGAGTGGTGGTAATCCACAGCTTCTAGGCTGGCGAATCAGAATTGGGAGAGCACCAAACGGTAACTGTGTTTGTGAGGCAGGTACATTTGGTGACACCCATTATGCTGTTGGGCAGCGAGCGCCGTCATGTCTTTGTTGATGACATCTGTCATCGCGTGAGTTGGGGTACGAGCACCATCTTGAGCGCATCGCCATGGTGATGCGCACACCTGATATTGCATCACAGTGCATTACTTTAAAAGGGTGATACCCAGTGCTTAATTTGTAAATATAAACGTGCCGGTGCCCAAAGCCCTCCTCTTAAACACGCGGCTGCTGCAATTAAATGTGGGAACACGGAATACTGACATGGATAATCCTGAAGCCACCTCGGTCCTCTTCAACCCATATAAAGCCACTCCCCGACCCTTCATCTCACTCTTGCAGCTTTCCACTGTCTCCCTTTGTGACGCTTTTTTGTTTTTCTCTTCCTCCGTCTTTCCCATACGGACCTTTTGCGCGCAACAAATTTGAGGCAGAAGAATAAGCGCCGGCCCTCAAAAATAAGTGCCGGTGCTCAGCACCGGAAACAGTAAGCACAAATCAAGCAATGGTGAGACCCACACCTCTGATGAACATTTTTGATCAAAGGCAGGAATTGCATAGCGATGTATTGCCTTCAAACGGTGATAGGCACACCACCTTTAATTAACAGATCAGCAGCCTTGACTAAAGGCACCAGCACCCGTGAACTGGATAACTGTGCACCATCATACTTAATACAGTGTTACGCGCACTAGCTGGATTATAATTTAATATCAGCTGGGTGTACACAACAGATATACACAGATACGTACATCACATTTAAACGTGACATGCGGTAGTGGGTGGAGTACATAGATGCATGTTTTTGTATATTATGTTTTGGAAAACGTTATTGAGATTCGTAATGCAGTAATTTCACACTGTACTTTGGGGATATATAGTGGATACTGTGTCAATACAGAAAGCATGGATACACATGGTGTTGTTGCACTACCTATGTTTTTAGAACAGACAGGTTCACCGCAAATTGAGTGGGAGGAATGGATTGTAAATTTTGAAAACAATTTAGAGGCAAAAGATGGACATAATTTCTGTCCATCAAGGGAAAGGGCCTTCTTGGTAAAAGCTTTAGGAACGGAGGGCCAACACATTTTTATATCTACCAGCAGCAATGGACGCAGATAATGAAGTAATAAGAAATCTGTATGTGAAAGTGAATAAAAGATTCAAACATTATTTTGGAAAAGAATTTAATATTGCAATGCAAGGACATAGGTTTTATAATCAACCACAGAGGGGAGTGAATCAATAGACCAATCTGTAACACCATTAAGGGAACTTGCACTAAAATGTGATTTTGGGAAGATGGCCGATCAGATAAGAGACCAATTAAAGGAGCAATGTCAAAATAAATGCATGCAGGAGAGACTACTGGCAGCAAGGAACCTGACGTTACAGGACGCTGTTGGTATTGCTAAAATTGTTGAGGAAGTGGATTTATGTATGAAGGAGATGCAAACAGATAGAACAAAGACAGTCAACTCACAGTGAAGAAGATAATCTGGTCGCAAAGAAAGAACTGCATCAAAGGAAGGGAGTAGCAGAGAAAATATAGTAATCATAAAGGAAAGGGGAGAAGTAACAACAAGTCAGGATTTAAAGAGTGTTATAGGTGTGGTAGTTCATCCCATGCTGACTTCAAAGGATGCTTTTCTGGTGACAAAGATTGAGGAAAGTGTGGAGGAAGGGTCACTTAGCAAGGGTCTGTAAGGACATGTCGAGGAGTAAGGTAGCGTGTGTAGAAGAGCCGGAGACCGTCCCGGACAGAGTGTTGTGCATCGAGAGCAAGGGAAGTGTGGGAATTAGCAGACCCAGGGCAGTGTTCAGACTCAATGGGAAGGAAATTGAGTTGATGTTGGATCCCCGGGCAATGTACATCATTGCAATATATTCAATAGAGTGTGGCGTGGAATGTAATTACAGACAAGTGACATGAGATTGAAAGGTTATGGTGGAGCAGACATTAATATAAAGGGCTTCATGTATGCAACGTTAGAGTTTAGAAGGAGGCAATCAGAAGGGAAATTGTATGTATCAAGTGAGGGCCCGGCGGTACTGGTGTGGATGCAGCAGTACGATTTGCATGTGATCCTAGACCCAGTGTGTAGGTGCTGGTGGTGCAGGAGGTTGAGGGTGTTGACAGAGTACTGGAAAAATTTTACGAAGTATTTGAAAGTCGTGCGTACGCCAAGAGGATATGTGCATGAGATCAGGTTAAAGAAAAGGGCAGTACCGATGAGACATAGGCCCTCATTCCAGGGTCGGCGGGAGCACCGCCGACAGACCGGCGGTGCCCCGCAGGGCATTCTGACCGCGGCGGTTTGGCCGCGGTCAGAAAGGGTAAACCGGCAGTCTCCCGCCGGTTTACCGCTGCCCTTAGAATCCCCCATGGCGGCGCAGCTTGCTGCGCCGCCATGGGGGATTCTGACACCCCCTACCGCCATCCTGTTCCTGGCGGTTCGCCCGCCAGGAACAGGATGGCGGTAGGGGGTGCTGCGGGGCCCCTGGGGGCCCCTGCCGTGCCCATGCCAATGGCATGGGCACGGCAGGGGCCCCCGTAAGAGGGCCCCACAAAGTATTTCAGTGTCTGCCTAGCAGACACTGAAATACGCGACGGGTGCAACTGCACCCGTCGCACCTTCCCACTCCGCCGGCTCAATTCTGAGCCGGCATCCTAGTGGGAAGGTTGATTTGCCCTGGGCTGGCGGGCGGCCTTTTGGCGGCCGCCCGCCAGCCCAGGGCAAATCCCAAAATACCCTCAGCGGTCTTTCGACCGCGGAGCGGTATTTTGGTGGGGGAACTTCGGCGGGCGGCCTCCGCCGCCCGCCGAAGTTAGAATCACCCCCATAGTGTGCGAAAGGTGTCAATAGCAATAAGATATGAAGTCAAAGAAATGTTAAAGGAGATGCAGAAGGAGGGCATAATCGAACCGATGGAGGAGCCGAAGTGGTTATCACCAGTTGTTATAACTAAGAAACCTGATGGGCGTTTACAATTCTGCTTGGATCGGAGGTCTTTGAACCAGAGTTTAAAATAGGACAGTTTTCCTTTGCCAAACATTTCAGAGAGGGTGTTGCAGTTGAGTGGAAGTAAATATTTCACTAGACTGGATTTGAAGTCTGCGTATCACCAAATCAGATTGCATGAAAACTCAAAAAAATGTCGCTGCCGTCATAACTATGGAAGGGTTTTTCAATTTACAAGATTACCATTAAGGCTTGCATCAGCTGCGTCTGTATTTCAGCGAATGATAAACATCTTATTTGAGGGAGTTCCATGTATGAGATTTTTCCAGGGCGATATTTTGATTTAAGGGGCGACAAAGGAAAAACACAACAGAATTTTGGTGAGGGCGTTACAAATTTGGAGAGAGGCAGGATTGATCCTGCGCAAGGAGAAATGTAATTTTCTGGTAGAGGAAATAGAATACTTAGGGTATACCATTACACGACAAGGAGTTAGTCACAAGGAGGATTTGGTCAAATCTATAAGGGAAAAGTAACTTTGTGAATAAGATGGTGCCTTTGAGAGAGTTACTAGGAAAGGGAAAGGAATTCCAATGGGGACAGGCAGGAGCAGGCATTTAGAAGAGATAAGGGAGAAATTGCGAATGCGAAGATACTAACCCCTTTTGAGCCGAAGTGTAGGACAGTAGTAACAGTAGATACGAGTGCACACGGATTGGGTACAGTGTTATTGCAGTAAAAAGATGGGGCGGAGAAGCCGGTGGCATGTGCATCAAGGTCTTTAAGTCAAACGGAGCGTAACTATGCCGCGATTGAAAGAGTCCTTTGCTGCGGAATGGGGTGTAGAGCATTTCTGCACCTATGTGTGGGGCATTTACTTCACACTGAGCACAGATCACAAACCACTGTTGAGTGTGTTGAGACCTGGAGGACAAACAAGGTGCCTGCGAGATTAGCCAGACTGGCAGCTCATCTTCAAGAGTATCACTGTGAGCTAGAATATGTGGCAGGCTGGAAAAATGTGCAGTCGGACTGCATGTCAAGGTTGCCTGTGGGGATGATAAGCGAAGGGATGATTAAGAAATTTGTGTAGTAGTGGGAGTGGAAGATATGTTGAAGGTAATTTTAAAGCCCTTACACATGAGGAATGGGAGGAGACCGTGCGTAGTGATGGAGCATACCAGGAGGTGAGGAAAAACATTTATAACTGTAGACTGGCTATGACAATGGTACAGGTAAGACTGGCTATGACAACAGTACAGGTAAGACTGGCTGTGATAATGGTACAGGTGAGACTGGCTATAACAACGGTACAGTAAGAGTGGCTATGACAACAGTACAGGTAACACTGGCTATGACAACAGTATAGATAAGACTGGCTATGTCAATAATAGAGGTACCACTGGCTATGACAATGGTGCAGGTGAAACTGGCTCTGGCTATGACAACGGTACAGGTGAGACTGGCTATGACAATGGTGCAGGTGAGACTGGCTTTGACAATGGTACAGGTGAGACTGGCTATGACAATGGTACAGGTGAGACTGGCTATGACAACGGTACGGGTACCACTGGCTATGACAATGGTACAGGTGAGACTGGGTAGGACAAGGGTACAGGTGAGACTGGGTAGGACAAGGGTACAGGTGAGACTGGCTATGACAATGATACAGGTGAGACTGGCTATAACAATGGTACAGGTGAGACTGGCTATAACAATGGTACAGGTGAGACTGGCTTTGACAATGATACAGGTGAGACTGGCTGTGACAATGGTACAGGTGAGCATGGCTTTGACAATGGTACAGGTGAGATTGGCTGTGACAATGGTACAGGTGAGACTGGCTGTGACAGTGGTACAGGTGAGACTGGCTATGACAGTGGTACAGTAAGACTGGCTATGACAATGGTACAGGTAACACTGGCTATGACAATGGTACAGGTGAGACTGGCTTTGACAATGGTACAGGTGAGACTGGCTGTGACAATGGTACAGGTGAGACTGGCTGTGACAGTGGTACAGGTGAGACTGGCTGTGACAATGGTACAGGTGAGACTGGTTATGACAATGGTACAGGTGAGACTGGCTTTGACAATGGTACAGGTGAGACTGGCTATGACAACGGTACAGTAAGACTGGCTATGTACAGGTGAGACTGGCTATGAAAGCCCCTCGTCTGGAGCACTAAGATGTCTGCAGCATGTATGGAGCCCCTTCTTTCTTCCCTGGAAATCTGAAGATGCTCTCTCCTTGAGATGCTTATGCCTAGTACTTAAATACTCTTTTTGCACCCTTATCAAAAGTCAAACCCAGGGATGTAAACATGCATGGATCGGCCTGTCAATGCAGCTGCACATGCACATAAACCTAAAAGTATATATCATATAAAAGCATGTGAACTATTGTTGAACTATCAGAACTATCCACCATGCAATGAATGCGTGCAAGGAAGTAAAAATGTGTATTTAGAATGAATGTTTATAAAAAATGGGGAGCACACAAGCTGGAAATTAGGCAAAGTATAACAGCCCCTTTCAATCCTAATAAACACATTGAAGGAACATCATATGACCAGTGGTCAGTGCCAAGACAGGGCACTTAATCCTCGTTAATTTTTTGGTACATCAAGATCAGGGTCTTTGATTTAGTTTGTTTCAGTTTCTTCTATTGGAAGTTTTTCTATCTTTATTATTTCTGTTATTTTTCTTATCCTCTGTCTATTTTTTACTAAGTGCTTTCTTCCCAGGGCTTTGATGCTCTTTGAGTAGGAACGCGCTTTATAAATCTCGAATTACATTACATTACTCAATCAGGTGTGAACCACCTTTACCAATGAGAAATCAGAAGCTGGAAGCAGCCGCAGGCCTCAGACGGTCTCGCTACATTGAAGGAGGCTGGATGGGCCACTGGGAAGTGCTCAGAGGTGTAGAGTGTTCACTAAGACTGGGGGTGAGAGGCAGATTTCTTAAAACACATTACAGGACAAGCAGGGTGCATGGGGGGCTTAAGAGGTAGTGGAAGGAGAGGGACACAGATTGGTAGTGGTACTAAGTGAGAGAAAACACAGCATGTTGTAAAATAACCAACATATTTCAAGACTTTCAAAACCGAGAGACTGTGCGTTTGTGTGGTTTGTGTGCGGTGTGTGTGTTGTGTGTGTAAAAATGACTAGTGAATTTTGACAGACACCTCACCATCCCAGACTGAAAGAAGTTGTACCCAACTATTTACCAGAAAATACATTTATTTGGGGGGGGGATGAAACTCCCCAAACACCCCCCTGAAGCTACACCCCTGGAAGTGCACAGCTAGCATCAAGACATACAACGGTACATTAATATATAGTGTTCACAATGGTAATTCAAGGTACATACATGATATATGCAGCTCAGGCATGCTTAATATGTGTTTTGCTCATTGGTTAGGTTTTGCTTTTATTTCTAGTAAGGCCACAGGTTAGCAGGAAGATGCTGAGGCTCGAAGGACCAAAAGTACTGAAAGGAGACAGCAAAGGCATCAAAGCGAAGAAAGTTCTGTGCTTTGCAAGTTCACACCTCATTTTTTACATGTGTCGGTGCAGTTGCTATGTTATTAAAATAAATCATATGATGATATGAAAAATGTGAAATACTTCAACAACTCTGAGTTAGGAATTCCTGTCGCCCAAAGAATTGTTGGGGTGAAGGACAACAGGCCTTCATATTTATTCTGTCCACTGGGCAGGTCCAAGCAGCACAAACCCTGTCCTGCCAGATACAGCATCACATGCATCTGTAATAGAAGACTGCGTAAAAGCAGTTCGGACTGGTACATACTGGTCATTATGCAAAACCTTTAATACTAAGGGTGGGAGCTGAGAGAAAATACTGCGAGTACAGCTCACATCACTGAGAGTGGCTCCAGCATAAACATTAATATGTTTGTAAACTTTAACAATTCAGGATACTTGTAATGCTCTCTGATTATGTGAAAATACACGCAGTTGCGTGAAGGCAATATTGGTGACTATTTGCTTTAAAAAATGTGGACAAAAAATATGCAACCTAAGAAACAAACTGTTTGCTAAACTGCGGTGCAAGTTTAGACGCATCATTTATTCAAACATGTTTAATGCATGCCAAGATTTTTTAAAAATATATAATTAGTCAGTGTACAAATAAAATGGGTAGCATGAAAATAAATCAGAGAAAATAAATGAGAGACCGCTAAAGGAAGTGTCTTTGCTCGGTTTGGTGTACATCTGTTTAGTTGTTTGAGAACCTACAGTTTGGAATGTGCTCAGAGCGGGAATAAAGAGGTTGAATTTTGGAGAACCTTTTATCAGTAAATCACAGACCTCCACAAATACAGATTCCCGGATTGTCATCGGTTCAAACTTTGAAAAAAAGAAAAAAAAAAAAAAAAGAAAAAGAAAACACATCTAATCGACAGAGTGTAGAGATTAATCACACCGGAATTGAGTTCTTCACGGTTTATTAATAAATTATTCCTGGTAAACTCGACACACATGTATAGGAGACGGGAGGTCTCCTGGCTCTCTCCACATCCTTCTCCCAACCGCCTCCCACCAACGTTCTCCCTCGAGCCCACTGTTCTCGTGCAGCGCGATGGGCTGAACGCGCACATCGCGCTGCACAAGTGAGTCCCATTACAACACATCCCCCTTCCTATAGCATAATACCATAACAATATAATGTTCTATTGAAACCTAAAATCTTAAACGCAACATAAACGTTACAAAATATACATTACCAAGTTTTTAGCTGGTGCACCTAACTCATGCTACACCTAACTCATCTATAATCATACTATTCACTAAGCAGCCATCTTCATTCGCATATATAATCATTAAACCTCTTGGGTCTAACCACAAACCGCCCCACCCTACTTGCTTTGTTACTATTTTCCCTTCCTTGTGAATCCACATGGTTTTCTTCTCGAAAAACATTCTCACTTCCACCTCCTGATGTATCCATCCTAGTGGTTCTGCTTGAAACATCTGACAGTACTCCTTGTGACTCGTTCTCCTCATTCAACCATTCATAATTCGGTCTCTTGGCATTCATAGGTTCAGTAGTCTCCAATTTACCCACGTTTTTACAATTTTTCCTACATAAGGATAAAGATGACAAATTGAAGAACTCAATTCCGGTGTGATTAATCTCTACAAATTTGGCGACGAGGGTGGGATCGACACACATGTATAGGAGACGGGAGGTCTCCTGGCTCTCTCCACATCCTTCTCCCAGCCGCCTCCCACCAACGTTCTCCCTTGAGCCCACTGTTCCCGTGCAGCGCGTTGGGCTGAACGCGCACATCGCGCTGCACAAGTGAGTCCCATTACAACACAGAGGGCCATTTAGAATTTTCAAATCTGAAGTCAGGTCCGCAAAACCAAAGCAATCTGATGAGGATGGCCACAACACTGGAAACTATGTTGTGTCCATTGTTACAGGACACAGGGACTCGGCCCGCCTCTAAAAAAACAATGAAAGACCACAAAAGGGGAGGGTGAACTCTCCCTGAGATCTAGGTCCATGTTAGGGAGCCTCTATGGGCTATCAATCTATCTATCTATCTATCTATCTATCTATCTATCTATCTATCTATCTATCTAAGCCCTAACATCTATCTATCCATCTATCGCTCTACCTAACTATCTATGTATCTATCTATGTATCTAAGACCGAACATCTACCTATCTATGACCTAACTTCTATCTATCTATGACCTAACATCTATCTATCTATCTATCTATCTATCTATCTATCTATCTATCTATCTATCTAAGCCCTAACATCTATCTATCCATCTAGATATCGCTCTACCTATCTATCTATGTATCTGTCTATGACCTAACATCTAGCTATCTATGACCTAACATCTATCTATCTATCTATCTATCTATCTATCTATCTATCTATCTATCTATCTATCTACCTCACCCTGAGATCCAGGCCCATGTTAGGGAGCCTCTATGGGCTGTCTATCTATCTATCTATCTATCTATCTATCTATCTATCTATCTATCTATCTATCTAGCTATCTATCTATATATCTATCCTCCTATCTATCCTCTTTATCCACCTCTCTATCTAAGCCCTAGCATCTATCTATCCATCTGCCTATCGCTCTACCTATCTATCTATGTATCTAAGACCTAACATCTACCTATCTATGACCTAACATTTATCTATCTATGACCTAACATCTATCTATCTATCTATCTATCTATCTATCTATCTATCTATCTATCTATCTATCTACCTGTCTATCTACCTATCTATCTATCCCACCCAGAGATCCAGGCCCATGTTAGGGAGCCTCTATGGGCTGGCGATCTATCTATCTATCTATCTATAAAAAACAAAGATTAAAGAGACTGTCAGTAAAAACATACTATTGTAAACAAATAAAACAAAACAAATTCACTGGTTATTGTTACCTTAAGTAACTATACAATGTGCACTAAAACTCTTGCGCCGCGCCACGCACAGCGTAGTCATCCTGCTGTCATTTTAGATGCTGTTGTGATGTTATCAATGATTTCATAGAACAAGTTAAGAGTGACGCAACCTGTGAGGTACTTAGCAGTGCATGGCAAGGGTGCGAGTCATAGTTACTGCAGAGCATGAGTTATAATTACTTGAGATAACCACCGCTGGTGAATTTCAGCAGTTTTGGTCAATCACACTAGTATGTTTTACTGATATTTTCACCCAACAATATTGTTCCTTTAACATTTGTTTTTCTTCAGTAAATGTGTACTTTTTATTTATGTAACATAACGCAATTACAATTCTTAATTATAACGTTGCTTTAGCATTTGTTTTTTTGCTGGGAATTTAGTTTTCTTTAAGGTAAAGTAAGATGCTGATTGGTGTGCGTGACATAGGGTTGGGCGAGGCCCTAAACTGAACTCTGAAAGGCCTAACACCTTCACCACACGACCTTTGGCCGTGCATAGCATGCAGTTGGGCACAAAGCGAAGGTACCCAAATCCCGCTGCGCATGGCTAGATGTGGGGTTAGGGTGCACACATGGGATTATGTGCAGGACGAGGCCCTGCG
This sequence comes from Pleurodeles waltl, assembly GCF_031143425.1. Lineage (NCBI taxonomy): Eukaryota > Metazoa > Chordata > Amphibia > Caudata > Salamandridae > Pleurodeles > Pleurodeles waltl. The sequence goes on from NW_027150394.1 coordinate 1,040,735, forward strand.
TCCAACCCTCATAGACAGACCATGTGATGTTAAAATATAAAGGGTGTTATTTTAAATAAGGGAGATTTAGTGACTTTGTCAAAGGGCCAGAACACCAAAATATGATAAGTGGGCCTTTGGCTTTATTAACATTTGTAAAGCAGGTTTTGTAACAAAAACACCAATAATTATAAACAAATGTATATTTCATTAATTCCCACATTACAATATTTATAATACTTAATAAAAGTGTTTGTCATAAAAACATATAATAAAGTATTATTAATAAAAGAAACATCTTTCTCTAAAAAATTTCAGGTGACAGAATTCAACAATAAAAACACCAAGGGGAGCTACTCTCAAGCTGATGAGCATAAACCTCCAGCTCACATTTCTTTAAAAAAAATGGTAAGCTCTCCTGGGGTCATGGTTTAATAACCTAGGCGACTTATTGTTTTTTTTTTTTTTTTTTTAAATGTTGCTGGGGGGCTGCTGCACTCCTTGCAGCCTCCATACAACATTACAAACAAATGCTTGTTGATTCTCCTGCCCCTTCTAGGGGCACAAACAGGATCCACAAAATGTAAATATAACGTCCTTGCAGGGCATTATGGGGCGCGCCATGCAGAAGCAGTGAAGAATGAATGGGCAGCACTGCCGCTTATTCATTGTTCTTTGTTTTTTAAAATATGATTTGGGTGGCCTGGGGCCTGCAGAGGGGGCCACAGTGCCCCTGCAAGTGGCCCCATGGGCTGCAGAGAATCCGACAGCATGTTTTTTTTTTTTAACAAAACTGGGGTTCCTGGGCACCCGTAAGATATTTGGCATTGGGCGCTGATAGGGTTCCCCACCTCACCTACTAGCACCCTTGCCGGGTCCAGTGGAAGCAGTTTTTCTTCCTGCTCCCGCTGAGTGGGAGCCGTTCTGTTTCCCTGCCCGTGCTCTCACGTGCCGGGGAAAAGATGGTGCCTCAGGGGATTTGGGGCCTCATGTACCTAGATGCAATTTTGCATTTCTTAACTAGCGACTTCATAGAAATCGCTATTTAGGAAATGCAAAATGCTACGTACCAAGATGCCGATTTCCTAATAGTGATTCCTACAAAGTAAAGAAATCACTATTTGGGAAATGCAAAACCAAGGATGGCTATGGGCAAAAGGTCCCCCCAAAATGCACCCCAAAAACAGCGGTGAACATGTAGAGCACACATATATCCAAGGGGCGTGCGGTGTGCTCTATTGTACTTAAAAAAAAACATTTTGGGGTGCTTTTTTTTTTTAATTGAACATGTTTACCATTGACTTGAAGTTGATGGTAATTGAATCTCCTAAATGCCCAATTCGCATGTAGGAAATACTTTGTACATCTGAATAGGAATCTCAAATAGTTAATCGCTATTTGTGATTCCCTAAAGGGCTAGGTACATCTGAAAATACCATTTTTAATTTCTTAACAGCCCTTAATAGTGATTCGGACAATTAAGAAATGCAAAATGTCTTTGTACATCTGGCCCAAAGTCCCTAGGAGACTGGGACAGAGTTGGCGCTGGGTATGGCGCCCCCGGGGCCATAGCATGGCTCAGGGAGGTGGGTTGCACCCCCCCCCTTTCCAATAAAGTTTGTACTGCCCTGAGGGATGGGTTCCCTGGGACCTCAAGGAGGTTCAGGGAGGGGAGTTTCTCACCCACTACCCCAATTTTAAAATTCGTGCCAGGGGATGGGGTCCCTGGGGACTCAAGGCGGCTCAGGGAAATAGGGGGGCATGACGTCTCCCCTATAAAATACATCATGTCTCTTCACCCGCCACAGCCACCACCAGACCCTGGTCCACCCTGGTGGGAGCCTCTTTTTTTTTTTTTTTAACGTTCTCGGGGATCCTCCATGAATTTTGCAATAAAACATTAAAAAAAAATAGGTTTTTTTTGCACCAGGGAGTACTGCACCAGGCATAGGGGGCAGGGTATCCCTAACTTGCTCCTTAAAATTTGTTTTTTAAATTGTTTTTCAGGACAAAAGACTGCGTGCCATAACATCTTTGTTGATGTGGTGGCAGACAATCAGATATCTCAAGGTAAGTTGGCTCCATGGATCCTCTAGAAGGAAATATCTTTATTTTTAAACCGTAATTTCTCAAATACTACTGGACGGAATTACACCAAATCCCAAAAGGCATGCTTTATGGACCAATATCTTGCTTTCTGCCAAATTTGGTGTAATTGCAGCCATTTTTTATGTTGCTCGGTCTAATTTTTCTATACAAAAATGAATGGGCAAAACATGTTTTGGGACACCTCCTCCCCGTCTTCTCGGCCCTGTCTGGCAGATCACCCCAAAACTCTACAGGAAGGAGCTTAGGTGGATGAGACTTTTTTTTTTTAAGTTTCATTTAGACTGACCAGAGTTATAAGCAAACCAAAAAATTATTTACGGATAGAAAAATGATCGTAACTATAACTAAACAGTGACATAGCCACTAGGTAGAAAAATATATAACATATGTTTTACTACCAATTTTGACAATTCAACAAGATCACAGGTTCTGCAAACCAAACTGCAAATTCATGGTAAGTGTCATAGTCTGGTGACACAAACCTGGGGCAAGCTTCACAGAACTGCAATTGTGTTAATGGGCTAAGAAACGTGTGCTTTGTAAAGTAGATTCGCATGTTGGTGTGCAAACCTTACAAATAATGTACAATTAAAGGAAGGACCTAGCCGCAGGTGAGGCCCTTCAGCCATCTCCTCTGGAGAACCAACGTAAGCCAAGGCCCTAGTTGACTTTGGTGCTATCGTAGACAATAGTGACACGAAGCTCGGCGGCTGATAGAATAAAATACAATTCAGTTTCCTAATCCCAAAGTTACTCTTTGGTACACAACAGTGTCTGAATTGTCAGCACTGCTCCCTTCTTTCTCAAGAGATCACAAGCTGCAGCTTGCCCTTGTACCAGAGCAGAATTTACTCTAAAATCTTACTTGGATGTGGCAGTAGTAAGGCTGGAGTATAGTCCCTTACAGCAAAGTTAACATCAGGACATAGCCTAAGCTGCTCTGTTATAGCTACCTCTATCAGCCTAAGCTGCTAGAACACTACTAATCTACCAATAAGGGATAACTGGACCTTGCACAAGCTGTAAGTACCATCAGGTACCCACTATAAGCCAGGCCAGCCTCCTACAGTAAGACTGGAGTATAGTCCCTTACAGCAAAGTTAACATCAGAAGGACACAGCCTAAGAGGGTGTCCTCTTGTAGAGAACACTACTTATACAGGAAGCAGAACCTCTGTCACTTTACATACTTCAGTGAACAGTGCATCGCTTACCGCGAAAGGGGGGAAGGAGCAAGGTGCATAGGGTCCTAAAGCATAGGATCAGTTTCACAATTATTTTAAAAAATATATATTTTATATAAAAATAAGTATAAAATACAGTAAAGAACAGCACTGATGAAACTGGAAAGCAGCATGCAACAGATAATTAACCATTGTCTTCCTCCAGCCCCGCTCTAACACAGAGTCGCAGGGTGCTCATTCGCTACCATCCCTCTGCAGGCCTTCACTCACATCTGCCAAATTTTAAATCAGGCCCCAAGTTTCCAAAGGCCATGTCTGTGGACAGTTATCCCCAGATCCGGGTGATCTGTCTCACTTCACCTTTGATGGCTACTTGCTGCAGCGAGTGATTTCCTGCTGATGTTGGGCACCAGGCAGGGGAAGTGTGCACTAGTGATTGGTTGGATCCCTGCAGCGACAAACAAGCGTGTGCCTCACTGTGGAGTGTTGGAAAATGCAAAGGGTAGAAAATTGGGCAGCAGGGGGGAGGTGTCTCAATGTTGGTGCCTGGACAGAGTGGTATGTGGGACTCGAGGCACAAATGTGACAAGTTTCTATCACTGCTGCCGCAAATATCTAAAAATCTAATTCTGACCAACTCTCCAGGCTGAAATGACTTGGAAATTATTTGAGGGTTTGAGTCAATTTCAAGCAGCAGAACACTGAGGCTCATATTTATACTTTTTTAGCGCCGCATTTGCGTCATTTTGTGACACAAAAGCGGCACAAACTTAAAAAATACAATTGTATTTTGTAAGTTTGCCCCGCTTTTCCCTTAAAAACTGGCGCAAATGCGGCGCTAAAAAAGTATAAATATGGGCCTGAATGTCCATCATTTTGAATCAGTGCATGGACAGAGTTCAGTTACCCAAAGAAATGGGGAACTTTTTAGCTGTCCATTTATCCAAATGATAAACTATAGATTTCAGAAGGATGAAATTTAGAGGTCGGACTTATTTCTGTGGTGTCTTAGGCTGTTCCTGAGGCAAGGTCTGGGCAATGCTTGTCAGAAGCCAAAATATAAGGACAGAAAACCAGATGGCACAGTGTAACACAGAGCAGTTGCTGCAGGAGGCAGAACATTAAGGAGCATATTTATCAAGTATTTGTGTTGCCCTTGCACCACGCGAAGGGGTGCGAGGGTGGTGCACCTAGTCAGTTAGATTTATCAAACCCCGCAAGGCCACCTTGCATGCCCTGTGTGGCTTGGTAAATCTAGAGTAATGCAATACTGATTACTGTGTTGCATTACTCTGCCCTGGGAGGTAGAGCGTGGGTGTTCCCACGCATATGCCCATGGATTTTGGAACAGTCCCAGATTTATCATTACTGGTAGACCTGGGAATGCGTCAACATGCTACGCCTCAGGTGAGGTGTATGGAGTACTATCTTTCTCTATCCTCATTTTTACCTATTTCAATGTGTGCTGCAAAAAAAAGAAAAAGAGCAAAATGCCTCAGTGGATTGTTGCTGTGCAAGAAGGTGCCACCTTCCTTCACATAAACAATCCTGTCTGTAATGCAGGCACCTGTGCACTAAGGTGCAAGGGTGACTGCATTGCTACTAGGCAGCCAAAACCGCACCAGCGCAAGGGAAAGACAGGAATGTGTTGTATTGTGTTAACTATGCCACATTCCTGTCCTTTTCCCCAAGGTGACTTGCTGTGCTGCGTGAAATATTGATAAATGAGCCCCTTCGTGCCTGTGGCCCGAATATGGGCATGTTGTAAACCCTCTGGATTTGGTATTCATGAACATTTTGCAAAGGTGCTTCAGCCCATGATGGGAGCAGGAAGATTGCACCGAACTAAAGAGCCCCAATGTTCCTGTACCTGTCTCATGATGTGGGTAGTCAATGGCCTCTAACCTTGGCAGACCTGTCTCACTACCCTAGATTTTATGGCCACTATAATGCCACCAAACTTTAAAAAAAGATTACACCACCATTCCTGGTAAGATTTAGAAACAGATCAGAGGGAATTTAATTTCCATGTTATCTTCCATTGGAGCCCATGGTGTTTTCTGCAGGACAAAGCTGAATAAAGTCATTTTACCTTTATCAAAATGGCATCTATGCACTACTCCTTCCTCTCACCTTCGTGCATCTCTTCTCGTCAAAGTTTCTTTCTAGTTTTGGGGGGCTATCACTACCTTTTTGTAGGTCACCACTCACCCTCTTCTTGGTTGCCCCTACTGCTGAGGTAGAATTTACCCATCGCCCCTGAGAAGAGGGGCCAACACTGATGTGAAAGGACCAGAGGACCTGCTGTTAAATGTCAGAAATGGAATCCCTTGGAAATATTCTAAATACAGCTAAATTAGCACCAATACCACACAGCTCTGTCTGGGCAGAAGCACCATTTATGACGCTGTGTAGTGCAAACTCGACCTGAAGGTGCTGGAGCGTTTTACATGAGCAATAGTGCATCACACAAACTCACAATCATAAATGTGTAAGGCACAAGGAGAGTAAGAGATCTGACCAGAATCATAGGATGTTGAGCTGACACCGAGACTCAAACTTTGTTTCCCATTTCCAACCTTCGCAGTGTTAGCATTAACACCACATCCTCTATTGAACATTGTTCACTTACAAATATAAATATAGATTACAAACACATTTACAATACAGTAACATTTCAAGACTGTAATAAGAAATCCAATATGAGTTTTTCCGCAGTAACTAAAGCTCTGCAGAAAGTGCAGGATCCCTTTACCCTACAGAGCTTGTGTTGATACCGGCCAGACAGCGATTGAGAGGAAGTGGGCCCTTCTTGCTTCAGAAGACACAGTAACAAAAGCCCGAGACAAATAGTCCAGTTCTTTGAAAAAAATTCATAGGCACCATCCTCATCCAAGCAGGTTGAAAAGGCAAACAGATTCCAAAGAAACATGTGTCCACTTCTTCTGAGTGGGATGGAGCAAACTACCACATTCAGCTGGATAAATACATCACCCCAGCACAGCAGAGTGTAGAATGGACTAAGCAGCCTATTTGTGTCTGGAGAAGAACAAGGCCCTGAGGTACCTGGTGGGATTCACCTACAGTCCTTGAGGAGCCAACTTAGTTACCCACCTATCGGGTGCACAGTGGAGTTCATGAAACGGCTACGCAGGATGCCTTGCTACAATCAAATCACACCAAGCACCTAAGAGGTAATCCATGAAGTCTCAACATGGAGTAAGGTGCAGACATGGAGCATCCCTGAAGGCCAACCTCATGCCAGCGCAGGCTCCTTTAAGAGGCTGTTGGATCACCACCTGTTGGCACAAGCCGGTATCCATGATCCGACACCTCGGAAGGCGGCATCCCGAGTTCCATGTCATCTGCGTGTTCAACCACAGGTGGCTTAGGAGAACATCCAGTGCTGTTTGGGTCCAAAGCTATGAGAGAGGAGATGCAGCAGTTAGTATCAACTTCTAGAACAGACCTAACAGTTACAGAAATTAACTGTAGATGGACAGGACTACAATATTCCTGAGGAGGTCCAGGTAACACCTTAGGTCCTCCCAACATTCCCAACCTGAAGGCAATGCATATCCGGCAGCCCTTTCTTCATTTGAATGGTCTCTCAGGGTCCACTTTTCACCAGACTAGGAACCCACAAAATGCTGTCTAAGATCAGTCAGGGTTCAGGTGTTGCTTCAGTGTAGAGCCAAGTCATCTCTTTTCTATTTCTGCATGGAAACACATCACACAATGCTGCACAAAGTACCAGCTCAATTGGCCTTTAAACTCGGACCGAATACATTTTTTTTTTAACAGAGGTAGTGGGAAGCCATGAGGCTGGATATTGGAAGTGGTGCAGTCTCAGGGGATAAACAGTTCTAAAGCCAAATCCTTTGTGATTGTAGAAACTCCACCCAACCGGCCAATAACAAATTCCCAAAATATCTACTTACAGCAGCTGATCGGTCCATTGAGTTGACAGCACCAGTGGACAAGAAGGACAGCCACGACTGGCACCACAACAGCAATTGAGACGGTCCAACCAAAGTGTGATGGTTTTCCATAGGCGTGGACATCTGCAAACACGAATCAAAGACAGTAACTAACACAGGATATTCTGATCACAAAGATAGCAATTCTAAAGTCAGATTTTGAGAAAAATGTAACCCAGCCTTCATATGACTAGGACCTCCTAAACCAACACCAGATGCCTTACCCTCCCCCTGCCTTCCACTGTCACCCTGCCTCGCATCCCAACCGACCATCCATGGGATGCAGCTATCCCTGAGTGGTACCCAGGCTGACCCCCAAATGCAGAGAAAATGAAGTTATGGGTAAACCATGTAGTAATTCCTCTTTTGGGACTTCATCTATCCTACAAGAGCTCGAGGCCAGAACTTCTGGGCCACCTCAAGCAGATGAGACAGTAAGGGTAAGATTTACAAGGGCCTCCTTGTGCCACACTAGCGTCATTTTTTTTTGTCTCCTAATGCGGCTCAAGGAGGCGATTTTCGCTACGGCATATTTACAAAGTGGCACAATGCATGCATTGTGCCACTTCGTGACCCCTTGCACCACATTATGCTTGCTGCAGGCATAATGTATGCAAGGGGGTCGTTCAGGCATTAGGAGGCCTGAAAAATATGATGCAGTGAAATCTACAAGATTTCACTGTGCCATTTTGGCGTCATTTTTAACGCTTGCTCAGAAAAGGCATTAAATTGACGCACCCATATTAACCTATGGGCCTCCTTGCACTTTGCTCCACTAGCGTCAAAGTTTTTGATGCTAGTGGAGAAAAAGCGCCACAATAGCGTAAAACATTCTGCCGCTATTGGCCTATCCACTGCCATAGTGCACCGTTTTATAATTCCGGGGCACATATGTTGTCGTTAGGTGGGGCAGGCGTGACGCAAGCAAACTGGCGTATCAGTACTGATGCTCCAGTTTCTTGTAAATCTGGCTCCAAGTGTCTCTACCTGCACAAAGTAAGTTATTTTACACATCCTTATTTCTCCATATGATTTAATGTTTGGAATTAAATAATTATTTCACAGTTCAACAGATCAGATTCCTCCATTATCACCAGGTGAACCAAACTGGTCACATGGAATGATGAATGCATAATTCCAAAACACTCATTGGTGAATGTATCCAGCCTTGGTTTCACGCGCCTAGTTCTCCTCTAGATCGTACAGCTAAAGCCACTGCACATGCTTCATACACAAACTCATCAATGCACACTCTGTTACTGAATACTCCACTACATGCCCTTAAAATAGGTGCTGAGGCTGACACAGGAGGTTTTGTAGACGATCCAGGCCTTTCTGAATTGCATTTTGGCTTCTAGTGGTAGCATGAGAGATCCCTCATTATAGATGTTTTAAGCCATGGGCAGAGTGGACGATTGCCCAGGGCCCCCGCTTTCCAAAGGCCTCTGCAAAAGTGGGCTTTCAATCTAGCTCACTTCTGTGTGTTTTTTATTGTACCCTTTCAGATATAATTCAATATTTTTAGATAACATAGGGCTTGATTTGGCACAAATAGGTAATACAATTTAACACTGTGCTCCCACTTTCCAGGGGCCTCCAATACATTACATGCCCAATGCCCCCAAAATCCTGAAGGTGACATGGTCCTCGTATGGGTATGATATGAATGGATCTCTTAATGCCACTCAACGGTTGAGCAGCTATAGGCAGAATGTATTTGAGACGAGCTAAAGGAAAGCTGAGCAAGACATTTAGTACAGCCTCCCTTCCATGAAGATGGGGCAGTACTTGTACTGAGGTTCTGAAGTCCTGGAAAAGGACAGGGGGCTTTGGGGTCTGTAGGTGATGGCAGCAAGTGGTTCCGTTAATGTATGATGGATAGCTGAAGATTCCATGGATACAGGAGTTAATGGGATGTAGGGGAGTCAGTGTATGTATGGATGGACAAAAGAGCTATCCATTAATTTTCCAATCTATAGATCAATCCATTTACCCAAAAAAACACACACACACACACCCATCAGAGCAACACTCATTCATGTTCATCCAACCTCAATCTTTAGATTACCTCCCCTTCACCTACCACACTCATGAACTCATCTAAGCTTCTGGGTATCTACTCACAGATGCATCGCGGGATCAGCAACAAAAGCTTGCATTGTCGGTCCTCATCTGTGTCCTTATGAATGCAGGCTGACTATATGGGTGTTACCTCTTTATACTGGTCTTTCCATATGTTTTGCTTGTACTTAAAAGGGTGACTGTGCTTTTGCCATACATTGCCTTTATGTAAAGGTGTTCTTGTATGCGTGTTGGTGTGTGTATGTCACAGTGTTTACAGTTTGTTTTTAATGTCCCTAGCTGTGCTTGTATGTGTATAACTGATTGGTTGCTCTAATATATATATATATATATATATATATATATATATATATATATAACCACTCCAACAGAGCCAAAAAGGCGCGCTCTTCTCATGTCGGTGCCTGCATATGGGAAGGACCTATTCCCATCAACAATCTTCACACCAGTTTGACAATTGAGTCAAGATTGCGGAACTCATGACAGGACCCCAAACAAACTAACACCAACGCGTTTCGACCCTCACGGTCTTGATATATATATACACATATACACACACACACACACACCTCACACACCTGTAGGTGTTTTGCTCTGCCTTTGCACGCGAGAATGGATCTCTTTGGTAAATGTACACATGGGTAACACCAGATATGTGCATAAGTGACTGAAAGCCTGTTTTGATTGTACCTAAAAGTGTTTTACTATGCATCTCAGCATAGATATAAGCTGTGTTTGTTCATGGATAGCTCCTAGATTGTGTGTCTGTGTCCATGCACAACTATCTGAACAGCATGAAACTTATGCTACTTGAGATGGGCAGCTTCAAACTCTATTCCAGCAGGTCCCGCTCACTGTCAGCACAGTCACAACTGGAAAGGAGGAAAACGTATCCTAAGTCAGTCCTGGCTGTGGGCCTGATTTAGCATTTGTTAAAACAGGTACTGTGTCACAAACATCTTGCATATCCTGTTCACCTCATTACGCGAACCACAGATTATTATCAATTTGTATTCTGGTGGAAAGGCCACCCACCACATTTGTGACAGAGTAACTCATCCACTGAACTCCAACTCAGGCCCTGGGAACAAGAATTAAACACTTGCGGACATAAATGATGCTGGGGTTTTGCTATAGTCCATTGGAACACCAGAGACAACAGAAAAACCAGGAAGCTTAGAGTGGAGAGAGAGACATTACCACTTCAGAAGGAAGAACGAGACCAGTACCATACAAGATCGTCCCATAACAAAACATGACAGGCATATTTCTACAACATATGTTCAACCTGAGGTGGCCTCTTTTGGTGCTATTTACATATAATGATGGTTATTGTTATCAAACCCAATGATACTAATTTTATTGATCATGATGTCAAATAGAATCTTGCGGTGGTTGTGTAAGTCTAGTGTGTCACCACACTCTGCTACCACATCACAATGCAGTAACAGCCCACAAACCATCTACCTTTCCTATCACTTGTTTAATTCCAGCTCATACTCTCTTCTCCGACAAAACGCCAAACACCCGGTCCAAATTTCCCCGCATGCACGATTGAAGTAGCCGGATGGATGAAAACCAACACACGCAAGCTCAACACTGGAAGGACGGAAGTAGTAACCTTCACCAAAGGCACCTTGCTTTGGGACTCCACCTGGTGGCATGCCAGACTCGGACTGAACCCCTTCTCCTGATGACCCAAGCGAAGAACCTCGGAAAAGTATTTGACAAACAACTTACCATCACCAGTCAAGTGAATGCAGTCTCAGTCTCCTCCTTCCACACATTCAAGATGATCTTCAAATGGCTCCCCACCAACTCTCGCAGAACCATCACCCAAGCTCTCATCACCAGCAAGCTGGACTACGCAACGCACTCTAGTATGGAATGAACGCTCAACTGACCAGGAGGTCAAGACCATACAAACTTCAGCAGCCAGGCTCAACCACTACCTCCCACCGCATCTCAAGGATCTCCAGTGGCTCCCACTCCACAAACGAGCAATCTTCTAAATCATCATGCATACATCAAAAACATCACACAAACACTGCCCCCCAAGCACCTCAACATCTGCGTTAACTTCACAAACCTACCAGACACCTCTGCTCAGTAGGACTCACACTGTCAGCTTCCCCATACGCAGAACCAGATCCAGCAGCCGTGCCTTCTCCTACCTCATCCTAAAGCCTGATATGACCTGCCCCCGCACATCAGAGTCTCCTCCTCGGTTCTTGAATTCCGCAAGAAGCTGAAGACCTGGCTCTTCACCTAAACCCAGCTTTGGCTCCGCCCAATCAGCTCCTCCTTCAACACCAGGATACCCTCCCGAGTACGTTATGCACTATACAGATAACGAACATGCTTTTGGCTAGGTTGTGCTGCACCGGTATTCTAGCTATCTGAAAATTTAACTCCATCCTCTTTACTAAATGGAATGCACAGAGGACACACACGCTTACAGCTGACCCTCGGATACCCAGCTACCACCCTTCACATATATGTTGCACTCGATGACACACGCTTACAGCTGACCCTCGGATACCCAGCAACCACCCTTCACATATATGTTGCACTCAACCACCCACACTTACAGCTGACCCTCTGATACCCAGCTACCACCCTTCACATATATGTTGCACTCGATCACCCACGCTTACAGCTGACCCTCTGATACCAAGCTACCACCCTTCACATATATGTTGCACTCGATCACCCACGCTTACAGCTGAACCTCTGATACCAAGCTACCACCCTTCACATATGTTGCACCCACCCTGCAAATCCATCATGTTCTGTTATTCCATTACACGTGGAGTTGAGCTGACCATGAATGACCATGTACACATTTATTAATTTGTAACACTGAAGACTATGGTGAGTTACAGGATGACATTTCATGTTTGTAACGAGATTTCCCAGGATCACTGACAGAATCTCGGAATGAAAAATAGTGGGGACAGAATAGTGTATAAAAAATATCGCAGACCAAAATATCGAGAAGGTAAGTGCAACTAGGTAAGTATAGATTTGCTGTTCTTAACTCCAGATCTACGTACATTAAGGTATATATATGTGAAATGATTCATGACTAAATATATATATATATATATATATAACCTAGTTGCGGTCACCACTAGGTAGTTATAGGTAGGATTAAGTTTCTATAAAAAAGTTTTTTTTACTTGCCTATATCTTTGGCACCGCTTGAGAAATATTCACGAAAGCTTTCAAACATATTTGCCTGTTCCGTCAGCTGCTGTCTGGAAAGTTTCAGGGTGATCTGTCCGGGGTGGGCGAGAAAAAAGGGGGGGGCCCAAAACACATTTTCCCCATTCATTTTTCCATGGGGACAAACAAAATAGCATTTTTTTTTTGGGTTGATTTTAGGGGCGGAGACACAGTGAATCTGCGAATCTGCAAGTAAAAAAAAAAAGTGCGGGCTTCCGTCCTTCATTAGTTTAATGCCCCCCGGGTTAGCCAAGTCCTGCGGGCTTTTAAAATAAAAAAAATAAAATCAGGGCCCCCTCCCGCTGCCCCGGGGACCAACACAACTCCAGAGCGACCTTGTAATTAAAGCGGGGGGCCCTGTGGCCCCCACCGCTGCCCCGGGAACCTCTACTCCCGGGGCAAATGTTTTAAAAAATAAAGGGGGCCAACACCCCCCTGGGGCTAAGATCTAGTTGGAGGGGGGCCGTGCGGCCCCCCTCGAGGAGCCTCTGATGGCCCTGGGACCTGCCACCTACTGTGTCCCGGGGGTGCCACATTGCCCGTAAAGGGCTTTTTAATAAAAATAGAATACATTATTTAAACCTGCGGTCCCTACTTTTTTTAATATATTTTTTTCATAGGGCTTAAATAAAAAAAATGTAAAAAAAAACACTCCCATAGCTCAGTGTGATGGTTGCAGACCTTCACACTGAGCTATGGGGGTTCGAGTCCAGCTGGACTAATTTTCCTTTTTTTTTTTTTTTACTTTTTAAAAATATATGAAATAATTTTTTTTGCTAAATCTAACAAAAAATCTCATTCTAAGTTTATGAGATATTAAAGCATAAAAAATAACTCTCTCTCACTTTCTTTCTCACTTTCTTTCTATTTCAATCAATTTCTCACACACCCACTTAGACACTTACGCATCCACTCACAGATCAACTGACACCCTCATGCAGCCACTCAGACCCGCGCACAGACTGACTAAAACTGACTCACTAAAACACTGATGTACGCACTCTCACACCCCAAACAGACAATCTGACAGCCACTCTCACCCCAGATACACCCTTTCACATTTATTCTCACACCCAGAGAAGCTGCGGCTAACTCCTGACACCCTCATGCAGTCACTCATACCCGCGCACAGACTGACACACCCGCTAAAACACTGATGTACGCATTCTCACATCCAAACAGACAATCTGACAGCCACTCTCACCCCAGATACACCCTTTCACATCTATTCTCACACCCAGAGAAGCTACGGCTAACTCCTACCACGCCCAGCAGAAGGGCTGTGCACGGCATTCATTTGGGTGGTTGGGGAGTGTTGGCGGCAGGGCCTGGCTGCAGGCCAGTTCTTGGGGGCAACCTCCTCTGTGCATGGGTGAAGGATGTGCACTGTTGGGTACTTATAGGAGCTTGGCCTCAGGGGCCTGGCTTATCGAACCGCCATGCGCACGTCCAGAGGCCGTGCACTGCGTTGGTTGAATTGACGTATAGTAATTAAAAGTACTATTCGTTTAAAAAAAAAACATTGAAATTCACTGGAAAAAAATAAAGGTTACAGGGATGTTATAGTTAGGAAATACTGTAGAACAAAAAAAACCTTAGGAATTCACTGACAAGACCAAAGGCTACAGGGACATTACAGTTAGGAAATAGATTTTAAAAAAGCTTAGAAATTCACTGAAAAAAATCAAAGGGTAACTGGTCGTTGAGTTACCTCAGCTAACTATAACTTACGCTCCCGTAATGCACTGCTTATGACCTCACATATTAACAGCACTCATGACATGGTCAATGACATCTGATATGACATCACTGATGACATCATCCACACAGTCATTCACCCACTCATTTGCTGATACAAACTCTTGTATGCCCCCACACACACACACGTCTACTCACATACATATTCAGAGGTGCTTATGAGTAGTGATATACAGATATTCATTCAAACTGCCACTGACACAACCACTCACTCACCAATAAACTACTAACTGAGGTATTCACAGACTCATACAGTTACTTGCACATCCACTCATATATCCACTGACACACTCACTCATACTCACGCATCCCATTAATAGATCACTATTCTAGTGACATATCCAGTTAATCAGTTGTAGAAACACTGGCACGCCCACACACTCACCCATACAGTCACTGACTCATTATTACAGTCACTTACACACTCAGTCACTGAACTGTACAACCATTCACACACCAACTCACTTACATGAACAGGCACTGACACAACCACTCACTCACCCATACACTACTAACTGAGATATTCACAGGCTCATACAGTTACTTGCACACCCACTCATACATCCACTGACACACCCACTCATACTAACGCATCCCATTAATAGACCACTATTCTAGTGACATATCCAGTTAATCAGCTGTAGAAACACTGACACACCCACACACTCACCCATACAGTCACTGACTCATTATTACAGTCACGTACACAATCACTGAACTGTACAACCATTCACACACCAACTCACTCACATGAACAGGCACCTACATACCCACTCAGTCACCCATACATACATTCACACAGCCACTCACTGACCAACACAAGTCCTCACGCAGCCATTTACTATCCTATATAAAAACGGACTTACCCACTCAGTTTACGATACAGCTACTCATACGCCCACTGACTCTCGCACGGTGACTGACACAGCCACTCAGTTATACCTACAGCCATACAGTAAGTGACTCACCAATACAGTGACACCCATTCACTTACCCAGACAACCGCTCTGACACCCACTCACTCCCACATGCAGCCCCCACAGACCCACTGACTGAATGTAATGCAGCTGCTCACACTGTCACTTGCTCACCTACACAGCAACGTACACATCCATTCAGTCTCCCATACAGCAAATGATTCAACCACTCATTCACCTATAGACCCACTCACACATCGATACAACACTTACACTCACTAGATGATGTCATCATGATGTCATATAAGATGTCATGAGTGATATAATTGACCATGTCATGAGTGATGTAATATGTGAGGTCATAAGCAGTGCAGTGCGGGAGCGCCAGTTATAGTTAGCTGAGGTACCTTGTGGTGGGGACTCAGCAGTACAGAGGACTCTGGGCCGTATGTAGAGAGAGAAAATGTATTTCTTTAGGAGGTTGAAACAATAGGTAATGGAAGTTAATGTGGTAACAAAAGTTTGATATCAAAAATTCCAGTTGATTTCTTCTTTTTCTAACGTCTCTGTTCTTTGTCTTCCTTTGGGACTCCTGGATGGCGCCGGGTTGCGTGACCTCCCAGGTGGTACCGAAAACAAAACACAGGAGCGAAAACAAAGGTAAGTGGTTTTGTGGGGGTTCTGGCGTAGTTTTAGTGTTTAGACATGCAGGGAAGGGGGGGGAACTCTTTAGGTAGGGGTGGAGGGGTATATAGATAGGCCCGGTAGTGAGGGGTGAGAGGTTCGATATCCTTGTGATAAGTATCTCACTCAGTGCTCTGCCCAAGTTTTCACCCGTTTATTTACACTCTCCGTGACCCCTTTTCCACATGACCTTCCTCAGTTCCACCCCTCGTCGCTCCGCCTCCTCTCCCCTGTGTCCCAATAGAGAAAATGGGTTGTCGGCGTCCTTGTAACAAGGACCGTACCTTGTTGAGCCACGACCCTCCAGGGTCGTGGCGGAAAGTGCTTTTTTCTGGGTCTCGGCTCTTTTCTGGATGTTCCTCGTGGTGTACTGGAACCACCTCCGGTCCGGTCTCGTCCTCCTCTTCTTGCGGCGTCTTTTCTTCTTCTGTCGTCGATGTCGTCCTCAGAGAGAACTCCTCCTCTCTCCTGCTGGAGTCCGTCTTTCCTTTTGATGGTGGAATCCGGAAATCCGGGTTCCAAGCGTCCAAAGGCGTTCCCATATCTCCATGGGAACGCGCGATTCCTCCGACTGAGGCGCGCGAAAGGTGCCAGTCCGAGGAGCTGCAAGACGCGGTCGAGGAGACCCGTCTACACTCCCCATCCCATGATCGAGACTGGTAGAGGACCGAAGAGTCGGGAAACCGGGACATAAAATCGGCAGGACCCTGCTGAGAACCCGGAACGTGGCGGACCTGAAAAGTAAAAGGTTGGAGCTCCAGAAACCAACGTAATACCCTAGAATTGGTGTCCTTATGTGAGGCCAACCAGGTTAACGGGGCATGGTCGGTATACAGGATGAAAGGTCTGCCCAATAGATAATATTGTAAGTTCTCCACGGCCCATGTAATAGCCAGACAATCCTTCTCAATAGTGGGGTAGTGGCACTCCCTGGGAAGTAGTTTTCTACTGATAAACACAATGGGATGTTCGTGCCCCTCACTGTCGGGTTGAGTGAGGACAGCGCCCAGACCGACGTTGGAAGCGTCTGTATATAAGTGGAAGGACATGGAAAAATCTGGACATTTCAGTACAGGCTCGGTCGTGAGGGACCGTTTGAGCTGGTCAAAGCTGCGGAGTTGAGAGTCGGTGAATGAGGGTAATTTGGTGGGGTAGTGTTTTTTCAGGAGGTCAGTGAGAGGGGTGGCAATCGTGTAGTATTGAGGAATGAACCTGCGATAGTACCCCACCAAACCTAAAAAGGATCAAAGTTCTTTCTTGGTTTTGTGCACAGGTACTTGTAATATGGCCATAATCTTATCTTTCTGTGGCCGTAGGATCCCGTTGCCTATAAGGTAAATGAGATAGGCGATTTGTGTGTTTCCTAGAACGCATTTTTTTGGGTTGGCCGTAAGGCCGGCCTTAGTTAAGGTGCGGAACACCTCCTCGAGATGTTGTAGATGATCAGTCCAGGTATTGCTAAAAATTACAATGTCATCTAAGTAAGCTGCTGCAAACGCTTGGAACGGTTTTAAAAGCCGATCCATTAAGTGTTGAAATGTAGCTGGAGCCCCGTGAAGGCCAAAGGGAAGGACAGTAAAATGATAAAGGCCTGACTGGGTTGCAAAAGCTGTCTTCTCTTTGTCGACAGAGGCGAGGGGGATTTGCCAGTACCCTTTCGTTAGGTCCAGGGTGGACATATATCGGGCCCTTCCTAATTTCTCCAGCACACATCATCCACTCGTGGAATGGGATATGTGTCAAAGAGAGATATGTCATTTAGCTTACGGAAGTCGATGCAAAACCGAACAGACCCATCAGGTTTCAGAACGAGAACCACCGGGGAGCACCAGACGCTTGTGGACAGTTCGATAACCTTTAGGGCTAACATTTTGTTTATTTCTTCTTCAATAAGATGCTTTCGTGCTTCGGGAATCCGGTAGGGCCGCAGGCGAATGGTTTGGCCCTCCGGTGTTCTAATACTGTGTTGAATTAATGTAGTTCTACCTGGTGTCTCAGAAAAAAATTACGAATGATTTTGTAACAGGGTGGTTAGTTGGGATTTTTCGGCTTTGGTAAGAGAGTTGTTTATAAATGGACCTTCCCGCTGTTCTTCGCTAGTGGTGGGATAGAGGTCCATACCTAAAGCAGTGGTATGAAAAAGGCTGCAGGTTTGAGCACATTATGCGAGAGCTGAAGCTGTGCACAGCCTCTGTGAGACACTTGAGAAACACGAGAGAGATTTAGGGACAACCACCCTTAAACACAAGAAATGAGACCTATTAGTCACAGCTGGTTTGGCCATGGGCTTGCAACTTTTGTCATACTGGGCACAAGCCACTGCGAGGGTCAGCTCTTGCTATGAGAGATCCTGGAGCTCTCCCACTGCTGTACTCCAGGTATGAGAGAGCGTCAGGAACACACACTGCCAGACACCGGGCACAAGAGCGCACGCAGCAAAGGGACCCTGAGGAATACGTTTCGTGAGCCTGGCTAGTTAGGAAAGCCTCATTTCCTTCTTATCGATGTGTGCAGCTGTCAAGAGAAGAAATGTTTTAAAATAGTACCGAATTTCAACAGAAAATGCACGGTCCTTTTGAAGAATGCACTTTCCATAATATGCTTGTGCTTACAGGGCCCCCATCATTTTATATGCCTCTGCCCTCTGCCTGTACACAAAGTAATAAATCATGCCAGATGCCAAGGGTTATGCACGGACGGACATATGTCCGTGAGTGGGGCAGACAGTGCAAAGTATGTTAAGTGGCTCGAGTCATGTTTTATATTCATACTCAACTCCTGAGGCAAAATGCTCCCCCGGCCCCAAGGCCTGCTGCTGCAGTACACCCCCACGTACAATGGCCCAATTACAGCTACGCAAGTGAACCCTGGGCCCGGCAGCTATTAATATCTTTTTTATGGCCCTTACCTGGTGAACTGCCAAATGCTGGCCTGACTCCTTTAGATATGTCAATGCAGCACTGTATCTGAATCATGGATCTATCGCAACAGACACACAGCATGCACTATGGGAGTACTGGCAGTCTCAGACACCATTCAAGTCGAATGTGCGCAGACTCGATTTCATGGCTTTCCACCTGCCACACCCTTTCCCAACGTGTCACAGGGTGGGGTCCCACCCACACCCTGTAACAAGTTAGGAAAGGGTGGGGTGACATTACTCTCCACTCTGATTGACGTGGAGGATAAGCCCTACAGGGCTTGCATTAAAAACGCCCAGGGCTAACTTTACCTCTACGTCATCAGTGGGTGGAGACTGGGCCTCGATGCTAGGTCTTTGCCAAGCTGATGACATCACAGCCCTCAGGGCTGTGAGACTGTCATCCCAGCAAATACTTAGACTGTGGGCACGCTGGGAGAGCAGTTAAAGTGTCAGTCACGTGTCTGCATTGTCCGTCCACGTCTGTGTCCTTATGAATGCAGGCTGACTATATGGGTGTTACCTCTTTATACTGGTCTTTCCATATGTTTTGCTTGTACTTAAAAGGGTGACTGTGCTTTTGCCATACATTGCCTTTATGTAAAGGTGTTCTTGTATGCGTGTTGGTGTGTGTATGTCACAGTGTTTACAGTTTGTTTTTAATGTCCCTAGCTGTGCTGGTATGTCCATAACTGATTGGTTGCTCTAATATATATATATATATATATATATATATATATATATATATATATATATATATATATATATATATATATATATAACCACTCCAACAGATCCAAAAAGGCGCGCTCTTCTCATGTCGGTGCCTGCATATGGGAAGGACCTATTCCCATCAACAATCTTCACACCAGTTTGACAATTGGGTCAAGATTGCGGCACTCACAGGATTACAGCAGGTTACTTTTATTTCATGACAGGACCCCAAACAAACTAACACCAACGCGTTTTGACCCTCACGGTCTTGATATATATATATATATATATATATATACACATATACACACACACACACACACCTGTAGGTGTTTTGCTCTGCCTTTGCATGTGAGAATGGATCTCTTTGGTGAATGTACACCTGGGTAACACCAGATATGTGCATAAGTGACTGAAAGCCTGTTTTGATTGTACCTAAAAGTGTTTTACTATGCATCTCAGCATAGATATAAGCTGTGTTTGTTCATGGATAGCTCCTAGATTGTGTGTCTGTGTCCATGCACAACTATCTGAACAACATGAAACTTATGCAACTTGAGACGGGCAGCTTCAAACTCTGTTCCAGCAGGTCCCGCTCAATGTCAGCACAGTCACAACTGGAAAGGAGGAAAACGTATCCTGTTTCATTCCTGGCTGTGGGCCTGATTTAGCATTTGTTAAAACAGGTACTGTGTCACAAACATCTTGCATATCCTGTTCACCTCATTACGCGAACCACAGATTATTATCAATTTGTATTCTGGTGGAAAGGCTATCCACCACATTTGTGACAGAGTAACTCATCCACTGAACTCCAACTCAGGCCCTGGGAACAAGAATTAAACACTTGCTGGCACAAATGATGCTGGGGCTTTGCTATAGTCCATTGGAACACCAGAGACAACAGAAAAACCAGGAAGCTTAGAGTGGAGAGAGAGACATTACCACTTCAGAAGGAAGAACGAGACCAGTACCATACAAGATCGTCCCATAACAAAACATGACAGTCATATTTCTACAACATATGTTCAACCTGAGGTGGCCTCCCTTGGTGCTATTTACATATAATGATGGTTATTGTTATCAAACCCAATGATACTAATTTTATTGATCATGAGGTCAAATAGAATCTTGCAGTGGTTGTGTAAGTCTAGTGTGTTACCACTCTGCTACCACATCACAGTGCAGTAACAGCCCACAAACCACCTACCTTTCCTATCACTTGTTTAATTCCAGCTCATACTCTCTTCTCCAACAAGACGCCAAACACCCGGTCCAAATTTTCCTGCATGCACGATTGAAGTAGCCGGATGGATGAAAACCAACAACCTCAAGCTCAACACGGGGAGGAAGGAAGTAGTAACCTTCACCAAAGGCACCTTGCTTTGGGACTCCACCTGCTGGCATGCCAAACTCGGACTGAACCCCTTCTCCTGATGAACCAAGCGAAGAACCTCGGAAAAGTATTTGACAAACAACTTACCATCACCAGTCAAGTGAATGCAGTCTCAGTCTCCTCCTTCCACACATTCAAGATGATCTTCAAATGGCTCCCCACCAACTCTCGCAGAACCATCACCCAAGCTCTCATCACCAGCAAGCTGGACTACGCAACGCACTCTAGTATGGAATGAACGCTCAACTGACCAGGAGGTCAAGACCATACAAACTTCAGCAGCCAGGCTCAACCACTACCTCCCACCGCATCTCAAGGATCTCCAGTGGCTCCCACTCCACAAACGAGCAATCTTCTAAATCATCATGCATACATCAAAAACATCACACAAACACTGCCCCCCAAGCACCTCAACATCTGCGTTAACTTCACAAACCTACCAGACACCTCTGCTCAGTAGGACTCATACTCTCAGCTTCCCCATACGCAGAACCAGATCCAGCAGCCGTGCCTTCTCCTACCTCATCCTAAAGCCTGATATGACCTGCCCCCGCACATCAGAGTCTCCTCCTCGGTTCTTGAATTCCGCAAGAATCTGAAGACCTGGTGTGAGAAGGTAGCCTCTTTCTAGCCTTGTTACCCCACTTTTGGCCTGTTTGTGAGTGTATGCCAGGGTGTTTTCACTGTCTCACTGGGATCCTGCCAGCCAGGGCCCAGTGCTCATAGTGAAAACCCTATGTTTTCAATATGTTTGTTATGTGTCACTGGGACCCTGCTAGTCAGGACCCCAGTGCTCATACGTTTGTGACCTATATGTATGTGTTCCCTGTGTGATGCCTAACTGTGGTTATGCTCTCTCTTTACAAATTGTCACTAACAGGCTAGTGACCAATTTCACCAATTCACATTGGCATACTGGAACACCCTTATAATTCCCTAGTATATGGTACTGAGGTACCCAGGGTATTGGGTTTCCAGGAGATCCCTATGGGTTGCAGCATTTCTTTTGCCACCCATAGGGTGCTCTGACAATTCTTACACAGGCCTGCCACTGCAGCCTGAGTGAAATAACGTCCACATTATTTCACAGCCATTTTCACTGCACTTAAGTAACTTATAAGTCACCTATATGTCTAACCTTTACCTGGTAAAGGTTAGGTGCAAAGTTACTTAGTGTGTGGGCACCCTGGCACTAGCCAAGGTGCCCCCACATAGTTCAGGGCAAATTCCCCGGACTTTGTGAGTGCGGGGACACCATTACACGCGTGCACTACACATGGGTCACTACCTATGTGTAGCTTCACAATGGTAACTCCGAATATGGCCATGTAACATGTCTAAGATCATGGAATTGCCCCCTCTATGCCATCCTGGCATTATTGGCACAATCCCATGATCCCACGGGTCTGTAGCTCAGACCCAGATACTGCCAAACAGCCTTTTCAGGGGTTTCACTGTAGCTGCTGCTGCTGCCAACCCCTCAGACAGGTTTCTGCCCTCCTGGGGTCCAGCCAGGCTTGGCCCAGGAAGGCAGAACAAAGGACTTCCTCAGAGAGAGGGTGTTACACCCTCTCCCTTTGGAAAAAGGTGTGAAGGCAGGGGAGGAGTAGCATCCCCCAGCCTCTGGAAATGCTTTCATGGGCACAGATGGTGTATCCCTTATTAGTGTAGAGGGTGTCTAGCAGCTTAGGCTGATAGATAATGGTAGCTTAGCAGAGCAGCTTAGGCTGAACTAGGAGACGAGTGAAGCTCCTACCGTACCACTAGTGTCACTTGCACAATATCATAAGAAAACACAATACACATATCTATTAAAAATAAAGGTACTTTATTTTTATGACAATATGCCAAAGTATCTCAGTGAGTACCCTCAGTATGAGGATAGCAAATATACACAAGATATATGTACACAATACCAAAAATATGCAGTATAGTCTTAGAAAACAGTGCAAACAATGTATAGTTACAATAGGATGCAATGGGGACACATAGGGATAGGGGCAACACAAACCATATACTCCAGAAGTGGAATGCGAACCACGAATGGACCCCAAACCTATGTGACCTTGTAGAGGGTCGCTGGGACTATTAGAAAATAGTAAGGGTTAGAAAAATAGCCCACCCCAAGACCCTGAAAAGTGAGTGCAAAGTGCACTAAAGTTCCCCAAAGGACAAAGAAGTCGTGATAGGGGAATTCTGCAGGAAAGACACAAACCAGCAATGCAACAACGATGGATTTCCAAACGAGGGTACCTGTGGAACAAGGGGACCAAGTCCAAAAGTCACAAGCAAGTCGGAGATGGGCAGATGCCCAAGAAATGCCAATGGTGGGTGCAAAGAAGCTGCTACTGGACAGTAGAAGCTTAGGATTCTGCAGGAACGACAAGGGCTAGAAACTTCCCCTTTAGAGGATGGATCCCCCACGCAGTGGAGAGTCGTGCAGAAGTGTTTTCCTGTGGAAATACGGCCAACAAGCCTTGCTAGCTGCAAATCGTGTGGTAAGGGTTTTTGCGTGCTGCTGTGGCCCAGGAGGGACCAGGATGTCGCCAATTGCATCTGGGGACAGAGGGGGCGTCGAGCAAGACAAGGAGCCCTCTCAGAAGCAGGCAGCACACGCAGAAGTGCCGGAACAGGCACTTCAAAGAAGAGTGAAACAGTGCTAACCCAAAGTTGCACAAAGGAGTCCCACGCCGTCGGAGGACAACTTAGAAAGTCGTGCAATGCAGGTTAGAGTGCCGTGGACCCAGGCTTGGCTGTGCACAAAGGATTTCCGCCAGAAGTGCACAGAGGCCGGAGTAGCTGCAAAAGACGCGGTTCCCAGCAATGCAGTCTGGTGTGGGGAGGCAAGGACTTACCTCCACCAAACTTGGACTGAAGAGTCACTGGACTGTGGGAGTCACTTGGACAGAGTTGCTGGAATCAAGGGACCTCGCTCATCATGCTGAGAGGAGACCCAGAGTACCGGTAATGCAGTTCTTTGGTGCCTGCAGTAGCAGGGGGAAGATTCCGTCGACCCACGGGAGATTTCTTCGGAGCTTCCAGTGCAGAGAGGAGGCAGACTACCCCCACAGCATGCACCACCAGGAAAACAGTCGAGAAGGCGGCAGGATCAGCGTTACAGAGTTGCAGTAGTCGTCTTTGCTACTTTGTTGCAGTTTTGCAGGCTTCCAGCGCGGTCAGCAGTCGATTCCTTGGCAGAAGGTGAAGAGAGAGATGCAGAGGAACTCTGATGAGCTCTTGCATTCGTTATCTAAGGAATTCCCCAAAGCAGAGACCCTAAATAGCCAGAAAAGAGGGTTTGGCTACCTAGGAGAGAGGATAGGCTAGCAACACCTGAAGGAGCCTATCAGAAGGAGTCTCTGACGTCACCTGCTGGCACTGGCCACTCAGAGCAGTCCAGTGTGCCAGCAACACCTCTGTTTCCAAGATGGCAGAGGTCTGGAGCACACTGGAGGAGCTCTGGACACCTCCCAGGGGAGGTCCAGGTCAGGGGAGTGGTCACTCCCCTTTCCTTTGTCCAGTTTCGCGCCAGAGCAGGGCTAAGGGGGCCCTGAACCGGTGTAGACTGGCTTATGCAGAAATGGGCCCCATCTGTGCCCATGAAAGCATTTCCAGAGCCTGGGGGAGGCTACTCCTCCCCTGCCTTCACACCTTATTCCAAAGGGAGAGGGTGTAACACCCTCTCTCTGAGGAAGTCCTTTGTTCTGCCTTCCTGGGCCAAGCCTGGCTGGACCCCAGGAGGGCAGAAACCTGTCTGAGGGGTTGGCAGCAGCAGCAGCTGCAGTGAAACCCCTGAAAAGGCAGTTTGGCAGTACCCGGGTCTGAGCTACAGACCCGTGGGATCATGGGATTGTACCAACAATGCCAGGATGGCATAGAGGGGGCAATTCCATGATCTTAGACATGTTACATGGCCATATTCGGAGTTACCATTGTGAAGCTACACATAGGTAGTGACCTATGTGTAGTGCACGCGTGTAATGGTGTCCCCGCACTCACAAAGTCCGGGGAATTTGCCCTGAACGATGTGGGGGCACACTGGCTAGTGCCAAGGTGCCCTCACACTAAGTAACTTAGCACCCAACCTTTACTAAGTAAAGGTTAGACATATAGGTGACTTATAAGTTACATAAGTGCAGTGAAAAATGGCTGTGAAATAACGTGGGCGTTATTTCACTCAGGCTGCAGTGGCAGGCGTGTGTAAGAATTGTCAGAGCTCCCTATGGGTGGCAAAAGAAATGCTGCAGCCCATAGGGATCTCCTGGAACCCCAATACCCTGGGTACCTCAGTACCATATACTAGGGAATTATAAGGGTGTTCCAGTGTGCCAATGTGAATTGGTAAAATTGGTCACTAGCCTGTTAGTGACAATTTGGAAAGAAATGAGAGAGCATAACCACTGAGGTTCTGGATAGCAGAGCCTCAGTGAGACAGTTAGTCATATACACAGGTAACACAGTCAGGCACACTTATGAGCACTGGGGCCCTGGCTGGCAGGGTCCCAGTGACACATACAACTAAAACAACATATATACAGTGAAAAATGGGGGTAACATGCCAGGCAAGATGGTACTTTCCTACACAATCCTCCCCCCCAAACGAAGGACAATAAGACTAATCATTACCAGATGGGTCTTCATTGTCTAAGTGGAAATATCTGGAGAGTCCATCTGCATTGGAGTGGGTACTCCCAGGTCTATGTTCCACTGTATAGTCCATTCCCTGTAGGGATATGGACCACCTCAACAATTAAGGATTCTCACCTTTCATTTGCTTTAGCCAAAGTAGAGGTTTGTGGTCTGTCTGAACAATGAAGTGAGTGCCAAACAGGTATGGCCTCAACTTCTTCAGTGCCCAGACCACAGCAAAGGCCTCCCTCTCAATGGCAGACCAACGCTTTTCTCTAGGGGTCAACCTCCTACTAATAAAAGCAACAGGTTGATCCTGGCCCTCAGAATTAAGTTGTGATAGGACTGCCCCTACTCCTAATTCAGATGCATCAGTTTGGACATAGAATTTTTTAGAGTAACAAGGGCTTTTCAGGACAGGTGCAGAGCACATGGCCTGCTTCAGCTCCTCAAAAGCTTTCTGACAGTTTGCTGTCCATAATACCTTCTTAGGCATTTTCTTGGAAGTGAGGTCATTAAGAGGGGCTGCAATGGAGCCATAGTTCTTAATGAACCTCCTATAATACCATGTGAGGCCTAAAAAGGCTCTCACCTGAGTCTGAGTAGTAGGGGGAACCCAATCTATAATAGTCTGAATTTTCCCCTGCAGTGGTGCAATCTGTTCTCCACCAACCAGGTGTCCCAGATAAACCACCTTCCCCTGCCCTATCTGGCACTTTGAAGCCTTGATAGTGAGGCCTGCCTTTTGCAGGGCCTCCAAAACTTTCCATAGGTGGACCAGGTGATCATCCCAACTGGAGCTAAAGACAGCTATATCGTCCAAATATGCTGCACTAAAAGCTTCCAGCCCTTGCAGGACTGTGTTCACCAACCTCTGAAAAGTGGCAGGTGCATTTTTCAATCCACAAGGCATTACTGTAAATTGGTAATGGCCTCCAATGGTTGAAAATGCAGTTTTAGCTTTAGCATCTTCTGATAATTTGATCTGCCAATACCCTGCAGTCAAATCAAAAGTGCTTAGATACTTGGCAGATGCCAGTGTATCTATGAGCTCATCTGCCCTGGGTATAGGGTGAGCGTCAGTTTTGGTTACCTGGTTGAGACCTCTGTAATCTACACAAAACCGCATTTCCTTCTTTCCATCTTTGGAATGGGGTTTTGGTACAAGTACCACAGGAGAAGCCCATGGACTTTCACAGTGCTCAACCACTCTCAGTTCTAACATTTTCTGCACCTCTTGCTTTATGCAGTCTCTGACATGGTCAGGCTGCCTATAGATCTTACTTTTGACAGGCAAGCTGTCTCCAGTATCTATAGTGTGCTCACACCAAGAAGTGGTACCTGGCACAGTAGAGAAGAGTTCAGAGAACTGACCCAGGAGATTTGTGCAGTGGTCTTTCTGCTCAGCAGTAAGACAATCTGCCAGCACAACACCTTACACTAGAGCATCTTGTTCTGTGGAAGAGAAGAGATCAGGTGGAGGATCACTGTCTTCTTCCTGTCCCTCATCAGTTGCCATGAGCAGGGTGAGATCAGCCCTGTCATAGTAGGGTTTCAGACGATTGACATGGAACACCCTAAGGGGACTCCAGGCAGTGCCTAAGTCAACTAAGTAGGTGACTTCACCCTTTTTCTCAACAATTGTGTGGGGTCCACTCCATTTATCTTGGAGTGCTCTTGGGGCCACAGGCTCCAAGACCCACACTTTCTGCCCTGGTTGGTACTGAACCAAAACAGCCTTCTGGTCATGCCATTGCTTCTGGAGCTCTTGGCTGGCCTGAAGGTTTTTACTGGCCTTTTTCATGTACTGAGCCATCCTTGATCTGAGGCCAAGTACATAATCCACAATATCTTGTTTTGGAGCTTTTAAAGGTTGTTCCCAACTGTAGGAAGTTGGCTCTGTATGCACTATTTCAAAGTAAGGAATAGTATGCACAGAGTCCAAGGGTTCCCCTTAGAGGTAAGATAGTGGCAAAAAGAGATAATACTAATGCTCTATTTTGTGGTAGTGTGGTCGAGCAGTAGGCTTATCAAAGGAGTAGTGTTAAGCATTTGTTGTACATACACACAGGCAATAAATGAGGAACACACACTCAGAGACAATTCCAGCCAATAGGTTTTGTTATAGAAAAATATATTTTCTTAGTTTATTTTAAGAACCACAGGTTCAAATTCTACATGTAATATCTCATTTGAAAGGTATTGCAGGTAAGTACTTTAGGAACTTTGAATAATTACAGTAGCATATATACTTTTCACATAAAACACAAATAGCTGTTTTAAAAGTGGACACTGCAATTTTCACAGTTCCTGGGGGAGGTAAAGTATTGTTAGTTTTTGCAGGTAAGTAACCCACCTACAGGGTTCAGATTTGGGTCCAAGGTAGCCCACCGTTGGGGGTTCAGAGCAACCCCAAAGTTACCACACCAGCAGCTCAGGGCCGGTCAGGTGCAGAGGTCAAAGAGGTGCCCAAAACACATACAGTAGGTTTCAATGGAGGTAAGGGGGTGTCCCGGTTCCAGTCTGCCAGCAGGTAAGTACCCGCGTCTTCGGAGGGCAGACCAGGGGGGTTTTGTAGGGCACCGGGGGGAACACGAGTCAGCACAAAAAGTACACCCTCAGCTGCGCGGGGGCGGCCGGGTGCAGTGTATAAACACGCGTCGGGTTTCCAAAGGTTTTCAATGAGAGACCAAGGGGTCTCTTCAGCGATGCAGGCAGGCAAGGGGGGGGGGCTCCTCGGGGTAGCCACCACCTGGGCAAGGGAGAGGGCCTCCAGGGGGTCACTCCTGCACTGGAGTTCCGATCCTTCAGGTGCTGGGGGCTGCGGGTGCAGGGTCTTTTCCAGCCGTCGGGATGTTAGAGTCAGGCAGTCGCGGTCAGGGGGAACCTCGGGTTTCCCTCTGCAGGCGTCGCTGTGGGGGCTCAGGGGGGACAACTTTGGTTACTCACGGTCTTGGAGTCGCCGGAGGGTCCTCCCTGAGGTATTGGTTCTCCACCAGTCGAGTCGGGGTCGCCGGGTGCAGTGTTGCAAGTCTGACGCTTCTTGCGGGGATTTGCAGGGGTCTTTAAATCTGCTCCTCTGTAACAAAGTTGCAGTCTTTTTGGAACAGGGCCGCTGTCCTCAGGAGTTTCAAGTCTTTCTTGAAGCAGGGCAGTCCTCTGAGGATTCAGAGGTCGCTGGTCCTTGGGAAAGCGTCGCTGGAGCAGGTTTCTTTAGAAGGCAGGAGACAGGCCGGTAGGACTGGGGCCAAAGCAGTTGGTGTCTTCTTTTCTTCTTCTGCAGGGGTCCTTCAGCTCAGCAGTCCTCTTCTTCTTATAGTTTCAGGAATCTAAATTCTTAGGTTCAGGGAAGCCCTTAAATACTAAATTTAAGGGCGTGTTTAGGTCTGGGGGGTTAGTAGCCAATGGCTACTAGCCCTGAGGGTGGGTACACCCTCTTTGTGCCTACTCCCAAGGGGAGGGGGTCACATCCCTATTCCTATTGGGGGAATCCTCCTTCTACAAGATGGAGGATTTCTAAAAGTCAGAGTCACCTCAGCTCAGGACACCTTAGGGGCTGTCCTGACTGCCCAATGACTCCTCCTTGTTTTTCTCATTATCTCTCCTGGACTTGCCGCCAAAAGTGGGGGCTGGGTCCAGGGGGCGGGCATCTCCACTAGCTGGAGTGCCCTGGAGCATTGTAACACGAAGCTTCAGCCTTTGAAGCTCACTGCTAGGTGTTACAGTTCCTGCAGGGGGGAGGTGTGAAGCACCTCCACCCAGAGCAGGCTTTGTTTCTGTCCTCAGAGAGCACAAAGGCTCTCACCGCATGAGGTCAGAAACTCATCTCTCAGCAGCAGGCTGGCACAGACCAGTCAGTCCTGCACTGAACAATTGGGTAAAATACAAGGGGTATCTCTAAAATGCCCTCTGTGTGCATTTTTTAAATAAATCCAACACTGGCATCAGTGTGGGTTTATTATTCTGAGAAGTTTGATACCAAACTTCCCAGTATTCAGTGTAGCCATTATGGAGCTGTGGAGTTCGTTTTTGACAGACTCCCAGACCATATACTCTTATGGCTACCCTGCACTTACAATGTCTAAGGTTTTGCTTAGACACTGTAGGGGCATAGTGCTCATGCACATATGCCCTCACCTGTGGTATAGTGCACCCCGCCTTAGGGCTGTAAGGCCTGCTAGAGGGGTGACTTACCTATGCCACAGGCAGTGTGAGGTTGGCATGGCACCCTGAGGGGAGTGCCATGTCGACTTAGTCATTTTCTCCCCACCAGCACACACAAGCTGGCAAGCAGTGTGTCTGTGCTGAGTGAGGGGTCCCTAGGGTGGCATAAGACATGCTGCAGCCCTTAGAGACCTTCCCTGGCATCAGGGCCCTTGGTACCAGTTACAAGGGACTTACCTGGGTGCCAGGGTTGTGCCAATTGTGGAGACAATGGTACATTTTAGGTGAAAGAACACTGGTGCTGGGGCCTGGGTCCCAGCACACTTCTCAGTCAAGTCAGCATCAGTATCAGGCAAAAAGTGGGGGGTAACTGCAACAGTGAGCCATTTCTTTACACAAGCCCCCCCCCCAGCCCACAGGCCAGGAGACTCAGCCAAAGCTGGGAGAGTCTTCCTAGTCTGTCAGGCGAGGAAGAGTAGAGGAAATAGGCTGGTTTGTTGCAGGGCCTATTCTGCCTTACATCCTCCTGTTTAGGTCATTCCCCCTGGGGAACTGACCCACTTCCACAGTGATAGGACTTAGTCTGAACTGCCTCTTGTCTGTGCTTTTAATGTCTTCATCCATTCTCTCTATTTTGGGGTTAGAGGTATCCACCTCTGCTAATCTTATCTTAGCCAGGGTCACCCCTAGCTTACCCAAAGAGGTTACCCAGAGCTGGAGTAACCCCACCATGACCAGCAGGGTCAGGGGGCCTAACTTGCTATTTGGCATGGGGTCAGACCACCATGCCAAGGATAGTGCAGCCATAACGGCTAACACCCAGCAGAGGCCACTGACAGCTGTCAGTGCCCAGAACCACACCTTTAGCTCTTCACCTACAAGGGAAGGGGCTAAGTTACAGGCTTCTTTGGGTTCAGGGTGCCTGTCTGCTGTATTAGAGTGGGGGGTTACCACATCTTGTAGTAAACACCCTTCTTCCACTCTTTCTTCTGTTAGCTGAGGAGCCACCCACTCAGGCTTAACAGTTGCCTGACTAGCCAGGACTTCTTGTGGGTCAGGATGGACTTTACCAGGGCCACTTTTGGAGGTCTCCCCTACTGGAGCAGACTCTACCTGGCTTGCTGGAACCTTGGCTAAAGGTTGTCCACCTTTCCTACACTGTTTTCTTTTCTTTTTCTTCTGGGGCCTACTTGCAGTTTCTGCAGGGGCAGGACCTCCAGAATCCTTGGGAGAGGACTGGCACTGGACCAGTTCCTCTCTTGGGCTCTGACTAACCTCTGGGTAGTCATTTCCAAGGAGACAATCAAGGGGGAGGTCTGTACTGACTACCACCCTTCTCCAGCTAAACGTCCCACCCACTTCTATGGGCACAAAAGCCACAGGCCTATCAGTGACCCTGTCTGGGCTAACTCTTACTCTGGCAGTCTCACCTGGGATGTACTGGTTTGAGAACACCAGCCTGTCATGCACAATAGTGTGACTGGCACAAGTGTCTCTCAGGGCAGTGGCTGGGATTCCATTCACCAGTAGGTGGTGGAAGTGTCTACTTCCCTCTGGAATCTCCAACTCACCTGTTGGGCCCTTTTTCCAGTTGAAGGCTATGAAGACCTCCTCATCTGAGGAGTCGTCCCCAATGGCTACACTGGTTACCCCTGGGATTTTGCTAGGGGGTTTGTTTTTGGGACAAGAAGTGTCCTTGGTGTGGTGCCCTGTCTGTCTACAGTTATGGCACCATGCCTTAGTGGCATCCCAGTTCTTACCCTGGTACCCACCTTTGTTTTGGGTTGTGTCTTGGGACCCACCCACCTGTTCTGGTTTTTGGGGGCCTACAGAGGACTCTTTTTCTTTATTTCTAGTGTCACCCACTTTCTCCTGGGGAGGCTTTGTAACCCCTTTCTGTTGGTCACCCCCAGTAGAAGTTTTGGTTACCCTAGTCTTGACCCAGTGGTCTGCCTTCTTTCCCAATTCTTGGGGAGAAATTGGACCCAGGTCTACCAGATACTGATGCAACTTTTCATTGAAGCAGTTACTTAAAATGTGTTCTTTCATAAACAAATTATAAAACCCAACATAGTCATGCACTTCATTTCCAGTTACCCAACCATCCAGTGTTTTCACTGAGTAGTCAACAAAATCAACCCAGGTCTGGCTCAAGGATTTTTGAGCCCCCCTGAATCTAATTCTATACTCCTCAGTGGAGAATCCAAAGCCCTCAATCAGGGTACCCTTCATGAGGTCATAGGATTCTGCATCTTTTTCAGAGAGTGTGAGGAGTCTATCCCTACACTTTCCAGTGAACATTTCCCAAAGGAGAGCCCCCCAGTGAGATTTGTTCACTTTTCTGGTTACACAAGCCCTCTCAAAAGCTGTGAACCATTTGGTGATGTCATCACCATCTTTATATTTTGTTACAATCCCTTTGGGGATTTTCAACATGTCAGGAGAATCTCTGACCCTAGTTATGTTGCTGCCACCATTGATGGGTCCTAGGCCCATCTCTTGTCTTTCCCTTTCTATGGCTAGGATCTGTCTTTCCAAAGCCAATCTTTTGGTCATCCTGGCTAACTGGATGTCCTCTTCACTTGAGTTATCCTCAGTGATTTCAGAGAAGTTGGTCCCTCCTGTGAGGGAACCAGCATCTCTGACTATTACATTTGGAGACAGGGCTTGAGAGGCCCTGTTCTCCCTAGTTAGGACTGGAAGGTGGGAATCTCCCTCCAAGTCACTATCATCATCCTCTGTGTTGCCATCCTCAGAGGGGTTGGCCTTTTCAAACTCTGCCAACAGCTCCTGGAGCTGTAGTTTGGAAGGTCTGGAGCCCATTGCTATTTTCTTTAGTTTACAGAGTGACCTTAGCTCCCTCATCTGAAGATGGAGGTAAGGTGTGGTGTCGAGTTCCACCACATTCACATCTGTACTAGACATTATGCTTCTAAAAGTTGGAATACTTTTTAAGAATCTAAAACTAGTTCTAGGTTCTAATTCAAACTTTTACCAAACTTTTAAACTCTAAAAGAAATGCTAACAGGGACTAACACAAGGCCCTAGCAGGACTTTAAAGAATTTAGAAAAATTTCAAATTGCAAAAATCAATTTCTAATGACAATTTTTTGAATTTGTCGTGTGATCAGGTATTGGCTGAGTAGTCCAGCAAATGCAAAGTCTTGTACCCCACCGCTGATCCACCAATGTAGGAAGTTGGCTCTGTATGCACTATTTCAAAGTAAGGAATAGTATGCACAGAGTCCAAGGGTTCCTCTTAGAGGTAAGATAGTGGCAAAAAGAGATAATACTAATGCTCTATTTTGTGGTAGTGTGGTCGAGCAGTAGGCTTATCAAAGGAGTAGTGTTAAGCATTTGTTGTACATACACACAGGCAATAAATGAGGAACACACACTCAGAGACAATTCCAGCCAATAGGTTTTGTTATAGAAAAATATCTTTTCTTAGTTTATTTTGAGAACCACAGGTTCAAATTCTACATGTAATATCTCATTTGAAAGGTATTGCAGGTAAGTACTTTAGGAACTTTGAATAATTACAGTAGCATATATACTTTTCACATAAAACACAAATAGCTGTTTTAAAAGTGGACACTGCAATTTTCACAGTTCCTGGGGGAGGTAAAGTATTGTTAGTTTTTGCAGGTAAATAACCCACCTACAGGGTTCAGATTTGGGTCCAAGGTAGCCCACCGTTGGGGGTTCAGAGCAACCCCAAAGTTACCACACCAGCAGCTCAAGGCCGGTCAGGTGCAGAGGTCAAAGAGGTGCCCAAAACACATAGGCTTCAATGGAGGTAAGGGGGTGCCCCGGTTCCAGTCTGCCAGCAGGTAAGTACCCGCGTCTTCGGAGGGCAGACCAGGGGGGTTTTGTAGGGCACCGGGGGGGGACACGAGTCAGCACAAAAAGTACACCCTCAGCTGCGCGGGGGCGGCCGGGTGCAGTGTATAAACACGCGTCGGGTTTCCAAAGGTTTTCAATGAGAGACCAAGGGGTCTCTTCAGCGATGCAGGCAGGCAAGGGGGGGGGCTCCTCGGGGTAGCCACCACCTGGGCAAGGGAGAGGGCCTCCAGGGGGTCACTCCTGCACTGGAGTTCCGATCCTTCAGGTGCTGGGGGCTGCGGGTGCAGGGTCTTTTCCAGCCATCGGGATGTTAGAGTCAGGCAGTCGCGGTCAGGGGGAGCCTCTGGTTTCCCTCTGCAGGCGTCACTGTGGGGGCTCAGGGGGGACAACTTTGGTTACTCACGGTCTTGGAGTCGCCGGAGGGTCCTCCCAGAGGTGTTGGTTCTCCACCAGTCGAGTCGGGGTCGCCGGGTGCAGTGTTGCAAGTCTCACGCTTCTTGCGGGGATTTGCAGGGGTCTTTAAATCTGCTTCTTGAAACAAAGTTGCAGTTCTTTTGGAGCAGTGCCGCTGTCTTCGGGAGTTTCTTGTCTTTCTTGAAGCAGGGCAGTCCTCTGAGGATTCAGGGGTCGCTGGTCCTTGGGAAAGTGTCGCTGGAGCAGGTTTCTTTGGAAGGTAGGAGACAGGCCGGTAGGACTGGGGCCAAAGCAGTTGGTGTCTTCTTTCTTCTTCTGCAGGGGTTTTCAGCTCAGCAGTCCTCTTCTTCAGGTAAGTTGCAGGAATCTAAATTCTTAGGTTCAGGGAAGCCCTTAAATACTAAATTTAAGGGCGTGTTTACGTCTGGGGGTTAGTAGCCAATGGCTACTAGCCCTGAGGGTGGGTACACCCTCTTTGTGCCTCCTCCCAAGGGGAGGGGGTCACATCCATATTCCTATTGGGGGAATCCTCCTTCTACAAGATGGAGGATTTCTAAAAGTCAGAGTCACCTCAGTTCAGGACACCTTAGGGGCTGTCCTGACTGGCCAGTGACTCCTCCTTGTTTTTCTCATTATCTCTCCTGGACTTGCCGCCAAAAGTGGGGGCTGGGTCCAGGGGGCGGGCATCTCCACTACCTGGAGTGCCCTGGGGCATTGTAACACGAAGCTTCAGCCTTTGAAGCTCACTGCTAGGTGTTACAGTTCCTGCAGGGGGGAGGTGTGAAGCACCTCCACCCAGAGCAGGCTTTGTTTCTGTCCTCAGAGAGCACAAAGGCTCTCAACGCATGAGGTCAGAAACTCGTCTCTCAGCAGCAGGCTGGCACAGACCAGTCAGTCCTGCACTGAACAATTGGGTAAAATACAGGGGGTATCTCTAAAATGCCCTCTGTGTGCATTTTTTAATAAATCCAACACTGGCATCAGTGTGGGTTTATTATTCTGAGAAGTTTGATACCAAACTTCCCAGTATTCAGTGTAGCCATTATGGAGCTGTGGAGTTCGTTTTTGACAGACTCCCAGCCCATATACTCTTATGGCTACCCTGCACTTACAATGTCTAAGGTTTTGCTTAGACACTGTAGGGGCATAGTGCTCATGCACATATGCCCTCACCTGTGGTATAGTGCACCCCGCCTTAGGGCTGTAAGGCCTGCTAGAGGGGTGACTTACCTATGCCACAGGCAGTGTGAGGTTGGCATGGCACCCTGAGGGGAGTGCCATGTCGACTTAGTCATTTTCTCCCCACCAGCACACACAAGCTGGCAAGCAGTGTGTCTGTGCTGAGTGAGGGGTCCCTAGGGTGGCATAAGACATGCTGCAGCCCTTAGAGACCTTCCCTGGCATCAGGGCCCTTGGTACCAGGGGTACCAGTTACAAGGGACTTACCTGGGTGCCAGGGTTGTGCCAATTGTGGAGACAATGGTACATTTTAGGTGAAAGAACACTGGTGCTGGGGCCTGGTTAGCAGGGTCCCAGCACACTTCTCAGTCAAGTCAGCATCAGTATCAGGCAAAAAGTGGGGGGTAACTTCAACAGGGAGCCATTTCTTTACACCAACCCTCCTTGACAAGTGTTAGTGGACCCCTAACAGGGTGTCCAAAAAGAAGTTCAATGGGGCTGAAGCCCACTCCTTTCTGGGGTACCTCCCTGTAGGCAAAAAGGAGGCATGGTAACAGGATATCCCATCTCCTGCAGAGTTTTTCAGGGAGTCCCATAATCATGCCTTTGAGAGTTTTATTAAATATCTCCACCAGTCCATTTGTTTGTGGATGATAGGGTGTAGTGAACTTGTACGTTACACCACACTCCTTCCACATGGCCTTCAAGTAAGCAGACATGAAATTGCTTCCTCTGTCTGATACTACCTCTTTTGGGAAGCCCACCCTGGAAAAGATTCCCAGGAGGGCCTTTGCCACTGCAGGAGCTGTAGTGGTCCTAAGAGGAATTGCTTCAGGGTATCTTGTGGCATGGTCCACTACCACCAAGATAAACCTATTGCCTGAAGCAGTAGGAGGGTCAAGGGGGCCAACTATGTCAACCCCTACCCTTTCAAACGGAACCCCAACCACAGGCAGTGGAATAAGGGGTGCCTTTGGAGTGCCACCTGTCTTGCCACTGGCTTGACAGGTTTCACAGGACTTACAAAACTTTTTTGTGTCCTCAGACATTCTAGGCCAATGAAACAAGGGAACAAGCCTGTCCCATGTTTTCATTTGTCCTAGATGCCCAGCTAGGGGAATGTCGTGAGCCAGTGTTAGGAGGAATTTTCTGTACTCCTGAGGAATCACTAATCTCCTGGCAGCTCCAGGTTTAGGATCCCTTGCCTCAGTGTACAAGAGGTTGTCCTCCCAGTAAACTCTGTGAGAGTCACTGACATCCCCATTAGCCTGTTTGACAGCTTGCTGTCTTAGACCCTCTAATGTGGGACAGGTCTGCTGTGCCACACTCAGCTCCTCCCTGGCAGGCCCCCTTTCACCCAAAAGCTCAGCAGTGTCTGCTTCCAGCTGCTCTGGTGAAGGTTCTACACAGGGTGGGAATTCTTCTTCCTCAGAATTAGAATCCACTGTAGAGGGAGGGATAGTAGGTACTGATTTACCTTTGCTACCCCTAGCTTTAGGGAGCACTTGGTCCATTGTTCCAGGATCCAAGTCACCCTGTCCTTTTTGCTTTTTGGCCTGAGCCCTGGTTAAAGCAAAAATATGCCCTGGAATGCCCAGCATTGCTGCATGGGCCTCCAACTCCACATCTGACCAAGCTGATGTCTCCAAATCATTTCCTAGTAGACAGTCTACAGGTAAATCTGAGGCTACCACAACTTTCTTTGGACCAGTAACCCCCCCCAGTTGAGATTTACAACAGCCATGGGGTGGCTAAGTGTGTTGTTGTGAGCATCGGTTACTTGGTACTGGTGACCAAGTAGGTGTTGTTCAGGGTGGACCAGTTTCTCAATTACCATAGTAACACTGGCACCAGTGTCCCTGTAGGCCTGAACCTCAACACCATTTATTAGGGGTAGTTGCTTGTACTTATCCATGTTAAGGGGACAAGCAACCAAGGTGGCTAAATCAATAGCCCCCTCATAGACTAACACAGCCTCTGTGGTCTCCCTAATCAGACCAACCCCAACTAAGTTACCAATAGTGAGCCCAGCTACTCCCTTGGATTGGCTATTAGTAGGTTTGCTCCCACCACCACTGCTATTAGTAGGGACACTAGGTGTAGCAGTAGGGGTTGTAGTGGTAGGAGGCTTGGTGCTTTTCTTTGGACAACTGGGATCTGTTGTCCAATGGCCTTTTATTTTACATAAATAGCACCATGGTTTCTTTTCTTTGTTTTGATTGGAAGAGGATTTGGGCCCACCACCCCCACCAGAGTGTTTTTGTGGGCCTGATGAAGACTCATTTTTAGATTTGTCCCCACCCTTGTCAGAAGACTTACCATCCTTCTTATTGCCATCTTTGTCACCCCCTGTATGAACTTTTCTGTTCACCCTTGTTCTGACCCATTTGTTTGCCTTCTTTCCCAATTCTTGGGGAGAGGTCAGATCAGAGTCCACCAAGTACTGGTGCAACAAATCAGACATACAATTATTAAGAATATGCTCTCTCAGGATCAAGTTATACAGGCTGTCATAATCAGTAACTTTACTGCCATGTAACCACCCCTCCAAGGCCTTCACTGAATGGTCAACAAAATCAACCCAGTCTTGTGAAGACTCCTTTTTGGTCTCTCTGAACTTTATCCTGTATTGTTCAGTGGTTAAGCCATAACCATCCAGGAGTGCATTCTTAAGAACTGTAAAATTATTGGCATCACTTTCTTTCACAGTAAGGAGCCTATCCCTACCTTTTCCACTAAATGATAGCCATAGGATAGCAGCCCACTGCCTTTGAGGGACATCCTGTACAATACAGGCCCTCTCAAGTGCAGCAAACCACTTGTTAATGTCATCCCCCTCCTTATAAGGGGGAACTATCTTGTGCAGATTCCTTGAATCATGCTCTCTTGCAGGATGATATTGGGGAATACTGCTGCTGCCACCATGGGTTACTAAACCCAGTTTCTGTCTTTCCTTCTCTACTTCTAAGGATTGTCTATCTAAATCCAGCTGTTGCTGTTTAAGCTTCAGTCTGGATTGCTCCACTCTCAATCTATTGAGCTCCCTTTCTAACATTCTGTCATCAGGGTGGGTGGGAGGGACATTCCTAGACACAGAAGTATGGTGAGAATGGACAGAAGGAGACCTATCCCTTACAGAAGGCACCCTAACAGCTTGGCTAACAGAAACATCACTTCTACTGTGGTGAGAAGGAATAATCTTGTTATGATGTGAGACAACACTATCTGTATGGTGTGACTCAACCTCAGTACCAACTATGCTAGACTGTCTAGTAATGGGCAGGCTAGGAAGTTTCTTTCCTGAGTCTTTTCCTAGGGGAGTCCCTGGATCAGATTGGGAACCATTAGCTACTTTTTCAACAGATGGGGCCCCTTTGGCCTTATCTTGTTCTCCATGCATGTTAAGCAAGAATTCCAAAGAAGGATTCTTCCCTACACTCAAACCTCTTTCTACACAGAGACTCCTTGCTCCTTTCCAGCTAAGGTGGTCATATGCAAGTTTGGACAGATCAACAGTTTGGCCTGTGCCAGACATTTTAGAAAGAGTTTAAGTGACAGAAAAAGAGAAAAAGTTTTTCAGAACTTTTAGAAAGACAGAAAAAAACTTTTAAAACTTTTTAAGAACTTTTAGAAAGTTTAGAGGTACTTTTCAGCACTTTAGAAAGAAGTGAAAAGAGGAAATGCAAAACTTGTTAGCTATGTGTACACACACTGAACTTGTTTTGTATATTTTTCTCTTATGAAAAGTACAATGACAAGAGTGGTAAGTAGTCTCAAAGCACTTATCCCACCGCTGCACAACCAAATGTAGGAGGCTGGACGGGCTTGTAGTGAGTACCAAGGGGTACTTACACCATGCACCAGGCCCAGGTATCCCTTATTAGTGTATAGGGTGTCTAGCAGCTTAGGCTGATAGATAATGGTAGCTTAGCAGAGCAGCTTAGGCTGAACTAGGAGACGAGTGAAGCTCCTACCGTACCACTAGTGTCACTTGCACAATATCATAAGAAAACACAATACACAGATATACTAAAAATAAAGGTACTTTATTTTTATGACAATATGCCAAAGTATCTCAGTGAGTACCCTCAGTATGAGGATAGCAAATATACACAAGATATATGTACACAATACCAAAAATATGCAGTATAGTCTTAGAAAACAGTGCAAACAATGTATAGTTACAATAGGATGCAATGGGGACACATAGGGATAGGGGCAACACAAACCATATACTCCAGAAGTGGAATGCGAACCACGAATGGACCCCAAACCTATGTGACCTTGTAGAGGGTCGCTGGGACTATTAGAAAATAGTAAGGGTTAGAAAAATAGCCCACCCCAAGACCCTGAAAAGTGAGTGCAAAGTGCACTAAAGTTCCCCAAAGGACAAAGAAGTCGTGATAGGGGAATTCTGCAGGAAAGACACAAACCAGCAATGCAACAACAATGGATTTCCAAACGAGGGTACCTGTGGAACAAGGGGACCAAGTCCAAAAGTCACAAGCAAGTCGGAGATGGGCAGATGCCCAACAAATGCCAACGGTGGGTGCAAAGAAGCTGCTACTGGACAGTAGAAGCTTAGGATTCTGCAGGAACGACAAGGGCTAGAGACTTCCCCTTTAGAGGATGGATCCCCCACGCCGTGGAGAGTCGTGCAGAAGTGTTTTCCTGTGGAAATACGGCCAACAAGCCTTGCTAGCTGTAAATCGTGCAGTAAGGGTTTTTGCGTGCTGCTGTAGCCCAGGAGGGACCAGGATGCCGCCAATTGCGTCTGGCGACAGAGGGGGCGTCCAGCAAGACAAGGAGCCCTCTCAGAAGCAGGCAGCACACGCAGAAGTGCCGGAACAGGCACTTTGAAGAAGAGTGAAACGGTGCTCACCCGAAGTTGCACAAAGGAGTCCCACGTCGCCGGAGGACAACTTAGAAAGTCGTGTAATGCAGGTTAGAGTGCCGTGGACCCAGGCTTGGCTGTGCACAAAGGATTTCCGCCGGAAGTGCACAGAGGCTGGAGTAGCTGCAAAAGACGCGGTTCCCAGCAATGCAGTCTGGCGTGGGGAGGCAAGGACTTACCTCCACCAAACTTGGACTGAAGAGTCACTGGACTGTGGGAGTCACTTGGACAGAGTTGCTGGAATCAAGGGACCTCGCTCATCGTGCTGAGAGGAGACCCAGAGTACCAGTAATGCAGTTCTTTGGTGCCTGCGGTAGCAGGGGCAAGATTCCGTCGACCCACTGGAGATTTCTTCGGAGCTTCCAGTGCAGAGAGGAGGCAGACTACCCCCACAGCATGCACCACCAGGAAAACAGTCGAGAAGGCGGCAGGATCAGCGTTACAGAGTTGCAGTAGTCGTCTTCGCTACTTTGTTGCAGTTTTGCATGCTTCCAGCGCAGTCAGCAGTCGATTCCTTGGCAGAAGGTGAAGAGAGAGGTGCAGAGGAACTCTGATGAGCTCTTGCATTCGTTATCTAAGGAATTCCCCAAAGCAGGGACCCTAAATAGCCAGAAAAGAGGGTTTGGCTACCTAGGAGAGAGGATAGGCTAGCAACACCTGAAGGAGCCTATCAGAAGGAGTCTCTGACGTCACCTGCTGGCACTGGCCACTCAGAGCAGTCCAGTGTGCCAGCAGCACCTCTGTTTCCAAGATGGCAGAGGTCTGGAGCACACTGAAGGAGCTCTGGACACCTCCCAGGGGAGGTGCAGGTCAGGGGAGTGGTCACTCCCCTTTCCTTTGTCCAGTTTCGCGCCAGAGCACGGCTAAGGGGTCCCTGAACCGGTGTAGACTGGCTTATGCAGAAATGGGCACCATCTGTGCCCATGAAAGCATTTCCAGAGGCTGGGGGAGGCTACTCCTCCCCTGCCTTCACACCTTATTCCAAAGGGAGAGGGTGTAACACCCTCTCTCTGAGGAAGTCCTTTGTTCTGCCTTCCTGGGCCAAGCCTGGCTGGACCCCAGGAGGGCAGAAACCTGTCTGAGGGGTTGGCAGCAGCAGCAGCTGCAGTGAAACCCCTGAAAAGGCAGTTTGGCAGTACCCGGGTCTGAGCTACAGACCCGTGGGATCATGGGATTGTACCAACAATGCCAGGATGGCATAGAGGGGGCAATTCCATGATCTTAGACATGTTACATGGCCATATTCGGAGTTACCATTGTGAAGCTACACATAGGTAGTGACCTATGTGTAGTGCACGCGTGTAATGGTGTCCCCGCACTCACAAAGTCCAGGGAATTTGCCCTGAACAACGTGGGGGCACTCTGGCTAGTACCAGGGTGCCCTCACACTAAGTAACTTAGCACCCAACCTTTACTAAGTAAAGGTTAGACATATAGGTGACTTATAAGTTACATAAGTGCAGTGAAAAATGGCTGTGAAATAACGTGGACGTTATTTCACTCAGGCTGCAGTGGCAGGCCTGTGTAAGAATTGTCAGAGCTCCCTATGGGTGGCAAAAGAAATGCTGCAGCCCATAGGGATCTCCTGGAACCCCAATACCCTGGGTACCTCAGTACCATATACTAGGGAATTATAAGGGTGTTCCAGTGTGCCAATGTGAATTGGTAAAATTGGTCACTAGCCTGTTAGTGACAATTTGGAAAGAAATGAGAGAGCATAACCACTGAGGTTCTGGATAGCAGAGCCTCAGTGAGACAGTTAGTCATATACACAGGTAACACAGTCAGGCACACTTATGAGCACTTGGGCCCTGGCTGGCAGGGTCCCAGTGACACATACAACTAAAACAACATATGTACAGTGAAAAATGGGGGTAACATGCCAAACAAGATGGTACTTTCCTACACCAGGGCCCAGTGCTCATAGTGAAAACCCTATGTTTTCAGTATGTTTGTTATGTGTCACTGGGACCCTGCTAGTCAGGACCCCAGTGCTCATAAGTTTGTGACCTATATGTATGTGTTCCCTGTGTGATGCCTAACTGTCTCACTGAGGCTCTGCTAACCAGAACCTCAGTGGTTATGCTCTCTCTGTACAAATTGTCACTAACAGGCTAGTGACCAATTTCACCAATTCACATTGGCATACTGGAACACCCTTATAATTCCCTAGTATATGGTACTGAGGTACCCAGGGTATTGGGGTTCCAGGAGATCCCTATGGGCTGCAGCATTTCTTTTGCCACCCATAGGGAGCTCTGACAATTCTTACACAGGCCTGCCACTGCAGCCTGAGTGAAATAATGCACACATTATTTCACAGCCATTTTCACTGCACTTAAGTAACTTATAAGTCACCTATATGTCTAACCTTTACCTGGTAAAGGTTAGGTGCAAAGTTACTTAGTGTGTGGGCACCCTGGCACTAGCCAAGGTGCCCCCACATTGTTCAGGGCAAATTCCCCGGACTTTGTGAGTGCGGGGACACCATTACACGCGTGCACTACACATAGGTCACTACCTATGTGTAGTTTCACAATGGTAACTCCGAATATGGCCCTGTAACATGTCTAAGATCATGGAATTGCCCCCTCTATGCCATCCTGGCATTATTGGCACAATCCCATGATCCCACGGGTCTGTAGCTCAGACCCGGGTACTGCCAAACTGCCTTTTCAGGGGTTTCACTGCAGCTGCTGCTGCTGCCAACCCCTCAGACAGGTTTCTGCCCTCCTGGGGTCCAGCCAGGCTTGGCCCAGGAAGGCAGAACAAAGGACTTCCTCAGAGAGAGGGTGTTACACCCTCTCCCTTTGGAAAAAGGTGTGAAGGCAGGGGAGGTGTAGCCTTCCCCAGCCTCTGGAAATGCTTTCATGGGCACAGATGGTGCCCATTTCTGCATAAGCCAGTCTACACTGGTTCAGGGACCCCTCAGCCCTGCTCTGGCGTGAAACTGGACAAAGGAAAGGGGAGTGACCACTCCCCTGACCTGCACCTCCCCTGGGAGGTGCCCAGAGCTCCTCCAGTGTGCTCCAGACCTCTGCCATCTTGGAAACAGAGGTGCTGCTGGCACACTGGACTGCTCTGAGTGGCCAGGGCCAGCAGGTGACGTCAGAGACTCCTTCTGATAGGCTCCTTCAGGTGTTGCTAGCCTATCCTCTCTCCTAAGTAGCCAAACCCTCTTTTCTGGCTATTTAGGGTCTCTGCTTTGGGGAATTCCTTAGATAACGAATGCAAGAGCTCATCAGAGTTCCTCTGCATCTCTCTCTTCACCTTCTGCCAAGGAATCGACTGCTGACCGAGCTGGAAGCCTGCAAAACTGCAACAAAGTAGCGAAGACGACTACTGCAACTCTGTAACGCTGATCCTGCCGCCTTCTCGACTGTTTTCCTGTTGGTGCATGCTGTGGGGGTAGTCTGCCTCCTCTCTGCACTAGAAGCTCCAAAGAAATCTCCCGTGGGTCGACGGAATCTTCCCCCTGCAACTGCAGGCACCAAAGAACTGCATTACCGGTACTCTGGGTCTCCTCTCAGCACGACGAGCGAGGTCCCTTGAATCCAGCAACTCTGTCCAAGTGACTCCCACAGTCCAGTGACTCTTCAGTCCAAGTTTGGTGGAGGTAA
Source organism: Pleurodeles waltl (assembly GCF_031143425.1). Classification (NCBI taxonomy): domain Eukaryota; kingdom Metazoa; phylum Chordata; class Amphibia; order Caudata; family Salamandridae; genus Pleurodeles; species Pleurodeles waltl. The sequence continues at coordinate 1,084,431 of NW_027150394.1, forward strand.
GTCCTTGCCTCCCCACGCCAGACTGCATTGCTGGGACCTGCGTCTTTTGCAGCTACTCCGGCCTCTGTGCACTTCCGGTGGAAATCCTTTGTGCACAGCCAAGCCTGGGTCCACAGCACTCCAACCTGCATTGCACGACTTTCTAAGTTGTCCTCCGGCGGCGTGGGACTCCTTTGTGCAACTTCGAGTGAGCACTGTTTCACTCCTCTTTGTAGTGCCTGTTCCAGCACTTCTGCAGGTGCTGCCTGCTTTTGATAGGGCTCTTTGTCTTGCTGGACGACCCCTCTGTCCCCAGACGCAATTGGCGACATCCTGGTCCCTCCTGGGCCACAGCAGCATCCAAAAACCCTTTTCGCACGATTTGCAGCTAGCAAGGCTTGTTTGTGGTCTTTCTTCAGGAAAATACTTCTGCTCGACTCTTCACGACGTGGGACATCCATCCTCCTAAGGGGAAGTTTCTAGCCCTTGTCGTTCTTGCAGAATCCTCAGCTTCTACTGCCTAGTAGCAGCTTCTTTGCACCCACAGATGGCATTTCCTGGGCATCTGCCCATCTCCGACTTGCTTGTGACTTTTGGACTTGGTCCCCTTGTTCCACAGGTCCTCTCGTCTGGAAATCCATCGTTGTTGCATTGCTGGTGTTGGTCTTTCCTGCAGAATTCCCCTATGACGACTTCTATGCTCTTTGGGGAACTTTAGTGCACTTTGCACTCACTTTTCAGGGTCTTGGGGTGTGCTATTTTTCTAACCCTAACTGTTTTCTTACAGTCCCAGCGACCCTCTACAAGGTCACATAGGTTTGGGGTCCATTCGTGGTTCGCATTCCACTTTTGGAGTATATGGTTTGTGTTGCCCCTATCCCTATGTGTCCCCATTGCATCCTATTGTAACTATACATTGTTTGCACTGTTTTCTAAGAGTATACTGCATATTTTTGGTATTGTGTACATATATCTTGTGTATATTTGCTATCCTCATACTGAGGGTACTCACTGAGATACTTTGGCATATTGTCATAAAAATAAAGTACCTTTATTTTTAGTATATCTGTGTATTGTGTTTTCTTATGATATTGTGCAAGTGACACTAGTGGTACTGTAGGAGCTTCACTCGTCTCCTAGTTCAGCCTAAGCGGCTCTGCTAAGCTACCATTATCTATCTGCCTAAGCTGCTAGACACCCTATACACTAATAAGGGATACCTGGGCCTTGGTATTCACTACAAGCCAGTCCAGCCTCCTACACCTGGCTCTTCACCTAAACCCGGCTTTGGCTCCGCCCAATCAGCTCCTCCTTCAACACCAGGATACCCTCCCGAGTTTGTTATGCACTATACAGATAACTAACATGCTTTTGGATAGGTTGTGCTGCACCGGTATTCTAGCTGCCTGAAAATTAACTCCATCCTCTTTACTAAATGGAATTCACAGAGGGCACACACGCTTTCAGCTGACCCTCGGATACCCAGCTACCACCCTTCACATATATGTTGCACCCAACCACCCATGCTTACAGCTGACCCTCTGATACCCAGCTACCACCCTTCACATATATGTTGCACCCAACCACCCACGCTTACAGCTAACCCTCTGATACGTAGCTACCACCTTTCATATATATGTTGCACTCGATCACCCACGCTTACAGCTGACCTTCTGATACCCCGCTACCACCCTTCACATATGTTGCACCCACCCTGCAAATCCATCATGTTCTGTTATTCCATTACACGTGGAGTTGAGCTGACCATGAATGACCATGTACACATTTATTAATTTGTAACACTGAAGACTATGGTGAGTTACAGGATGACATTTCATGTTTGTAACGAGATTTCCCAGGATCACTGACAGAATCTCGGAATGAAAAATAGCGGGGACAGAATAGTGTATAAAAAATATCGTAGACCAAAATATCGAGAAGGCAAGTGCAACTAGGTAAGTATAGATTTGCTGTTCTTAACTCCAGATCTACATACATTGAGGTATATATATATAGAAAGGGCCTTGTTTTGACTTATACTGGGTGCTTCCTTGTGTCTGGACAAAGCTAAACCCCTCTAAAGAGCTCTAAGGAGAGCGAAACACGTGTCAGGGGTTGCTTTACTTATTCCAGGTTGGCTTGGATGGTATTTGACCAGTCCAAAGCTGTAATACTGTGCCTGGAGTGGTAAATGGCTTTTGTCATTTTACAGCTCGGCGAGGATGACACTGTGTCAATCCTATGCTTAAAGATTTTACTGTACAAATGGCAAAAGACTTTGTCACTATCTAGCTCGGCGAGGATAGCACTGTGCTGATCCTATGCTTAAAAAATTTGCTAGATAAGCAGACATTTGAGGTGAGCAAATCTAGAGTGTCGCTGGTGTTGCAGGGTGCTCCTTACTAGAGCTGCTCTCCACCTAAATTTGGGAACTTCCCTCAGTTCTCTCTTGTTTTTTTGCATATATATATATATATATATATATATATATATATAACCTAGTGGCGATCACCACTAGGTAGTTATAGGTAGGATTAAGTTTCTATAACGTGTTTTTTACTTGCCTATATCTTTGGCACCGCTTGAGAAATATTCACGAAAGCTTTCAAACATATTTGCCTGTTCCTTCAGCTGCTGTCCAGAAAGTTTCAGGGTGATCTGTCTGGGGGGGGGGGGGAAATGTGGGGGCGAGAAAAAAGGGCGGGGCAAAATACATTTTCCCCATTCATTTTTCCATGGGGACAAACAAGAAAGCATTTTTTTAGGTTGATTTTAGGGGCAGAGACACGGTGGACCAGCGAATCCGCAAGTAAAAAAAAAAAAAAAAAAGTGCGCGCTACCGCGCTTCATTAGTTTAATGCCCCCCAGGTTCGCCAAGTCCTCGGGGTTTTTAAAAAAAAATCAGGGTGGCCTCCTGGCCCCCTCCTGCTGCCCCGGGGACCACACCCCCGGGGCAGATGTTTAAAAAAATAAAGGGGGCCACTACTCCCCGGGGCTAAGATCTAGTTCGAGGAGGGCCGCGTGGCCCCCTGCGAAGGAGCCTCTGATGGCCCTGGGGGCCGCCATCTACTATGTCCCGGGGGTGCCCACATAGCCCATAAAGGGCTTTTTAATAAAAATAGAATACATTTTTTAAACCTGCGGGCCCTACTTTTTTCTATATATTTTTTTCATAGGGCTTAAATAAAAAAAAAAATAGAACACCCCCATAGCTCAGTGTGAGGGTTGCAGACCTTCACACTGAACTATGGGGGTTCAAGTTCAGCTGGACTAATTTTCCTTTTTTTTTTTTTTTATTATTATTTTTTTCACTTTTTTTTAAATATATTAAATACATTTTTTTTGCTAACTAACAAAAAATCTCATTCAAAGTATATGAGCTATTAAAGTCTAAAAAATAACTCTAACTTTCTGTCTCTTTTTAAATTTCTCACACACCCACTTAGACACTTACGCATCCACTCACAGACCAACTGACACCCTCATGGAGCCACTGACAGACTGACAGACTGACGCACCCACTAGAACACTGATGTACGCACTCTCACACCCAAACAATCTGACAGCCACTCTCACCCCAGATACACCCTTTCACATCTATTCTCACACCCTGAGAAGCTGCGGCTAACTCCTGCCACGCACAGCAGAAGGGCTGTGCACAGCACGGGTTTGGGTGGTTGTGGAGTGTTGGCCGCAGAGCCTGGCTGCAGGCCAGTTCTTGCTGGCAACCTCCTCTGTGCATGGGTGAAGGACGTGTATTGTTGGGTGCTTATAGGGGCTTGGCCTCAGGGCCTGGCCATTGGCCAGGCCCTGTATCGAACTGCCACCGTGCACGTTCAAAGGCCGTGTGCTGCGGTGGTTGAATTGATATATAGTAATTAAAATTACTATTCGTTAAAAAAAAAATGAAATTCACTGGAAAAAAGAAAGGTTACAGGGACGTTATAGTAAGGAAATAGAACTAAAAAAACCTTAGGAATTCACTGACAAGCCCAAAGGCTACAGGGACGTTACAGGTAGGAAATAGAATTTAAAAAAAGCTTAGAAATTCACTGAAAAAAAAAATCAAAGGTTACATGGACGTTATAGTTACATTCTGAATTTACTCGTACAAAACCGTAGAAATTCAGCAGTTATAGGTACCTCAGTTACCTATAACTTACGCTCCCGTAATGCACTACTTATGACATCACTGATGACATCTCATATGACATCACTGATGACATCATCCACACAGTCATACACCCACTCATTTGCTGATACAAACTCTTGTATGCCCACACACATATATCTACTCACATACTTATTCAGAGGTGCATACGAGTAGTGATATGCAGATATTCATTCAGTCAAACAGCCACTGACACAACCACTCATTCACCCATAAACTACTAACTGAGGTATTCACAGACTCATACAGTTACTTGCACACCCACTCATACATCCACTGACACACCCACTCATGCTCACGCATCCCATTAATAGATCACTATTCTAGTGACATATCCAGTTAATCAGCTGTAGAAACACTGCAACGCCCACACACTCACCCACACAGTCACTGACCCATTATTACAGTCACACACACACACGCAATTACTCAACTGTACAACTATTCACACACCAACTCACTCACATGAACAGGCACTTACATACCCACTCAGTCACCCATACAGCCATTTACACAGCCACTCACAGACCAACACAGGTTCTCACACAGCCAATTACTATCCTATATAAAATCTGACTCACCCACTCAGTTTACGATACAGCTATCATACACCCACTGACTCTCGCATACAGTCACTGACACAGCCACTGAGTTTTACTTACAGCCATACAGTAAGTGACTCACCAAGTCACTCACCAATACAGTGACACCCATTCACTTACCCAGACAACCACTCTGACACCCACTCACTCACACACGCAGCCCCCACAGACCCACTGACTGAATGTAATGCAGCTGCTCACACTGTCACTTGCTCACCTACACAGCAACGTACACATCAATTCAGTCTCCCATACAGCAAATGATTCAACCACTCATCCACCTATAGACCCACTCACACATCGATACAACACTTACCTTCACTGGATGATGTCATCATGATGTCATATAAGATGTCATGAGTAATATCATTGACCATGTCATGAGTGATGTAATATGCAAGGTCATAAGTAGTGCACTGCTGAATTTCTATGGTTTTGTACGAGTAAATTCAGAACCTAACTAGAATGTACATGTAACCTTTGTTTTTTTTCACATATATATGTACCGTCAAGTTACATATATGAAGAGTTTTACATGGTAGAATTTTTCTTACCTATAGAAATTTACCTCCACAAATTGTTTGTCCTCGGTATTCTTGACACAATATTTTGTCCCACAATATTGTTGGTTTCAATATTCCGAGTAAACACCATGTTCCCAGTAACCTAAGAAGGTGGATGTAGGAAAGTACCATCTTGCCTGGCATGTTACCCCCATTTTTCACTGTATATATGTCGTTTTAGTTGTATGTGTCACTGGGACCCTGCCAGCCAGGGCCCCAGTGCTCATAAGTGTGCCCTGAATGTGTTACCTGTGTTATGACTAACTGTCTCACTGAGGCTCTGCTATCCAGAACCTCAGTGGTTATGCTCTCTCATTTCTTTCCAAATTGTCACTAACAGGCTAGTGACCAATTTCACCAATTTACATTGGCATACTGGAACACCCTTATAAATCCCTAGTATATGGTACTGAGGTACCCAGGGTATTGGGGTCCCAGGAGATCCCTATGGGCTGCAGCATTTCTTTTGCCACCCATAGGGAGCTCTGACAATTCTTACACAGGCCTGCCACTGCAGCCTGAGTGAAATAACGTCCACGTTATTTCACAGCCATTTACCACTGCACTTAAGTAACTTATAAGTCACCTGGTGAAGGTTAGGTGCAAAGTTACTTAGTGTGCGGGTACCCTGGCACTAGCCAAGGTGCCCCCACAACGTTCAGGGCAAATTCCCCAGACTTTGTGAGTGCGGGGACACCATTACACGCGTGCACTACACATAGGTCACTACCTATGTGTAGCTTCACAATGGTAACTCCGAATATGGCCATGTAACATGTCTAAGATCATGGAATTGCCCCCTCTATGCCATCCTTGGCACAATCCCATGATCCCACGGGTCTCTAGCACAGACCTAGGTACTGCCAAAGTGCCTTTTCAGGGGTTTCACTGCAGCTGCTGCTGCTGCCAACCCCTCAGACAGGTTTCTGCCCTCCTGAGGTCCAGCCAGGATTGGCCCAGGAAGGCAGAACAAAGGACTTCCTCAGAGAGAGGGTGTTACACCCTCTCCCTTTGGAAAAAGGTGTTAAGGCAGGGGAGGAGTAGCTTCCCCCAGCGTCTGGAAATGCTTTCATGGGCACAGATGGTGCCCATTTCTGCATAAGCCAGTCTACACCGGTTCAGGGACCCCTCAGCCCTGCTCTGGCGTGAAACTGGACAAAGGAAAGGGCAGTGACCACTCCCCTGACCTGCACCTCCCCTGGGAGGTGCCCAGAGCTCCTCCAGTGTGCTCCAGACCTCTGCCATCTTGGAAACAGAGGTTCTGCTGGCACACTGGACTGCTCTGAGTGGCCAGGGCCAGCAGGTGACGTCAGAGACTCCTTCTGATAGGCTCCTTCAGGTGTTGCTAGCCTACCCTCTCTCCTAAGTAGCCAAACCCTCTTTTCTGGCTATTTAGGGTCTCTGCTTTGGGGAATTCTTTAGATAACGAATGCAAGAGCTCATCAAAGTTCCTCTGCATCTCTCTCTTCACCTTCTGCCAAGGAATCGACTGCTGACCGCGCTGGAAGCCTGCAAAACTGCAACAAAGTAGCAAAGACGACTACTGCGACACTGTAACGCTGATCCTGCCGCCTTCTTGACTGTTTTCCTGGTGGTGCATGCTGTGGGGGTAGTCTGCCTCCTCTCTGCACTGGAAGCTCCGAAGAAATCTCCTGTGGGTCGACGGAATCGTCCCCCTGCAACCGCAGGCACCAAAGAACTGCATCACCGGTCCCCTGGGTCTCCTCTCAGCACGACGAGCGAGGTCCCTTGAATCCAGCAACTCTGTCCTAGTGACTCCCACAGTCCAGTGACTCTTCAGTCCAAGTTTGGTGGAGGTAAGTCCTTGCCTCCCCACGCCAGACTGCATTGCTGGGAACCGCGTCTTTTGCAGCTACTCCGGCTCCTGTGCACTTTTCCGGGATTTCCTTTGTGCACAGCCAAGCCTAGGTCCACGGCACTCTAACCTGCATTGCACGACCTCCTGAGTTGTCCTCCGGTGGCGTGGGACTCTCTTGTGCAACTTCGGGTGAGAACCATTTCACTCCACTTTGTAGTGCCTGTTCCGGCACTTCTCCGGGTGCTGCTTGCTTCTGAGAGGGCTCCTTGTCTTGCTGGACGCCCCCTCTGTCCCCTCACGCAATTGGCGACATCCTGGTCCCTCCTGGGCCAGAGCAGCATCCAAAAACCCTAAACCGCAAGCTTGCAGCTAGCAAGGCTTGTTTGCGGTCTTTCGGTGGGAAAACACTTCTGCACGACTCTTCACGACGTGGGAAATCCATCCTCCAAAGGGAAAGTTTCTAGCCCTTGTCGTTCCTGCAGAATCCTCAGCTTCTACTGCCTAGTAGTAGCTTCTTTGCACCCACAGCTGGCATTTCCTGGGCATCTGCCCACTCTCGACTTGATCGCGACTTTTGGACTTGGTCCCCTTGTTCCACAGGTACTCTAGTCTGGAAATCCATCGTTGTTGCATTGCTGGTGTTGGTCTTTCCTGCAGAATTCCCCTATAACGACTTCTGTGCTCTTTGGGGAACTTTAGTGCACTTTGCACTCACTTTTCAGGGTCTTAGGGTGGGCTATTTTTCTAACCCTCACTATTTTCTTACAGTCCCAGCGACCCTCTACAAGGTCACATAGGTTTGGGGTCCATTCGTGGTTCGCATTCCACTTTTGCATCCTATTGTAACTATACATTGTTTGCACTGTTTTCTAATACTATACTGCATATTTTTGGTATTGTGTACATATATCTTGTGTATATTTGCTATCCTTATACTGAGGGTACTCACTGAGATACTTTGGCATATTGTCATAAAAATAAAGTACCTTTATTTTTAGTATATCTGTGTATTTTGTTTTCTTATGATATTGTGCAAGTGACACTAGTGGCACTGTAGGAGCTTCACTCGTCTCCTAGTTCAGCCTAAGCTGCTCTGCTAAGCTACCATTATCTATCAGCCTAAGCTGCTAGATACCCTATACACTAATAAGGGATACCTGGGCCTGGTGCAAGGTGTAAGTACCCCTTGGTACTCACTACAAGCCAGTCCAGCCTCCTACATTGGTGGCAGCGGTGGGATCAGTGCTTTGCAACTACTTACCACTTTTGTCATTGTACTTTTCATAAGAGAAAAATATACAAAACAAGTTCAGTGTATGTACACCTAACCAAAAAGTTTTGCTCTTCTCTTTTCACTTCTTTACTAAGTGCTGAAAAGTACCTCTAAACTTTCTAAAAAGTTCTTAAAAAGTTTAAAACATTTTTTTTTGTGATTCATAAAAAGTTCAGAAACTTTTTCTTCCTTTTTCTGTCCCTTAAACCTTTTCTATCATGCCTGGTACAGGCCAAACTCTTGATCTGGCCAGCACAACTTATGACAACCTTAGCTGGAAGGAAGCAAGGAGTCTCTGTGTAGATAGAGGTTTAGGGGTAGGGAAGAATCCCTCAAAACAACTGTTAGTTAATCTGCTCATTGAACAAGATAAGACCTTAGGTGGCACTTCTGGTGAGAAATTAGCTGATGGTTCCCATTCTGATTCTGGGGCACCCCTAGCAAAAGATTTGGGAGGGAATCTTTCCAACCTGCCCCTTAGCAGGCCACCTAGCAGGGCTGGTACTTATGTGAGTTCTCATCACAGTATAGAGATAACTCCCTTAGGCCAGGTTGTTAGGGTGCCATCTGTTAGGGACAGGTCTCCCTCTGTTCATTCACACAATTCTTCTGTGTCAAGGCATGCCCAACCCACCCACCCTGATGACAGAGTGTTAGAAAGGGAACTCAATAGATTGAGAGTGCAAGAGTCCAGGCTGAAGCTTAAAAAGCAACAGCTGGATCTAGACAGGGAAGCATTTGACTTAGAAAAAGAAAGGCAGAGGTTGGGGTTTGGACCCCATGGTGGCAGCAGCAGTATTCCCCATAGTCATCCTGCAAAAGAGCATGATTCCAGGAATCTGCATTAGATAGTTCCCCCTTACAAGGAGGGGGATGACATTAACAAGTGGTTTGCTGCACTTGAGAGGGCCTGTGTTGTACAGGATGTCCCTCAAAGGCAGTGACAAGGGTGGGGACAAATCTAAAAATGAGTCTTCATCAGGCCCACAAAAACACTCTGGTGGGGGTGGTGGGCCCAAATCCTCTTCAAATCAAAACAAAGAAAATAAACCATGGTGCTATTTATGTAAAATAAAAGGCCATTGGACAACAGATCCCAGTTGTCCAAAGAAAAGCACCAAGCCTCCTACCACTACAACCCCTGCTGCTACACCTAGTGCCCCTAGTAATAGCAGTGGTGGTGGGAGCAAACCTACTAATAGCCAATCCAAGGGAGTAGCTGGGCTCACTTTTGGTAACTTAGTTGGGGTTGGTCTGATTAGGGAGACCACAGAGGCTGTGTTAGTCTCTGAGGGGGCTATTGATTTAGCCACCTTAGTTGCTTCCCCCCTTAACATGGATAAGTACAAGCAACTACCCCTAATAAATGGTGTTGAGGTTCAGGCCTACAGGGACACAGGTGCCAGTGTTACAATGGTAATAGAGAAACTGGTCCACCCTGAACAACACCTACTTGGTCACCAGTACCAAGTAACCGATGCTCATAACAACACCCTTAGCCACCCCATGGCTGTTGTGAATCTCAACTGGGGGGGGGGGGGTTACTGGCCCAAAGAAAGTTGTGGTTGCCTCAGATTTACCTGTAGACTGTCTATTAGGAAATTATTTAGAGACATCAGCTTGGGCAGAAGTGGAGTTGGAGGCTCATGCAGCAATGCTGGGCATTCCAGGGCATATTTTTGCTTTGACCAGGGCTCAGGCCAAAAAGCAAAAAGGACAGGGTGACTTGGATCCTGGAAGAATGGACCAAGTGCTCCCTAAAGCTAGGGTTAGCAAAGGTAAAACACTACCTACTATCCCTCCCTCTACAGTGGATTCTAATTCTGAGGAAAAGAATTCCCACCGTGTGCAGAACCTACACCAGAGGAGCTGGAAGCAGACACTGCTGAGCTTTTGGGTGAAGGGGGGCCTGCCAGGGAGGAGCTCAGTGTGGCACAGCAGACCTGTCCCACACTAGAGGGTCTAAGGTAGCAAGCTGTCAAACAAGCAAATGGGGATGTCAGTGACTCTCACAGAGTTTTCTGGGAGGACAACCTCTTGTACACTGAAGCAAGGGATCCAAAACCTGGAGCTGCCAGGAGATTGGTGATTCCTCAGGAGTACAGAAAGTTCCTCCTAACTCTAGCCCACGACATTCCCTTAGCTGGACATTTGGGGCAAATGAAAACTTGGGACAGACTTGTTCCCTTGTTTCATTGGCCTAGAATGTCAGAGGACACAAAGGAATTTTGTAAGTCCTGTGAAACCTGTCAAGCCAGTGGCAAGACAGGTGGCACCCCAAAGGCACCCCTTATTCCACTGCCTGTGGTTGGGGATCGGGGGTGCCCACATAGCCCATAAAGGGCTTTTTAATAAAAATAGAATACATTTTTTAAACCTACGGGCCCTACTTTTTTCTATATATTTTTTTCATAGGGCTTAAATAAAAAAAAATAGAACACCCCAATAGCTCAGTGTGATGGTCGCAGACCTTCACACTGAGCTATGGGGGTTCAAGTCCAGCTGGACTAATTTTCCTTTTTTTAATTTTTTTAATTTTTTTCACTTTTTTAAAATATATTAAATACATTTTTTTTGCTAACTAACAAAAAATCTCATTCAAAGTATATGAGCTATTAAAGCCTAAAAAATAACTCTCACTTTCTGTCTCTTTTTCAATTTCTCACACAGCCACTTAGACACTTACGCATCCACTCACAGACCAACTGACACCCTCATGCAGCCACTGACAGACTGACGCACCCACTAGAACACTGATGTAGGCACTCTCACACCCAAACAATCTGACAGCCACTCTCACCCCAGATACACCCTTTCACATCTATTCTCACACCCAGAGAAGCTGCGGCTAACTCCTGCCACGCACAGCAGAAGGGCTGTGCACGGCATGGGTTTGGGTGGTTGGGGAGTGTTGGCCGCAGGGCCTGGCTGCAGGCCAGTTCTTGCTGGCAACCTCCTCTGTGCATGGGTGAAGGACGTGTATTGTTGGGTGCTTATAGGGGCTTGGCCTCAGGGCCTGGCCATTGGCCAGGCCCTGTATCGAACTGCCACTGTGCGCGTCCAAAGGCCATGTGCTGCGGTGGTTGAATTGATATATAGTAATTAAAATTACTATTCGTTAAAAAAAAAAAATGAAATTTACTGGAAAAAAAAAAAGGTTACAGGGACGTTATAGTTAGGAAATAGAACTAAAAAAACCTTAGGAATTCACTGACAAGCCCAAAGGCTACAGGGACGTTACAGGTAGGAAATAGAATTTAAAAAAAGCTTAGAAATTCACTGAAAAAAAATCAAAGGTTACATGGACGTTATAGTTACATTCTGAATTTACTCATACAAAACCGTAGAAATTCAGCAGTTATAGGTACCTCAGTTACCTATAACTTACGCTCCCGTAATGCACTGCTTATGACATCACTGATGACATCTCATATGACATCACTGATGACATCATCCACACAGTCATACACCCACTCATTTGCTGATACAAACTCTTGTATGCCCACACACATATATCTACACACATACTTATTCAGAGGTGCATATGAGTAGTGATATGCAGATATTCATTCAGTCAAACAGCCACTGACACAACCACTCACTCACCCATAAACTACTAACTGAGGTATTCACAGACTCATACAGTTACTTGCACACCCACTCATACATCCACTGACACACCCACTCATGCTCACGCATCCCATTAATAGACCACTATTCTAGTGACATATCCAGTTAACCAGCTGTAGAAACACTGCAACGCCCACACACTCACCCACACAGTCACTGACTCATTATTACAGTCACACACACACGCAATTACTCAACTGTACAACTATTCACACACCATCTCACTCACATGAACAGGCACTTACATACCCACTCAGTCACTCATACAGCCATTTACACAGCCACTCACAGACCAACACAAGTTCTCACACAGCCAATTACTATCCTATATAAAAACTGACTCACCCACTCAGTTTACGATACAGCTACTCATACACCCACTGACTCTCGCATACAGTCACTGACACAGCCACTCAGTTTTACTTACAGCCATACAGTAAGTGACTCACCAAGTCACTCACCAATACAGTGACACCCATTCACTTACCCAGACAACCACTCCGACACCCACTCACTCACACACGCAGCCCCCACAGACCCACTGACTGAATGTAATGCAGCTGCTCACACTGTCACTTGCTCACCTACACAGCAACGTACACATCCATTCAGTCTCCCATACAGCAAATGATTCAACCACTCATCCACCTATAGACCCACTCACACATCGATACAACACTTACCTTCACTGGATGATGTCATCATGATGTCATATAAGATGTCATGAGTAATATCATTGACCATGTCTTGAGTGATGTAATATGCAAGGTCATAAGTAGTGCACTGCTGAATTTCTATGGTTTTGTACGAGTAAATTCAGAACCTAACTAGAATGTACATGTAACCTTTGTTTTTTTTCACATATATATGTACCGTCAAGTTACATATATGAAGAGTTTTACATGGTAGAATTTTTCTTACCTATAGAAATTTACCTCCACAAATTCTTTGTCCTCGGTATTCTTGACACAATATTTTGTCCCACAATATTGTTGGTTTCAATATTCTGAGTAAACACCATGTTCCCAGTAACCTAAGAAGGTGGATGTAGGAAAGTACCATCTTGCCTGGCATGTTACCCCCATTTTTCACTGTATATATGTCGTTTTAGTTGTATGTGTCACTGGGACCCTGCCAGCCAGGGCCCCAGTGCTCATAAGTGTGCCCTGAATGTGTTACCTGTGTTATGACTAACTGTCTCACTGAGGCTCTGCTATCCAGAACCTCAGTGGTTATGCTCTCTCATTTCTTTCCAAATTGTCACTAACAGGCTAGTGACCAATTTCACCAATTTACATTGGCATACTGGAACACCCTTATAAATCCCTAGTATATGGTACTGAGGTACCCAGGGTATTGGGGTCCCAGGAGATCCCTATGGGCTGCAGCATTTCTTTTGCCACCCATAGGGAGCTCTGACAATTCTTACACAGGCCTGCCACTGCAGCCTGAGTGAAATAACGTCCACGTTATTTCACAGCCATTTACCACTGCACTTAAGTAACTTATAAGTCACCTATATGTCTAACCTTCACCTGGTGAAGGTTAGGTGCAAAGTTACTTAGTGTGCGGGTACCCTGGCACTAGCCAAGGTGCCCCCACAACGTTCAGGGCAAATTCCCCAGACTTTGTGAGTGCGGGGACACCATTACACGCGTGCACTACACATAGGTCACTACCTATGTGTAGCTTCACAATGGTAACTCCGAATATGGCCATGTAACATGTCTAAGATCATGGAATTGCCCCCTCTATGCCATCCTTGGCACAATCCCATGATCCCACGGGTCTCTAGCACAGACCTAGGTACTGCCAAAGTGCCTTTTCAGGGGTTTCACTGCAGCTGCTGCTGCTGCCAACCCCTCAGACAGGTTTCTGCCCTCCTGGGGTCCAGCCAGGATTGGCCCAGGAAGGCAGAACAAAGGACTTCCTCAGAGAGAGGGTGTTACACCCTCTCCCTTTGGAAAAAGGTGTTAAGGCAGGGGAGGAGTAGCTTCCCCCAACGTCTGGAAATGCTTTCATGGGCACAGATGGTGCCCATTTCTGCATAAGCCAGTCTACACCGGTTCAGGGACCCCTCAGCCCTGCTCTGGCGTGAAACTGGACAAAGGAAAGGGCAGTGACCACTCCCCTGACCTGCACCTCCCCTGGGAGGTGCCCAGAGCTCCTCCAGTGTGCTCCAGACCTCTGCCATCTTGGAAACAGAGGTTCTGCTGGCACACTGGACTGCTCTGAGTGGCCAGGGCCAGCAGGTGACGTCAGAGACTCCTTCTGATAGGCTCCTTCAGGTGTTGCTAGCCTATCCTCTCTCCTAAGTAGCCAAACCCTCTTTTCTGGCTATTTAGGGTCTCTGCTTTGGGGAATTCTTTAGATAACGAATGCAAGAGCTCATCAAAGTTCCTCTGCATCTCTCTCTTCACCTTCTGCCAAGGAATCGACTGCTGACCGCGCTGGAAGCCTGCAAAACTGCAACAAAGTAGCAAAGACGACTACTGCGACACTGTAACGCTGATCCTGCCGCCTTCTTGACTGTTTTCCTGGTGGTGCATGCTATGGGGGTAGTCTGCCTCCTCTCTGCACTGGAAGCTCCGAAGAAATCTCCTGTGGGTCGACGGAATCGTCCCCCTGCAACCGCAGGCACCAAAGAACTGCATCACCGGTCCCCTGGGTCTCCTCTCAGCACGACGAGCGAGGTCCCTTGAATCCAGCAACTCTGTCCTAGTGACTCCCACAGTCCAGTGACTCTTCAGTCCAAGTTTGGTGGAGGTAAGTCCTTGCCTCCCCACGCCAGACTGCATTGCTGGGAACCGCGTCTTTTGCAGCTACTCCGGCTCCTGTGCACTTTTCCGGGATTTCCTTTGTGCACAGCCAAGCCTAGGTCCACGGCACTCTAACCTGCATTGCACGACCTCCTGAGTTGTCCTCCGGTGGCGTGGGACTCTCTTCTGCAACTTCGGGTGAGAACCATTTCACTCCACTTTGTAGTGCCTGTTCCGGCACTTCTCCGGGTGCTGCTTGCTTCTGATAGGGCTCCTTATCTTGCTGGACGCCCCCTCTGTCCCCTCACACAATTGGCGACATCCTGGTCCCTCCTGGGCCAGAGCAGCATCCAAAAACCCTAAACCGCAAGCTTGCAGCTAGCAAGGCTTGTTTGCGGTCTTTCGGTGGGAAAACACTTCTGCACGACTCTTCACGACGTGGGACATCCATCCTCCAAAGGGAAAGTTTCTAGCCCTTGTCGTTCCTGCAGAATCCTCAGCTTCTACTGCCTAGTAGTAGCTTCTTTCCACCCACAGCTGGCATTTCCTGGGCATCTGCCCACTCTCGACTTGATCGCGACTTTTGGACTTGGTCCCCTTGTTCCACAGGTACTCTAGTCTGGAAATCCATCGTTGTTGCATTGCTGGTGTTGGTCTTTCCTGCAGAATTCCCCTATAACGACTTCTGTGCTCTTTGGGGAACTTTAGTGCACTTTGCACTCACTTTTCAGGGTCTTAGGGTGGGCTATTTTTCTAACCCTCACTATTTTCTTACAGTCCCTGCGACCCTCTACAAGGTCACATAGGTTTGGGGTCCATTCGTGGTTCGCATTCCACTTTTGCATCCTATTGTAACTATACATTGTTTGCACTGTTTTCTAATACTATACTGCATATTTTTGGTATTGTGTACATATATCTTGTGTATATTTGCTATCCTTATACTGAGGGTACTCACTGAGATACTTTGGCATATTGTCATAAAAATAAAGTACCTTTATTTTTAGTATATCTGTGTATTTTGTTTTCTTATGATATTGTGCAAGTGACACTAGTGGCACTGTAGGAGCTTCACTCGTCTCCTAGTTCAGCCTAAGCTGCTCTGCTAAGCTACCATTATCTATCAGCCTAAGCTGCTAGATACCCTATACACTAATAAGGGATACCTGGGCCTGGTGCAAGGTGTAAGTACCCCTTGGTACTCACTACAAGCCAGTCCAGCCTCCTACATTGGTGGCAGCGGTGGGATCAGTGCTTTGCAACTACTTACCACTTTTGTCATTGTACTTTTCATAAGAGAAAAATATACAAAACAAGTTCAGTGTATGTACACCTAACCAAAAAGTTTTGCTCTTCTCTTTTCACTTCTTTACTAAGTGCTGAAAAGTACCTCTAAACTTTCTAAAAAGTTCTTAAAAAGTTTAAAACATTTTTTTTTGTGATTCTTAAAAAGTTCAGAAACGTTTTCTTCCTTTTTCTGTCCCTTAAACCTTTTCTATCATGCCTGGTACAGGCCAAACTCTTGATCTGGCCAGCACAACTTATGACAACCTTAGCTGGAAGGAAGCAAGGAGTCTCTGTGTAGATAGAGGTTTAGGGGTAGGGAAGAATCCCTCAAAACAACTGTTAGTTAATCTGCTCATTGAACAAGATAAGACCTTAGGTGGCACTTCTGGTGAGAAATTAGCTGATGGTTCCCATTCTGATTCTGGGGCACCCCTAGCAAAAGGTTTGGGAGGGAATCTTTCCAACCTGCCCCTTAGCAGGCCACCTAGCAGGGCTGGTACTTATGTGCGTTCTCATCACAGTATAGAGATAACTCCCTTAGGCCAGGTTGTTAGGGTGCCATCTGTTAGGGACAGGTCTCCCTCTGTTCATTCACACAATTCTTCTGTGTCAAGGCATGCCCAACCCACCCACCCTGATGACAGAGTGTTAGAAAGGGAACTCAATAGATTGAGAGTGCAAGAGTCCAGGCTGAAGCTTAAAAAGCAACAGCTGGATCTAGACAGGGAAGCATTTGACTTAGAAAAAGAAAGGCAGAGGTTGGGGTTTGGACCCCATGGTGGGAGCAGCAGTATTCCCCATAGTCATCCTGCAAAAGAGCATGATTCCAGGAATCTGCATTAGATAGTTCCCCCTTACAAGGAGGGGGATGACATTAACAAGTGGTTTGCTGCACTTGAGAGGGCCTGTGTTGTACAGGATGTCCCTCAAAGGCAGTGACAAGGGTGGGGACAAATCTAAAAATGAGTCTTCATCAGGCCCACAAAAACACTCTGGTGGGGGTGGTGGGCCCAAATCCTCTTCAAATCAAAAAAAAGAAAATAAACCATGGTGCTATTTATGTAAAATAAAAGGCCATTGGACAACAGATCCCAGTTGTCCAAAGAAAAGCACCAAGCCTCCTACCACTACAACCCCTGCTGCTACACCTAGTGCCCCTAGTAATAGCAGTGGTGGTGGGAGCAAACCTACTAATAGCCAATCCAAGGGAGTAGCTGGGCTCACTTTTGGTAACTTAGTTGGGGTTGGTCTGATTAGGGAGACCACAGAGGCTGTGTTAGTCTCTGAGGGGGCTATTGATTTAGCCACCTTAGTTGCTTCCCCCCTTAACATGGATAAGTACAAGCAACTACCCCTAATAAATGGTGTTGAGGTTCAGGCCTACAGGGACACAGGTGCCAGTGTTACAATGGTAATAGAGAAACTGGTCCACCCTGAACAACACCTACTTGGTCACCAGTACCAAGTAACCGATGCTCATAACAACACCCTTAGCCACCCCATGGCTGTTGTGAATCTCAACTGGGGGGGAGAGGTTACTGGCCCAAAGAAAGTTGTGGTTGCCTCAGATTTACCTGTAGACTGTCTATTAGGAAATTATTTAGAGACATCAGCTTGGGCAGAAGTGGAGTTGGAGGCTCATGCAGCAATGCTGGGCATTCCAGGGCATATTTTTGCTTTGACCAGGGCTCAGGCCAAAAAGCAAAAAGGACAGGGTGACTTGGATCCTGGAAGAATGGACCAAGTGCTCCCTAAAGCTAGGGTTAGCAAAGGTAAAACACTACCTACTATCCCTCCCTCTACAGTGGATTCTAATTCTGAGGAAAAGAATTCCCACTGTGTGCAGAACCTACACCAGAGGAGCTGGAAGCAGACACTGCTGAGCTTTTGGGTGAAGGGGGGCCTGCCAGGGAGGAGCTCAGTGTGGCACAGCAGACCTGTCCCACACTAGAGGGTCTAAGGTAGCAAGCTGTCAAACAAGCAAATGGGGATGTCAGTGACTCTCACAGAGTTTTCTGGGAGGACAACCTCTTGTACACTGAAGCAAGGGATCCAAAACCTGGAGCTGCCAGGAGATTGGTGATTCCTCAGGAGTACAGAAAGTTCCTCCTAACTCTAGCCCACGACATTCCCTTAGCTGGACATTTGGGGCAAATGAAAACTTGGGACAGACTTGTTCCCTTGTTTCATTGGCCTAGAATGTCAGAGGACACAAAGGAATTTTGTAAGTCCTTTGAAACCTGTCAAGCCAGTGGCAAGACAGGTGGCACCCCAAAGGCACCCCTTATTCCACTGCCTGTGGTTGGGGATCGGGGGTGCCCACATAGCCCATAAAGGGCTTTTTAATAAAAATAGAATACATTTTT
This sequence comes from Pleurodeles waltl, assembly GCF_031143425.1. NCBI lineage: Eukaryota > Metazoa > Chordata > Amphibia > Caudata > Salamandridae > Pleurodeles > Pleurodeles waltl. Next base: position 1,102,880 of record NW_027150394.1, read on the forward strand.
TAAACCTACGGGCCCTACTTTTTTCTATATATTTTTTTCATAGGGCTTAAATAAAAAAAAATAGAACACCCCAATAGCTCAGTGTGATGGTCGCAGACCTTCACACTGAGCTATGGGGGTTCAAGTCCAGCTGGACTAATTTTCCTTTTTTTTTTTTATTTTTTTTTTTTACTTTTTTAAAATATATTAAATACATTTTTTTTGCTAACTAACAAAAAATCTCATTCAAAGTATATGAGCTATTAAAGCCTAAAAAATAACTCTCACTTTCTGTCTCTTTTTCAGTTTCTCACACACCCACTTAGACACTTACGCATCCACTCACAGACCAACTGACACCCTCATGCAGCCACTGACAGACTGACGCACCCACTAGAACACTGATGTAGGCACTCTCACACCCAAACAATCTGACAGCCACTCTCACCCCAGATACACCCTTTCACATCTATTCTCACACCCAGAGAAGCTGCGGCTAACTCCTGCCACGCACAGCAGAAGGGCTGTGCACGGCATGGGTTTGGGTGGTTGGGGAGTGTTGGCCGCAGGGCCTGGCTGCAGGCCAGTTCTTGCTGGCAACCTCCTCTGTGCATGGGTGAAGGACGTGTATTGTTGGGTGCTTATAGGGGCTTGGCCTCAGGGCCTGGCCATTGGCCAGGCCCTGTATCGAACTGCCACTGTGCGCGTCCAAAGGCCATGTGCTGCGGTGGTTGAATTGATATATAGTAATTAAAATTACTATTCGTTAAAAAAAAAAATGAAATTTACTGGAAAAAAAAAAGGTTACAGGGACGTTATAGTTAGGAAATAGAACTAAAAAAACCTTAGGAATTCACTGACAAGCCCAAAGGCTTCAGGGACGTTACAGGTAGGAAATAGAATTTAAAAAAAGCTTAGAAATTCACTGAAAAAAAATCAAAGGTTACATGGACGTTATAGTTACATTCTGAATTTACTCATACAAAACCGTAGAAATTCAGCAGTTATAGGTACCTCAGTTACCTATAACTTACGCTCCCGTAATGCACTGCTTATGACATCACTGATGACATCTCATATGACATCACTGATGACATCATCCACACAGTCATACACCCACTCATTTGCTGATACAAACTCTTGTATGCCCACACACATATATCTACACACATACTTATTCAGAGGTGCATATGAGTAGTGATATGCAGATATTCATTCAGTCAAACAGCCACTGACACAACCACTCACTCACCCATAAACTACTAACTGAGGTATTCACAGACTCATACAGTTACTTGCACACCCACTCATACATCCACTGACACACCCACTCATGCTCACGCATCCCATTAATAGACCACTATTCTAGTGACATATCCAGTTAATCAGCTGTAGAAACACTGCAACGCCCACACACTCACCCACACAGTCACTGACTCATTATTACAGTCACACACACACGCAATTACTCAACTGTACAACTATTCACACACCATCTCACTCACATGAACAGGCACTTACATACCCACTCAGTCACTCATACAGCCATTTACACAGCCACTCACAGACCAACACAAGTTCTCACACAGCCAATTACTATCCTATATAAAAACTGACTCACCCACTCAGTTTACGATACAGCTACTCATACACCCACTGACTCTCGCATACAGTCACTGACACAGCCACTCAAGTTTACTTACAGCCATACAGTAAGTGACTCACCAAGTCACTCACCAATACAGTGACACCCATTCACTTACCCAGACAACCACTCTGACACGCACTCACTCACACATGCAGCCCCCACAGACCCACTGACTGAATGCAATGCAGCTGCTCACACAGTACCTTACTCACCTATTCAGAAACTTACACACCCATTCAGTCTCCCATACAGCAAATGATTCAACCACTCATCCACCTATAGACCCACTCACACATCGATACAACACTTACCTTCACTGGATGATGTCATCATGATGTCATATAAGATGTCATGAGTTATATCATTGACCATGTCATGAGTGATGTAATATGCGAGGTCATAAGCAGTGCACTGCTGAATTTCTACGGTTTTGTACGAGTAAATTCAGAACCGAACTAGAATGTACATGTAACCTTTGTTTTTTTTCACATATATATGTACCGTCAAGTTACATATATGATGAGTTTTATATGGTAGAATTTTTCTTACCTATAGAAATTTACCTCCACAAATTCTTTGTCCTCGGTATTCTTGACACAATATTTTGTCCCACAATATTGTTGGTTTCAATATTCTGAGTAAACACCATGTTCCCAGTAACCTAAGAAGGTGGATTCACCTTCTTCCCGCACTCACCAGTAGAGAAATAGAACAGCAGCATAGACAAGGAGCCCACAAATACGACGTGGCGCAGCGCCAATCGTGAGAAGGTCAGAGCACCTGGGAAAGAAGGACAGAGTCAATCCCACATCTGAATGCATGGAATGCAGTGGTTCAGAGTACATTAGAGTGGCCTACAGTGGATTGGCATAGAGTGCAGTGACATGGAATGCAGTGGTTCAGAGTGCATTACAGAGGCCTACAGTGGATTGGCATAGAGTGCAGTGACATGGAATGCAGTGGTTCAGAGTACATTAGAGAAGCCTACAGTGGATTTGCATTGAGTGCAGTGACATAGAATGCAGTGGTTCAGAGTACATTAGAGTGGCCTACAGTGGATTGGCATAGAGTGCAGTGACATAGAATGCAGTGGTTCAGAGTACATTAGAGAGGCCTACAGTGGATTGGCATAGAGTGCTGTGACACGGAATGCAGTGGTTCAGAGTACATTAGAGTGCCTACAGTGGATTGGCATAGAGAGCAGTGACATGGAATGCAGTGGTTCAGAGTACATTAGAGTGGCCTACAGTGGATTTACATAGAGTGCAGAGACATAGAATGCAGTGGTTCAGAGTACATTAGAGTGGCCTACAGTGGATTGGCATAGAGTGCAGTGACATGGAATGCAGTGGTTCAGAGTACATTAGAGAGGCCTACAGTGGATTGGCATAGAGTGCAGTGACATGGAATGCAGTGGTTCAGAGTACATTAGAGTGCCTACAGTGGATTGGCATAGAGTGCAGTGACATAGAATGCAGTGGTTCAGAGTACATTAGAGTGGCCTACAGTGGATTGGCATAGAGTGCAGTGACATGGAATGCATTGATTCAGAGTACATTAGAGTGGCCTTCAGTGGATTGGCATAGAGTGTAGTGACACGGAATGCAGTGGTTCAGAATACATTAGAGAGGCCTACAGTGGATTGGCATTGAGTGCAGTGACACAGAATGCAGTGGTTCAGAGTACATTAGAGTGGCCTACAGTGGATTGGCAGAGAGTGCAGTGACATAGAATGCAGTGGTTCAGAGTACATTAGAGTGGCCTACAGTGAATTGGCATAGAGTGCAGTGACATGGAATGCAGTGGTTCAGAGTACATTAGAGTGGCCTACAGTGGATTGGCAGAGTACACTTGCGTAGAGTTGAGTGTTACAGAGTAAAGTATATAAACATAGAGTGTATTGACGAAGTGTGGTGGCATAGAGTGCGGTGTTGCAGAGTGCTGTAGAGTATAGTGGAGTTGTGCAGAATAGATTGGTGTAGCCCAGACTTTGAGTGGTGTAGAGTGCCATGCCAAAGAGTGAATGGGCATAGAGTGAAGAGGTACAGGGTAGATTGGAGAGGCACTGCATCAAGTGGAGTAGAGTGCAGGGACATAGAATGCAGTTGTTCAGAGTACATTAGAGTGGTCTACAGTGGATTGGCATAGGGTGCAGTGACATGGAATGCAGTGGTTCAGAGTACATTAGAGAGGCCTACAGTGGATTGGCATGGAGTGCAGTGACATGGAATGCAGTGGTTCAGAGTACATTAGAGAGGCCTACAGTGGATTGGCATGGAGTGCAGTGACATGGAATGCAGTGGTTCAGAGTACATTAGAGAGGCCTACAGTGGATTTGCATAGAGTGCAGTGACACAGAATGCAGTGGTTCAGAGTACATTAGAGTGGCCTACAGTGGACTGGCATAGAGTGCAGTGACACGGAATGCAGTGATTCAGAGTACATTAGAGTGGCCTTCAGTGGATTGGCATAGAGTGCAGTGACACGGAATGCAGTGGTTCAGAATATATTAGAGAGGCCTACAGTGGATTGGCATAGAGTGCAGTGACACAGAATGCAGTGGTTCAGAGTACATTAGAGTGGCCTACAGTGGATTGGCAGAGAGTGCAGTGACATATAATGTAGTGGTTCAGAGTACATTAGAGAGGCCTACAGTGGATTGGCATAGAGTGCAGTGACACGGAATGCAGTGGTTCAGAGTACATTAAAGTGCCTACAGTGGATTGACATAGAGTGCAGTGACATAGAATGCAGTTGTTCAGAGTACATTAGAGTGGCCTACAGTGGATTGGCATAGAGTGCAGTGACATAGAATGCAGTGGTTCAGAGTACATTAGTGTGGCCTACAGTGAATTGGCATAGAGTGCAGTGACATAGAATGCAGTGGTTCAGAGTATATTAGAGTGGCCTACAGGGGATTGGCATAGAGTGCAGTGACATGGAATGCAGTGGTTCAGAGTACATTAGAGTGGCCTACAGTGGATTGGCAGAGTGCAGTTGCGTAGAGTTGAGTGTTACAGAGTAAAGTACATAAACATAGAGTGTATTGACGAAGTGTGGTGGCATAGAGTGCGGTGTTGCAGAGTGCTGTAGGGTATAGTGGAGTTGTGCAGAATAGACTGGTGTAGCCCAGACTTTGAGTGGTGTAGAGTGCCATGCCAAAGAGTGAATGGACATAGAGTGAAGGGGTACAGGGTAGATTGGAGAGGCACTGCATCAAGTGGAGTAGAGTGCAGGGACATAGAATGCAGTTGTTCAGAGGACATTAAAGTGGCCTACAGTGGATTGGCATAGAGTGCAGTGACATGGAATGCAGTGGTTCAGAGTACATTAGAGAGGCCTACAGTGGATTGGCATGGAGTGCAGTGACATGGAATGCAGTGGTTCAGAGTACATTAGAGAAGCCTACAGTGGATTGGCATGGAGCGCAGTGACATGGAATGCAGTGGTTCAGAGTACATTAGAGAGGCCTACAGTGGATTTGCATAAAGTGCAGTGACACAGAATGCAGTGGTTCAGAGTACATTAGAGTGGCCTACAGTGGATTGGCATAGAGTGCAGTGACATAGAATGCAGTGGTTCAGAGTACATTAGAGAGGACTACAGTGGATTGGCATAGAGTGCTGTGACATGGAATGCAGTGGTTCAGAGTACATTATAGTGCCTACAGTCGATTGGCATAGAGAGCAGTGACATGGAATGCAGTGGTTCAGAGTACATCAGAGTGGCCTACAGTGGATTTGCATAGAGTGCAGTGACATAGAATGCAGCGGTTCAGAGTACATTAGAGAGGCCTACAGTGGATTGGCATAGAGTGCAGTGACATAGAATGCAGTGGTTCAGAGTACATTAGAGTGCCTACAGTGGATTGGCATAGAGTGCAGTGACATAGAATGCAGTGGTTCAGAGTACATTAGAGAGGCCTACAGTGGATTGGCATAGAGTGCAGTGACACGGAATGCAGTAACACGGAATGCAGTGGTTCAGAGTACATTAGAGAGGCCTACAGTGGATTTTCATAGAGTGCAGTGACATCGAATGCAGTGGTTCAGAGTACATTAGAGTGGCCTACAGTGGATTAGCAGAGTGCAGTTACGTAGAGTTGAGTGTTACAGAGTAAAGTACATAAACATAGAGTGTATTGACAAAGTGTGGTGGCATAGAGTGCGGGGTTGCAGAGTGCTGTAGAGTATAGTGGAGTTGTGCAGAATAGATTGGTGTAGCCCAGACTTTGAGTGGTGTAGAGTGCCATGCCAAAGAGTGAATGGGCATAGAGTGAAGGGGTACAGGGTAGATTGGAGAGGCACTGCATCAAGTGGAGTAGTGTGCAGTGACATAGAATGCAGTGGTTCAGAGTACATTAGAGTGGCCTACAGTGGATTGGCATAGAGTGCAGTGACATTGAATGCAGTGGTTCAGAGTACATTAGAGAGGCCTACAGTGGATTGGCATAGAGTGCAGTTGCGTAGAATTGAATGTTACAGAGTAAAGTACATAAACATAGAGTGTATTGACAGAGTGTGGTGGCATAGCGTGCGGTGTTGTAGAGTGGTGTAGAGTACAGTGGAGTTGTGCAGAATAGGTTGGTGTAGCCCAGACTTTGAGTGGTGTAGAGTGCCATGGCGAAGAGTGAATGGGCATAGAGTGAAGGGGTACAGGGTAGATTGAAGAGGCATTGCATCAAGTGGCGTAGAGTGGAGTGGTGCTGAAGGCAGTGGCGTGGAGTGGTACAAAGTAGATTTGTGCAGGGTAGAGTGGTGTGGAGTGGTACAGAGTAGAGTGGCGTAGAGTGGAGTATTTATGATGTGGTAGCACACTGTCATTACAAACAATATATTTTCAATTGAAATGATCATTACATTGCATAGACATACAGTTTTACTAATCAAACCATACAGTGCACAGATGAAAATGTATGGAAATTGCATCATCTAGTATAATGATTTGATCGTATTAAAGTATTTGTTTCCAACACGCTTCAAAAACAACAACAAAAAAGCGTGAAGAAAAGGGGGGGAAATTATAGGGATAGGCGCTAACAGAATATCACCAAAACATTTCTTTAACAATAGATAGTAAATATGGTGCTCCCGAACGGAGGGTCCTCCCAGCACCTACAGTGTTTCTCCAATAGGAAAAACCAAACTGATTCAAAAGGCCAGGGCACTCATATGAAATAAGATAAGAGTCTGTACAGTTAGGTTCTTGGTCTTCGGAAAATCAATATATAATTCAAACAGAGTTAAAGTTCAGTGTCTTTATTCTTGTGTGAGGTTTTCATACATGTTCATCACATCAGAAGATCAGAAGAGCGAGTTCTCATTGCAGTCACCTAGTGGTGCCCATACTAGAGGCTGCAAGTCTCTGCAAGGCATCATCCGGTGAACAGTAAGCTAGTGGATTTTATTAACTGAATCTCAACCACTGGCGCTTCACTTATTATCTGGTCTTGGCACTGCCTGAGGAATTGAGCTCGATGAAGACATTGTGGGTATTCACTAGACTGAATGTCCCCTGCACCCACACTGGCTGGATGCTCATACTGCCTCCTGAAGGGCATTTCCTTGCGTAAGAACAAGCAAGTGAGTCACCCCATCATCTAATCCTCCCCCTCCCTGGAAACCCAAACTACATGAACATTAAATAATTCAAAGATGAGGACTAATGTCATGCTTTCTGGGGAAAGGTTAACAACACTTTGTTTTGACAAGAGTCTTTAGGATTGTGGTGTGGTCATGAGCCTATAGGTTTGTGGCTTTGACGAGACTCCTGGATTACGGCTTTGCTGTCAGTGTAAACTGGGTTTAAGGGGTCAGGTTCTCCCCGGTGTGTGGACTTTTCACTGCGTTTGTAAAGCTGATTGACCTTTCAAGGTGCTGCAGCTTGAGGAGGTGAAGTGTCAGTGTACAGGGGGGGGGGGAGGAGCAGAGTTATGGGGTGGGGGGGTCATCCCCATCCAATATATATATATATATATATATATATATATATATATATATATAAAAGCCATTCACAGGGGGGCAAGCACCGGCGTCGGGAATATAACGGAGTTATAAATCTGTAAATTATTCTCCCTGATCTGTAAACTAGAGAGACATCTTGCAACACAAGCGCACACCTTTCCCCCACCAAGCATCATGATAAGGAAATCCAAACACCCACAGCAAAACACTAAGGGGGTCATTACAACTTTGGCGGGCGGCGCTGTAACTGCCGGGCGGCCGCCAATGCAGCCGCACTACCGCCGTGCCCATTTGGACATCCTCGCTGGGCCGACAGGCAGAAACCAAGTCTCCGCCCGCCAGCCCAGCGGGGATGGGGGCCGCAACATGGGAGCCGGCTCCATCCGTCCGTCCATCCATCCACCCACCTACCCATCCATCTGTTTGTCCGTTCGTCCATCCACCCACCCACCTATCTATCCATCCGTCCATCCATCCATCCATCCAATTACTTAGGCACTCATTAATAAAGCCATCTAACCATCAGCGGATTATTTTGCCCATCTATCTAGTCACACTCTATCTTTCCATTTACTCTGCCATCCATTCATCCTTTCAGCCGTCCCTGTACATCCTTTCCCCTTCATCCACACATTCAGCCTTCTCTCTTATCCTCATTCCCACCTTTCTTTCTCACTCCGATCTACCCATATTTCTTTCTTCATGGCTTCCGCTTACTTTCCCATTTTAACAACTGCCTCTTTTGTCCTCATTTTCTTAAATGTACCTTCCTCGTCCCCTTCACTGGCCCTGCTATTTCCTTATTGCATTAGTTAGGAGGCTTTCTGTGCGCGGTTGCAGTTAAGAGGCCCATAAAGAACCCCATGTTCTGGGTAGCTCCTGATGGGGGGGTGAAGGGGTTTTCACGATACCCCTTTCTCCTCCCCCCTTGGCTTGGAGATCGTATTCAGACTTAGGGCTTAATTTAGATTTCGGCGGATGGGGTACTCCATAACAAAGGTGATGATGGTCTGCCCTCTGAAATATAAATCCCATTATATCCCGTCGCCCCCGCTATCTAAACCAATCCACTAATTCTAGACTTTTCTCAAAACCGGATTCCTACGTGGAACAGGAATGGAGCAAAACCTGCTGGCTTTATGGACAGGGCTGACTGCTGGGTTTAAACTTGCATCTGACCTGTTGTTAGCCTGGAATGCTGATGATGTCATCATGTGTGTCACCACAATCCATGCATTCAATGGACCAGGGTTGGGAGTTTGTCACCATCCTTGCAGGTTGGTGGTGTGGCTTGTACTGACATAAAGTGTTATCAAGCTATGAAGAACAAATTGCATTATTGGAACTTATCACTGGAGACGAGGGCCTGGAAGGATTAACCAATCTTCAACAAGAAGAACATGAGCAAATGGTGACGTCGCCTACCTAGGAGTCGGCAGGGGGGTGGACGCGCATAACTTCTGTCTGAACTTGACGGAGGTGCGCACGCGACATACCTGGAAGTGAGTCAGCCACGAGACACCTTCACGCGCGCACCTCAGCCATCTATAAGTAACTTGCACGCTCTTGGTAGAGGGGGTTTGCGAGGATATTGCACACGTCAAATTTGGATGATGCGCACATCTTGTTATCTCCAACGTTCTGAATGCAATTTTCAGAGTTCGTAATTACTATTTCGGTGATGTGCGCACCTCACCAATCTGATTAACTAAGTAGCGCATAATTAACTAAATTGGCATAAACTGGAGTACATGAGGCGTATGTTATACTACGATGATGTACACATTTGGTTATCTTTGTTATTTTATGTGCATTTTTCTGTGATGGCTGTGGTGCACGCGCTACTTCATCATTATAAATAGATTATAAAAGATTATCATATTTGATTTTTGTTTTCCTTTCCTCCTTTAATTTGAAAGGAAAAAAAAGTCAAATTTTTGTACACTTTGGTAACACAAAGTTTCCTTCACACTTCTCATTACTCTCAGTGGTAACAATATCAGTAACCTTTAGGATTCCCACCATGTCAGGTGCCAATATGTAAGAGCCTCTTCATTTATTTTCTGCTAAAGGCAACACTCTATTGCCATGGAACAGGTGGAAACAAATATTTGAGTCACATCTACTTGCTATTGGACGTGAAAAGCAGTTGTGGCTCGCAGTGCGCAGAAGGACAGGGCGGCGCGGGGAGGAATAAACATTAAATTAATTTAGAAAAACAGTTATCTGCCCGTGGCCGCGCCGATCCGCTCCTCCGTCTCCTCTGCTGCAGGCAGGCACAAGCTCCCAGCCTCACCGGCAGCCAATCCTGACTCTGCTCGGAGCAGCGTTAGGATTGGCTGCTAGTCATCACCGTGGCACCACCCCTTTACAAGAAAACGATAAAAAACAGTTTATTGCCCTTTTCCTCTAAAGGATTTGCAGCTGCCGCTGCTGGCCGGCAGCCAACGCTCCTCCCATACTGGAGAAGCCTTCCCAGGCAAAAAGTTTTCAGCTGTTCACAAACAAGCAATATTATTGCATAATCTAGGGATTGAAGGCATGAATATGTATGAAACTCTTTATGGAATTGACATTGGGAATGATGAAGAGAACCTAGCAATGTATAAGATGTGTCAGTTATGAAGGTGGACAAACATTTTGGGTCAAATATTAATGTGGTGTTGGAGAGGCACACATTCTTCACTGGGACGCAAGGAAAACAGGAGAAAATTGGAAGATATGTTGCGAAGTTGAAAATCTTAGCCTGCACATGTGAATTTGATCAATTTATAGATTATTTAGTTAGGGACCAAGTAGTAAGGTGTACTAATGATGTTAATGTGCAAGAGAAATTGATAGCAAAAAAAAATATATACATCACAATTTGAGTGATGCAATAGTGATTATGGAAGGAATGAAAAACACTAGTGTGTGGGTACGTGAAATGTATGATAAAGTAAAGGACAATCTGGATTTGGATTGAACAGTGAATTAAGTTAAAATATTGAGTAAAAATGCTAGTAAAGATGGTAACTGAAATTCATTACGAATAAAGAGGTAGAAAACTTTGGATGTGAAGAAGTCATCATAGATCGAGAATTCTACATTTGCAAAGAATGGAAGTATAAAGTGTATGAGGTGTGGGGGCGAAGGACATCTTTCTAATAGCTCTGGATGTTGTGCAAGATTGCAGTGGAGGGAGAAGAGAGGTTATATTGAGTGGACGGAACGATGGATTAGTGGATGTGGATCTCATTGAAATGCCAAAATGTTAGATTATGGTGGGAGGCAAAGAGGTACCAGTACTTGCGGATTCAGGCTAACCATATACCATGACCGGTGATAGGAACTGGAAATCTACATTTAGAGGAACATGAGATCACTTTTTTTCCTGCAGACATAAATCCAGTAGGGTTTTGGTGGTGTGAAAATAGACGTTTTGGGGGTATTCTGTGATGAGGATCCAGTTTGCTTATCGTGAGACAGTAGAGAAAGTCTATGTTGTGATAAGGGGAGACAACTTTTTAAGTTGGAGACAGACAGACAGACATGGGCATAACATTGAATCCCAATTCTAAACAGAAGGTGTTCCTGATGACCCAGGGAGAGCAGCCAGAGGAAATTAGTTCAGCATTCCCCGAGGTATTTGGCAATAATTTAGGATTATTGAACAATTTTGAACATACAATTGTTCTATAAAATGGTGCTGTACCTTATGTATCTAAACTAAGGAAGGTTCCTCACATGATGATGGCTCCGTTGGAGTTAGAAATTAAGAAACTCAAAGAGAGAAGGGTGATTGAGGAAATAGACTTCGGAGTGGTTGGCCCCCATAGTTTTGGCACCTACGGATGGTGGCAAAGAGATTCAAATGTGTGTTTGTTGTACCCGGCCTTTTTCGCAGTGTTATTCCCAAACCTTTGCCTTCTTCCTTCTATTTTGTCTGACTTTTTTTGTTGGCCTTAGGACTATGGGCACTTTACCGCTGCTAAAGTGCATATTCTCTCTGTCTAAAATGTATTGGTGACTGGTTTATCTGTGATTGGCATATTTGATTTACTAGTAAGTCCCTAGTATGGTGCACCATGTGTGCCCAGGACCTGTAAACCAAATGCTACTCTTGGGCCTGCAGCACTGATTGTGCCACCCACAAGAATAGTCTACAAACCTGTCTCAGACTTGCAACTGCAGTGTCTGTGTGCACAGTTTTAAACTGCCATTTCGACCTGGCAAGTGCACGAACTTACCAGGCCCAAACCTTCCATTTTACTACCTGTAAGTCACCCCTAAAGTAGGCCAAAGGCAGTCCCACGGGCAGGGTGCAGTGTATATAAAAGGTAGGACATGCACTGGTCTGTTTTACATTTCCTCTTAGTGAAATACTGATACATTCGGGTTTCACTGTGGCAAGTCCTGTTCCTCCCCTAGCCTACCTTGGGAATTGCCTTGAAATATCTTTTAAGTGTAATTTCCCATTGGGAGCAGATAGAGTTTGGGGTCTCTGAACTCGCAATTGTAAGTTTGAAAATGTCACTTTTGGAAGTGTGAATTATCTTGCTTTACCATTCTTTGCCTGTCTGCTGAACACACGTCTGGGTCAGGATGACAGATGGGCTGTTTGTGTATTCACTGTAGATAGTTGAACAAAAGGAGCCATGCATATCCTGATGGCCCATCACCAGGCTGATGGGTCTTCCTGAGCTAGAGTGGTGGGGGCACCAGACAATTGTACCTGAATAGGGCTGAGCCTGTCCTCACACAAAGCAGTCTCCAACCCCCTGGAGTGTGTCTGGGGCCTGGGCAGGGAAAGGCAGGGTCTTGTGCACTACAAAGACTCCCCTTTGAAGTTTGCCTACTTCAAAGACAGAAAGAGGTATAAGTACTGGACCTCTGACACCACATAGTTAGAACACTTCTGGATTGAGGACCCTCTGACATGAAGAAGAGCTAGATGCTGTAGGAGAGACTGCTACTCTGCCTGTTGCTTGTTATGCAAGCCTGCTGCTTTTGTCCTGGGAGTGAAAGGACTGGACTCTGCCTTCTACATCCTGCTTACAAGGTTCTCCAAGGGCTTGAGTTGAGCTTGCCCCCTGTTCCGAAGTCTCAGGCCCATCAAAGACTTCTCCTGCCACCACCTGGTCTCTCTTGCTGAGAGTCCTGACTTGCCAAATGTTACCAAATCCAGTCCCTGGGCCCTTAGGAGTGAGTTCTGGTGATAATAAGGAGAAAATCCTCTAATCAACTCCTAGCGCTCTGACGCATCATTAAAAGGGTCCGACGTAGCTCATGCTTCGCCGCTGGGAGTACACGCAGCATCTGCACCTCCACTGTAGAATCAACGCAGCCGCTTTAGACCAATACAATGCGTCTGGATTTTCAATGCATCGCCCGTTGGTAACACTTTCTTCATCAGCATCACAGCGCAGTAAGGAACAGAGGTTGCGTATCTGGAAACTGGCGCATCACCACCCCTGCCAGTAAGAAACCGATGCATCACCTCCTTGCAACAGTAAGGAACCAACACCTCCACTGCCTCTAAGGAACCGACCTATTGCTTGCTTTTCCAGAGCCTCATCTCCTCCGTGCTTGTTTTTGTCTTTGGTTTTTGACACAACTCAGGTACTTTGTCCTTAAACAAAATGTGTCCATTGATTTCTATGGAGTAGACTTGCATTGAACTTTCGTTCTGTTCTTGTTTTACTCAGAGTGTGTGTGGTGTGTGTGTGAGAAAGTAAATACTTTACACATTGCCTCTGAGATAAGCCTGACTGAGTCAAGGTACCAGGAGGGTGAGCAGGAGGTTATCTTAGCTGCGGGACTCCCTTACGTTGACTAGAGCAAGGGTCCCTACTTGGACAGGGTGCAAACCACCGGCAACCAGAGACCCCATTTCTAACAGTGTTGATTTGAAAGAGTTAAACACATAAGGGTGGACAGACAACCACTACCAAACATTTCTGAAACTCTAGCTACAATAAAGAATGCAAAGGTGTTCATTGTGATGGATTTGCCCTCTGCTTACCACCAGGTAATGCCCCATCCTGATTCTAGACCTGTGACATCGCTTGTGACCCCTTTGGGAGCTTTCACATTTGTTTGGATGCCATTTGTTTAGCTTTGGCTGCTGCATGCTTCCAAAGAGTAAGGAAGAATGTTTTAGATAGATTGGATAAAGTATGTTTTTCCAAGACGATATATTGGTGTATAGCAAAGAACATACCGTGGAAAACATTGAAAAGGTTATAAGATGCTGGTCTGGTTATTAAAAAAGAAAAATATAAGTTCAGAGTGGCTACAGTAACTTGTTTGGGGCGCGCTACTTTAGATGAAGGAATAAGTCCAAAAATCAATCTGGTAAACAGTATTGTAGAAGCTCCCGAGACTGAAGGCCAAGAATGCTCATTTCTGGGACTAGCAGAATTCTGTTTAAAGTTCATCCAAACTTTTGCTAGCATCTCTCTGCAATTGAGGTCGATACTAAAAAAAGGTTCCCATTTCAATTGGTCGGAAGAGTGAAACCGAGCTTTCCATAGCATAAAGAGCAGCTTAGGAATGTCACCAACCTTAGGACACTTTGATGTGAACAAGAAAACGATTCTTTCAACCGATGCCAGCCTCGAAAGGTTAGCTACAGCTTTAGGTTACGTGGCAAATGGTGAGTTAAAGGTTGTGGTGTTTGCCTCTCAATCTTTGAAGGGTATTGACGAAACTCTGTTATTGAGGGGGAGGCATTAGCGATGTACATCACTTTAATTTTTTGTAGGGTATACCTTTCGCAGTCCGTTCAGATCACACGCCACGGACTCAGGTTTTCTTATGTAGAGGTATGGAGCATTTGTGTCCTCGGATTAAACGGTGGACTGAAGGATTGTCCAATTACACTTACAGTGTAGAGCAGTGGTTCCCAACCTTTTGATTTCTGTGGACCCCCACTTTAACATTAATTGAACCCAGGGACCTGCACTGAATCATCATTAGAATCCGGGGACGCCCGACTGAGTCATTACTGGAAGCTGGGGACCTAATTTGTCAATATTTGTTAATATTTTTTAATTTTCTAGGCTCTCGCGGACCCCCTGAGAAGGCTTTGCGGACCCCCAGCGTTCCCCGGACCACAGGATGGGAACCACTGGTGTAGAGCATGTACCAGGTCCGAAGAATTGCATGGCAGATTGTCTGTCAAGGTTACCAAGCGATGAGAAAGATAATTATTGTGAAGATACTAAAGATTGTACAGAGACAACGCCAGGTTGGGTTTGTGAAACAGTTGTGGAAGACAAAGAATGGGAAGTTTCCATTTGGAATGATTCGGAATTGTTAGTTCGAAAAGAATATATTGTAAAGGTTTGGCCAAGTAAGAAAGAGGTACCTTCAACACTTGACAGATTTTTCAGTGTTAAGGAGGAACTTAGCATTGTTGAAGGAAAGATATTTAGAGGAAAAAGAATTGTACCCCACATTAACTTTGAGGAGTAAACTGATCAACTTGGCGTACGAAGGACATTTGGGGACAAATACGACCAATGCGAGATTGCGAGAATGGTATTGGTGGCCAAGAATGGATCATGAGATAGAGAAAGTAGTAAAGGATTAGTGGGACTGTGCAAATTACAACAAGAAAACTAATGTGGCACCATTGTCTCCTTTTGTAGCATCAAAGGAACCGTGGACTAAATTAGGTTTAGACACTGCTGGCCCTTTTGACATTATGACTCACAATCAATGTTTTGGATTCTATTGGTTGATCACACATCAAAATGGGAGGTCACAAAATGTGTAGCCTCTGTAAATACCAGGACAGTTATTGAATTATTGAAAGAAGACTTTCCAGGGAAGGAGTACAAAAAACAACCATAGTAACTGACGATGTGCAATTTGTGTCCCAAGAAATGGGAGGTTCTCTCAAAGATTTGTATATAACACATTTCTGAACAGCTTTTTACTCTTCACAGGCTAATGGACTAGCCGAGATCATGAACAAGATTTTGAAAAGTTGTGCACAACGTGCACTCTTGACTAAAACGTCTTTTAAAGAAGTATTAAGGGAAACTTGGTGGGCACATTGTGCAACTCCTAACAGTGTGACATCAAGTTCTCCTTTCCTTGAACTCAAAGGAAGGAAAACACACTGAAAGCTTAATTCTGTTTGGTTAAACGTGATTGCAAATTCAGATGATCAATTTTCTAAGGAAGATTTACATTTTTGCTAATGGTGAGTCACTAAAATAAATATAAGCGAGATTTGATGTCAAGAACAGTCACGACGCATGAAGTGAAATGGAAGAAGAGGGACTAGAGGGATGGCGAGGAGACCTGGTATAATGAAGAAAGGACATTCAAAGTTTATGGGACCTTTTGTGATAGTGTACATAAAAGGAAATGTGGTAGTTTTGGAATCAGGTTATGTAGGGAACATGTCTAGGTTGTGAGAACAGATAAACATGATATTGAGGATTCACATGATACTGATAATTTGTCGAGTAAGAGGGAGAGATTCAAACCTTACTGGAATAAAGAGTATGTAATGGGTGGGACGTCATACATAAAATACAATCAGAAATGTGTTTAAAGCTATATCCTGATGTAAATTATTTTACAACATACACATTTTTGTTCCTAGCGTCTTCAGAAGAATGGTGTACCGTTCATTACATTTCAAATTGTTTATAATTCTTTTACAGTGTACATTTTTGTCTTTGGAAGGATATTTAGTTATATACTCTAGTTGTTTTTGTTTACAATCTAAGATTTAATTATTTTTAAAAGCATTACTATGAAAATGTTAATTTTATTATACGCTGAGACGGGGGAGGATGTGCTGTGCTTAAACTTGCATCTGGCCTGTTGGCATGGAATGCCGATGACGTCAGTGTGTGTTTCACCACAATCCATGCATTCAATGGACCAGGGATTCAAGATCTGAGATAGTCGTGAGTTTGTCACCACTCTTGCAGGTTTGTGGTTTGGCTTTTCCTTAAAGTATTAGAAAATGATGAAGAAGAAATTGCATTATTGGAACATATCAACGACCAAAGCAAATAACACAACATCACAACTTCATAGATGTTTTATTGATTTGAAGTCAGTGTTCGATGGAATTTCATGGACCAAACTATGGGCAAAGTTCATCAAGTTCTAAATCCCCTTACTCAATTGTATTCTGGACGAACATGACTGAAATGTATCCGACTTCTTTCCTCTGTAACTAAGTGCTGTTAATGTGTGTCAGGTGTGATTTGGTTCCACGTCAATGAACACAAAATGCAATAAAGAGTAAAGAGATTTACAAAAAAAAAGGTTGAAATCCCCTGGCACATTTTAAAGGGCGGATTCTCACACCTGATCACATCAAGATTGTTAATCTGGGGCAAATAAAAAAAAATCATACATTTTCCTGGGCTTTTACAAGACCCCATTACAGTCCATGTTCTTTTTAACTTGTTTATAACCAATTTAGTAAAAGTCTTTGACCCAGCAACTGTTGATGCCCCCAAAAGAGACCAAATACATTTGCCTATTCTAGAGTACGCAGGTGATGTGATGTTTATGATTAAGACCTGTAGACTAAGGCCTACAACGTCATTGGACTTTTCACAGTCCTACTGTCAGCTAATGATCTGGAAATCAATTTGGCGAAGTCAAAAGTTTTGACAGTGGGACCTGCAAAGACCATGGAAAAAAGTTGTCTGGTTCCAAAACTCCAGGAAAATGGATCTGGTCACCTCTTACAAATATGTAGGCATCATTTCTTGATAGCCTGGGCTCTTTTAATATCTCATAAAGCTTCCATCAAATCACAAGTGACAGCCTTGACCACAGCTTCTATAGACCTGTACGCCTCTCTGCAGGGCCGCCCCTGTTGGAAGTCATTCAAGGCGAGAGGACACCTGTAAAACGTATGGTCTTGCTTTACTTCCAATTGTGCTAATAAAACATTTGAACACATCAGTTGTTGGGCTTCTATTCACAGAAGCTATGTAGGTTCTTCTAATTTCATTGTGGAGTCCTTTTGCTAATTTAAAATATTCCCAAAATAAAGTCTGCATAAGATTGAAATTGCTAAAATAAGTATAAGGAATGCAAAGGTGGGAGTTATGCGACCCCTGTGAATTTAGGGAGGGAACTAGTAGAAATGGGCATCATTCTTACTCAATCACTTCTTTTGAAAATTACTTGAATTTGCTTATGCACTTTAGGAATTTAACGGGGGGTTATACAAGACCCTCTTAATCCACTGAGTGGCGAGCAGAATTGGGCCTTGGTCTTACTCCATCAATCTATTATTTACGGCTAGTTCAGCCCTGATAGATTAATTTTGCACAAGTACTTTATGAATGTATACATAGAAGTAACACAAGCCCTCTTGATTCTGTTAAGGAGCCAGCAAGATTCAGACTTGGGTTCGTTCCAGTAGTCCTCCAATGCATGTCTCCTTTGTAGGTCCAATCCTGTGCTGTCTGCTTTGCTAACAACATCTTTAGGGCATTGGGAAAGCTTCCCTCGGAATGCCTTCTGCCCACTGCTTACCACTGACTTTTTGGTTCGTCACTTACATTTGAATGCGCTCTATTTGCTGGCTCTATTTGTTTTTGGCTGTCCAGGGTGAGTGAGTTCATCCCTTCAATTGCCCAAACCCTATTTACTGTCTTCTTCAATCAATACTGGATTTCTGTAAACAAACCTTTAAATCTTGTTCTTATCTTGGCACATTTGCTGTGCATTCAAAGACAAAGGTCAAAGGTCAGGCTAGCTACTCTACGCCAATCTACTCTGCCGCACTACAGTCTACTCTGAAACAATCTACTCTATGCCACTGTAATCTAACCTGCCCCACACCACGTCACTCTATTCTATGGTGCTGCACTTTACGCCACTCCACTCTATGTCAATACACTCTGCTTCACTGCACTCTACGCCACTCTACTGCATTCTTTGCCACTTTACTCTACACCTCTCTGCTCTGCACCACTCTACTCTATCTCACTCTGCTACACACCACTGCACAATTTGCCATTGCCCTCTACACCAGTCTATGCCACTCTATTCTGCAACACTGCACGCTATGCCACTACACTCTACACTAATGCACTTTAGGTCACTAATCTATGTCACTGCAGCCTAGCCTGCACCACTCCACTCTACACCACTTCACTCTACTCTGAAGCAATCTACTGTACACCACTCCACTGTATGCCACTCTACCCAAAATCAATGAACACTGCACCACTGCACTCTACGACACTTTATGCCACTTGCGCAACTTTATGCTGTGGCAGTCTATCCTACTCTGCATATATGAACTCTTTGCCACTGCTCTACTCTGCATGACTGCATGCACCATTGCACTCTACGCAACTCTATTCTTCTTTCCACCATTATAGTCGACGCCACTGCACGTTGCAAGACTGCACTCTCTGCCACTGAACTCAACACCACTCTCCTCTGCCCCATTGCTCTCTATGCCACTGCACTCTACCCTGAGCCACACTACTCTACGCTACTTCACTGTACTCTACTATGTCACTTCACTCAACGCCACTGCAATCTACCCTGATCCACACCACTTCACTGTACTCTACTCAGTGTCACTGCACTCGATGCCACTGCAATCTACCCTGAGCCACACCACTCTACGCCACTTCACTGTACTCTACTGTGTCACTGCACTCGACGCCACTGCAATCTACCCTGATCCACACCACTTCACTGTACTCTACTCAGTGTCACTGCACTCGACGCCACTGCAATCTACCCTGAGCCACACCACTCTATGCCACTTCACTGTACTCTACTGTGTCACTGCACTCTACACCACTGCAATCTACCCTGAGGCTCACCACTTCACTGTACTCTACTTAGTGTCACTGCACTCGAAGCCAATGCAATCTACCCATCATTGCTCACTCGGTGGCACACTGGGTCACTGCACTATACACCAATGCACTCTACACCACTTTACTGAAAACCAATGCCCTCTGCAACACTGCATGTCAACTACTCTGTGTAGGAGGTTGGCCTGGTTTGTAGTGGGTACCAAGGGGTACTTACATATTAGTGTAGAAGAGGTGTTCTAGCAGCTTAGGGTGATAGAAAAGGTAGCTTAGCAGAGCAGCTTAGGCTGAACTAGGAGACATGCAAAGCTCCTACTATACCACTGGTGTCATATGCACAATATCACAAGAAAACACAATACACAGATATACTAAAAATAAAGGTACTTTATTTTTATGACAATATGCCAAAAGTATCTCAGTGAATACCCTCAGTATGAGGATAGCAAATATACACAAGATATATGTACACAATACCAAAAATATGCAGTAATAGCAAAAGGAAGTAATGCAAGCAATGTATAGTCACAATAGATTGCAATGAGAGCACATAGGTATAGGGGCAACACAAACCATACACTCCAAAAGTGGAATGCGAACCACGAATGGACCCCAAACCTATGTGAGCTTGTAGAGGGTCGCTGGGACTGTAAGAAAACAGTGAGGGTTAGAAAAATAGCCCACCCCCAAGACCCTGAAAAGTAGGTGTAAAGTGCACCTATGTTCCCCAGAGAGCACAGAAGGCGTGATAGGGGAATTCTGCAAGGAAGACCAGCACCAGCAATGCAACAAAGGTGGATTTCCGGATGAGAGTACCTGTGGAACAAGGAGACCAAGTCCAAGAGTCGCGACAAAGTCGAGATTGGGCAGATGCCCAGGAAATGCCAGCTGAGGATGCAAAGAAGCTGCCACCAGATGGTAGAAGCTGTGGATTCTGCAAGAACGAAGAGGACTAGGAACTTCCCCTTTGGAGGATGGATGTCCCGCCTCATGAAGATGCTTGCAGAGGTGTTCCCACGCAGAAAGACAGCAAACAAGCCTTGCTAGCTGCAAGGGTTGCGGTTAAGGTTTTTGGATGCTGCTGTGGCCCAGGAGGGACCAGGATGTCGCCAATTGCATGAGGAGACAGAGGGGGCGCCCAGCAAAATAGGGAGCCCTCACAGAAGCAGGCAGCACCCGCAGAAGTGCCAGAACAGGCACTACGAAGAAGAGTGAACCGGAGCTCACCCGAAGTCACAAAAGGAGGTCCCACGACGCCGGAGGACAACTCAGGAGGTTGTGCACTGCAGGTTAGAGTGTCGGGGACCCAGGCTTGGCTGTGCACAAAGGAAATTCTGGAAGAGTGCACAGGAGCCGGAGCAGCTGCAAATCACGCAGTACCCAGCAATGCAGTCTAGCGGGGGGAGGCAAGGACTTACCTCCATCAAACTTGGACTGAAGAGTCACTGGACTGTAGGAGTCACTTGGACAGAGTGGCTGAGTTCCAGGGACCACGCTCGTTGTGCTGAGAGGGGACCCAGAGGACTGGTGATGCAGTTCTTTTGGTGCCTGCGGTTGCAGGGGGAGGATTCCGTCGTCCCACGGGAGATTTCTTCGGAGCCTCTAGTGAAGAGAGCACCCCCACAGCATGCACCACCAGGAAAACAGTCGAGAAGGCGGCAGGATCAGCGATACAAGGTTGCAGTAGTCGTCTTTGCTACTTTGTTACGGTTCTGCAGGCTTCCTGAGCAGTCAGCGGTCGATTCCGTGGCAGAAGGTGAAGAGAGAGATGCAGAGGAACTCTGATGAGATCTTGCATTCGTTATCTAAAGAATTCCCCAAAGCAGAGACCCTAAATAGCCAGAAAAGGAGGTTTGGCTACCGAGGAAGGAGGATAGGCTAGCAACACAGGTAATAGCCTATCAGGAGGAGTCTCTGACGTTACCTGCTGGCACTGGCCACTCAGAGCAGTCCAGTGTGCCAGCAGCACCTCTGTTTTCAAGATGTCAGAGGTCTGGAGCACACTGGAGGAGCTCTGGGCACCTCCCAGGGGAGGTGCAGGTCAGGGGAGTGGTCACTCCCCTTTCCTTTGTCCAATTTCGCGCCAGAGCAGGGCTGGGGGATCCCTGAACCGGTGTAGACTGGCTTATGCAGAGATGGGCACCATCTGTGCCCATCAAAGCATTTCCAGAGGCTGGGGGAGGCTACTCCTACCCAGCCCTGACACCTTTTTCCAAAGGGAGAGGGTGTAACACCCTCTCTCTGAGGAAGTCCTTTGTTCTGCCTTCCTGGGCCAGGCCTGGCTGGACCCCAGGAGGGCAGAAACCTGTCTGAGGGGTTGGTAGCAGCAGCAGCTGCAGTGAAACCCCGGGAAAGGTAGTTTGGCAGTACCCGGGTCTGTGCTAGAGACTCAGGGGATCATGGAATTGTCTCCCCAATGCCAGAATGGCATTGGGATGACAATTCCATGATCTTAGACATGTTACATGGCCATGTTCGGAGTTACCATTGTGACGCTGTACATAGGTAGTGACCTATGTACAGTGCACGCGTGTAATGGTGTCCCCGCACCATTGTGACGCTGTACATAGGTAGTGACCTATGTACAGTGCACGCGTGTAATGGTGTCCCCGCACTCACAAAGTCCGGGGAATTTGCCCTGAACGATGTGGGGGCACCTTGGCTAGTGCCAGGGTGCCCACACACTAAGTAACTTAGCACCCAACGTTTACCAGGTAAAGGTTAGACATATAGGTGACTTATAAGTTACTTAAGTGCAGTGGTAAATGGCTGTGAAATAACGTGGATGTTATTTCAGTCAGGCTGAATTGGCAAGCCTGTGTAAGAATTGTCAGAGCTCCCTATGGGTGGCAAAAGAAATGCTGCAGCCCATAGGGATCTCCTGGAACCCCAATACCCTGGGTACCTCAGTACCATATACTAGGGAATTATAAGGGTGTTCCAGTATGCCAATGTGAATTGGTGAAATTGGTCACTAGCCTGTTATTGACAATTTGTAAAGAGAGAGCATAACCACTGAGGTTCTGGTTA
Organism: Pleurodeles waltl; assembly: GCF_031143425.1. Taxonomy (NCBI): domain Eukaryota; kingdom Metazoa; phylum Chordata; class Amphibia; order Caudata; family Salamandridae; genus Pleurodeles; species Pleurodeles waltl. Next base: position 1,125,313 of record NW_027150394.1, read on the forward strand.
GCAGAGCCTCGGTGAGACAGTTGGGCATCACACAGGGAATACATATATATAGGTCACAAACTTATGAGCACTGGGATCCTGGCTAGCAGGGTCCCAGTGACACATAACAAACATACTGAAAACATAGGGTTTTCACTATGAGCACTGGGCCGTGGCTAGCAGGATCCCAGTGAGACAGTGAAAACACCCTGACATATACTCACAAACAGGCCAAAAGTGGGGGTAACAAGGCTAGAAAGAGGCTACTTTCTCACACTCTGGTTGACTGCACTCTAAGCCACTATAGTGTACACTGCCACTCACGCCACTGTACACTGTGGCACTCTATTCTACTGTGCATCACTGCACTCTGTGCCAGTGCTCTCTGGGAGGCAGACATGACATGATAACATTTAACAGCAAATGGTCTGCCCAAATCTTACTAGGTCCACCAGCAACACCACAGCTGCCAAAGCCTGGTGTTCCCTAGCATCACTTTATATGTTGAGACTGTTTCCACTTTACATAACATTATAAATAAGGGTAGCAAAGCCCAGCATTCATTCTTCCTCTGGTTAATGAATAAAGTGCCTTAAAGGTGTCATCTGTGCCATAGTGTTGTTGCCTGGGCACCAAGGAGCTGTAACCCCAAAGCACCTCCACGCTCCCATCACAGGGACATGCCCAGTTCACTCTCTGCTTTATTTTTTAGTACTGGAGTGAAACGGTTCTTAGATTTCGCAATATAGTGTAGTTTGTGTCTTTCGTGATTTAATCTGTAGAACTTTAATGGCGGCCACAGCAGTACACAGTATTTGTAGTTTTTCTTTAGGAGATTAGATCGGAATGTACCCCCCTCATCCCCCACACACACAGTCGCCTAATCGCAGCCATTCGCTGAGGGGAATCAGGCCAAGAAACGTAGAGGCTGGGTTTACACACACCTGGGCAGGGTGCCAGGTGAGTCACCAGGAAGGAGGGGCAGCTGTGGGCGCCCACAGATACCGGGGGGGGTCAGGGAAATCACTCATGGAGCCCGAATGAGAACTGAGCGGCTCACAAGCGTGTGTGACTGTGTGTGTGTATGAGTGTGTGTGTGTGCGTGTCTCTCCGTCTATGTGTATGGTGCATGTGTGCGCGTGTGTGTGGTGCATGTGTGCGCGTGTGTGTGGTGCATGTGTGCGCGTGTGTGCATGTGTGCGCGTCTGTCTGTGTATGCGTGTGTGTGGTGCATGTGTGCGCGTGTGTGTGTGTGCATGCGTGTGCGTGTGTTGTGTGTGTTTACATACTTCATCCGCAAGTACAGCACCTGAACAAGAAACAGGGAAACCAATGTGGCGTAAAGGCAGCAGGGGGTCAGAGGGGGTCACCCCAGTATTACCTGCGCTCCGCAGCATCAGCGGGGTGCGGCGGGGGGAGGGGGTGGGATCCCAGTATTACCTGCGCTCCGCAGCCACATGGACAGGCTGCTAGGGTGCAAGGGGGGCTCGCCCCTACATTGCCTGCATCCCGCAGCACCCCCAGGGCTAGTATTAGGATGTGGGTGTCGCCCCAGTACCACGAGAAAGGGGGGGGGGGGGGTCACACCTGCATTACCTGATAGCAGCAGCACCCCCAGCAGACACTATTAGGATGTGGAGGATTCCCCCCAATATTACCAGCCGGGGGCAGTACTAGGGTCACACCTGCATTACCTGATATCAGCAGCACCCCAGAGGCAGTATTAGGATGTGGGGGTTCTCCCTAGTATTACCAGCCGGGGGCAGCACTAAGGTCCCCCTGCATTACCTGATGTCAGCAGCACCCCACCTCCTTACTATGCCCACGAATTACACCACAATTCTATGCTCACTAATAGTAGCAACACCTACATCTATCTGTGCAGCCGCTCTACACCACACAATGCAACTCCACAGCACAGGTCACACAGCCCCACATCACGCCACACCACTGCACTCCAACAAAGCAAATAGATCTCATAGAGCCCTCCACATAATTCCACGACACTCAATACCACATCATTACTAGCCACATAATTCCACTCCACAACACACAGCTACAAGTCATTAGCATTGTCAACACCTTTAGGTGTCAGATTGCCAAGATAAACTGGCTTTGTCAGTGCTTGTTTTTTTTGCTATTTTATATAGCACAAACTTGACCACAGTGCACTGCAGCGCTTTCCAAGAGCACTCGTTACGTTACACAAGGACACATTTATTTTTTTAGGCAGCGGGCAGATGACGTCATTTGCCCAGGACAACAGGATGTTGAGCCTGTGATGTTGCCTTTCCCACAGCATGTCGCCCAGTTAACCAACCATTACTAACTCAGTGAAACTGGCACATCCACGCAGGGCCTGCCCACGTCTGGCAGCGTAAAGAGGGCACCCCCTGTTGCCCCTTCGTCAGGCCGGTGGGGTGGGCGGGGTGCTCCAGCTGACTGGCCCCACAGATCAGATATGTGGGGTGGCGCGTGTACACACATTACATGTGTGCGGCTGGAGAGGACGACTCCTGTTTGCCTAAGTAGGTGGTGAGGGTAAGTGGCATAACTCTGGTCGGCACATACAACATGTTTATGATTAATAAACTCCATGGCTCTGACGTTTCCCAAGTCCATGCATGATGTCCTGCTCCAGTCCAGGATTTGACCTTTGAGTTCTGGGACCTGATGTCATGTTTCATAATGGGATACACAAGACTACATCTCCCAGAATTCCAAACAAATCCTGGCCTAGAGCAGCACATCACACCCTGCTAGGGCTGAAACTCTCCCAACCCTACTCTAACTTTTAGGCTGGTGGCGGGCACCCTTCTCACCACGTATTCACGACCAGCAGCAGGAGGGGGGCTACCCCTTGAGTATACGGCTCTAGTGACGTCATCCCTAGGTGCGTGACCCGGCTCACCCCGCGGGGTTCCCGTCCACCAGTAGGCTCAGCCGGTCATGGGGGCGCCGAGTCCTCACCTCATCACGCGCTATCACGCGCTATCACGCATAGATAAGAGGGGTCTGGCATGGAACTACAAGCTCCTTTTATGTGTACGACGTTTAACGTGAACTGCGACTTTGGTATTGTACATGAAGTTTTCTAATGTGTCAGCTTTCGTGGGATATGTTGTGCGGCGCTCTGGTACCCATGGGTCATGGTCGAGCTTTATAAAAGTCTTTAAATAAATGGATACAATTAGATTTTTGGGCACTTGAGAAGCACGAGTCTGTGAGAACATATCAGAAATTTGTGGTGACAGGTGTCCGGCCCCTGTCCATAGATACCCACCGCACAGGTGAGACTCTTGGGCTCTGGTTGGCTCCTTGATTCTGTAAACATCATGGATGTTGTTCCCCGAGATCTTCTGTCAAGCACAGAGTTAGAAACTCCTGCACTCCGCCCGTTGCCTCCTATGGCTCACCGATCATCAGGGATTAACTAAATGCCACACTGCTGTCACACGGGGCATTTTTGATCATCTAAATTTCAAACATCGGAAGATCACCCCACTGTGGCCCCAGGCCAATGGGTTGGTGGAGCGGTTCATGGCCACCCTGAAGGGAACCGTTCAACAAGATGAACAGGACAAGCGTGACATATAAACAGTTAGGAGCGCACCTGCCTGACATCCCAGCAATTAATCTGCCCCATTGCATCATGGTAGATGTAGTATCTTCAAAAAACGAACTCCATTACTTTTTAAATATTTCACCTTTAAGTAGGTACAGCCTTTACTGTGCATCTCTGGACACATGTGTTTCTGGGTTAGTCCATTCTTCAGCAGAGAACATATTTGCAGATTAATTGCTGGGATGTCAGGCAGGTGCGCTCCTAACTGTTTGTGACTTTAAAGGCTCCCTTGAGCTATTGGGCTGACGAGCTCTGGAGCAGGCACCAGCAGGCCAGGGAAGAGGTACTGAAACCGGGTGATTTATGGCAGCATTCCCAGCACCCCGCAAATATGTTCTCTGCTGAAGAAGGGACTAACCCAGAAACACATGTGTCCAGAGATGCACAGTAAAGGCTGTACCTACTTAAAGGTGAAATATTTAAAAATTAATGGAGTTCGTTTTTTGAAGATACTACATCTACCATGATGCAATGGGGCAGATTAATTGCTGGGATGTCAGGCAGGTGCGCTCCTAACTGTTTGTGACTTTAAAGGCTCCCTTGAGCTATTGGGCTGACGAGCTCTGGAGCAGGCACCAGCAGGCCAGGGAAGAGGTACTGAAACCGGGTGATTTATGGCAGCATTCCCAGCACCCCGCAAATATGTTCTCTGCTGAAGAAGGGACTAACCCAGAAACACATGTGTCCAGAGATGCACAGTAAAGGCTGTACCTACTTAAAGGTGAAATATTTTAAAATTAATGGAGTTCGTTTTTTGAAGATACTACATCTACCATGATGCAATGGGGCAGATTAATTGCTGGGATGTCAGGCAGGTGCGCTCCTAACTGTTTGTGACTTTAAAGGCTCCCTTGAGCTATTGGGCTGACGAGCTCTGGAGCAGGCACCAGCAGGCCAGGGAAGAGGTACTGAAACCGGGTGATTTATGGCAGCATTCCCAGCACCCCGCAAATATGTTCTCTGCTGAAGAAGGGACTAACCCAGAAACACATGTGTCCAGAGATGCACAGTAAAGGCTGTACCTACTTAAAGGTGAAATATTTAAAAATTAATGGAGTTCGTTTTTTGAAGATACTACATCTACCATGATGCAATGGGGCAGATTAATTGCTGGGATGTCAGGCAGGTGCGCTCCTAACTGTTTGTGACTTTAAAGGCTCCCTTGAGCTATTGGGCTGACGAGCTCTGGAGCAGGCACCAGCAGGCCAGGGAAGAGGTACTGAAACCGGGTGCTTTATGGCAGCATTCCCAGCACCCCGCAAATATGTTCTCTGCTGAAGAAGGGACTAACCCAGAAACACATGTGTCCAGAGATGCACAGTAAAGGCTGTACCTACTTAAAGGTGAAATATTTAAAAATTAATGGAGTTCGTTTTTTGAAGATACTACATCTACCATGATGCAATGGGGCAGATTAATTGCTGGGATATCAGGCAGGTGCGCTCCTAACTGTTTGTGACTTTAAAGGCTCCCTTGAGCTATTGGGCTGACGAGCTCTGGAGCAGGCACCAGCAGGCCAGGGAAGAGGTACTGAAACCGGGTGATTTATGGCAGCATTCCCAGCACCCCGCAAATATGTTCTCTGCTGAAGAAGGGACTAACCCAGAAACACATGTGTCCAGAGATGCACAGTAAAGGCTGTACCTACTTAAAGGTGAAATATTTAAAAATTAATGGAGTTCGTTTTTTGAAGATACTACATCTACCATGATGCAATGGGGCAGATTAATTGCTGGGATGTCAGGCAGGTGAGCTCCTAACTGTTTGTGACTTTAAAGGCTCCCTTGAGCTATTGGGCTGACGAGCTCTGGAGCAGGCACCAGCAGGCCAGGGAAGAGGTACTGAAACCGGGTGATTTATGGCAGCATTCCCAGCACCCCGCAAATATGTTCTCTGCTGAAGAAGGGACTAACCCAGAAACACATGTGTCCAGAGATGCACAGTAAAGGCTGTACCTACTTAAAGGTGAAATATTTAAAAATTAATGGAGTTCGTTTTTTGAAGATACTACATCTACCATGATGCAATGGGGCAGATTAATTGCTGGGATGTCAGGCAGGTGCGCTCCTAACTGTTTGTGACTTTAAAGGCTCCCTTGAGCTATTGGGCTGACGAGCTCTGGAGCAGGCACCAGCAGGCCAGGGAAGAGGTACTGAAACCGGGTGATTTATGGCAGCATTCCCAGCACCCCGCAAATATGTTCTCTGCTGAAGAAGGGACTAACCCAGAAACACATGTGTCCAGAGATGCACAGTAAAGGCTGTACCTACTTAAAGGTGAAATATTTAAAAATTAATGGAGTTCGTTTTTTGAAGATACTACATCTACCATGATGCAATGGGGCAGATTAATTGCTGGGATGTCAGGCAGGTGCGCTCCTAACTGTTTGTGACTTTAAAGGCTCCCTTGAGCTATTGGGCTGACGAGCTCTGGAGCAGGCACCAGCAGGCCAGGGAAGAGGTACTGAAACCGGGTGATTTATGGCAGCATTCCCAGCACCCCGCAAATATGTTCTCTGCTGAAGAAGGGACTAACCCAGAAACACATGTGTCCAGAGATGCACAGTAAAGGCTGTACCTACTTAAAGGTGAAATATTTAAAAATTAATGGAGTTCGTTTTTTGAAGATACTACATCTACCATGATGCAATGGGGCAGATTAATTGCTGGGATGTCAGGCAGGTGCGCTCCTAACTGTTTGTGACTTTAAAGGCTCCCTTGAGCTATTGGGCTGACGAGCTCTGGAGCAGGCACCAGCTGGCCAGGGAAGAGGTACTGAAACCGGGTGATTTATGGCAGCATTCCCAGCACCCCGCAAATATGTTCTCTGCTGAAGAAGGGACTAACCCAGAAACACATGTGTCCAGAGATGCACAGTAAAGGCTGTACCTACTTAAAGGTGAAATATTTTAAAATTAATGGAGTTCGTTTTTTGAAGATACTACATCTACCATGATGCAATGGGGCTTATTAATTGCTGGGATGTCAGGCAGGTGCGCTCCTAACTGTTTGTGACTTTAAAGGCTCCCTTGAGCTATTGGGCTGACGAGCTCTGGAGCAGGCACCAGCAGGCCAGGGAAGAGGTACTGAAACCGGGTGATTTATGGCAGCATTCCCAGCACCCCGCAAATATGTTCTCTGCTGAAGAAGGGACTAACCCAGAAACACATGTGTCCAGAGATGCACAGTAAAGGCTGTACCTACTTAAAGGTGAAATATTTAAAAATTAATGGAGTTCGTTTTTTGAAGATACTACATCTACCATGATGCAATGGGGCAGATTAATTGCTGGGATGTCAGGCAGGTGCGCTCCTAACTGTTTGTGACTTTAAAGGCTCCCTTGAGCTATTGGGCTGACGAGCTCTGGAGCAGGCACCAGCAGGCCAGGGAAGAGGTACTGAAACCGGGTGATTTATGGCAGCATTCCCAGCACCCCGCAAATATGTTCTCTGCTGAAGAAGGGACTAACCCAGAAACACATGTGTCCAGAGATGCACAGTAAAGGCTGTACCTACTTAAAGGTGAAATATTTAAAAATTAATGGAGTTCGTTTTTTGAAGATACTACATCTACCATGATGCAATGGGGCAGATTAATTGCTGGGATGTCAGGCAGGTGCGCTCCTAACTGTTTGTGACTTTAAAGGCTCCCTTGAGCTATTGGGCTGACGAGCTCTGGAGCAGGCACCAGCAGGCCAGGGAAGAGGTACTGAAACCGGGTGATTTATGGCAGCATTCCCAGCACCCCGCAAATATGTTCTCTGCTGAAGAAGGGACTAACCCAGAAACACATGTGTCCAGAGATGCACAGTAAAGGCTGTACCTACTTAAAGGTGAAATATTTAAAAATTAATGGAGTTCGTTTTTTGAAGATACTACATCTACCATGATGCAATGGGGCAGATTAATTGCTGGGATGTCAGGCAGGTGCGCTCCTAACTGTTTGTGACTTTAAAGGCTCCCTTGAGCTATTGGGCTGACGAGCTCTGGAGCAGGCACCAGCAGGCCAGGGAAGAGGTACTGAAACCGGGTGATTTATGGCAGCATTCCCAGCACCCCGCAAATATGTTCTCTGCTGAAGAAGGGACTAACCCAGAAACACATGTGTCCAGAGATGCACAGTAAAGGCTGTACCTACTTAAAGGTGAAATATTTAAAAATTAATGAAGTTCGTTTTTTGAAGATACTACATCTACCATGATGCAATGGGGCAGATTAATTGCTGGGATGTCAGGCAGGTGCGCTCCTAACTGTTTGTGACTTTAAAGGCTCCCTTGAGCTATTGGGCTGACGAGCTCTGGAGCAGGCACCAGCAGGCCAGGGAAGAGGTACTGAAACCGGGTGATTTATGGCAGCATTCCCAGCACCCCGCAAATATGTTCTCTGCTGAAGAAGGGACTAACCCAGAAACACATGTGTCCAGAGATGCACAGTAAAGGCTGTACCTACTTAAAGGTGAAATATTTAAAAATTAATGGAGTTCGTTTTTTGAAGATACTACATCTACCATGATGCAATGGGGCAGATTAATTGCTGGGATGTCAGGCAGGTGCGCTCCTAACTGTTTGTGACTTTAAAGGCTCCCTTGAGCTATTGGGCTGACGAGCTCTGGAGCAGGCACCAGCAGGCCAGGGAAGAGGTACTGAAACCGGGTGATTTATGGCAGCATTCCCAGCACCCCGCAAATATGTTCTCTGCTGAAGAAGGGACTAACCCAGAAACACATGTGTCCAGAGATGCACAGTAAAGGCTGTACTTACTTAAAGGTGAAATATTTAAAAATGAATGGAGTTCGTTTTTTGAAGATACTACATCTACCATGATGCAATGGGGCAGATTAATTGCTGGGATGTCAGGCAGGTGCGCTCCTAACTGTTTGTGACTTTAAAGGCTCCCTTGAGCTATTGGGCTGACGAGCTCTGGAGCAGGCACCAGCAGGCCAGGGAAGAGGTACTGAAACCGGGTGATTTATGGCAGCATTCCCAGCACCCCGCAAATATGTTCTCTGCTGAAGAAGGGACTAACCCAGAAACACATGTGTCCAGAGATGCACAGTAAAGGCTGTACCTACTTAAAGGTGAAATATTTAAAAATGAATGGAGTTCGTTTTTTGAAGATACTACATCTACCATGATGCAATGGGGCAGATTAATTGCTGGGATGTCAGGCAGGTGCGCTCCTAACTGTTTGTGACTTTAAAGGCTCCCTTGAGCTATTGGGCTGACGAGCTCTGGAGCAGGCACCAGCAGGCCAGGGAAGAGGTACTGAAACCGGGTGATTTATGGCAGCATTCCCAGCACCCCGCAAATATGTTCTCTGCTGAAGAAGGGACTAACCCAGAAACACATGTGTCCAGAGATGCACAGTAAAGGCTGTACCTACTTAAAGGTGAAATATTTAAAAATTAATGGAGTTCGTTTTTTGAAGATACTACATCTACCATGATGCAATGGGGCAGATTAATTGCTGGGATGTCAGGCAGGTGCGCTCCTAACTGTTTGTGACTTTAAAGGCTCCCTTGAGCTATTGGGCTGACGAGCTCTGGAGCAGGCACCAGCAGGCCAGGGAAGAGGTACTGAAACCGGGTGATTTATGGCAGCATTCCCAGCACCCCGCAAATATGTTCTCTGCTGAAGAAGGGACTAACCCAGAAACACATGTGTCCAGAGATGCACAGTAAAGGCTGTACCTACTTAAAGGTGAAATATTTAAAAATTAATGGAGTTCGTTTTTTGAAGATACTACATCTACCATGATGCAATGGGGCAGATTAATTGCTGGGATGTCAGGCAGGTGCGCTCCTAACTGTTTGTGACTTTAAAGGCTCCCTTGAGCTATTGGGCTGACGAGCTCTGGAGCAGGCACCAGCAGGCCAGGGAAGAGGTACTGAAACCGGGTGATTTATGGCAGCATTCCCAGCACCCCGCAAATATGTTCTCTGCTGAAGAAGGGACTAACCCAGAAACACATGTGTCCAGAGATGCACAGTAAAGGCTGTACCTACTTAAAGGTGAAATATTTAAAAATTAATGGAGTTCGTTTTTTGAATATACTACATCTACCATGATGCAATGGGGCAGATTAATTGCTGGGATGTCAGGCAGGTGCGCTCCTAACTGTTTGTGACTTTAAAGGCTCCCCTGAGCTATTGGGCTGACGAGCTCTGGAGCAGGCACCAGCTGGCCAGGGAAGAGGTACTGAAACCGGGTGATTTATGGCAGCATTCCCAGCACCCCGCAAATATGTTCTCTGCTGAAGAAGGGACTAACCCAGAAACACATGTGTCCAGAGATGCACAGTAAAGGCTGTACCTACTTAAAGGTGAAATATTTAAAAATGAATGGAGTTCGTTTTTTGAAGATACTACATCTACCATGATGCAATGGGGCAGATTAATTGCTGGGATGTCAGGCAGGTGCGCTCCTAACTGTTTGTGACTTTAAAGGCTCCCTTGAGCTATTGGGCTGACGAGCTCTGGAGCAGGCACCAGCAGGCCAGGGAAGAGGTACTGAAACCGGGTGATTTATGGCAGCATTCCCAGCACCCCGCAAATATGTTCTCTGCTGAAGAAGGGACTAACCCAGAAACACATGTGTCCAGAGATGCACAGTAAAGGCTGTACCTACTTAAAGGTGAAATATTTAAAAATTAATGGAGTTCGTTTTTTGAAGATACTACATCTACCATGATGCAATGGGGCAGATTAATTGCTGGGATGTCAGGCAGGTGCGCTCCTAACTGTTTGTGACTTTAAAGGCTCCCTTGAGCTATTGGGCTGACGAGCTCTGGAGCAGGCACCAGCAGGCCAGGGAAGAGGTACTGAAACCGGGTGATTTATGGCAGCATTCCCAGCACCCCGCAAATATGTTCTCTGCTGAAGAAGGGACTAACCCAGAAACACATGTGTCCAGAGATGCACAGTAAAGGCTGTACCTACTTAAAGGTGAAATATTTAAAAATTAATGGAGTTCGTTTTTTGAAGATACTACATCTACCATGATGCAATGGGGCAGATTAATTGCTGGGATGTCAGGCAGGTGCGCTCCTAACTGTTTGTGACTTTAAAGGCTCCCTTGAGCTATTGGGCTGACGAGCTCTGGAGCAGGCACCAGCAGGCCAGGGAAGAGGTACTGAAACCGGGTGATTTATGGCAGCATTCCCAGCACCCCGCAAATATGTTCTCTGCTGAAGAAGGGACTAACCCAGAAACACATGTGTCCAGAGATGCACAGTAAAGGCTGTACCTACTTAAAGGTGAAATATTTAAAAATTAATGGAGTTCGTTTTTTGAAGATACTACATCTACCATGATGCAATGGGGCAGATTAATTGCTGGGATGTCAGGCAGGTGCGCTCCTAACTGTTTGTGACTTTAAAGGCTCCCTTGAGCTATTGGGCTGACGAGCTCTGGAGCAGGCACCAGCAGGCCAGGGAAGAGGTACTGAAACCGGGTGATTTATGGCAGCATTCCCAGCACCCCGCAAATATGTTCTCTGCTGAAGAAGGGACTAACCCAGAAACACATGTGTCCAGAGATGCACAGTAAAGGCTGTACCTACTTAAAGGTGAAATATTTAAAAATTAATGGAGTTCGTTTTTTGAAGATACTACATCTACCATGATGCAATGGGGCAGATTAATTGCTGGGATGTCAGGCAGGTGCGCTCCTAACTGTTTGTGACTTTAAAGGCTCCCTTGAGCTATTGGGCTGACGAGCTCTGGAGCAGGCACCAGCAGGCCAGGGAAGAGGTACTGAAACCGGGTGATTTATGGCAGCATTCCCAGCACCCCGCAAATATGTTCTCTGCTGAAGAAGGGACTAACCCAGAAACACATGTGTCCAGAGATGCACAGTAAAGGCTGTACCTACTTAAAGGTGAAATATTTAAAAATTAATGGAGTTCGTTTTTTGAAGATACTACATCTACCATGATGCAATGGGGCAGATTAATTGCTGGGATGTCAGGCAGGTGCGCTCCTAACTGTTTGTGACTTTAAAGGCTCCCTTGAGCTATTGGGCTGACGAGCTCTGGAGCAGGCACCAGCAGGCCAGGGAAGAGGTACTGAAACCGGGTGATTTATGGCAGCATTCCCAGCACCCCGCAAATATGTTCTCTGCTGAAGAAGGGACTAACCCAGAAACACATGTGTCCAGAGATGCACAGTAAAGGCTGTACCTACTTAAAGGTGAAATATTTAAAAATTAATGGAGTTCGTTTTTTGAAGATACTACATCTACCATGATGCAATGGGGCAGATTAATTGCTGGGATGTCAGGCAGGTGCGCTCCTAACTGTTTGTGACTTTAAAGGCTCCCTTGAGCTATTGGGCCGACGAGCTCTGGAGCAGGCACCAGCAGGCCAGGGAAGAGGTACTGAAACCGGGTGATTTATGGCAGCATTCCCAGCACCCCGCAAATATGTTCTCTGCTGAAGAAGGGACTAACCCAGAAACACATGTGTCCAGAGATGCACAGTAAAGGCTGTACCTACTTAAAGGTGAAATATTTAAAAATTAATGGAGTTCGTTTTTTGAAGATACTACATCTACCATGATGCAATGGGGCAGATTAATTGCTGGGATGTCAGGCAGGTGCGCTCCTAACTGTTTGTGACTTTAAAGGCTCCCTTGAGCTATTGGGCTGACGAGCTCTGGAGCAGGCACCAGCAGGCCAGGGAAGAGGTACTGAAACCGGGTGATTTATGGCAGCATTCCCAGCACCCCGCAAATATGTTCTCTGCTGAAGAAGGGACTAACCCAGAAACACATGTGTCCAGAGATGCACAGTAAAGGCTGTACCTACTTAAAGGTGAAATATTTAAAAATTAATGGAGTTCGTTTTTTGAATATACTACATCTACCATGATGCAATGGGGCAGATTAATTGCTGGGATGTCAGGCAGGTGCGCTCCTAACTGTTTGTGACTTTAAAGGCTCCCTTGAGCTATTGGGCTGACGAGCTCTGGAGCAGGCACCAGCTGGCCAGGGAAGAGGTACTGAAACCGGGTGATTTATGGCAGCATTCCCAGCACCCCGCAAATATGTTCTCTGCTGAAGAAGGGACTAACCCAGAAACACATGTGTCCAGAGATGCACAGTAAAGGCTGTACCTACTTAAAGGTGAAATATTTAAAAATTAATGGAGTTCGTTTTTTGAAGATACTACATCTACCATGATGCAATGGGGCAGATTAATTGCTGGGATGTCAGGCAGGTGCGCTCCTAACTGTTTGTGACTTTAAAGGCTCCCTTGAGCTATTGGGCTGACGAGCTCTGGAGCAGGCACCAGCAGGCCAGGGAAGAGGTACTGAAACCGGGTGATTTATGGCAGCATTCCCAGCACCCCGCAAATATGTTCTCTGCTGAAGAAGGGACTAACCCAGAAACACATGTGTCCAGAGATGCACAGTAAAGGCTGTACCTACTTAAAGGTGAAATATTTAAAAATGAATGGAGTTCGTTTTTTGAAGATACTACATCTACCATGATGCAATGGGGCAGATTAATTGCTGGGATGTCAGGCAGGTGCGCTCCTAACTGTTTGTGACTTTAAAGGCTCCCTTGAGCTATTGGGCTGACGAGCTCTGGAGCAGGCACCAGCTGGCCAGGGAAGAGGTACTGAAACCGGGTGATTTATGGCAGCATTCCCAGCACCCCGCAAATATGTTCTCTGCTGAAGAAGGGACTAACCCAGAAACACATGTGTCCAGAGATGCACAGTAAAGGCTGTACCTACTTAAAGGTGAAATATTTAAAAATTAATGGAGTTCGTTTTTTGAAGATACTACATCTACCATGATGCAATGGGGCAGATTAATTGCTGGGATGTCAGGCAGGTGCGCTCCTAACTGTTTGTGACTTTAAAGGCTCCCTTGAGCTATTGGGCTGACGAGCTCTGGAGCAGGCACCAGCAGGCCAGGGAAGAGGTACTGAAACCGGGTGATTTATGGCAGCATTCCCAGCACCCCGCAAATATGTTCTCTGCTGAAGAAGGGACTAACCCAGAAACACATGTGTCCAGAGATGCACAGTAAAGGCTGTACCTACTTAAAGGTGAAATATTTAAAAATTAATGGAGTTCGTTTTTTGAAGATACTACATCTACCATGATGCAATGGGGCAGATTAATTGCTGGGATGTCAGGCAGGTGCGCTCCTAACTGTTTGTGACTTTAAAGGGTCCCTTGAGCTATTGGGCTGACGAGCTCTGGAGCAGGCACCAGCAGGCCAGGGAAGAGGTACTGAAACCGGGTGATTTATGGCAGCATTCCCAGCACCCCGCAAATATGTTCTCTGCTGAAGAAGGGACTAACCCAGAAACACATGTGTCCAGAGATGCACAGTAAAGGCTGTACCTACTTAAAGGTGAAATATTTAAAAATGAATGGAGTTCGTTTTTTGAAGATACTACATCTACCATGATGCAATGGGGCAGATTAATTGCTGGGATGTCAGGCAGGTGCGCTCCTAACTGTTTGTGACTTTAAAGGCTCCCTTGAGCTATTGGGCTGACGAGCTCTGGAGCAGGCACCAGCTGGCCAGGGAAGAGGTACTGAAACCGGGTGATTTATGGCAGCATTCCCAGCACCCCGCAAATATGTTCTCTGCTGAAGAAGGGACTAACCCAGAAACACATGTGTCCAGAGATGCACAGTAAAGGCTGTACCTACTTAAAGGTGAAATATTTAAAAATTAATGGAGTTCGTTTTTTGAAGATACTACATCTACCATGATGCAATGGGGCAGATTAATTGCTGGGATGTCAGGCAGGTGCGCTCCTAACTGTTTGTGACTTTAAAGGCTCCCTTGAGCTATTGGGCTGACGAGCTCTGGAGCAGGCACCAGCAGGCCAGGGAAGAGGTACTGAAACCGGGTGATTTATGGCAGCATTCCCAGCACCCCGCAAATATGTTCTCTGCTGAAGAAGGGACTAACCCAGAAACACATGTGTCCAGAGATGCACAGTAAAGGCTGTACCTACTTAAAGGTGAAATATTTAAAAATTAATGGAGTTCGTTTTTTGAAGATACTACATCTACCATGATGCAATGGGGCAGATTAATTGCTGGGATGTCAGGCAGGTGCGCTCCTAACTGTTTGTGACTTTAAAGGCTCCCTTGAGCTATTGGGCTGACGAGCTCTGGAGCAGGCACCAGCAGGCCAGGGAAGAGGTACTGAAACCGGGTGATTTATGGCAGCATTCCCAGCACCCCGCAAATATGTTCTCTGCTGAAGAAGGGACTAACCCAGAAACACATGTGTCCAGAGATGCACAGTAAAGGCTGTACCTACTTAAAGGTGAAATATTTAAAAATTAATGGAGTTCGTTTTTTGAAGATACTACATCTACCATGATGCAATGGGGCAGATTAATTGCTGGGATGTCAGGCAGGTGCGCTCCTAACTGTTTGTGACTTTAAAGGCTCCCTTGAGCTATTGGGCTGACGAGCTCTGGAGCAGGCACCAGCTGGCCAGGGAAGAGGTACTGAAACCGGGTGATTTATGGCAGCATTCCCAGCACCCCGCAAATATGTTCTCTGCTGAAGAAGGGACTAACCCAGAAACACATGTGTCCAGAGATGCACAGTAAAGGCTGTACCTACTTAAAGGTGAAATATTTAAAAATTAATGGAGTTCGTTTTTTGAAGATACTACATCTACCATGATGCAATGGGGCAGATTAATTGCTGGGATGTCAGGCAGGTGCGCTCCTAACTGTTTGTGACTTTAAAGGCTCCCTTGAGCTATTGGGCTGACGAGCTCTGGAGCAGGCACCAGCAGGCCAGGGAAGAGGTACTGAAACCGGGTGATTTATGGCAGCATTCCCAGCACCCCGCAAATATGTTCTCTGCTGAAGAAGGGACTAACCCAGAAACACATGTGTCCAGAGATGCACAGTAACGGCTGTACCTACTTAAAGGTGAAATATTTAAAAATTAATGGAGTTCGTTTTTTGAAGATACTACATCTACCATGATGCAATGGGGCAGATTAATTGCTGGGATGTCAGGCAGGTGCGCTCCTAACTGTTTGTGACTTTAAAGGCTCCCTGGAGCTATTGGGCTGACGAGCTCTGGAGCAGGCACCAGCAGGCCAGGGAAGAGGTACTGAAACCGGGTGATTTATGGCAGCATTCCCAGCACCCGCAAATATGTTCTCTGCTGAAGAAGGGACTAACCCAGAAACACATGTGTCCAGAGATGCACAGTAAAGGCTGTACCTACTTAAAGGTGAAATATTTAAAAATTAATGGAGTTCGTTTTTTGAAGATACTACATCTACCATGATGCAATGGGGCAGATTAATTGCTGGGATGTCAGGCAGGTGCGCTCCTAACTGTTTGTGACTTTAAAGGCTCCCTGGAGCTATTGGGCTGACGAGCTCTGGAGCAAGCACCAGCAGGCCAGGGAAGAGGTACTGAAACCGGGTGATTTACGGCAGCATTCCCAGCACCCCGCAAATATGTTCTCTGCTGAAGAAGGGACTAACCCAGAAACACATGTGTCCAGAGATGCACAGTAAAGGCTGTACCTACTTAAAGGTGAAATATTTAAAAATGAATGGAGTTCGTTTTTTGAAGATACTACATCTACCATGATGCAATGGGGCAGATTAATTGCTGGGATGTCAGGCAGGTGCGCTCCTAACTGTTTGTGACTTTAAAGGCTCCCTTGAGCTATTGGGCTGACGAGCTCTGGAGCAGGCACCAGCAGGCCAGGGAAGAGGTACTGAAACCGGGTGATTTATGGCAGCATTCCCAGCACCCCGCAAATATGTTCTCTGCTGAAGAAGGGACTAACCCAGAAACACATGTGTCCAGAGATGCACAGTAAAGGCTGTACCTACTTAAAGGTGAAATATTTAAAAATTAATGGAGTTCGTTTTTTGAAGATACTACATCTACCATGATGCAATGGGGCAGATTAATTGCTGGGATGTCAGGCAGGTGCGCTCCTAACTGTTTGTGACTTTAAAGGCTCCCTTGAGCTATTGGGCTGACGAGCTCTGGAGCAGGCACCAGCAGGCCAGGGAAGAGGTACTGAAACCGGGTGATTTATGGCAGCATTCCCAGCACCCCGCAAATATGTTCTCTGCTGAAGAAGGGACTAACCCAGAAACACGTGTCCAGAGATGCACAGTAAAGGCTGTACCTACTTAAAGGTGAAATATTTAAAAATTAATGGAGTTCGTTTTTTGAAGATACTACATCTACCATGATGCAATGGGGCAGATTAATTGCTGGGGTGTCAGGCAGGTGCGCTCCTAACTGCAAGCGTGACATATAACTTGCCCTAAATGAGGTGCTATAAGCGTAGAGTAATACACCTCACAGAACAGCTGGGAATATTCCAGCGACCATCATGCTGGGGAGAGAGGTACGCACAAGGATCCCCAGCTGGAGTGAGAGAGTTGTGGCACTGAGGTAAGACAGAGAGTGGAAAGAACTACAAGAAAAAGACAGCAAAAGGACACGATGAAGAGATATGAAGACTCACATCGAAGGGCTGAGGAGTCAGATCTCAAAGAAGGTACCTGGGTCCTGGCCAGACAAGAACAGAAGAAGAAACCAGATGCACAATACATCAGCAAACACATGCAAGTAATAGCCAGTAAGGAACCATGGTCACTGCCGTGGCCGACGACAGGAGAGTGACCCGCCACATGTCCCAACTCAGGAAATATGGTGCGAGGAACAGGAACTTGGCAGCAGGTGACTCCGAAGAAAGCAACACCTCAGTGGAAGTAAGTGAGACGGGTGGACCACACATGGAACTGGTCGCCGCTGCTGGTGACCCACCTCCATCCACCACCTGGTGACCCACCTCCATCCACCACCTGCTGACCCACCTCCATCCACCACCTGCAGACCCACCCCACCTCCATCCGCCACCTGCAGACCCACCCCACCTCCAATCGCCACCTGCTGACCCACCTCCACCACCTGCTAACCCACCTCCATCCACCACCTGCTGACCCACCCCACCTCCATCCGCCACCTGCAGACCCACCCCACCTCCATCCACCACCTGCTGACCCACCTCCATCCACCACCTGCTGACCCACCTCCATCCACCACCAACTGACCCACCTCCATCCACCACCTCCACTGACCCACCTCCATCCACCTCCACTGACCCACCTGCAGACTCACCCCACCTCCATCCACCACCTGCTGAACCACCTCCATCCACCACCTGGTGACCCACCTCCATCCACCACCTGGTGACCCACCCCACCTCCATCCACCACCTGCTGACCCACCTCCATCCACCACCTAGTGACACACCTCCATCCACCACCCGCTGACCCACCTCCATCCACCACCTACAGACCCCACCCCACCCCACCTCCACCCACCACCTGCTGACCCACCTCCATCCACCACCTGCTGACCCACCTCCATCCACCACCTGCTGACCCACCTCCATCCACCACCTGCAGACCCACTTCCATCCACCACCTCCACTGACCCACCTCCATCCACCACCTGCTGACCCACCTCCATCCACCACCTCGTGACACACCTCCATCAACCACCTGCTGACCCACCTCCATCCACCACCCGGTGACACACCTCCATCCACCACCTGCAGACCCACCCCACCTCCATCCACCACCTGCAGACCCACCCCACCTCCATCCACCACCTGGTGACCCACCTCCATCCACCACCTGGTGACCCACCTCCATCCACCACCTGCTGACCCACCTCCATCCACCACCTGCTGACCCACCTCCATCACAACCGTGGTAGAGAAACCACCTGAAACCAGCACGATTCATTACAGACCCACCTCCATCCACCACCTGGTGACCCACCTCCATCCACCACCTGGTGACCCACCACATCCACCGACCCACCTCCATCCACCACCTGCTGACCCACCTCCATCCACCACCTGCTGACCCACCTCCATCCACCACCTGGTGACCTACCTCCATCACAACCATGGTAGAGAAACCACCTGAAACCAGCACGACTCATTACAGATATCACTCATTAAAGAAGACACAGGTCTGACTGATGTCAAGGACATGGTGAATGGGAGACTCTTATCAAGTGGTGGAAGGAGATGTAGGATCAACAGAAAAGGGGCACTAGACTTGTCACAAGATGACCAGTAGCCGGATGGTCATTTCTTTGAGGCGGGGTCAGGACAGTAAGAGAAGGTTTGAAGGGCAAACAGAGGTCAGCAAGGACAGCCACAGGGATGGACAACATGGTGGACTACCACTGCTCATAAGTAAAGAATTTACCTTCCATCGTTTATGTGCTGTGACATTCATTCACGTTCATCTCCACGGGGCAGACTCGAAGCCCACACTCAGTCCTGAACCATGAACAAAGCATTTAGTCATTCAAATTGTATAGTGCCAACCAGCACTAGACACTGAAGGGGCACATAATGCTTTGTACATTAAATGTTTTTAATTTTGGATTGACTTATGTTTTTGTGTGTGGCTTAAGTTTTATTATGTGTATGTTTGTTAACAGCCCTGAAGAAGTCCTGTTGTGATGGGACGAAACGCGCTCGCTGTGTCCTTGTAAATGTTCAGTCTGCTGAATTTATGCAGAAGAAGCTTATAGGGTGTTATGGAACTCTACAAACAATCCTACGGGGAGTGAATAGCTTCTCCCCAATTTGTGTTGGCTTCAGTGCTTAATTTGTGAAGGACTGAGTGCTGGGTCCCAATGTTTTTCTCAGAAATGGTGAATGTTGGGGTGCTGAATACCCAAGCTGTTCAGTCTTAATTCCACCTCCTGCCTCTGTCATCCGCCACTAAACTCTCCCGACCCTTAAGCTCACTCCCGCGGGTTCTTGGTCTTTGCTTCTTTCTCCTTTTGTCACTGTTTTCCCTCCTTTCAATTCCTCCTCCTTTGCTGCCAGACTCTCTCTCTTTCGTTCTGAGCCAGACGCTGTTGATGAAATATAAGCTCAAGTTGGTGCGCAGCACTTCAAGCACCGGCTCAAATTAAGCGCTGAGCGCACTCTCCCTTGAGCCTTGAAAGCAGGGACACCATAAACAGTTGATGGAGGAATTAGAAGCAGAAACAGGCTGCAAGGACATCACTTCATCATGGGAAAGACTGGCACAGTGTTACCACCCCCTGCCAGGCACCCAAAGCTCTGGTTAAAACACCTACAACTCTATATGAATGTACATTTACGATATACAGTGTGCAATTCTATATATAAACCACATGGAGGGGCGTCGAGGTTTCTCTATGAGTGCCCAGAAGAAGGTCATGCCTGTGGGAGCACTGAACGAAACACAAGAAACTACATGTCCTCACAAACAGAAATGTGAAAAAAACATTTAAAAGTTATGTAGCTATTGTATTAAAAAAGACTTTGACCTTGTAAATAACTCAGAATGAGCTGATTTTAGAAGAAAGGGGCAGTACTATCATTGGTGCATTTTAAAGGGCAGTTATTAAACAAGTACAGCTGTTCTGTGTTGAATGTGAGGGTTCTTGGGTCCGCCCAGTGACAGATGACCCCCCGACCCTCTTTAGATATGGGATGACTGCACCACTCTTCGTCTTTCTGGGGACACAGAAGCTTTTTATTGGCTCTGCAGGAGTAAAGCTGCTGCCAAGGATCCGCCTCCGAAGCTCACTCCCCCGCCCCCCCCCTCTGAAACTGAATGCAGATATATTTCAGAAAAGCTGTGGCAGGCCACATTTCATAGCAGCAATACTACTTTGTAACAAGAATGACCTGCTAGGGACTTCCCAATCCGTGGAAAACCATAGTTTCAACACACACCGCGGTCTCCCACAACAGCAGGACTTCAGGGCGCTGTCGTGAAATATCACCTAAGTGAGGCTGATGCCAGAGTCCACACATTCACTTACCAACTCACCCACCCGCAGTCCTCTCAGGGACTTAAGCAGCTGCAGCAGAGATCCGTCTGTGACCTCCATGTCACTCATTCCTTATTTGTACATGTGCTGACCCAAGGATAGGTCGCTCCCCCTGCCGCTGCAGCCCCTCCAGGTTCCTGAGACCCACCTCACAGTAAGTACCCCCCCCCCCCAGCCCCTCGCTACTCACCCTCTCTCCTGCTCCTGCTTCTTTTCTTTTTCTCTGTTCTTCTGTTCTTCCTCCTCGCTCCTCGTCTGTAATCTTCTTCTGTACTCTTCTTTTCCCCGTCTTCACTCTTCTTCTCTTCTTCTTCTGTGGTCTTCTGCCCTCTGTTCTTCGTTTTCTGTATCTTCTTCTGTGTTCTTCTGTGTTCTTCTGCTCTTCCGGTCTTCCTTTCTTCTCTCCTTCCGGTCTTCTGGTCTTCTGTTTCTTCTGTTCTTCTGTTCTTCTGTTCTTCTGTTCTTCCGGTCTTCTGTTCTTCTGTCTTCTATCTTCTGCCTTCGGCTCTTCTGCCTCCTCCGTCCTCTTCTCCCCGCGCCTGCCCTCCTGCCTCATCCCCCTCCCTCACTCGCACCTCCCTCTCTATCTCCCCTATCTAACCCGTTCACTATCTACCTCCCTCACTCCTCCTATCTACCTATCTCTCTATCCCACTATCTAACTCCCTCACTCCCTGTGAGAAGGTAGCCTCTTTCTAGCCTTGTTACCCCCACTTTTGGCCTGTTTGTGAGTGTATGTCAGGGTGTTTTGTCACTGTTTTCACTGTCTCACTGGGATCCTGATAGCCAGGCCTCAGTGCTCATAGTGAAAACACTATGTTTTCAGTATGTTTGTTATGTGTCACTGGGATCCTGCTGGTCAGGACCCCAGTGCTCATAGGTTTGTGGCCTATATGTATGTGTCACTGGGACCCTGTCACACAGGGCCCCAGTGCTCATAGGTGTGCATGTATATGTTCCCTGTGTGGTGCCTAACTGTCTCACTGAGGCTCTGCTAACCAGAACCTCAGTGGTTATGCTCTCTCATTACTTTCAAATTGTCACTAACAGGCTAGTGACCAATTTTACGAATTTACATTGGCTTACTGGAACACCCTTATAATTCCCTAGTATATGGTACTGAGGTACCCAGGGTATTGGGGTTCCAGGAGATCCCTATGGGCTGCAGCATTTCTTGTGCCACCCATAGGGAGCTCTGACAATTCTTACACAGGCCTGCCACTGCAGCCTGAGTGAAATAACGTCCACGTTATTTCACAGCCATTTTACACTGCACTTAAGTAACTTATAAGTCACCTATATGTCTAACCTTTACCTGGTAAAGGTTGGGTTCAAAGTTACTTAGTGTGAGGGCACCCTGGCACTAGCCAAGGTGCCCCCACATTGTTCAGAGCCAATTCCCTGAACTTTGTGAGTGCGGGGACACCATTACACGCGTGCACTACATATAGGTCACTACCTATATGTAGCTTCACAATGGTAACTCCGAATATGGCCATGTAACATGTCTATGATCATGGAATTGCCCCCTCTATGCCATCCTGGCATTGTTGGTACAATTCCATGATCCCAGTGGTCTGTAGCACAGACCCTGGTACTGCCAAACTGCCCTTCCTGGGGTTTCACTGAAGCTGCTGCTGCTGCCAACCCCTCAGACAGGCAGCTGCCCTCCTGGGGTCCAGCCAGGCCTGGCCCAGGATGGCAGAACAAAGAACTTCCTCTGAGAGAGGGTGTGACACCCTCTCCCTTTGGAAAATGGTGTGAAGGCAGGGGAGGAGTAGCCTCCCCCAGCCTCTGGAAATGCTTTGTTGGGCACAGAGGTGCCCAATTCTGCATAAGCCAGTCTACACCGGTTCAGGGACCCCTTAGCCCCTGCTCTGGCGCGAAACTGGACAAAGGAAAGGGGAGTGACCACTCCCCTGACCTGCACCTCCCCTGGGAGGTGTCCAGAGCTCCTCCAGTGTGCTCCAGACCTCTGCCATCTTGGAAACAGAGGTGCTGCTGGCACACTGGACTGCTCTGAGTGGCCAGTGCCACCAGGTGACGTCAGAGACTCCTGCTGATAGGCTCCTTCAGGTGTTAGTAGCCTATCCTCTCTCCTAGGTAGCCAAACCCTCTTTTCTGGCTATTTAGGGTCTCTGTCTCTGGGGAAACTTCAGATAACGAATGCATGAGCTCAGCCGAGTTCCTCTGCATCTCTCTCTTCACCTTCTGATAAGGAAACGACCGCTGACCGCGCTGGAAGCCTGCAAACCTGCAACATAGTAGCAAAGACGACTACTGCAACTCTGTAACGCTGATCCTGCAACCTTCTCGACTGTTTTCCTGCTTGTGCATGCTGTGGGGGTAGCCTGCCTCCTCTCTGCACCAGAAGCTCCGAAGAAATCTCCCGTGGGTCGACGGAATCTTCCCCCTGCAACCGCAGGCACCAAAAAGCTGCATTACCGGTCCCTTGGGTCTCCTCTCAGCACGACGAGCGAGGTCCCTCGAATCCAGCGACGCTGTCCAAGTGACCCCCACAGTCCAGTGACTCTTCAGCCCAAGTTTGGTGGAGGTAAGTCCTTGCCTCACCTCGCTGGGCTGCATTGCTGGGAACAGCGACTTTGCAGCTACTCCGGCCCCTGTGCACTTCCGGCGGAAATCCTTTGTGCACAGCCAAGCCTGGGTCCACGGCACTCTAACCTGCATTGCACGACTTTCTAAGTTGGTCTCCGGCGACGTGGGACTCCTTTGTGCAACTTCGGCGAGCACCGTTTCACGCATCCTCGTAGTGCCTGTTTCTGGCACTTCTCCGGGTGCTACCTGCTTCAGTGAGGGCTCTTTGTCTTGCTCGACGTCCCCTCTCTCTGCAGGTCCAATTTGCGACCTCCTGGTCCCTCCTGGTCCCCAGCAGCGTCCAAAAACGCCAAACGCACGATGTGCGTCTAGCAAGGCTTGTTGGCGTCCTTCCGGCGGGAAAACACTTCTGCACGACTCTCCAAGGCGAGTGGGATCCGTCCACCAAAGGGGAAGTCTCTAGACCTTTTCGTTCCTGCAGAAACCTCAGCTTCTTCTGTCCAGTCGAAGCTTCTTTGCACCCGCAGCTGGCATTTCCTGGGCATCTGCCCATCTCCGACTTGCTTGTGACTTTTGGACTTGGTCCGCTTGTTCCACAGGTACCCTAGATTGGAAATCCACAGTTGTTGCATTGCTGGTTTGTGTCTTTCCTGCATTATTCCTCTAACACGACTACTTTGTCCTTAGGGGAACTTTAGTGCACTTTGCACTCACTTTTCAGGGTCTTGGGGAGGGTTATTTTTCTAACTCTCACTATTTTCTAATAGTCCCAGCGACCCTCTACAAGGTCACATAGGTTTGGGGTCCATTCGTGGTTCGCATTCCACTTTTGGAGTATATGGTTTGTGTTGCCCCTATCCCTATGTTTCCCCATTGCATCCTATTGTTACTATACATTGTTTGCACTGTTTTCTAAGACTATACTGCATATTTTTGCTATTGTGTATATATATCTTGTGTATATTTCCTATCCTCTCACTGAGGGTACACTCTAAGATACTTTGGCATATTGTCATAAAAATAAAGTACCTTTATTTTTAGTATAACTGTGTATTGTGTTTTCTTATGATATTGTGCATATGACACTAAGTGGTACTGTAGTAGCTTCACACGTCTCCTAGTTCAGCCTAAGCTGCTCTGCTAAGCTACCATTATCTATCAGCCTAAGCTGCTAGACACCCTATACACTAATAAGGGATAACTGGGCCTGGTGCAAGGTGCAAGTACCCCTTGGTACTCACTACAAGCCAGTCCAGCCTCCTACACTCCCCACCTCCTCCTATCTTCCCATCTCTCTATCTATTTCCCTATCTATCGATTTTCCCTATCTATCTATTTTCTCTATCTATTTCTCTATCTCCCCCCCCCACCACCCCCTCTATTACCTATCTTCCTATCCTCTCACTCTACCTCTCACCCACCTCTACAACCCCCCCTCCCCTATCTTCACAACCCTACTCCTATCTTTCTCCCTAATCTGCTAAACCTCCTAACACTCACCCCCTCCACCCTTAAACCCCCCTCCCCCAGCTCTTCTCACTCTACCTGTCCCCCCTCCCTCGCGCTTTCCCGCCGCGACCTCCTGCACGCCCCTGCCCCCCAGCTCCCATTCGCCCCAGCTGACCCCTCCTACCTCATATGGCGGCCGCTGCGTGACCGCGCAGCGGGTGCGCCGCTGGGGCAAGCCCGTCTGCGCCCGTCTGCGCCTGTCCCGCAACCAGCGCCACGACCCCTGGTCCCCAGCTCTCCCAAGCCCCGCTGATCTGCTACGACCCCACCACCCTCCACGCCCTCAACCCAGGGTGCTCCAACACCTGCTTCCAAGCTCACCCCAAACGCACCCATGGACCCTTCGCCTGCAACTCCTGCAAACACATCTTCCACCACGCAACAACCACGACCACCAGCCCACGCGCCATCAACCACCTCAAGTGCATCCTAGTCAACGCTCGCTCCGTCCACAAACACGCCGTTGAACTCTGGGACCTCCTGGACTCCATAGCACCGGACGTCGCCTTCATCACAGAGACCTGGATGAACGCCTCCTCTGCTCCAGACATCGCCACCGCCATCCCTGAAGGCTACAAGATCTCCAGGAAAGACCGCACCAACCAAGCAGGAGGAGGTATCGCCATCGTCTTCAAAGACTCCATCAGCGTCACCACCTCCACCGAGGACACCCCTCTCGCTGCGGAACACCTGCATTTTCAGATTCGCACCGACCCGAGGACCACCCTCAGAGGATCCCTTGTCTACCGTCCTCCCGGGCCACGCGCCCCTTTCAGCAACGCCATCGCCGACTTCATCTCCCCGCACGCCCTCGCCTCTCCGGACTACATCCTCCTAGGCGACCTCAACTTCCATCTGGAACAAAACAACGACCCCAACACCACCACCCTGCTCGACAACCTCGCCAACCTCGGCCTCAAACAACTGGTGAACACCGCCACCCACATCGCCGGACACACGCTCGACCCCATCTTCTCCGCCAGCAAACACGTCTTCTTCAGCCACGCCTCCGCCCTACACTGGACTGACCACAGCTGCGTCCACTTCACATTCCGACGCGAGACCCGCCACCTTTGCACCCAACCCATCCCTCGTCGACAGTGGAACAAGATCCCCGAAGAGCAACTCTTCTCCGCACTCGCCGCCAACCAACCCACCCTCACCACCGACCCCAACGACGCAGCCCTCAGCCTCACAAACTGGATCTCCAACTGCGCAGACATCCTTGCTCCCCTCAAACGCACGCATCGACAGACCAACACCAAGAAACCTCTCTGGTTCTCTGACACCCTCAAAGAATCAAAGAAAACTTGTCGCGCCCTTGAGAAAGCCTGGCGCAAGGAACACACCGCTGACAACATGACCACCCTCAAGAACGCTACCCGCGAACACCACCACCTGATCCGCGCTGCCAAAAGGAACTTTTTCACCGACAGACTGGACAAAAACAGACACAACAGCAAAGAACTCTTCAGCATCGTCAAGGAGTTCTCCAACCCCAGCGCCAACGCCAACGCCAACGCCGTCACGCCCTCACATGATTTGTGCGAATCCCTCGCCACTTTTTTCCATCGCAAGATTAGCAACCTCCATGACAGCTTCGGACACCAGACCCAACCAAACACCACCGAACCGGCATCCACGGCCATCACCCTCAACAACTGGACCCACATCAACACGGAAGAAACCAAATCCATCGTGAACTCTATCCACTCAGGTGCCCCTTCGGACCCCTGCCCGCACTTCATCTTTAACAAAGTCGACGACATCATCGCCCCGCACCTCCAGACTGTCATCAACTCTTCTTTTTCTTTTGCTACCTTCCCCGAATGCTGGAAACACGCCGAAGTCAACGCCCTTCTAAAGAAACCTACGGCTGACCCGAGCGACCTGAAAAACTTCCGCCCCATCTCTCCTCTGCCTTTCCCAGCCAAAGTAATAGAGAAGACCGTCAACAAACAGCTGACCACCTTCCTGGAAGACAACAACCTGCTCGACCCCTCACAAACCGGATTCCGAACCAACCACAGCACTGAAACCGTCCTCATCTCAGTCACTGACGACATCAGAACCCTGATGGACAACGGTGAAACAGTCGCCCTCATTCTGCTCGACCTCTCGGCTGCCTTTGACACCGTCTGTCACTGCACCCTAATCACCCACCTCCGCTCCACCGGGATCCAAGGCCAGGCCCTGGACTGGATCGCCTCCTTCCTCGCAAACCCTTCCCAAAGAGTTTACCTCCCTCCGTTTCGCTCAGAACCCACCAAGATCATCTGCGGCGTACCCCAAGGCTCATCACTCAGCCCGACACTCTTCAATGTCTACATGAGCCCCCTCGCCATCATCGTACGCAAGCACGACATCATCATCACCTCCTACGCTGACGACACCCAACTTATTCTCTCCCTCACCAAGGACCCCGCCAGCACCAAGACCAACCTACAAGAGGGTATGAAGGACGTCGCAGATTGGATGAGGCTCAGCCGCCTAAAGCTGAACTCTGAAAAAACGGAAGTCCTCATCCTCGGCAACACCCCGTCCGCCTGGGACGACTCCTGGTGGCCCTCGGCACCGCACCGACCCCCACAGACCACGCCCGCAACCTCGGCTTCATCTTGGACCCTCTTCTCACCATGACCAAGCAAGTCAACGCCGTGTCCTCCGCCTGCTTCCTCACCCTCCGCATGCTCCGCAAGATCTTCCACTGGATCCCCGCCGACACCAGAAAAACCGTGACCCACGCCCTTGTCCTGAGCTGCATGGACTACGGCAACACCCTCTACGCCGGGACCACAGCCAAACTCCAAAATCGCCTGAAACGCATTCAAAACGCCTCGGCCCGCCTCATCCTCGATATAACCCGCAGCAGCCACATCTCCGCACACCTGAGACACCTGCATTGGCTCCCAGTCAGCAAAAGGATCACCTTCCGACTTCTCACCCACGCACACAAAGCCCTCCACAGCAAGGGACCGGAATACCTCAACCGACGCCTCAGCTTCTACGTCCCCACCCGCCTCCTCAGTTCTTCTGGCCTCGCACTTGCTTCCGTCCCTCGCATCCGCCGCTCCACGGCGAGTGGGAGATCTTTCTCCTTCCTGGCGGCCAAGACCTGGAACTCTCTCCCCACCAGCCTCAGGACCACCCAGGACCACTCCGCCTTCCGGAGACTCCTTAAGACCTGGCTGTTCGAGCAGCGATAACCCCCCCTTTTTTTCCCCTGGCGCCTTGAGACCCGCACGGGTGAGTAGTGCGCTTTATAAATGTTAATAATTTGATTTGATTTGATCTGAAGAGAGAGAAGCTTGTACTTGCTGTCGTCTGTGTGGGAGGGAAGCTTGGCTATGTCTGCCCTGCCGGATGTGTTCTACAGGGAATGGAAGCTTGTACCTGCTGTCTACTGGGAGAGAGGGAAGCTTGTACCAGTCCCCCCTGCTAGATGTGTTCTACAGGGAATGGAAGTTTGTACCTGCTGTCTTCTGTGAGAGAGGGAAGCTTGTACCAGTCCCCCCTGCTAGATGTGTTCTACAGGGAATGGAAGCTTGTACCTGCTGTCTTCTGTGAGAGAGGGAAGCTTGTACCAGTCCCCCCTGCTAGATGTGTTCTACAGGGATAGGATGCTCGTACCTGCTGTCTTCTGTGAGGGAGGGAAGCTTGTGCTATGTCTACACTGCTGGATATGTTGTACAGGGAATGGAAGCTTGTACCTGCTGTTGTCTGTGAGAGAGGGAAGCTTGTCCTAGTCTACCCTGCTAGATCTGTTCTACGGGGAACGGAAACTTGTACCTGCTGTCGTGTTTGAGGGAGGGACGCTTCTCCGAGTCTGCCCTGCTGGATCTCTTCTACCGAGAAATGGAAGCTTGTACCTGCTGTTGTCTGTGAGGGAGGGAAGTTTGTGCTAGTCTGTCCTGCTGGATCTTTTCTTCAGGGAACAGAAGCTTCTACCTGCTGTCTTCTGTGTGAGAGGGAAGCTTGTGCTATGTCTACACTGCTGGATCTCTTCTACGGGGAAATGGAAGGCTGTACCTGCAGTCTACTGGGAGAGATGGAAGTTTGTGTTAGGATGCCCTGCTGGATCTGTTCTTCAGGGAACAGAAGCTTCTACCTGCTGTCTTCTGTGTGAGAGGGAAGCTTGTAGTAGTCTGCCATGCTGTATCTGTTCTACAGGGAATGGAAGCTTGTACCTGCAGTCTTCTGTGAGAGAGGGAAGCTTGGCTATGTCTGCCCTGCCGGATCTGTTCTACAGGGAATGGAAGCTTGTACCTGCAGTCTTCTGTGAGAGAGGGAAGCTTGGCTATGCCTGCCCTGCCGGATCTGTTCTACAGGGAATGGAAGCTTGTACCTGCTGTTGTCTGTGAGAGATGGCTATGTCTGCCCTGCTAGATGTGTTCTACGGGGAATGGAAACTTGTACCTGCTGTCTCTGTGAGGGACAAAAGCTTGTGCTGGTCTGCCCTGCTGGATTTGTTGTTAGGGAAATAGAAGCTTGTACATGCTGTCTTCTGTGAGAGAGGGAAGCTTGCACTGTCTGCCCTGCTGGATCCATTCTACAGGGAATGGAAGCCTCTACCTGCTGTCTTCTGTGAGGGAGGGAAGCTTGCACCAGTCTGCTCTGCTGTATCTGTTCTATGGGGTACGGAAACTTGTAGTAGCTGTCATCTGTGAGAGAGGGAAGCTTGTCCTAGTCTGTCCTGCTGGATCTGTTCTACAGGGAATGGAAACTTGTACCTGCTGTCTTCTGTAAGCAAGGGTAGCTTGTGCTAGTCTGCCCTGCTGGATTTGTTATATGGGAAATAGAAGCTTGTACCAGCTGTCTTCTGTGAGAGAAGGAAGCTTGCACTGTCTGCACTGCTGGATCCATTCTTCGGGGAATGGAGGCTGGTACTACCTCTTTTCTGTGAGAGAGGGAAGCTTGTACTAGTCTGCCCTGCAAGATCTATTCTATAGGAAATGGAAGCCTGTACCCGCTGTCTTCTCTGAGAGAGGGAAGCTTTGACCAGTCTTCTCTGCTGTATCTGTTCTACAGGGTACGGAAACTTGTACTAGCTGTCATCTGTGAAAGAGGGAAGCTTGTCCTAGTCTGCCCTTCTGGATCTTTTTTACGGGGAACGGAAGCTTGTACTTGCTGTTGTCTGTGAGAAAGGAAAGCTTGTTCTAGTTAGCCCTACTGGATTTGTTCTGCGGGGAATGGAAGCTTGCCCCTCCGTCTTCTGTGATGAGGGAAGCTTGTGCTAGTCTGCCTCGCTGAAACTGTTCTACAGGGAATAGAAGCTTATACCTGCTGTTGTCTGCGAGAGATGGAAGCTTGTGCTATGTCTGCCCCGCTGGATCTCTTCTACAGGGAATGGAAGCATGTACCTGCAGTCTTCTGAGAGAGAGGGAAGCTTGTGCTATGTCTACACTGCTGGATATGTTCTACAGGGAATGGAAGCATGTACCTGCTGTCGTCTGTGAGCGAGGGAAGCTTGTCCTAGTCTGCCCTGCTGGAACTGTTCTACAGGGAATGGAAGCTTGTACCTGCTGTCGTCTGTAAGCGAGGGTAGCTTGTGCTATGTCTGCACTGCTGGATGCGTTCTATAGGGTACGGAAACTTGTACTAGCTGTCATCTGTGAGAGAGGGAAGCTTGTCCTAGTCTGCCCTGCTAGATCTGTTCTACAGGGAACGGAAACTTGTACCTGCTGTCTCTGTGAGGGACAAAAGCTTGTGTTAGTCTGCCCTGCTGGATTTGTTATTAGGGAAATAGAAGCTTGTACCTGCTGTCTTCTGTGTGAGAGGGAAGCTTGCACTGTCTGCGCTGCTGGATCCATTCTACAGGGAATGGAGGCTACTACTTCCTCTTTTCTGTGAGAGAGGGAAGCTTGTACTAGTCTGCCCTGCAAGATCTATTCTACAGGAAATGGAAGCCTGTACCTGCTGTCTTCTCTGAGAGAGGGAAGCTTGTACCAGTCTGCTCTGCTGCATCTGTTCTATAGGGTACGGAAACTTGTACTAGCTGTCATCTGTGAAAGAGGGAAGCTTGTCCTAGTCTGCCCTTCTGGATCTTTTTTACGGGGAACGGAAGCTTGTACTTGCTGTTGTCTGTGAGAAAGGGAAGCTTGTTCTAGTTAGCCCTACTGGATTTGTTCTGCAGGGAATGGAAGCTTGCCCCTCCGTCTTCTGTGAGGAGGGAAGCTTGTGCTAGTCTGCCTCGCTGAAACTGTTCCACGGGGAATATTAGATTCTACATGCTGTTGTCTGTGAGATAGGGATGCCTGTGCTAGCCTGCCCTGCTGGATCTGTGCTACTGAGAATGGAAGCTTGTACCTGCTGTCTTCTGTGAGAGAGGGAAGCTTGTACCAGTCTGCCCTGCTGGATCTATCCTACGGAGAAACTGAAGCATGTACCTGCTGTCTTCTGTGAGAGAGGGAAGTTTGTCCTAGTCTGCCCTGCTGGAGCTGTGCTACAGGGAATGGACGCTTGTACCGGCTGTCTTCTGTGAGGGACAGAAGCTTGTGCTAGTCAGCCCTGCTGGATGTGTTCTACGGGGAATGAAAGCTTGTACCTGCTGTCATCTGTGAAAGAAGGAAGTTTGTGTAGGTTTGCCCTGCTAGATGTGTTCTGCAGGGAATAGATGCTTGTACCTCCTGTCTTCTGTGGGAGAAGGAAGCGTGTTCTAGTCTGCCCTGCTGGATCCATTCTATGGGGAGCGGAAGCTTGTACCTGCTGTCTTCTGTGAGGGAGGGAAGCTTGTGCTAGTCAACCCTGGTAGAGCTGTTCTAATGGGAATGGAAGCTTGTACTAGTGGACTCCTATGAGAGAAGGAAGCTTATCCTAGTCTGCCCGGCTGGATCTGTTCCACAGGGAACACAAGCTTGTACCTGCTGTCTTCTGTGAGAAAGGCAATCTTGTCCTAGTCTGCCCTGCTGGATCTGTTCCACAGGGAAATGGAAGCTTGTACTTGTGTCTTCTGTGAGAGAGGGAAACTTGTGCTATTCTGCTCTGATGGATCTGTTCTACTGGGAAAGGAAGCTTGCACTTGCTGTCTTCTGTGAGAGAGGGAAGCTTATGCTATTCTGCCCGCATGGATCTGTTCTACTGGGAAAGGAAGCTTGCACTTGCCATTTCTGTGCCAGAGGGAAGCTTGTGCTAGTCTGCCCTGCTGCGATATGTTCTACGGGAGAATGGAAGCCTCTACTTGCCGTCTTCTGTGTGAGAGGGAAGCTTGTACTGCTCTGCCCTGCTGGATCTGTTCTACGGGGAAATGAAAGCTTGTACTTGCCGTGTTCTTTGAGGGAGGGAAGATTGTGCTAGACTGTCCTGCTGTATCTGTTCTATAGGGTACGGAAGCTTGTACTTGCAGTCTTCTGTGAGGAAGGGAAACTTGTGCTAGTCTGCAATGCTGGATCTGCTCTACAGGGATAGGATGCTCGTACCTGCAGTCTTCTGTGAGGGAGGGAGGGAAGCTTGTGCTAGTCTGCCCTGCTAGATCTGTTCTATGGCGTATGGAAGCGTGCACTTACCGTCTTCTGTGACAGAGGGACACTTGCATACCTATGACCATGATGTGGGTGTTCTCTGAGGAACCAAAGCGTGCACAGTGTCCGTTGATGGGTTAAGCCTGCACTGCTGCTGACCCCTACCTGCCCTCTAAAGGAGGGAAGCTTGCACTCTTCCTGCCCAAGGTGTACCTGTTCTGTAAAGAAGGAGGGTTTCCACTGCTGTTACCCCATCTTATGAAAAAGGATATATTGAGAATGCATTATATCCCTCCATTTGTAATCTTGCGGCAGTGCGACACCAGTGAAAATCATTTTCGGTCACCAGCACCATTTTAATACAGGTTTAACAAAGGAAGAACATGAAAGTCAACTTAAGTGACATAATCTTACCAAAAGTAGGTGACAAATACACAGGAGACTGCACAACCAGTAAGCAGTGGTATTCTCGGATGCTTCCCAGTGTAAGATGTGACGCCCACTGATTAAGCACCCCCTGCTGGGGGGGTCAGGGTTCATCAGACAGTTTGAGTACATACATGTACTTTAGCTCCATGAGCCGCTCGCCTGTTTCGTGCAATGGGTTTAGTACTTGTATGTTCATGTGTGTTAAGGTCCTGCACACAGAAGCCCTTTAACTCCTCTCACTCCCTCTTTAGTGTGACAGCTAGCCGTGTTGTATGAGTCCTGCATGTGTGAGAGGATCGTGTGATGTTCCCTCCGCTGACGCCTCCTGTCCTTTAATATTCTTCGCTTTAGGGAAGGCGGCATTGCTACTGGCAATGGTGTACGTTTGTGGTGCTCTGAAGCTCTGCATAAAACGTTCCACTTGCTACACAAAAGACACAATGCCTTGCATCGCCAATGCTTGTTTTAATGCAGGATGTGTCTGAATAAATAAAGCATCACAAAACATGTGAGCAGAGTTTACTTGTGGTTCCACATGTGAAACAAGCAGTTTTTGAAGTGGACTAGACGATGTGAAATATTAAACATAGCTAACAAGTGGCCCCATGGCATGCATAACACCTTTGTTGAGTTCTGGCATCAAAGCCAGTATCACTTTGCATTCTGGGGGTTTGAACTAATAAAGAACGTTTAAAGGCAAAAATACAAGCCCCTCATCGCAACATGTTGTTGCCTGAAGAGCCAGGAGTAGCTGATGATATCATGTCATAGTGGACTTGGCAGACTTTGAAATACAAAATAAAATGGAGTTCCTGGCCTTAACCCTAGTCTCCCTAGAAGAAACCAGGCAGAAACAGCCCAGTGGGGGAAAGAGCAGAGATGGCCTTTGCAATGCAGATACCAGCATCTCACTGCTCACATGTTACCTGTGAGAAGCTGGCATGGCTTGTAGTGGGTACCACAGGTACTTGCACCTTATACCAGGTCCAGTTATCCCTTATTAGCGTAGTGTAAACAGTGTCTAGTAGCCAGGCTCCCTAGAGGTAGCTGTGGATGAGCAGCCAAGGCTAAACTAGGAGACATGCAAAGCTCATACCATATCACTGTAGTCACACAGCACTTACATATATGAAAGAGAATACTCAGCGTTGCAAAAATAAAGTATTTATTTTTGGTGACATATATACCAAATATACCATCAAAGACAATACTCCCTTAGGAGGTAAGTA
Source organism: Pleurodeles waltl (assembly GCF_031143425.1). Taxonomy (NCBI): domain Eukaryota; kingdom Metazoa; phylum Chordata; class Amphibia; order Caudata; family Salamandridae; genus Pleurodeles; species Pleurodeles waltl. The sequence continues at coordinate 1,158,964 of NW_027150394.1, forward strand.
ATATACTTATTATATACAACAGTACACAGAAATAATCACAGAAATACTTAGAAAACAGTGAAAATGCTGTAAAAGACAATAGGTAGAAGTGGGCCTAGGGGGAAGACAAACCATATACTAAGAAAGTGGAATGCGAATGTCGACTTCCCACCTAGGCAAGTGTAATGTGTAGAGGGTGAGCTGGGAGTACTACAAAACCACAAAGGTAAGTAATAGAACTAACCCCAGACCCCAGAAAAGTAGGAGTAAAGTGAGGGAACTTTACTGTTAGACACACAAACAAATGACAATCAGGATTGTGAAAAAACTAAGAGGGACTGCAAGACACCATCAGCGGATTCCTGGACTTGAGGACCTGTAAAAGAAGGGGAACAAGTCCAGGAAACATAGAAGACCCCAGGAAGGGCAGGAGCTCCGGATTTCCTGGTAGAAGGTGCAAAAGTGGAACCACCGGTGCAGAACTGATTGCACCAAAGAAGACGACTTCGGGTTCCTGGCTGGTGCAAGTGATGTCCCACGATGGATGGAGTATTGCAGTCTTGTTTGCATCGCTGAAGTCGACCCATGTCTTGTGTCGCACAGGAAGCTCGCGGTGAGATAAAACATGACGCTGCCCGGGCCCAGGAAGGACCAGGTGGACTCTACGCACACAGGGGAGTTGAAGGGGGCTCCAGGCGTTCCAGAGAGCCCACAACAGACCAGGCAGCCCACTCAGGAGTCCCACAGGAAGGGGACACAGGATTTGCAAAAGGAGCCAATGCAGCAACACGACAAAGGCTCCCACGTCGCCGAAGGTCCACTTAGGGAGCTGTGCGTCGCAGGATAGTGTGCTGGGGGCTCAGGCTTGCTTATGCACTTCCAGTTGAAACAAAAGAAAAACAATTGCTGGCACCCCTCTTCCAGAGCCCCTTCTTGGACTATAGTTTGTCGTGATTCAGGTCGAGTGCCTGTAAAACAGTGTGATGTGGTCTGCCTCGAACAGGTGGAGCATGTGCCGCGGGGACTGCCAACGCGTGCGATAAATGTATGTGCTTAATGCAGGATACTACAGGAGACTCATGCAGTTCACCTGTTGCATATTCCTGCGAGAGTGATCATCGACTGGTACCCATGATGGTTTATGGATGTTACTTGGAGACAAAAACACTTTTTGGTTGAGTATGATCACTTCACAAGCAAAATAAATAGCAGGTGCTTAACGTATGTTTGTGAAGCACCAATGGATGTGCAGTTATTCATATGCTGGACCACTGGAATTATGCGATTGTGCAGCTGAAGTGATTTTCGTATAATTGTAGATTTGCCACATTTGCCACATAATCCATCATCTGCTTCAGTTTTTAACAAAAAAAGGTTTCTAGCTCAAACTGTTCAAAAGTTAGTAAACATGCAGCAACACATGTTCCGGTGCAGTGGAAGGCCCTTTGCAAAGATTGACTGGTCACCTTTCTGTAGCTTATTGCTATATTTGGGTGTTAAACTGGGACTAGTGAGGTACAACTATTGCTCAGGTAATATTAACAAGCTTAAAAACAACGAAATGATGAAGTAACACTATCACAAAATGTGCTGCATAATGTTCTTAACCCTGCTGCATAATTTGACCTTCCCCATTATTCCAGTGACCTATTCATATGTTGTGATACACTTTTGTAAACCTCACTTATGCCAACTAATAATTGTATGCGGCATTAGTAAGCATCGGTGTCAGTGTGCTGTGCACTCCATGGCTGGCTGGGTGGTCGGTACTCCCCTTACACCAGGGCTCTGCTAGCACCAGGCTCTGAGTATGCCAGAGCTCAGACTAGGCCAGGGTACTGGTTGTGGGAAGACTATCTGAGTTTTCAAACTATTTCAGGCAGAGTGTGTGCCAGGAATCTGTTATGCCAGGTCTCCAAACATTCAAAAACTCTTTGTAAATAGAACCTTCACAGCACACTCAGATCCCAAACAATGATCTCCCTTTACACAAAACAGAAAAGAGACATGAATCCCACCACCACAAGGCCACTCTTGAGGTGAACACTGATGTGTACAAGTAGGACTTGCATGTCTGCACATATGAGAGTGTGTCATGGTTTGAACGGTGAATGTTTGACGAAACTGTGGCAAGTTACAAAGTGCTGTGTCACTTTCATTTACACTTTACATTAGATGAACTCTCTAAAGTGTGGGTGGGAAGGGACCCCAGGAAATCTACAAACAGAAAAGTGCACCCACGCATTATGTGGACTGGGGACTGTGTTAACCCCAAAGTCTATGAGGTAATTTATCCCTAGAGATAAGTTTCAAAACAACTTTTCACATATAGGGCCTGATTCTAACTTTGGAGGACGGTGTTAAACCGTCCCAAAAGTGGCGGATATACCACCTACCGTATTACGAGTTCCATAGGATATAATGGACTCGTAATACGGTAGGTGGTATATCCGCCACTTTTGGGACGGTTTAACACCGTCCTCCAAAGTTAGAATCAGGCCCATAGTCTGTAAGGAAGGACTGACTCAAAAAGGGATCTCGAGATTAGAATTTAGGAAAACGATGAAAGTTTATTACAAAAATGTAAAGGTACAAGACATACATAGTAGATTCAGAAGCAGCAGTAATCCCATTGAATTACACAGGAATCTTTTGTCATGAAGGCCACCAAGTGCAGAATAATGTTATAATGGCCAAAAATCAGAGTAAAGCCAAGTCTCAAAGGTGCAGCAAAATCAGTGAGAAATCGTACAGCTGTGGCCGATCCCCAAATTCAAGGGTTTAAATACAGTTTTCTTCCATAGAAATTGGTGAGAACTGGTCGGCATGTTATGACCGGGACTCCGATAAATGACATTTTCACAATTCTAAACATCAAATAACTCTGTCACCTTAGCACTAACCCGCTGCATGGATATTGATTCGCCAGAAGCGGCGAGTGTCGTCCGCAGGTGTTAGAACAAACTAGTTACATAAACAACAGTGAACCGTTGTGAATGGATGCAATACAGCGTGCGAGCGGAAGGACCTTGACAAATGTTGCAAAAGGATCTGTTCCAGCAAGCGCTTCGAGAACGGTGTCATTCAGAAATAAACAATCATCATCTTGCGTCAAATAGTGTCAAGTGAGGAATATAAACAGAATGAACATCAGGATGTGTCATCCATTTTGAACAAGATGGCGCCAAGGCTTTACTGATGCCTAGTTAGCTTAATCCAGAAAAACAACAAAAAGTTTAACACTTCACAATAATTTTTCAATTAGTAGCTCCATATTAGTATGCACATGATTTATAATGCAGAACGACAAATAATGCATACTTTATTGTAATCGTACACAGGCTTCTACAAAAGTCTTGACCGGGTCAAATCCTCATAGTTTTTAGTTTAAAATTAATTTTCACGGACTCTTCAAATGGGAGTCAAGTATTACTTTGTATCAAACCTATTTTATTACAGGACGGTTTACAAAAATGGCATTTGACCTATTATTAAAAACTGGAGGTTATGGATTTCTGGTGGCACGCGACACAAAATGGTCACAGACCACGTGAGCTCTTCTGCTCTCCTTCCTGATTTAAGGTCAATGGTTGTTTAGTTTAAAAGTGTTCTTTTATATTTTTACTTGGGCTGGAAGCACATGTTTCCTGCTGCAGAGGGAGAAATAGCAAGAGTTTCCAGCCATGTGAGGTGATGTATCACTGTAATGAACGTCTGGGCTTCCACCACGGTGGTCAGTCTGAATATACAGAGCATCTCCTCCGAGATCCTCCGCGTCTCTGCCTTTCACAAGTTCCACCTTATTTTTAGGTCGAGCCTACCAGACAGCGAAAGCTAACCTATTGTGGGCAAACTAAAAGTGGAGTAAAGCCCACACGTTACTTACCATTGGTTGGCTTGATTGTCATTCAGTCCCTTGCTTTCTTTTCGATGGCTTTACTCTTCCACCTTGGTACATCTTGTGTTTGCCCCTTCCCTGGAGCACAGTCTCTTTATCATCCAGTTGATTGGCTGACTAATGTCCTTCCACAGCTCCCTTTTAGGAACCTACAGGCCATATTTACAAGGCCCTAGTGCCTCCTTGCGTCACATTTGCGTAATTTCTTTTTATGCTAATGTGGCTCAAGGAGGCAATTTTCGCCACACCATATTAAAAAAGTAGCACAATGCCTGCATTGCACCACTTTGCGACCTCCTGCACCACATTATGCCTGCGTCAGGCATAATGTATGGAAGGGGGTGTTCCCGCATTAGGAAGCCTGCAAAAATGGCGCAGTGAAATCTACAAGATTTCACTGCACCATTTTTGGCTTCATTTTTAATGCCTGCTCAATGCATGCAATGTAATCAATGAGCCACCTTGCACACTGCTGCACTAGCATAAAAATGTTTGACACTAGACCAGCAAAGCGCCACAACAGCATCAAAAATGTTGATGCTATTGGCCGAACATGCACCAATGTGCGCCGTATTGTAAATACAGCGCCCTCATGGTGTCGTTAGGTGGCTGTAGGAGCATGCAAGAAAAGTGGTGCATCGGGACCGTATTGCCACTTTCTTGTAAATCTGGCTCTACATTTTTCCTTCTTCGTTAGGCTCTCTATGAAAGTGCATGTGTTTTCTAGCTTTCTCCCTCATCTACTTCTCTTCCACCTGCTCCAAGCTACTCTCTCTCACCCTGGTACCTTTCCCTGCCCCATGCTTTCTGGTGCATTCTCTCTTGTGTGCTACTCCCCTCATATCCACTTTTTCCCTCATTTGTGTGCTTCTCCTCCTTGTTTTATTCTCTGTTACGCCTTTCATCATGTGCTTCTCCTCCTTCTTCTCTGTTGCTCCTTTCCTTGTGTGCTTCTCCCCCTTCTTCTGTGTTGCTCCTTTCCTTGTGTGCTTCTCCTCCTTCTTCTCTGTTGCTCCTTTCCTTGTGTGCTTCTCCCCCTTCTTCTGAGTTGCACCTTTCCTTGTATGCTTCTTCTCCTTCTTCTGTGATGCTCCTTTCCTTGAGTACTTCTCCTCCTTCTTCTGTGTTGCTCCTTTCCTTGTGTGCTTCTCCACCTTTTCTTCTTCTGCGTTGCTCCTTTCGTTGTGTGCTTCTCCTCCTTCTTCTGTGATGCTCCTTTCCTCGTGTGCTTCTCCTCCTTCTTCTGTGTTGCTCCTTTCCTCATGTGCTTCTCCTCCTTCTGTGTTGCTCCTTTCCTTGTGTGCTTCTCCTCCTTCTGTGTTGCTCCTTTCCTTGTGTGCTTCTCCTCCTTCTTTTCTTCTGTGTTGCTCCTTTCCTTGTGCGCTTCTTTTCCTTTCTCCTCCCTCCTGACTTTAGTTTTATTTCATTCTACCACACTCACTTTCAGTAGGTTTACCTTACCCACCGCACCATAATGCCCCAACCCCTTGCTGACCTACACCTTTTCATTTTACTTGTGTGTGTCATGACCTTGGTGTGCCCATGCATGGTGAGCATGTGTGCATGTCATCATAGTGCACTTCTGTATGCCAGAGATTTTCCAACAGTGCATCAGTGGTTCACAGCAGGGTCTTTAACTGATTGATATCTGTGATCAACTTCTCACTAGCAAAGTAGCTGACTTTTTTATAACCGGGCTTTATTTCACGTCACAATGTCCTGCTTTAATAAACCCTCTGTCACTGTTGTTTGATTCAGTCTTCGAAAAATCCTAAACATGTTACTAGATCCGAAGGCCTAGTGTAGGAGGCTGGCCTGGCTTATAGTGGGTACCTGATGGTACTTACACCTTGTGTCAGGTCCAGTTATCCCTTATTAGTAGATTAGTAGTGTTCTAGCAGCTTAGGCTGATAGAGGTAGCTATAGCAGAGCAGCTTAGGCTGAACTAGGAGACATGCAAAGCTCCTACCATACCACTTATATCATATAGCACTATATCATAAGAATCACAACAATCAGAGTTACTAAAAATAAAGGTACTTTACTTTAGTGACAATGTGCCAAAAATATTTCAGAGGATATACTCCCTTAAGAGGTAAGTAAAATACACAAAATATACACACAAACCAAAGTCAGGTAAGTAAACAGTTAGAAAAGTAGTGCAAACACTGTAGAATACAATAGGCCTAGGGACAACAAAAACCATATACTAAGAGAGTGGAATGCGAACCACTTAGGAACCCCAGGCCTAGTGTAGTGTGTAGAGGATCGCTGGGAGTGTAAGAAAACACTAAGGGTGTCCAAAATACCCCACCCCAAGACCCTCAAAAGTAGGAGTAAAGTTACGCTACTTCCCCAGAAACACACTAAAGACGTGATAGGAGATTCTGCAAAGACAACAACTGACTGCAAAGCACTGAAGACGGATTCCTGGACCTGAGGACCTGCAATGGAAAGGGACCAAGTCCAAGAGTCACTAAAGTGTCTGGGGGGGCAGGAGCCCACTAAGCCCTGGGTGAAGGTGCAAAATGGCTGCCTCAGGGTAGAAGAAGCTGAAGATTCTGCAACAACGGAAGATGCAAGGCACTTCTCCTTTGTATAGAAGATGTCCCACGGCGTGCTGGAGGATGCAGAGTTGTTTCCGTGCAGAAAGACCGTAAACAAGCCTTGCTAGCTGCAAAGGTCACGGTTGGAGAAAATGGGTGCGGCTTGGGACCAGGAAGGACCAGGAGGTTGCCCCTTGGAGGGGGAGACAGAGAGGGCACTCAGCAACACAGAGAGCCCACGCAGAAGCAGGCTGCACCCGCAAAACAACTTGAACACATGTTCAAGAAAACTGAGCATGGCGGTCGTCTCAACACTACAAAGGAGGGTCCCACGAAGCCGGTGGTCAACTCAGCAAGTTGAGCAATGCAGGACGGAGTGCTGGGGACCTGGGCTATGCTGTGCACGAAGGATTCCTTGCAAAAGTGCACAGAAGCCCTAGCAGCAACAGTTCACGCAGTACACAGGATTACTGTCTGGAGAGGGGAGTCACGGACTTACCTCCTCCAAATTTGGACAGATGGACCACTGGACTGTCTCGGTCACTTGGATCCAGCTCCTGTGTTCCACGGACCACGCTCGTCACGAAGAGAGGGGAACCAGAGGACCGGTGAAGCAGAAGTTTGGTGCCTGCATTAGCAGGGGGAAGATTCCGTCAACTCACAGGAGATTTCGTCTTGGCTTCCAGTGCAGGGTGAAGGCAGACAGCCCTCAGAGCATGCACCACCAGAAAACAGTTGAGAAAGCTGGCAGGATTAGGCGCTACAATGTCGCTGGTTGTCTTTTTGCTACTTTGTTGCAGTTTTGCAGGCGCCCTGGAGCAGACAGCGGTCGATCCTTGGCAGAAGTCAAAGAGGGAGATGCAGAGGAACTCTGGTGAGCTCTTGTATTCATCTGATGAGAAGCCAACAGGAGAGACCCTAAATAGCCCTCAGAGGAGGAATGGCCACCCAGTCAGGTAAGCACCTATCAAGAGGGGTCTCTGATGTCACCTGCTGGCACTGGCCACTCAGAGGCCTCCATTGTGCCCGCACACCTCTGCATTCAAGATGGCAGAGGTCTGGGACACACTGGAGGAGCTCTGGGCACCACCACTGGGGTGGTGATGGACAGGGGAGTGGTCACTCCCCTTTCCTTTGTCCAGTTTTGCGCCAGAGCAGGGGCTGGTGGATCCCTGAACTGGTGTAGACTGGTTTATGCAAGGAGGGCACCATCTGCGCTCTTCAAAGCATTTCCAGAGGCCTGGAGAGGTTACTCCTCTCAGGCCCTTAACACCTATTTCCAAAGGGAGAGGGTGTAACACCCTCTCTCAGAGGAAATCCTTTGTTCTGCCTTCCTGGGACTGGGCTGCCCAGGCCCCAGGGGGGCAGAAACCTGTCTGAGGGTTGGCAGCAGCGGTAGCTGCAGAGAAAACCCCAGAGAGCTGGTTTGGCACTACCCGGGGTCCATGCTGGAGCCCCGGGGATGCATGGAATTGTGCCCGCAATACCAGATTTGGCATGGAGGGACAATTCCATGATCTTAGACATGTTACATGGCCATGTTCGGAGTTACCATTGTGAAGCTACATATAGGTAGTGACCTATGTGCAGTGCACGCGTGTAATGGTGTTCTCGCACTCAGAAAGTCTGGGGAATTGGTCCTGAACTATGTGGGGGCACCTTTGCTAGCTCAATGGTGCCCTCACACTTAGTAACTTTGCAGCTTACCCTCACTAAGTGAGGGTTAGACATGTAGGTTACTTATAAGTTACTTAAGTGCAGTGGAAATGGCTGTGAAATAACGTGCGTTATTTCACTCAGGCTGCAGTGGCAGTCCTGTGTAATATTGGTCTGAGCTCCCTATGGGTGGCAAAAGAAATGCTGCAGCCCATAGGGATCTCCTGGAACCCCAATGCCCTGGGCACTAGCCTGCAGTGACAATTTTAAAGACAGAGAGAGCGTAAGCACTGAGGTTCTGATTAGCAGAGCCTCAGTGACACAGTTAGGCACTACACAGGGATACACGTACAGGCCACAACCAACCTATGAGCACTGGGGTCATAGCTAGCAGGGTCCCAGTGAGACACATAAAACATACTGACAAATAGGGTTTTCACTATGAGCACTGGGGCCCTGGCTAGCAGGATCCCAGTGAGACAGTAAAAACACCCTGACATATACTCTAAAACAGGCCAAAAGTGGGGGTAACAATGCTAGAAAGAGGCTACTTTCCTACACACGGGCAGCAGAGCCCAGATTAGGTACAGCACGGATAGGAGCAGTGCTGGCTTCCATCACACACAGAACTGGTGAGGCACGGGCAGCAGGGCCCAGAATAGGTACAGCTCGGATAGGAGCAGTGCATGCTTCCATTACACACAGAACTGTTGGAACATAGGCAATGGGGCTCAGACTAGCTACAGCTCGGATAGGGACAGTGCAGCAGTGCAGGCTTCCTTCACACACAGAACTGGTGTAGCACGAACAGCAGGGCCCAGACTGGCCACAGCATAGAAGGGAACAGCGCAGAATTCTGTCACACAAAGAACTGGTGGCGCACAGGCAGCAGGGCCCAGACTAGCTACAGCATGAAAGGGCGCAGTGCAGGCTTCCTTCACACACAGAACTGGTGGAGCACGGGCAGCAGGGCCCAGAATAGGTACAGCTCGCATAGGGACAGTGCGGGCTTCCGTGACACACAGAACTGGTGGAGTACGGGCAGCAGGGCCAAGACTAGCTACAGCATGGAAGGGAGCAGCGAAGGTTTCCCTCACACACAGAACTGGTGGAGCACGGGCAGACAGACTAGCTACAGCTCGGATAGGGACAGTGCAGCAGTGAAGGCTTCCGTCACACACAGAACTGGTGGAGCAGGGACAGCAGGGCCCAGACTAGCTACAGCTCGGATAGGGACAGTGCAGCAGTGCAGGCTTCCGTCACACAAAGAACTGGTGAAGCACGGGCAGCAGGGCCCAGACTAGCTACAGCTCGGATAGGAGCAGCGCACGCTTCCATCACACACAGAACTGGTGGAGCACGGGCAGCAGGGCCCAGACTATCTAAAGCATGGAAGGGTGCAGCGTAGGCTTCCCTCACACACAGAACTGGTGGAGCACAGGCAGCAGGACCCAGAATAGGTACAGCTCGGATAGGGACAGTGCAGGCTTCTATCACACACAGAACTGGTGAAGGATGAGCAGCAGTGCCCAGACTAGCTACAGCATGGATTGAGCAGCGCAGGCTTCTCTCACACACAGAATTTGTGGAGCACAGGCAGCAAGGCCTAGACTAGCTACAGCTCAGAAAGGGACAGTGCAGCAGTGCAGGCTTCCGCCACACACAGAACTGGTGCAGCATGGGCGGCAGGGCCCAAACTAGCTACAGCTCGGATAGGATCAGCGCAGGCTTCCCTCACACACAGAACTGGTGGAGCACGGTCACAAGGACCCAGAACAGGTACAGCACAGATAGAAGCAGCGCAGGCCTCCATCACACACAGAACTGGTGGAGCACGGGCAGCAGGGCCCAGACTAGCTACAGCTTGGATAGGAGCAGTGCAAGCTTCCCTCACACACAGATCTGGTGGAACACAGGCACAAGGACCCAGAACAGGTACAGCACGGATAGGAGCAGCGCAGGCCTCCATCTCACACAGAACTGGTGGAGCACGGGCAGCAGGGCACAGACTAGCTACAGCACGGATAGGAGCAGCGCAGGCTTCCATCACACACAGAACTTGTGGATCACAGGCAGCAGGGGCCAGACTAGCTACAGCTCGGATAGGGACAGTGCAGCAGTGCAGGCTTACGTCACACACAGAACTGGTGGAGCAAGGGCCCCAGACTAGCTACAGCTCGGATAGGAGCAGCGCAGGCTTCCGTCACACAAAGAACCGATTCACCACAGAAAGCAGCATTGTAAGCTTGACTCAAAGTGGAAAGGTACAGAAAAGGCAGCAGCAGTGTCCATCACACATAGCAGGTCCAGCAGACACCACCACTGCAGTGGTCCCTCTCACACAGGAACGGGGCAGCAGCAACACAAGCTTCCTTTACATGCAGACGTGTCCAGCAGAAACGCAAGCTTCAGTCAAACACAAAACGGGTTCAACCTAAGCAGCCGCAGTGGAACACATGTTTCGATCACAGCAGCTGTGCAATGGCCACTCACCCACAACTGGTACTCTACAGGGAACCGCAGTGCAAGCTTCCATCCCACACAAACCGGGTACAGCACAAGCAGAGGCAGGACAAGCTTCCATAACACAGAGAAAACACAGCAGCTGTGCAATGGCCACTCACCAACTGGTACTGTACAGGGAATCACAGTGCAAGCTTCCATTCCACACAAGCCGGGTACAGCACAAGCAGAGGCAGGGCAAGCTTCAATCACACGGAGAACACACAGCAGCTGTGCAATGGCCACTCACCCACAACTGGTACTCTACAGGAAATCCCAGTGCAAGCTTCCATTCCACACAAACCGGGTACAGCATAGAGGCAGGGCAAGCTTCCATCACACAGAGAACACACAGCAGCTGTGCAATGGCCACTCACCAACTGGTACTCAACAGGGAATCCCAGTGCAAGCTTCCATTCCACACAAACCGGGTAGAGCACAAGCAGAGGCAGGGCAAGCTTCCATCCCACACAAACCGGGTACAGCACGAACAGAGGCAGGGCAAGCTTCCATCACACAGAGAACACACAGCAGCTGTGCAATGGCCACTCACCAACAACTGATACTGTACAGGGAACCGCAGTGCAAGCTTCCATTCCACACAAACCGGGTACAGCAGAAGCAGAGGTAGGGCAAGCTTCCATCACACACAAACCGGATACAGCACAAGCCGAGGCAGGGCAAGCTTCCATCACACAGAGAACACACAGCAGCTGTGCAATGGCCACTCACCCACAACTGGTACTGTACAGGGAAGCCCAGTGCAAGCTTCCATTCCACACAAACCGGGTACAGCACAAGCCGAGGCAGGGCAAGCTTCAATCACACGGAGAACACACAGCAGCTGTGCAATGGCCACTTACCAACAACTGGTACTCTACAGGGAATCCCAGTGCAAGCTTCCATTCCACACAAACCGGGTACAGCAGAAGCAGAGGTAGGGCAAGCTTCCATCACACACAAACCGGATACAGCACAAGCCGAGGCAGGGCAAGCTTCCATCACACAGAGAACACACAGCAGCTGTGCAATGGCCACTCACCCACAACTGGTACTGTACAGGGAAGCCCAGTGCAAGCTTCCATCCCACACAAACCGGGTACAGCACAAGCCGAGGCAGGGCAAGCTTCAATCACACGGAGAACACACAGCAGCTGTGCAATGGCCACTTACCAACAACTGGTACTCTACAGGGAATCCCAGTGCAAGCTTCCATTCCACACAAACCGGGTACAGCAGAAGCAGAGGTAGGGCAAGCTTCCATCATACAGAGAACACACAGCTGAGACCAAGTATGCAAACCTCTCTCACACCGTGGCAGAAATGCAGATTTTCCTCACAGACAGAAGAGTTGTCTAAAGACTTTCAGGTCATCCTGAACCTCGCTGCTGGATCATATAAGTCCAGTTAACCCTTGAACATGCAACCTTTTGCATTGGTATCAGAAACTCACACCTATTGGCTTCGTCAGTGTGTATTTGTGCAATAACACATTTCATACGGGAGGGCGCAGGTGTGGGAAAGTGATGCCTGGAGTTTGGCATATAAATCTAAGCAAGGGAGGGGTGTTCTCTGGCAAGACAAACAGGGCACTCTGATCAGGTGAGCTGCTGTTTCCTGATCCCGAGGCCTCCTGGGTGACTCATCAGCACGAGTTCCTACCTGTGGAGTGGGCGGTGCCCAGGGCACACTTACCCAGCTGTTGTGAGGAGATTGTGCTTATGAAAGGAAACCGCCAGCCTTGTATAAATCCCCCCACCTCAAGGCTGTTTGCCTTATAAACTCTTTATGTGATTGTGTTCACCACACAGGGAGGTTTGATACTTAACTAGTTAGCTTGGCAAGCTTTAATATTGTGAACAGGTGCAACGCCCAGGCTGGGATTTCAGGGCACCTGTGTGTAGGCATCAAACCCTTCCGAAGAGGGTGGCACCTGTGTGCAGGCATCAACACCTGTCGAAGGGGTTGGCACCTGTATGCAGGCATCAAACCCTTCCGAAGAGGGTGGCACCTGTGTGCAGGCATCAACACCTGTCGAAGAGGTTGGCACCTGTGTGCAGGCACCAAACCCTTTCTAAGAGGTTGGCACCTGTGTGCAGGCATCAAACCCTTCCGAAGAGGTTGGCACCTGTGTGCAGGCATCAACACCTGTCAAAGAGGTTGGCACCTGTGTTCAGGCACCAAACCCTTCCGAAGAGGTTGGCACCTGTGTGCAGGCATCAACACCTGTCAAAGAGGTTGGCACCTGTGTTCAGGCACCAAACCCTTCCGAAGAGGTTGGCACCTGTGTGCATGCATCAACACCTGTTGAAGAGGTTGGCACGTATGGTCAGGCATCAAACCCTTCCGAAGAGGTTGGCCCCTGTGTGCAGGCATCAAACCCTTCCGAAGAGGTTGGCACTTGTGTGCCTGTCGAGAGCAGAGTTACTCCGGGTGAGACTGGGCTGCACCTAATGACAACGACCTACTAGGGAACGGTAACAAGGCATCAGTTACTTCTCAGCGGTCCAGATGTACGCCAGGATTTTGCAACAGACCACATCGTAATTTCAGGCCGTTAAGAAATGCTAAATTGCCTTCTGTATGTACCAAGGCACTAGGGAATCACAACATGCCGTTTCTACTCAGTACAAATAACATTTTGCGATTCCCTACATAGGAAATCATAAATAGGGATTTCATATTTGCGATTTCCCAAGCACATGTACAAAGCATTTCCTCAATACGAAATGGGCATTTAGGAAATGCTATTATCAACCATGTGCAGTTTGAAAAAAATGCACCAAAATGCATTTTTTAAAGTGTCATGTAGTGTGTGGATGCCCATAGGGCACTTGTGCTCTTTACATGTGCACCATTTTTTTGGAGGTGTGGGGAGCATCAAGGTTCGCCCATAGGCACCCTTGGTTTTGCATTTCCTAATTTGAGATTTCCTATTTGGTCATTGCAAATTTGGAAATGCAAAACCATTTGTACCTTAGGCCCATAGGAATGAATGGTGTAGCATTTCCTAAATAGCGATTTCCTAATAGCGATTCCTACTCTGTAGGATTCACTAATAGGAAATCTCTATTTTTGTACATTCCATTTTGCATTTCCTAAATAGCGATTTCTTAGGATTTGCTATTTAAGAAATGCAAAATAATTAAACTTTCATACATCTGGCCCAATATGTGGAAAACCCAAGAAGCAACACAAACTGCAGGTCTACGAGGTGCAGCAGCAGGACTTTCAGGGTGCCGACGTGGGATATCCATACATGGCAGCCCTGCAGATTGCGGCGTTGACGACCGATTTCAAGTCCAGGCTCCTGCCTCCCGATTCCAGCGTGCAGAAGCCCGATTCAGAGTTTTGGATAACTGACAAAAATAAAGTGTTGATGCTTTCCACGCACGCTTCAATCCCCCTCCATGAGTTACCTATGACATCAAAGGTTAACGCTACGTCCTTAACTCTTGGAGCAGGAGAATAGAGCATGTGACAGGCGTCTACATTTGATTTTTGGCAGTTTTACATAGCGCAAACAAAAACTGTGCTTAGAACTCTGTTTTTGTTTACTAGGGTTTAGAACTCTGGTTTGTTTGAGCTATCTTATTAAAGTGCCAAAAATAAAATGCGGAGTGTTGCACATCAAAAGACCCGATTCAGGCAGATTGCATCTGCTTCAATATAAGTCAGTGGGGAAAATACATTCTCTCAACGATTTTTTTCAAATCTCCCACTTGCCTGCTCTAAAATGTTGGCATGTATGAATATCACCTGAGTGAGAGTGGTGTCAGACCTCGCATATTCACTCACTCATCCACCAATACACTCCTGTCAGTGAGTCAAGCATCAGAGATCTGTCTATAACCTACATGTCACTCATGCCTTAATTGTGCATGTTCCGTTAGCATTGAACACTTCAACCAGTCTGCTGTACTGAGTGTGCTCTGCTAGGAATGGAAGGCTGCACTTGCTGCCTTCTGTGAGAGAGGGAAGCTTGCTTTGCTGCTGCAATCCTGTTTCTGCTCTGAGAGGAAGCAAAGCTTCCACCACGGCTGTTACCTGACTTGTAGGTATCCTCTAATGGGAGAAGCTTGGACTGCGCTAGCTAATCTGTCCACAAAAGGAAGGAAGCTTGAACAGTTTATACACAAGGTGAACCTCAAGGTGTTGCAAGTGCTGTTGCATTACCTTATGAAACAAGCATTGGCATAGCCAATAGGTCTAGAATTTTGGAAGTGAATGCACTGTTTTTGCATTTCTATTGTGCTATTGTTTAGCATCTTGCATTGCCACTACAAGCGAAAAAACAGCCTTAAATAGGTGCTTTACCCCGTACTCACACACATCGAAAATATTAAAGGACGGGTGGGTGCTGTGTTTAGAGCATTAGCTAGCTGCTTGTATTAGACGACCGATGTGCTTTGTGAATGAGATACAACTGCCCACTGTGTCAGAATCAATAAGCACCAGGGGTGGGAAGAGGGAGAAAGAGAAAGAGAGAGAGGGAGAGAGAGATATAAAGGTAGAGAGAAAGGGATAGAGTTAGAGAGAGGGGGTAGAGGTAAAGACAGGCAGAGAGAGAAGTAGAGTAGGGGTGTAGAGAGGTAGGGAGTGGAGATAGTGAGGTAGAGGGAGGGGTAGAGATAGATGTAGAGGGGGTAGAGGAAGAGAGGCAGAGGTCTAGAGAGAGAAGGGTAGAGGTAGAGAGAGGTAGAAGAAGAAACCAGGCAGAAACAGCCCAGTGGGGGAAAGAGCAGAGATGGCCTTTGCAATGCAGATACCAGCATCTCACTGCTCACATGCTACCTGTGAGAAGCTGGCCTGGTTTGTAGTGGGTACCACAGGTACTTGCACCTTATACCAGGTCCAGTTATCCCTTATTAGCATAGTGTAGGCAGAGTCTAGAAGCCAGGCTCCCTAGAGGTAGCTGTGGATGAGCAGCCAAGGCTAAACTAGGAGACATGCAAAGCTCATGCAATACCACTGTAGTCACACAGCACTTACATATATGAAAGAGAATACTCAGCGTTGCAAAAATAAAGTATTTATTTTTGGTGACATATATATCAAATATACCATCAGAGACAGTACTCCCTTAGGAGGTAAGTAATATACTTATTATATACAACAGTACACAGAAATAATCACAGAAATGCTTAGAAAACGGTGAAAATGCTGTAAAAGACAATAGGTAGAAGTGGGCCTAGGGGGAAGACAAACCATATACTAAGAAAGTGGAATGCGAATGTCGACTTCCCACCTAGGCAGGTGTAATGTGTAGAGGGTGAGCTGGGAGTACAACAAAACCACAAAGGTAAATAATAGAACTAACCCCAGACCCCAGAAAAGTAGGAGTAAAGTGAGGGAACTTTACTGTTAGACACGCAAAAAAATGACAATCAGGACTGTGCAAAAACTAAGAGGGACTGCAAGACACCATCAGTGGATTCCTGGACCTGAGGACCTGTAAAAGAAGGGGAACAAGTCCAGGAAACACAGAAGACCCCAGGAAGGGCAGGAGCTCCGGATTTCCTGGGAGAAGGTGCAAAAGTGGAACCAACGGTGCAGAACTGATTGCACCAAAGAAGATGACTCGGGTTCCTGGCTGGTGCAAGTGATGTCCCACAATGGATGGAGTATTGCAGTCTTGTTTGCATCGTTGAAGTCTTGTGTCACACAGGAAGCTCGCGGTGAGATAAAAAATGACGCTGCCCGGGCCCAGGAAGGACCAGGTGGACTCTACGCACACGGGGGAGTTGAAGGGGGCTCCAGGCGTTCCAGAGAGCCCACAACAGACCAGGCAGCCCACTCAGGAGTCCCACAGGAAGGGGACACAGGACTTGCAAAAGGAGCCGATGCAGCAACACGACAAAGGCTCCCACGTCGCCGAAGGTCCACTTAGGGAGCTGTGCGTCGCAGGATAGTGTGCTGGGCGCTCAGGCTTGCTTATGCACTTCCAGTTGAAACAAAGGAAAAACAATTGCTGGCACCCCTCTTCCAGAGCCCCTTCTCCGACTATAGTTTGTCATGATTCAGGTGGAGTGCCTGTAAAACAGTGTGATGTGGTCTGCCTCGAACAGGTGGAGCGTGTGCCACGGGGACTGCCAACGCGTGCGATAAATGTATGTGCTTAATGCAGAATACTACAGGAGACTCATGCAGTTCACCTGTTGCATATTCCTGCAAGAGTGATCATCGACTGGTACCCATGATGGTTTATGGATGTTACTTAGAGACAAAAACACTTTTTGGTTGAGTATGATCACTTCACAAGCAAAATAAATAGCAGGTGCTTAACGTATGTTTGTGAAGCACCAATGGATGTGCAGTTATTCATATGCAGGACCACTGGAATTATGCGATTGTGCAGCTGAAGTGATTTTCGTAAAATTGTAGATTTACCACATTTGCCACATAATCCATCATCTGCTTCAGTTTTTAACAAAAAAAGGTTTCTAGCTCAAACTGTTCAAAAGTTAGTAAGCATGCAGCGACACATGTTCCGGTGCAGTGGAAGGCCCTTTGCAAAGGTTGACTGGTCACCTTTCTGTAGCTTATTGCTATATTTGGGTGTTAAACTGGTACTAGTGAGGTACAACTATAGCTCAGGTAATATTAACAAGCTTAAAAACAACAAAATGATGAAGTAACACTATCACAAAATGTGCTGCATAATGTTCTTAACCCTGCTGCATAATTTGACCTTCCCCATAATTCCAGTGACCTGTTCATATGTTGTGATACACTTTTGTAAACCTCACTTATGCCAACTAATAATTGTATGCGGCATTACTAAGCATCGGTGTCAGTGTGCTGTGCACTCCATGGCTGGCTGGGTGGTCGGTACTCACCTTACACCAGGGCCCTGCTAGCACCAGGCTCTGAGTATGCCAGAGCTCAGACTAGGCCAGGGTACTGGTTGTGGGAAGACTCTTTCTATCTGAGTTTTCAAACTATTTCAGGCAGAGAGTGTGCCAGGAATCTGTTATGCCAGGTCTCCAAACATACAAAAACTCTTTGTAAATAGAACCTTCACAGCACACTCAGATGCCAAAGAATGATCTCCCTTTACACAAAACAGAAAAGAGACATGAATCCCACCACCACAAGGCCACTCTTGAGGTGAACACTGATGTGTACAAGTAGGACTTGCATGTCTGCACATATGAGAGTGTGTCATGGTTTGAACGGTGAATGTTTGACGAAACTGTGGCAAGTTACAAAGTGCTGTGTCACTTTCATTTACACTTTACACTTAGATGAACTCTCTAAAGTGTGGGTGGGAAGGGACCCCAGGAAATCTACAAACAGAAAAGTGCACCCACGCATTATGTGGACTGGGGACTGTGTTAACCCCAAAGTCTATGAGGTAATTAATCCCTAGAGATAAGTTTCAAAACAACTTTTCACATATAGTCTGTAAGGAAGGACTGACTCAAAAAGGGATCTCGAGGTTAGAGTTTAGGAAAACCATGAAAGTTTATTACAAAAATGTAAAGGTACAATACAGACATAGTAGATTCAGAAGCAGCAGTAATCCCATTGAATTACACAGGAATCTTTTGTCATGAAGGCCACCAAGTGCAGAATAATATTACAATAGCCAAAAATCAGAGTAAAGCCAAGTCTCAAAGGTGCAGCAAAATCAGTGAGAAATCGTACAGCTGTGGCCGATCCCCAAATTCAAGGGTTTAAATACAGTTTTCTTCCACAGAAATTGGTGAGAACTGGTCGGCATGTTATGACCGGGACTCCGATAAATGACATTTTCACAATTCTAAACATCACATAACTCTGTCACCTTAGCACTAACCCGCTGCATGGATATTGATTCGCCAGAAGCGGCGAGTGTCGTCCGCAGGTGTTAGAACAAACTAGTTACATAAACAACAGTGAACCGTTGTGAATGGATGCAATACAGCGTGCGAGCGGAAGGACCTTGACAAATGTTGCAAAAGGATCTGTTCCAGCAAGCGCTTCGAGAACGGTGTCATTCAGAAATAAACAATCATCATCTTGCGTCAAATAGTGTCAAGTGAGGAATATAAACAGAATGAACATCAGGATGTGTCATCCATTTTAAACAAGATGGCGCCAAGGCTTTACTGATGCCTAGTTAGCTTAATCCAGAAAAACAACAAAAAGTTTAACACTTCACAATAATTTTTCAATTAGTAGCTCCATATGAGTATGCACATGTGATTTATGATGCAGAACTACAAATAATGCATACTTTAGTGTAATCGTACACAGGCTTCTACAAAAGTCTTGACAGGGTCAAATCCTCATGGTTTTTAGTTTACAATTAATTTACACTGACTCTTCAAATTGGAGTCAAGTATTACTTTGCATCAAACCTATTTTATTACAGGACGGTTTACAAAAATGGTATTTGAACTATTATTAAAAACTGCAGGTTATGGATTTCTGGTGGCACGCGACACAAAATGGTCACAGACCAAGTGAGCTCTTCTGCTCTCCTTCCTGATTTAGGGTCAATGGTTGTTTAGTTTAAAAGTGTTCTTTTATATTCTCACTTGGGCTGGAAACACGTTTCCTGCTGCAGAGGGAGAGATAGCAAGAGCTTCCAGCCATGTGAGGTGATGTACGCTGTAATGAAGCTCTCCGCTTCCACCACGGTGGTCAGTCTGAATATACAGAGCATCTCCTCCAAGATCCTCCGCGTCTCTGCCTTTCACAAGTTCCACCTTATTTTTAGGTCGAGTCTGAGATCCAGACAGCGAAAGCTAACCTATTGTGGGCAAACTAAAAGTGGCGTAAAGCCCACACGTTACTTACCATTGGTTGGCTTGATTGTCATTCATTCCCTTGCTTTCTTTTCAATGGCTTTACTTGTCCACCTTGGTACATCTTGTGTTTGCCCCTTCCCTGGAGCACAGTCTCTTTATCATCCAGTTGATTGGCTGACTAATGTCCTTCCACAGCTCCCTTTTAGGAACCTACAGGCCATATTTACAAGGCCCTAGTGCCTCCTTGCGTCACATTTGCGTAATTTCTTTTTACGCTAATGTGGCTCAAGGAGGCAATGTTCGCCACACCATATTAAAAAAGTAGCACAATGCCTGCATTGCACTACTTTGCGACCTCCTGCACCACATTATGCCTGCGTCAGGCATAATGTATGGAAGGGGGCATTCCCGCATTAGGAAGCCTGCAAAAATGGCACAGTGAAATCTACAAGATTTCACTGCACCATTTTTGGCTTAATTTTTAATGCCTGCTCAATGCATGCAATGCAATCAATGATCCTCCTTGCACACTGCTGCACTAGCATCAACATTTTTGACACTAGACCAGCAAAGCGCCACAACAGCGTCAAAAATGTTGAGGCTATTGGCCGAACATGCACCAATGTGCGCCGTATTGTAAATACAGCGCACTCATGGTGTCGTTAGGTGGCTGTAGGAGCATGCAAGAAAAGTGGTGCATCGGGACCGTTTTGCCACTTTCTTGTAAATCTGGCTCTACATTTTTCATTCTTCGTTAGGCTCTCTATGAAAGTGCATGTGTTTTCTAGCTTTCTCCCTCATCTACTTCTCTTCCACCTGCTCCAAGCTACTCTCTCTCACCCTGTTACCTTTCCCTGCCCCATGCTTTCTGGTGCATTCTCTCTTGTGTGCTTCTCCCCTCATATCCACTTTTTCCCTCATTTGTGTGCTTCTCCTTGTTTTCTTCTCAGTTACGCCTTTCATCATGTGCTTCTCCTCCTTCTTCTGTGTTGCTCCTTTCCTTGTGTGCTTCTCCCCCTTCTTCTGTGTTGCTCCTTTCCTTGTGTGCTTCTCCTCCTCCTTCTCTGTTGCTCCTTTCCTTGTGTGCTTCTCCCCCTTCTTCTGAGTTGCTCCTTTCCTTGTGTGCTTCTCCTCCTTCTTCTGTGATGCTCCTTTCCTTGAGTACTTCTCCTCCTTCTTCTGTGTTGCTCCTTTCCTTGTGTGCTTCTCCACCTTTTCTTCTTCTGCGTTGCTCCTTTCCTTGTGTGCTTCTCCTCCTTCTGTGATGCTCCTTTCCTCGTGTGCTTCTCCTCCTTCTTCTGCGTTGCTCCTTTCCTCATGTGCTTCTCCTTCTTCTGTGTTGCTCCTTTCCTTGTGTGCTTCTCCTCCTTCTGTGTTGCTCCTTTCCTTGTGTGCTTCTCCTTCTTCTTTTCTTCTGTGTTGCTCCTTTCCTTGTGCGCTTCTTTTCCTTTCTCCTCCCTCCTGACTTTAGTTGTATTTCATTCTACCACACTCACTCCCAGTAGGTTTGCCTCACCCACCCCACCATAATGCCCCAACCCTTTGCTGACCTATTCCTTTTCATTTTACTGGTGTGTGTCATGACCTTGGTGTGCCCATGCATGGTGAGCATGTGTGCATGTCATCATAGTGCACTTCTGTATGCCAGAGATTTTCCAACAGTGCATCAGTGGTTCACAGCAAGGTCTTGAACTGATTGATATCTGTGATCAAATTCTCACTAGCAAAGTAGCTGACTTCTTTATAACCGGACTTTATTTCTCTTCAATGAATAGGAAACTTTAAAATTCTGTTTTTCAGAGCTAGGAGTGCATTCTTTACAAATGATTTACTAGGTGTTGTGCTATTCAAATTTTTTTTCACGTCACAATGTCCTGCTTTAATAAACCCTCTGTCACTGTTGTTTGATTTAGTCTTCGAAAAATCCTAAACATGTTACTAGATCTGAAGGCCTAGTGTAGGAGGTTGGCCTGGCTTATAGTGGGTACCTGATGGTACTTACACCTTGTGCCAGGTCCAGTTATCCCTTATTAGTAGATTAGTGGTGTTCTAGCAGCTTAGGCTGATAGAGGTAGCTATAGCTGAGCAGCTTAGGCTGAACTAGGAAACATGCAAAGCTCCTACTATACCACTTATATCATTTAGCACTATATCATAAGAATCACAACAATCAGAGTTACTAAAAATAAAGGTACTTTACTTTAGTGACAATGTGCCAAAATATCTCAGAGGATATACTCCCTTAAGAGGTAAGTAAAATACACAAAATATACACACAAACCGAAGTCAGGTAAGTAAAGAGTTAGAAAAGTAGTGCAGACACTGTAGAATACAATAGGATGCAATAGGCCTAGGGGCAACACAAACCATATACTAAGAGAGTGGAATGCGAACCACTTAGGAACCCCAGGCCTAGTGTAGTGTGTGGAGGGTTGCTGGTAGTGTAAGAAAACACTAAGGGTGTCCAAAATACTCCCCCCCCCCCCCAAGACCCTGAAAAGTAGGAGTAAAGTTACACTACTTCCCCAGAAACACACTATCAATCAATCAATCAATCATAGTATTTATAAAGCGCGCTATGTACCCGTCAGGGTTTCGAGGCGCTGAGAGGGGGGGGGGGGGAGCGCTGCTGATTTAGCGGTCGAAAAGCCAGGTCTTGAGGAGCCTTCTGAATGCGAGGAGGTCCTGGGTCTGGCGAAGAGATGTGGGGAGAGAGTTCCAGGTCTTGGCGGCGAGGAAGGAGAAGGATCTGCCGCCGGATGTCTTGCGCTGGATTCGGGGTACGATGGCGAGGGCGAGGTTGGTGGATCGGAGTTGACGTGTTGGAGTGTAGAAGTTAAGTCTGGTGTTGAGGTAGGAGGGTCCGGTGTTGTGAAGTGCCTTGTGAGCGTGGGTCAGGAGTTTAAAGGTGATCCTCTTGTCTATCGGGAGCCAGTGGAGTTCCTTTAGGTGAGGGGAGATGTGACTTTGGCGGGGTATGTCGAGGATCAGTCGGGCGGAGGCATTTTGGATGCGTTGGAGTCGTTTGATGTCTTTGGTTGGGATGCCTGTGTAGAGTGCGTTGCCGTAGTCAAGTCTGCTGCTGACGAGGGCCTGGGTCACCGTCTTTCTGGTTTCTGGTTCACTAAAGTCGTGATAGGAAATTCTACAAAGACCACAACAGACTGCAAAGCACTGAAGACGGATTCCTGGACCTGAGGACCTGCAAAGGAAGGGGACCAAGTCCAAGAGTCACTAAAGTGTCCAGGGGGGGCAGGAGCCCACTAAGCACCGGGTGAAAGTGCAAAATGGCTGCCTCCGGGTAGAAGAAGCTGAAGATTCTGTAACAACGGAAGATGCAAGGCACTTCTCCTTTGCACAGAAGATGTCCCACGGCGTGCTGGAGGATGCAGAGATGTTTCCGTGCAGAAAGACCGTAAACAAGCCTGTCTAGCTGCAAAGGTTGCGGTTGAAGAAAATGGGTGCTGCTTGGGACCAGGAAGGACCAGGAGGTTGCCCCTTGGAGGGGGAGACAGAGGGGGCACTCAGCAACACAGAGAGTCCACGCAGAAGCTGGCAGCACCCACAGAAGAACTTCAACACGGGTTCAAGAAAACTGAGCACGGCAGTCGTCACAACACTACAAAGGAGGGTCCCACAAAGCCGGTGGTCAACTCAGCAAGTTGAGCAATGCAGAACGGAGTGCTGGGGACCTGGGCTATGCTGTGCACAAAGGATTCCTTGCAAAAGTGCACAGAAGCCCCAGCAGCTACAGTTCACGCAGTACACAGGATTACTGTCAGGAGAGGGGAGTCACGGACTTACCTCCTCCAAATTTGGACAGATGGACCACTGGACTGTCTCGGTCACTTTGATCCAGCTCCTGTGTTCCACGGACCACGCTCGTCACAAAGAGAGGGGACCCAGAGGACCGGTGAAGCAGAAGTTTGGTGCCTGCATTAGCAGGGGGAAGATTCCGTCAACTCACAGGAGATTTCTTCTTGGCTTCCAGTGCAGGGTGAAGGCAGACAGCCCTCAGAGCATGCACCACCAGGAAACAGTCGAGAAAGCCGGCAGGATTAGGCGCTACAATGTCGCTGGTAGTCTTTTTGCTACTTTGTTGCAGTTTTGCAGGCGTCCTGGAGCAGTCAGCGGTCGATCCTTGGCAGAAGTCAAAGAGGGAGATGCAGAGGAACTCTGGTGAGCTCTTGCATTCATTATCTGATGAGAAGCCAACAGGAGAGACCCTAAATATCCCTCAGAGGAGGAACGGCCACCCAGTCAGGTAAGCACCTATCAGGAGGGGTCTCTGACGTCACCTGCTGGCACTGGCCACTCAGAGGCCTCCACTGTGCCCTCACACCTCTGCATTCAAGATGGCAGAGGTCTGGGACACACTGGAGGAGCTCTGGGCACCACCCCTGGGGTGGTGATGGACAGGGGAGTGGTCACTCCCCTTTCCTTTGTCCAGTTTCGCGCCAGAGCAGGGGCTGGGGGATCCCTGAACCGGTGTAGACTGGCTTATGCAGAGATGGGCACCATCTTTGCCCTTCAAAGCATTTCCAGAGGCCAGGAGAGGCTACTCCTCCCTGGCCCTTAACACCTATTTCCAAAGGGAGAGGGTGTAACACCCTCTCTCAGAGGAAATCCTTTGTTCTGCCTTCCTGGGACTGGGCTGCCCAGGCCCCAGGGGGGCAGAAACCTGTCTGAGGGTTGGCAGCAGCGGTAGCTGCAGAGAAAACCCCAGAGAGCTGGTTTGGCAGTACCCGGGGTCCATGCTGGAGCCCCGGGGATGCATGGAATTGTGCCCGCAATACCAGATTTGGCATGGGGGGACAATTCCATGATCTTAGACATGTTACATGGCCATGTTCGGAGTTACCATTGTGAAGCTACATATAGGTATTGACCTATATGTAGTGCACACGTGTAATGGTGTTCCCGCACTCACAAAGTCCGGGGAATTGGTCCTGAACTATGTGGGGGCACCTTTGGCTAGTGCAAGGGTGCCCTCACACTTAGTAACTTTGCAGCTAACCTTCACTAAGTGAGGGTTAGACATGTAGGTTACTTATAAGTTACTTAAGTGCAGTGAAAATGGCTGTGAAATAACGATCGTTATTTCACTCAGGCTGCAGTGGCAGTCCTGTGTAATATTGGTCTGAGCTCCCTATGGGTGGCAAAAGAAATGCTGCAGCCCATAGGGATCACCTGGAACCCCAATACCCTGGGCACTAGCCTGCAGTGGCAATTTTAAAGACAGAGAGAGCGTAAGCACTGAGGTTCTGATTAGCAGAGCCTCAGTGACACAGTTAGGCACTACACAGGGATACACGTACAGGCCACAACCAACCTATGAGCACTGGGGTCCTGGCTAGCAGGGTTCCAGTAAGACACATAAAACATACTGACAAATAGGGTTTTCACTATGAGCACTGGGGTCCTCGCTAGCAGGATCCCAGTGAGACAGTAAAAACACCCTGACATATACTCAAAAACAGGTCAAAAGTAGGGGTAACAATGCTAGAAAGAGGCTACTTTCCTACACACGGTCAGCAGAGCCCAGAATAGGTACAGCACGGATAGGAGCAGCGCAGGCTTCCATCACACACAGAACTGGTGGAGCACGGACAGCAGGGCCCAGACTAGCTACAGCACAAAAGGGAGCAGCGAAGGCTTCCGTTACACAAAGAACTGGTGGAGCACGGGCAGCAGGGCCCAGAATAGGTACAGCACGGATAGGAGCAGTGCATGCTTCCATTACACACAGTACTGTTGGAACATAGGCAATGGGGCTCAGACTAGCTCCAGCTCGGATAGGGACAGTGCAGCAGTGCAGGCTACCCTCACACACAGAACTGGTGGAGCACGGGCAGAGGGCCCAGACTAGCTACAGCTCGGTTAGGGACAGTGCAGCAGTGCAGGATTCAGTCACACACAGAAAAGGTGGAGCACGGGCAGCATAGCTACAGCTCGGATAGGAGCAGCGCAGACTTCCATCACACACAGAACTGGTGGAGCATGGGCAGCAGGGCCCAGACTAGCTACAGCTCGGATAGGAGCAGCACAGGATTCTGTCACACAAAGAACTGGTGGTGCACGGGCAGCAGGGCCCTGACTAGCTACAGCATGGAAGGGCGCAGTGCAGGTTTCCTTCACACACAGAACTGGTGGAGCACAGGCATCAAGGCCCAGACTAGGTACTGCACGGATAGGAGCATTGCACACTTCCATTACACACAGTACTGTTGGAACATGGGCAATAGGGCTCAGACTAGCTACAGCTCGGATAGGGACAGTGCAGCAGTGCAGGCTTCCTTCACACACAGAACTGGTGGAGCACGGGCAGCAGGGCCTAGACTAGCTGCAGCATAGAAGGGAGCAGCGCAGGCTTCCCTCACACACAGAACTGGTGGAGCACGGGCAGCAGGGCCCAGACTAGCTACAGCTCGGATAGGAGCAGTGCAGGCTTCCGTCACACAAAGAACTGGTGGATCACGGGCAGCAGGGCCCAGTCTAGCTACAGCTCTGATAGCAGCAGCGCAAGCTTCCATCACACACATAACTGGTGGAGCACGTGGAGCAGGGCCCATACTAGCTACAACTCGGATAGGAGCAGTGCAAGCTTCCCTCACACACAGAACTGTTGGAACACGGGTACAAGGACCCAGAATAGGTACAGCACCCATAGGAGCAGCACAGGTTTCCATCACACACAGAGCTGGTGGAGCATGGGCAGCAGGGCCCAGCCTAGCTACAGCTCAGATTGGAGCAGAGCAGACTTCCATTACACACAGAACTGGTGGAGCATGGGCAGCGGGGCCCAGAATAGGTACAGCATGGATAGAAGCAGTGCAAGCTTCCCTCACACACAGAACTGGTGGAGCACAGGCAACAGGGCCCACACTAACTACAGGATAGAAGGGAGCAGCGCAGGCTTCTCTCACACACAGAACTGGTGGAGCATGGGCAGCAGGGCCCAGAATAGGTACAGCTCGGATAGAGACAGTGCAGGCTTCCATCACACAGAGAACTGGTGGCTCACGGGCAGCAGGGCCCTGACTAGCTACAGCTCGGATAGGAGCAGCGAAGGCTTCCATCACACACAGAACTGGTGGAGCACAGGCAGCAGGCCCAGACTAGCTACAGCTCGGATAGGAGCAGTGCAAGCTTCCCTCACACACAGAACTGGTGGAACATGGGCACAAGGAACCAGAATAGGTACAGCCCGGATAGGAGCAGTGCAGGCTTCAGTCACACACAGATGTGGTGGAGCATGGTCAGCAGGGTCCAGACTAGCTACAGCTCTGATAGGAGCAGTACAGGCTTTCCTCACACACAGAACTGGTGGAGCACGGTACCCAGGTCCCAGACTAGCTACAGCTCTGATAGGGACACTGCAGCAGTGCAGGCTTCCCTCACACACAGAACTGGTGGAGCACGGGCAGAGGGAACAGACTAGGTTCAGCTCGGATAGGAGCAGCGCAGGCTTCCATCACACACAGAACTGGTAGAGCATGGACAGCAGGGAACAGACTATCTACAGCTCGGATAGGAGCAGCGCAGGCTTCCATCACACACAGAACTGGTGTAGCACAGAGAGCAGGGCCCAGACTGGCTACAGCATAGAAGGGAGCAGTGCAGAATTCTGTCACACAAAGAACTGGTGGAGCACGGGCAGCAGGGCCCAGACTAGCTACAGCATGAAAGGGTGCAGTGCAGGCTTCCTTCACACACAGAACTGGTGGAGCACGGGCAGCAGGGCCCAGAATAGGTACAGCTCGGATAGGGACAGTGCAGGCTTCTGTGACACCCAGAACTGGTGGAGTAAGG
Organism: Pleurodeles waltl; assembly: GCF_031143425.1. Taxonomy (NCBI): domain Eukaryota; kingdom Metazoa; phylum Chordata; class Amphibia; order Caudata; family Salamandridae; genus Pleurodeles; species Pleurodeles waltl. The sequence continues at coordinate 1,186,095 of NW_027150394.1, forward strand.
GCAGCAGTGCCCAGACTACCTACAGCATGGAAGGGAGCAGCGCAGGTTTCCCTCACACACAGAACTGGTGGAGCACGGGCAACAGGGCCCAGACTAGCTACAGCTCGGATAGGGACAGTGCAGCAGTGCAGGCTTCCGTCACACACAGAACTGGTGGAGCAGGGACAGCAGGGCCCAGACTAGCTACAGCTCGGATAGGGACAGTGCAGCAGTGCAGGCTTCCGTCACACAAAGAACTTGTGGTGCATGGGCAGCAGGGCCCAGACTACCTACAGCTCGGATAGGAGCAGCGCACGCTTCCAACACACACAGAACTGGTGGAGCACGGACAGCAGGGCTCAGAATAGCTACAGCATAGAAGGAAGCAGCGCAGGCTTGCGTCACACAAAGAACTGGTGGAGCACGGGCAGCAGCGCCCAGAATAGGTACAGCACGGATAGGAGCAGTGCAAGCTTCCATTACACACAGAACTGGTGGAGTACGGTACCCAGGGCCCAGACTAGCTACAGCTCAGATAGGAACAGTGCAGCAGTGCAGGCTTCCGTCACACACAGAACTGGTGGAGCACAGGCAGCAGGGCCCAGACTAGCTACAGTTCAGATACGAGCAGTGCAGACTTCCCTTACACACAGAACTGGTGGAGCACGGGCAGCAGGGCCCAGACTATTTAAAGCATGGAACGGTGCAGCGTAGGCTTCCCTCACACACAGAACTGGTGGAGCACAGGCAGCAGGACCCAGAATAGGTACAGCTCGGATAGGGACAGTGTAGGCTTCTGTCACACACAGAACTGGTGGAGCCTGAGCAGCAGGGCCCAGACTAGCTACAGCATACATTGAGCAGCGCAGGCTTCTCTCACACACAGAACTTGTGGAGCACAGGCAGCAAGGCCCAGACTAGCTACAGCTCGGATAGGGACAGTGCAGCAGGGCAGGTTTCTGTCACACACAGAACTGGTGGAGCATGGGCGGCAGGGCCCAAACTAGCTACAGCTCGGATAAGAGCAGCGCAGGCTTCCTTCACACACAGAACTGGTGGAGCACGGGCACAAGGACCCAGAACAGGTACAGCACAGATAGGAGCAGCGCAGGCCTCCATCACACACAGAACTGGTGGAGCACGGGCAGCAGGGCCCAGACTAGCTACAGCATGGAAAGGTGCAGTGCAGGCTTCCTTCACACACAGAACTGGTGGAGCACAGGCAGCAAGGCCCAGACTAGGTACAGCACGGGTAGGAGCATTGCACACTTCCATTACACACAGTACTGTTGGAACATGGGCAATAGGGCTCAGACTAGCTACAGCTCGGATAGGGACAGTGCAGCAGTGCAGGCTTCCTTCACACACAGAACTGGTGGAGCACGGGCAGCAGGGCCTAGACTAGCTGCAGCATAAAAGGGAGCAGCGCAGGCTTCCCTCACACACAGAACTGGTGGAGCACGGGCAGCAGGGCCCAGCCTAGCTACAGCTCTGATAGCAGCAGCGCAAGCTTACATCACACACAGAACTGGTGGAGCACGGGGAGCAGAGCCCATACTAGCTACAACTCAGATAGGAGCAGTGCAAGCTTCCCTCACACACAGAACTGGTGGAACACGGGTACAAGGACCCAGAATAGGTACAGCACCCATAGGAGCAGCACAGGTTTCCATCACACACAGAGCTGGTGGAGCATGGGCAGCAGGGCCCAGCCTAGCTCGGATAGGAGCAGCGCAGGCTTCCCTTACACACAGAACTGGCGGAGCACAGGCACAAGGACCCAGAACAGGTACAGCACAGATAGGAGCAGCACAGGCCTCCATCACACACAGAACTAGTGGAGCACGGGTAGCAGGGCCCAGACTAGCTACAGGTTGGATCGGAGCAGTGCAAGCTTCCCTCACACACAGATCTGGTGGAACACGGGCACAAGGACCCAGAACAGGTACAGCACAGATAGGAGCAGCGCAGGCCTCCATCACACACAGAACTGGTGGAGCATGGGCAGAGGGCCCAGACTAGCTACAGCTCGGATAGGAGCAGCACAGGCTTCCATCACACACAGAACTGGTGGAGCATGGACAGCAGGGACCAGACTAGCTACAGCTCGGATAGGAGCAGCGCAGGCTTCCATCACACACAGAACTGGTGTAGCACAGACAGCAGGGCCCAGACTGGCTACAGCATGGAAGGGAGCAGTGCAGAATTCTGTCACACAAAGAACTGGTGGAGCACGGGCAGCAGCGCCCAGAATAGGTACAGCACGCATAGGAGCAGTGCAAGCTTCCATTACACACAGAACTGGTGGAGCACGGGCAGCAGGGCCCAGACTAGCTACAGCTCGGATACGAGCAGTGCAGGCTTCCCTTACACACAGAACTGGTGGAGCACAGGCAGCAGGACCCAGAATAGGTACAGCTCGGATAGGGACAGTGCAGGCTTCTGTCACACACAGAACTGGTGGAGCATGGGCAGCAGGGCCCAGACTAGCTACAGCATGGATTGAGCAGCGCAGGCTTCTCTCACACACAGAACTTGTGGAGCACAGGCAGCAAGGCCCAGACTAGCTACAGCTTGGATAGGGACAGTGCAGCAGTGCAGGCTTCCGTCACACACAGAACTGGTGGAGCATGGGCTGCAGGGCCCAAACTAGCTACAGCTCAGATAGGAGCAGCGCAGTCTTCCCTCACACACAGAACTGGTGGAGCACGGGGACAAGGACCCAGAACAGGTACAGCACAGATAGGAGCAGCGCAGGCCTCCATCACACACAGAACTGGTGGAGCACGGGCAGCAGGGCCCAGACTAGCTACAGCTTGGATAGGAGCAGTGCAAGCTTCCCTCACACACAGATCTGGTGGAACACGGGCACAAAGACCCAGAACAGGTACAGCACGGATAGGAGCAGCGCAGGCCTCCATCACACACAGAACTGGTGGAGCACGGGCAGCAGGGCCCAGACTAACTACAGCTCGGATAGGGACAGTGCAGCAGTGCAGGCTTCCGTTACACACAGAACTGGTGGAGCACAGGCAGCAGGGGCCAGACTAGCTACAGCTCGGATAGGGGCAGCACAGGCCTCCGTCACACATAGAACTGGTGGAGCACAGGCAGCAGGGCCCAAATTAGCTACAGCTTGGATAGGAGCAGTGCAAGCTTCCCTCACACACAGATCTGGTGGAACACGGGCACAAGGACCCAGAACAGTTACAGCACGGATAGGAGCAGCGCAGGCCTCCATCACACACAGAACTGGTGGAGCACAGGCAGCAGGGTCCAGACTAGCTACAGCTTGGATAGGGACAGTGCAGCAGTGCAGGCTTCCGTTACACACAGAACTGGTGGAGCCCAGGCAGCAGGGTCCAGACTAGCTACAGCTTGGATAGGGACAGTGCAGCAGTGCAGGCTTACGTCACACACAGAACTAGTGGAGCACGGGCCCCAGACTAGCTACAGCTCGGATAGGAGCAGCGCAGGCTTCCGTCACACAAAGAACCGATTCACCACAGAAAGCAGCATTGTAAGCTTGACTCAAAGTGGAAAGGTACAGAAAAGGCAGCAGCAGTGTCCATCACACATAGCAGGCCCAGCAGACACCACCACTGCAGTGGTCCCTCTCACACAGGAACGGGGCAGTAGCAACACAAGCTTCTTTTACATGCTGACATGTCCAGCAGAAACGCAAGCTTCACTCAAACACAAAACAGGTGCAACCTAAGCAGCCGCAGTGGAACACATGTTTCGATCACAGCAGCTGTGCAATGGCCACTCACCAACAACTGGTACTGTACAGGGAAGCCCAGTGCAAGCTTCCATCCTACACAAACCGGGTGCAGCACAAGCAGCGGCAGGACAAGCTTCCATCACACAGAGAACACACAGCAGCTGTGCAATGGCCACTCACCCACAACTGGTACTGTATAGGGAACCGCAGTGCAAGCTTCCATCCCACACAAACCGGGTACAGCAGAGGCAGGACAAGCTTCCATCACACAGAGAACACACAGCAGCTGTGCAATGGCCACTCACCCACAACTGGTACTCTACAGGGAATCCCAGTGCAAGCTTCCATCCCACACAAACCGGGTACAGCACAAACAGAGGCAGGGCAAGCTTCCATCACACAGAGAACACACAGCAGCTGTGCAATGGCCACTCACCAACAACTGGTACTGTACAGGGAACCGCAGTGCAAGCTTCCATTCCACACAAACCGGGTACAGCACAAGCAGAGGCAGGGCAAGCTTCCACCACACAGAGAACACACAGCAGCTGTGCAATGGCCATTCACCAACAACTGGTACTGTACAGGGAAGCCCAGTGCAAGCTTCCATCCCACACAAACCGGGTACAGCACAAGCCGAGGCAGGGCAAGCTTCCATCACACACAAACCGGGTACAGCAGAAGCAGAGGTAGGACAAGCTTCCATCACACAGAGAACACACAGCAGCTGTGCAATGGCCACTCACCAACAACTGGTACTGTACAGGGAACCGCAGTGCAAGCTTCCATCCCACACAAACCGGGTACAGCACAAGGAGAGGCAGGGCAAGCTTCCATCACACAGAGAACACACAGCAGCTGTGCAATGGCCACTCACCAACAACTGGTACTGTACAGGAACCGCAGTGCAAGCTTCCATCCCACACAAACCGGGTACAGCACAAGGAGAGGCAGGGCAAGCTTCCATCACACAGAGAACACACAGCAGCTGTGCAATGGCCACTCACCAACTGGTACTGTACAGGGAACCACAGTGCAAGCTTCCATTCCACACAAACCGGGTACAGCACAAGCAGAGGCAGGGCAAGCTTCCATCACACAGAGAACACACAGCAGCTGTGCAATGGCCACTCACCAACAACTGGTACTGTACAGGAACCGCAGTGCAAGCTTCCATCCCACACAAACCGGGTACAGCACAAGCTGAGGCAGGGCAAGCTTCCATCACACAGAGAACACACAGCAGCTGTGCAATGGCCACTCACCAACTGGTACTGTACAGGGAACCACAGTGCAAGCTTCCATTCCACACAAACCGGGTACAGCACAAGCAGAGGCAGGGCAAGCTTCCATCACACAGAGAACACACAGCAGCTGTCCAATGGCCAGTCACCAACAACTGGTACTGTACAGGAAACCGCAGTGCAAGCTTCCACAGGTGTTCTCTGTCAAGACAAACAGGGCACTCTGATCAAGTGAGCTGCTGCTTCCTGATCCCGAGGCCTCCTGGGTGACTCATCAGCACGAGTTCCTACCTGTGGTGTGGGCGGTGCCCAGGGCACACTTACCCAGCTGTTGTGAGGGGATTGTGCTTATGAAAGGAAACCGCCAGCCTTGTATAAATCTCCCCACCTAAAGCCTGTTTGCCTTATAAACTCTTTATGTGATAGTGTGTTCACCACACAGGGACGTTTGATACTTAACTAGTTAGCTTGGCAAGCTTTAATATTGTGAACAGGTGCAACGCCCAGGCTGGGATTTCAGGGCACCTGTGTGTAGGCATCAAACCCTTCTGAAGAGGGTGGCACCTGTGTGCAGGCATCAAACCCTTTCTAAGAGGTTGGCACCTGTGTGCAGGCATCAACACCTGTCGAAGAGGTTGACACGTGTGTGCAGGCATCAAACCCTTCCGAAGAGGTTGACCCCTGTGTGCAGGCATCAACACCTGTCGAAGAGGTTGGCACCTATGGTCAGGCATCAAACCCTGTTGAAGAGGTTGGCACCTATGGTCGGTCAGGCATCAAACCCTTCCGAAGAGGTTGGCCCCTGTGTGCAGGCATCAAACCCTTCAGAAGAGGTTGGCCCCTGTGTGCAGGCATCAAACCCTTCAGAAGAGGTTGGCACCTGTGTGCCTGTCGAGAGCAGAGTTACTCCGGGTGAGAGTGGGCTGCACCTAATGACAACGACCTACTAGGGAACGGTAACAAGGCATCAGTTACTTCTCAGCGGTCCAGATGTACGCCAGGATTTTGCAACAGACCACATCGTAATTTCAGGCCGTTAAGAAATGCTAAATTGCCTTCCGTATCCACCAAGGCACTAGGGAATCACAACATGCCGTTTCTACTCAGTACAAATAACATTTTGCGATTCCCTACATAGGAAATCATAAATAGGGATTTCATATTTGCGATTTCCCAAGCACATGTACAAAGCATTTCCTCAATACGAAATGGGCATTTAGGAAATGCTATTATCAACCATGTGCAGTTTAAAAAAAATGCACCAAAATGCATTTTTTAAAGTGTCATGTAGTGTGTGGATGCCCATAGGGCACTTGTGCTCTTTACATGTGCACCATTTTTTTGGAGGTGTGGGGAGCATCAAGGTTCGCCCATAGGCACCCTTGGTTTTGCATTTCCTAATTTGAGATTTCCTATTTGGTCATTGCAAATTTGGAAATGCAAAACCATTTGTACCTTAGGCCCATAGGAATGAATGGTGTAGCATTTCCTAAATAGCGATTTCCTAATAGCGATTCCTACTCTGTAGGATTCACTAATAGGAAATCTCTATTTTTGTACATTCCATTTTGCATTTCCTAAATAGCGATTTCTTAGGATTTGCTATTTAAGAAATGCAAAATAATTAAACTTTGATACATCTGCCCCAATATGTGGAAAACCCAAGAAGCAACACAAACTGCAGGTCTACCAGGTGCAGCAGCAGGACTTTCAGGGTGCCGACGTGGGATATCCATACATGGCAGCCCTGCAGATTGCGGCGTTGACGACCGATTTCAAGTCCAGTCTCCTGCCTCCCGATTCCAGCGTGCAGAAGCCCGATTCAGAGTTTTGGATAACTGACAAAAATAAAGTGTTGATGCTTTCCACGCACACTTCAATCCCCCTCCATGAGTTACCTATGACATAAAAGGTTAACGCTTTGTCCTTAACTCTTGGAGCAGGAGAATAGAGCATGTGACAGGCGTCGACATTTGATTTTGGGCAGTTTTACATAGCGCAAACAAAAACTGTGCTTAGAACTCTGTTTTTGTTTACTAGAGTTTAGAACTCTGGTTTGTTTGAGCTATCTTATTAAAGTGCCAAAAATAAAATGCGGAGTGTTACACATCAAAAGACCCGATTCAGGCAGATTGCCTCTGCTTCAATATAAGTCAGTGGGGAAAATACATTCTCTCTACGATTTTTTTTAAATCTCCCACCTGCCTGCTCTAAAATGTTGGCATGTATGAATATCACCTGAGTGAGAGTGGTGTCAGACCTCGCATATTCACTCACTCATCCACCAATACACTCCTGTCAGTGAGTTAAGCATCAGAGATCTGTCTATAACCTACATGTCACTCATGCCTTAATTGTGCATGTTCCGTTAGCATTGAACACTTCAACCAGTCTGCTGTACTGAGTGTGCTCTGCTAGGAATGGAAGGCTGCATATGCTGCCTTCTGTGAGAGAGGGAAGCTTGCTTTGCTGCTACAATCCTGTTTCTACTCTGAGAGGAAGCAAAGCTGCCACCACGGCTGTTACCTGACTCGTAGGTATCCTCTAATGGGAGAAGCTTGGACTGCGCTGGCTAATCTGTCCACTGAAGGAAGGAAGCTTGAACAGTTTATACACAAGGTGAACCTCAAGGTGTTTCAAGTGTTGTTGCGTCACCTTATGAAACAAGCATTGGCATAGCCAATAGGTCTAGAATTTTGGAAGTGAATGCACTGTTTTTGCATTTCTATTGTGCTATTGTTTAGCATCTTGCATTGCCACTACAAGCGAAAAAACAGCCTTAGATAGGTGCTTTACTCCGTACTCACACACATCGAAAATATTAAAGGACGGGTGGGGCTGTGTTTAGAGCATTAGCGAGCTGCTTGTATTAGACGACCGATGTGCTTTGTGAATGAGATACAACTGCCCACTGTGTCAGAATCAATAAGCACCGGGGGGGGAAAGAGGGAGAAAGAGAAAGAAAGAGAGGGAGAGAGAGATATAAAGGTAGAGAGAAAGGGATAGAGTTAGAGAGAGGGGTAGAGATAAAGACAGGTGGAGAGAGAAGTAGAGTAGGGGTGTAGAGAGGTAGGGAGTAGAGATAGAGAGGTAGAGGGAGGGGTAGAGATAGATGTAGAGGGGGTAGAGGAAGAGAGGCAGCGGTCTAGAGAGAGAAGGGTAGAGATAGAGAGCGGTAAAGGAGAGAGATAGAGGGAGAGGTAGAGAGAGGTAGTGGTAGAGAGAGAGAGACAGAGAGGTAGAACAGGGTAGAGGTAGAGATAGAGAGAGGAAGAGAGAGGGGTCGAGGTAGAGAGAGAGAGAGAGAGAGAGAGAGAGAGAGAGAGAGAGAGAGAGAGAGAGAGAGAGAGCAATTTAAGTACAAAGTGCAAACGAAACCTGAAACCTTTGGTGCTTTTCTAAACACAGTTTTTTCACTGGTGTGGTGTGAACAGATTGCTATGGACAACCAAATGAACACTAAGGCCCATATTTATACTTTTTGATGCAAACCGGCGCTGGTTTGCGTCAAAATTTTTACCACCGGCTGACGCCATTTCTACGCACCATGTGGGTGCCTTATTTAAGGAATGATGTTAGCCAGCGCTGCGGACTGGTCAGAGTAAAAAAAAAAATTACTTAAACCAGGCAGCGCCGGCGTAGGGGAAAATGGGGGTTGTGCGTCAAAAAAAGGTGCAAGTCAGGTTTGAGGCAAAAATCATGCCTCAAACTGGATTTGGGCCATTCTTTTGACGCACAACCCCCATTGAAATGACTCCTGTCTGAGCAAAGACAGGAGTCATGCCCCTTTGCCCAATGGCCATTCCCAGGGGACTTCTGTCCCCTGGGCATAGCCATTGGGCACAGTGGCATGTAGGGGGGCCCAAATTAGGCCCCCCTATGCCACTTTAAAAAAATTAAAAAAAATACTTACCTCAACTTACCTGTACTTACATGGGATGGGTCCCCCCATCCATGGGTGTCCTCCAGGGGTGGGCGAGGGTGGCAGGGGGTGTCCCTGGGCGCAGGGAAGGGCACCTGTGGACTGCTTCCATGGTCAGAGACCATGGAAGTGAGCTCACAGGTCCCTTAACGCCTATCCTCACACAGGCGTTAAAAAACGGAGCACATCAGGCTGTGCGCTGTTTTTTAAGGCCCGCCCCCTCCTGTGCATCAAAATGACGCAGGAGTATAAATAAGGCGCACAGGCCTTAAAGTCATTTTTTGGGCGGGAACGCCTACCTTGCATGTCATTAACGCAAGGCAGGTTCCCGCAACCAATAAATGATGCACACGGAGGAATTTTGACATCCGCGGGCGTCAAAGTTTAAATTTGGTGCACAGTTTGCGCCGAATGTGCATCAACATTCGGCGCAAACAGTATAAATATGCCCCTAAGGCCGCAATGCCCAGACAGGGGGAGGGAGGAGGGGCCATCACACGATGTAACAGGAGGAAGCGTGAATGTAGTGCGATGGCCAACAAAAGTGCTCACTTAGTGAAATCGCCTGGGAGGGAAGTAAGCACACAAAGGAGGGACATTTAGAAAAATGGACCAATAACAAGGAAGAATATAATCTGCAAAAGTTTAACAAAAAAAAGTTTCTAGCTCAAATGGTTCAAAAGTTACTAAAAACGCAGCAACACGTGTACTCGCGCAATACAAAGGCCCTCTGCAAAAGTTGACTGGTCACCTTTCTGTAACCTATTGCTACACTTAGGTGTTAAACTGGTACCAGTAAAGTACAACTAATGCCCAGACTGCGCTCACAAGTTTATAAAATACAATATAATGAGGCTATAGTATCACATAATGTGCCGCATAATTCCACATAATGTGCCTTTTCTTGCTGCATAATTTACTCAACCCTGCCACATAATTTGGCCCTCCTCTGCCACATAATTCTTGTGGCCTTGAACAGAGGGCTCCTTCTTGTGCCTAAGGCGTGAGGTCCAACCCTGCATGGCAGGGGAGCTCTTTGGTTGCTGTATAAGGGAAACAATGGGAAGAGGTCCATCTGGGCATTATAAGAATGTAACAAGCATTGGCAAAGCCAATAGGTTTTGCCTTTGTTTTCTTTTTATATATCTGGATTACAAAATATTAGAAAAATGTTATAAAAATGTTTGTTTTAAATGTGATAAACCGTTAGTGGTTGTTTATGTTGTTATTTATTAATTCAACATACATCCCAACGTAAACCACTAATAACTGTTTATCAAACTTAAAACAAACATTATAGCATTTTTCTAATATTTATAATTCAGTTAGATAGTAAAATAGACTGCAAAATAAAATAAAAAAACAAAGGCGGAACCTATTGGCTTTGCCAATGCTTGTTTAAAATGATCTTGAAAAGCTGAAAAAAATCCAACATTAGCCAGTCCAAGGACTGCACCCCCTCAGCAGCACAGCTACACAGCCGGCATGTCTGAATACCCCAACAAATAATGGAGAGCCCCGTGAAGATGCACTGGGGGTGCCAGCAATGTCTGTAAAACAGGGGCATGGTCATTCACCTGCTCACCCCATCACTACCCAAGACTACACCTTTACCATGTGGAGGGCACAGCAAGGCACTGCCGCCAATATAAAGCCAACACACATGAAAACATACAAGAGCATCGACAACTACAACCCACTCAGTGGCTGCCAGTTCCTGGAAGCTGAACTTGGTTGTCAACACACAATACAGCGTTGTGGAAAAGCAGGGTCTCAACTCGGCAGCACTGCGCATGCTCACAAGCACAAACTCAAGTAGGGCCCTCGTGCTCAAACTCCACCAGTATTTCACCTCAGTGGCTCACGAGGGAGCACCAAAGCCCAGGGCTTCGCTCTGGAAACGATGGCGCCAGAGACCTCCCTCTCACCAAGGCGAGGTCAGTTGCTTCTGCAGAGCGTGACCCTGAGAGGGTTGGGTTGAAGTGATGCTGTGAAAAAAAAGTGTGAAGTTTTTTGCAAGCCTGGGTGAGGTGGGCAGTCCATCACTGCTCGAGTGACCTATGACTGAGGCCAGCAGGTACCCAAAGCAAATGGTTCATCGAGGTTGCACGAGCGTGGGCCACTTTTTTCAGCTCGGACGCAGAACAGCCTTATAGCTAAAAGGAAAAGACATATCTGCAAATCTGGCATGGCGAAAAGCAGTCCAGCTATCAAAGCAGACGAGGCAAGGCAGCCCTTTACAAGTGCAGGTGTATGGTGAGTTCCAAATTAAAACAAGCATTTACAATGCATGGGTCTCGCGTTTGCTCATGTTAGAGCTGATCGCGTTGTAAACTCCTAACCCGACTTTTGACCTATCGGGCAAAAGTGCATTTATGTACATAACCCGAAAAAGTGAAATCAAGTACGTAAATTAGAGAAAAAAAAGTCCACGAGCCCGATGGAAAACAGCGAGCCTCGCATGGTTTCAGTACTTGGTCGCTGTGCTGGACGAGGGCTAGCCACCGGAAAAGGCATGACATATACGTGCCTTCGACTAATGAAAGCAAGCAGATTTTATTACGGAAGCCCACCAACCAATAAAAAACACTGATGTGAAGTTGACAGGGCTCCGAGCCCTTTTATAAATACAAGAGAGTCTCCCTGCGAAACGCATGCGCGAGCGCATGCCACGCAGGCTCGACCCTAAAAAAGGTACCTTTGCAGACGAGTGGACACTGGGCACCTGAAGCAGTACTTGGTCCAAGCACCACAGGAGAATGACCGAGGCGAGGGGGACGTGCTGACCAGCAGTGACGTGGAAGCCTTCGTTAGAGCAATCCAATGGTAAATGAGTGAGGAGGGACCCGCGTGGGAGCCAGCCAATGGAAGGTGAAGTGACGTAGGAGCCACGTGGGAGCCAGCCAATGGTAAGTATACGTAAGGAAGTGGCAGGTTCCTAAGTCACTTGTAAGATTTTATTTTAATAAAAGGCTTCGCAAGCACAGCGTCCAGGTGTGCGCCATGCAGATGAAACCTAAACCTGCAGTGAAACCGACCCCTTGTAGTTAAGGACAGAGACAGACAATCACTGTTACAAATACCTCTTAACTGGACTAGGTATCCTTTATTATTGTACCTTAATGGATAGATTTGAAAAATGCAAGGGAATAATTCATCCCAATAAAGAGGTCAACATGTTTCAGCCCTATAACCTGTCCCAGTACAAAGGTACACATGGGCATTCTTCACGACCAATAAGGAAGGAATGTATGATGGAACATTTAATGCGAGAACCATGCATGCCTGAACAATGCGGTCGGAACAATGACTGCGTTGTTACCACGAATGCATTTACCACACATGCCTTTACAATGATTTTTTTGTTATAAAAACATGCCTAGTAAAGGCACGTGTGGGAACGGCATGCATGGTTCTAGCATGCCACCCCCTATCTGCCCTAAGGCCCAAAAGTACCCCACCCCTAATACTAAAACTACCTGGCCCCTAAAAGAACCCCAACACCCCCCACGTGCCCTGAGCCCTTAAACCTTCCACGACCACCCATGCGCCCTAAAAAAATCCAACCCCAACCCCCTCCCCTAAAAACAAAACTATCCGGAGGCCCCCCACCCACCCTGAGTCATAAAATGTTCCCAGATTCCCCAACTAGCCTTAAAAACAACCAACCCCCCACCCCAAACCTAAAACCAAACTACCTGACCCCCCATAGAAAGCCCTTAATCCACCCCTACAAACTACCCCAACCCTGCCCCAACGCCACTTAGCTTACCAAACTACCCCTTCCCCGCCCCTAAAAAACAAACTACCTGATCCCCCAACCCCCAGCCCCAAGCCCTTAATCCACCCCCACCCCTACAAACTACCCCCAACCCTGCCCCAACCCAATTTACCTGACCAAACTACCCCGATCCCCCACCCCTAAAAAACTAACTACCCCGATTCCCCACCCCACCCCTAAAAATGAAACTACTGCTACTCCCCCACCCCAAGCCCTCAATGCACCCCACCTCTAAAAACTACCCCAACCCCAAAGTGTCAATATCACACCTTTATACGTGCACAGCACTGAGGGCCGGCTTCAGTGCTGGGGGCACACGGTGCGGCGCTCCCCCACCCCCCAGGACTTCCTCCTCGGATCCCATCACTACAGAGCGGAGGAGCAGCGGCCATTGCACAATAGGGGGTGATGGACGACAAAGCAGGATTGTATACATCAAGGGGGAATGATTTTGTGAGGAGGTGCGTATAGGGTATTATGCTGTGTTCTCTATGTCGTATAATAAGCTGAGCAAATGCAAATGATTGTGCTGTGTGGGTATTACACAGGGGTCGGACCTCGATCACGTTGCCTCTCGTTGAAGGTTTAGGTTTGTGCATCTCCATATAAAGTGTAACATGACACATAATGTAATGAGTTATTAATAGTGATGTATCTCTGAGATCATGGTCCGGATGACGAGTACCTGTGCTGTTTTACTTTGGTATTTTCTATCTTCTCAGGAAGTGTACAGAGCGTTGATGGATTTCCGCATTCCTTTCTAGAAGTGGCTGTTTGCTGATGTGAGAGGAAAGAGACAATATCGTAAATTACAGCTATAAAACCAGTTTCTATTTTGTGAGCAATAGGTTGATTGTCTTTTAAAATAAAGACACCTGCCTTGGCCACACTTGCACTTGATGAACTGTTTTCTGTAAACGTCCACCTGCTGCACCAGAAAGACATCCTGGTGAACAATGTTGGGTCCATGTTTATGAAGAAGCCGAAGCTGTGAAAGAATGAGACCAGAGCTTGGGGAGCATGAACAGCACAAGACGCCCTGCATAAATAGACTGAGACTCACGAGGACAGCAATGTGAAGAACCGGACATAGACCCATGCATGTGGGAAGGTGTGGGCACGCCATGAGCATGTCATGAACCTGCTGTACCCACAGGGCTGGCATTAGCGTCGGCGGCGCCCGGTGCCACAATCCTTTTTGCCCCCCATGACCTCCTCCTCGGATTCCCTCACTACCACCCAGCAGAAATGCCCCTCATCGCTCCATAGCCCCTCGCTCACATGCATGTTGTTTGTTTTAAAGCACTGGTAAAGGCTGGCTTTACAAATAAGAATGTATATCCACCCGAACAAACCCTTTTACCAACATTAGGAATAGATAATGAAAGACTGGTAAGAAACATAACATTTTAACCTATTTTATACAGTTTTCATGCAGCTCTTTGTTGACAGCTCGTAAAAGTCACTGTTCTATATTAGGATTTTATCTTATTAACTGCGGTAACAAAAGAATCTCTGTGACAACAGCAGTGATCCACTCCGCTATCCACATAAAATACAGATCTGTGATCTGCATGGCATGTGCGTGTTGCAGCAAACATATTAACCCTCTGTGCTACTGTATGGTGAGTCAAAACTGCCACAAGACAAAACAACCCTCTAGCAGGAGTGGTCATCACAAAAGTTATCTTGACATTTTTATTGCTGCCTAAAAGCTGGACACAAAAGGAACTCTGCAGCAGGTGTTTTTAAATTGCAAGCTATTGCTAAACAGAGCCTCTGCCCCCCCTTTCAGGTCAGCGCCACTCTCCCCAGGTCGGTGCCCTGTGCACCCACACTGCCCTCAAGCCGGTCCCGTGCACCCATCACACTGGGCTCCTGTAAGTTCAGTAGGTGGACATCTACACCACCTGCCAGTGGTAAGCCCATGTTCCCCCTATATAGATGCCTGATGATCTTTTGCAGGAAGATGGAAGAAATAGCTGGTGGATTAGTGGAGTGCTTAGTCCTTTTGTCTGCGGAGGGAACAATGACAGGATCGTGAGGATGCCGCAGGAAATCCCGCCTTGTGTCCCCCTGAAGTTGAGCTGCTCACAGACTTTATGCATCACACCACCATGCACTCACTTTTGGGTTTGCCTGATCCAAGCAAGCCTGGAGAGGTGAAAGCAGGAGATCCGATAGTGGATGACAGCATCGTGCATGATGGGCTGATGACGTGGGGCAGCTAGCACGAGTTATATCCAACGACAGCAGTACTCAGTGTGGCTACAGCCGGAACTGACAGTACGCGATAGCAGCGACGGGCGCTCGCGGTGACAGGAGCACGAGCTGCAGGGCGTGGCGGCATTCACACCTGAAGGCTCTGAAAGCAAGACTTGGGGCCTGGTTTAGAGTTTGGTGGGTGGAGTTATTCCGTCACAAACATATTTCATAGGGAAATCGTAATAAGGCGGACGGATATCTGTCATGTTTGTGATGGAGTAACCCGTCCCCCAAACTCTAAATCAGGACCTTAGTGACTGCAGGAAGGCTCCACGATATGGCAAAAGTAGGAGTTGTGGTAACAGCAGGACTCAGATTGGTACCTTCAGAAGTTTCAGAACATGACAGAAGCGTCTCTGTCAGCGTCTTAAGTGAACGAGTGTGAGTACACATGTGCTGTAGGGATGCCACATAAGTGAGTGCCAACCGCCCCCACACATATACCCACTTCAATGGATTTAGCACCCTATGTAACCTACAACCTATGCCGTACATGTTCTGCCAGCGATAAAAATGTGCACGACAGCTGCCACGTTATGTCTGTTCTACAAGGATTTTGAGCTTACACTATTGCCACCTATTGTGAGCTGTGAGCTGTGTCTTGCTATCAAGGAGTACCTG
Source organism: Pleurodeles waltl (assembly GCF_031143425.1). Classification (NCBI taxonomy): domain Eukaryota; kingdom Metazoa; phylum Chordata; class Amphibia; order Caudata; family Salamandridae; genus Pleurodeles; species Pleurodeles waltl. The sequence goes on from NW_027150394.1 coordinate 1,201,631, forward strand.
TCTCCTAAGGGCCCAACATGTAGTGAAACTCACACTGCTGCCATCCAGGATGTACATGTTCTGTAAGAGAGGGAAGCTGCCATCCAGGACGTACATGTTCTGTAAGAGAGGAAAGCTTTTGTCCAGGACGTACATGTTCTGTAAAAGAGGAAAGCTGCCGTCCAGGACGTACATGTTCTGTAAGAGAGCTGCCGTCCAGGATGTACATATTCTGTAAGAAAGGAAAGATGCCGTCCAGGACGTATCTGTTCTGTAAGAGGAAAGCTGCCATCCAGGACGTACATGTTCTGTAAGAGAGGGAAGCTGCCGTTCAGGACGTACATGTTCTGTAAGAGAGGGAAGCTGCCATCCAGGACGTACATGTTCTGTAAGACAGGAAAGCTGCCATCCAGGACATACATGTTCTGTAAGAGAGGGAAGCTGCCGTCCAGGACATACATGTTCTGTAAGAGGAAAGCTGCCGTCCAGGACATACATGTTCTGTAAGAGAGGAAAGCTGCCATCCAGGACGTACATGTTCTGTAAGAGAGGGAAGCTGCCGTCCAGGACGTACATGTTCTGTAAGAGAGGGAAGCTGCCGTCCACGGCGTACATGTTCTGTAAGAGAAGAAAGCTCCGTCCAGGACGTACATGTTCTGTAAGAGAGGGAAGCCTGCACTGCTGCCACCTTAGCTGCACCAGTTCTAAGGAAATGAAGCTTGCACTGCTGCTGCCCCCTTTGAGCCTGTCCCATGGGAGAGAGAAACACACCTTTCTACTGCTGCTCGACTTCTGCCTTTTCTCTAGAGAAGCTTTTCCAATTGCTGTCCCTCTCGTACCTCCTCTGTTTGACCGCACCTTGTGCTGCTTCTTCTTCGGCTGCCACGTGCCCAGTACCTAGTCTTGGTGCTAGGGATGCTGCCAATGTGGTGTGCATGTGGCATGTTTGAGAGATGTTTCTAATAAAACATGCAACTTTACAGAAGCCAATAAAATGACTTGTCAGTTCCTATTTTTATACCTGATCTTAATTAAAGACCAAACTTAGCAACTTATAAGAAAGGTCACTGTTTGATCTCCCTTGTGAAGCACAGTTTCGAAACGGACTATGCCACCTTAACAATTCTAAGACTTGGCAGCCAAGTAACTATATAATGCATGCAACACCCACCCCCCTGCCCACTGCTTAATTTGTAAAAAAAAATACTGCTATTCAAAATGTTCCTGGAGATTGGTACCTGTAACATCCACTGCCAGATGTGGCATCCCCCACTGACAAGGTGACAGTCAGACGTCTGGTGAAGAAGGGAGCAAAAGGAATGAGTGCAATGTACAGTAACGTTTGTCTTAGCATCCTTGTAGTGCAGCTTATTCATTCGTCGCTCACTCTGCCATCTCATATTTTACACTGTGTTTATTTTCCCTCTCAGTCACACTCTCCTAATTTCTTTTCCCCTCTTTCTTCCTTCCATATTCTCTCAAACTTTCTCTTCTGTCACTCTTCTTTACCTCTCCTCTCTATCACTCTTTCTCGAGAGTTTCGTCCCTCAACTCTTCTCTCTCATCCTCCCTTCCACCATCTCCTCCTGTGTCCCTGTTAGAGGCAGACCATGTCAGAGACTAACCTGGATAAGAGGCCTGTGGTACTCCCACAGATGATGAGCTGGTCTCCCGCATCTCAGACCGAACACAAACTAGAGCTGAGCTCTGCCTATGAACTGGCTCACCACAATCAATTAATCAACTTTCAAATTAGCCACAAGATCCCACCATGGCCTCATCAGGTCTCCCAGTAAAACCGCCCTGCAGGACTGCATTAACACCACCACACACAGCACTAAAGAACTCTTCAACGTCAAAGAATTTGCCAAAGCACAAACCGAGGCCACCAACATCCCTCCATCTCAAGATCTCTGCGACTGACTGAACACCCTCTTCCATCAGAAGATCAAAACATCTATGACCGCTTCGGACACCAAGACCCTCCGAACTCACAAACACCCCTGGCAGGACCCTCCAAACCCCCAAGACTCCTGCACACCTGGGCCCCCCACAGGACGGACGAGACCCACTCCATCTTGAGCAGCATACACTAAAGAGCCCCTACCAACCCCCTGCCTCCACTACATCTTCAACAAGGCCAGCGCCTTGATTGTGCCCGAACTCTGCAAAACCACCCTCCACGCAGCAGGCATACGTGGCAAGGCCCTTCAATGTATATACTCCTTCCTGACAAGCAGAACACAGAAAGTCAGACTCCTGCGACACCTGTCAGAACCTACAGACATCAGCTTCAAAGTCCCCCACGGATCATCGTTGAGCCCCACGCTGTTCAACATACTCATGACCCCGCTCACCCCTATCATCTACGGTATGAGCATCATCTCCTACGTGGCTGACACCCAACTGATCATCTCACTGACCGAGAAACCCTAAACAGCCAAGAAGAACTTCCGGGACGGAATGGAAGCAGTCGCCGCCTGGATGGGGGAGAGCTGCCGTACGCTGAACTCCGACAAGACCAAGATCCTCATCCTGGGACCTTCCTCCTCAGCTTGGGATGACTCCTAGTGGCCCTCAATACTCGGCAGGCCCCCCACAGACTATGCACAAAACCTCTAAAGAAACTCAACAGTCTACCTGTAGGAATTCTGCTCCATCTGTGCATGATCTCTGCTCCGTCTGCGCATGCGCTCTGCTCCGACTGCGCATGCGCTCTGCTCCGACTGTGCACGAGCTCTGCTCCGTCTGCGCACGCGCTCTGCTCCGTCTGCGCACGCGCTCTGCTCCGTCTGTGCACGTGCTCTGCTCCGTCGGTGCGGGCGCTCTGCTCCGTCTGTGCACGAGCTCTGCTCTATCTGTGCAGGGTTCACCAGTATGTATGCAGAGACTCATCTGTATTTGTCCTAGAGGTCTACTCTCTCGGTAAATGAGCTCCTCTAGCAGAGGATAGGCCTGCTTGTGACAGAGCCCCGCCCTCTGCATGAGCAGGAACTAATTTCAACTATGCAGGAACTCATTTATTCAGTCTCAGTATTCAGTCTTATCTCTAGAAGTACAAATAACTTCAGTTCTGCTTTTGGCTGTTGAATTAAACAAGCACTGAAATGTGCATCTCAGTCCCTAGGCCGTCTTGAACCTTCGATGCGTGTGTTGCTCAGTAACACACTAGACTCATCACGCTTTGAACCACAATTGCACCTCTCATCTCTACTTACACTGTCTTCTCAACCCCTCCAACCCGGGCACCTTCTGCCTCACAGTCTGCACTTTGTTGTGAACTTCTTATTTACAGTAATTGCTTTTCTCTCATTTTAGGGTGTTCTTTTGGTCTATATTTGTAGTGAGTATATTTAGAAAAAGAGCAGAGAAGCACAGGCAGCTGGAAGGTGACAACGGTATTTAAAAAAGGGAGACAAAAGTGACATGTAATAAGTGAGAAGAAGCAGGTGGAGAAAAAAAAAGGAAGATGACATGGAGAAAGAATGGAGGCAGTGGCAGGAGTAACCGCAACGACAGAGGGTGCTATGATCAGTGCTGAAGCGCAGGTGACTGCCTCTGGACCATGTGATACTAGTCAGTATCCGATGCAGCACATGGGAAGCAAAAGCAGGTGTTGGAAATTGGGTCTCTAGTTGGCAGAGGTATGCACCCTGTCCAAGCTGGGACCCCAATCCTAGTCAGGGTACGCTACCACACAATCCAAATTATCCTATGATCACCCTCTGGTAACTTTACACTGAGCAGGCATGCTTACCATAGAAGGCAATGTGTAAAGTATTTGCGCAATAACTCATACAGTACCACAGTGAAAACACCACAGAAATACACCACACAGATTTAGGCAAATAGATAATATCTATCTGAATAAAATAGGATCAAAACAACAAAAATCAAAAAACTACAAGATGAGATATCACTTTTGAAAGGTTTGAAAGAGTCTCAATTCTTAAGAATCAGTGGTTGTATCTTCGTAACGCACAGTAACTGGGATAAGTCAAAAATAGAGAAGCATGTGGCCGCAGAGGAGAAGATGCGTTGAAAAATAAAGTGCTGCGTCAAATTTTCTGATGCAGCACATCTGATATGTCATTTCTTACCATGCTGCAAGGTGATGTGCCGATTTCCTGGAGCACAGCTTTGGTTCCTCACGGCGATGCAGGGCTATTTTGACGCCCAGGGACGATGCGTTGAAAATCCTGGATGCCCTGGTAGAAAGGAGCAGGTACTGCGTCAACCCGGTAGGCGCTGCAGTGATTTTTCAGCTGCAAGGCAGGCGCTGCATCAGATTTTCAGTTGCTGGTTTGGCGCTATGTAATTCCGGGCATCAGTGCTGTGATTTTGCTGATTGCTGATTTTGATGAGGATTCCCTGAAGGGGTGAAGCCTTTGTTGGCCCTGAGACTTCAGAAACAGGAGGCAAGCTCAATCCAAGCCATTGGGGAGCACCTTAGGAGGAAGGCAGAGTCCTTCCAGCAGAGTCAGGAGCAGCAGGACAACAAGCAGGAAAGCAGTCTTTAAGCAAAGCTGTCCAGATGAGTCCTTTGGGCAGCCAGGCAATCTCTCTGACAGAGTCCTGGTGTAGGTCCAGAGGTGTCTGATTTGGTGGGGTCAGAGACCCTGCTTATATACCCAAAAATGCCTTTAAAGTGGGGAAAACTTCAAAGAGTGGTTTTAAAGTGCACAAGTTCCCTTTTCAGCCCACTCCTGTCTGCCAGGATCCCTGTGGGGGGGTTACCAGTCCTTTCTGCAAAGGCAGGCCACTGGCCTTTGAAATGTAAGAGAGCACCTCCACCCTTCCTTCCCAGGGAGACCCATTCAGTATGCAGATGTGTCTGAGTGTCCTGTGTTTATGGGTGTCTGGGTGGAATGCACAAGGGGAGCTGTCAACCAGCACAGACCAGACATGGATTGGAGAGAGGCTGTAAGGCACAGATGGCAGTAAGTGCAGACAAATGCCCACTTTCTAAAAGTGGCATTTCTAAAATAGTAATATATAATCCAACTTCACCAATAAGTAGGATTTTCTATCACCATTCTGGACATACTAAACATGACAGGGCTACTCTTGCCAGATCAGAATCTACAACTGAAAAGTATATGAGAGCGGTTCTTAAGTCTATCAGAGGAGCATGCCTCACGTTACTGGAAAACGACTTTGTGGGGTTTTCACCACCAGGATAGGTGAAACACATAAGTACATGTCCTGCCTTTTATTTACATAGCACCGTGCCCTATGGTTTACCTAGGGCCTACCTTAGGGGTGATGTATATGAAGAAAACAGGGATTTTTAGGCTTGGCAAGTAGTTTTAAACACCAAGTCGAAGTGGCAGTGAAACTGCACGCACAGGCCTTGCAATGGCAGGCCTGAGACACGCTAAGGGGCTACTTATGTGGGTGGCACAATCAGTGCTGCAGGCCGACTAGTAGCATTTAAATGACAGTCCCTGGGCACATGTGGTGCACATTACTAGGGACCTACAGGTAAATTACATATGCCAATTGGGTAGGAACCAATATTACCATGTTTAGGGGAGAGAGCACATGCACTTTAGCACTAGTCAGTAGTGGTAAAGTGCGCAGAGTCCTAAAACCAGAAGAAACAGCGCCAGAAAAATGGAGGGAGGCAGACAGAAAGTAGGGGGATGACCACTGTAAGGCTGCCAGGTCTAACATGTGTGTCCCCCAGCTGAAAGTGGGGAGAGCTACCCAACCCCTTGGGAGCTCTCATTACTAAGGCAGAAGAACCTGGAGAGACCATCAGCATTGGCGCGTTCATTTCCCAGGCCATGCTCCACCGTAAGTCCATTTCCTGTACGGAGATGGACCACCTCAAGAGTTAAGGATTTTCACCCCTTATTTGCATGAGGAATCTGAGGGGCCTATGGTCTGTCTGAAGCCGGAAGTGAGTCCCAAACATGTATGGTCTCAGCTTCATCAGTGCACAGACCACAGCAAATGCTTCTCTCTCAATAGCACTCTACTTCTGTTCCCGTGGAAGTTACCTCCTGCTAATGAAGGCTACCAGTTGGTATAGACCCTCCTCATTCAGCTGTGCTAAGACTGCCCTAATGCCATGCACTGATGCTGCCGTCTGCACAATGAATTCCTTGGAGTAATCAGGGACCCTGAGCACAGGTGCTGCGCACAAGGCTTCCTTAAGGGAATCAAAAGCTTTCTGACAAGCCTCTGTCCATATCACCAACCTGGGCTGCTTTTTAGATGTCAGTTCAGTTAAGGAGGCCACAATGTGCCATATCCCTTAACAAATCTTCTTTAGTAACCAGTGACGCTTAGGAATGCTCTCACATCAGGTTGGGCTTTAGGTGGTTGCCAAGCCATGATTGTTTCAGTCTTGGCCTGCAGAGGCTGCACCTTGCCACCACCTACTAGGTGTCCCAAATACACAACGGAACCCTGCCCAATCTGGCACTTACTGGCCTTGATTGTCAGTCCTGCCTGTTGCAGGGCATGGAGCATCTCTTTTAGGTGAAGCAGGTGTTCCTCCCAGCTGGCACTGTAGACAGCAATGTCATCTAAGTAGGAAGCACAGACCGCCTCTTTACCAGCCAGGACCGTGTGAACCAACTGTTGGAAGGTAGCAGGGGTATTCTCTAAGCCAAAGGGCATCACCTGGAATTGGTAATGTCCCTCAGGGGTTGAGAATGTGGACCTCTCTTTTGCCCTCTCAGTCAAGGCGAGGTTTCAATCACCCCTAAACCTAGCAACTTGGCAAAGTTCTCCATGATGCTGGCCTTCACCCTGTCTGACAACCTGTAAATTGTTTTTTTTTTACAGGGGGACTGTCGCCATGTCAACATCATAGACACACAAATATACGAATCCAGGCGTCAGGGAAACAGGGAGGAAAACTGACCCAGTAACTGGTAAGAGTCACCTTGCTCGTCTAGGGCCAGGGAGTCAGAGAGGTTCACCCCCTCCACTGACCAATCACTTTCTTGTGCAGAGAGGAGGTCAGGGAGAGGTTCACTCTCCTCCACACCGTCATCTGTCACAAGGAGCATGCTAACCTCAGACCTCTCAAAGTGAGGCTTTAGTCGGTTTATATGGAGCACCCTTAGGGGATTTCTAGGGGTCTGGAGGTCCACTAAGTAAGTGGCCTCCCCCTTATGCTCCTTTGCTTTGCACGGGCCTGTCCACTGATCCTGGAGAGCTCTGGGCTCTACTGGTTCCATGACCCATACTTTGTTGAAACTCCACCAGGGTGGCCTTCTGGTCATACCAGTGTTTCATAACCTCTTGACTGGCCTCAAGGTTGCTTTTGGCCTTTTTCCAGAAGCGGTGCATCCTGGGAGCTTTCTCCCACCCCTCCTTGATAATGCTTAGGGGCCCCCTGACAGGATAGCCATAGAGACTCTCAAAAGGACTAAACCCTACCCCTTTCTGGGGCACTTCTCTGTAAGCAAAGAGAAGGCATGGCAAGAGGACATCCCACTTATGCATCATGGCCTCAGGGAGGCCTGTAATCATATCCTTCAAGGACTTGTTGAATCTCTCAACATTGGAATGAGGGTGACAGGGTGTGGTGAACTTGTAGGTTACATCACACGCATCCCACAGGAACTTCATGTATGTAGACATGAAACTAGTGCCTCTGTCAAACACTATCTCTTTGGGGAACCCCACACGGGTAAAGGGGTTCAAAGTTCTGGTCACCACAGGTGCAGTCACCATCCTCAGAGGAATTGCCTCTGGGTAGCTTGTGGCATGGTCCACCAACATCAGGATGAACCTGTTGCCGATGATTGGTCTTGGGGTCCAATGAACCAATGACGTCAATGCCCACCCTTTCAAAGGGGGTGTCAATGATGGGAAGTGGATCAGAGGAGCCTTCAGCTTTTTCCATGACTTTCCACTGGCCTGGCAGGTGGGACAGGACTTGCAGAATGTATCTGAGCCGGTCTTCATTCGGGCCAACAGAAGTGGGTGACAAGCCTGGCAAAGGTCTTGTCTTGCCCTAAATGTCGTGCCAGGAGTATGTCATGAGCCAAACCCAGTAGGAAGGCCCAGTTACACTAGGGGACTACCAGCAGATGTGCTGCCCCAGTACCCAGAGCCCTAGCCTCTTAATATAGGAGATCATTCTCCCAGTAAATCAGGTGATCCCAGAGGCTTCACCTGCTGCATGGGCTGAGGCCTGTCGCCTCAAGCCCTCAAGAGTGAGAAGCTCTCTGCATCTTGCATAACTCCTCCCTGGTGGGCCCACCATCAACTTGTCAGCCGGCAATCTCAGGTAGGTCACCTAGGGTGGCAATGTCCTCCCTGGTTGGCTGGGGGCCTCCTCATCAGGGACCATGTCAACCACCAATGAGGAGACTTAGAGGGACAGGGGGCTCAGGAAACCAGCCCCCGCTTTGGCAGCTGTCTGGGCCATTCTTCCAGGCTCCAGTGACTCCCCTCCCGGGCATCCATGGACCGTGTGGTCATACAGACCCACTCAGACAATCCCATGATCACCAAGTTAGACCAGAGCGCTACCTCCCTCCAGGTAGTATGCTCTAGGTCATTGCCTAATAGACAATCTACAGGCATGGCAGGACTCACAGCTACGTTCAGAGTAACACCCCTCTACTCAAAGGGTAGGTGGCTCTCATGATTTTCAGCGACTATGACTTGGTGGAATGCTTTCAGTAGGACCTGCTCTGCTAACACCTGCTGACCCCTGACAGTAGTCATGCTGGCTCCTGTGTCACGCAGAGCCTCCACCCGTTGCCCAATAATGATGACCCACTGCCTATACTTAGAAATATTGGCAGGCATGTGTGCTTTTAGAACCACATCTGCATCCCCCAGGGACACTGTCTGTTCCCCAACACTATTTGGGACTACCTCCTCCCTGAGCGCTACACTAGCCAATCCAGGTATCTGCCCTACAGTGGGGGGCTGTGCCCTCTTAGACATTTGGAGTCACCCTTCGAGTGACAATACTTAGAGCTTTGTTCCCTAATGTGCAAAGTGCTCCGTCTTATGACCAATGAACTCTTTGTTCTTAGTCTCAGGCTGGGACTGGTTACCACTATTTCCTTGGGAATGAATTTGGGGGCCTTTAGAGAACACCTTATTTTTACGTTTTTCACCCTCCTCTTTCTTCTGTTGGGAACCCTGACCCCCTTTGTGGGTGACCCCCCAGGTACCTTTCTGGACACTCTGGTGCTAGCCCAGAGGTCCGCCTCCTCAGCAAGATTCCCGGAATCAGTCAGCTTACTGTCAACTAGGTACTGGCGCAACTCTGTAAAACAAATACTGAGCATGTGCTCTCTCAGGATTAAATTGTACAACCCAACATAATCACTGACTTTTCTACCCTGCACCCGGCCATTCAGTGCCTTACTAGAGTAGTCAATGAAGTCTACCCAGGATTGGTTGGGGAGCTTCTTACTGTCCCTGAATCTTTGGCAATACTTCTCAGGGGTCAGTACAAATTTGGCAATCAAAATAGTTTTCATGGGAGTGTACTTGTTCTAGACCACAACCTCTAATGTCAGAAGTGTGTCCCTCCCAAGTGTAGGCATGTGTGTCCACAGACCCTCCCCCCAGTGCTCTTCAAGAACCCAATGTGTCCTCAGTGCAACTGCGTAAGCAGAAAAACACTTGTCAGTGTCATCTCCCACCACATAAATGGGCACTAAATCCTTGCATATACAAACCTTCTTGTCTCCAGCAGGTCCTACATGTATGCTGCCACTATCACTGCTGGATTCAGATGGCCTAGTCTTGAGCTCCAGCTCTTTCAGACTCGGTTCATGAGCCAATAGAAGTTTCTTCTCAGCTAAGGTTCTTTCAGCCTCAGCCTGCCTTTCAGCTCTCTCAGCTTCTGCTTTAATTTCCTCTCTTTCAGCTTCTATTTTTAATTTTGCAAACCGCAGCCTGAATTCTCTTTTTTCTCTCCTTTCTCCTGCAGTAAGGCCATGACTTGAGACACTGCTTCCTGGTCTCACAGGAGGAACAAATCCAGGGGTGTCACCCCCTACTGCTGTTGGCAGCTCTTAGGAAGAACCCTTCTCAGGCTCTCCCAACTCATCATTGTAGGAGGGTGGCCTGGCTTGTAGTGGGTACCAGAGGTACTTACACCTTGTGCCAGGTCCAGTTATCCCTTATTAGTGTAGAAGAGCTGTTTCTAGCAGCTTAGGCTGACAGAAGGTAGCTACGGCAAAGCAGCTTAGGCTGAACTAGGAGACATGTAAAGCTCCTACTATACCACTGGTGTCATATGCACAATATCATAAGAAAACACAATACACAGAGTTACTAAAAATAAAGGTTCCTTATTTTTATGACAATATGCCAAAAGTATATCAGTGAGTACCCTTAGTATGAGGATAAGTTATATACACAAGATATATGTACACAAACCGAAATTATGCAGGTAATAGCAAGAAAAGTAATGCAAGCAGTGTAGAATTACAATAGATTGCAATAGGAGCACATAGGTATTGGGGCAACACAAACCATATACTCCAAAAGTGGAATGCGAACCACGAATGGGTCCCAAACCTATGTGAGCTTGTAGAGGGTCGCTGGGACTGTAAGAAAACAGTGACCCTGAAAAGTAGGTGTAAAGTGCACCTACTACCCCCAGACAGCACAGAAGTCGTGATAGGGGGATTCTGCAGGAAGAACAAACACCAGAAATGCAACAACAGTGGATTTCCGGACCTGAGTACCTGTAAGACAAGAGTACCAAGTCCAATAGTCGCGACAGTGTCGAGAGTGGGCAGGAGCCCAGGAAATGCCAGCTGAGGGTGCAAGGAAGCGGCCACCTGTTGGAAGAAGCTTGGAGTTCTGCAAGAAATAAGAGGACTAGGAACTTCCCCTTTGGAGGATGGATGTCCCACGTCGTGAAGAAGCTTGCAGAGGTGTTCCCACGCAGAAAGGCTGCAAACAAGCCTTGCTCGCTGCAAAGGTTGCGGTTAGGGTTTTTGGATGCTGCTGTGGCCCAGGAGGGACCAGGATGTCGCCACTTGGATGAGGAGACAGAGGGGGCGCCCAGCAAGTCAGGGAGCCCTCACAGAAGCAGGCAGCACCCGCAGAAGTACCTAAACAGGCACTTAGAAGAAAAGTGAACCGGAGTCCACCCGAAGTCACAAAAGTGAGTCCCTCGAAGCCGGAGGACAACTCAGAAGGTTGTGCACTGCAGGTTAGAGTGTCGGGATGCAGGCTTGGCTGTGCACGAAGGAAATCCTGGAAGAATGCAGCTGCAAATCACGCGGTACCCAGCAATGCAGTCTAGCGTGGGGAGGCAAGGACTTACCTCCACCAAACTTGGACTGAAGAGTCACTGGACTGTGGGAGTCACTTGGACAGAGTTGCTGAGTTCCAGGGACCACGCTCGTCGTGCTGAGAGGGGACCCAGAAGACCGGTGATGCAGTCTTTTGTTGCCTGCGGTTGCAGGGGGGAAGATTCCGTCGACCCACAGGAGATTTCTTCAGAGCTCCTGGTGCAGAGAGGACGCAGGCTACCCCCAGAGCATGTACCGCCTGGAAACAGTCGAGAAAGCCGGCAGGATGAAGCGAGACAAGGTTGCTAGTAGTCGTCTTGCTAGTTTGTTGCTGTTTTGCAGGCGTTGTGAGCAGTCAGCGGTCGATCCTTTGGCAGAAGGTGAAGAGACAGATGCAGAGGAACTCTGGTGAGCTCTTGCGTTCGTTATCTGAAGAATTTCCCAAAGCAGAGACCCTAAATAGCCAGAAAAGGAGGTTTGGCTACCAAGGAAGGAGGATTGGCTACCAAGAGAGGTAAGAGACTATCAGAAGGAGCCTCTGACGTCACCTGCTGGCACTAGTCACTCAGAGCAGTCCAGTGTGCCACAAATACCTCTGTTTCCAAGATGGCAGAGGTCTGGGACACACTGGAGGAGTTCTGGGCACCTCCCCTGGGAGGTGCAGGTCAGGGGAGTGGTCACTCCCCTTTCCTTTGTCCAGTTTCGCACCAGAGCAGGGCGGGGGGATCCCTGAACCGGTGTAGACTGGGTTATGCAGAGATGGGCACCATCTGTGCCCATCAAAGCATTTCCAGAGGCTGGGGGAGGCTACTCCTCCCCAGCCTTCACACCTATTTCCAAAGGGAGAGGGTGTTACACCCTCTCTCAGAGGAAGTCCTTTGTTCTGCCTTCCTGGGCCAGGGCTGCCTGGACCCCAGGATGGCAGAAACCTGTCTGAGGGGTTGGCAGCAGCTGCAGTGGAGACCCCGGAAAGGCAGTTTGGCAGTGCCCAGGTTCTGTGCTAGAGACCCGGGTGATCATGGAATTGTCCCCCTAATGCCAGAATGGCATTGGGGCGACAATTCCATGATCTAAGACATGTTACATGGCCATGTTCGGAGTTACCATTGTGACGCTGTATATAGGTAGTGACCTATGTACAGTGCACGCGTGTAATGGTGTCCCCGCACTCACAAAGTCAGGGGAATTTGCCCTATACGATGTGGGGGCACCTTGGTTAGTGCCAGGGTGCCCACACACTAAGTAACTTTGCACCCAACCTTCACCAGGTGAAGGTTAGACATATAGGTGACTTATAAGTTACTTAAGTGCAGTGGTAAATGGCTGTGAAATAACGTGGACGTTACTTCACTCAGGCTGCACTGGCAGGCCTGTGTAAGAATTGTCAGAGCTCCCTATGGGTGGCAAAATAAATGCTGCAGCCCATAGGGATCTCCTGGAACCCCAATACCCTGGGTACCTCAGTACCATATACTAGGGAATTATATGGGTGTACCAGTATGCCAATGTGAATTGGTAAATTTAGTCACTAGCCTGTTAGTGACAAATCTGGAAAGCAGAGAGAGCATAACCACTGAGGTTCTGGTTAGCAGAGCCTCCGTGAGACAGTTAGGCATCACACAGGGAACACATACAGGGCACATACTTATGAGCACTGGGCCCCTGCCTGGCAGGGTCCCAGTGACACACAGACTAAAACAACATATATACAGTGAAATATGGGGGTAACATGCCAGGCAAGATGGTACTTTCCTACACAACCCCCCCCAAACGAAGGACAATAAGACTAGCCATGACCTGATGAATCTTCATTGTCTAAGTGGAGATATCTGGAGAGTCCATCTGCATTGGAGTGGGTACTCCAAGGTCTATGTTCCACTGCATAGTCCATTCCCTGTAGAGATATGGACCACCTCAAAAATTTAGGGTTTTCACCTTTCATTTGTTTTAGTCAAAGTAGAGGTTCGTGGTCTGTCTGAACAATAAAGTGAGTGCCAAACAGGTATGGCCTCAACTTCTTCAGTGCCTAGACCACAGCAAAGGCCTCCCTCTCTATGGCAGACCAAAGCTTTTCTCTAGGGGTCAACCTTCTGCTGATAAAAGCAAGTGGTTGATCCTGGCCCTCAGAATTCAGTTGTGATAAGACTGACCCTCCCCCTAATTCAGATGCATCAGTTTGAACATTGAATTTCTTGGAGTTACATGGGCTTTTTAGGACAGGTGCAGAGCACATGGCCTGTTTGAGCTCCTCAAAAGCTTTCTGACAGCTAGCTGTCTACAATACCTTTTTAGGCATCTTTTTACTGGTGAGATCATTAAGTGGGGCTGCTATGGAGCCATAGTTTTTAATGAATCTCCTGTAATACCCAGTGAGGGCTAAGAAGGCCCTCACCTGGGTCTGTGTTGTTGGGGGAACCCAATCCATGATTGTTTGGATTTTCCCCTGCAGTGGTGCAATCTGTTCTCCACCGACCAGGTGTCCCAGATAAACCACCTTTCCCTGCCCTATCTGGCACTTTTATACCTTGATAGTGAGGCCTGCCTTCTGCAGGGCCTCCAAAACTTTCCAAAGGTGGCCTGGGTGCTCATTCCAGGTGGAGCTAAAGACAGCTATATCATCAAGATATGCTGCACTGAAAGCCTCCAACTCTTGCAGAACTGTGTTCACCAACCTCTGAAAAGTGGCAGGTGCATTCTTCAAACCAAAGGGCATCACTGTAAATTGGTGGTGCCCTCCTATAGTTGAAAATGCAGTTTTAGGTTTAGCATCCTCAGCCAATTTTATCTGCCAATACCCTGCAGTCAAATCAAAGGTGCTTAAATACTTGGCAGATGCCAGTGTATCTTTGACCTCATCTGCCCTGGGGATAGGGTGAGCATCAGTTTTTGTTACCTGATTGAGACCTCTGTAGTCTACACAAAACCTCATCTCCCTTTTTCCATCTTTTGAGTGAGGCTTTGGTACAAGCACCACAGGACTCGCCCATGGGCTTTCAGAAGGTTCAACCACTCCTAGATCAAGCATTTTCTGAACCTCTTGTTTTATGCAGTCCCTGACTTGGTCAGGCTGCCTATAGATTTTACTTTTGACAGGCAAGCTGTCTCCAGTATCAATTGTGTGTTCACACCAAGATGTGGTGCCTGGCACAGTTGAAAATAGTTCAGAAAATTGTCCAAGGAGATTTATGCAGTTGTCTTTCTGTTCTGCAGTAAGATAGCCTGCCAAAACTTCTCCCTCCATTAAAGCATCCTCTTCAGTGGAGGAGAAGAGATCAGGGAGAGGGTCACTCTCTTCTTCCTGTACTTCATCTGTTGCCATGAGCAGGGTGAGATCAGCCCTGTCATAGTAGGGGTTTAGGCGGTTGACATGAATCACCCTAAGGGGACTCCTGGCAGTGCCCAGGTCTACCAGATAGGTAACCTCACCCTTTTTCTCAACAATTAGATGAGGTCCACTCCATTTGTCCTGGAGTGCTCTTGGGGCCACAGGCTCCAACACTCACACCTTCTGTCCTGGTGGTACTGGATCAGAACAGCCTTCTGGTCATGCCATTGCTTCTGGAGCTCTTGGCTGGCCTGAAGGTTTTTTCTGGCCTTTTTCATGTACTCAGCCATTCTGGATCTTAGGCCAAGTACATAGTGCACTATGTCCTGTTTGGGAGCTTTTAAAGGTTGTTCCCAACCCTCCTTCACAAGTGTTAGTGGTCCTCTTACAGGGTGCCCAAATAGGAGTTCAAAGGGGCTGAAGCCCACTTCTTTCTGGGGTACCTCCCTGTAAGCAAAAAGGAGGCAAGGTAACAGGACACCCCATCTCCTCCTGAGTTTTTCAGGGAGTCCCATTATTATTCCTTTGAGAGTTTTGTTAAACCTTTCTACCAGTCCATTTGTTTGTGGATGATAAGGTGTGGTGAATTTGTATGTTACACCACATTCCTTCCACATAGCTTTCAAGTATGCAGACATAAAGTTGCTACCCCTGTCTGATACAACCTCTTTTGGGAAACCCCCCCTGGAAAAGATTCCCAGGAGGGCTTTTGCCACTGCAGGTGCTGTAGTGGTCCTTAAAGGAATTGCTTCAGGATATCTGGTGGCCTGGTCCACAGCCACCAAGATAAACCTATTGCCTGAAGCAGTAAGAGGGTCAAGGGGGCCAACTATGTCAACCCCTACCCTTTCAAAGGGGACCCCAACCACAGGTAGTGGAATAAGGGGAGCCTTTGGTGTGCCACCAGTCTTGCCACTAGCTTGGCAGGTCACACAAGACTTACAAAAATATTTTGTGTCCTCTGACATCCTAGGCCAGTGAAACAGGGGGACAAGCCTTTCCCATGTTTTGATCTGGCCCAAATGCCCAGCCAAAGGAATGTTATGTGCCAGAGTTAAGAGGAACTCTCTGTACTGCAGGGGAATGACCAATCTCCTGGCTGCTCCAGGTTTTGGGTCCCTTGCCTCTGTGTACAAGAGGTTGTCCTCCCAGTAAACTCTATGTGAGTCACTGACATCCCCATTTTGCTGCTTGACAGCTTGCTGTCTAAGACCCTCTAATGTGGGACAGGATTGCTGTGACACACTCAGCTCTTCCCTGGCAGACCCCCCTCCACCCAAAAGTCAGCAGTGTTTGCTGCCAGCTCATCTGGTGAAGGTTCTGCACAGGGAGGAAATTCTTCTTCCTCAGAAGGAGAATCATCTGTAGAGGGAGGGATAGTGGGTAGGAATTTACCCTTGCTACCCCTAGCTTTAGGGAGCACTTGGTCCATTGTTCCAGGATCCAAGTTACCCTGTCCTTTTTGCTTTTTGGCCTAAGCCCTTGTCAAAGCAAAAATATGCCCAGGAATGCCCAGCCTTGCTGCATGAGCCTCCAACTCTACTTCTGCCCAAGCTGATGTCTCTAAATCGTTCCCTAGTAGACAGTCTACAGGTAAATCTGAGGCAACCACAACTTTCTTTGGACCAGTAACCCCCCCCCAGATAAAATTCACAACAGCAATGGGGTGGCAAAGAATGTTGTTATGAGTGTCTGTCACTTGGTACTGGTGACCAAGTAGGTGTTGTTCAGGGTTTACCAGTTTCTCTATCACCATGGTAACACTGGCACCTGTGTCCCTGTAGGCCTGAACCTCAACACCATTTATTAGGGGAAGTTGCTTGTACTTATCCATATTAAGGGGACAAGCAACCAAGGTGGCCAAATCAATGGCACCTTCAGAGACTAACACAACCTCTGTGGTCTCCCTAACAAGACCAACCCCCAACTAATTTACCAAAAGTGAGCCCAGCTACTCCCTTGGATTGGCTATTAATAGGTTTGCTCCCACCACCACTGCTATTGCTAGGGGCACTAGAATTTGCAGTAGGGGTTGTGGTAGTGGGAGGTTTGGTGTTTTTCTTTGCACAACTGGCATTAGTTGTCCAATGGCCTTTGACTTTAAACAAATAACACCAAGGCTTTTTAACTTGATTTGAAGAGGATTTGGACCCACCACCTCCACCAGAGGACATTTGTGGGCCTGATGAAGACTCATTTTTAGTTTTGTCCCCACCCTTGTCAGAAGACTTACCATCCTTCTTCTTGCCATCCTTGTCACCCCCTGTATGACCTTTTCTGTTCACTCTTGTTCTGACCCATTTGTCTGCCTTCTTTTCCAATTCTTTGGGAAATGTCAGATCTGAGTCCACTAGATATTGGTGTAACAAGTCAAACACACAGTTACTCAGAATGTGCTCCCTCAGAATAAGATTATACAGGCTTTCATAGTCAGAAACTTTACTGCCATGTAACCACCCTTCCAAGGCCTTCACTGAACAGTCAACAAATTCTATCCAGTCTTATGAGGACTCTTTTCTGGTGTCTCTGAACCTAATCTCATACAAACACGGGCAATGACACAGATGCAGTAAAGTTATAATAGCTTTTTATTTAACATAACTGCAATTTGCGATAAGTTGCATGGACTGCAATGATTAGGATAATGAATATAGCAAGTAACAGTATTGTGAAGACAAGAGTCATTGTTACGAAGACCCCCACCATTTTGCAACACATAGAAAAGATATATGAGATGTAAAATTCCCTACTATTCTAATAAAAAGGCCTAACCTCCTACCTAAAGGAGAGCTGGGTTTGTTAAACCTAATCTGCCAATGCTGTGTCCATGAGAGGAGCCCCCAACCCTCGTTACCTTGGAATGAGGTCTCTATCTCAGACTCTGCAGGGACACGAAGCCTGGGTCAGCGTCAAGACGACTGCAGCATCGGTATCAGCGATGGTGGCGATGCCCTCTGGTCGGAATCCCTCTGATTATCTGTCTAAAGTGTGATGTATTTATACAGATCTACAAGGTCCCCTGACATAGGTGTATTCCTAAACAATAGATAACAGGCATGCTTGGGACAGCAATTAATATCAACAATCCCTCAAAAGTATAGAGAGGGAAAATCCCTAAGTGTGAACACCTACTGTTTGTTTGTCTTTGGTGCTTGATCTTGACGCCTTGGCGCAGTGACACTGATAATGTAACTCATAACAAGTGGCCTAACTATAAACAAGGCAGCCATCTTAGAATAAATAAATAATTAAATGGGCTAAGACAGAGCAAGCTAAGTAGGTTAAAAGTCACTAGGTGACGGGGGCACGCGACTACAAGCCAGAGGCTGAGCTAACTCCTGCTATCCCATTAAAACGAACTAGGATTCACTACACCCTCCCCATTGCCGTAACAGGTATGATGAAGGTACAGGAACCCAAATGCTAAAAGCTGCTTCTGAACTAAAAGCTAAAAGCAAAAACAAGCTAAAAAAGCATTTGCATGTATTAAAAATATGTTAAAACAAATCCCTTTATATTACATACAGAGATGTTAATGTCAATTATGACAAGTATAGCGTGCAACAGCAAATGTCAATTTAAATGCATAATTTGGAATCAGGAATGGCAAGTCAATTCATCAAATTATTTGTTATACGCATGATCTTGAAGAATGTAATCGAAGTCACCAGTCAATGATCTTAAAAATGAGTCAACATCATCCACAGTTAAGTCGAGTGCTGGGCGGACAAACGGATCCACAGAGCGGAAGTGAGCCGTATTTCCTGGTGTATCGATACTCGTTGCAGTGTCCTCATCCATGGTAGATCTCACAACGGAAGGCTCATAGGTGGCCTCGCAGAGCAACCTCAGTCTCAAGGGGCATGACCGTGTATGAACCCTCATCGGGGACATCAGCAGTTCGTGGTCCACAGGAGATGTCGGTGCAACAGCAAACTGACAGACCATAGGCAGATGTTCAAAGAGACACCATATGCAGCAGAAGACTGGTTGTACACACCAGAGAAGTGCCCGAAATGACAACGACCAGTCAAGCTCCAGTTCCACCAGCAAAGGTGCACCGAAGATCCGAACCATGCGCTCACGGCACAGTGGAGTTGGCGGGAGCGGCTCCATTGCTCTGCGTTGCTGGAAAGAAACAACCACTGCGAATCAGAAGAAATAGCAGTAGTAGTCCGCCAATTAAAGCCAAAATAATTGGAAAGCCACCAAACACACTTGAAAAGAGAGAATGGATGGCTGATGGGATGACTCTGAAGACAGTCTGGAAGATGGACACGAAACCAGACCCGACAGTCTTAAAGAAATGAACAATCCCAGTGGTGCTTGAAGCATTGAGTATTCTGGATACCAGCTCTCCAAAGTGTTTGGGGAAATTGGTATTTAAAAGGGATTGTATCTCGGCTGATGATCTCGAAATCTGGAGAGCATACATCTCTTTTGCGGATGTCAAGGCGACCTGTTTCTGAAACAATAGCGCCTTTAGCCTACTCAGCTTGTCATAGTTCACATTAATAGTATCTATGTGGGGCCACATGTCAGATACTTTTATCTCTCGTGTGGGGGTAAACAAAACATGTCCACAACACGTAACGACCTTCATGACCGAGATTGCGTAGGCAATTCCATGTCGCATGCCGCAACAGCTTTGATCGTTCAGTACCACATAACTTCCATTGGAAAGTACATGAAACACTGGACGAATCAAGGGGACGGGAGTACCCTTCAGAAAACAGGCCAAATTTGTGACCACTGCATTGCAAAGACCGCGAAGAGACACCTGTTTGCATATCATAGAATGACGAACAACAGTCTCACATTCACTTCCGCTAAGAAAGAACTTCCTTTCACCGTTCAGACATCTATAGTCAAAGGGCAACTCCCACTCTTCCTTAATAAAGCTATCTCCTAGCTGCTCATATCTACTGCAAGATGTTTCAGGCAGCTCGAGAAACGAAAGGTCGAAATCAGTAAATTAATAATGCTGTGTAAGAGCCAGATAGTTGAAGGACTCTCTGCTACCGTGAAGGGCAACTTATCTAATTTCTATACTTGAAGCAGGGTGAAACTAGCCTCCCTTTTAGCCATTGCAGACAATACTATATTCGATAGTGAATAAATCCTGATGGACAGCGTGTTCATGCCATTGTCGACAACAGCTAATGTTTTTTCCAAATTTTCCTTATCTAGTTGCCTCAAACGCGCAGCAGCCTCAATCTGGGAAAGTTTCCAAATTTCATTGTACATAGCATATAAAAAACATTTTGAGCGCTGTTTTCTAGGACCTAGCAGAAAATCCTGCAAGCCTATACCGTCAGAAAGAGTGTTCAGATGTTTCTTAACTGCTGTTAACATGTTTGTCTGGACCCATTGCTGGCACAGCTTACCCAGACTGTATGTTGTAACTATACCTGTATGTTGACCTGATATAAAGCGAGGGTCAGGCCTGTTAACTGAAAAACCCCCTGAAGAGTTCAAGAAACGCCTTTGACACTCATTAGTGTCGGTGGGCCATACCAACCACCCGCCGGGACTGGAAAGTGAAGAATTATAGGTACCAGCCTTAACCACTGCATCTAGCCTGTCCTCTGTGAAATTAAGGAAGTGTTGCCAATCTTTAAATTTTGCCGGAGTAGGGATACTGGGCATGTTCAGATCTTTAATTTTTGCTAACCCCAGACATGATGTTTGCTCAATAGTATCATTTAAGAAAATCATTTGCACAGGAATCAGGCATGCTCGAAACAAAGCCTCCCTACCCTGTATCTGCCAATCATGTGTTCCCCATACACTTTTCAAGTCAATAGTGCTCTTCCAATATTCGTAACCCTCAATCGAGAGCCGGGAAACAAAGGGATCTGAATAAATCAGTTTTGTATCTGTTAGCAAAATTTTCCTACTTGGTGCCGGAGGTATTTAAAAAAAATACGACTCTGCTTTTTTTGTATCATGCCCAGAAAAGTATGTAAATTTATCGCTATAATACTTTGGACTCCCCACTTGTGGTGTCGAACAGTGTTCCCACTGTGTGTAGTTCAAGAGAGGCCTATATCTAGTGGCACGTTGTAGGTAGTGATGTCCCCAATTGTTATAGCAGAACATTTCCCCATAATTCATTGTATAATCATATACATCATCACTTTCAAAAGCGGAATAGTCCTTCATTTCAGTTAGCATGGAATCAACTATTTGAACATCTCAATCAGAGACAACATTAGGTGTAATAACATCAGACATTGAAATTTTGAACACGTATGGTATTTGAATAATCTCTGTAGGCCCGTATATATCGAATGGAACTTTGTCCCACACAATCCCATCAGTAATTGGTATTGCTGTAATATTGACAGGGGACAAATCTCTTCGGACCTTATGTGAAGATTGATGTGGTGTTAAAATTTTATCAACAGACTCCACTGAGGAGCGATCAGGAATATAGTGACCATTTATCAGTCACAAAACCAATCCACAAAAATAATGCAATAAATGTGAAACAGAACCATAGATAGTTCCATGGGTAGATCAAATAGTTCTTTTTAAGCCATCGATACAGCTGACTACTTTTTGAATTATTGTCAATCACTGTAGAGGATGAATCTGAAGAAAAATCATAAATGTCAATGAAATAGCCAGAGGTAGTCTCTGCAAACACAGGAGCCGGTGTTTTCTGGTCCACTGCACATGGAGGCTCTTGGTAGACAACGTCATTAGTCGTGGAAGTGTTAGTGTAAAATACAGCAAAATCTTGAAGCGGGGTAGTTACTGAAGATGTGACTGGAACCAACAAAAGTTCATTTTCCGCCCTCCCCATGGTCGAGGAAGTGTCTGGAACAGCAGTTGACATAGTTGCATAGTCAGTAGCAGTGATGTTCATCCTACTATGTAGATGAATGTCCTGTTGGGTAGTGAGAGGGGATCGGGAACCACCCAAGGAACCTCCTGGTCTACTGTGAAGGATTGGCCACATGGTGTAATTTGATGTCATCAATGGAGATGAATCTGTTCGATTTAGAACCAGACAGTGGTGGTAAGATGACAGTCCTGGTGCCTTTTATTCCCAAGACTGGTACAGGTGCTCTGTATGATGGACCAAACTCCTTTTTCACAGCGATTTTCTCACTAACCAGATCCCCAACGTTAGGAATCCAGCCTGTCGAAGTTTTCGCCAATTCCCTTATTCCTAAAGTGGCAGCACTTGCAGATGATTTATCATCACAAAATTGTTGAAGCTCCTGTAAAACAGTGAGACGTTCTTTTATGTCAAATGGTGTTTCCGCTGCCACCATACCATGGGCATCAAGATCTGGGACACACATAGGTATCCCAAAGAGAACCTCATATGGAGAGCGTCCCCCCCAAGGACCGTCTTGGTAGATTATTCAGTGCTCTCTGGACCCCATATAGGTGGTGTAACCAACTGCGGCCTGAACCTAATACTCAAGCTGTTAAGGACTGCTTTAGATCACGATTCCGCCTCTCCACGACCGAATTTCCCTCGGGATGGTATGGTGAGGAGTAATGGAGTTCAACACCCATTGTCCCCATGGTGTCCCTGAATGCTTTAGAGGCAAATGCAGGGCCCTGGTCCGAATGGAATGCTGCAACCGCATATGTACCGATAAAGATCAGCAAATCTTTTATAACAGTCCGGGCGTCAGCCGACCGCTGTGGCCATACCCACAGGAATCTAGAACAGGAATCCACAGCCACTAAAATGTATTTGGATGCACCATCAGGCTGTAAACGACCACAATGGTCTAGGTACACACACTGAAGTGGCTTGTCTGACACTAAGAGGGATGTCTGCGGAGGGCGTTTGATATTAGAGCCCTTAATCTGCTGGCAAATGTCACAGCAAAGGACATACTGCTTAGTTCGTCTGCATAGACCAGGCCACCAGTATCGTTGCTGTAGAATTGTTAGCGTGGCCTGTATACCAGCATGTGCAGAAGCGACACCCTCATGTGCAGCTGTAATCAGCTCTAATCTCTGGTCTTCATTGGGGATCACTCGATCTCCAACCCCAGGAATCGTTGTGTAAGCAACATTCTGTGCACTGATATGGTAAGTATAGTTTGTAGGGTATCCTTTCGGAAGGGGCTTGCCTGCAGCCGAAGCTTTAACGGCAATCAGTATTTCATTATCCAATCTCGTCCGAGAACGAGTCATTGCAGCCACAGAAGCCGTAGCTACTGATGCTTTGGCTGCTTCGTCAGCCAATGTATTACCGGCAACGTGTATTCCTACACGTTGGTGTCCTAATGTATGAATTACATGGACACATGGTAGCTTATCCTTAAGATCAGCCACCCTTCCCCACAATATTTTGTGTTTAATGGTGTTCCCTTTAGAATCCCTAAACCCTTTCAGCTTCCAATGATTGAGATATTCATTGTATGACTGGACGCAGTAATATGAATCACAGACTATCAAAGTCTCAGTATGTTTGAGCGCTAGAATAAGAGCTTTAAGCTCAGACAACTGGGCTGTGCAGTCCCCTGAGGTCTGCGTGTAGGTATTGTGAGGGTGGAAAACTCCATCTTCCATCACTCCGCACACGGCTGCGCAAGCTGCAGAGTATTGATGTTTAGTACCTACAGGAGGTTGTGCTGATCCGTCAGTATAAATGATGGTATTATAACAGTCTAGTGGTAAAACATTTAGAGGAGCGGGGTACTCTTGTTCATACTGGAGAAATTCTTGTGTGAAGTCTTGGATCGAATATAATAATAAACATGAGTTGCGGTCAGAGACGTTGCCCATTGAATCCAGCTTGGATGTAATGCCTTAGCGTTCAGAACGCTCGCTTTAGTGACAGCCTCTAAGGCCGGCATCGGGGAGACAACAATAATGCATTTCCCCTGGGCAAGTGGCCTCTCTTTGATGACGGCCATCTGAACTGCTGTCAGAATCTTTTCTGTAGGTGCGAAACGTTGTTCAGCATGTGAATATAAATGTGATTTATACGCTATCGGCACCGTGTCATCCTCCTTAAAGGTGACATAAGTAAATCTAAGGGCACCAGCAATTATTCTGATGACCAACTTTGTTTTACTGTCACGTGTGTGTAAGTGTTTAGCTTCTAGCATGTCCCGTTGCATGTCCCTAAGGATGTGTGTGTGTTCAATCGTCCATCATCTGCTAGAAGAATTGGGCTGAACTAAGTCATAAAGTGGCTTGATGCGTTCTGCATAATCTGGAATGTATGTTCTGCCAAAATTGAAGAAACCCAGTAAGGACTGTAATTTCTTAAGTGTGTTCGGAGGCTGTAGTTGAACACACCTTTCTAGAAAGTGCAGGGCCAGGCTCTTCCCCTCGTTTGATAGCTCATATCCCAGGAACAATACACTAAGAAAGGCTATCTTGCTTTTCTTAAAATTAAATTTATAACCAAGGTCTTCAAATCCCAAAATGATCCGATCGACCCTCGCAAGATGAGTGTCGAGGGCGTCGTCAGTGAGATACATATCATTCACATAGGATAATGCATCTGAATCAATCTTGTGCAAAATGGATGTTACACGGGCTGAAAACAAGCCTGGGCTATTTTATAGCCTTGAGGTAAACGACAAAAGCGTTTCTGAGAGCCAAATGAAAATGCACTTAGGTCCCTACTTTCATGTGCTAAATTCTGGCAGAAAAATCCATTAGATATATCCAATGTAGTTTTATATTTTTTACGCACTATATTGTTTATCAGTGCTGTGCTGTGTGAGTTTTGTATAGCATAAGTGCGTGTATGACTATTTAAGTGTCTATAATCAACTACTATTCTATATGAATGATCTGGCCTTGCAACGGGTAATAATGGATTATTCATTGCAGACGTACAGGGCTCAATTACTCCCTGGTACTCAAATTGTGGTAGTATCTCCTTCACCGGAGCTTTTGCTTCATGTTTAACAGGGTATTGTGGCTGCGGCTGGGGTGTAGACCTAACGGGAATAATATGACAAGGAGACTCCTTGTCCCAACCTGCATGATTACGGTATAGTGCAGGTGCCTGCGCTAAAGTCCATTCAGCAGCATAGGCTTCTTTTGCTGCTTCCGGAACAAGATCGGAGAAAGAAGGCAAAATTACATCTTCCCCATGCGGGAGCTTGCGGACGTGTTCAGGTGGCCAGTCTCTCTCGGCCAATAGGATATCCCAAAATATTAAGCTAATCGTGCGTTTCACGTCTCCTGCTATCTGAATTGTTAAATCATAAACCCTATCGGGGAAAGAACCCGGCCATCCGCTGTTTCAACCGCGATGTAATCGCTAGTTGCTGTCGCATCCAGATGATCTTCAGACTCCGGCGACATATCGTGACCTCTGCTGCGCTGTCCAACAGAGTCACTGTCCACCTCTTGTTCCTCAACAGTGTTCTCAATACTACTGGCATTTTTAACTGTCAGTGCTGCCACCTTCTTCTTTTTAAACTGTGGCTTTTGCTGAGGAGTCTTTTCTTCTTTTTTAATGGTAGACTGTGGTGAGTCTTTCTTTTCTTTCACGTATTCCGGACGTCGATCATGATGGCCCCCTCTCTCGCTATGTCTATCCGGTGCGTCCTGAAAGGAACGATAGGGACGTGAATCAGTAAATCTGTCTGGAGTTCTAATGTGCTCCCTATTTCTGAGATTATACCTCCTTTCGGAGTTCTCCTGGTGTGGAGAATCAGCTCTCTTATTTCTTCTTTCTTTGAAATCTTTTTGTTTGTCCCAGAGCTTCTTAGAGCCCTCTTGCGCCTCCTTATGGGGGGTACTTTGTAACTCCAATTTTTTAGGTTTGGCTCCCAAACTACCCAGTCCTATACTAGTATAGGTATCGGAAATTATTTTCGGTAGCTGTCTCTCCTGTTCCTGAGTTGGAGTTTCCCAGAGACGCTGGTGAATTGCCAGTGATACCGCTTCCCCTTTAATATTACTCAGTATTATTGAGGAGACGGCGTCAAAGTTACACATTAAAGAAAGGTGACCCAACAGTAAATCGTTTCTGTTTGGTATGCTTCAGTTGCTTCTATTATCAAAGTAACATCCCGCCCTCGTCTGTAAGGCCATACGCTAATAAATGTTGTGTTAGTGCATGTCTAGCATTTGCAGGAATGTCTATGGTATTAGCCATAGTTGTTAAGAGAAACAGAACACCAGATAGGGGAAGTATTTTCCTTTTAATGAGTTCGAGCTCGAACAACCTACAGCTTAATTAGATGTTACCTGTTCAGCTGAGGAGGATTCTCCCAAAGACCACGGACGTCTCCGTATAATGGTACTTAGGGTACCTATTGTCTGTGAGACAGTGATAGTCAGGGTATCCGTAAATTAGTGCCTAAACACCATCGTTGGTGGCGCCATGTCGTAGTTTGGACTCTTGCTCTGGGCAAGACTGCTGGTTTAAGGATGACAGTACTTTTGTTTGTAGGCGACTGCGTCTTTCCTGCAACAAGTCGCAACTGTTATCCCAACCTTACCGGCTCACTAGCAGCACCTCACCAGAAACACAATAGTAAAAGGTGATTTATGGCAGCCGTTTACGCATGGACTCAAAAATAAGACATCTCTGGGAGTGTCGTGGTTAAACGGAGATTACCCTTTTCTCACAGATATATTATGTCTCATACAAACACAGGCAATGACACAGATGCAGTAAAGTTATAATAGCTTTTTATTTAACATAACTGCAATTTGCGATAAGTTGCATGGACTGCAATGATTAGGATAATGAATATAGCAAGTAACAGTATTGTGAAGACAAGAGTCATTGTTACGAAGACCCCCACCATTTTGCAATTCATAGAAAAGATATATGAGATGTAAGATTCCCTACTATCCTAATCAAAAGGCCTAACCTCCTACCTAAAGGAGAGCTGGGTTCGTTAAACCTAATCTGCCAATGCCGTGTCCATGAGAGGAGCCCCCAACCTTGGAATGAGGTCTCTATTTCAGACTCCGCAGGGACACGAAGACTGAGTCAGCGTCAAGACGACTGCAGCATGGGTATCAGCGATGGTGGCGATGCCCTCTGGTCAGAATCCCTCTGATTATCTGTCTAAAGTGTGATGAATTTATACAGATCTACAAGGTCCCCTGATGTAGGTGTATTCCTAAACAATAGAAAACAGGCATGCTTGGGACGGCAATTAATATCAATAATCCCTCGAAAGTATAGAGAGGGAAAATCCCTAAGTGTGAACACCTACTGTTTGTTTGTCTTTGGTGCTTGATCTTGACGCCTTGGCGCGGTGACACTGATAATGTAACTCATAACAAGTGGCCTAACTGTAAACAAGGCAGCCATCTTAGAAGAAATAAATAATTAAATGGGCTAAGACAGAGCAAGCTAAGTAGGTTAAAAGTCACTAGGTGGCGGGGGCACGAGTCTACAAGCCAGAGGCTAAGCTAACTCCTGCTATCCCGTTAAAACGAACTAGGATTCACTACAAAGCACTATGCCCCAAAAGTGTCTAAGTCCATTCTTAGACATTGTAAGTGCAGTGTGCCATATTAAGTACATAGGCTGGGAGTTTGTCATTACGAACTCCACAGCTTCATGATGGCTTCACTGAAGGCTAGGAAGTTTGGTATCAAACTTGGTTGGTCACCTACCTAGGCAAGTGTAGTGTGTAGAAGGGAGCTGGGAGTACTAGAAAACCCCAAAGGGTAGTACTAGAACCCACCCCAGTGACCAGGAAAGCAAGGGAGATTCCTTCGCTCTTCTGATGCAGGCTGAAGACAGGCTGTCTTCAGAGGATGCACGACCGGGAAACAGTTGCAGTTGCTGGTAGGAGCTGGAGTTATGATGTTGCAGAAGGCGTCTTACTTCTTTGTTGCAGCCTGTAGAGGTCCTGTAGGGTCCAGATGCAGTTTCTTCAGTGAGAAGTTGAAGTAGAGGATTCCTGCTGGAGTCTTGCAGTCTGAATCTGAGGATTCACCCAAAGGAGAGACCCTAAATAGCCCTGAAAGAGGGATTGGTCACCTAACCAGGTAAACACCTATCAGGGGAGGGCTGTGACATCACATGCTGGCACTAGCCACTCAGATGCTCCCAGAGTTCCCTGCCAACCTTGAATCCAAGATGACAAAACCCAAGGACACTCTGTAAGGGCACCGAGCACCACCCCTGGGGTCTTGATGGACTAGGGAGTGCTCACTCCCGTTTCCTTTGTACAGTTTCGTGCTAGAGGAAGGACTGGGGTCCCTGAACCGGTGTAGAGTGGTTTATGCAAAGAGGGCACCAAATGTGCCCTTCAAAGCATTTCCAGTGGCTTGTGGAGGCTACCCCTCCCCAGCCTTTAACAACTATTTCCAAAGGAGAGGGTGTAACACCCCTATCCCAAAGGAAATCCTTTGTTCTGCCCCCTTGGGCTTAAGCTTTTCAAGCAACAGGAGGGCAGGACCCGGTCTGAGGTTGCAGCAGCTAGGGCTGCCTGGAAAACCTCAGAAGGCTGAACTGGTAATAAAGGGGGTCCTCTAAGGAGCCCCGAGAGTGCATAGAATCATACAAACAATGCTTGCAAAAGCATGGCGGTATGATTCCTACATGTTGACACCAAACATGCCTATGTTCGGAGTTACCATTATGAGGCTGGACATAGGAAGTGACCTATGTCTAGTACACGTGTAAAATGGCATCCCCACACTCATGAAGTCTGGGAAAATGGTCCTGCATGTCATGGGGGCAGCTCTGCCAGTGCAGGGGTGCCCTCACACACAGGAACTTTGCACCCTGCCTTCGGGGCTGGAGGATTTGCTATACGGGTGACTTATAAGTGACCTGGTGCAGTGTAAATGGCAGTGAAAGGGTGTTTGGACTTTTTCCCACACAGGCTGCAATGGCAGTCCTGCAGAAGCCTTTGCATGGGCTCCCTATGGGTGGCAAAATATATGCTGCAGCCCATAGAGATCCCCTGGAGCCCCAATGCCATATACCAGTGACTTATAAGGGGGCACCAGTATGCCGATTGTGGGTGAAATACTGTGTTAACAGTAACCAACAACCAAATTTAAGGGAGAGAGCCTAACAACTGGGGCCCTGGTTAGCAGGATCCCAGTAGACACAGTCAAGAACACTGACATCAGGCAGAAAATGGGGGTAACCATGCCAAGAAAGAGGGCACT
Source organism: Pleurodeles waltl (assembly GCF_031143425.1). Taxonomy (NCBI): domain Eukaryota; kingdom Metazoa; phylum Chordata; class Amphibia; order Caudata; family Salamandridae; genus Pleurodeles; species Pleurodeles waltl. The sequence continues at coordinate 1,230,272 of NW_027150394.1, forward strand.
TTCCTACAATATTATTTTGCTATTGTATTGAAAACCGTATAGCTTGCCAATTCAAAACAAAGTGGTATTGATACATTTGTTGGATACTTACTTGCACATGTACTTACCTGCAAATTTAATCTTGTGGTTCTAGAAATAAGGTAACAAAGTATATTTTTGTTATATAAAAACAATTGGTTTGTAGTTAAGTCATTAAGTGTGTGCTTCTTATATTGTCTGTGTGTGTACAACAAATGCTTTGCACTACCCTCTGATAAGCCTAACTGCTCGACCACACTACCACAAAAGAGTCCATTAGTATTACCTTCTTTAATCTCTGTTAGGCCTCTGGGGAACCCCTGGACTCTGTGCACACTATGGCCCTCATAACAACATTGGCGGTAACTGCCGCCTACCGCCACGGCGATGGCCGCCAACATACCGTCGCCGTGGCTACCAGCCGCCCACCCGCATTATGACCCTCGACGGAATTCCACCAAAAGGCTGGTGGAATACCTTTGACGGTCATGGCGGCGGATGGCTGTAAGGTGGTGCTGCTGTCAGCAGCAACGCCACGCCAGCAAAACACCGCCTACCGTATCATGAGCAATGATACGGCTTGGCGGTGTTTTGCTGGCGGACGCTGCTGCTGACAGCAGTGCTGCATCCCGTCTCCAGCCAGAGGACCCCCTGCAAGCAGGTAAGTCGGGTTCTCCGACAGGAGAGGGGGGTTGGGGGTGTTGTGTGTGTGTGTGGGGGGGTGTCTGTTTATGAATGCATGCATGCAGGTGTGAGTTGCATTGAAAGAGTGCGTGAATGCCTGAATGTGAGTGTACGTGCATGGTGTGTGTTGGGAATGCATGTGTGCAACAATGTATGTAAGTGTGTGTTATGGTGTGTATGTGTGCATGCGTGGGTGGATGTGGATATGCGTGTGTGTATGTGTGTGCGCGTGTGGGTGTGTAAATATGCGAGGGGGCAGGAGAGGGAGGGGAACGGCGGGGGAGGGCTCTAGGAGTGGGTGGGGGGCAGGGGAGATCCCTATCAGTGCCAGGGAAGGAATTCCCTGGCACTGATAGTGCCTACCGTCATGGTTTTCATGGCGATACACTTGCCACGAAAACCATGGCAGTAGGCAGGTCATAATCCAGAGGGTGGGATTGTGACGGCCGTCGGGCTGGAGACCGAAGTCTCCAGCCCAGCGGCCGTTACCACCCTGGCGGACGGAGTGGTACATTAGCGGTTTGGCTCAAGCCAATGTCATAATTTGGGAAAAGGTACCGCCAGCCTGTTGGCAGTACCTTTCCACAAATTACTGCCGACCGCCAGTGTCGTAATGAGGGCCTATATCTCATTTTGATATAGTATATAGAGAGCCAGCTTCCTATACTGGGTCTCTAGTTGGCAGAGGTATGCACCCTGTCCACGTAGGGACCCCACTCCTAGTCAGGGTGGGTTACATCACAGTCCAAATTATCCTGTGCCCACCCTCTGGTATCTTAGCACAGAGCAGGCAGGCGTAACTTAGAAGGCAATGTGTAAAGTATTTGTGCAATAACTTATACAGTAACACAGTGAAAACACCACAAAACTACACCATACAGGTTTAGAAAAAAGATACTTTTTATCTGAATAGAATAAGATTAAAACAACAAAAATCCAATAAGTACGAGTTGAGGTATCACTTTTGAAAGGTTTAAAGGGCACTCAATCCTTAAGAATCAGTGGTTGTATCTTTGTAAAACACACTACTTGGGATGCATCAAAAATAACGATGCACGGGCCGCAGAGAAGGAGATTCCTTGAAAATTAAGTTGCTGCATCAGCTTTGCTGAGGTGGTCCATTTTCCTACAGGGGATGGACTTTACAGTGGAACATATGCCTGGGAGTACCCACTCCAATACATATGGACTCTCTAGATATTTCCACTTAGATAATGAAGACTCAACTGGGCAAGGTTAGCCTTATTGTCCCTCGTTTGGTGGGGGGGGGGTTGTGTAGAAAAGTACCATATTTCTTGGCATGTTACCCCCAATTTCTAAATGTTTGTCAGTATGTTTTGCTTGTCTCACTGGGATCCTGCTGGTCAGGACCCCAGTGCTAATAGTTTGTGGCCTAGTGTGTGTGTTGTCAGTAGTGCTTAACTGGGTCACTGGAGTTCTGCTAACCAGAACTCCAGTGCTTATGCTCTCTCTGCTTCCAAATTAGTCACTACAGTTTAGTGACTTCATTTACCAATTCCAATCGGCACACTAGAACCCCTTATAAGTCCCTAGTATATGGTACATAGGTACCCAGGACATTGGGGTTCCAGGAGATCCTTATGGGCTGCAGCATTTCTTTTGCCACCCATAAGGAGCACAGAAAAACCTTTTCACAGGACTGCCACTGAAGCCTCCGTGAAATACTGCACACACTTTTTCACAGCCATTTTCAGTGCACTTAAGTAACTTATAAGTCACCTATATGTCTAACCTTCATTTACTGAAGGGTAGGTGCAAAGTTAGTAAGTGTGAGGGCACCCTTGCACTAGCAAAGGTGCCCCCACGTTGTTCAGGGCCAATTCCCCGGACTTCGTGACTGGGGGGATACTATTACACGTGCGCACTAAAAATACCTATATGTAGCTTCACAATGGTAACTCCGAATATGGCCATGTAAGGTGTCTAAGATCATGGAATTGTCCCCCCATTCCAAATTTGGTATTGGTGGGCCAATCCCATGCATCCTGGGGGCTCCACCATGGACCCCCAGTACTGCCAAATCTGAGGCTTACACTGCAGCTACAGCTGCTGCCACTTCACAGACAGGGTTCTGCCCTCCTGGGGTCTGGGCAGCCCAGTCCCAGGAAGGCAGAACAAAGAATTTCCTTGGGGAGGAGGGTGTTAGACCCTCTTCCTTTGGAAACAGGTGTTACAGGCTTGGGAGGGGTAGCCTCTCCCAACCTATGGAAATTCTTTGAGGGGCACAGATGGTGCCCTCCTTGCATAAGCCAGTCTACACCAGTTCAGGGACCCCCAGTCCCTGCTCTGGTGCGAAACTGGACAAAGGAAAGGGGAGTGACCACTCCCCTGTCCATCACCACCCAAGGTGTCCCAGGTGTTAGTCATCTTGTTTTCCAAGGTAGGGAGACACTCTGGAGACCTCTGAGTGGCCAGTGTCAGCAAGTGATGTCAGAGACCCCTCCGGATAGGTGTATACATGGTTAGGTAGCCAATCCCACTCTCAGGGCTATTTAGGGTCTCTTCTGTGGGTTCTCTTCAGATTCTACTTGCAAGTTTCCTCCAGGAATCCTCTGCATCTCCTGGGTCCAGGCAACGCCATTTTGACGCAAACCGCGACCTTGCCGGAACCACGGCTTGTTGTACGAATCCAGCGAACCAAACTGCCTGCATCCAACTTCACGATGTGGGACACCTCCTGCATCACGTAGGAACTCGCAGCCATCTTCTTTGGTGCTCTTCTGCAGACTTCTTTCAACCAGAGAATCCTCTTTTGCACCATCTTCTAGGTTCAAAGCAGTCCCAGATTAGTTGTTTGGGCAGCCAGGCAATCTCTCTGACAGAGTCCACGTGTAGGTCCAGAAGTGTCTGATTGGTGGGGTCACTGGTCTTTGAAATGTAAGAGAGCACCTCTCCACCTTTCCTGCCCAGGGAGACCCATTCAGTAAACAGATGAATGCAGATGTGTCTGAGTTTCCTGTGTTTATGGCTGTCTGGGTGGAAAGCACAAGGGGAGCTGTCAAGCAGCACAGACCAGACGTGGATTGGAGACAGGCTGTAAGGCACAGGTGGCAGTAAGGGCAGAGAAATGCTCACTTTCTAAAAGTGGCATTTCTAAAATAGTAATATTAAATCCAACTTCACCAATAAGTAGGATTTTCTATTACCATCCTGGACATACTAAACATGTTAGGGCTACTCCTTCCAGATCAGAAACTACCACTTAAAAGTGTACGAGAGCAGTTCTAGCTCTAGTATATGAGAGGGGAAGGTCTCACAGTACAAGAAAACAGATTAGTGTTTTTTTCACTACCAGGACAGTTAAAACCAGGGGTGGGGAATTCCTATCGCCCGACGCCCGAGGGCTAGAAGATGTAATTACTATTTTGTCCAAAGGACAAATAGACAGTAAATTTAAATAAACGTATTTAGAGACCCAACCCAGAAGGGGAAAACTTCCACAGAAAAAAGTTGTTTTGTTAGAAAAACCCTCACCCTCACACAGACATAGCTGTGGAGCATTTAGTGAGCTGCCAGATTATCACTGTGTAGTAGTAGAAGTATTTTTAAGAAGCATACATTTTTTCATGAGATCACTGGGAGAGAGTGTGTAAATAAGGTATTAAATCGTTCCGAGCTTTTTACTTTGAGCCAACACATTCTTTACAGCACTCGATTGTTTGGTTTAGTCATCTGCAAACATGCACGGAAACTAAACCAGAAGGAAACGTAAAAACAGCAGGATACGGTCTCAAGGCTATCAGTGCAGCTTGCTGAATAGAGTCCATTATTTAATGCACAGGCCATTTCTGTAGTTTACAACAATGAGAAGTTGTGTGGAAGTTGAAACTTCAATATTTCACAGGTTTCTTTTTTATAGTTGCATTTATTTAAATGAATAATATACTTTATACAAAAATACAGCTCTTCATACACTTAAATGGGCAATGAAGCACTAACATTTTAGCAGGCCAATCCACCCTCTCAGCCAGTTAGTCACATCACCTGCCTCGTGTCATCTAGCAATCCAGACACAAGTGTCTACTAGTATTGGGGTTGCATGTGCTGGAGAGTAGGCCTGCGGATAGTACGCCTTCCGCCATAAATGTGCTGAGTAATGTTTACATCCTCAGATAATGTTTGTGTCAGTCTGGCAGTGTTTATGTTGCAACAAAAAGGGGACGTAACCATGAAAAGCAGTCTCAGTCAACATATATATTTAAGCTCTGCCAAAAGAAACGTGACACGTACATCCCTTCTGGCTAAACTGATTGCAAAGGCTGCGTTTTATAGTATCTTATGGGGTTAAGGCACTTGCTGCAGAGTGCTGTGTGTGCCCAGTAAATCTTAAGGAATAATAATAATGCAAGACAACTCTGGTGGTTAATGCACTTGCTGCAGAAATCTGTGTTTTGTCTAGACACACATTTGGCACATAAAGTAGCACAGAGGGTTAATGTATCTCCTGCATAAACACATTGTGTAAAATGCAAATTACATTTTTATTTTACGTAGATAGGTAAACGGGTTACTGCTTTGGACACAAAGATCCTTCTATTACGTGCAGTTCATAAACAGTCCTTCTAACGTAGCACAGTGAGCTATGAACCGGCATCAAGGACCTTCCTGCAAACTGCAAGGTCTGGGTTTCGAACATTAATTATGTTCTCAATATTTTGTTATTACAAGGCTGCTAAAATGGATTGGGTAGTAATAAAGTCTTATAAGCACAAAAACCCCAATCACTGTATTACAGGTTAAATCCTAAATTTGTGTTTCTGTCGGCCACGCAATCTTTACATAAAGCTCCTACCAGTAAAGACAATGTGCGGCCCCTAAACCTTGCAATTCTCATTGTCTGATGTAGCGTCATACATTCATATTTACAAAATTACATAAGACAATGAGGGTATGTACATTGAGTTATGCACTAGTATGATTATTGTCCATGGATAATGCGTGTGTAATGTAAAGCGCTCTGACACCCTACATTGGGATTAGTAGCGCTATAATAGATTTAAATAAAAAAAAAACAGTAAGTACTTTTAAATTGTTATTTGTGGAAGTACTCCTACAAACCAGTACATCTGACATTCTTACAGAGCATGCATATCTTTCATATACTGGGACCGAATTAAGTCAGAAGCATGCCTCCACGTCGTAGTTTCTCTTAAGTACTTGTGAAGTGATAACAAGCTGTGTGCCTTTGTTTCCCATCCATTGGGCTGGCAGTTAGGCGTTAGGCTCCAGGTAGCCCCAACCCCAGGATTGTACTCAAACAAAAGGGGGTGTTTTAAATTTGACCTTGGTTTTAGACCCAGCTGGAATCTAAGACAGGAAAGCCCCCGTGCCGCCTGCATATTGCTGCTCCAAAGAGAAAGCTGACAATATGCAGGGGCTGCTGAATAGAGTCCCGGTGTTGGCGAATTACAGCAGGATAAATTCAGTGTATTTCGCTGAAGCCAGACGGATCCCCGATGTAGCTCAGTAACAGTTGCTGAGACCAGGATCCTGCAAGATCCCTACTCATTCCAGCACTGACCAAAAGTAAAAGTTGTGTGCAAGACAAGGCTGCCTGTACAACCTGTATGTTTTTCAAAATATGTATGCACATTCTACAGTACAATGAAACAACTACAAATGGCAACAGCAAACAAATGAAGTGTGTGCAGAATATCCTTTGCTAATGCAAATTTATGAGCGGCTACCTGTTTGAGCTGCGGAGTTCTGTATCACCTAAAGAACAAACAAGCTTTATTTTCAGGCCAAGGTGAAGTGCATTGCTGTAATCCATCCGGAAGCCAATGACAGCAGCAACTGCAGCATGCCTGCCCTCAACAGGGGGACACAGAGGAATACTGCTAACATCTTTAGATTCAATAAACAGGTTAGGAGAGTGAAGATATCTGAGATGTCAGATGCTGATCTGCCTCAGACTTGATGCTCAGATTCTTGTCTGATTTTACAGCTTAGGGCCCTCAATATTGTGGCCACATTTTGAGCCCTAGAGACCCACACTAGTGCCAACCATCATTACTGCTGGGATGCTAAAGGGATTCAACCTCAGCCAATGTCTACCTATCCAACACCGAGCTTCACCATAAATTGTCTAAAAATCAATGCTAAGGGTCCCACCATAAAGGTGAGAATAGAAACAACGCTACTGAATGAGATGTCCTAGACTTTCAATATAGGAGATAGGCTTGGTGCAGAGCAGAAGACCGAGCGACACCACAACTCAAGGTTCGTGCATAGCGGATAAACAAGCACAGAAGCTTTTGAACCCACTAAAACGAGAGAACATGCGCCCACTGAAAAGAAGCGAATCTACCTGCGATCTTTGGAGGTCAGGTCTATCAGTGGCATTTTTAACAGATTCGAAAGCCCTTCTCTGATCTAGAAGAAATAGAGCAGCCGCCAATAGATGAAGAATATCCAAAACCATCACAAGAAATAAAATCCAAGGATGTGCTTGAGAGAAACAAACAGCATAAAAGGAGCCTAGCTGGCTATTGTGAATGAACATGGATGCAATAATCTTAACTGACGCATGCAAAAGTGAAATGGATTGAATGTCAGAAGGCTCAAATCAATCAGTACCATGTTCTTTTCAAAGATGGCGCCACCAGAATAGACTTGCAGCTTGTAGGAATTCTCCTTTGCTTTTTGAGTAGATCACTAAAGTAAGTACAGACCTGGTCAGAGAGGAGGCGTGTCCTGCCAGAGATTGAACGGTGAACTTGATTTAGGACTAACACCACAACCTTAACCAGCGGAGAGTCCAATGGAAGCATTTAGGAATGTTGGTGGTGGGCACAACCTTAACCAGCGGAGAGTCCAATGGAAGCATTTAGGAATGTTGGTGGTGGGCACAACCTTAACCAGCGGAGAGTCCAATGGAAGCATTTAGGAATGTTGGTGGTGGGCACAACCTTAACCAGCGGAGAGTCCAATGGAATGCATTTAGGAATGTTGGTGGTGGGACGGTAGTATGTAAAGAACATGACAAATACTTTTTGCCTAGAATAGGATTTCTAATCTTCATCTGAAAAAACGCTTAATTTTGTGCGTCAGTTATAATCATTTACATCCATTGTAGAAGCTTAGCTTATTTCAAAGAAAATAATCATGAGTGCTCGCACAGACAAGAGCTACTGGACGCTCAGTTTTCAAACCTTCCTTTGATTTTAGTTTTGCATTTTAGCAGTGCAGCAGCATGAGAATAGCTATATGACACCATGTCATAACCGACTGACAGTCATTCTCAGTATAATGATTTCTACTGCAGCTCCTTCCCTTGCTTTATGGGGTGTCCAAAGTACAGCACCTGAAGTTGAGTTTTCAGCAGTTTTTAATGTCCCGCTACTTGTTGGGTGAATAACAGTAACGCCGCTTTTCAAGTACAAAATGATAATTTACCCTTGCATTGTTGCATTTCATTTTGGTCAGTTTCATCAAGAGTAAATAAAAATCTTCTAATGTTTGTGCCCGGCCCGTATAATTGATTTACAGAGCAGGTGGGACAAGTGGATTTCATTACAGGGCATGCAGATTTCTGCAGCATCTTGTCCCTTGGACAAGTGGATTATTTAAAAATGTCCACAGCCCTGAAAACGCATACGTATATGCCCTGCCTTTTACTTACATAGCACCCTGCCCTATGGGTTGCCTAGGGTCTACCTTCGGGGTGACATATGAAGAAAAAGAGGAGTTTACAGCTTGGCAATTAGTCTTAAATGCCAAGCCGAAGTGGAAGTGAAACTGCACACACAGGCCTTGCAGGCAGGCCTGAGACATGCTTAAAAGGCTACTTACGGGGATGGCTCAATCAGTGCTGCAGGCCCACTAGTAGCATTTAATTTATATGTCCTGGGCACATGTAGTGCACATTACTAGGGACTTACAGGTAAATTAAATATGCCAGTTGGGTAGGAACCAATTGTAGGAAAGTACCATCTTGCCTGGCATGTTACCCCCATTTTTCACTGTATATATGTTGTTTTAGTTGTATGTGTCACTGGGACCCTGGTAACCCAGGGCCCCAGTGCTCATAAGTGTGCCTGAATGTGTTACCTGTGTAGTGACTAACTGTCTCACTGAGGCTCTGCTAATCAGAACCTCAGTGGTTATGCTCTCTCATTTCTTTCCAAATTGTCACTAACAGGCTAGTGACCATTTTTACCAATTTACATTGGATTACTGGAACACCCTTATAATTCCCTAGTATATGGTACTGAGGTACCCAGGGTATTGGGGTTCCAGGAGATCCCTATGGGCTGCAGCATTTCTTTTGCCACCCATAGGGAGCTCTGACAATTCTTACACAGGCCTGCCACTGCAGCCTGAGTGAAATAACGTCCACGTTATTTCACAGCCATTTTACACTGCACTTAAGTAACTTATAAGTCACCTATATGTCTAACCTTTACCTGGTAAAGGTTAGGTGCAAAGTTACTTAGTGTGTGGGCACCCTGGCACTAGCCAAGGTGCCCCCACATTGTTCAGAGCCAATTCACTGAACTTTGTGAGTGCGGGGACACCATTACACGCGTGCACTACATATAGGTCACTACCTATATGTAGCTTCACAATGGTAACTCCGAAAATGGCCATGTAACATGTCTATGATCATGGAATTGCCCCCTCTATGCCATCCTGGCATAGTTGGCACAATCCCATGATCCCAGTGGTCTGTAGCACAGACCCTGGTACTGCCAAACTGCCCTTCCTGGGGTTTCACTGCAGCTGCTGCTGCTGCCAACCCCTCAGACAGACATCTGCCCTCCTGGGGTCCAGCCAGGCCTGGCCCAGGATGGCAGAACAAAGAACTTCCTCTGAGAGAGGGTGTGACACCCTCTCCCTTTGGAAAATGGTGTGAAGGCAGGGGAGGAGTAGCCTCCCCCAGCCTCTGGAAATGCTTTGTTGGGCACAGAGGTGCCCAATTCTGCATAAGCCAGTCTACACCGGTTCAGGGACCCCTTAGCCCCTGCTCTGGCGCGAAACTGGACAAAGGAAAGGAGAGTGACCACTCCCCTGACCTGCACCTCCCCTGGGAGGTGTCCAGAGCTCCTCCAGTGTGCTCCAGACCTCTGCCATCTTGGAAACAGAGGTGCTGCTGGCACACTGGACTGCTCTGAGTGGCCAGTGCCACCAGGTGACGTCAGAGACTCCTGCTGATAGGCTCCTTCAGGTGTTAGTAGCCTATCCTCTCTCCTAGGTAGCCAAACCCTCTTTTCTGGCTATTTAGGGTCTCTGTCTCTGGGGAAACTTCAGATAATGAATGCAAGAGCTCATCCGAGTTCCTCTGCATCTCTCTCTTCACCTTCTGATAAGGAATCGACTGCTGACCGCGCTGGAAGCCTGCAAACCTGCAACATAGTAGCAAAGACGACTACTGCAACTCTGTAACGCTGATCCTGCCGCCTTCTCGACTGTTTTCCTGCTTGTGCATGCTGTGGGGGTAGCCTGCCTCCTCTCTGCACCAGAAGCTCCGAAGAAATCTCCCGTGGGTCGACGGAATCTTCCCCCTGCAACCGCAGGCACCAAAAAGCTGCATTACCGGTCCCTTGGGTCTCCTCTCAGCACGACGAGCGAGGTCCCTCGAATCCAGCGACTCTGTCCAAGTGACCCCCACAGTCCAGTGACTCTTCAGTCCAAGTTTGGTGGAGGTAAGTCCTTGCCTCACCTCGCTGGGCTGCATTGCTGGGAACCGCAACTTTGCAGCTACTCCGGCTCCTGTGCACTTCCAGCGGAAATCCTTTGTGCACAGCCAAGCCTGGGTCCACGGCACTCTAACCTGCATTGCACGACTTTCTAAGTTGGTCTCCGGCGCCGTGGGACTCCTTTGTGCAACTTCGGCGAGCACCGTTTCACGCATCCTCGTAGTGCCTGTTTCTGGCACTTCTCCAGGTGCTACCGGCTTCAGAGAGGGCTCCTTGTCTTGCTCGACGTCCCCTCTCTCTGCTGGTCCAATTTGCGACCTCCTGGTCCCTCCTGGGCCTCAGCAGCATCCAAAAACGCTAACCGCACGATTTGCAGCTAGCAAGGCTTGTTGGGGTTCTTTCGGCGGAAAAACACTTCTGCACGACTCTCCACGGCGAGAGGGATCTGTCCACCAAAGGGAAAGTCTCTAGCCCTTTTCGTTCCTGCAGAAACCTCAGCTTCTTCTGTCCAGTAGAAGCTTCTTTGCACCCGCAGCTGGCATTTCCTGGGCATCTGCCCATCTCCGACTTGCTTGTGACCTTTGGACTTGGTCCCCTTGTTCCACAGGTACCCTAGATTGGAAATCCACAGTTGTTGCATTGCTGGTTTGTGTCTTTCCTGCATTATTCCTCTAACACGACTACTTTGTCCTTAGGGGAACTTTAGTGCACTTTGCACTCACTTTTCAGGGTCTTGGGGAGGGTTATTTTTCTAACTCTCACTATTTTCTAATAGTCCCAGCGACCCTCTACAAGGTCACATAGGTTTGGGGTCCATTCGTGGTTCACTTTCCACTTTTGGAGTATATGGTTTGTGTTGCCCCTATCCCTATGTTTCCCCATTGCATCCTATTGTAACTATACATTGTTTGCACTGTTTTCTAAGACTATACTGCATATTTTTGCTATTGTGTATATATATCTTGTGTATATTTCCTATCCTCTCACCGAGGGTACACTCTAAGATACTTTGGCATATTGTCATAAAAATAAAGTACCTTTATTTTTAGTATACCTGTGTATTGTGTTTTCTTATGATATTGTGCATATGACACTAAGTGGTACTGTAGTAGCTTCACACGTCTCCTAGTTCAGCCTAAGCTGCTCTGCTAAGCTACCATTATCTATCAGCCTAAGCTGCTAGACACCCTATACACTAATAAGGGATAACTGGGCCTGGTGCAAGGTGCAAGTACCCCTTGGTACTCACTACAAGCCAGTCCAGCCTCCTACATTGGTTGTGCAGTGGTGGGATAAGTGCTTTGAGACTACTTACCACTCTTGTCATTGTACTTTTCATAAGAGAAAAATATACAAAACAAGGTCAGTGTATATACACATAGCCAAAAAGTTTTGCATTTCCTCTTTTCACTCTTTTCTAAGTGCTGAAAAGTACTTCTAACTTTCTAAAAAGTTTAAAAAGTTATTTTCTCTGTCTTTCTAAAAGCTCTGACAAACTTTTTATCTTTTACTATCACTTTAACTCTCTCTAAAAATGTCTGGCACAGGCCAAAATGTTGATCTGTCCAAACTTGCATATGACAACCTTAGCTGGAAAAGAGCAAGGAGTCTCTGTATAGAGAGAGGTTTGAGTGTAGGGAAGAATCCTTCCTTGGAACTGTTACTTAACATGCTTAGAGAACAGGATAAGGCCATAGGTGCCTCATCTGTTGAAAAAGTACCTAATAGTTCTCAATCTGATTCAGGGACTCCCCCAGGAAAAGATTCAGGAAAGAAACTTCCTAGCCTGCCCATTACTAGACAGTCTAGCATAGTTGGTAATGATGATGAGCCACACCATACAAATAGTGTTGTCTCACATCATAACAAAAGCATTTATTCTCACCATACTGGTAGTAATGTTTCTGTTAACCAAGCTGTTAGGGTGGCTTCTGTAAGGGACAGGTCTCCTTCTGTTCATTCCCATCATACCTCTGTATCTAGGAATGTCCCTCCCACCAACCCTGATGACAGAATGTTAGAGAGGGAACTCAATAAGTTGAGGGTGGAACAAACCAGACTGAAGCTTAAAAAGCAACAGCTGGATTTGGATAGACAGTCTTTTGAACTAGAGAAGGAAAGACAGAAGTTGGGTTTAGAAACCCATGGTGGCAGCAGCAGTATTCCCCATAGTCATCCTGCAAAAGAGCATGATTCCAGGAATCGGCACAAGATAGTTCCCCCTTATAAGGAGGGGGATGACATTAACAAGTGGTTTGCTGCACTTGAGAGGGCCTGTGTTGTACAGGATGTCCCTCAAAGGCAGTGGGCTGCTATCCTATGGCTATCATTTAGTGGAAAAGGTAGGGATAGGCTCCTTACTGTGAAAGAAAATGATGCTAATAATTTCCAAGTTCTTAAGAATGCACTCCTGGATGGTTATGGCTTAACCACTGAACAGTACAGGATAAAGTTCAGAGAGACCAAAAAGGAGTCTTCACAAGACTGGGTTGATTTCATTGACCATTCAGTGAAGGCCTTGGAGGGGTGGTTACATGGCAGTAAAGTTACTGATTATGACAGCCTGTATAACTTGACCCTGAGAGAGCATATTCTTAATAATTGTGTGTCTGATTTGTTGCACCAGTACTTGGTGGACTCTGATCTGACCTCTCCCCAAGAATTGGGAAAGAAGGCAGACAAATGGGTCAGAACAAGAGGGAACAGAAAAGTTCATACAGGGGGTGACAAAGATGGCAACAAAAAGAAGGATGGTAAGTCTTCAGACAAGGGTGGGGACAAATCTAAAAATGAGTCTTCATCAGGCCCACAAAAACACTCTGGTGGGGGTGGTGGGTCCAAATCCTCCTTTAATCAGAACAAGGAAAAGAAACCATGGTGCTATTTATGTAAAATAAAAGGCCATTGGACAACAGATCCCAGTTGTCCAAAGAAAGGCACCACTGCTCCTACCACTACAACCCCTACTGCTACACCTAGTGTCCCTACTAATAGCAGTGGTGGTGGGAGCAAACCTACTAATAGCCAATCCAAGGGAGTAGCTGGGCTCACTTTTGGTAATTTAGTTGGGGTTGGCCTTGTTAGGGAGGCCACAGAGGCTGTGTTAGTCTCTGAGGGGGCTATTGATTTAGCCACCTTAGTTGCTTGTCCCCTTAATATGGATAAGTACAAGCAGCTACCCCTAATAAATGGTGTTGAGGTTCAGGCCTACAGGGACACTGGTGCCAGTGTGACTATGGTCATAGAGAAACTGGTCCACCCTGAACAACACCTACTTGGTCACCAGTACCAAGTAACCGATGCTCACAACAACACACTTAGCCACCCCATGGCTGTTGTAAATCTCAACTGGGGGGGGTTACTGGTCCAAAGAAAGTTGTGGTAGCTTCAGATTTACCTGTAGACTGTCTATTAGGGAATGATTTGGAGACATCAGCTTGGTCAGATGTGGAGTTGGAGGCCCATGCAGCAATGCTGGGCATCCCAGGGCATATTTTTGCTTTGACAAGGGCGCAGACCAAAAAGCAAAAAGGACAGGGAAGCTTGGATCCTGGAACAATGGACCAAGTGCTCCCTAAAGCTAGGGGTAGTAGAAGCAAACCACTTCCTACTATCCCTCCCTCTACAGTGGATTCTACTTCTGAGGAAGAAGAATTCCCTCCCTGTGCAGAACCTACACCAGAGGAGCTGGAAGCAGACACTGCTGAGCTTTTGGGTGAAGGGGGGCCTGCCAGAGAGGAGCTGAGTGTGGCACAGCAAACCTGTCCCACATTAGAGGGTCTCAGACAGCAAGCTGTCAAACAGGCTAATGGGGATGTCAGTGACTCTCACAGAGTTTACTGGGAGGACAACCTCTTGTACACTGAGCATAGGGATCCTAAACCTGGAGCTGCCAGGAGATTAGTGATTCCTCAGGAGTACAGAAAGTTCCTCCTAACACTGGCACATGACATTCCCTTAGCTGGGCACCTAGGACAAATGAAAACTTGGGACAGGCTTGTTCCCCTGTTTCATTGGCCTAGGATGTCTAAGGACACAACGGAATTTTGTAAGTCCTGTGAAACCTGTCAAGCCAGTGGCAAGACAGGTGGCACCCCAAAGGCACCCCTTATTCCACTGCCTGTGGTTGGGGTTCCCTTTGAAAGGGTAGGGGTTGACATAGTTGGCCCCCTTGACCCTCCTACTGCTTCAGGCAATAGGTTTATCTTGGTGGTAGTGGACCATGCCACAAGATATCCTGAAGCTATTCCTTTAAGGACCACTACAGCACCTGCAGTGGCAAAGGCCCTCCTGGGAATATTTTCCAGGGTGGGCTTCCCAAAGGAAGTGGTATCAGACAGGGGAACCAATTTCATGTCTGCATACTTAAAGGCCATGTGGAAGGAGTGTGGTGTAACGTATAAGTTCACAACACCCTATCATCCACAAACAAATGGACTGGTGGAGAGATTTAATAAAACTCTCAAAGGCATGATTATGGGTCTCCCTGAAAAACTCCGCAGGAGATGGGATATCCTTCTACCATGCCTCCTTTTTGCCTACAGGGAGGTACCCCAGAAAGGAGTGGGCTTCAGCCCCTTTGAACTTCTTTTTGGACACCCTGTTAGGGGTCCACTCACACTTGTAAAGGAGGGTTGGGAACAACCTGTAAAAGCTCCTAAGCAGGATATTGTGGATTATGTACTTGGCCTCAGATCAAGGATGGCTGAGTACATGAAAAAGGCCAGTAAAAACCTTCAGGCCAGCCAAGAGCTCCAGAAGCAATGGCATGATCAGAAGGCTGTTTTGGTTCAGTACCAACCAGGGCAGAAAGTGTGGGTCTTGGAGCCTGTGGCCCCAAGAGCACTCCAAGATAAATGGAGTGGTCCCCACACAATTGTTGAAAAGAAGGGAGAAGTCACCTATTTAGTTGACTTAGGCACTGCCAGGAGTCCCCTTAGGGTGCTCCATGTCAACCGCCTGAAACCCTACTATGACAGGGCTGATCTCACCCTGCTCATGGCAACAGATGAGGGACAGGAAGAAGACAGTGATCCTCTACCTGATCTCTTCTCTTCCACAGATCAAGATGCTCTTGTGGAAGGTGTAGTTTTGGCTGATTGTCTTACTGCTGAGCAAAAAGACAATTGCATAAATCTCCTAGATCAATTCTCTGAACTCTTCTCTACTGTGCCAGGTACCACTTCTTGGTGTGAGCACACTATAGATACTGGAGACAGTTTACCTGTCAAAAGTAAGATCTATAGGCAGCCTGACCATGTCAGGGACTGCATAAAGCAAGAGGTCCAGAAAATGTTAGAACTAGGAGTGGTTGAGCACTCTGACAGTCCATGGGCTTCTCCTGTGGTACTGGTACCAAAACCCCATTCCAAAGATGGAAAGAAGGAAATGCGGTTTTGTGTAGACTATAGAGGTCTCAACTTGGTAACCAAAACTGATGCTCACCCTATACCCAGGGCAGATGAGCTCATAGATACACTGGCATCTGCCAAGTATCTAAGCACTTTTGATTTGACTGCAGGGTATTGGCAGATCAAATTGTCAGAAGATGCTAAACCTAAGACTGCATTTTCTACCATTGGAGGACATTACCAGTTTACTGTAATGCCTTTTGGTTTGAAAAATGCACCTGCCACTTTTCAGAGGTTGGTGAACACAGTCCTGCAAGGGCTGGAAGCTTTCAGTGCAGCATATTTGGACGATATAGCTGTCTTTAGCTCCAGCTGGGATGATCACCTGGTCCACCTATGGAAAGTTTTGGAGGCCCTGCAAAAGGCAGGCCTCACTATCAAGGCTTCAAAGTGCCAGATAGGGCAGGGTAAGGTGGTTTATCTGGGACACCTTGTTGGTGGGGAACAGATTGCACCACTTCAGGGGAAAATCCAAACAATTATTGATTGGGTTCCCCCTACCACTCAGACTCAGGTGAGAGCCTTCCTAGGCCTCACTGGGTATTACAGGAGGTTAATTAAGAACTATGGCTCCATTGCAGCCCCTCTTAATGACCTCACATCCAAGAAAATGCCTAAAAAGGTATTATGGACAGCAAACTGTCAGAAAGCTTTTGAGGAGCTGAAGCAGGCCATGTGCTCTGCACCTATCCTGAAAAGCCCTTGTTACTCTAAAAAATTCTATGTCCAAACTGATGCATCTGAATTAGGAGTAGGGGCAGTCCTATCACAACTTAATTCTGAGGGCCAGGATCAACCTGTTGCTTTTATTAGTAGGAGGTTGACCCCTAGAGAAAAGCGTTGGTCTGCCATTGAGAGGGAGGCCTTTGCTGTGGTCTGGGCTCTGAAGAAGTTGAGGCCATACCTGTTTGGCACTCACTTCATTGTTCAGACAGACCACAAACCTCTACTTTGGCCAAAACAAATGAAAGGTGAAAATCCTAAATTGTTGAGGTGGTCCATATCCCTACAGGGAATGGACTATACAGTGGAACATAGACCTGGGAGTAGCCACTCCAATGCAGATGGACTCTCCAGATATTTCCACTTAGACAATGAAGACTCATCAGGTCATGGCTAGTCTTATTGTCCTTCGTTTGGGGGGGAGTTGTGTAGGAAAGTACCATCTTGCCTGGCATGTTACCCCCATTTTTCACTGTATATATGTTGTTTTAGTTGTATGTGTCACTGGGACCCTGGTAACCCAGGGCCCCAGTGCTCATAAGTGTGCCTGAATGTGTTACCTGTGTAGTGACTAACTGTCTCACTGAGGCTCTGCTAATCAGAACCTCAGTGGTTATGCTCTCTCATTTCTTTCCAAATTGTCACTAACAGGCTAGTGACCATTTTTACCAATTTACATTGGCTTACTGGAACACCCTTATAATTCCCTAGTATATGGTACTGAGGTACCCAGGGTATTGGGGTTCCAGGAGATCCCTATGGGCTGCAGCATTTCTTTTGCCACCCATAGGGAGCTCTGACAATTCTTACACAGGCCTGCCACTGCAGCCTGAGTGAAATAACGTCCACGTTATTTCACAGCCATTTTACACTGCACTTAAGTAACTTATAAGTCACCTATATGTCTAACCTTTACCTGGTAAAGGTTAGGTGCAAAGTTACTTAGTGTGTGGGCACCCTGGCACTAGCCAAGGTGCCCCCACATTGTTCAGATCCAATTCACTGAACTTTGTGAGTGCGGGGACACCATTACACGCGTGCACTACATATAGGTCACTACCTATATGTAGCTTCACAATGGTAACTCCGAAAATGGCCATGTAACATGTCTATGATCATGGAATTGCCCCCTCTATGCCATCCTGGCATAGTTGGCACAATCCCATGATCCCAGTGGTCTGTAGCACAGACCCTGGTACTGCCAAACTGCCCTTCCTGGGGTTTCACTGCAGCTGCTGCTGCTGCCAACCCCTCAGACAGGTATCTGCCCTCCTGGGGTCCAGCCAGGCCTGGCCCAGGATGGCAGAACAAAGAACTTCCTCTGAGAGAGGGTGTGACACCCTCTCCCTTTGGAAAATGGTGTGAAGGCAGGGGAGGAGTAGCCTCCCCCAGCCTCTGGAAATGCTTTGTTGGGCACAGAGGTGCCCAATTCTGCATAAGCCAGTCTACACCGGTTCAGGGACCCCTTAACCCCTGCTCTGGCGCGAAACTGGACAAAGGAAAGGGGAGTGACCACTCCCCTGACCTGCACCTCCCCTGGGAGGTGTCCAGAGCTCCTCCAGTGTGCTCCAGACCTCTGCCATCTTGGAAACAGAGGTGCTGCTGGCACACTGGACTGCTCTGAGTGGCCAGTGCCACAAGGTGACGTCAGAGACTCCTTCTGATAGACTCCTTCAGGTGTTAGTAGCCTATCCTCTCTCCTAGGTAGCCAAACCCTCTTTTCTGGCTATTTAGGGTCTCTGTCTCTGGGGAAACTTTAGATAACGAATGCAAGAGCTCATCAGAGTTCCTCTGCATCTCTCTCTTCACCTTCTGCCAAGGAATCGACTGCTGACCGCGCTGGAAGCCTGCAAAACTGCAACAAAGTAGCAAAGACGACTACTGCAACTCTGTAACGCTGATCCTGCCGCCTTCTCAACTGTTTTCCTGGTGGTGCATGCTGTGGGGGTAGTCTGCCTCCTCTCTGCACTAGAAGCTCCGAAGAAATCTCCAGTGGGTCAACGGAATCTTCCCCCTGCTACCGCAGGCACCAAAAAGCTGCATTACCAGTCCCTTGGGTCTCCTCTCAGCACAACGAGCGAGGTCCCTTGAATCCAGCAACTCTGTCCAAGTGACTCCCACAGTCCAGTGACTCTTCAGTCGAAGTTTGGTGGAGGTAAGTCCTTGCCTCCCCACGCCAGACTGCATTGTTGGAAACCGCGTCTTTTGCAACTACTCCGGCTTCCGTGCACTTCCGGCAGAAATCCTTTGTGCACAGCCAAGCCTGGGTCCACGGCACTCTAACCTGCATTGCACGACTTTCTAAGTTGGTCTCCGGCGACGTGGGACTCCTTTATGCAACTTCGGCGAGCACCATTTCACGCATCCTCGTAGTGCCTGTTTCTGGCACTTCTCTGGGTGCTACCTGCTGCTGAGAGGGCTCCTTGTCTTGCTCGACGTCCCCTCTCTCTCCTGGTCCAATTTGCTACCTCCTGGTCCCTCCTGGGCTGCAGCAGCGTCCAAAAACGCTAACTGCACGATTTGCAACTAGCAAGGCTTGTTGGCATTCTTTCGGCGGGAAAACACTTTTGCACGACTCTCCACGGCAAGAAGGAGCCGTCCACCAAAGGGGAAGTCTCTAGCCCTTTTCGTTCCTGCAGAAACCTCAGCTTCTTCTGTCCAGTAGAAGCTTCTTTGCACCCACAGCTGGCATTTCCTGGGCATCTGCCCATCTCCGACTTGCTTGTGACTTTTGGACTTGGTCCCCTTGTTCCACAGGTACCCTAGATTGGAAATCCACAGTTGTTGCATTGTTGGTTTGTGTCTTTCCTGCATTATTCCTCTATCACGACTTCTTTGTCTTTTGGGGAACTTCAGTGCACTTTGCACTCACTTTTCAGGGTCTTGGGGAGGGCTATTTTTCTAACTCTCACTATTTTCTAATAGTCCCAGCGACCCTCTACAAGGTCACATAGGTTTGGGGTCCATTTGTGGTTCACATTCCACTTTTGGAGTATATGGTTTGTGTTGCCCCTATCCCTATGTGTCCCCATTGCGTCCTATTGTAACTATACATTGTTTGCACTGTTTTCTAAGACTTTACTGCATATTTTTGGTATTGTGTACATATAACTTGTGTATATTTGCTATCCTCTTGCTGAGGGTACACTCTAAGATACTTTGGCATATTGTCATAAAAATAAAGTACCTTTATTTTTAGTATAACTGTGTATTGTGTTTTCTTATGATATTGTGCAAGTGACACTTGTGGTACTGTAGTAGCTTCACACGTCTCCTAGTTCAGCCTAAGCTGCTCTGCTAAGCTACCATTATCTATCAGCCTAAGCTGCTAGACACCCTATACACTAATAAGGGATAACTGGGCCTGGTGCAAGGTGCAAGTACCCTTTGGTACTCACTACAAGCCAGTCCAGCCTCCTACATTGGTTGCGCAGCGGTGGGATAAGTGCTTTGAGACTACTTACCACTCTTGTCATTGTACTTTTCATAAGAGAAAAATATACAAAACAAGTTCAGTGTGTGTACACAGTGCTAAAAAGTTTTGCATTTCCTCTTTTCTAAGTGCTGAAAAGTACATCTAAACTTTCTAAAAAGTTCTAAAAAGTTTTAAAAGTTTTTTTTCTGTCTTTCTAAAAAGTTCTGAAAACTTTTTTCTCTTTTTCTATCACTTTAACTCTCTCTAAAAATGTCTGGCACAGGCCAAAATGTTGATCTGTCCAAACTTGCATATGACCACCTTAGCTGGAAAGGAGCAAGGAGTCTCTGTGTAGAGAGAGGTTTGAGTGTAGGGAAGAATCCTTCCTTGGAATTGTTGCTTAATATGCTTAGAGAACAAGATAAGGCCATAGGGGCCACATCTGTTGAAAAAGTAGCAAATGGTTCCCAATCTGATCCAGGGACTCCCCCAGGAAAAGATTCAGGAAAGAACGTTCCTAGCCTGCCCATTACTAGACAGTCTAGCATAGTTGGTAATGATGAAGAGCCACACCATACAAATAGTGTTGTCTCACATCATAGCAAGAGCATTTATTCACACCACAGTGGAAGTGATGTTTCTGTTAGCCAAGCTGTTAGGGTGGCTTCTGTAAGGGACAGGTCTCCTTCTGTTCATTCTTCTGTGTCTAAGAATGTCCCTCCCACCAACCCTGATGACAGAATGTTAGAAAGGGAACTCAACAAGTTGAGAGTGGAACAAACCAGACTGAAGCTTAAAAAGCAACAGCTGGATTTGGATAGACAGTCTTTTGAACTAGAAAAAGAAAGACAGAAGTTGGGTTTTGAAACCCATGGTGGCAGCAGCAGTATTCCCCATAGTCATCCTGTAAAAGAGAATGATTCCAGGAATCTGCACAAGATAGTTCCCCCTTATAAGGAGGGGGATGACATTAACAAGTGGTTTTCTGCACTTGAGAGGGCCTGTGTTGTACAGGATGTCCCTCAAAGGCAGTGGGCTGCTATTCTATGGCTATCATTTAGTGGAAAAGGTAGGGATAGGCTCCTTACTGTGAAAGAAAGTGATGCCAATAATTTCCATGTTCTTAAGAATGCACTCCTGGATGGTTATGGCTTAAGCACTGAACAATACAGGATAAAGTTCAGAGAGACCAAAAAGGAGTCTTCACAAGACTGGGTTGATTTCATTGACCATTCAGTGAAGGCCTTGGAGGGGTGGTTACATGGCAGTAAAGTTACTGATTATTGCAGCCTGTATAACTTGATCCTGAGAGAGCATATTCTTAATAATTGTGTGTCTGATTTGTTGTACCAGTACTTGTTGGACTCTGATCTGACCTCTCCCCAAGAATTGGGAAAGAAGGCAGACAAATGGGTCAGAACAAGGGTGAACAGAAAAGTTCATACAGGGGGTGACAAAGATGGCAAGAAGAAGGATGGTAAGTCTTCTGACAAGGGTGGGGACAAATCTAAAAATGAGTCTTCATCAGGTCCACAAAAACACTCTGGTGGGGGTGGTGGGCCCAAATCCTCTTCAAATCAGAACAAGGAAAAGAAACCATGGTGCTATTTATGTAAGATAAAAGGCCATTGGACAACAGATCCCAGTTGTCTAAAGAAAAGCACCAAGCCTCCTACCACTACAACCCCTACTGCTACACCTAGTGTCCCTACTAATAGCAGTGGTGGTGGGAGCAAACCTACTAATAGCCAATCCAAGGGAGTAGCTGGGCTCACTATTGGTAACTTAGTTGGGGTTGGTCTTGCTAGGGAGACCACAGAGGCTGTGTTAGTCTCTGAGGGGGCTATTGATTTAGCCACCTTAGTTGCTTGTCCCCTTAATATGGATAAGTACAAGCAGCTACCCCTAATAAATGGTGTTGAGGTTCAGGCCTACAGGGACACTGGTGCCAGTGTGACTATGGTCATAGAGAAACTGGTCCACCCTGAACAACACCTACTTGGTCACCAGTACCAAGTAACCGATGCTCACAACACACTTAGCCACCCCATGGCTGTTGTAAATCTCAACTGGGGGGGGGGGTTACTGGTCCAAAGAAAGTTGTGGTAGCCACAGATTTACCTGTAGACTGTCTACTAGGAAATGATTTGGAGACATCAGCTTGGTCAGATGTGGAGTTGGAGGCCCATGCAGCAATGCTGGGCATCCCAGGGCATATTTTTGCTTTAACCAGGGCTCAGGGTACAAAGGCAAAAAGGACAGGGAAGCTTGGATCCTGGAACAATGGACCAAGTGCTCCCTAAAGCTAGGGCTAGTAGAAGCAAACCACTTCCTACTATCCCTCCCTCTACAGTGGATTCAACTTCAGAGGAAGAAGAATTCCCACCCTGTGTAGAACCTTCACCAGAGGAGCTGGAAGCAGACACTGCTGAGCTTTTGGGTGAAGGGGGGCCTGCCAGGGAGGAGCTGAGTGTGGCACAGCAAACCTGTCCCACATTAGAGGGTCTGAGACAGCAAGCTGTCAAACAGGCTAATGGGGATGTCAGTGACTCTCACAGAGTTTACTGGGAGGACAACCTCTTGTACACTGAGGCAAGGGATCCTAAACCTGGAGCTGCCAGGAGATTAGTGATTCCTCAGGAGTACAGAAAGTTCCTCCTAACTCTTGCCCACGACATTCCCCTAGCTGGGCATCTAGGACAAATGAAAACTTGGGACAGGCTTGTTCCCTTGTTTCATTGGCCTAGAATGTCTGAGGACACAAAAGATTTTTGTAAGTCCTGTGAAACCTGTCAAGCCAGTGGCAAGACAGGTGGCACCCCAAAAGCACCCCTTATTCCACTGCCTGTGGTTGGGGTTCCCTTTGAAAGGGTAGGGGTTGACATAGTTGGCCCCCTTGACCCTCCTACTGCTTCAGGCAATAGGTTTATATTGGTGGTAGTGGACCATGCCACAAGATATCCTGAAGCAATTCCTTTAAGGACCACTACAGCACCTGCAGTGGCAAAGGCCCTCTTGGGAATATTTTCCAGGGTGGGCTTCCCAAAGGAAGTAGTATCAGACAGGGGAAGCAATTTCATGTCTGCATAGTTAAAGGCCATGTGGAAGGAGTGTGGTGTGACTTATAAGTTCACTACACCCTATCATCCACAAACTAATGGACTGGTGGAGAGATTTAACAAAACTCTCAAAGGCATGATTATGGGTCTCCCTGAAAAACTCCGCAGGAGATGGGATATCCTTCTACCATGCCTCCTTTTTGCCTACAGGGAGGTACCCCAGAAAGGAGTGGGCTTCAGCCCCTTTGAACTTCTTTTTGGACACCCTGTTAGGGGTCCACTCACACTTGTCAAGGAGGGTTGGGAACAACCTTTAAAAGCTCCAAAGCAAGATATTGTGGACTATGTACTTGGCCTCAGATCAAGGCTGGCTGAGTATATGAAAAAGGCCAGTAAGAACCTTCAGGCCAGCCAAGAGCTCCAGAAGCAATGGCATGATCAGAAGGCTGTTTTGGTTCAGTACCAACCAGGGCAGAAAGTGTGGGTCTTGGAGCCTGCGGCCCCAAGAGCACTCCAAGATAAATGGAGTGGACCCCACACAATTGTTGAGAAAAAGGGTGAAGTCACCTACTTGGTTGACTTAGGCCCTGCTAGGAGTCCCCTTAGGGTGCTCCATGTCAACCGCCTGAAACCCTACTATGACAGGGCTGATCTCACCCTGCTCATGGCAACTGATGAGGGACAGGAAGAAGACAGTGATCCTCTACCTGATCTCTTCTCTTCCACAGAACAAGATGCTCTTGTGGAAGGTGTAGTTTTGGCTGATTGTCTTACTGCTGAGCAGAAAGACCATTGCATAAATCTCCTAGATCAATTCTCTGAACTCTTCTCTACTGTGCCAGGTACCACTTCTTGGTGTGAGCACACTATAGATACTTGAGACAGCTTGCCTGTCAAAAGTAAGATCTATAGGCAGCCTGACCATGTCAGGGACTGCATAAAGCAAGAGGTCCAGAAAATGTTAGAACTAGGAGTGGTTGAGCACTCTGAAAGTCCATGGGCTTCTCCTGTGGTACTTGTACCAAAACCCCATTCCAAGAAAGAAATGCGGTTTTGTGTAGACTACAGAGGTCTCAACTTGGTAACCAAAACTGATGCTCACCCTATACCCAGGGCAGATGAGCTCATAGATACACTGGCATCTGCCAAGTATCTAAACACTTTTGACTTGACTGCAGGGTATTGGCAGATCAAATTGTCAGAAGATGCTAAACCTAAAACTGCATTTTCAACCATTGGAGGACATTACCAGTTCACTGTAATGCCTTTTGGATTGAAAAATGCACCTGCCACTTTTCAGAGGTTGGTGAACACAGTCCTGCAAGGGCTGGAAGCTTTCAGTGCAGCATATTTGGACGATATAGCTGTCTTTAGCTCCAGCTGGGATGATCACCTGGTCCACCTATGGAAAGTTTTAGAGGCCCTGCAAAAGGCAAGCCTCACTATCAAGGCTTCAAAGTGCCAGATAGGGCAGGGTAAGGTGGTTTATCTGGGACACCTTGTTTGTGGGGAACAGATTGCACCACTTCAGGGGAAAATCCAAACAATTATTGATTGGGTTCCCCCTACTACACAGACTCAGGTGAGAGCCTTCCTAGGCCTCACTGGGTATTACAGGAGGTTCATTAAGAACTATGGCTCCATTGCAGCCCCTCTTAATGACCTCACATCCAAGAAAATGCCTAAAAAGGTATTATGGACAGCAAACTGTCAGAAAGCTTTTGAGGAGCTGAAGCAGGCCATGTGCTCTGCACCTGTCCTGAAAAGCCCTTGTTACTCTAAAAAATTCTATGTCCAAACTGATGCATCTGAATTAGGAGTAGGGGCAGTCCTATCACAACTTAATTCTGAGGGCCAGGATCAACCTGTTGCTTTTATTAGTAGGAGGTTGACCCCTAGAGAAAAGCGTTGGTCTGCCATAGAGAGGGAGGCCTTTGCTGTGGTCTGGGCTCTGAAGAAGTTGAGGCCATACATGTTTGGCACTCACTTCATTGTTCAGACAGACCACAAACCTCTACTTTGGCTAAAACAAATGAAAGGTGAAAATCCTAAATTGTTGAGGTGGTCCATATCCCTACAGGGAATGGACTATACAGTGGAACATAGACCTGGGAGTACCCACTCCAATGCAGATGGACTCTCCAGATATTTCCACTTAGACAATGAAGACTCATCAGGTCATGGCTAGTCTTATTGTCCTTCGTTTGGGGGGGGGGGTTGTGTAGGAAAGTACCATCTTGCCTGGCATGTTACCCCCATTTTTCACTGTATATATGTTGTTTTAGTTGTATGTGTCACTGGGACCCTGTTCTCCAGGGCCCCAGTGCTCATAAGTGTACCTGAATGTGTTACCTGTGTAGTGACTAACTGTCTCACTGAGGCTCTGCTAATCAGAACCTCAGTGGTTATGCTCTCTCATTTCTTTCAAATTGTCACTAACAGGCTAGTGACCAATTTTACCAATTTACATTGGCTTACTGGAACACCCTTATAATTCCCTAGTATATGGTACTGAGGTACCCAGGGTATTGGGGTTCCAGGAGATCCCTATGGGCTGCAGCATTTCTTTTGCCACCCATAGGGAGCTCTGACAATTCTTACACAGGCCTGCCACTGCAGCCTGAGTGAAATAACGTCCACGTTATTTCACAGCCATTTTACACTGCACTTAAGTAACTTATAAGTCACCTATATGTCTAACCTTTACCTGGTAAAGGTTAGGTGCAAAGTTACTTTGTGTGAGGGCACCCTGGCACTAGCCAAGGTGCCCCCACATTGTTCAGGGCCAATTCCCTGAACTTTGTGAGTGCGGGGACACCATTACACGCGTGCACTACATATAGGTCACTACCTATATGTAGCTTCACAATGGTAACTCCGAATATGGCCATGTAACATGTCTAAGATCATGGAATTGCCCCCTCTATGCCATCCTGGCATTGTTGGCACAATTCCATGATCCCAGTGGTCTGTAGCACAGACCCTGGTACTGCCAAACTGCCTTTTCTGGGGTTTCACTGCAGCTGCTGCTGCTGCCAACCCCTCAGACAGGTTTCTGCCCCCCTGGGGTCAAGCCAGGCTTGTCCCAGGATGGCAGAACAAAGGACTTCCTCTGAGAGAGGGTGTTACACCCTCTCCCTTTGGAAAATGGTGTGAAGGCAGGGGAAGCCTCCCCCAGCCTCTGGAAATGCTTTCTTGGGCACAGATGTGCCCAATTCTGCATAAGCCAGCCTACACCGGTTCAGGGACCCCTTAGCCCCTGCTCTGGCGCGAAACTGGACAAAGGAAAGGGGAGTGACCACTCCCCTGACCTGCACCTCCCCTGGGAGGTGTCCAGAGCTCCTCCAGTGTGCTCCAGACCTCTGCCATCTTGGAAACAGAGGTGCTGCTGGCACACTGGACTGCTCGGAGTGGCCAGTGCCACCAGGTGACGTCAGAGACTCCTTCTGATAGACTCCTTCAGGTGTTAGTAGCCTATCCTCTCTCCTAGGTAGCCAAACCCTCTTTTCTGGCTATTTAGGGTCTCTGCCTCTGGGGAAACTTTAGATAACGAATGCAAGAGCTCATCAGAGTTCCTCTGCATCTCTCTCTTCACCTTCTGCCAAGGAATCGACTGCTGACCGCACTGGAAGCCTGCAAAACTGCAACAAAGTAGCAAAGACGACTACTGCAACTCTGTAACGCTGATCCTGCCGCCTTCTCAACTGTTTTCCTGGTGGTGCATGCTGTGGGGGTAGTCTGCTTCCTCTCTGCACTAGAAGCTCCGAAGAAATCTCCCGTGGGTCAACGGAATCTTCCCCCTGCTACCGCAGGCACCAAAAAGCTGAATTACCGGTCCCTTGGGTCTCCTCTCAGCACAACGAGCGAGGTCCCTTGAATCCAGCAACTCTGTCCAAGTGACTCCCACAGTCCAGTGACTCTTCAGTCGAAGTTTGGTGGAGGTAAGTCCTTGCCTCCCCACGCCAGACTGCATTGTTGGAAACCGCGTCTTTTGCAACTACTCCGGCTTCCGTGCACTTCCGGCGGAAATCCTTTGTGCACAGCCAAGCCTGGGTCCACGGCACTCTAACCTGCATTGCACGACTTTCTAAGTTGGTCTCCGGCGACATGGGACTCCTTTGTGCAACTTCGGCGAGCACCATTTCACGCATCCTCGTAGTGCCTGTTTCTGGCACTTCTCCGGATGCTACCTGCTGCTGAGAGGGCTCCTTGTCTTGCTCGACGTCCCCTCTCTCTCCTGCTCCAATTTGCGACCTCCTGGTCCCTCCTGGGCCGCAGCAGTGTCCAAAAACGCTAACCGCACGATTTGCAACTAGCAAGGCTTGTTGGCGTTCTTTCGGCGGGAAAACACTTTTGCACGACTCTCCACGGCAAGAGGGACCCGTCCACCAAAGGGGAAGTCTCTAGCCCTTTTCGTTCCTGCAGAAACCTCAGCTTCTTCTGTCCAGTAGAAGCTTCTTTGCACCCACAGCTGGCATTTCCTGGGCATCTGCCCATCTCCGACTTGCTTGTGACTTTTGGACTTGGTCCCCTTGTTCCACAGGTACCCTAGATTGGAAATCCACAGTTGTTGCATTGTTGGTTTGTGTCTTTCCTGCATTATTCCTCTATCACGACTTCTTTGTCTTTTGGGGAACTTCAGTGCACTTTGCACTCACTTTTCAGGTTCTTGGGGAGGGCTATTTTTCTAACTCTCACTATTTTCTAATAGTCCCAGCGACCGTCTACAAGGTCACATAGGTTTGGGGTCCATTCGTGGTTCACATTCCACTTTTGGAGTATATGGTTTGTGTTGCCCCTATGTCTATGTGTCCCCATTGCGTCCTATTGTAACTATACATTGTTTGCACTGTTTTCTAAGACTATACTGCATGTTTTTGGTATTGTGTACATATAACTTGTGTATATTTGTTATCCTCTTGCTGAGGGTACACTCTAAGATACTTTGGCATATTGTCATAAAAATAAAGTACCTTTATTTTTAGTATAACTGTGTATTGTGTTTTCTTATGATATTGTGCAAGTGACACTTGTGGTACTGTAGTAGCTTCACACGTCTCCTAGTTCAGCCTAAGCTGCTCTGCTAAGCTACCATTATCTATCAGCCTAAGCTGCTAGACACCCTATACACTAATAAGGGATAACTGGGCCTGGTGCAAGGTGCAAGTACCCCTTGGTACTCACTACAAGCCAGTCCAGCCTCCTACATTGGTTGTGCAGCGGTGGGATAAGTGCTTTGAGACTACTTACCACTCTTGTCATTGTACTTTTCATAAGAGAAAAATATACAAAACAAGTTCAGTGTGTGTACACAGTGATAAAAAGTTTTGCATTTCCTCTTTTGTAAGTGCTGAAAAGTACATCTAAACTTTCTAAAAAGTTCTAAAAAGTTGTAAAAGTTTTTTTTCTGTCTTTCTAAAAAGTTCTGAAAACTTTTTTCTCTTTTTCTATCACTTTAACTCTCTCTAAAAATGTCTGGCACGGGCCAAAATGTTGATCTGTCCAAACTTGCATATGACCACCTTAGCTGGAAAGGAGCAAGGAGTCTCTGTGTAGAGAGAGGTTTGAGTGTAGGGAAGAATCCTTCCTTGGAATTGTTGCTTAATATGCTTAGAGAACAAGATAAGGCCATAGGGGCCACATCTGTTGAAAAAGTAGCAAATGGTTCCCAATCTGATCCAGGGACTCCCCCAGGAAAAGATTCAGGAAAGAAAGTTCCTAGCCTGCCCATTACTAGACAGTCTAGCATAGTTGGTAATGATGAAGAGCCACACCATACAAATAGTGTTGTCTCACATCATAGCAAGAGCATTTATTCACACCACAGTGGAAGTGATGTTTCTGTTAGCCAAGCTGTTAGGGTGGCTTCTGTAAGGGACAGGTCTCCTTCTGTTCATTCTTCTGTGTCTAAGAATGTCCCTCCCACCAACCCTGATGACAGAATGTTAGAAAGGGAACTCAACAAGTTGAGAGTGGAACAAACCAGACTGAAGCTTAAAAAGCAACAGCTGGATTTGGATAGACAGTCTTTTGAACTAGAAAAAGAAAGACAGAAGTTGGGTTTTGAAACCCATTGTGGCAGCAGCAGTATTCCCCATAGTCATCCTGTAAAAGAGCATGATTCCAGGAATCTGCACAAGATAGTTCCCCCTTATAAGGAGGGGGATGACATTAACAAGTGGTTTTCTGCACTTGAGAGGGCCTGTGTTGTACAGGATGTCCCTCAAAGGCAGTGGGCTGCTATTCTATGGCTATCATTTAGTGGAAAAGGTAGGGATAGGCTCCTTACTGTGAAAGAAAGTGATGCCAATAATTTCCATGTTCTTAAGAATGCACTCCTGGATGGTTATGGCTTAAGCACTGAACAATACAGGATAAAGTTCAGAGAGACCAAAAAGGAGTCTTCACAAGACTGGGTTGATTTCATTGACCATTCAGTGAAGGCCTTGGAGGGGTGGTTACATGGCAGTAAAGTTACTGATTATGACAGCCTGTATAACTTGATCCTGAGAGAGCATATTCTTAATAATTGTGTGTCTGATTTGTTGCACCAGTACTTGGTGGACTCTGATCTGACCTCTCCCCAAGAATTGGGAAAGAAGGCAGACAAATGGGTCAGAACAAGGGTGAACAGAAAAGTTCATACAGGGGGTGACAAAGATGGCAAGAAGAAGGATGGTAAGTCTTCTGACAAGGGTGGGGACAAATCTAAAAATGAGTCTTCATCAGGTCCACAAAAACACTCTGGTGGGGGTGGTGGGCCCAAATCCTCTTCAAATCAGAACAAGGAAAAGAAACCATGGTGCTATTTATGTAAGATAAAAGGCCATTGGACAACAGATCCCAGTTGTCCAAAGAAAAGCACCAAGCCTCCTACCACTTCAACCCCTACTGCTACACCTAGTGTCCCTACTAATAGCAGTGGTGGTGGGAGCAAACCTACTAATAGCCAATCCAAGGGAGTAGCTGGGCTCACTATTGGTAACTTAGTTGGGGTTGGTCTTGTTAGGGAGACCACAGAGGCTGTGCTAGTCTCTGAGGGGGCTATTGATTTAGCCACCTTAGTTGCTTGTCCCCTTAATATGGATAAGTACAAGCAGCTACCCCTAATAAATGGTGTTGAGGTTCAGGCCTACAGGGACACTGGTGCCAGTGTGACTATGGTCATAGAGAAACTGGTCCACTCTGAACAACATCTACTTGGTCACCAGTACCAAGTAACCGATGCTCACAACAACACACTTAGCCACCCCATGGCTGTTGTAAATCTCAACTGGGGGGGGGGGGGTTACTGGTCCAAAGAAAGTTGTGGTAGCCACAGATTCACCTGTAGACTGTCTACTAGGAAATGATTTGGAGACATCAGCTTGGTCAGATGTGGAGTTGGAGGCCCATGCAGCAATGCTGGGCATCCCAGGGCATATTTTTGCTTTAACCAGGGCTCAGGCCAAAAAAGCAAAAAGGACAGGGAAGCTTGGATCCTGGAACAATGGACCAAGTGCTCCCTAAAGCTAGGGCTAGTAGAAGCAAACCACTTCCTACTATCCCTCCCTCTACAGTGGATTCAACTTCAGAGGAAGAAGAATTCCCACCCTGTGTAGAACCTTCACCAGAGGAGCTGGAAGCAGACACTGCTGAGCTTTTGGGTGAAGGGGGGCCTGCCAGGGAGGAGCTGAGTGTGGCACAGCAAACCTGTCCCACATTAGAGGGTCTGAGACAGCAAGCTGTCAAACAGGCTAATGGGGATGTCAGTGACTCTCACAGAGTTTACTGGGAGGACAACCTCTTGTACACTGAGGCAAGGGATCCTAAACCTGGAGCTGCCAGGAGATTAGTGATTCCTCAGGAGTACAGAAAGTTCCTCCTAACTCTTGCCCACGACATTCCCCTAGCTGGGCATCTAGGACAAATGAAAACTTGGGACAGGCTTGTTCCCTTGTTTCATTGGCCTAGAATGTCTGAGGACACAAAAGATTTTTGTAAGTCCTGTGAAACCTGTCAAGCCAGTGGCAAGACAGGTGGCACCCCAAAGGCACCCCTTATTCCACTGCCTGTGGTTGGGGTTCCCTTTGAAAGGGTAGGGGTTGACATAGTTGGCCCCCTTGACCCTCCTACTGCTTCAGGCAATAGGTTTATCTTGGTGGTAGTGGACCATGCCACAAGATATCCTGAAGCAATTCCTTTAAGGACCACTACAACACCTGCAGTGGCAAAGGCCCTCTTGGGAATATTTTCCAGGGTGGGCTTCCCAAAGGAAGTAGTATCAGACAGGGGAAGCAATTTCATGTCTGCATACTTAAAGGCCATGTGGAAGGAGTGTGGTGTGACTTATAAGTTCACTACACCCTATCATCCACAAACTAATGGACTGGTGGAGAGATTTAACAAAACTCTCAAAGGCATGATTATGGGTCTCCCTGAAAAACTCCGCAGGAGATGGGATATCCTTCTACCATGCCTCCTTTTTGCCTACAGGGAGGTACCCCAGAAAGGAGTGGGCTTCAGCCCCTTTGAACTTCTTTTTGGACACCCTGTTAGGGGTCCACTCACACTTGTCAAGGAGGGTTGGGAACAACCTTTAAAAGCTCCAAAGCAAGATATTGTGGACTATGTACTTGGCCTCAGATCAAGGATGGCTGAGTATATGAAAAAGGCCAGTAAGAACCTTCAGGCCAGCCAAGAGCTCCAGAAGCAATGGCATGATCAGAAGGCTGTTTTGGTTCAGTACCAACCAGGGCAGAAAGTGTGGGTCTTGGAGCCTGTGGCCCCAAGAGCACTCCAAGATAAATGGAGTGGACCCCACACAATTGTTGAGAAAAAGGGTGAAGTCACCTACTTGGTTGACTTAGGCCCTGCTAGGAGTCCCCTTAGGGTGCTCCATGTCAACCGCCTGAAACCCTACTATGACAGGGCTGATCTCACCCTGCTCATGGCAACTGATGAGGGACAGGAAGAAGACAGTGATCCTCTACCTGATCTCTTCTCTTCCACAGAAGAAGATGCTCTTGTGGAAGGTGTAGTTTTGGCTGATTGTCTTACTGCTGAGCAGAAAGACCATTGCATAAATCTCCTAGATCAATTCTCTGAACTCTTCTCTACTGTGCCAGGTACCACTTCTTGGTGTGAGCACACTATAGATACTTGAGACAGCTTGCCTGTCAAAAGTAAGATCTATAGGCAGCCTGACCATGTCAGGGACTGCATAAAGCAAGAGGTCCAGAAAATGTTAGAACTAGGAGTGGTTGAGCACTCTGAAAGTCCATGGGCTTCTCCTGTGGTACTTGTACCAAAACCCCATTCCAAGAAAGAAATGCGGTTTTGTGTAGACTACAGAGGTCTCAACTTGGTAACCAAAACTGATGCTCACCCTATACCCAGGGCAGATGAGCTCATAGATACACTGGCATCTGCCAAGTATCTAAGCACTTTTGATTTGACTGCAGGGTATTGGCAGATCAAATTGTCAGAAGATGCTAAACCTAAGACTGCATTTTCTACCATTGGAGGACATTACCAGTTCACTGTAATGCCTTTTGGTTTGAAAAATGCACCTGCCACTTTTCAGAGGTTGGTGAACACAGTCCTGCAAGGGCTGGAAGCTTTCAGTGCAGCATATTTGGACGATATAGCTGTCTTTAGCTCCAGCTGGGATGATTACCTGGTCCACCTATGGAAAGTTTTGGAGGCCCTGCAAAAGGCAGGCCTCACTATCAAGGCTTCAAAGTGCCAGATAGGGCAGGGTAAGGTGGTTTATCTGGGACACCTTGTTGGTGGGGAACAGATTGCACCACTTCAGGGGAAAATCCAAACAATTATTGATTGGGTTCCCCCTACCACTCAGACTCAGGTGAGAGCCTTCCTAGGCCTCACTGGGTATTACAGGAGGTTCATTAAGAACTATGGCTCCATTGCAGCCCCTCTTAATGACCTCACATCCAAGAAAATGCCTAAAAAGGTATTATGGACAGCAAACTGTCAGAAAGCTTTTGAGGAGCTGAAGCAGGCCATGTGCTCTGCACCTGTCCTGAAAAGCCCTTGTTACTCTAAAAAATTCTATGTCCAAACTGATGCATCTGAATTAGGAGTAGGGGCAGTCCTATCACAACTTAATTCTGAGGGCCAGGATCAACCTGTTGCTTTTATTAGTAGGAGGTTGACCCCTAGAGAAAAGCGTTGGTCTGCCATAGAGAGGGAGGCCTTTGCTGTGGTCTGGGCTCTGAAGAAGTTGAGGCCATACATGTTTGGCACTCACTTCATTGTTCAGACAGACCACAAACCTCTACTTTGGCTAAAACAAATGAAAGGTGAAAATCCTAAATTGTTGAGGTGGTCCATATCCCTACAGGGAATGGACTATACAGTGGAACATAGACCTGGGAGTACCCACTCCAATGCAGATGGACTCTCCAGATATTTCCACTTAGACAATGAAGACTCATCAGGTCATGGCTAGTCTTATTGT
Source organism: Pleurodeles waltl (assembly GCF_031143425.1). NCBI lineage: Eukaryota > Metazoa > Chordata > Amphibia > Caudata > Salamandridae > Pleurodeles > Pleurodeles waltl. Next base: position 1,263,706 of record NW_027150394.1, read on the forward strand.
CCTTCGTTTGGGGGGGGGTTGTGTAGGAAAGTACCATCTTGCCTGGCATGTTACCCCCATTTTTCACTGTATATATGTTGTTTTAGTTGTATGTGTCACTGGGACCCTGTTCTCCAGGGCCCCAGTGCTCATAAGTGTGCCTGAATGTGTTACCTGTGTAGTGACTAACTGTCTCACTGAGGCTCTGCTAATCAGAACCTCAGTGGTTATGCTCTCTCATTTCTTTCAAATTGTCACTAACAGGCTAGTGACCAATTTTACCAATTTACATTGGCTTACTGGAACACCCTTATAATTCCCTAGTATATGGTACTGAGGTACCCAGGGTATTGGGGTTTCAGGAGATCCCTATGGGCTGCAGCATTTCTTTTGCCACCCATAGGGAGCTCTGACAATTCTTACACAGGCCTGCCACTGCAGCCTGAGTGAAATAACGTCCACGTTATTTCACAGCCATTTTACACTGCACTTAAGTAACTTATAAGTCACCTATATGTCTAACCTTTACCTGGTAAAGGTTAGGTGCAAAGTTACTTAGTGTGAGGGCACCCTGGCACTAGCCAAGGTGCCCCCACATTGTTCAGGGCCAATTCCCTGAACTTTGTGAGTGCGGGGACACCATTACACGCGTGCACTACATATAGGTCACTACCTATATGTAGCTTCACAATGGTAAATCCGAATATGGCCATGTAACATGTCTAAGATCATGGAATTGCTCCCTCTATGCCATCCTGGCATTGTTGGCACAATTCCATGATCCCAGTGGTCTGTAGCACAGACCCTGGTACTGCCAAACTGCCTTTTCTGGGGTTTCACTTCAGCTGCTGCCAACCCCTCAGACAGGTTTCTGCCCCCCTGGGGTCAAGCCAGGCTTGTCCCAGGATGGCAGAACAAAGGACTTCCTCTGAGAGAGGGTGTTACACCCTCTCCCTTTGGAAAATGGTGTGAAGGCAGGGGAAGCCTCCCCCAGCCTCTGGAAATGCTTTCTTGGGCACAGATGTGCCCAATTCTGCATAAGCCAGCCTACACCGGTTCAGGGACCCCTTAGCCCCTGCTCTGGCGCGAAACTGGACAAAGGAAAGGGGAGTGACCACTCCCCTGACCTGCACCTCCCCTGGGAGGTGTCCAGAGCTCCTCCAGTGTGCTCCAGACCTCTGCCATCTTGGAAACAGAGGTGCTGCTGGCACACTGGACTGCTCTGAGTGGCCAGTGCCACCAGGTGACGTCAGAGACTCCTTCTGATAGACTCCTTCAGGTGTTAGTAGCCTATCCTCTCTCCTAGGTAGCCAAACCCTCTTTTCTGGCTATTTAGGGTCTCTGTCTCTGGGGAAACTTTAGATAACGAATGCAAGAGCTCATCAGAGTTCCTCTGCATCTCTCTCTTCACCTTCTGCCAAGGAATCGACTGCTGACCGCACTGGAAGCCTGCAAAACTGCAACAAAGTAGCAAAGACGACTACTGCAACTCTGTAACGCTGATCCTGCCGCCTTCTCAACTGTTTTCCTGGTGGTGCATGCTGTGGGGGTAGTCTGCCTCCTCTCTGCACTAGAAGCTCTGAAGAAATCTCCCGTGGGTCAACGGAATCTTCCCCCTGCTACCGCAGGCACCAAAAAGCTGCATTACCGGTCCCTTGGGTCTCCTCTCAGCACAACGAGCGAGGTCCCTTGAATCCAGCAACTCTGTCCAAATGACTCCCACAGTCCAGTGACTCTTCAGTCGAAGTTTGGTGGAGGTAAGTCCTTGCCTCCCCACGCCAGACTGCATTGTTGGAAACCGCGTCTTTTGCAACTACTCCGGCTTCCGTGCACTTCCGGTGGAAATCCTTTGTGCACAGCCAAGCCTGGGTCCACGGCACTCTAACCTGCATTGCACGACTTTCTAAGTTGGTCTCCGGCGACGTGGGACTCCTTTGTGCAACTTCGGCGAGCACCATTTCATGCATCCTCGTAGTGCCTGTTTCTGGCACTTCTCCGGGTGCTACCTGCTGCTGAGAGGGCTCCTTGTCTTGCTCGACGTCCCTTCTCTCTCCTGGTCTAATTTGCGACCTCCTGATCCCTCCTGGGCCGCAGCAGCGTCCAAAAACACTAACCGCACGATTTGCAACTAGCAAGGCTTGTTGGCCTTCTTTCGGCGGGAAAACACTTTTTCACGACTCTCCACGGCAAGATGGACCCGTCCACCAAAGGGGAAGTCTCTAGCCCTTTTCGTTCCTGCAGAAACCTCAGCTTCTTCTGTCTAGTAGAAGCTTCTTTGCACCCACAGCTGGCATTTCCTGGTAATCTGCCCATCTCCGACTTGCTTGTGACTTTTGGACTTGGTCCCCTTGTTCCACAGGTACCCTAGATTGGAAATCCACAGTTGTTGCATTGTTGGTTTGTGTCTTTCCTGCATTATTCCTCTATCACGACTTCTTTGTCTTTTGGGGAACTTCAGTGCACTTTGCACTCACTTTTCAGGGTCTTGGGGAGGGCTATTTTTCTAACTCTCACTATTTTCTAATAGTCCCAGCGACCCTCTACAAGGTCACATAGGTTTGGGGTCCATTCGTGGTTCACATTCCACTTTTGGAGTATATGGTTTGTGTTGCCCCTATCCCTATGTGTCCCCATTGCGTCCTATTGTAACTATACATTGTTTGCACTGTTTTCTAAGACTATACTGCATATTTTTGGTATTGTGTACATATAACTTGTGTTTATTTGCTATCCTCTTGCTGAGGGTACACTCTAAGATACTTTGGCATATTGTCATAAAAATAAAGTACCTTTACTTTTAGTATAACTGTGTATTGTGTTTTCTTATGATATTGTGCAAGTGACACTTGTGGTACTGTAGTAGCTTCACACGTCTCCTAGTTCAGCCTAAGCTGCTCTGCTAAGCTACCATTATCTATCAGCCTAAGCTGCTAGACACCCTATACACTAATAAGGGATAACTGGGCCTGGTGCAAGGTGCAAGTACCCCTTGGTACTCACTACAAGCCAGTCCAGCCTCCTACACCTAGTATATGGTACCTAGGTGCCCAGGGCATTGGGGTTCCAGGGAATCCCTATGGGCTGCAGCATTTCTTTTGCCACCCATAGGGAGCCCATGCAAAGGCTTCTTCACGACTGCCATTGCAGGCTGTGTGAAATGGTGCATGCACCCTTTCACAGCCATTTACACTGCACCAGGTCACTTATAAGTCACCTATATGTCAGGCCTTCAGACCCTGAAAGCTGGGTGCAAAGTACCTGTGTGTGAGGGCACCCCTACACTAGCAGAGGTGCCCCCAAGTCATCCAGGCCCATGTTCCCGGACTTCGTGAGTGCGGGGACGCCATTTTACGAGTGCACTGGACATACGTCAGTACCTAGGTCCAGCTTCACAATGGTAACTCCGAATATGGCCATGTAAGGTGTCTAACAACTGGGAATTGTACCCCAATACTGATTTCAGTATTGGTTGACCAATCCCATGCACTCTGGGGGCTCCACTATAGACTCCCAGTACTGCCATACCAGCCTTCTGGTCCCAGCTGCCTGACTCTGCCTGACTCTGCACTTCTAGAAACATTCCTTAACTCTTTGTGAACCATGGTGCAGGAATGCTGTGTCTTTGTTCAGGCAGATTGTTTTTTTTGCCTCTCGACGAGGGTATAATTTTGGACGCAAAACAGCTTTTACCAGCGCCAATTAACTTGTTTCGCAATAAAAATATGAAGGGAATTGTAAAGTTTCTTTAAAAGGGTCTTTTGAGGGATCGCCTTGCTCCTCCTAGAGCTCCTCCTTGCTCTGAAGAGGCGTCGGAACGCTTTGTGCTAGCTCCAGTGCAGTATTTATATGGATTTAAAAAGTAAAACACGGCCCCGGGTGTAATTAAATGACGCTCTGAAATATCTAAAATGAACAATGTTAAAGGTGTTTTAAATATACCTTGTGCACAGTATTCTGAATAAGGTTAAGACCATCTCGTTGTCTGGTGCCCCAATGGCTCTATTAGTTTGCTCTATGTAGTTTTCTATACCACATTTCTGCCATTTCTGAGTGTTATACAAAATATAATATTACACTGCTTGGTGATCCTGAATTTACCAACCTCAGAATGATGAAAGTCTGCACTGTCTCCAGGTCGAAGATGGCTTGCGTCACACCACATATAGGTCCATGAGCCTGTTAATGTATACCTGATTGTTGTCAATGTTTCTTTACGGTGCTCACATGTTTGTTCTTTGAGATGCGCCCTGCAGACAATCGAGAACCTTTTGCTTTAATGCATATCGACGTGAACCGCTCGTAGCGGCATATCATACCATTTATTGCTGTAATGATTGTACCCGATATTTCGAATGACAAAAATTCATCAATAAACACATGTTAAGCCCTCGTTTTTGGCAAATGCACACACCCTGTCTACTCCTGAGGACCGTAGCCAAGAGCAACCTCAAACCAGAGACGCTGAGCCAAGTTCCATTCCCAGGAATCTAGCCCGGGCTGCCTGACTCAGCACTTGTAGAAAACACCTTACCTCTTTCAGAACCGGGGGGCAGGGCTGCTGTGTTTACTTGCCTTGACTTTGTTCAGGCACATTGGCTTTTTTGCCTCTAGAAGAGGGTATATTTTTGGACACAAGAGAGCTTTTACCGGCACCGTCCGATTAAACTATCTTGTTTTGCAAACACATGAAAGGAATTGCACGGATGCTTTAAAAGGGGCTTCCGTGCAATTTGAGGGATAGCCCTGCTATTAGCAGATTTTACTTTCTTCTCTAGAGCTCCTCCTTTCTGTGAAGAGACGTCGGAGCACTTTGTGCGGGCTCCAGTACAGTATTTATATGGATGTGTAAAGGACACCGCACCCAGGTATAATTAAATGGCCTTCTGAAATGAGCAGTGTTAAAAAGAGTTTTAAATACACCTTGTGCATAGTCCTCTGAATAAACGTCATTGTGTGGTGCCCTAATGGGAATCATGTTTTGCTTTGTACAGTTTTCTATACCACACTTCCGCCATGTCCGAGTGTTATGCAAAATGTAATATTTCACAATTAGGTGACACTCAACTACCAACCTCAGAATGATGAAAGTCTGCACTTGTGCCCTGCTGATTCTTTTACAACTGTCCACTCAGCTAATTAAGCTATTAATTATGATCATCGCATCAATAACATTTATTTAGCGCCTTGATATGCACTTTGTGAATAAAGCATCCCAGGCTGTTCTCTGCCCCTCTCAGGGCAATCAGAAAGAGAGGATTCCGGAACCAAATGAAAAACAGTGCATAAGTCAGTTTATCTGGGGCTCCCCAAAGACACAAAGTGGGAGACAGTGTAAAGTGCCTCAGAGACACAAAGTGGGAGACTGTGTGAAAGTGCCTCAAAGACACAAAGTGGGAGACTGTGTGAAAGTGCCTCAAAGACACAAAGTGGGAGACTGTGTGAAAGTGCCTCAGCCAAAGACACAAAGTGGGAGACTGTGTGAAAGTGCCTCAGAGACACAAAGTGGGAGACTGTGTGAAAGTGCCTCAAAGACACAAAGTGGGAGACTGTGTGAAAGTGCCTCAAAGACACAAAGTGGGAGACTGTGTGAAAGTGCCTCAGCCAAAGACACAAAGTGGGAGACTGTGTGAAAGTGCCTCAGAGACACAAAGTGGGAGACTGTGTGAAAGTGCCTCAAAGACACAAAGTGGGAGACTGTGTGAAAGTGCCTCAAAGACACAAAGTGGGAGACTGTGTGAAAGTGCCTCAAAGACACAAAGTGGGAGAGTGTGTGAAAGTGCCACCAGGGCTTCTTCTGAGTGACCTCTGTGTAGACACAACACAGACACATCAGGGGGTCCAGGAGTCTAACGTGTTTAATGCAAACACAACACACAGTTCAGCAGATACTAAGAGTCATTTCGAGTGATCAGAGCTTCCGCTCAAATATGGTCAGTTGGAGCCGCGATGCTAAAATATTAAAGGTTTATATTCACTCTTCTGTATCGAATATCTACGGGACGTGGACACTTAAAGAAACTGTTACTCCAAAGAAACTGCCCAATCAGGGGGAAGCAGCGTCTTCTTACAGAGAGAGGACGAGGAGACCTTGAGGCGAAAGTAAAATACAAAACCACACTGCGAGCTCACTCTCTTCAGAGAATCAAGCTTCTGTTTGCAGCATTAGAGGCGAGGCTAGGATTTTACTGAGAGAGATGTGCACGTGCACCTCCTGAGATAAAATGTCCCCTGGGCCTGGTGGGCACATAAAGTCTTAGCACAGATGTCAAGGCCTGGAGCACTTCAGGGAACACAGAAATGATGTTCAACTTAGTTGTAAAATAAATCCGTGCACGTTGTGTTATAATTGCGCAGACACATGCTGACATTAAGGGAATATGAACATTAGAAGTGACTGAGTTCTCGCTTCTGAACTGTGACCATTCAGTCAGGGCCCTCGCCTAGCTCAATGACACCTTGAAGGAATGAAAGCGCTTTATAAATAATAAACAGCACAGCATCCTATGTAGGGACAGGAGACGGATTTCAAATCTGCAGGATGTGTGATTTCTATGAGTGTAGCTGGGTGATTTACCACCCACATTTACGCATGCGCACCTCGGACATAAATATACTGCACATTTGTAATTACAGCCTTGAACAAAGATGAAGAATGTGTGTCCTCATATACTAGTGTTTTGTTACTCAGAGCTCTGGTATCATTATATGCACGGATTGCAGGTTTGTGATGAGTGATGGACTGCACACAGGGAAATATTGGATCTTCCATACCCCTTTTATAGTAAAAAATAACTAATTGAATTGAAGGATTTAAAAATATACTTGTACCAAATTATTTTCTCTTTTGGATTATAAATATAATGAGAAGGTGGTCTCCTGCAGTTCCCGTGTGATGGATCTTAAGGGCCCAATTTGGACCTCGGCAGATCGAATACTCCGCCACAAATGTGACGTCCGCCATATTACGATGGGATCATATTCCCCTCCGCCAAGATCTACATAGGATATAATGGGATCGTAATACGGTGCACGGGATATGCGTCACATTTGTGATAGAGTATTCCCCTCCGCCAAGATCTACATAGGATATAATGGGATCGTAATACGGTGCACGGGATATGCGTCACATTTGTGACAGAGTATTCCCCTCCGCTGAGGTCTAAATCAGGCCGTAAGTCTCTGCATTTATAAAGTCTATTACAAATGCATATAAAGGGTGACATTTGCAGACATTTTTGGAGGCACCTAAGGATGCATTAATATTAATACTATTCTGAATAGATGTTTAAAGTAGAAATTTGACAAGAAAGTCCAATTTACTTCAATATAACCCTTGATTACCTTATTGCGATAGAGCTCATTATAAATTCAAATTACTATCCAACCACTTCACAGACTGAAAAAATGTGGGATGTGTATAGGGAGGACACATTCTCTAGCTACAACCCATCAAATCTCCTTCCTCCTCCTGTGTTTTCACAGTCCGCAGTAATTCCCCTTGAATTAAAGGTGCACCCCTTTTATTTATAGTGCAGGCTCGTTAGTAGCTTCTTCTAGCTTTTGATGGGATCAGGCAGTGCTTGTCCACAAAGGCTCAGATCACCCACCTTGAACATCCGAAATAAATGGATGAAGCACAGAATAAAAGGAGCCATGCCAGGCTACAAGAATGACTCTGTGTTTTTTTATTCTGTGCAGGTGCCAGGGTGGGAACTCACTTCCTTGTTTGTGTAAGTATGAGGTATGCTGTAGTCAGAGGCGCGCCCACTCCTCAGACTTGGTCCGTACGCCCACAGCCCTTTCTCTGCTCTGGATTGGCAGAGCAGCCGTCGCCAGACAATCATGTGAGAATCACAGGAGAGGGGCTTTGGCTCCGCCCACATGTTGGGAGGCGGAGCACATGTTTTGATTGGTTGGAGCTGTATGCTTCCACATAAAAGTGCTTGCCCTCCATGCAGCTGCGATGCTGCTGCCTGCATACCCATTACCATGGTATCTACTTGTAAATTACCATAGAACATTCCTTTAGAGCCAGACCTACTGGAGAGCCAATGCACAAGGCTCATGGTGCGTCCTCCTTTCATTACATTACTTTTCAGACTCCAAGTAATGCCCCCCGGTCACTGGTATTTCCTTGCAGCTGTGCCACCCAGGACTGGGCACAATATTCCACATGCCCCTTTCCTGGCACCAGCCTCCTGCTCGTAGACCGTGACGCTGCTTTTGAGGCTCTAATCACGAAAAATGCCTCTAATAAAATGAAAAACTTCCAGTGATGTGGAGTGGGCAGGACCCCTTCCCACCTGTAAAACAAAATCACTTGTGATGTTCTGCAGCCTTGTCCAGAATGTGCTCATCGTTGTGTCTTGGAAACCTCCCTGGGCTTGTGCCCTTCAGTGTCACTCACAAGGGCCCCACCAGGCTCCAAGCTGCCAAAATCCCTCCAGTATAACAATGCGCTCTTCTCTGTCTCACGTCCCTGCAGGGGTTTGTATCACATCCAACAACTGGAAATGTACTCCTGGCATCAACCTCTGATCAGCTACGGATATGTTAAACAGGACGTTGCCAAAATGAGCACCTCGTGGAACTTTGCTACATTGAGCACAATTTGTAAATACTGCAGTTCTTTCTGTGTAAAAGTGTTTCTTTTCAAGAAAACGCGTGAAAGTGTCCAAAATGGTAATTTACTTTCACAAACACGTGGCCCAGGCAGAGATCAGACTACATGCTGATTACACATTTCAAAGACACCGCACCTGAGGGTGTCTTGGGAAAGATGAAACGCTGAAGCATTTTAAAAACTGAAAACAAGCATTGATGTTTGTAACCACTAATGACACTTCACATTATGAGATCAGAGCGGCCGCGGTCAGACTCCCACTGACGTCACTCAGGTTCATCACATATTTGGGAAATGCTTTGCGGGGATTTGTAAAGGATGAATAACTGTAATTTTAACTACAACAGCAGTAAGAGGGGGAATTATGATTACATAAACGTATCCATAAGCCCCTGTATGTTAAGAGAATTGTCAAGGGACACACTCACTTTCTATTGTGTCTCAGTCATAACACCAGCCACACAATCCCAAAAGCAAGAGACTTCCCAACTCACACGGTGCCCATGACTTGTGTGTAAGAGCGTCATTATCCTGAGCCAGGCGGGTGTGAAAGGATCAGAAACAAATGCAGATCAGTAAATCAGTGACAAAGGCAGGTGCCTGACGGGAGACGAAGAGGACGCAAAATTAGTGAGAAAAACAGAGCAACAGCTGTGGCTGAAATAATAAAGGCCTCATTAGGGATGGGGGTTGTAATGTCGCTGGCCAGTGACGTAACTGGCCAGCACAATTGGTGTACCGATGTGGGGGTGGTCAGCTAAGGGGGTGAAATACCCGGATGTGTTCGTGGCATTTCCCCTGGTTATTATTGTTGTTTGGTTTGCTCCTCGGCCGGCGGCCGGGAGCTATATAATAAAGAAGGGCGTGGCTGGGTGCGTCAGATGCGCACGGAGACACGCCGATGAAGCAAGCCCCGTGCGGATGGGCTCGAAACGAAACGCGCACGCACTCGGCCGGGCCTCTGCAAAACGAAGGCCGGTTTGTGTTTATTTTATTACCGCGCTTCGCGCGCTACGCTCACCGAACGTCCCAGCCCTTATAAGGGCTGAGGACATAACAATTGGCGACGAGGGGAGAAGCACCCCGCCTCGAGGGTCGAACCCTGCTGCGGCCGCGTGTCTACTGCGGTGCTCGTGCAGCAGGGCAGGCACCCAGGAAGGATGGTGGACACTCGTGTTCAGAAACAAGAAAGAGAAAAGTGCCTGCAGTAAACATCTAATGCACGAAGGCAATTCTGAAATAGTGCATCAGTGCCAAGACGTGGAAGAAAGAGAAATAGCAGGACACAGTGAGTGAAAAAAAAATATATACTCTCAGTGCGAGCATAAGAGCAAGTACCCGGCTCATTACCACCCCAACCACAATGTCAGCAATACCCCCAGTAGAGCCTTTTGTGGTGGAAGGGGCTCCCTCGACACAAGCGCCCAAGTGGAGACAATGGGTGGAAAGAGTGTTGGTGTTCTTTGAAGCCACAAAAGTAGCGAATGACCAGAAACGTGCCCTACTCATTCATATAGGAGGCAAGGACATATACAAGATTGTGAAAAATATCGTGGAAGATACACCCAAGACACATAAAACACTCATAGCTGCCCTCAACCGCCATTTTGAGCCAATGGTCAATACTGATTATGAAAGATTCATATTTAGACAGGCGAGACAACGGACGGAGGAGTCGCTGGATGCTTTTCACCTAAGATTAAGAGAGCTAGCGAGCACGTGTAGATTTAATGATGAAACGGAGGAAGTCCGAGGACAATTAATACAAGGGTGTGCTTCCCTTCCCCTCAGGGAACGCATCCTAGAAGAATCAGGGAAATCACTACCGGACATTCTACAACTAGGTCGAACGAAGGAGCTCTCGAAAGCCAGGGCTTCCCACATGGAGGCAGCTCTACAACGCCCTATAAAAGAAGAGGTCATCAATGCAGTGGTGACACCCCGGAAGAAAACTCCACAAAAAGTGAGTAGTCCGCGACCCAGACAATGTGGGTACTGTGGGGGATTGCCACACCGAGCCTCTGAGTGCCCAGCGAGGGGAAAGATTTGTGCGAGCTGCGGAAAGATGAATCATTTCGCAAAAGTGTGCAGGTCCAAAGACGCCCGAAAGGCGACTGTGAATGTGGCGCTTGAAGACGCCCCTCGTGAAAAATCAGAGCGAGGGAGTGACATGGATGATGATGATGATGAGACAGTCATTCATGTCATTCACTCCTTATTTGCGACCACACCTACCAATTATCGCCAAGCACAACTTCCGAAGTGTCAGATACAGATGGGTCATCATGAGGTGGTGTGAGAAAGTAGCCTCTTTCTAGTCTTGTTACCCCCACTTTTGGCCTGTTTGTGAGTGTATGTCAGGGTGTTTTCACTGTCTCACTGGGATCCTGCTAGCCAGGGCCCAGTGCTCATAGTGAAAACCCTATGTTTTCAGTATGTTTGTTATGTGTCACTGGGACCCTGCTAGTCAGGACCCCAGTGCTCATAAGTTTGTGGCCTATATGTATGTGTTCCCTGTGTGGTGCCTAACTGTCTCACTGAGGCTCTGCTAACCAGAACCTCAGTAGTTATGCTCTCTCATTTCTTTCAAATTGTCACTAACAGGCTAGTGACCAATTTTACCAATTTACATTGGCTCACTGGAACACCCTTATAATTCCCTAGTATATGGTACTGAGGTACCCAGGGTATTGGGGTTCCAGGAGATCCCTAGGGGCTGCAGCATTTCTTGTGCCACCCAAAGGGAGCTCTGACAATTCTTACACAGGCCTGCCACTGCAGCCTGAGTGAAATAACGTCCACGTTATTTCACAGCCATTTTACACTGCACTTAAGTAACTTATAAGTCACCTATATGTCTAACCTTTACCTGGTAAAGGTTAGGTGCAAAGTTACTTAGTGTGAGGGCACCCTGGCACTAGCCAAGGTGCCCCCACATTGTTCAGGGCCAATTCCCTGGACTTTGTGAGTGCGGGGACACCATTACACGCGTGCACTACATATAGGTCACTACCTATATGTAGCTTCACAATGGTAACTCTGAATATGGCCATGTAACATGTCTATGATCATGGAATTGACCCCTCTATGCCATCCTGGCATAGTTGGCACAATCCCATGATCCCAGTGGTCTGTAGCACAGACCCTGGTACTGCCAAACTGCCTTTCCTGGGGTTTCACTGCAGCTGCTGCTGCTGCCAACCCCTCAGACAGGTTTCTGCCCCCCTGGGGTCAAGCCAGGATAGCAGAACAAAGGACTTCCTCTGAGAGAAGGTGTTACACCCTCTCCCTTTGGAAAATGGTGTGTAGGCAGGGGAGGAGTAGCCTCCCCCAGCCTCTGGAAATGCTTTCTTGGGCACAGATGTGCCCAATTCTGCATAAGCCAGTCTACACCGGTTCAGGGGACCCCTTAGCCCTGCTCTGGCGTGAAACTGGACAAAGGAAAGGGGAGTGACCACTCCCCTGACCTGCACCTCCCCTGGGAGGTGCCCAGAGCTCCTCCAGTGTGCTCCAGACCTCTGCCATAATGGAAACAGAGGTGCTGCTGGCACACTGGACTGCTCTGAGTGGCCAGTGCCACCAGGTGACGTCAGAGACTCCTTCTGATAGGCTCCTTCAGGTGTTAGTAGCCTATCCTCTCTCCTAGGTAGCCAAACCCTCTTTTCTAGCTATTTAGGGTCTCTGTCTCTGGGGAAACTTTAGATAACGAATGCAAGAGCTCATCAGAGTTCCTCTGCATCTCTCTCTTCACCTTCTGCCAAGGAATCGACTGCTGACCGCGCTGGAAGCCTGCAAAACTGCAACATAGTAACAAAGACGACTACTGCAACTCTGTAACGCTGATCCTGCCGCCTTCTCGACTGTTTTCCTGCTTGTGCATGCTGTGGGGGTAGTCTGCCTCCTCTCTGCACTAGAAGCTCCGAAGAAATCTCCCGTGGGTCGACGGAATCTTCCCCCTGCTACCGCAGGCACCAAAAAGCTGCATTACCGGTCCCTTGGGTCTCCTCTCAGCACAACGAGCGAGGTCCCTTGAATCCAGCAACTCTGTCCAAGTGACTCCCACAGTCCAGTGACTCTTCAGTCCAAGTTTGGTGGAGGTAAGTCCTTGCCTCACCTCGCTAGACTGCATTGCTGGGAACCGCGACTTTTGCAACTACTCCGGCCCCTGTGCACTTCCGGCGGAAATCCTTCGTGCACAGCCAAGCCTGGGTCCACGGCACTCTAACCTGCATTGCACGACTTTCTAAGTTGGTCTCCAGCGACATGGGACTCCTTTGTGCAACTTCGGCGAGCACCGTTTCACGCATCCTCGTAGTGCCTGTTTCTGGCACTTTTCCGGTTGCTACCTGCTTCAGAGAGGGCTCCTTGTCTTGCTCGACGTCCCTTCTCTCTCCTGGTCCAATTTACGACCTCCTGGTCCCTCCTGGTCCTCAGCAGCGTCCGAAAACGCTAACCGCACGATTTGCAGCTAGCAAGGTTTGTTGGCGTTCTTTCGGCGGGAAAATACTTCTGCACGACTCTCCACGGCAAGCGGGAGCCGTCCACCAAAGGGGAAGTCTCTAGCCCTTTTCGTTCCTGCAGAAACCGCAGCTTCTTCTGTCCAGTAGAAGCTTCTTTGCACCCGCAGCTGGCATTTCCTGGGCATCTGCCCATCTCCGACTTGCTTGTGACTTTTGGACTTGGTCCCCTTGTTTCACAGGTACCCTAGATTGGAAATCCACAGTTGTTGCATTGTTGGTTTGTGTCTTTCCTGCATTATTCCTCTATCACGACTTCTTGTCTTTTGGGAAACTTCAGTGCACTTTGCACTCACTTTTCAGGGTCTTGGGGAGGGCTATTTTTCTAACTCTCACTATTTTCTAATAGTCCCAGCGACCCTCTACAAGATCACATAGGTTTGGGGTCCATTCGTGGTTCACATTCCACTTTTGGAGTATATGGTTTGTGTTGCCCCTATCCCTATGTGTCCCCATTGCATCCTATTGTAACTATACATTGTTTGCACTGTTTTCTAAGACTATACTGCATATTTTTGGTATTGTGTACATATAACTTGTGTATAATTGCTATCCTCATACTGAGGGTACTCACTGAGATACTTTGGCATATTGTCATAAAAATAAAGTACCTTTATTTTTAGTATATCTGTGTATTGTGTTTTCTTATGATATTGTGCAAGTGACACTTGTGGTACTGTAGTAGCTTCACACGTCTCCTAGTTCAGCCTAAGCTGCTCTGCTAAGCTACCATTATCTATCAGCCTAAGCTGCTAGACACCCTATACACTAATAAGGGATAACTGGGCCTGGTGCAAGGTGCAAGTACCCCTTGGTACTCACTACAAGCCAGTCCAGCCTCCTACATTGGTTGTGCAGCGGTGGGATAAGTGCTTTGAGACTACTTACCACTCTTGTCATTGTACTTTTCATAAGAGAAAAATATACAAAACAAGTTCAGTGTGTGTACACATAGCTAAAAAGTTTTGCATTTCCTCTTTTCACTCCTTTCTAAAGTGCTGAAAAGTACTTCTAAACTTTCAAAAAGTTCTTAAAAGTTTAAAAAGTTTTTTTTTGTCTTTCTAAAAAGTTCTGAAAACTTTTTTCTCTTTTTCTATCACTTTAACTCTCTCTAAAAATGTCTGGCACAGGCCAAAATGTTGATCTGTCCAAACTTGCATATGACCACCTTAGCTGGAAAGGAGCAAGGAGTCTCTGTGTAGAGAGAGGTTTGAGTGTAGGGAAGAATCCTTCCTTGGAATTGTTGCTTAATATGCTTAGAGAACAAGATAAGGCCATAGGGGCCACATCTGTTGAAAAAGTAGCAAATGGTTCCCAATCTGATCCAGGGACTCCCCCAGGAAAAGATTCAGGAAAGAAAGTTCCTAGCCTGCCCATTACTAGACAGTCTAGCATAGTTGGTAATGATGAAGAGCCACACCATACAAATAGTGTTGTCTCACATCATAGCAAGAGCATTTATTCACACCACAGTGGAAGTGATGTTTCTGTTAGCCAAGCTGTTAGGGTGGCTTCTGTAAGGGACAGGTCTCCTTCTGTTCATTCTTCTGTGTATAAGAATGTCCCTCCCACCCACCCTGATGACAGAATGTTAGAAAGGGAGCTCAATAGATTGAGAGTGGAACAAACCAGACTGAAGCTTAAAAAGCAACAGCTGGATTTGAATAGACAGTCTTTTGAACTAGAGAAAGAAAGACAGAAGTTGGGTTTAGATACCCATGGTGGCAGCAGCAGTATTCCCCATAGTCATCCTGTAAAAGAGCATGATTCCAGGAATCTGCACAAGATAGTTCCCCCTTATAAGGAGGGGGATGACATTAACAAGTGGTTTGCTGCACTTGAGAGGGCCTGTGTTGTACAGGATGTCCCTCAAAGGCAGTGGGCTGCTATCCTATGGCTATCATTTAGTGGAAAAGGTAGGGATAGGCTCCTTACTGTGAAAGAAAGTGATGCCAATAATTTTACAGTTCTTAAGAATGCACTCCTGGATGGTTATGGCTTAACCACTGAACAATACAGGATAAAGTTCAGAGAAACCAAAAAGGAGTCTTCACAAGACTGGGTTGATTTCATTGACCATTCAGTGAAGGCCTTGGAGGGGTGGTTAAATGGCAGTAAAGTTACTGATTTTGAAAGCCTGTATAACTTGATCCTGAGAGAGCATATTCTTAATAATTGTGTGTCTGATTTGTTGCACCAGTACTTAGTGGACTCTGATCTGACCTCTCCCCAAGAATTGGGAAAGAAGGCAGACAAATGGGTCAGAACAAGGGTGAACAGAAAAGTTCATACAGGGGGTGACAAAGAGAACAATAAGAAGAAAGATGGTGAAAAATCTCAAGATAAGCATGGGGATAAGGGTAAAACCAAAGATCCCACTTCAAATCTTAAACACTCTTCAGGGGGTGGGCATAAAACACATCCTTCCTCTTCTTCTCAACCTACACAATTTAAAAAGCCTTGGTGCTTTGTGTGTAAAAACAGAGGCCATAGGCCAGGGGATAAGTCCTGTCCAGGTAAACCACCTGAGCCTACCACCACTAATACATCAAGCTCTAGTGCCCCTAGCAGTAGTGGTACTAGTGGTGGGACTGCTGGCAACAGTCAAGTTAAGGGTGTAGTTGGGTTCACTTATGGGTCCATAGTAGAAACTGGGGTAGTCAATCCCAAGACAGTTTCTGTCACACCTAGTGGCATTGGCCTTGCCACACTGGCTGCTTGTCCCCTTACAATGGATAAGTACAGGCAGACAGTTTCAATAAATGGTGTTGAGGCCTTGGCCTACAGGGACACAGGTGCCAGTATCACTTTGGTGACTGAAAACCTAGTGCACCCTGATCAACACATCATTGGACAACAGTATAAGATTATTGATGTCCATAACTCCACTAAGTTTCTTCCCTTAGCTATAATTCAGTTTAGTTGGGGTGGAGTTACTGGCCCTAAGCAGGTGGTGGTATCACCTAGCTTACCTGTAGACTGTCTCTTAGGTAATGACCTAGAGGCCTCAGGTTGGGCTGATGTAGAGTTTTATGCCCATGCAGCCATGCTGGGCATCCCTGAGGAATTGTTCCCTCTCATTTCTACTGAAATGAAAAAGCAAAGGAGAGAAGGCCTGAAAACTCAGGATCCCTCTCCATCAACAGGTAAAAAGGGTATCACAGTATCCCCTAACCACCCTACCATTCAGGATACCATTCCTGTGGTGGGAGAAACCTCTCCTGGGGTGGCACCTGTTCCAAGGGAATCATCAGCTGGCAAAGCTGGACTCCCTGAGGTAGAAGTACCTCTCTGTGGGATAACTAACATTGGTGAGAAAAAGAGCACCATTTTAGTTAACATGGAGCATCCCTCCAACCCTCCCAGAGAAACTTTAGTGCAGAAATCCTGCACTGCCTCACAACACTTAGGACAGCATCCCTGCCCTAGTGTGGAGCTCATAGGACAGCATCCCTGCCCTGCTCCAACTCAAGAGAAACAGCATCCCTGTTCTCTCTTCCAGCCATATGGACAACGTTTTTGCCCAGCTATGGCTTTTCTGAGACAGCATCCCTGTCTGGCATTTCCATCACTACAAATAGGTTCAGTGGACAATTCCCACTGCTCTAAACTAAAACTTACTGATAGAAACTCTGAAAATACATCTTCACATTGTTGCTTAGCTAAAAAACTTCAAACAGGGTGGTTACATCCCCACAGGGAAGTAACCATATAGTGGATGATAAAGGGAGTAACCAGTCTATTGCAGAGCTACTCTCTACTTATCACCACTTAGACAATAAAGTCTCAACTGGCCAAGGTTAGCCTTATTGTCCTTTGTTTGGGGGGAGGGGGGGTTGTGTGAGAAAGTAGCCTCTTTCTAGCCTTGTTACCCCCACTTTTGGCCTGTTTGTGAGTGTATGTCAGGGTGTTTTCACTGTCTCACTGGGATCCTGCTAGCCAGGGCCCAGTGCTCATAGTGAAAACCCTATGTTTTCAGTATGTTTGTTATGTGTCACTGGGACCCTGCTAGTCAGGACCCCAGTGCTCATAAGTTTGTGGCCTATATGTATGTGTTCCCTGTGTGATGCCTAACTGTCTCACTGAGGCTCTGCTAATCAGAACCTCAGTAGTTATGCTCTCTCATTTCTTTCAAATTGTCACTAACAGGCTAGTGACCAATTTTACCAATTTACATTGGCTCACTGGAACACCCTTATAATTCCCTAGTATATGGTACTGAGGTACCCAGGGTATTGGGGTTCCAGGAGATCCCTAGGGGCTGCAGCATTTCTTGTGCCACCCATAGGGAGCTCTGACAATTCTTACACAGGCCTACCACTGCAGCCTGAGTGAAATAACGTCCACGTTATTTCACAGCCATTTTACACTGCACTTAAGTAACTTATAAGTCACCTATATGTCTAACCTTTACCTGGTAAAGGTTAGGTGCAAAGTTACTTAGTGTGAGGGCACCCTGGCACTAGCCAAGGTGCCCCCACATTGTTCAGGGCCAATTCCCCGGACTTTGTGAGTGCGGGGACACCATTACACGCGTGCACTACATATAGGTCACTACCTATATGTAGCTTCACAATGGTAACTCTGAATATGGCCATGTAACATGTCTATGATCATGGAATTGACCCCTCTATGCCATCCTGGCATAGTTGGCACAATCCCATGATCCCAGTGGTCTGTAGCACAGACCCTGGTACTGCCAAACTGCCTTTCCTGGGGTTTCACTGCAGCTGCTGCTGCTGCCAACCCCTCAGACAGGTTTCTGCCCCCCTGGGGTCAAGCCAGGCTTGTCCCAGGATAGCAGAACAAAGGACTTCCTCTGAGAGAAGGTGTTACACCCTCTCCCTTTGGAAAATGGGTTGAAGGCAGGGGAGGAGTAGCCTCCCCCAGCCTCTGGAAATGCTTTCTTGGGCACATTTGTGCCCAATTCTGCATAAGCCAGTCTACACCGGTTCAGGGACCCCTTAGCCCTGCTCTGGTGCAAAACTGGACAAAGGGAAGGGGAGTGACCACTCCCCTGACCTGCACCTCCCCTGGGAGGTGTCCAGAGCTCCTCCAGTGTGCTCCAGACCTCTGCCATCTTGGAAACAGAGGTGCTGCTGGCACACTGGACTGCTCTGAGTGGCCAGTGCCACCAGGTGACGTCAGAGACTCCTTCTGATAGGCTCCTTCAGGTGTTGCTAGCCTATCCTCTCTCCTAGGTAGCCAAACCCTCTTTTCTGGCTATTTAGGGTCTCTGTCTCTGGGGAAACTTTAGATAACGAATGCAAGAGCTCATCAGAGTTCCTCTGCATCTCTCTCTTCACCTTCTGCCAAGGAATCGACTGCTGACCGCGCTGGAAGCCTGCAAAACTGCAACATAGTAACAAAGACGACTACTGCAACTCTGTAACGCTGATCCTGCCGCCTTCTCGACTGTTTTCCTGCTTGTGCATGCTGTGGGGGTAGTCTGCCTCCTCTCTGCACTAGAAGCTCCGAAGAAATCTCCCGTGGGTCGACGGAATCTTCCCCCTGCTACCGCGGGCACCAAAAAGCTGCATTACCGGTCCCTTGGGTCTCCTCTCAGCACGACGAGCGAGGTCCCTTGAATCCAGCAACTCTGTCCAAGTGACTCCCACAGTCCAGTGACTCTTCAGTCCAAGTTTGGTGGAGGTAAGTCCTTGCCTCACCTCGCTAGACTGCATTGCTGGGAACCGCGACTTTTGCAACTACTCCGGCCCCTGTGCACTTCCGGCAGAAATCCTTCGTGCACAGCCAAGCCTGGGTCCACGGCACTCTAACCTGCATTGCACGACTTTCTAAGTTGGTCTCCGGCGACGTGGGACTCCTTTGTGCAACTTTGGCGAGCACCGTTTCACGCATCCTCGTAGTGCCTGTTTCTGGCACTTTCCCGGGTGCTACCTGCTTCAGAGAGGGCTCCTTGTCTTGCTCGACGTCCCTTCTCTCTCCTGGTCCAATTTGCGACCTCCTGGTCCCTCCTGGTCCTCAGCAGCGTCCGAAAACGCTAACCGCACGATTTGCAGCTATCAAGGCTTGTTGGCGTTCTTTCGGCGGGAATACACTTCTGCACGACTCTCCACGGCAAGAGGGAGCCGTCCACCAAAGGGGAAGTCTCTAGCCCTTTTCGTTCCTGCAGAAACCGCAGCTTCTTCTGTCCAGTAGAACCTTCTTTGCACCCGCAGCTGGCATTTCCTGGGCATCTGCCCATCTCCGACTTGCTTGTGACTTTTGGACTTGGTCCCCTTGTTCCACAGGTACCCTAGATTGGAAATCCACAGTTGTTGCATTGTTGGTTTGTGTCTTTCCTGCATTATTCCTCTATCACGACTTCTTGTCTGTTGGGGAACTTCAGTGCACTTTGCACTCACTTTTCAGGGTCTTGGGGAGGGCTATTTTCTAACTCTCACTATTTTCTAATAGTCCCAGCGACCCTCTACAAGATCACATAGG
Organism: Pleurodeles waltl; assembly: GCF_031143425.1. Taxonomy (NCBI): domain Eukaryota; kingdom Metazoa; phylum Chordata; class Amphibia; order Caudata; family Salamandridae; genus Pleurodeles; species Pleurodeles waltl. The sequence goes on from NW_027150394.1 coordinate 1,283,275, forward strand.
TTTGGGGTCCATTCGTGGTTCACATTCCACTTTTGGAGTATATGGTTTGTGTTGCCCCTATCCCTATGTGTCCCCATTGCATCCTATTGTAACTATACATTGTTTGCACTGTTTTCTAAGACTATACTGTATATTTTTGGTATTGTGTACATATAACTTGTGTATAATTGCTATCCTCATACTGAGGGTACTCACTGAGATACTTTGGCATATTGTCATAAAAATAAAGTACCTTTATTTTTAGTATATCTGTGTATTGTGTTTTCTTATAATATTGTGCAAGTGACACTTGTGGTACTGTAGTAGCTTCACACGTCTCCTAGTTCAGCCTAAGCTGCTCTGCTAAGCTACCATTATCTATCAGCCTAAGCTGCTAGACACCCTATACACTAATAAGGGATAACTGGGCCTGGTGCAAGGTGCAAGTACCCCTTGGTACTCACTACAAGCCAGTCCAGCCTCCTACAGGTGGTAGCTGTCGTGGATACGGGAGCATCCATAAACTTACTAGCGGCTGATGAACATCGCCAGATGTCCCCGACCCCACCTTTAACCACGACAAATGTTAGAGTATATGCCTATGGACAATACACCCCCCTCTCCCTAAGGGGTATGTTCCACACTACGATTACTCATGGACAAAACTCGATATCAGCAAAGGTCTACGTGACCGAAGGAGGGACTGGCATGCTGCTAGGTTGTCAGGCGGTGGAGGAGTTACAAATAGTGACGTTCGCGCTCAGCATTCATCAGGAATCGGTGACGGAATTGGTTGCCAGGTATGAGGGAGTCTTTAATGGCATAGGTTGTCTACGGGGACGGGAGATCAAACTCCATATTGATCACACCATCCAACCGATAGCTCTCCGCCATAGGCGAGTGGCATTCCATCTCAGGCCCCAGGTGGAGAAAGAGTTAGACAATCTGGAAAAAGCTGGGATTATTGAGAAGGTGTCTGGGCCCACTCCCTAGGTGTCGCCCATTGTGGTAGCTCGGAAGCCTAAACAACCAGGCGAGGTAAGAATCTGTGTGGACATGCGTCTCCCAAATGCGGCTATCAAAAGAGAAAGACATTTGACGCCTACGATAGATGACATTCTGGGAGAGCTCAGTGATTCGAGGTGGTTCTTGAAGCTGGACCTCCGGTCGGGGTACCACCAGCTGGTATTAGCACAGGAGTCCTGCTACATAACAACGTTCTCGACTCATGTTGGACTCCGGAGGTACAAGCGTCTAAGTTTTGGGATATCAAGTGCGGCGGAAGTATTCCAAAACGTGATTCAGGAGCTGTTGGTGGGTTTGCCAGGAACCATAAACGTCAGTGATGACATCCTGGTACATGTTCCCACCGTGGCGGAACACAACGCCAGGTTACAAAAGGTCCTACAACGCATCCAGGATTCTGGACTAACCTTGCACCGACAAAAGTGTGAGTTTCTGAGAGACCGGATGCAGTTTTTTGGTTACATGTTCTCAGCAAAAGGAGTGGCCCCTGATCCTGCGAAAGTCAATGATATTAAGGAGGCCTCACTGCCCACAACTGTCACGGAAGTCAGAAGTTTCTTAGGAATGGTTAATTACTGTGGTCGATTCATAAAAGATCTATCTAATCTGACCCAACCCCTGAGGAATCTTCTCAAAACGTCTGAATCGTGGCAGTGGGGGTCTGCTGAACAGGCAGCGTTTGAAAATATCAAAGAGGCATTATCCAGTGACACTGTATTGAAATACTTTGACCCGAGAAGAAATACCAAAATTGCTGTTGATGCGGGACCCAAAGGTCTAGGAGCTGTACTGTTGCAGGAACAACGCGAAGGAATGTGGGCTCCTGTCGCATATGCCAGCAGGTCGCTAACTGACACTGAACAGCGTTACTCGCAGATTGAGAAAGAAGCCATTGCAGTCCATTGGGGGTGCAAGCATTTCCACATTTATGTATATGACCGCCCGTTTGTGGTTACTACTGACCACAAGCCTCTGCTTCCATTATTCAACGGAACTGCTTCTAAACCCCCACCAAGAATAGAGAAGTGGATGCTACAATTGCAAGATTATAGATGCCAGTTGGAGTATCGCCCGGGATCCGAGAATCCGGCTGACTATCTGTCTAGGCATCCCAGGAGTGCCTCAGAAGTAGAAGTCGAAGAAGCCAGAGAGACTGAAGAATATGTCCGATACGTGGCTGATCGTTCCCGGCCTTTACCTATGACCATGGGAGAAATCCTACAAGCGACCAAATCGGATGAGTGTCTGCAGAAAGTTATGGAGGCTGTCCAGACCGGTCAGTGGTACCGAATTAAAAGTCAGTTACCATTGTTGAACTCTGAAGCTCAACGCATCATTGAAAGCCTTTCTGGCGTAAAGGGTGAGCTGACCATTGACTCTCAAGGCTGTTTGTTAAGGGGAAGTCGTCTGGTCATCCCCTCCTCTCTTACCAACAAAGCGGTGGAATTGGCACACAATGGCCATCAGGGTATGGTCAAGACCAAGAGCCGACTAAGATCCAAGGTGTGGTTTCCTCTCATGGATGAAAAGGTTGAGCAGGTGGTCAGGTCATGCCGTTGGTGTCAGGCCACTGGTGAATCAGCGAGGCCCGTTCCTATTGAAACTGAACCAACCCCTACCGGTCCATGGGTATCGGCGAGTATGGATTTTGGTAGTCTGCCCGATGGTCGCCACACCATGGTGGTAATCGATGACTTTTCAAAGTATCCTGAGGTTTAAATCATTCCGTCCCTCACCGCGGCTGTGGTAATCGCTAGATTGGAAAAGATGATGGCTACTCATGGTCTTATTGCCGAGATAAAAACTGACAATGGACCACCGTTTCAGAGCCGTGAATTTGTGGAGTACATGAAGATTACTGGCACCCGTCATCGCCGAATCACTCCGCGCTGGCCTCAGGCCAATGGTGAGGTGGAACGTTTCATGCGGACTCTAAATAAGGTAATCAGAATTGCGGTGGCTGGTGGCCAGTCTGTAGAGTATGCAATTTTTTCATTTTTACGGAATTATCGCCAAACACCTCACTCCACCACTAGTTTGGCTCCAGGTCATGTTGCATTTGGAAGGGCGTCTGTTGACGCGATTCCCCATCATCATTCATGGTGTCCTCCTGGAATGGCTCGGAGCATGGTCCAAGAGAAGAGGCGGATGTCAAATCAAAGGGTCAGCCGTGCAAGGAAAGCCGCGAATTCTGATTTGAAGGTTGGTGATCAGGTATTACTCAAGCAGACTCTGCCTGGTAGCAAGTTTCGTACACCTTTTTCGACAGTCCCATGGAGAGTTGTTCAACGACATGGATCTGCTGTTGTTGCGCAGCGTGGAAATGACACCGTGACACGAAATGTGTCATTGTTTAAAAAATTTCATGGCGAGAGTGAAATTCGGGAGGAAGTTGGAGAAGATGCTGAGGCCTGTAGTCCTGTGTGTGAGGGGCCCGAGGCTGGCATCCCAATAAGAGAATCACTGGTTGGTGTTGGAGATGGTCAAGTGTCGATCCCTTCTGAATCCGAGACTGATGGTTCCTCCACCGAACTAGCTTCTCAGCGATATGGGTCTGCAAGATATGGTTTGCGGGGCAATCCTTGTCCTTCATCCCGTCTCCGGGATTATGTGTGTGATTATTGATTTACGTTTCATGATGGTAAATTTCCGTTATGTGGTTTTTGCATTTTGGGGAGGAATGTAATGTCGCTGGCCAGTGACGTAACTGGCCAGCACAATTGGTGTACCGATGTGGGGGTGGTCAGCTAAGGGGGTGAAATACCCGGATGTGTTCGGGGCATTTCCCCTGGTTATTATTGTTGTTTGGTTTGCTCCTCGGCCGGCGGCCGGGAGCTATATAATAAAGAAGGGCGTGGCTGGGTGCGTCAGATGCGCACGGAGACACGCCGATGAAGCAAGCCCCGTGCGGATGGGCTCGAAACAAAACGCGCACGCACTCGGCCGCGCCTCTGCAAAACGAAGGCCGGTTTGTGTTTGTTTTATTACCGCGCTTCGCGCGCTACGCTCACCGAACGTCCCAGCCCTTATAAGGGCTGAGGACATAACAATTGGCGACGAGGGGAGAAGCACCCCGCCTCGAGGGTCGAACCCTGCTGCGGCCGCGTGTCTACTGCGGTGCTCGTGCAGCAGGGCAGGCACCCAGGAAGGATGGTGGACACTCGTGTTCAGAAACAAGAAAGAGAAAAGTGCCTGCAGTAAACATCTAATGCACGAAGGCAATTCTGAAATTGTGCATCAGTGCCAAGACGTGGAAGAAAGAGAAATAGCAGGACACAGTGAGTGAAAAAAAAATATATACTCTCAGTGCGAGCATAAGAGCAAGTACCCGGCTCATTACCACCCCAACCACAATGTCAGCAATACCCCCAGTAGAGCCTTTTGTGGTGGAAGGGGCTCCCTCGACACAAGCGCCCAAGTGGAGACAATGGGTGGAAAGAGTGTTGGTGTTCTTTGAAGCCACAAAAGTAGCGAATGACCAGAAACGTGCCCTACTCATTCATATAGGAGGCAAGGACATATACAAGATTGTGAAAAATATCGTGGAAGATACACCCAAGACACATAAAACACTCATAGCTGCCCTCAACCGCCATTTTGAGCCAATGGTCAATACTGATTATGAAAGATTCATATTTAGACAGGCGAGACAACGGACGGAGGAGTCGCTGGATGCTTTTCACCTAAGATTAAGAGAGCTAGCGAGCACGTGTAGATTTAATGATGAAACGGAGGAAGTCCGAGGACAATTAATACAAGGGTGTGCTTCCCTTCCCCTCAGGGAACGCATCCTAGAAGAATCAGGGAAATCACTACCGGACATTCTACAACTAGGTCGAACGAAGGAGCTCTCGAAAGCCAGGGCTTCCCACATGGAGGCAGCTCTACAACGCCCTATAAAAGAAGAGATCATCAATGCAGTGGTGACACCCCGGAAGAAAACTCCACAAAAAGTTAGTAGTCCGCGACCCAGACAATGTGGGTACTGTGGGGGATTGCCACACCGAGCCTCTGAGTGCCCAGCGAGGGGAAAGATTTGTGCGAGCTGCGGAAAGATGAATCATTTCGCAAAAGTGTGCAGGTCCAAAGACGCCCGAAAGGCGACTGTGAATGTGGCGCTTGAAGACGCCCCTCGTGAAAAATCAGAGCGAGGGAGTGACATGGATGATGATGATGATGAGACAGTCATTCATGCCATTCACTCCTTATTTGCGACCACACCTACCAATTATCGCCAAGCACAACTTCCGAAGTGTCAGATACAGATGGGTCATCATGAGGTGGTGTGAGAAAGTAGCCTCTTTCTAGTCTTGTTACCCCCACTTTTGGCCTGTTTGTGAGTGTATGTCAGGGTGTTTTCACTGTCTCACTGGGATCCTGCTAGCCAGGGCCCAGTGCTCATAGTGAAAACCCTATGTTTTCAGTATGTTTGTTATGTGTCACTGGGACCCTGCTAGTCAGGACCCCAGTGCTCATAAGTTTGTGGCCTATATGTGTTCCCTGTGTGATGCCTAACTGTCTCACTGAGGCTCTGCTAATCAGAACCTCAGTAGTTATGCTCTCTCATTTCTTTCAAATTGTCACTAACAGGCTAGTGACCAATTTTACCAATTTACATTGGCTCACTGGAACACCCTTATAATTCCCTAGTATATGGTACTGAGGTACCCAGGGTATTGGGGTTCCAGGAGATCCCTAGGGGCTGCAGCATTTCTTGTGCCACCCAAAGGGAGCTCTGACAATTCTTACACAGGCCTGCCACTGCAGCCTGAGTGAAATAACGTCCACGTTATTTCACAGCCATTTTACACTGCACTTAAGTAACTTATAAGTCACCTATATGTCTAACCTTTACCTGGTAAAGGTTAGGTGCAAAGTTACTTAGTGTGAGGGCACCCTGGCACTAGCCAAGGTGCCCCCACATTGTTCAGGGCCAATTCCCCGGACTTTGTGAGTGCGGGGACACCATTACACGCGTGCACTACATATAGGTCACTACCTATATGTAGCTTCACAATGGTAACTCTGAATATGGCCATGTAACATGTCTATGATCATGGAATTGACCCCTCTATGCCATCCTGGCATAGTTGGCACAATCCCATGATCCCAGTGGTCTGTAGCACAGACCCTGGTACTGCCAAACTGCCTTTCCTGGGGTTTCACTGCAGCTGCTGCTGCTGCCAACCCCTCAGACAGGATTCTGCCCCCCTGGGGTCAAGCCAGGCTTGTCCCAGGATAGCAGAACAAAGGACTTCCTCTGAGAGAAGGTGTTACACCCTCTCCCTTTGGAAAATGGGTTGAAGGCAGGGGAGGAGTAGCCTCCCCCAGCCTCTGGAAATGCTTTCTTGGGCACATTTGTGCCCAATTCTGCATAAGCCAGTCTACACCGGTTCAGGGACCCCTTAGCCCTGCTCTGGTGCAAAACTGGACAAAGGAAAGGGGAGTGACCACTCCCCTGACCTGCACCTCCCCTGGGAGGTGTCCAGAGCTCCTCCAGTGTGCTCCAGACCTCTGCCATCTTGGAAACAGAGGTGCTGCTGGCACACTGGACTGCTCTGAGTGGCCAGTGCCACCAGGTGACGTCAGAGACTCCTTCTGATAGGCTCCTTCAGGTGTTGCTAGCCTATCCTCTCTCCTAGGTAGCCAAACCCTCTTTTCTGGCTATTTAGGGTCTCTGTCTCTGGGGAAACTTTAGATAACGAATGCAAGAGCTCATCAGAGTTCCTCTGCATCTCTCTCTTCACCTTCTGCCAAGGAATCGACTGCTGACCGCGCTGGAAGCCTGCAAAACTGCAACATAGTAACAAAGACGACTACTGCAACTCTGTAACGCTGATCCTGCCGCCTTCTCGACTGTTTTCCTGCTTGTGCATGCTGTGGGGGTAGTCTGCCTCCTCTCTGCACTAGAAGCTCCGAAGAAATCTCCCGTGGGTCGACGGAATCTTCCCCCTGCTACCGCGGGCACCAAAAAGCTGCATTACCGGTCCCTTGGGTCTCCTCTCAGCACGACGAGCGAGGTCCCTTGAATCCAGCAACTCTGTCCAAGTGACTCCCACAGTCCAGTGACTCTTCAGTCCAAGTTTGGTGGAGGTAAGTCCTTGCCTCACCTCGCTAGACTGCATTGCTGGGAACCGCGACTTTTGCAACTACTCCGGCCCCTGTGCACTTCCGGCAGAAATCCTTCGTGCACAGCCAAGCCTGGGTCCACGGCACTCTAACCTGCATTGCACGACTTTCTAAGTTGGTCTCCGGCGACGTGGGACTCCTTTGTGCAACTTTGGCGAGCACCGTTTCACGCATCCTCGTAGTGCCTGTTTCTGGCACTTTCCCGGGTGCTACCTGCTTCAGAGAGGGCTCCTTGTCTTGCTCGACGTCCCTTCTCTCTCCTGGTCCAATTTGCGACCTCCTGGTCCCTCCTGGTCCTCAGCAGCGTCCGAAAACGCTAACCGCACGATTTGCAGCTATCAAGGCTTGTTGGCGTTCTTTCGGCGGGAATACACTTCTGCACGACTCTCCACGGCAAGAGGGAGCCGTCCACCAAAGGGGAAGTCTCTAGCCCTTTTCGTTCCTGCAGAAACCGCAGCTTCTTCTGTCCAGTAGAACCTTCTTTGCACCCGCAGCTGGCATTTCCTGGGCATCTGCCCATCTCCGACTTGCTTGTGACTTTTGGACTTGGTCCCCTTGTTCCACAGGTACCCTAGATTGGAAATCCACAGTTGTTGCATTGTTGGTTTGTGTCTTTCCTGCATTATTCCTCTATCACGACTTCTTGTCTGTTGGGGAACTTCAGTGCACTTTGCACTCACTTTTCAGGGTCTTGGGGAGGGCTATTTTTCTAACTCTCACTATTTTCTAATAGTCCCAGCGACCCTCTACAAGATCACATAGGTTTGGGGTCCATTCGTGGTTCACATTCCACTTTTGGAGTATATGGTTTGTGTTGCCCCTATCCCTATGTGTCCCCATTGCATCCTATTGTAACTATACATTGTTTGCACTGTTTTCTAAGACTATACTGTATATTTTTGGTATTGTGTACATATAACTTGTGTATAATTGCTATCCTCATACTGAGGGTACTCACTGAGATACTTTGGCATATTGTCATAAAAATAAAGTACCTTTATTTTTAGTATATCTGTGTATTGTGTTTTCTTATAATATTGTGCAAGTGACACTTGTGGTACTGTAGTAGCTTCACACGTCTCCTAGTTCAGCCTAAGCTGCTCTGCTAAGCTACCATTATCTATCAGCCTAAGCTGCTAGACACCCTATACACTAATAAGGGATAACTGGGCCTGGTGCAAGGTGCAAGTACCCCTTGGTACTCACTACAAGCCAGTCCAGCCTCCTACAGGTGGTAGCTGTCGTGGATACGGGAGCATCCATAAACTTACTAGCGGCTGATGAACATCGCCAGATGTCCCCGACCCCACCTTTAACCACGACAAATGTTAGAGTATATGCCTATGGACAATACACCCCCCTCTCCCTAAGGGGTATGTTCCACACTACGATTACTCATGGACAAAACTCGATATCAGCAAAGGTCTACGTGACCGAAGGAGGGACTGGCATGCTGCTAGGTTGTCAGGCGGTGGAGGAGTTACAAATAGTGACGTTCGCGCTCAGCATTCATCAGGAATCGGTGACGGAATTGGTTGCCAGGTATGAGGGAGTCTTTAATGGCATAGGTTGTCTACGGGGACGGGAGATCAAACTCCATATTGATCACACCATCCAACCGATAGCTCTCCGCCATAGGCGAGTGGCATTCCATCTCAGGCCCCAGGTGGAGAAAGAGTTAGACAATCTGGAAAAAGCTGGGATTATTGAGAAGGTGTCTGGGCCCACTCCCTAGGTGTCGCCCATTGTGGTAGCTCGGAAGCCTAAACAACCAGGCGAGGTAAGAATCTGTGTGGACATGCGTCTCCCAAATGCGGCTATCAAAAGAGAAAGACATTTGACGCCTACGATAGATGACATTCTGGGAGAGCTCAGTGATTCGAGGTGGTTCTTGAAGCTGGACCTCCGGTCGGGGTACCACCAGCTGGTATTAGCACAGGAGTCCTGCTACATAACAACGTTCTCGACTCATGTTGGACTCCGGAGGTACAAGCGTCTAAGTTTTGGGATATCAAGTGCGGCGGAAGTATTCCAAAACGTGATTCAGGAGCTGTTGGTGGGTTTGCCAGGAACCATAAACGTCAGTGATGACATCCTGGTACATGTTCCCACCGTGGCGGAACACAACGCCAGGTTACAAAAGGTCCTACAACGCATCCAGGATTCTGGACTAACCTTGCACCGACAAAAGTGTGAGTTTCTGAGAGACCGGATGCAGTTTTTTGGTTACATGTTCTCAGCAAAAGGAGTGGCCCCTGATCCTGCGAAAGTCAATGATATTAAGGAGGCCTCACTGCCCACAACTGTCACGGAAGTCAGAAGTTTCTTAGGAATGGTTAATTACTGTGGTCGATTCATAAAAGATCTATCTAATCTGACCCAACCCCTGAGGAATCTTCTCAAAACGTCTGAATCGTGGCAGTGGGGGTCTGCTGAACAGGCAGCGTTTGAAAATATCAAAGAGGCATTATCCAGTGACACTGTATTGAAATACTTTGACCCGAGAAGAAATACCAAAATTGCTGTTGATGCGGGACCCAAAGGTCTAGGAGCTGTACTGTTGCAGGAACAACGCGAAGGAATGTGGGCTCCTGTCGCATATGCCAGCAGGTCGCTAACTGACACTGAACAGCGTTACTCGCAGATTGAGAAAGAAGCCATTGCAGTCCATTGGGGGTGCAAGCATTTCCACATTTATGTATATGGCCGCCCGTTTGTGGTTACTACTGACCACAAGCCTCTGCTTCCATTATTCAACGGAACTGCTTCTAAACCCCCACCAAGAATAGAGAAGTGGATGCTACAATTGCAAGATTATAGATGCCAGTTGGAGTATCGCCCGGGATCCGAGAATCCGGCTGACTATCTGTCTAGGCATCCCAGGAGTGCCTCAGAAGTAGAAGTCGAAGAAGCCAGAGAGACTGAAGAATATGTCCGATACGTGGCTGATCGTTCCCGGCCTTTACCTATGACCATGGGAGAAATCCTACAAGCGACCAAATCGGATGAGTGTCTGCAGAAAGTTATGGAGGCTGTCCAGACCGGTCAGTGGTACCGAATTAAAAGTCAGTTACCATTGTTGAACTCTGAAGCTCAACGCATCATTGAAAGCCTTTCTGGCGTAAAGGGTGAGCTGACCATTGACTCTCAAGGCTGTTTGTTAAGGGGAAGTCGTCTGGTCATCCCCTCCTCTCTTACCAACAAAGCGGTGGAATTGGCACACAATGGCCATCAGGGTATGGTCAAGACCAAGAGCCGACTAAGATCCAAGGTGTGGTTTCCTCTCATGGATGAAAAGGTTGAGCAGGTGGTCAGGTCATGCCGTTGGTGTCAGGCCACTGGTGAATCAGCGAGGCCCGTTCCTATTGAAACTGAACCAACCCCTACCGGTCCATGGGTATCGGCGAGTATGGATTTTGGTAGTCTGCCCGATGGTCGCCACACCATGGTGGTAATCGATGACTTTTCAAAGTATCCTGAGGTTTAAATCATTCCGTCCCTCACCGCGGCTGTGGTAATCGCTAGATTGGAAAAGATGATGGCTACTCATGGTCTTATTGCCGAGATAAAAACTGACAATGGACCACCGTTTCAGAGCCGTGAATTTGTGGAGTACATGAAGATTACTGGCACCCGTCATCGCCGAATCACTCCGCGCTGGCCTCAGGCCAATGGTGAGGTGGAACGTTTCATGCGGACTCTAAATAAGGTAATCAGAATTGCGGTGGCTGGTGGCCAGTCTGTAGAGTATGCAATTTTTTCATTTTTACGGAATTATCGCCAAACACCTCACTCCACCACTAGTTTGGCTCCAGGTCATGTTGCATTTGGAAGGGCGTCTGTTGACGCGATTCCCCATCATCATTCATGGTGTCCTCCTGGAATGGCTCGGAGCATGGTCCAAGAGAAGAGGCGGATGTCAAATCAAAGGGTCAGCCGTGCAAGGAAAGCCGCGAATTCTGATTTGAAGGTTGGTGATCAGGTATTACTCAAGCAGACTCTGCCTGGTAGCAAGTTTCGTACACCTTTTTCGACAGTCCCATGGAGAGTTGTTCAACGACATGGATCTGCTGTTGTTGCGCAGCGTGGAAATGACACCGTGACACGAAATGTGTCATTGTTTAAAAAATTTCATGGCGAGAGTGAAATTCGGGAGGAAGTTGGAGAAGATGCTGAGGCCTGTAGTCCTGTGTGTGAGGGGCCCGAGGCTGGCATCCCAATAAGAGAATCACTGGTTGGTGTTGGAGATGGTCAAGTGTCGATCCCTTCTGAATCCGAGACTGATGGTTCCTCCACCGAACTAGCTTCTCAGCGATATGGGTCTGCAAGATACGGTTTGCGGGGCAATCCTTGTCCTTCATCCCGTCTCCGGGATTATGTGTGTGATTATTGATTTACGTTTCATGATGGTAAATTTCCGTTATGTGGTTTTTGCATTTTGGGGAGGAATGTAATGTCGCTGGCCAGTGACGTAACTGGCCAGCACAATTGGTGTACCGATGTGGGGGTGGTCAGCTAAGGGGGTGAAATACCCGGATGTGTTCGGGGCATTTCCCCTGGTTATTATTGTTGTTTGGTTTGCTCCTCGGCCGGCGGCCGGGAGCTATATAATAAAGAAGGGCGTGGCTGGGTGCGTCAGATGCGCACGGAGACACGCCGATGAAGCAAGCCCCGTGCGGATGGGCTCGAAACAAAACGCGCACGCACTCGGCCGCGCCTCTGCAAAACGAAGGCCGGTTTGTGTTTGTTTTATTACCGCGCTTCGCGCGCTACGCTCACCGAACGTCCCAGCCCTTATAAGGGCTGAGGACATAACAATTGGCGACGAGGGGAGAAGCACCCCGCCTCGAGGGTCGAACCCTGCTGCGGCCGCGTGTCTACTGCGGTGCTCGTGCAGCAGGGCAGGCACCCAGGAAGGATGGTGGACACTCGTGTTCAGAAACAAGAAAGAGAAAAGTGCCTGCAGTAAACATCTAATGCACGAAGGCAATTCTGAAATTGTGCATCAGTGCCAAGACGTGGAAGAAAGAGAAATAGCAGGACACAGTGAGTGAAAAAAAAATATATACTCTCAGTGCGAGCATAAGAGCAAGTACCCGGCTCATTACCACCCCAACCACAATGTCAGCAATACCCCCAGTAGAGCCTTTTGTGGTGGAAGGGGCTCCCTCGACACAAGCGCCCAAGTGGAGACAATGGGTGGAAAGAGTGTTGGTGTTCTTTGAAGCCACAAAAGTAGCGAATGACCAGAAACGTGCCCTACTCATTCATATAGGAGGCAAGGACATATACAAGATTGTGAAAAATATCGTGGAAGATACACCCAAGACACATAAAACACTCATAGCTGCCCTCAACCGCCATTTTGAGCCAATGGTCAATACTGATTATGAAAGATTCATATTTAGACAGGCGAGACAACGGACGGAGGAGTCGCTGGATGCTTTTCACCTAAGATTAAGAGAGCTAGCGAGCACGTGTAGATTTAATGATGAAACGGAGGAAGTCCGAGGACAATTAATACAAGGGTGTGCTTCCCTTCCCCTCAGGGAACGCATCCTAGAAGAATCAGGGAAATCACTACCGGACATTCTACAACTAGGTCGAACGAAGGAGCTCTCGAAAGCCAGGGCTTCCCACATGGAGGCAGCTCTACAACGCCCTATAAAAGAAGAGATCATCAATGCAGTGGTGACACCCCGGAAGAAAACTCCACAAAAAGTTAGTAGTCCGCGACCCAGACAATGTGGGTACTGTGGGGGATTGCCACACCGAGCCTCTGAGTGCCCAGCGAGGGGAAAGATTTGTGCGAGCTACGGAAAGATGAATCATTTCGCAAAAGTGTGCAGGTCCAAAGACGCCCGAAAGGCGACTGTGAATGTGGCGCTTGAAGACGCCCCTCGTGAAAAATCAGAGCGAGGGAGTGACATGGATGATGATGATGATGAGACAGTCATTCATGCCATTCACTCCTTATTTGCGACCACACCTACCAATTATCGCCAAGCACAACTTCCGAAGTGTCAGATACAGATGGGTCATCATGAGGTGGTGTGAGAAAGTAGCCTCTTTCTAGTCTTGTTACCCCCACTTTTGGCCTGTTTGTGAGTGTATGTCAGGGTGTTTTCACTGTCTCACTGGGATCCTGCTAGCCAGGGCCCAGTGCTCATAGTGAAAACCCTATGTTTTCAGTATGTTTGTTATGTGTCACTGGGACCCTGCTAGTCAGGACCCCAGTGCTCATAAGTTTGTGGCCTATATGTGTTCCCTGTGTGATGCCTAACTGTCTCACTGAGGCTCTGCTAATCAGAACCTCAGTAGTTATGCTCTCTCATTTCTTTCAAATTGTCACTAACAGGCTAGTGACCAATTTTACCAATTTACATTGGCTCACTGGAACACCCTTATAATTCCCTAGTATATGGTACTGAGGTACCCAGGGTATTGGGGTTCCAGGAGATCCCTAGGGGCTGCAGCATTTCTTGTGCCACCCAAAGGGAGCTCTGACAATTCTTACACAGGCCTGCCACTGCAGCCTGAGTGAAATAACGTCCACGTTATTTCACAGCCATTTTACACTGCACTTAAGTAACTTATAAGTCACCTATATGTCTAACCTTTACCTGGTAAAGGTTAGGTGCAAAGTTACTTAGTGTGAGGGCACCCTGGCACTAGCCAAGGTGCCCCCACATTGTTCAGGGCCAATTCCCCGGACTTTGTGAGTGCGGGGACACCATTACACGCGTGCACTACATATAGGTCACTACCTATATGTAGCTTCACAATGGTAACTCTGAATATGGCCATGTAACATGTCTATGATCATGGAATTGACCCCTCTATGCCATCCTGGCATAGTTGGCACAATCCCATGATCCCAGTGGTCTGTAGCACAGACCCTGGTACTGCTAAACTGCCTTTCCTGGGGTTTCACTGCAGCTGCTGCTGCTGCCAACCCCTCAGACAGGTTTCTGCCCCCCTGGGGTCAAGCCAGGCTTGTCCCAGGATAGCAGAACAAAGGACTTCCTCTGAGAGAAGGTGTTACACCCTCTCCCTTTGGAAAATGGTGTGAAGGCAGGGGAGGAGTAGCCTCCCCCAGCCTCTGGAAATGCTTTCTTGGGCACATTTGTGCCCAATTCTGCATAAGCCAGTCTACACCGGTTCAGGGACCCCTTAGCCCTGCTCTGGCGCAAAACTGGACAAAGGAAAGGGGAGTGACCACTCCCCTGACCTGCACCTCCCCTGGGAGGTGTCCAGAGCTCCTCCAGTGTGCTCCAGACCTCTGCCATCTTGGAAACAGAGGTGCTGCTGGCACACTGGACTGCTCTGAGTGGCCAGTGCCACCAAGTGACGTCAGAGACTCCTTCTGATAGGCTCCTTCAGGTGTTGCTAGCCTATCCTCTCTCCTAGGTAGCCAAACCCTCTTTTCTGGCTATTTAGGGTCTCTGTCTCTGGGGAAACTTTAGATAACGAATGCAAGAGCTCATCAGAGTTCCTCTGCATCTCTCTCTTCACCTTCTGCCAAGGAATCGACTGCTGACCGCGCTGGAAGCCTGCAAAACTGCAACATAGTAACAAAGACGACTACTGCAACTCTGTAACGCTGATCCTGCCGCCTTCTCGACTGTTTTCCTGCTTGTGCATGCTGTGGGGGTAGTCTGCCTCCTCTCTGCACTAGAAGCTCCGAAGAAATCTCCCGTGGGTCGACGGAATCTTCCCCCTGCTACCGCAGGCACCAAAAAGCTGCATTACCGGTCCCTTGGGTCTCCTCTCAGCACAACAAGCGAGGTCCCTTGAATCCAGCAACTCTGTCCAAGTGACTCCCACAGTCCAGTGACTCTTCAGTCCAAGTTTGGTGGAGGTAAGTCCTTGCCTCACCTCGCTAGACTGCATTGCTGGGAACCGCGACTTTTGCAGCTACTCCGGCCCCTGTGCACTTCCGGCGGAAATCCTTCGTGCACAGCCAAGCCTGGGTCCACGGCACTCTAACCTGCATTGCACGACTTTCTAAGTTGGTCTCCAGCGACGTGGGACTCCTTTGTGCAACTTCGGCGAGCACCGTTTCACGCATCCTCGTAGTGCCTGTTTCTGGCACTTTTCCGGTTGCTACCTGCTTCAGAGAGGGCTCCTTGTCTTGCTCGACGTCCCTTCTCTCTCCTGGTCCAATTTACGACCTCCTGGTCCCTCCTGGTCCTCAGCAGCATCCGAAAACGCTAACCGCACGATTTGCAGCTAGCAAGGTTTGTTGGCGTTCTTTCGGCGGGAAAATACTTCTGCACGACTCTCCACGGCAAGCGGGAGCCGTCCACCAAAGGGGAAGTCTCTAGCCCTTTTCGTTCCTGCAGAAACCGCAGCTTCTTCTGTCCAGTAGAAGCTTCTTTGCACCCGCAGCTGGCATTTCCTGGGCATCTGCCCATCTCCGACTTGCTTGTGACTTTTGGACTTGGTCCCCTTGTTTCACAGGTACCCTAGATTGGAAATCCACAGTTGTTGCATTGTTGGTTTGTGTCTTTCCTGCATTATTCCTCTATCACAACTTCTTGTCTTTTGGGAAACTTCAGTGCACTTTGCACTCACTTTTCAGGGTCTTGGGGAGGGCTATTTTTCTAACTCTCACTATTTTCTAATAGTCCCAGCGACCCTCTACAAGATCACATAGGTTTGGGGTCCATTCGTGGTTCGCATTCCACTTTTGGAGTATATGGTTTGTGTTGCCCCTATCCCTATGTGTCCCCATTGCATCCTATTGTAACTATACATTGTTTGCACTGTTTTCTAAGACTATACTGCATATTTTTGGTATTGTGTACATATAACTTGTGTATAATTGCTATCCTCATACTGAGGGTACTCACTGAGATACTTTGGCATATTGTCATAAAAATAAAGTACCTTTATTTTTAGTATATCTGTGTATTGTGTTTTCTTATGATATTGTGCAAGTGACACTTGTGGTACTGTAGTAGCTTCACACGTCTCCTAGTTCAGCCTAAGCTGCTCTGCTAAGCTACCATTATCTATCAGCCTAAGCTGCTAGACACCCTATACACTAATAAGGGATAACTGGGCCTGGTGCAAGGTGCAAGTACCCCTTGGTACTCACTACAAGCCAGTCCAGCCTCCTACATTGGTTGTGCAGCGGTGGGATAAGTGCTTTGAGACTACTTACCACTCTTGTCATTGTACTTTTCATAAGAGAAAAATATACAAAACAAGTTCAGTGTGTGTACACATAGCTAAAAAGTTTTGCATTTCCTCTTTTCACTCCTTTCTAAAGTGCTGAAAAGTACTTCTAAACTTTCAAAAAGTTCTTAAAAGTTTAAAAAGTTTTTTTTTGTCTTTCTAAAAAGTTCTGAAAACTTTTTTCTCTTTTTCTATCACTTTAACTCTCTCTAAAAATGTCTGGCACAGGCCAAAATGTTGATCTGTCCAAACTTGCATATGACCACCTTAGCTGGAAAGGAGCAAGGAGTCTCTGTGTAGAGAGAGGTTTGAGTGTAGGGAAGAATCCTTCCTTGGAATTGTTGCTTAATATGCTTAGAGAACAAGATAAGGCCATAGGGGCCACATCTGTTGAAAAAGTAGCAAATGGTTCCCAATCTGATCCAGGGACTCCCCCAGGAAAAGATTCAGGAAATAAAGTTCCTAGCCTGCCCATTACTAGACAGTCTAGCATAGTTGGTAATGATGAAGAGCCACACCATACAAATAGTGTTGTCTCACATCATAGCAAGAGCATTTATTCACACCACAGTGGAAGTGATGTTTCTGTTAGCCAAGCTGTTAGGGTGGCTTCTGTAAGGGACAGGTCTCCTTCTGTTCATTCTTCTGTGTATAAGAATGTCCCTCCCACCCACCCTGATGACAGAATGTTAGAAAGGGAGCTCAATAGATTGAGAGTGGAACAAACCAGACTGAAGCTTAAAAAGCAACAGCTGGATTTGAATAGACAGTCTTTTGAACTAGAGAAAGAAAGACAGAAGTTGGGTTTAGATACCCATGGTGGCAGCAGCAGTATTCCCCATAGTCATCCTGTAAAAGAGCATGATTCCAGGAATCTGCACAAGATAGTTCCCCCTTATAAGGAGGGGGATGACATTAACAAGTGGTTTGCTGCACTTGAGAGGGCCTGTGTTGTACAGGATGTCCCTCAAAGGCAGTGGGCTGCTATCCTATGGCTATCATTTAGTGGAAAAGGTAGGGATAGGCTCCTTACTGTGAAAGAAAGTGATGCCAATAATTTTACAGTTCTTAAGAATGCACTCCTGGATGGTTATGGCTTAACCGCTGAACAATACAGGATAAAGTTCAGAGAAACCAAAAAGGAGTCTTCACAAGACTGGGTTGATTTCATTGACCATTCAGTGAAGGCCTTGGAGGGGTGGTTAAATGGCAGTAAAGTTACTGATTTTGAAAGCCTGTATAACTTGATCCTGAGAGAGCATATTCTTAATAATTGTGTGTCTGATTTGTTGCACCAGTACTTAGTGGACTCTGATCTGACCTCTCCCCAAGAATTGGGAAAGAAGGCAGACAAATGGGTCAGAACAAGGGTGAACAGAAAAGTTCATACAGGGGGTGACAAAGAGAACAATAAGAAGAAAGATGGTGAAAAATCTCAAGATAAGCATGGGGATAAGGGTAAAACCAAAGATCCCACTTCAAATCTTAAACACTCTTCAGGGGGTGGGGACAAAACAAATTCTTCCTCTTCTTCTCAACCTACACAATTTAAAAAGCCTTGGTGCTTTGTGTGTAAAAACAGAGGCCATAGGCCAGGGGATAAGTCCTGTCCAGGTAAACCCCCTGAGCCTACCACCACTAATACATCAAGCTCTAGTGCCCCTAGCAGTAGTGGTACTAGTGGTGGGACTGCTGGCAACAGTCAAGTTAAGGGTGTAGTTGGGTTCACTTATGGGTCCATAGTAGAAACTGGGGTAGTCAATCCCAAGACAGTTTCTGTCACACCTAGTGGCATTGGCCTTGCCACACTGGCTGCTTGTCCCCTTACAATGGATAAGTACAGGCAGACAGTTTCAATAAATGGTGTTGAGGCCTTGGCCTACAGGGACACAGGTGCCAGTATCACTTTGGTGACTGAAAATCTAGTGCACCCTGATCAACACATCATTGGACAACAGTATAAGATTATTGATGTCCATAACTCCACTAAGTTTCTTCCCTTAGCTATAATTCAGTTTAGTTGGGGTGGAGTTACTGGCCCTAAGCAGGTGGTGGTATCACCTAGCTTACCTGTAGACTGTCTCTTAGGTAATGACCTAGAGGCCTCAGGTTGGGCTGATGTAGAGTTTTATGCCCATGCAGCCATGCTGGGCATCCCTGAGGAATTGTTCCCTCTCATTTCTACTGAAATGAAAAAGCAAAGGAGAGAAGGCCTGAAAACTCAGGATCCCTCTCCATCAACAGGTAAAAAGGGTATCACAGTATCCCCTAACCACCCTACCATTCAGGATACCATTCCTGTGGTGGGAGAAACCTCTCCTGGGGTGGCACCTGTTCCAAGGGAATCATCAGCTGGCAAAGCTGGACTCCCTGAGGTAGAAGTACCTCTCTGTGGGATAACTAACATTGGTGAGAAAAAGAGCACCATTTTAGTTAACATGGAGCATCCCTCCAACCCTCCCAGAGAAACTTTAGTGCAGAAATCCTGCACTGCCTCACAACACTTAGGACAGCATCCCTGCCCTAGTGTGGAGCTCATAGGACAGCATCCCTGCCCTGCTCCAACTCAAGAGAAACAGCATCCCTGTTCTCTCTTCCAGCCATATGGACAACGTTTTTGCCCAGCTATGGCTTTTCTGAGACAGCATCCCTGTCTGGCATTTCCATCACTACAAATAGGTTCAGTGGACAATTCCCACTGCTCTAAACTAAAACTTACTGATAGAAACTCTGAAAATACATCTTCACATTGTTGCTTAGCTAAAAAACTTCAAACAGGGTGGTTTACATCCCCACACGGAAGTAACCATATAGTGGATGATAAAGGGAGTAACCAGTCTATTGCAGAGCTACTCTCTACTTATGACCACTTAGACAATAAAGTCTCAACTGGCCAAGGTTAGCCTTATTGTCCTTTGTTTGGGGGGAGGGGGGGTTGTGTGAGAAAGTAGCCTCTTTCTAGCCTTGTTACCCCCACTTTTGGCCTGTTTGTGAGTGTATGTCAGGGTGTTTTCACTGTCTCACTGGGATCCTGCTAGCCAGGGCCCAGTGCTCATAGTGAAAACCCTATGTTTTCAGTATGTTTGTTATGTGTCACTGGGACCCTGCTAGTCAGGACCCCAGTGCTCATAAGTTTGTGGCCTATATGTATGTGTTCCCTGTGTGATGCCTAACTGTCTCACTGAGGCTCTGCTAATCAGAACCTCAGTAGTTATGCTCTCTCATTTCTTTCAAATTGTCACTAACAGGCTAGTGACCAATTTTACCAATTTACATTGGCTCACTGGAACACCCTTATAATTCCCTAGTATATGGTACTGAGGTACCCAGGGTATTGGGGTTCCAGGAGATCCCTAGGGGCTGCAGCATTTCTTGTGCCACCCATAGGGAGCTCTGACAATTCTTACACAGGCCTACCACTGTAGCCTGAGTGAAATAACGTCCACGTTATTTCACAGCCATTTTACACTGCACTTAAGTAACTTATAAGTCACCTATATGTCTAACCTTTACCTGGTAAAGGTTAGGTGCAAAGTTACTTAGTGTGAGGGCACCCTGGCACTAGCCAAGGTGCCCCCACATTGTTCAGGGCCAATTCCCCGGACTTTGTGAGTGCGGGGACACCATTACACGCGTGCACTACATATAGGTCACTACCTATATGTAGCTTCACAATGGTAACTCTGAATATGGCCATGTAACATGTCTATGATCATGGAATTGACCCCTCTATGCCATCCTGGCATAGTTGGCACAATCCCATGATCCCAGTGGTCTGTAGCACAGACCCTGGTACTGCCAAACTGCCTTTCCTGGGGTTTCACTGCAGCTGCTGCTGCTGCCAACCCCTCAGACAGGTTTCTGCCCCCCTGGGGTCAAGCCAGGCTTGTCCCAGGATAGCAGAACAAAGGACTTCCTCTGAGAGAAGGTGTTACACCCTCTCCCTTTGGAAAATGGGTTGAAGGCAGGGGAGGAGTAGCCTCCCCCAGCCTCTGGAAATGCTTTCTTGGGCACATTTGTGCCCAATTCTGCATAAGCCAGTCTACACCGGTTCAGGGACCCCTTAGCCCTGCTCTGGTGCAAAACTGGACAAAGGAAAGGGGAGTGACCACTCCCCTGACCTGCACCTCCCCTGGGAGGTGTCCAGAGCTCCTCCAGTGTGCTCCAGACCTCTGCCATCTTGGAAACAGAGGTGCTGCTGGCACACTGGACTGCTCTGAGTGGCCAGTGCCACCAGGTGACGTCAGAGACTCCTTCTGATAGGCTCCTTCAGGCGTTGCTAGCCTATCCTCTCTCCTAGGTAGCCAAACCCTCTTTTCTGGCTATTTAGGGTCTCTGTCTCTGGGGAAACTTTAGATAACGAATGCAAGAGCTCATCAGAGTTCCTCTGCATCTCTCTCTTCACCTTCTGCCAAGGAATCGACTGCTGACCGCGCTGGAAGCCTGCAAAACTGCAACATAGTAACAAAGACGACTACTGCAACTCTGTAACGCTGATCCTGCCGCCTTCTCGACTGTTTTCCTGCTTGTGCATGCTGTGGGGGTAGTCTGCCTCCTCTCTGCACTAGAAGCTCCGAAGAAATCTCCCGTGGGTCGACGGAATCTTCCCCCTGCTACCGCGGGCACCAAAAAGCTGCATTACCGGTCCCTTGGGTCTCCTCTCAGCACGACGAGCGAGGTCCCTTGAATCCAGCAACTCTGTCCAAGTGACTCCCACAGTCCAGTGACTCTTCAGTCCAAGTTTGGTGGAGGTAAGTCCTTGCCTCACCTCGCTAGACTGCATTGCTGGGAACCGCGACTTTTGCAACTACTCCGGCCCCTGTGCACTTCCGGCGGAAATCCTTCGTGCACAGCCAAGCCTGGGTCCACGGCACTCTAACCTGCATTGCACGACTTTCTAAGTTGGTCTCCGGCGACGTGGGACTCCTTTGTGCAACTTTGGCGAGCACCGTTTCACGCATCCTCGTAGTGCCTGTTTCTGGCACTTTCCCGGGTGCTACCTGCTTCAGAGAGGGCTCCTTGTCTTGCTCGACGTCCCTTCTCTCTCCTGGTCCAATTTGCGACCTCCTGGTCCCTCCTGGTCCTCAGCAGCGTCCGAAAACGCTAACCGCACGATTTGCAGCTAGCAAGGCTTGTTGGCATTCTTTCGGCGGGAATACACTTCTGCACGACTCTCCACGGCAAGAGGGAGCCGTCCACCAAAGGGGAAGTCTCTAGCCCTTTTCGTTCCTGCAGAAACCGCAGCTTCTTCTGTCCAGTAGAACCTTCTTTGCACCCGCAGCTGGCATTTCCTGGGCATCTGCCCATCTCCGACTTGCTTGTGACTTTTGGACTTGGTCCCCTTGTTCCACAGGTACCCTAGATTGGAAATCCACAGTTGTTGCATTGTTGGTTTGTGTCTTTCCTGCATTATTCCTCTATCACGACTTCTTGTCTGTTGGGGAACATCAGTGCACTTTGCACTCACTTTTCAGGGTCTTGGGGAGGGCTATTTTTCTAACTCTCACTATTTTCTAATAGTCCCAGCGACCCTCTACAAGATCACATAGGTTTGGGGTCCATTCGTGGTTCACATTCCACTTTTGGAGTATATGGTTTGTGTTGCCCCTATCCCTATGTGTCCCCATTGCATCCTATTGTAACTATACATTGTTTGCACTGTTTTCTAAGACTATACTGTATATTTTTGGTATTGTGTACATATAACTTGTGTATAATTGCTATCCTCATACTGAGGGTACTCACTGAGATACTTTGGCATATTGTCATAAAAATAAAGTACCTTTATTTTTAGTATATCTGTGTATTGTGTTTTCTTATAATATTGTGCAAGTGACACTTGTGGTACTGTAGTAGCTTCACACGTCTCCTAGTTCAGCCTAAGCTGCTCTGCTAAGCTACCATTATCTATCAGCCTAAGCTGCTAGACACCCTATACACTAATAAGGGATAACTGGGCCTGGTGCAAGGTGCAAGTACCCCTTGGTACTCACTACAAGCCAGTCCAGCCTCCTACAGGTGGTAGCTGTCGTGGATACGGGAGCATCCATAAACTTACTAGCGGCTGATGAACATCGCCAGATGTCCCCGACCCCACCTTTAACCACGACAAATGTTAGAGTATATGCCTATGGACAATACACCCCCCTCTCCCTAAGGGGTATGTTCCACACTACGATTACTCATGGACAAAACTCGATATCAGCAAAGGTCTACGTGACCGAAGGAGGGACTGGCATGCTGCTAGGTTGTCAGGCGGTGGAGGAGTTACAAATAGTGACGTTCGCGCTCAGCATTCATCAGGAATCGGTGACGGAATTGGTTGCCAGGTATGAGGGAGTCTTTAATGGCATAGGTTGTCTACGGGGACGGGAGATCAAACTCCATATTGATCACACCATCCAACCGATAGCTCTCCGCCATAGGCGAGTGGCATTCCATCTCAGGCCCCAGGTGGAGAAAGAGTTAGACAATCTGGAAAAAGCTGGGATTATTGAGAAGGTGTCTGGGCCCACTCCCTAGGTGTCGCCCATTGTGGTAGCTCGGAAGCCTAAACAACCAGGCGAGGTAAGAATCTGTGTGGACATGCGTCTCCCAAATGCGGCTATCAAAAGAGAAAGACATTTGACGCCTACGATAGATGACATTCTGGGAGAGCTCAGTGATTCGAGGTGGTTCTTGAAGCTGGACCTCCGGTCGGGGTACCACCAGCTGGTATTAGCACAGGAGTCCTGCTACATAACAACGTTCTTGACTCATGTTGGACTCCGGAGGTACAAGCGTCTAAGTTTTGGGATATCAAGTGCGGCGGAAGTATTCCAAAACGTGATTCAGGAGCTGTTGGTGGGTTTGCCAGGAACCATAAACGTCAGTGATGACATCCTGGTACATGTTCCCACCGTGGCGGAACACAACGCCAGGTTACAAAAGGTCCTACAACGCATCCAGGATTCTGGACTAACCTTGCACCGACAAAAGTGTGAGTTTCTGAGAGACCGGATGCAGTTTTTTGGTTACATGTTCTCAGCAAAAGGAGTGGCCCCTGATCCTGCGAAAGTCAATGATATTAAGGAGGCCTCACTGCCCACAACTGTCACGGAAGTCAGAAGTTTCTTAGGAATGGTTAATTACTGTGGTCGATTCATAAAAGATCTATCTAATCTGACCCAACCCCTGAGGAATCTTCTCAAAACGTCTGAATCGTGGCAGTGGGGGTCTGCTGAACAGGCAGCGTTTGAAAATATCAAAGAGGCATTATCCAGTGACACTGTATTGAAATACTTTGACCCGAGAAGAAATACCAAAATTGCTGTTGATGCGGGACCCAAAGGTCTAGGAGCTGTACTGTTGCAGGAACAACGCGAAGGAATGTGGGCTCCTGTCGCATATGCCAGCAGGTCGCTAACTGACACTGAACAGCGTTACTCGCAGATTGAGAAAGAAGCCATTGCAGTCCATTGGGGGTGCAAGCATTTCCACATTTATGTATATGGCCGCCCGTTTGTGGTTACTACTGACCACAAGCCTCTGCTTCCATTATTCAACGGAACTGCTTCTAAACCCCCACCAAGAATAGAGAAGTGGATGCTACAATTGCAAGATTATAGATGCCAGTTGGAGTATCGCCCGGGATCCGAGAATCCGGCTGACTATCTGTCTAGGCATCCCAGGAGTGCCTCAGAAGTAGAAGTCGAAGAAGCCAGAGAGACTGAAGAATATGTCCGATACGTGGCTGATCGTTCCCGGCCTTTACCTATGACCATGGGAGAAATCCTACAAGCGACCAAATCGGATGAGTGTCTGCAGAAAGTTATGGAGGCTGTCCAGACCGGTCAGTGGTACCGAATTAAAAGTCAGTTACCATTGTTGAACTCTGAAGCTCAACGCATCATTGAAAGCCTTTCTGGCGTAAAGGGTGAGCTGACCATTGACTCTCAAGGCTGTTTGTTAAGGGGAAGTCGTCTGGTCATCCCCTCCTCTCTTACCAACAAAGCGGTGGAATTGGCACACAATGGCCATCAGGGTATGGTCAAGACCAAGAGCCGACTAAGATCCAAGTTGTGGTTTCCTCTCATGGATGAAAAGGTTGAGCAGGTGGTCAGGTCATGCCGTTGGTGTCAGGCCACTGGTGAATCAGCGAGGCCCGTTCCTATTGAAACTGAACCAACCCCTACCGGTCCATGGGTATCGGCGAGTATGGATTTTGGTAGTCTGCCCGATGGTCGCCACACCATGGTGGTAATCGATGACTTTTCAAAGTATCCTGAGGTTGAAATCATTCCGTCCCTCACCGCGGCTGTGGTAATCGCTAGATTGGAAAAGATGATGGCTACTCATGGTCTTATTGCCGAGATAAAAACTGACAATGGACCACCGTTTCAGAGCCGTGAATTTGTGGAGTACATGAAGATTACTGGCACCCGTCATCGCCGAATCACTCCGCGCTGGCCTCAGGCCAATGGTGAGGTGGAACGTTTCATGCGGACTCTAAATAAGGTAATCAGAATTGCGGTGGCTGGTGGCCAGTCTGTAGAGTATGCAATTTTTTCATTTTTACGGAATTATCGCCAAACACCTCACTCCACCACTAGTTTGGCTCCAGGTCATGTTGCATTTGGAAGGGCGTCTGTTGACGCGATTCCCCATCATCATTCATGGTGTCCTCCTGGAATGGCTCGGAGCATGGTCCAAGAGAAGAGGCGGATGTCAAATCAAAGGGTCAGCCGTGCAAGGAAAGCCGCGAATTCTGATTTGAAGGTTGGTGATCAGGTATTACTCAAGCAGACTCTGCCTGGTAGCAAGTTTCGTACACCTTTTTCGACAGTCCCATGGAGAGTTGTTCAACGACATGGATCTGCTGTTGTTGCGCAGCGTGGAAATGACACCGTGACACGAAATGTGTCATTGTTTAAAAAATTTCATGGCGAGAGTGAAATTCGGGAGGAAGTTGGAGAAGATGCTGAGGCCTGTAGTCCTGTGTGTGAGGGGCCCGAGGCTGGCATCCCAATAAGAGAATCACTGGTTGGTGTTGGAGATGGTCAAGTGTCGATCCCTTCTGAATCCGAGACTGATGGTTCCTCCACCGAACTAGCTTCTCAGCGATATGGGTCTGCAAGATATGGTTTGCAGGGCAATCCTTGTCCTTCATCCCGTCTCCGGGATTATGTGTGTGATTATTGATTTACGTTTCATGATGGTAAATTTCCGTTATGTGGTTTTTGCATTTTGGGGAGGAATGTAATGTCGCTGGCCAGTGACGTAACTGGCCAGCACAATTGGTGTACCGATGTGGGGGTGGTCAGCTAAGGGGGTGAAATACCCGGATGTGTTCGGGGCATTTCCCCTGGTTATTATTGTTGTTTGGTTTGCTCCTCGGCCGGCGGCCGGGAGCTATATAATAAAGAAGGGCGTGGCTGGGTGCGTCAGATGCGCACGGAGACACACCGATGAAGCAAGCCCCGTGCGGACGGGCTCGAAACGAAACGCGCACGCACTCGTCCGCGCCTCTGCAAAACGAAGGCCGGTTTGTGTTTGTTTTATTACCGCGCTTCGCGCGCTACGCTCACCGAACGTCCCAGCCCTTATAAGGGCTGAGGACATAACAGGGGTCAGTGATTGGGCCAATATCTACCTGAAGGGGTCAGAACCATGACAGCAAAAAAGGGGAATAACATGCAGATTTGGTGCTTAATGCCTGATCATTTTCTGGCATTTTTCAACATAGACATTTTGGCAGATTTGACCTGCTGAAATGTATCAGGAGGAGCTGCAGGAGCGCGGTGTTACCCCCAAACTCCTGGTTGTGATCTGTGCCGTAGGAGAGCCGCGGTACATATTGGGCTCAGAGGGTCTGTGACTAGGAGGGGCTTTGAGTACTCAGTATCTGAAGCAGAGCCTTGTATCCAGGAAGTCATGAGTGCGAAGGAAGGTTTATAAACTATACTTTGCACTGTGCAGCGTGCAGACTGTGTACAAAGGTTGGCATACTCCAGACTGTGTTTAAAAAGGCCGTCATACCCCAGACTGTGTTTAAAAGGGCCGTCATACTCCAGACTGTTTAAAAAGGCCGTCATACCCCAGACTGTGTTTAAAAAGGCCGTCATACTCCAGACTGTGGTTAAAAAGGCCGTCATACCCCAGACTGCGTTTCAAAGGGCCGTCATACTCCAGACTGTGTTTAAAAGGGCCGTCAGACTCCAGACTGTGTTTAAAAGGGCCGTCAGACTCCAGACTGTGTTTAAAAGGGCCGTCAGACTCCAGACTGTGTTTAAAAGGGCCGTCAGACTCCAGACTGTGTTTAAAAGGGCCGTCATAATCCAGACTGTGTTTAAAAGGGCCGTCAAACTCCAGACTGTGTTTAAAAGGGCCGTCAAACTCCAGACTGTGTTTAAAAGGGCCGTCAGACTCCAGACTGTGGTTAAAAGGCCATCATACTCCAGACTGTGTTTAAAAGGGCCGTCATACTCCAGACTATGTTTAAAAGGGCTGTCGTAGGGGGGCACGCAGCCGGCTAGTCTGTTAATATTTAAGTGAGGTGTACACTCAAACTTTAATGTTTTAATCTGCCTGCCCCCTATATGGTGCACTATGTATTATTTATTTTACTGTTTACAACCTCAGATTGCGTTCTACGGCTTACATCCTCAGATTGCGTCCTACGGCTTCCGTCTTCAGATTGTGTCCTCAGATTGTGTCCTACAGCTTCCGTCCTCTACAGCTTCCGTCCTCAGATTGTGTCCTACAGCTTCCGTCCTCAGATTGTGTTCTACAGCTTCCGTCCTCAGATTGTTTTCTACAGCCTCCATCCTCAGATTGCTTTCTACAGTTTCCGTCCTCAGTTTCCGTCCTCAGATTGTGTTCTACAGTTTCCGTCCTCAGATTGTGTCCTACAGCTTCCGTCCTCAGATTGTGTCCTACAGCTTCCGTCCTCAGATTGTGTCCTACAGCTTCCGTCCTCAGATTGTGTCCTACAGCTTCCGTCCTCAGATTGTGTCCTACAGCTTCCGTCCTCAGATTGTGTCCTACAGCTTCCGTCCTCAGATTGTGTTCTACAGCTTACATCCTCAGATTGCATTCTACAGCTTACATCCTCAGATTGCGTTCTACAGTTTACATCCTCAGATTGCTTTCTACAGCTTACATCCTCAGATTGCTTTCTACAGTTTCCGTCCTCAGTTTCCGTCCTCAGATTGTGTTCTACAGCTTCCGTCCTCAGATTGTGTTCTACAGCTTCCGTCCTCAGATTGTGTTCTACAGCTTCCGTCCTCAGATTGTGTTCTACAGCTTCTCTTCCGTCCTCAGATTGTGTTCTACAGCTTCTCTTCCATCCTCAGATTGTGTTCTACAGCTTCCCTCCTCAGATTACTTCTACAGCTTCCGTCCTCAGATTGCGTTCTACAGCTTCCGTCCTCAGATTGCGTTCTACAGCTTCCGTCCTCAGATTGCGTTCTACAGCTTCCGTCCTCAGATTGCGTGCTACAGCTTTCGTCCTCAGATTGCGTGCTACAGCTTTCGTCCTCAGATTGCGTGCTACAGCTTCCGTCCTCAGATTGCGTTCTACAGCTTCCGTCCTCAGATTGCTTGCTACAGCTTTCGTCCTCAGATTGCGTGCTACAGCTTTCGTCCTCAGATTGCGTGCTACAGCTTCCGTTCTACAGCTTACGTCCTCAGATTGCGTTCTACAGCTTACATCCTCAGATTGCGTTCTACAGCTTACGTCCTCAGATTGCGTTCTACAGCTTACGTCCTCAGATTGCGTTCTACAGCTTACGTCCTCAGATTGCGTTCTACAGCTTCCGTCCTCAGATTGCGTGCTACAGCTTTCGTCCTCAGATTGCGTGCTACAGCTTACGTTCTACAGCTTACGTCCTCAGATTGCGTTCTACAGCTTCCGTCCTCAGATTGCGTTCTACAGCTTACGTCCTCAGATTGCGTTCTACAGCTTCCGTCCTCAGATTGCGTTCTACAGCTTCCGTCCTCAGATTGCGTTCTACAGCTTCCGTCCTCAGATTGCGTTCTACAGCTTCCTTCCTCAGATTGCGTTCTACAGCTTCCATCCTCAGATTGCGTTCTACAGCTTCCTTCCTCAGATTGCGTTCTACAGCTTCCTTCCTCAGATTGCGTTCTACAGCTTCCGTCCTCAGATTGCGTTCTACAGCTTCCATCGTCAGATTGCGTTCTACAGCTTCCACCCTCAGATTGTGTTCTACAGCTTCCATCCTCAGATTGCTTTCTACAGCTTACATCCTCAGATTGCTTTCTACAGCTTACATCCTCAGATTGCTTTCTACAGTTTCCGTCCTCAGTTTCCGTCCTCAGATTGTGTTCTACAGCTTCTGTCCTCAGATTGTGTTCTACAGCTTCTGTCCTCAGATTGTGTTCTACAGCTTCTCTTCCGTCCTCAGATTGTGTTCTACAGCTTCTCTTCCGTCCTCAGATTGTGTTCTACAACTTCCATCCTCAGATTGTGTTCTACAGCTTCCCTCCTCAGATTGCGTTCTACAGCTTCCGTCCTCAGATTGCGTTCTACAGCTTCCGTCCTCAGATTGCGTTCTACAGCGTCCGTCCTCAGATTGCGTTCTACAGCGTCCGTCCTCAGATTGCGTTCTACAGCGTCCGTCCTCAGATTGCGTTCTACATTTTACGTCCTCAGATTGCTTTCTACAGCTTCCATCCTCAGATTGTGTTCTACAGCTTCCATCCTCAGATTGTGTTCTACAGCTTCCATCCTCAGATTTCTTGCTAGCTCAGAAAGCCGCCTTCCACTAGACTCCTAAACCCTGCATGAAAGCACCGAACTAGACTTAACTCCAGTTGATTCTTGTTAGAAATGGGGTTTTTGGTTGGCAGTCAGGTTACCCTCTGTCCAAGCAAGAACCCTCACTCTAGTCAGGGTAAGTCACACACAATCCAAAATTAGCCTGTGCCGACCCTCTGGTAGCTTGGCACGAGCAGTCAGACTTAACTTAGAAGGCAATGTGTAAAGTATTTGTGCAATAAATCATACAATACCACCATATAGCACCACAAAAATACACCACACAGCGTTTAGAAAAATATATAATATTTATCAGGATAATTGTAGGTCAAAACGAATAAAGTTGCAATGTGAATTTGTAGAGATATCACTGGAAAGTGATATAAAATGTCTTAAGTCTTTAAAAAGCAAACAAAGTCTCTTTCAAGCACAAGTACCTGGTTTGGAGTGGAAAATCTCCTCAGAGGACCACAGAAGAAGAGATACGTGGAAAAAGGGTGTGTGTGTCGATTTCTCCCCAGCACACACGGACTTGCGTCGTTATTTTTCACGCACGGAAGTCGTGCGTCGTTTTCCGGCGCGCGGACAGACTCTTTCTGTGGATCGCGGGGATTACCAGATGTCCCAGGTCTGTGCGTGGATTTTCCTGCTTGTTTTCCGGCTGCGCGTCGTTCTGCGGGGCTGCGCGTCGAAAATATGATCTCACGGCAGGCGTCGCGTCGATTTCTCCTCTAGAGGTTGGGCGACGTTGTCCTTGCGAAGCCGTGCTTCGAAGTTCCGGTCGTCCTGAAGGCGTCGCGTCGATCAGCGTCGGTGTGCGGCGTTTTTCTCGCCGCGGAACAAGCTGTGCGTCGAAATTTTAGGCGCACGGAGCGTCCAAGTGAAAAAGAGAAGTCTTTTTGGTCCTGAGACTTCAGGGAACAGGAGGCAAGCTCTATCCAAGCCCTTAGAGAGCACTTTCACAGCCAGACAAGAGTTCAGCAAGGCAGCAGGCCAAAAGCAAGGCAGCAGGCCAACAGCAAGGCAGCAGTCCTTTGTAGAAAGCAGACAGGTGAGTCCTTTGAGCAGCCAGGCAGTTCTTCTTGGCAGGATGTAGTTTCTGGTTCAGGTTTCTTCTCCAGCAAGTGTCTGATGAGGTAGGGCAGAGGCCCTGTTTTATACCTAAATGTGCCTTTGAAGTGGGGGAGACTTCAAAGAGTGGCTAAGAAGTGCACCAGGTCCCCTTTCAGTTCAATCCTGTCTGCCAGGGTCCCAGTAGGGGGTGTGGCAGTCCTTCGTGTGAGAGCAGGCCCTCCACCCTCCCAGCCCAGGAAGACCCATTCAAAATGCAGATGTATGCAAGTGAGGCTGAGTACCCTGTGTTTGGGGTGTGTCTGAGTGAATGCACAAGGAGCTGTCAACCAAACCCAGCCAGACGTGGATTGTAAGGCACAGAAAGATTTAAGTGCAAAGAAATGCTCACTTTCTAAAAGTGGCATTTCTAGAACAGTAATATTAAATCCGACTTCACCAGTCAGCAGGATTTTGTATTACCATTCTGGCCATACTAAATATGACCTTCCTGCTCCTTTCAGATCAGCAGCTGCCACTTCAACAATGTATGAAGGGCAGCCCTAATGTTAGCCTATGAAGGGAGCAGGCCTCGCAGTAGTGTAAAAACGAATTAGGAGTTTTACACTACCAGGACATATAACTACACAGGCACATGTCCTACCTTTTACCCACACCGCACCCTGCTCTAGGGGGTACCTAGGGCACACATTAGGGGTGACTTATATGTAGAAAAAGGGGAGTTCTAGGCTTCGCAAGAACTTTTAAATGCCAAGTCGAAGTGGCAGTGAAACTGCACACACAGGCCTTGCAATGGCAAGCCTGAGACAAGGTAAAGGGGGCTACTTGAGTGGGTGGCACAACTAGTGCTGCAGGTCCACTAGTAGCATTTAATCTACAGGCCCTAGGCACATATAGTGCACATTACTAGGGACTTATAAGTAAATTAAATAGTCCACGTTACCATGTTTAAAAAGGGAGAGAGCATATGCACTTTAGCACTGGTTAGCAGTGGTAAAGTGCGCAGAGTCTAAAAGCCAGCAAAACAGGGTTCAAAAAGTGTAGGGAGGCCGGCAAAAAGTTAGGGGTGACCACCCTAAGGCATGTCAGGTCTAACAATTCCTTTACGCTCGAGTCCTCTCCCTTCTTTCCTCAGTGACCCTCTTCTTCCCTTGCGTCCTCTCCATGCTTTCTATTTCTGAGTGTGGCCTCCTCGCAGTCTCGTACCTGTCTGACTTATTCTCTCTTATTGTAACTCTGCAGAAGGCGGACTCCTCATTTCATAGATCACATCCTGTCCTGCAGCCTAACATCACCCAATCCCCCCGGCCTATCTGACAACCACTCACCAAACCACATACCTCACCACTGATGATCACACCTACCTGGTATTAATATAATCTATCACAAGTAACTGGAGTGAACACATGCAGTGTTTTTTCTTGAGGGCACCCGACTAATCTCAATAACCAACATTTAACCCCTGGACTAACCACTAACCCTGGGTTCCGGAGTGGTGTGCTACTGGCCGTAAAGCGCCTCGATGCCTTGCGAGGTATCCGAGGCTTCCTGCATTCTGCGCACATATGACTGTAGCCTGCGGATACTGGGTGGTCGAACCCCCCACCTTTGGCCTTTAATTACATGAGATTCATTCTTTACCATGTATGTGCATTAAAGGGCTGTACATTCAGGGGCGGCCTGACCTATATGGCAGTCAGGCAGTGCCTGATGGGCTGGTCCGACAGGTCAGTATATGGCTGGTTCTTTGGCTGTTTTATGGTCTGCTAGGCCTGTGTCCTCTGTTAACATACCTCATCAAAACAAGCATTGGCTGCTGCAAGTTCATATCCCTGCAGTCTGCCACACCTTGCAAAACACTTATCCTGCGTCTCTTCACAAGTTCAAAAATGCTCCAATTCGCAAACAAGAGCCATTTGTTAGCTATCCACATAAGTACAGGGGGCCATTTCATCTCCGTGAGGGAATAGCACCAGAATAAAATAATCTGTAATCCATGCCCGGTGTGCGCGTGGAAATCTAAGCAGTTTAGCATTTTACAACAACATTTCCGCAAGCGTAAGCTCCAGAGCCCATGATCCCACCTACGAACCCTTTGTTTACCCCTCCTATGTTACTATCATTGGGGGGCCAGCCCCCCTGAAACCCATGCTCCTGGCTCCAGCCCTGGGCCCGTCTGCGAGCATCTTATCCAGCCCACGACTGAGTTTGCATTCTGGGACCGTTGCCCTGATGTTAAACTGGATAGAGGACTACAAGTCCCAGAATGCAAAGCAAAGAACCTGGCTTGGCTGAAGTTCTATAACCTGAGAAACGTGACCGGTGTGGGCAGGACAGGCCTTGCCTTGCACCTCAAAACATAGAGGTGGGAATAGAAAAATAGAGAGAAGGGGAGCGAGTAACAGAAACAAAGCAAGAGGAAAGGTGATGAAGAGATCTGAATGCACCAAGGAGAGGTGGAAGGCGAGGAATGAAAAACAATCAACAGATCATCCTCCCCCCACCCCCCGCCCCCTCATCACACTTCTCTCCAGGCAGAGCCTTCACCCACAAGCAGCGCATACGAGATGCAGACGTGTGAATGAGTGCTTCACGGAAGTAAACGCAAGTTACTCAGAATTCCGAAATAGCGCCTTTTAGTACAACAAAAGGCACCGGGCGCTTGAAGCCCGTGGCTCACCTTAGATCCAGCTCCAGGACAGAGGCGGACGGACCGAGGTCCCTGCTGCAGAACTCCAGACTGAAAAGGCGGGAAAGTGACCAGAAACTAAGAGTTCAAACCTCGAGGCTCTCACTTTCGATTCTCAGCGCCACCAATGACAGCAGCCGAGGGGACGTTAACCCTTTAGGACACGGTTATTTGTATTCATAAGAGCGCTCACGGAGAGCTTCTTGGCGCTACACTAAACCACAACGGACCTCAAATACGGTATCATTTTAACGGAGCAATGGAAAGGGAGATTACATATTACGTAGTATGTTCGCAGCTCTTTTATAAAACGCAGCTGCTGGATTTCCGGGCAGAATCCGGGCCTGCCAGGTCACACCTGCCACCCTGTGCCACCCTGTGCCACCGCCTCATCCTTGCGGGCCACCAGGAGGTTTTTAGGGGACTCCATAATCAGTGTTCACGGTGGATTTGGCCGCATTTCCGCCCTTTTGAATATTAATGTGACAAAGGCTATTTGAAGGGGCGGCTCCTTTGCAATGGCTAAGCCAGGAGATGGAAGATAAAACGATATTTCAGCAGCATGGGAGGTGGGGGCTGGGTGGCATGAGGAGAGAGTGCACCTAAGTGCGCATGTGTGTTTGGCTGGCCCTCTTAGGCTGGACAAACACATGTACGCACTAAAGTTTCTCCAGCCCGGCTGTGTTGAACAGCCAGGCTGGAGAAACTGCACACACCCCAGAGTTAGTGTCTGAGCAGCAATCCAAGCTGCCCAGACCAATCCTGATGCTGCTTTCATGCTAGGCTTAGCATGAGAGCAGCACCAGGATTGCTGGGGAGCTTGAGCTGGTGCCCCAGTGAATTCTGGGACACCACAAGAAGACCAGAGGAGCAACACAGCAGGAGGCGGGGACGGGAAAAGGTACGTTTAAAAAAAAAAAACTATTATTCTATATTTTTTATTTATCCCCCTGTTTCCCCCCTCCCCTTGAGATTTGCAGCGGCCGCCGCTATTATTTTTGGTACATGCCCTTGAACAGTCCTGATGAGGCCAGAATCACAAGCCCGAAACGCGTCAACTTTACTGTGTACCCCTGGAGGACGCCACATAAAGACCTTTGGACTAAGAAACAATACTATAAACACCACAGGCCTTCGCTCTAGTTGTGGAGAGACATTTTTTCGAATCATTTTCTCTTATGAGCTGGCCGTCCATTAATCTTTTGTCTTTGGCATTCGACCTGGAGATGGGACTTTTGGTTTCTAAAATATTTGGACAAGACCGTCCTTCTTTGAAATTCATTGCAACGATTGTACCTTGTGGAAACTACAATTGTTTGTGTTTATCAAAAAAAAATCTTTCTATATATATTTATATTCGTGATTAAATATATGTATGTTTGTATCGAACTATACAATATAGCTAAGCGTATAAAAAATGTAGATATCAGTCCACACAAGGTACTGGTTTCACTCTGCATAATAATGAATGTCCTGCGAAATAACAAAATGCTCTTTTTAGTAAAAAGCTGAAATAAGCCATCAATGGAGTTTGGTATTCTGAAGCACAAGTTATAAGTTATTGAACGCTAATGACTGTGATGTTCAGTCCATCCTGCTAGAGCCCTCTGCCTTTTTTCAGTTTGTGGAATAAATCCAAGCTCTAGAGAGTGATGTTATGTTGTGGGCCGTACCCCAATCTCTGGGCCTAAGCGGCTAAGGGAGGCCAGCGCGGGCGCTGACAGAGACTCCTGAGACTCTGGACCCCGTCTGGTGCAGGGACTGCCCCTGCGCAGCCCCGCCCATGTATTTATACTTCTGCGGTCACATGACAGCGGGCCAAACCACAGCGGGCCACGGGCGCCGAGGTGAGTGTTGGAATACTCCTGTGCAGCCTGAAACATTACAGGTGACATAGGCTTACCCCTTGATTTTGTAGACAGTCTCATGGCTCAGCACAGGCAGCCTGGTGCAGAACTATTATCACACAGTGAGCAGCAGTGAGAGACGGAAGACCTCTGCGTTCTAAACCTCTCCAGGACAGGGAAGGGTTGTAGACGGATATCCTAGGCCTGCAAGGTCAGCACTCCCACCCCACTGCCATCCACAAGCCTTCTAGGATCGGCTGGAGCCAATAGGTTCACCAGTTAAGCGCTTCCACCCTGCTGCCATCTACAAGCCTTCCTAGATCGGCTGGAGTGGATCGGACCACCAGTTAAGCGCTCCCACCCCACTGCCATCCACAAGCCTTCCTAGATCGGCTGGAGTGGATCGGACCACCAGTTAAGCGCTTCCACCCTGCTGCCATCTACAAGCCTTCCTAGATCGGCTGGAGTGGATCGGACACCAGTTAAGCAATCCCACCCGCTGCCATCCACAAGCCTTCTAGGATTGGCTGGAGCCAATAGGTTCACCAGTTCAGTGCTTCCACCCTGCTGCCATCTACAAGCCTTCTTAGATCGTCTGGAGCTGATATGATCACCAGTTAAGCACTCCCACCCACTGCCATCTACAAGCGTTCCTAGATCGGCTGGAGTGGATCGGACCACCAGTTAAGCGCTCCCACCCCACTGCCATCCACAAGCCTTCCTAGATCGGCTGGAGTGGATCGGACCACCAGTTAAGCGCTCCCACCCCACTGCCATCCACAAGCCTTCTTAGATCGTCTTGAGCGGATCGGACCACCAGTTAAGCACTCCCACCCGCTGCCATCTACAAGCCTTCCTAGATCGGCTGGAGTGGATCGGACCACCAGTTAAGCGCTCCCACCCCACTGCCATCCACAAGCCTTCCTAGATCGGCTGGAGTGGATCGGACCACCAGTTAAGCACTCCCACCCGCTGCCATCCACAAGCCTTCTAGGATTGGCTGGAGCCAATAGGTTCACCAGTTCAGTGCTTCCACCCTGCTGCCATCTACAAGCCTTCTTAGATCGTCTGGAGCGGATCGGACCACCAGTTAAGCACTCCCACCCGCTGCCATCTACAAGCGTTCCTAGATCGGCTGGAGTGGATCGGACCACCAGTTAAGCGCTCCCACCCCACTGCCATCCACAAGCCTTCCTAGATCGGCTGGAGTGGATCGGACCACCAGTTAAGCGCTCCCACCCCACTGCCATCCACAAGCCTTCTTAGATCGTCTTGAGCGGATCGGACCACCAGTTAAGCACTCCCACCCGCTGCCATCTACAAGCCTTCCTAGATCGGCTGGAGTGGATCGGACCACCAGTTAAGCGCTTCCACCCGCTGCCATCTACAAGCCTTCCTAGATCGGCTGGAGTGGATCGGACCACCAGTTAAGCGCTTCCACCCGCTGCCATCTACAAGCGTTCCTAGATCGGCTGGAGTGGATCGGACCACCAGTTAAGCGCTTCCACCCTGCTGCCATCCACAAGCCTTCCTAGATCGGCTGGAGTGGATCGGACCACCAGTTAAGCGCTCCCACCCCACTGCCATCCACAAGCCTTCTTAGATCGTCTGGAGCTGATATGATCACCAGTTAAGCGCTTCCACCCGCTGCCATCCACAAGCGTTCCTAGATCGGCTGGAGTGGATCGGACCACCAGTTAAGCACTCCCACCCGCTGCCATCTACAATCCTTCTTAGATCGGCTGGAGCCGATAGGACCACCAGTTAAATGCTCCAACCCCACTGCCATCTATAATGCTTTGTAGATCGTCTGGAGCAGACAGGATCACCAGTTCAACCCACTTTGGTGGTATCAAAAAAGCCTTGTGTCTCTGCATGTCACTGCAACTGACTAAATAACAGTTTCTCCAGCAGCCTGCCCAGGAACGGGACAATGATATTGAAGAAAAGTTATTAGGAGCGTCAAGGTTAAGAGAGACTCTTAACCAAGGCTTCAGTGCTGCCCTCTCCACTCCTTTTGATAGATTCCTGCAGCTAATCAGCCATTGTAGGTGGACAGAAGCTCATGTTTACAAAAAGGGGAGCAAAGTCTCATAATACACAGTACATACAGTACTTATAGTACATATAGGCAGGGCCACTGGAATTATGGGGCAGGGGAGGGCCAAATTATGGGGCAGGGCTAAGTAAATTATGCAGCAAGACAAGGTAAATTATGCAGCATAATGTGGCACATGTAATAGTATTACTCCATTATTTTGTCATTTTTAAACTTGGTAAGATTATCTCATCCACCGAAATCTAAATTCCATAGGATATAATGGAATTTAGATTTTGGCAGACGGGGTATCTGTCACCGTTGTAATGGAGTAACTCGTCTGCCAAGCTCAAAATCAGGCTCTTATTCTCAGGCACCATTCGAGGAGGATCTTTAAGAGGTGCTCTTGGAAAGGGATTTCCAACTTTAATGTAACTAACTGCCCGCAGCCTACCAGCCTTGATGCTCTAGGCCAGGCCAGGGGCTGCTTCTCCATAAGGGCGGAGAAGTGTCACCCCCCCACTGTGAGAAAGTAGCCTCTTTCTAGCCCTGTTACCCCCACTTTTGGCCTGTTTGTGAGTATATGTCAGGGTGTTTTCATTGTCTCACTGGGATCCTGCTAGCCAGGACCCCAGTGCTCATAAGTTTGTGGCCTATATGTGTTCTCTGTGTGATGCCTAACTGTCTCACTGAGGCTCTGCTAATCGGAACCTCAGTGGTTTTGCTCTCTCTTTACTTCCAAATTTGTCACTAACAGGCTAGTGACTACATTTACCAATTCACATTGGCAGACTGGTACATCCATATAATTCCCTAGTATATGGTACTGAGGTACCCAGGGTATTAGGGTTCCAGGAGATCCCTATGGGCTGCAGCATTTCTTTTGCCACCCATAGGGAGCTCTGACAATTCTTACACAGGCCTGCCAGTGCAGCCTGAGTGAAATAACGTCCACGTTATTTCACAGCCATTTTACACTGTCCATAAGTAACTTATAACTCACCTATATGTCTAACCTTCACCTGGTGAAGGTTGGGTGCAAAGTTACTTAGTGTGTGGGCACCCTGGCACTAGCCAAGGTGCCCCCACATCGTTCAAAGTATTTCCAGAGGCTGGGGAAGGCTACTCCTCCCCAGCCTTTCTCACCTTTTCCAAAGGGAGAGGGTGTAACACCCTCTCTCTGAGGAAGTTCTTTGTTCTGCCTTCCTGGGCCAGGGCTGCCCAGGCCCCAGGGGGTAGAAACCTGTCTGAGGGTTGGCAGCAGCGGTAGCTGCAGAGAAAACCCCGGAGAGCTAGTTTGGCAGTACCCAGGGTCCATGCTGGAGACCCGGGGATGCATGGAATTGTCCCCCCAATACCACAATGGTATTGGGGTGACAACTCCATGATCCTAGACATGTTACATGGCCATGTTCAGAGTTACCATGGTGACGCTACATATAGGTATTGACGTATATGTAGTTCACACGTGTAATGGTGTCCCCGCACTCACAAAGTACGGGGAATTTGCCCTGAACAATGTGGGGTCACCTTGGCTAGTGCCAGGGTGCCCTCACACTAAGTAACTTTGCACCTAACCTTCGTTAAGTGAGGGTTAGACATATAGGTGACTTATAAGTTACTTAAGTGCAGTGTAAAATGGCTGTAAAATAACGTGGACGTTATTTTACTCAGGTGGCAGTGGCAGTCCTGTGTAAGAATTGTCTGAGCTCCCTATGGGTGGCAAAAGAAATGCTGCAGCCCATAGGGATCTCCCGGAACCCCAATACCCTGGGTACCTAGGTACCATAAACTAGGGAATTACAAGGGTGTTCCAGTGTGCCAATCAGAATTGGTAAAATTCGTCACTAGCCTGCAGTGACAATTTTAAAAGCTGAGAGAGCATAAACACAGAGGTTCTGGTTAGCAGAGCCTTAGTGATACAGTTAGGCACCACACAGGGAACACATACAGGGCACACTTTATGAGCACTGCGGTCCTGGCTAGTCGCCAGGGTAAAAATTGGGGGTAACATGCCAGGCAAGATGGTACTTTCCTACACATTTTAATTGGGAGAATTGGAGGAACGCTGGGTGGAAGGAAATTTGTGGCTCCTTTCAGATTCCAGAACTTTCTGTCACCAAAATTTGAGGAAAAAGTGTTTTTTGCCACATTTTCAAGTTTGCAAAGGATTGTGGGCAACAGAACCTGGTCAGAGCCCCACAAGTCACCCCATCCTGGGTTCCCCTAAGTATCTAGTTTTAAAACATGCACAGGTTTGGTAGGTTTCGCTAGGTGCCGCCTGAGCTAGAGATCAAAATCCACAGCTAGGCACTTTCCAAAAAACACGTCAGTTTTCAATTTAAAAATGTGATTTGTCCACGTTGCGTTTCCTGTCACGGGCATTAGGCCTACCCACGCAAGTGAGGTACCATTTTTATCGTCGGACTTGGGGGAACACAGAATAGCAGAACAAGTGTTATTGCCCCGGAAATCAGAGATGTGAAAATAATCACTGCTTCTCAACACCTTATCTGGTGCCCATTTTGGAAATACAAAGGTTTCCTTGATACCTATTTTTCACTCTTTATATTTCACCAAATGAATTGCTGTATACCAGGTATACAAGGAAAACCCATTGCAAGGTGCAGCTCCTTTATTGGCTCTGGGAACCTGGGGTAGTTGATGAACCTACTAGCTCAATATATCCCCACAACCAGAAGAGTCCAGCAGACGTAACAGTATATTACTTTTGAAAACCTGACATTGCAGGAAAAAGTTACAGAGTAAAGCGTGGAGAAAAATTGCCTTTTTTCACCTCAATTTCAATATTTCTTTATTTCAGCTGTTACTTTCTATAGGAAAACCTTGTAGGATCTACACAGTTGAGCCCTTGGTGAATTCAGAATTTTGTCTACTTTTCAGAAATGTTTAGCTTTCTGGGATACATTGGTTTCACACCCATTTCTGTCACTAACTGGAAGGAGGCTTAAAGCACAACAAATAGTACAAATGGGGTAGGTCACAGTAAAATGCCAAAATTATGTTGAAAAATGTGGTTTTCTGATTCAAGTCTGCCTGTTCCTGAAAGCTGGGAAGATGATGATTTTAGCACAGCAAACCCTTTGTTGATGCCATTTTCAGGGGAAAATAACACAAGCCTTCTTCTGTCTGCCCTTTTTCCCATTTAAAAAATGAATGTCATTTTTACTCTATTTTGGTTAATTTCTTGGTCTCCTCCAGGGGAACCCACAAACTCTGGATACCTCTAGAATCCCTAGGTAAATAAGTATGCAAATTTGGCGCGAGTAGCTTATGTGGACAAAAAAGTAATGTGGGCCTTAGCACACACTGCCCCAAATAGCTAAAAAAAAAAGGCCTGTCACCTGAGGGGGGACAGCAGAGGCATCCCTTAGACAACCTGGGCCTTACAGGGTTCAGACAATGATGCTGTTGTTACGACTCAGAGGTCATGCTTCAGACAGTAGAACTATATCTCTGATTACCTGTATTTCACAGGGTTCAACCAGTGATGCTGTTCTTAGGCTACAGAGCTCAGGCTTCAGAGAGCAGA
This sequence comes from Pleurodeles waltl, assembly GCF_031143425.1. NCBI lineage: Eukaryota > Metazoa > Chordata > Amphibia > Caudata > Salamandridae > Pleurodeles > Pleurodeles waltl. The sequence continues at coordinate 1,323,547 of NW_027150394.1, forward strand.
GCCATCCCTGAGATTAGAGTATCTTTTGGTCGTGAGACAGTAGGTCCCATCCCTTAGATTACCTGCATCTTTTGGTCTTCAGACAGCAGGACCCATCCCTAAGATTACCTGTATTTTTCAGTTCTCAGGCAGCAGAACCATCCCTTAGATTACCTGTATCTTTCAGTCCTCAAGCAGCTGAGCCCTCCCTTAGATTACCTGTGTCTTTCAGCCCTCAAGCAGCAGAGTCATCCCCTAGATTACCTGTATCTTTTAGCTCTCAGGCAGCAGAGCCATCTCTTAGATTACCTGTAGCTTTCAGTTCTCAGGTAGCAGAGCAATCCCTTAGATTACCTATATCTTCTGGGCCTCAGGCAGCAGAGCCATCCCTTAGATTACCTGTAGCTTTCAGTTCTCAGGTAGCAGAGCAATCCCTTAGATTACCTGTATCTTTTGGGCCTCAGGCAGCAGAGTCATCCCTTACATTACCTGTAACTTTCAGACCTCAGGCAGCTGAGCCATCCCTTAGTTTACTTGTATCTTTCGGTCCTCAGACAGTAAAGCCATCCCTTAGATTACCTGCATCTTTCTGGCCTCAGAAGCTGAGCCATCTCTTAGATTACTTGTATCTTTCAGTCCTCAGGCAGCAGGGCCTTCCCTTAGATTACCTGTATCTTTCAGGTCTCAGGCAGCAGAGCCATCTCTTAGATTACCTATATCGTTTGGGCCTCAGGCAGCAGAGCCATCCCTTAGATTACCTGTATCTTTCAGGCCTCAGAAGCTAAACCATCTCTTAGATTACTTGTAACTTTCGGTCCTCAGGCAGCAGAGCCATCCCATAGATTACCTGTATCTTTCGATCATCAGGCATCTAAGCAATCCCTTAGATTACCTGTATTTCAGTCCTCAGGCAGTAGAGCCATCCCTTAGATTACCCGTATCTTTCAGTCCTCAGGGAGCAGAACCACCCCTTAGATTACTGTATTTTTCAGTGCTGAGGGAGCAGGGCCCGTCCCTTAGATGACCTGGGTGTTACAGGGATCAGACAGTGATGATACTCTTAGCACTCAGAGGTCATGCCTCAGACGGCAGAACCATCTCTTTAATTACCGTATCTTTAGGTCCCGAGGCAGCTCGGCCCATCCGTTAGATGACCTTTGTCTTACAGGGTTCAGGCAGTGATGCTGTTCTTAGGACTCAGAGGTCATGCCTCAGACAGCAGAGCTATATCTCAGATTACCTGTATTTCACAGGGTTCAAACAGTGATGCTGTTCTTAGGCTACAGAGCTCAGGCCTCAGAGAGCAGAGGCCTTTTGGTCTTGAGACAGTAGGGCTCATCCCTTAAATCACTGTATCTTTCCGTCCTCAGGCGGTGGGGCCCATCCCTTAGATTACCTGTATCTTTCGGGCCTCAGGTAGCAGAGCTATCCATAGATTACCTGTATCTTTCGGTCCTCAGGGAGCAAGGCCCATCCTTTAGATGATCTGTGCCTTACCATGTTCAGACAGTGATGCTGTTCTTTAGCCTCAGACCTTGCATCTCAGACATCAGAGTAATCCCTTAGATTACCTGTATCTTTCGGCCCTCAGGTAGCAGAGTCATCTCATAGATTACTATGGGGGTCATTCCGACCCTGGCGGTCTTGGACCGCCAGGGCCGGGGACCACGGAAGCACCGCCAACAGGCTAGCGGTGCTTCCCAGCCCATACCGCCGCGGTCAGAAAAGGGACTCCGGCGGTTTCCCACCGGATTTCCCCTGCATGGGCTGAATCTCCATGCAAGCAGCGCCACCATGGAGATTCCGACCCCCTTCCCGCCATCCTGTTCCTGGCGTTTTTTACCGCCAGGAACAGGATGGCGGGAACGGGTGTCGTGAGGCCCCTGGGGGCCCCTGCACTACCCATGCCACTGGCATGGGCAGTGCAGGGGCCCCCTAACAGGGCCCCATAAAGATTTTCACTGTCCGCATTGCAGACAGTGAAAATCGCGACGGGTGCAACTGCACCCGTTGCACCCCTGCAACTCCGCCGGCTCCATTCGGAGCCAGCTTCATTGTTGCAGGGCCTTTCCCGCCGGCCCAGCGGCAAAGCCAGAATGACCGCCGCGGTCTTTTGACCGCAGAGCGGTCTTTCGGCGGCCTCATTTTGGCAGGCGGTGACCGCCGCCCGCCAAAGTTAGAATGAGGGCCTATATCTTTCAGTCCTCAGGCAGCAGAGCCATCCCTTAGATTACCTGTATCTTTCAATCCTCATGCAGCAGACTCACCCTTTAGATCACCTGTATCTTTCAGGTCTCAGGCAGCAGAGCCATCCCTTAGATTACCTGTATCTTTCAGGCCTTAGGCAGCAGAAGCATCCCTCAGATCACCTGTATCTTTCAGTCCTCAGGCAGCAGAGCCATCCCTCAGATTACCTGTATCTTTCGGTCCTCAGGCAGCCCGGCCCATCCCTTAGATGTCCTGTGTGTAACAGGGTTCAGACAGTGATGCTGTTCTTAGGGCTCAGGGGTCATCCCTCAGACAGCAGAGTTAACCCCTAAATTCCTGTATTGTACATGGTTAAGACGCTGATATTATTCTTAGGACACACAGCTTCGGTACTCAGAGAGGAAAGCCATCCCTCGCTGTACAGGCATCCCAAAAGCCAGGGCTACCAGCTCAGAGCCACTGGGGAGATGCCCAGCCCCCAGGACTGACTGACTATGAAGTGTGTATTACACCCACTCCCTAGCAGGTCTCTGGATATGGAGCCTCCATCTCTAAACGCTATCGCGAGACCGGGCTGTGAAGAACCATTGCGCTTCCAAGCTTTGAAAAATATGTCCCAGTGCAACTGCCTGTGCCTGGCGTTCCTAGAATAAACCAGACATGGGGATTGTGTTTATGAGCGTCACCTCTCTGGCCATGTAGGGCAGGTTAGCATGTGACGGTGCAAGCTTCCTTTACGCATGCAGAACAGGGTGGGCACAGGAGGAGCTCCTCAGCTCCAGCCACCCACAGAACAGGCAGCTGTGGGCAGGAGCAGCCATCTTGTCTCCCAGGAGCCTGGTCCAGAGCCCCTTACCCTCTGTCTTAAAATGTCCCTGGGTGTAGGTGCCTGGCAGCAGGGAGCTGTGGGGAGATTAGCACCGAAGAGGAACTATCTGGTTAATTACTTATCCGATATCAGCTGCACTCTGGATAACCACTTACCCATATCAGCTGCACTCTGGTTAACCACTTACCCATATCAGCTGCACTCAAGTTAATCACTTACCCATATCAGCTGCACTCTGGTTAACCACTTACCCATATCAGCTGCACTCAAGTTAATCACTTACCCATATCAGCTGCACTCTGGATAACCAATTACCCATATCAGCTGCACTCTAGATAAACACTTACCCATATCAGCTGCACTCTGGTTAATCACTCACCCATATCAGCTGCACTCTGATAACCGCTTACCCATACCAGCTGCACTCTGGATAACCGCTTACCCATATCAGCTGCACTCTGGCTAACCACTTACCCATATCAGCTGCACTCTGATAACCGCTTACCCATACCAGCTGCACTCTGGATAAACACTTACCCATATCAGCTGCACTCTGGATAACCACTTACCCATATCAGCTGCACTCTGGTTAATCACTTACCCATATCAGCTGCACTCTGGTTAATCACTTACCCATATCAGCTGCACGCTGGATAAACACTTACCCATATCAGCTGCACTCTGGATAACCACTCACCCATATCAGCTGCACTCTGGTTAATCACTTACCCATATCAGCTGCACGCTGGATAAACACTTACCCATATCAGCCGCATTCTGGTTAATCACTCACCCATATCAGCTGCACTCTGGATAACCACTCACCCATATCAGCTGCACTCTGGTTAATCACTCACCCATATCAGCTGCACGCTGGATAAACACTTACCCATATCAGCTGCACTCTGGTTAATCACTTACCCCTATCAGCTGCACGCTGGATAAACACTTACCCATATCAGCTGCACTCTGGATAACCACTCAACCATATCAGCTGCACTCTGGTTAATCACTTACCCATATCAGCTGCACGCTGGATAAACACTTACCCATATCAGCTGCACTCTGGATAACCACTTACCCATATCAGCTGCACTCTGGATAACCACTTACCCATATCAGCTGCACTCTGGTTAATTAATTACCCATATCAGCTGAACTCTGGATAACCACTTACCCATATCAGCTGCACTCTGGTTAATCACTTACCCATATCAGCTGCACTCTGGATAACCACTTACCCATATCAGCTGCACTCTGGATAACCACTTACCCATATCAGCTGCACTCTGGTTAATCACTTACCCATATCAGCAGCACTCTGGTTAACCACTTACCCAAATCAGCTGCACTCTGGATAACCACTTACCCATATCAGCTGCACGCTGCATAACCACTTACCCATATCAGCTGCACCCTGGTTAATCACTTACCCATATCAGCAGCACTCTGGTTAACCACTTACCCATATCAGCTGCAGTCTGGATAACCCCTTACCCATATCAGCTGCACTCTGGATAACCACTTACCCATATCAGCTGTACGCTGCATAACCACTTACCCACATCAGCTGCACTCTGGTTAATCACTTACCCATATCAGCTGCACTCTGGATAACCACTTACCCATATCAGCTGCACTCTGGGTAATCACTTACCCATATCAGCAGCACTCTGGATAACCACTTACCCATATCAGCTGCACTCTGGTTAACCACTTACCCATATCAGCTGCACTCTGGTTAATCACTTACCCATATCAGCTGCACTCTGGATAGCCACTTACCCATATCAGCTGCACGCTGGATAACCACTTACCCATATCAGCTGCACTCTGGATAACTACTTACCCATATCAGCTGCACTCTGGTTAACCACTTACCCATATCAGCAGCACTCTGGTTAACCACTTACCCATATCAGCTGCACTCTGGATAACCACTTACCCATATCAGCTGCACTCTGGATAATCACTTACCCATATCAGCTGCACGCTGCATAACCACTTACCCACATCAGCTGCACTCTGGTTAATCACTTACCCATATCAGCTGCACTCTGGTTAATCACTTACCCATATCAGCAGCACTCTGGATAACCACTTACCCATATCAGCTACACTCTGGTTAATCACTTACCCATATCAGCAGCACTCTGGAAAACCACTTACCCATATCAGCTGCACTCTGGTTAACCACTTACCCATATCAGCTGCACTCTGGTTAATCACTTACCCATATCAGCTGCACTCTGGATAGCCACTTACCCATATCAGCTGCACGCTGGATAACCACTTACCCATATCAGCTGCACTCTGGATACCTACTTACCCATATCAGCAGCACTCTGGTTAGTCACTTACGCATATCAGCTGCACTCTGGTTAATCACTTACCCATATCAGCTGCACTCTGGATAACCACTTACCTATATCAGCTACACTCCGATTAACCACTTATCCGATATCAGTTGCACTCTAGATAACCACTTATCTGATCTCAGCTGCACTCTGGATAACCACTTAAGTGATATCAGCTGCACTTATCTGATAACAGATACAGTATAGTCACTCACTTAACCAATGTCAGCTACACTCTGATTAATCACCTAACTGCTATCAGCTGCAGAAGAAGAAAATAAGAGGAAGAGATTGCTGGATAGCCTGCCTGCGTTATCAAACATCTGACAGCCCTCCAGAGCAACGGAGAGGGGCCTCAGGGCTGGAGGAGCACAGATGCAAAGTTTTGAGATTGCTTATGTGTGACATTACATATTTGCCATGTTGTAATGCAGGGGTCTTCAAAGTTTTAAGTAACAAGAGCTACTTTTGTTCAGTGGAAATCACCCCGAGCTACTAATACTATTAGTGTTGACTATATCAGGCACAAATAAACTTGTGGCCAAAATATGCAAGATTAGCAGCAGTGACCACTTCAGTCAAGGGTTGCTAGCAGTGATGCAAAAAAGGCTTTGTAAATCAGAGGTACCTCTACATGGGTAATACAAAACAGCAATAGCTACAATGCCAGTGACACCAGGGTAATATTATTATTAATTTGTCTCCAATAATGGATATTCATCAGTCAAGTATTACATTTAAATATATTTTGGAAATTATGAGATTTTAATATACACACATTGTCATCTTGAAAACACACTTTTCCGTTCATATTAATTGAACCTAACAAAAGCTTCCAATTTATTAGGCTGGGCTGCATACGGGCGAGCTACTCAAAGGTAGCTGATGAGCTACTCACAGGTAGCTGGAGAGCCACTCACAGGTAGCTGTTGAGCTTCTCACAGGTAGCTGGAGAGCCACTCGCAGGTAGCTGGAGAGCCACTCACAGGTAGCTGGAGAGCCACTCACAGGTAGCTGGAGAGCCACTCACAGGTAGCTGGAGAGCCACTCACAGGTAGCTGGAGAGCTACTCACAGGCAGCTGGAGAGCCACTCACAGGTAGCTGGAGAGCAACCAGTGGCTCATGAGCTATTGGTTGAAGAAGCCTGTTCTAATGGGTGACACTTCAATGACTGAGTGATACCTTATCATAAGCAGAGTCATGTCCATATAAAGGGATTATTTGTACCAATAACACCCTTTTCTAAAACGTGATGGTCTAGAAAGTCTTTAAAAGAGCTGCAGTAACAGGTGATGCTCACACTGGCATGGCAGAGCTTTAGGTCACAATGACTTGGATTTTATGGGCCATTAACAGGCAGAGCAGAGCTGCAGCAGGGAGACTGTCACCAGTAGCACAGCCGCACCTGTGCTCTTTAATCCTGCATCTGAGTCCTGTAAGACTCAGACAGAGGTGGGGAGTACAGTGTCAGTCTGTGGCAGTGCTCAACAGCTAAGTTACTGCAACTGCAGAGCATAGAGTGGACTACTGAGATTTCCTCCACCAAGCTTCTCTAAGGTGGAAGGAATTCCATCCATGTATAGACCACACTCCCCATGGGACAGAAATGTCTCCATTGCTAACTATTCCTAAAACGAGCACTGAACTAGTGAATTACTAGAGAGTACTAAAGGACCTGACCATCCAACTCTTGCTTTTACACACTAGACCATTCCTAGCACCTTCCGCTGTCCTTTTTCTCCAGCAGCCATTCCCTCCTACCTTTCTCCATCAGTTTCCACTTCTCTCCAGTTTCGCTTTCTGACCCCCCTCCGACTCGCTTCCCCATCCATGCTCATTAATTCACATTCTCTTCCTCTCTCAACTGCTAGTCTTTCCCCTTTATCTTTATGAATGCATTTTTCTTGCCTCAATCTTCTTCCTCTCGTCTGTTATTCTTTACCCCCTTATCCTGATCTCCTTCTCGCTTTATTCTCTCAGCTTCTCATGTCATCCTTCCCAACTGCTCTCGCTTTCCTGCATTCCCATGTTCATATTGTTTCTTGCACCTCCCTTAGGCCCTGCATCCTCCCCTAGCACCTCTCATCCCCATTACTTTTCCTTTTAGTCCTCATTGCAGTAGAAGGAAGGAACCTAAGCAGAGAAGGAGATTCCACAAAAACCTGTGGCTCCCCAGCTCCTGCTCCAAAGCCTTGTGCAACCATCTGTAGGAGTTGTGTGCCGGCCCCGGTACTCCTCAGTATTGGTTGTTCATAGAGCATCATCAGTGGACATTGAAGGACCTAACATTGTTCTCTGAGGGTTTCTATTGTACTGTGACATGAACCCCTTACTCTTTCATATTTTTGCCTTATCTTTTTACAAAAGAGACCATTTCTAAACTTTTTTCCCACATGTTCCCCACCCACTGATTTCTTAATTTACTGCCTTTATGTTGTGCCTGAACCTCCCCTAGCCCCCCCCCGCAGGTAACCCTCCCTGACGCCACATTGGGTATTCTCATTATACCCACTGGAGCGCCCTTCTTCACCGGTCATTTAGTTTGGTTTCTCATGTTTTTTCATCGGTTCCACTAAGTTTTCTACCTCTTTTGGGTCTCTTAAACTATGCATTGTATTGTTCCACAATCTCACTTGAGCATTAGCTCCTAGTGTCCTAAGCTCCTGTACAAACTTCCCCAGCTCCCACTGTCTATCCTGTGTTGCCTCTGAGATATCTGACCTGATCCGATTTCCCCCCTATATAGCTTGAGATAAAGTTCGTGTTTTAAAGAATATGGTTTAAAGGTGATCAGAATTTTTCTAGGTTTTTTCCTATTTGTATTGTTTGTAGAAGGGTCACGATGAATCCTCTATATGTCTGCTTCAAGCTCATTAGGCTCTATGAATGGGAGAAATTCCTTCAGCAATTTTATCATATACCCTTTGAGTTTATCTCCCTCTGTTCCTTCAAGAAAGTTTAATACTCTTACATTGTTTCTTCTTGCATTATTTCCCACAGTCTCTATCTTATCACAAAGTTTTCTCTCCCCAATTTTTAAAGCTTGAATTTCTTCACAATTAGCTCCCATCTCGTTGTTAATTTCCTCTAGTGATGCTTCCATAACTCAGACTCTCTCTATCAAAGTATTTATTTTACCCTCTGTAGGTTGTTTTTTTATCAACGTTTTTTCCCTTTGTCTCTGCCTTTCAGACTTTCACTTGCTCCATTGTCCCTCCTTTTGTGTTTTTCTCCCTCTTGCTCCAGATCAAAGTCTCGTGACAGGAAAATAAGTGCTGGTCCCCATATAATAGTGCAGGTGGGCTCCACCAACAGCCACCTGCTCAAATTAAGCACCGAGTAGCTCTAGTTAGTCTTTGTGTAATAAAAGAGGTTGTGACCAGAAAACCAGAGGCTCCTCTCACTAACTTGTCCTTCAGGCCCACCCTTTATCAAAGAGAGCTCATTCTTCACGCACTGCTGCAAAACGCATCGCACTGTAGCAGCTCTGTCCTTTGTTTTAAACCAGCTCATCCGCTTTGTCAACTATCTCAATGTGTGTACATTCCTGTGTGTGAGCATGTGCCTGCACCAGTCTTGGGTGGGTTCTGGGATCTTAATTATTAATGCCTCCGGAGGAGGGGCAGGGTTCAGGTTACCACATCATTTTTTGTTTGTTTTTTAGGACTTTTTAGGTCTTTTCTGAGCCCGCATGTGCGTGCACTGACTCTTGAGAAGCATTTTGTTTGCTAAAAGGGGCTTGGAGCACTCCCACTGTTTATCATTCGTTAGTTTCATTGCCACTTTTAATTGCTGCCTCCTAATTGGCCAGCGTGTGCCAACGTGCATGGCCCAAGTACTGATTGCTTTATTTTGACTAGGGTGTCTTTCTGTTGCTTACGCTGTGATTGAGGCACTATTTTCTTTTCTTTGTTCCTCTGTCGTTGCCATTGCTTTAAAACCATACTTCACACCTGTGTTGCCTGTATTTCTCTGTGTTGCTTCTTCCCTCCCACCCTCCTATTGTCAGTGTTGCTTGTACCCTCCCACTGTCCCCTTATCAGTGTTGCTTGTACCTGTCCACCCTCCCCCTTATCTGTAATTTTTCTTTCCTCCGACCCTGATCTTATAATGTCGCTTGTTCCCTCCCACCCTCTCTTTATCCGTCTTGCGTGCTCTCTCCATCCATCCTCTTGTCTGTGTTGCTTGTTCCCTCCCACCCTCCCCCATCCATGTTGCTTGTTGCCTCCGAACCCTCCCCCTTATCCGTGTTGCTTGTACCCTCCCTCCCTCCTATTTGTGTTGCTTGTTCATTCCCACCCGCCCTTTATCCGTGTTGCTTATTCCCTCCCAACCTTCCCTTATCCGTGTTGCTTGTTGGCCCCCCACCCTCCCCTTACCTGTGTTTTTTGCTCCCTCCCTCATTCCCCTTATCCGAGTTGCTTGATTCCGCTCACCCTCCCCCGTCAGTATGGCTTGTCCCTTCTGTTGTTCAGGTTGCTGGTTCCCTCCCACTCTGCTGTTGTCAGTGTTGCTGGCTGCTTCATAAAGCTTTTTTCCAGCTTTTTTTATTTTTTGCTGTGCAACATGTCTACAAGATATTAGCAAAGCCAGTGGGTCTCGCATATGTGAGATCAATTGGCTTGGCCCATGCAAGTTTAGCTTTCTAATGGACTAATGGGGCCCAATTTTATTTTGCCGCCCAGGCCTATCAGTTCCAGTCTGACCCTGGCCATATTCATTGTTCATAAACAGAAGAAGGTTAAGTGGTTTGCCCAGAATCACAGGATGTTGAGCTGATTCCAAGTCTCAAACTTGGTTCCCCAGTTCCAAACCCCACATCCTGGGTAGATGGAGGGCGGCCTGCAGAAAGTAGATGGAGGGAGGCCTGCAGAAAGTAGATGGAGGGCGGCCTGCAGAAAGTAGATGGAGGGCGGCCTGCAGAAAGTAGATGGAGGGCGGCCTGCAGAAAGTAGATGGAGGGCGGCCTGCAGAAAGTAGATGGAGGGCGGCCTGCAGAAAGCAGATGGAGGGAGGCCTGCAGAAAGCAGATGGAGGGAGGCCTGCAGAAAGCAGATGGAGGGAGGCCTGCAGAGAGTAGAGGGAGGGAGGCCTGCAGAAAGTAGAGGGAGGGAGGCCTGCAGAAAGTAGATGGAGGGAGGCCTGCAGAAAGCAGATGGAGGGAGGCCTGCAGAAAGCAGATGGAGGGCGGCCTGCAGAAAGCAGATGGAGGGAGGCCTGCAGAAAGTAGATGGAGGGAGGCCTGCAGAAAGTAGATGGAGGGAGGCCTGCAGAAAGCAGATGGAGGGAGGCCTGCAGAGAGTAGAGGGAGGGAGGCCTGCAGAAAGCAGATGGAGGGAGGCCTGCAGAAAGTAGATGGAGGGAGGCCTGCAGAAAGTAGATGGAGGGAGGCCTGCAGAAAGTAGATGGAGGGCGGCCTGCAGAAAGTAGATGGAGGGCGGCCTGCAGAAAGTAGATGGAGGGCGGCCTGCAGAAAGTAGATGGAGGGAGGCCTGCAGAAAGTAGATGGAGGGAGGCCTGCAGAAAGTAGATGGAGGGCGGCCTGCAGAAAGTAGATGGAGGGAGGCCTGCAGAAAGTAGATGGAGGGAGGCCTGCAGAAAGCAGATGGAGGGAGGCCTGCAGAGAGTAGAGGGAGGGAGGCAAACAGAAAGTAGAGGGAGGGAGGCCTGCAGAAAGTAGAGGGAGGGAGGCCTGCAGAAAGTAGAGGGAGGGAGGCCTGCAGAAAGTAGAGGGAGGGAGGCATGCAGAAAGTAGAGGGAGGGATGCATGCAGAAAGTAGAGGGAGGGAGGCCTGCAGAAAGTAGAGGGAGGGAGGCCTGCAGAAAGTAGAGGGAGGGAGGCCTGCAGAAAGTAGAGGGAGGCCTGCAGAAAGTAGAGGGAGGGATGCATGCAGAAAGTAGAGGGAGGGACGCATGCAGAAAGTAGAGGGAGGGACGCATGCAGAAAGTAGAGGGAGGGAGGCCTGCAGAAAGTAGAGGGAGGGAGGCCTGCAGAAAGTAGAGGGAGGGAGGCCTGCAGAAAGTAGAGGGAGGGAGGCCTGCAGAAAGTAGAGGGAGGGACGCATGCAGAACTCGGCTCGTTAAGGGCTTGAGATTCCAACAGGACCTTGAGCTGAGCCACAAGGCTGCCTTCAGGCTGGAGCCTGGCTCGAGTTACAATGGTTCATCCGCCTCTGGACATCACAATGGTTGTGATTATGTGACCTCCTTCCTCTTCATTTGATATGACCACAGAGTTTCATGGTTTTCACCAGACCAGGTCATTGTGATAAATGAGATGTACGCATGGGGGCCTCCAGTGCGTCTGAGTAGGAATGCTTCACCTGGTAAGAGAAAATCAGAGGGATTGATTCTCCCCATTGTCCGGTACCGAGTAGCTGCACTTCTTTAATTTGAAAGGGAGAGTACTGACACTTCTCAGCACTACTGCAATACATTAATGGGAGAGTACTGACACTTCTCAGCACTACTGAAATACATTAATGGGAGAGTACTGACACTTCTCTGCACTACTGAAATACGTTTAATGGGAGAGTACTGACACTTCTCAGCAATACTGCATTAAGTTTAATGGGAGAGTACTGACACTTCTCTGCACTACTGCAATACATTAATGGGAGAGTACTGACACTTCTCAGCAATACTGCAATACATTAATGGGAGAGTACTGACACTTCTCAGCACTACTGCAATACATTAATGGGAGAGTACCGGCACTTCTCAGCACTACTGCAATACATTAATGGGAGAGTACTGACACTTCTCTGCACTACTGCAATACATTAATGGGAGAGTACTGACACTTCTCAGCACTACTGCAATACATTAATGGGAGAGTACTGACACTTCTCAGCACTGCTGCAATACATTAATGGGAGAGTACTGACACTTCTCAGCATTGCTGCAATACATTAATGGGAGAGTACCGGCACTTCTCAGCACTGCTGCAATACATTAATGGGAGAGTACTGACACTTCTCAGCACTGCTGCAATACATTAATGGGAGAGTACTGACACTTCTCAGCACTGCTGCAATACATTAATGGGAGAGTACCAGCACTTCTCAGCACTGCTGCAATACATTAATGGGAGAGTACCGGCACTTCTCAGCACTGCTGCAATACGTTTAATGTGAGAGTACAAGCACTTTTTAGCACTGCTGCAATATGTTTAATGGTAGAGTACCTGCACTTCTCAGCACTTCTGAGGAGCAGACAGGCACTGTGGATAGTGAGTACCAGTACATCTATATTTTCATGGAAGCACTGCTTCTGTACAGCGGTATTGAAGCCATAGCAGCCTTACCATGTGTCTAGGAACAAGTGATAACAATGTTCCCTTTCCCCGCCCCCAAGCGCAGACATTAAAAGGCTTTGGCTGGGGCAGGGGGCATGTCAGAATGCCCAGGGTAACCCCACTAGGGTGGCACAGGGCTCTAAGAGTGATATAGTGTACATGGGATGACATGCAGCTCGTGGAGCTCCACAACCTGTGTTGAGTAGGAAAGTGTGTGTAAACCAGGACAGGACACATCAACTGACATCATGTTTACAGAGATCATTAGTGTCTACATACACAGTACTCACAATTCCAAAGCAACAGTACGTTCTGTCCAGCTCTCCTGTCGAAGCTGTGACTCTGAATGTCCGAGAAGTCGGGCGAGAGCAGCCCACTATCTTTTCTACCTCACAGAGCCCCGCTTCTCACTGTTCCCGTGCCTGGTCTACAGCAGCCCTGCTCCTGGGCTTGTGGATGGGGCTCTGTGCTCACTCTGCCACTAGCTGCTTCTTACCTCATTTTGCAGGCTGGGCTCTGGGGGATGGGGTCATTGGGGCCAAAATCGGCCTTGGGAGGGAGGCCACGCCAGCCCCCCCTCCGACAAATATATTATTAAATGCCCCCCGAGACCTGGCCTACATTGATGGCATACAGAAAACAAGGACTGCAGCCACCCTTGTTTTTTTCATGTTCAATTTTCCTGCAGATCAGCGATAAAATTGGGGGAAAAAAAAGATTTTGCCCCCCCAACATGATCCATGTGGGACCGTACCACCAGGTCTAGGGTGTATTCCTACCCTTCCCTCTTCTGTGTTTTTTAAACTTTTTCTTGTGATTTGCTCCTCTATGAGTTCCAAGATGGCTGCCAACACTTCCTGGTTGAAGTGTTGGCAGCCAATCAGATCTCACCTTGAGATCTGTCGGTGCAGTGGAGGATCTATGTCCCTAGATATTTATATTTATTTTTCCTTTAATATCTGCCATACTACAGAACGGATTTACACAAAATTAGGAAAATCAAGCTTTCTGCACCAATATCTAACTTTCTGCCAAATTTGGTGTCATTTCTTCCAGCGGTTTGGGCTGTAGTCTTGACTATGATCCCTAATGGAAAATTGTGTGGGAAAATCACGTTTTTGGACACCCCCCCTTTTTTTCTTAGCCATCGCTGGGCGAATCATCCCCGAAACACGGAAGACAGCAGCTGAAGTGAGTGTCAAACTAGTTTTTAAAATTTTGTGAGGATTTGTCAAATGGCGCCAAATTTATTGGCAAAACAAAAAACACTTTTCCTATGAAAATTAGGTCCTAACTATAACTACCTCGTGGCAACCACCAGTAGGTAACATATACATACACATATACATATATACATAGATATATATATATATATATATATATATATATATATATAGAGAGAGAGAGAGAGAGAGAGAGAGAGAGACTTCTTCAATTGGCATTTCTTTTGAGTGCAAAAAAGCGGAGTGAGCATCAATCAGTGCTTCTGAGTACATAAGCATGTGAAAGGAGAACAAAAAAGCACATGGCAGTCTCACAAAGTGCGGGACACAAAGGACGAATGCAACTGTGTCTGGTGGCAAAGGTTACTTGCATATTGAGTCACCTTGTTTAAGACGTGCCCCTTCTTCTGTTTTAAACAAGACTGCCCCAACTGGTAAGATCATCCTGCATGTTAAGTATCTGCTAATGAAATCTCTAGTGACTTTATGGCAGGGCCTGCTTGGCCCTTCATGCTGCCAAATTCATTAAACTGAGTAGAGACACTGCTTTGTTTGCACAGAGGAAATAACAATGACTGGACTCTGTCAAGACGGTCACCTTATTAAAATTTGTGAAAGCAGTGACATAAAGAAACCATGATACAGCATCTAAACATCACACATCACGTTTCTGTGCCAGGACCAATTACAAAGCCTACAATTTTGCATACTACCTCCAAGTCTGTTCTCTATTTTCCTAAGTAATGTAGGTGAGCCATCTGTGTCACCAAAGCAGCATTCAAGCCAGACTTAAAGACCAGATGCAAAGCATTTCTCTTGTTGTCTGACTGGCATCATGTCTCAATCGAGATAAACTCAGTTTTCATCCCACTTTCAATGTTATTCATTTTACAATTCCTCTAAAATGTCGTTTTTAGTGCTGGACTAAGTTATGTCTAAATGACCCCAGACTGGCCCTATTGGGTTCCATAGCAGGACAAGGGAATCAATACTCTGTCATTCATCTAAGGACCTATCAGTCAGTGGAACATCAGTACAGCCCAATTTTGCACAAATGTGTGCACTTGGTGGGTTGGGCCGTGTGTCTTTCCTTTAGACCTCTTCTTGCACTAATTCTCTGCACTGCACCAACTATACCGGATGATGTCTGACACTTTTTATTTACAGCACTAGAAACCACAAAATTGTGTCTGTGTGCAAAAAGCTAGTTCTGATTAAAATTAATAACACCACAAACCACATCCTGGGCACAAAGGAGAAGAGGGATGGGAGGTGTGACAGATTGAGTCTCTGCTCCTCCCATTTCCCCTACCAGGACATAAAAAACCACACACGTCCATGTCCTGTCTTTTACCTACACAGCACCCTGCCCCCCGGGTTACCTAGGGCCTCCCTTAGGGGTGACTTATATGAAGAAAAAGGGGAGTTTAAGGCTTGGCAGGTGTTTTTAAATGCCAAGTCGAAGTGGCAGTGAAACTGCACACACAGGCCTTGTGATGGCAGCCCTGAGACATTGCCAAGGGGCTACGTATGTGGGTGGCACAACCAGTGCTGCAGGCCCACTAGTGGCATTTAATTTACAGGCCCTGAGCACATGTAGTGCACTTAACTAGGGACTTACAAGTAGACCAAATATGCCAATTGGGCATGAACCAATGTTACCATGTTTTAAGGGAGAGAGCATGTGCGCAGAGTCCTAAAACCGGCAAAAACAGTGTCAGAAAAGTAGAGGGAGGCAGGCAAAAAGTTGGGGGATGACCACCCCAAGGCTATCAGGTCTAACACAAGATTGTCAATGACTAAAGTAGGACTACATGTACCAGAATGCAGCATACTTTGCAAAATAAAGCCAGGATCAGCTCGGATAGAACCTCTGCCATGTCAGCAAAGGGAGTTGATAACTTCCTCAAAAGACTATACATTTAGGTCATTGGTAAAGATAGTTTATGCTAGCCAGATAATAATTTAGTTAATTACTTGTCACAGAGCAGGTTCAATAACTACATCTTAGAAGTTTAACCCACTTTAGAAGGGTTTTAAGTGGACAGCCTTGCCGCCTCTGATTAAACCAACCTCTTACCACCTTTGAAAGTGATTATGGCCCTCATTCTGACCCTGGCGGTCGGCGGAGAGACGGCGGTCGGACCGCGAACAGACCGGCGGTATTAAAAATGGCATTCTGACCGCGGCGGTCCCCGCCGCAACCGACCGCCACTTCTCCACTCCGACCGCCACGGCGGTCATGACCGCGGGGCTGGAGTTTGCGCACTCCGGCCCGGCGGTCGTCCCAAGACCGCCAAGGGTATTATGACCCTGCCTACCGCCGCGGTTTCTTGCGGGCGGGAACCGCCGTGCGAACCATGGCGGTAAGCACTATCGGGGCCAGGGAATTCCTTCCCTGGCACTGATAGGGGTCTCCCCCACCCCCCACTACCCACCCGAGTCCTCCCCCCACACCCTCCACCCCCCTGCCACCCCCCAGAGGTGGTACGAACCCCCTCCCCACCCCCACCCCGACATGCACATACATGCACCCCGACATGCACACACCCCCAACATGCACATATACACACCCCCTACACACACATACACAACGGGGACACATACCCGCACACATACATGCAGACATGCGCACCTGCCGAACAGCACACATTACCCATAGACACAGCAGCACCCCCCGCCCGCATACACGCACTCACACACCCCCTCTACACACTCACACGCACACCCCCATGCACGCCCACATCACACAACACCCCCCCACCCCCTCCCCTCACGGACGGTCAACTTACCTTGTGCGTTGGTCCTCCGGGAGGCGACGGGAGCCATGGGGAGGTGACCGCCAACAGAAGACCGCCAACAGAAGACCGCCACACAGAAATGTGGGTCGTAATTCTGTGGGCGGTGTTCTGCTGGCGTGGCGGTGGAGGTTGACCAGTCTCCACTTTCCCGCCGACCGCCAGTGTGGCTGCTGGCGGTTTTCCGGCGGAACGCTCCCAGCGGTCAGAATGCGCACAGCGGCATACCGCCGCGGTCGGCGGTCTTCACCGCGGCGGTAACTCGGCGGTCTTGCGAAAAGACCGCCAAGGTCAGAATGAGGGCCTATGTGTCTTTAGCAGGTTGAAGTGGGTTGTGTTGTTATAGTTCCATGTGTATTAACATTCTGCGTTTTAAAGATGTGAATATCCAGTGGCTTTTCAGTGGCACACAATCTGTATGTGCCACCAGTTCTGGCAATGTCACTTCTAGCAGTCATTGAGGTCAAAGGTTGTGCCTTATACCTCACCCCCATGGGGAAACTTAGAAGATGGTTCCCCTGGCCCCATCTCTTCTTCTCTTGTGCACGGTCTCTTCCTGCCCAGTTTCCCTGTCCGCCCTCCCACTCACACCGTGTGCTAGAGAAGTGGGGGCCAGGCACCGGGGGGGGGGGGGGCAGGGAGGAAGCAGCATCAGTGACGCACAAAGACACATCCTGGTCGCCTTTTGGATCCACCCGGCTGCTGGCACACAAGGTCTCGACAGCCAGTCAGCCCTCTGTCTGGCGCACCCTGCTTTATTTATGAGAGGCCAAGAGACTGTAGATTTTTGCCTCAGATGTTTTTTGTGGGATCTGCAGACCCCCTGCTGACATCAGTTAAACGGGGTACAGTGTGGCTGGACTTAGTCCAGTGAGCTGTGCTGAGATGCTGGACATTTTTGCTGGAACCAGGCCCTGAAACTGAAGCGAGGCCCCGAGAACCTGGTTTAAAGTTGGAAAATATAGTCATGACTCGTCAGCCCCGGGGCCCTGTGCCTTTTCACCAAAACACAGTTTATTATCAATTTTGGGGAAAAGGTTTGCAGCTGCCGCTACTGGTGGGAGGGCAACGCTCCTCCGCCCTTATGGAGGAGCAGCCCCTGGCTTTAAAATCTATAAATATGTTTGCTGCAGTATGGGAGTGGGGTCCTCAGAAAGACCAGGGCCTGGGGGATAATTCCCTCTATCCTCTCCCCCTTTGGGACAGTCCTGGAGGTGCTGGTTCAGGTCTCGTGTAAGTGGGCCTCACTACCGAGCCCCCGAGACCTCACACAGGCGAGGCTTTCACCAGAGCGAGAGACGAGTTACTTCCCATCCTCGTCCTGTTTTCTTGACTAAAGCCAGGTCCTTCCTCTTAGCAGCAAACAGAGCTTCAGCCAGCAGAAGGTATACTTTACTGCTCAATCCTACTGAAGAAAACATGGACACCCTGGGCCAGATTTAATAAAGTTTCATGTAACACAACGCAGCACGGGAACTCGCTGCACTGCGTGAGACGGAGAGAGAAGAAATGCACCATATCTACTAAGACATGACTCCCTTCTGCTCTCTCAGTACTGGTGCAGTGCGTGAAATGGAGAAAGAAGAAATGCACTGTATGTACTAAGATATGACTCCCTTCTGCTCTCCCAGCGCTGGTGCACTGTGCGAAACGGAAAGAGAAGAAATGCACTGTATCTACTAAGACATGACTCCCTTCTGCTCTCTGAGGTGCGCTGCGTGAAACGGAGAGCGAAGAAATGCACCATATCTACTAAGACATGACTCCCTTCTGCTCTTTGTGATGCAGTGTGAAACGGAGAGAGAAGAAATGCACCGTATCTACTGAGACATGACTCCCTTCTGCTCTCTGTGGTGCTCTGCGTGAAACGGAGAGAGAAGAAATGCACCATATCTACTAAGACATGACTCTCTTCTGGTCTCTGTGGTGCGCTGCGTGAAACGGAGAGAGAAGAAATGCACCATATATACTACGACATGACTCCCTTCTGCTCTCTGAGGTGCGCTGCGTGAAACTGAGGGAGAAGAAATGCACCATATCTACTAAGACATGACACTCTTCTGGTCTCTGTGGTGCGCTGCGTGAAACGGAGAGAGTAGAAATGCACCATATATACTACAACTTGACTCCCTTCTGCTCTCTGTGGTGCGCTGCGTGAAACGGAGAGAGAAGAAATGCACCATATCTACTAAGACATGACTCCCTTCTGCTCTCTGCCAGTGCTTGTTTACTGTGTGCTGCCCAGTGCCAACCCAGGTGCCATCGTGCAAGGGCGCCTGCGTTATAGGCCTGGTTATTTAAGTGCAGAAAGGGACACCTTCCTGGAGAAAAACACTCCGCAGAGGCCATTTCCACTTCCTAGGTTTCATGATGAAATATTGAGGGTAAATAAACATTATTGGAGAAAAGGGAGATTACATATTACGTAGTATGTTCGCAGCTCTTTTATAAAACGCAGCTGCTGGAGTTCCGGGCAGAGACCGGGCCTGCCAGGTCACACCGTGCCACCCTGTGCCACCGCCTCATCCTTGCGGGCCACCAGGAGGTTTTTAGGGGACTCCATAATCAGTGTTCACGGTGGATTTGGCCGCATTTCCGCCCTTTTGAATATTAATGTGACAAAGGCTATTTGAAGGGGCGGCTCCTTTGCAATGGCTAAGCCAGGAGATGGAAGATAAAATGATATTTCAGAAGCATGGGAGGGGCGGGCTGGGTGGCATGAGGAGAGAGTGCACCTAAGTGTGCATGTGTGTTTGGCTGGCCCTCTTAGGCTGGACAAACACATGTACGCACTAAAGTTTCTCCAGCCGGCTGTGTTGAACAGCCAGGCTGGAGAAACTGCACACACCCCAGAGTTAGTGTCTGAGCAGCAATCCAAGCTGCCCAGACCAATCCTGATGCTGCTTTCATGCTAGGCTTAGCATGAGAGCAGCACTAGGATTGCTGGGGAGCTTGAGCTGGTGCCCCAGTGAATTCTGGGACACCACAAGAAGACCAGAGGAGCAACACAGCAGGAGGCGGGGACGGGAAAAGGTACGTTTAAAAAAAAAAAACTATTATTCTATATTTTTTATTTATCCCCCTGTTTCCCCCCTCCCCTTGAGATTTGCAGCGGCCGCCGCTATTATTTTTGGTACATGCCCTTGAACAGTCCTGATGAGGCCAGAATCACAAGCCCGAAACGCGTCAACTTTACTGTGTACCCCTGGAGGACGCCACATAAAGACCTTTGGACTAAGAAACAATACTATAAACACCACAGGCCTTCGCTCTAGTTGTGGAGAGACATTTTTTCGAATCATTTTCTCTTATGAGCTGGCCGTCCATTAATCTTTTGTCTTTGGCATTCGACCTGGAGATGGGACTTTTGGTTTCTAAAATATTTGGACAAGACCGTCCTTCTTTGAAATTCATTGCAACGATTGTACCTTGTGGAAACTACAATTGTTTGTGTTTATCAAAAAAAAATCTTTCTATATATATTTATATTCGTGATTAAATATATGTATGTTTGTATCGAACTATACAATATAGCTAAGCGTATAAAAAATGTAGATATCAGTCCACACAAGGTACTGGTTTCACTCTGCATAATAATGAATGTCTTGCGAAATAACAAAATGCTCTTTTTAGTAAAAAGCTGAAATAAGCCATCAATGGAGTTTGGTATTCTGAAGCACAAGTTATAAGTTATTGAACGCTAATGACTGTGATGTTCAGTCCATCCTGCTAGAGCCCTCTGCCTTTTTTCAGTTTGTGGAATAAATCCAAGCTCTAGAGAGTGATGTTATGTTGTGGGCCGTACCCCAATCTCTGGGCCTAAGCGGCTAAGGGAGGCCAGCGCGGGCGCTGACAGAGACTCCTGAGACTCTGGACCCCGTCTGGTGCAGGGACTGCCCCTGCGCAGCCCCGCCCATGTATTTATACTTCTGCGGTCACATGACAGCGGGCCAAACCACAGCGGGCCACGGGCGCCGAGGTGAGTGTTGGAATACTCCTGTGCAGCCTGAAACATTACAGGTGACATAGGCTTACCCCTTGATTTTGTAGACAGTCTCATGGCTCAGCACAGGCAGCCTGGTGCAGAACTATTATCACACAGTGAGCAGCAGTGAGAGACGGAAGACCTCTGCGTTCTAAACCTCTCCAGGACAGGGAAGGGTTGTAGACGGATATCCTAGGCCTGCAAGGTCAGCACTCCCACCCCACTGCCATCCACAAGCCTTCTAGGATTGGCTGGAGCCAATAGGTTCACCAGTTAAGCGCTTCCACCCTGCTGCCATCTACAAGCCTTCCTAGATCGGCTGGAGTGGATCGGACCACCAGTTAAGCGCTCCCACCCCACTGCCATCCACAAGCCTTCCTAGATCGGCTGGAGTGGATCGGACCACCAGTTAAGCGCTTCCACCCTGCTGCCATCTACAAGCCTTCCTAGATCGGCTGGAGTGGATCGGACCACCAGTTAAGCACTCCCACCCGCTGCCATCCACAAGCCTTCTAGGATTGGCTGGAGCCAATAGGTTCACCAGTTCAGTGCTTCCACCCTGCTGCCATCTACAAGCCTTCTTAGATCGTCTGGAGCTGATATGATCACCAGTTAAGCACTCCCACCCACTGCCATCTACAAGCGTTCCTAGATCGGCTGGAGTGGATCGGACCACCAGTTAAGCACTCCCACCCGCTGCCATCTACAAGCGTTCCTAGATCGGCTGGAGTGGATCGGACCACCAGTTAAGCGCTCCCACCCCACTGCCATCCACAAGCCTTCCTAGATCGGCTGGAGTGGATCGGACCACCAGTTAAGCGCTCCCACCCCACTGCCATCCACAAGCCTTCTTAGATCGTCTTGAGCGGATCGGACCACCAGTTAAGCACTCCCACCCGCTGCCATCTACAAGCCTTCCTAGATCGGCTGGAGTGGATCGGACCACCAGTTAAGCGCTCCCACCCCACTGCCATCCACAAGCCTTCCTAGATCGGCTGGAGTAGATCGGATCACCAGTTAAGCACTCCCACCCGCTGCCATCCACAAGCCTTCTAGGATTGGCTGGAGCCAATAGGTTCACCAGTTCAGTGCTTCCACCCTGCTGCCATCTACAAGCCTTCTTAGATCGTCTGGAGCGGATCGGACCACCAGTTAAGCACTCCCACCCGCTGCCATCTACAAGCGTTCTTAGATCGTCTGGAGCGGATCGGACCACCAGTTAAGCACTCCCACCCCACTGCCATCCACAAGCCTTCTTAGATCGTCTTGAGCGGATCGGACCACCAGTTAAGCACTCCCACCCGCTGCCATCTACAAGCCTTCCTAGATCGGCTGGAGTGGATCGGACCACCAGTTAAGCGCTTCCACCCGCTGCCATCTACAAGCCTTCCTAGATCGACTGGAGTGGATCGGACCACCAGTTAAGCGCTTCCACCCGCTGCCATCTACAAGCGTTCCTAGATCGGCTGGAGTGGATCGGACCACCAGTTAAGCGCTTCCACCCTGCTGCCATCCACAAGCCTTCCTAGATCGGCTGGAGTGGATCGGACCACCAGTTAAGCGCTCCCACCCCACTGCCATCCACAAGCCTTCTTAGATCGTCTGGAGCTGATATGATCACCAGTTAAGCGCTTCCACCCGCTGCCATCCACAAGCGTTCCTAGATCGGCTGGAGTGGATCGGACCACCAGTTAAGCACTCCCACCCGCTGCCATCTACAATCCTTCTTAGATCGGCTGGAGCCGATAGGACCACCAGTTAAATGCTCCAACCCCACTGCCATCTATAATGCTTTGTAGATCGTCTGGAGCAGACAGGATCACCAGTTCAACCCACTTTGGTGGTATCAAAAAAGCCTTGTGTCTCTGCATGTCACTGCAACTGACTAAATAACAGTTTCTCCAGCAGCCTGCCCAGGAACGGGACAATGATATTGAAGAAAAGTTATTAGGAGCGTCAAGGTTAAGAGAGACTCTTAACCAAGGCTTCAGTGCTGCCCTCTCCACTCCTTTTGATAGATTCCTGCAGCTAATCAGCCATTGTAGGTGGACAGAAGCTCATGTTTACAAAAAGGGGAGCAAAGTCTCATAATACACAGTACATACAGTACTTATAGTACATATAGGCAGGGCCACTGGAATTATGGGGCAGGGGAGGGCCAAATTATGGGGCAGGGCTAAGTAAATTATGCAGCAAGACAAGGTAAATTATGCAGCATAATGTGGCACATGTAATAGTATTACTCCATTATTTTGTCATTTTTAAACTTGGTAAGATTATCTCATCCACCGAAATCTAAATTCCATAGGATATAATGGAATTTAGATTTTGGCAGACGGGGTATCTGTCACCGTTGTAATGGAGTAACTCGTCTGCCAAGCTCAAAATCAGGCCCTTATTCTCAGGCACCATTCGAGGAGGATCTTTAAGAGGTGCTCTTGGAAAGGGATTTCCAACTTTAATGTAACTAACTGCCCGCAGCCTACCAGCCTTGATGCTCTAGGCCAGGCCAGAGGCTGCTTCTCCATAAGGGCGGAGAAGTGTCACCCCCCCACTGTGAGAAAGTAGCCTCTTTCTAGCCCTGTTACCCCCACTTTTGGCCTGTTTGTGAGTATATGTCAGGGTGTTTTCATTGTCTCACTGGGATCCTGCTAGCCAGGACCCCAGTGCTCATAAGTTTGTGGCCTATATGTGTTCTCTGTGTGATGCCTAACTGTCTCACTGAGGCTCTGCTAATCGGAACCTCAGTGGTTTTGCTCTCTCTTTACTTCCAAATTTGTCACTAACAGGCTAGTGACTACATTTACCAATTCACATTGGCAGACTGGTACATCCATATAATTCCCTAGTATATGGTACTGAGGTACCCAGGGTATTAGGGTTCCAGGAGATCCCTATGGGCTGCAGCATTTCTTTTGCCACCCATAGGGAGCTCTGACAATTCTTACACAGGCCTGCCAGTGCAGCCTGAGTGAAATAACGTCCACGTTATTTCACAGCCATTTTACACTGTCCATAAGTAACTTATAACTCACCTATATGTCTAACCTTCACCTGGTGAAGGTTGGGTGCAAAGTTACTTAGTGTGTGGGCACCCTGGCACTAGCCAAGGTGCCCCCACATCGTTCAAAGTATTTCCAGAGGCTGGGGAAGGCTACTCCTCCCCAGCCTTTCTCACCTTTTCCAAAGGGAGAGGGTGTAACACCCTCTCTCTGAGGAAGTTCTTTGTTCTGCCTTCCTGGGCCAGGGCTGCCCAGGCCCCAGGGGGTAGAAACCTGTCTGAGGGTTGGCAGCAGCGGTAGCTGCAGAGAAAACCCCGGAGAGCTAGTTTGGCAGTACCCAGGGTCCATGCTGGAGACCCGGGGATGCATGGAATTGTCCCCCCAATACCACAATGGTATTGGGGTGACAACTCCATGATCCTAGACATGTTACATGGCCATGTTCAGAGTTACCATGGTGACGCTACATATAGGTATTGACGTATATGTAGTTCACACGTGTAATGGTGTCCCCGCACTCACAAAGTACGGGGAATTTGCCCTGAACAATGTGGGGTCACCTTGGCTAGTGCCAGGGTGCCCTCACACTAAGTAACTTTGCACCTAACCTTCGTTAAGTGAGGGTTAGACATATAGGTGACTTATAAGTTACTTAAGTGCAGTGTAAAATGGCTGTAAAATAACGTGGACGTTATTTTACTCAGGTGGCAGTGGCAGTCCTGTGTAAGAATTGTCTGAGCTCCCTATGGGTGGCAAAAGAAATGCTGCAGCCCATAGGGATCTCCCGGAACCCCAATACCCTGGGTACCTAGGTACCATAAACTAGGGAATTACAAGGGTGTTCCAGTGTGCCAATCAGAATTGGTAAAATTCGTCACTAGCCTGCAGTGACAATTTTAAAAGCTGAGAGAGCATAAACACAGAGGTTCTGGTTAGCAGAGCCTTAGTGATACAGTTAGGCACCACACAGGGAACACATACAGGGCACACTTTATGAGCACTGCGGTCCTGGCTAGTCGCCAGGGTAAAAATTGGGGGTAACATGCCAGGCAAGATGGTACTTTCCTACACATTTTAATTGGGAGAATTGGAGGAACGCTGGGTGGAAGGAAATTTGTGGCTCCTTTCAGATTCCAGAACTTTCTGTCACCAAAATTTGAGGAAAAAGTGTTTTTTGCCACATTTTCAAGTTTGCAAAGGATTGTGGGCAACAGAACCTGGTCAGAGCCCCACAAGTCACCCCATCCTGGGTTCCCCTAAGTATCTAGTTTTAAAACATGCACAGGTTTGGTAGGTTTCGCTAGGTGCCGCCTGAGCTAGAGATCAAAATCCACAGCTAGGCACTTTCCAAAAAACACGTCAGTTTTCAATTTAAAAATGTGATTTGTCCACGTTGCGTTTCCTGTCACGGGCATTAGGCCTACCCACGCAAGTGAGGTACCATTTTTATCGTCGGACTTGGGGGAACACAGAATAGCAGAACAAGTGTTATTGCCCCGGAAATCAGAGATGTGAAAATAATCACTGCTTCTCAACACCTTATCTGGTGCCCATTTTGGAAATACAAAGGTTTCCTTGATACCTATTTTTCACTCTTTATATTTCACCAAATGAATTGCTGTATACCAGGTATACAAGGAAAACCCATTGCAAGGTGCAGCTCCTTTATTGGCTCTGGGAACCTGGGGTAGTTGATGAACCTACTAGCTCAATATATCCCCACAACCAGAAGAGTCCAGCAGACGTAACAGTATATTACTTTTGAAAACCTGACATTGCAGGAAAAAGTTACAGAGTAAAGCGTGGAGAAAAATTGCCTTTTTTCACCTCAATTTCAATATTTCTTTATTTCAGCTGTTACTTTCTATAGGAAAACCTTGTAGGATCTACACAGTTGAGCCCTTGGTGAATTCAGAATTTTGTCTACTTTTCAGAAATGTTTAGCTTTCTGGGATACATTGGTTTCACACCCATTTCTGTCACTAACTGGAAGGAGGCTAAAAGCACAACAAATAGTACAAATGGGGTAGGTCACAGTAAAATGCCAAAATTATGTTGAAAAATGTGGTTTTCTGATTCAAGTCTGCCTGTTCCTGAAAGCTGGGAAGATGATGATTTTAGCACAGCAAACCCTTTGTTGATGCCATTTTCAGGGGAAAATAACACAAGCCTTCTTCTGTCTGCCCTTTTTCCCATTTAAAAAATGAATGTCATTTTTACTCTATTTTGGTTAATTTCTTGGTCTCCTCCAGGGGAACCCACAAACTCTGGATACCTCTAGAATCCCTAGGTAAATAAGTATGCAAATTTGGCGCGAGTAGCTTATGTGGACAAAAAAGTAATGTGGGCCTTAGCACACACTGCCCCAAATAGCTAAAAAAAAAAGGCCTGTCACCTGAGGGGGGACAGCAGAGGCATCCCTTAGACAACCTGGGCCTTACAGGGTTCAGACAATGATGCTGTTGTTACGACTCAGAGGTCATGCTTCAGACAGTAGAACTATATCTCTGATTACCTGTATTTCACAGGGTTCAACCAGTGATGCTGTTCTTAGGCTACAGAGCTCAGGCTTCAGAGAGCAGAGCCATCCCTGAGATTAGAGTATCTTTTGGTCGTGAGACAGTAGGTCCCATCCCTTAGATTACCTGCATCTTTTGGTCTTCAGACAGCAGGACCCATCCCTAAGATTACCTGTATTTTTCAGTTCTCAGGCAGCAGAACCATCCCTTAGATTACCTGTATCTTTCAGTCCTCAAGCAGCTGAGCCCTCCCTTAGATTACCTGTGTCTTTCAGCCCTCAAGCAGCAGAGTCATCCCCTAGATTACCTGTATCTTTTAGCTCTCAGGCAGCAGAGCCATCTCTTAGATTACCTGTAGCTTTCAGTTCTCAGGTAGCAGAGCAATCCCTTAGATTACCTATATCTTCTGGGCCTCAGGCAGCAGAGCCATCCCTTAGATTACCTGTAGCTTTCAGTTCTCAGGTAGCAGAGCAATCCCTTAGATTACCTGTATCTTTTGGGCCTCAGGCAGCAGAGTCATCCCTTACATTACCTGTAACTTTCAGACCTCAGGCAGCTGAGCCATCCCTTAGTTTACTTGTATCTTTCGGTCCTCAGACAGTAAAGCCATCCCTTAGATTACCTGCATCTTTCTGGCCTCAGAAGCTGAGCCATCTCTTAGATTACTTGTATCTTTCAGTCCTCAGGCAGCAGGGCCTTCCCTTAGATTACCTGTATCTTTCAGGTCTCAGGCAGCAGAGCCATCTCTTAGATTACCTATATCGTTTGGGCCTCAGGCAGCAGAGCCATCCCTTAGATTACCTGTATCTTTCAGGCCTCAGAAGCTAAACCATCTCTTAGATTACTTGTAACTTTCGGTCCTCAGGCAGCAGAGCCATCCCATAGATTACCTGTATCTTTCGATCATCAGGCATCTAAGCAATCCCTTAGATTACCTGTATTTCAGTCCTCAGGCAGTAGAGCCATCCCTTAGATTACCCGTATCTTTCAGTCCTCAGGGAGCAGAACCACCCCTTAGATTACTGTATTTTTCAGTGCTGAGGGAGCAGGGCCCGTCCCTTAGATGACCTGGGTGTTACAGGGATCAGACAGTGATGATACTCTTAGCACTCAGAGGTCATGCCTCAGACGGCAGAACCATCTCTTTAATTACCGTATCTTTAGGTCCCGAGGCAGCTCGGCCCATCCGTTAGATGACCTTTGTCTTACAGGGTTCAGGCAGTGATGCTGTTCTTAGGACTCAGAGGTCATGCCTCAGACAGCAGAGCTATATCTCAGATTACCTGTATTTCACAGGGTTCAAACAGTGATGCTGTTCTTAGGCTACAGAGCTCAGGCCTCAGAGAGCAGAGGCCTTTTGGTCTTGAGACAGTAGGGCTCATCCCTTAAATCACTGTATCTTTCCGTCCTCAGGCGGTGGGGCCCATCCCTTAGATTACCTGTATCTTTCGGGCCTCAGGTAGCAGAGCTATCCATAGATTACCTGTATCTTTCGGTCCTCAGGGAGCAAGGCCCATCCTTTAGATGATCTGTGCCTTACCATGTTCAGACAGTGATGCTGTTCTTTAGCCTCAGACCTTGCATCTCAGACATCAGAGTAATCCCTTAGATTACCTGTATCTTTCGGCCCTCAGGTAGCAGAGTCATCTCATAGATTACTATGGGGGTCATTCCGACCCTGGCGGTCTTGGACCGCCAGGGCCGGGGACCACGGAAGCACCGCCAACAGGCTAGCGGTGCTTCCCAGCCCATTCTGACCGCGGCGGTAAAGCCGCGGTCAGAAAAGGGACTCCGGCGGTTTCCCACCGGATTTCCCCTGCATGGGCTGAATCTCCATGCAAGCAGCGCCACCATGGAGATTCCGACCCCCTTCCCGCCATCCTGTTCCTGGCGTTTTTTACCGCCAGGAACAGGATGGCGGGAACGGGTGTCGTGAGGCCCCTGGGGGCCCCTGCACTACCCATGCCACTGGCATGGGCAGTGCAGGGGCCCCCTAACAGGGCCCCATAAAGATTTTCACTGTCCGCATTGCAGACAGTGAAAATCGCGACGGGTGCAACTGCACCCGTTGCACCCCTGCAACTCCGCCGGCTCCATTCGGAGCCAGCTTCATTGTTGCAGGGCCTTTCCCGCCGGCCCAGCGGCAAAGCCAGAATGACCGCCGCGGTCTTTTGACCGCAGAGCGGTCTTTCGGTGGCCTCATTTTGGCAGGCGGTGACCGCCGCCCGCCAAAGTTAGAATGAGGGCCTATATCTTTCAGTCCTCAGGCAGCAGAGCCATCCCTTAGATTACCTGTATCTTTCAATCCTCATGCAGCAGACTCACCCTTTAGATCACCTGTATCTTTCAGGTCTCAGGCAGCAGAGCCATCCCTTAGATTACCTGTATCTTTCAGGCCTTAGGCAGCAGAAGCATCCCTCAGATCACCTGTATCTTTCAGTCCTCAGGCAGCAGAGCCATCCCTCAGATTACCTGTATCTTTCGGTCCTCAGGCAGCCCGGCCCATCCCTTAGATGTCCTGTGTGTAACAGGGTTCAGACAGTGATGCTGTTCTTAGGGCTCAGGGGTCATCCCTCAGACAGCAGAGTTAACCCCTAAATTCCTGTATTGTACATGGTTAAGACGCTGATATTATTCTTAGGACACACAGCTTCGGTACTCAGAGAGGAAAGCCATCCCTCGCTGTACAGGCATCCCAAAAGCCAGGGCTACCAGCTCAGAGCCACTGGGGAGATGCCCAGCCCCCAGGACTGACTGACTATGAAGTGTGTATTACACCCACTCCCTAGCAGGTCTCTGGATATGGAGCCTCCATCTCTAAACGCTATCGCGAGACCGGGCTGTGAAGAACCATTGCGCTTCCAAGCTTTGAAAAATATGTCCCAGTGCAACTGCCTGTGCCTGGCGTTCCTAGAATAAACCAGACATGGGGATTGTGTTTATGAGCGTCACCTCTCTGGCCATGTAGGGCAGGTTAGCATGTGACGGTGCAAGCTTCCTTTACGCATGCAGAACAGGGTGGGCACAGGAGGAGCTCCTCAGCTCCAGCCACCCACAGAACAGGCAGCTGTGGGCAGGAGCAGCCATCTTGTCTCCCAGGAGCCCTGGTCCAGAGCCCCTTACCCTCTGTCTTAAAATGTCCCTGGGTGTAGGTGCCTGGCAGCAGGGAGCTGTGGGGAGATTAGCACCGAAGAGGAACTATCTGGTTAATTACTTATCCGATATCAGCTGCACTCTGGATAACCACTTACCCATATCAGCTGCACTCTGGTTAACCACTTACCCATATCAGCTGCACTCAAGTTAATCACTTACCCATATCAGCTGCACTCTGGTTAACCACTTACCCATATCAGCTGCACTCAAGTTAATCACTTACCCATATCAGCTGCACTCTGGATAACCAATTACCCATATCAGCTGCACTCTGGATAAACACTTACCCATATCAGCTGCACTCTGGTTAATCACTCACCCATATCAGCTGCACTCTGATAACCGCTTACCCATACCAGCTGCACTCTGGATAACCGCTTACCCATATCAGCTGCACTCTGGCTAACCACTTACCCATATCAGCTGCACTCTGATAACCGCTTACCCATACCAGCTGCACTCTGGATAAACACTTACCCATATCAGCTGCACTCTGGATAACCACTTACCCATATCAGCTGCACTCTGGTTAATCACTTACCCATATCAGCTGCACTCTGGTTAATCACTTACCCATATCAGCTGCACGCTGGATAAACACTTACCCATATCAGCTGCACTCTGGATAACCACTCACCCATATCAGCTGCACTCTGGTTAATCACTTACCCATATCAGCTGCACGCTGGATAAACACTTACCCATATCAGCTGCATTCTGGTTAATCACTCACCCATATCAGCTGCACTCTGGATAACCACTCACCCATATCAGCTGCACTCTGGTTAATCACTCACCCATATCAGCTGCACGCTGGATAAACACTTACCCATATCAGCTGCACTCTGGTTAATCACTTACCCCTATCAGCTGCACGCTGGATAAACACTTACCCATATCAGCTGCACTCTGGATAACCACTCAACCATATCAGCTGCACTCTGGTTAATCACTTACCCATATCAGCTGCACGCTGGATAAACACTTACCCATATCAGCTGCACTCTGGATAACCACTTACCCATATCAGCTGCACTCTGGATAACCACTTACCCATATCAGCTGCACTCTGGTTAATTAATTACCCATATCAGCTGAACTCTGGATAACCACTTACCCATATCAGCTGCACTCTGGTTAATCACTTACCCATATCAGCTGCACTCTGGATAACCACTTACCCATATCAGCTGCACTCTGGATAACCACTTACCCATATCAGCTGCACTCTGGTTAATCACTTACCCATATCAGCAGCACTCTGGTTAACCACTTACCCAAATCAGCTGCACTCTGGATAACCACTTACCCATATCAGCTGCACGCTGCATAACCACTTACCCATATCAGCTGCACCCTGGTTAATCACTTACCCATATCAGCAGCACTCTGGTTAACCACTTACCCATATCAGCTGCAGTCTGGATAACCACTTACCCATATCAGCTGTACGCTGCATAACCACTTACCCACATCAGCTGCACTCTGGTTAATCACTTACCCATATCAGCTGCACTCTGGATAACCACTTACCCATATCAGCTGCACTCTGGGTAATCACTTACCCATATCAGCAGCACTCTGGATAACCACTTACCCATATCAGCTGCACTCTGGTTAACCACTTACCCATATCAGCTGCACTCTGGTTAATCACTTACCCATATCAGCTGCACTCTGGATAGCCACTTACCCATATCAGCTGCACGCTGGATAACCACTTACCCATATCAGCTGCACTCTGGATAACTACTTACCCATATCAGCTGCACTCTGGTTAACCACTTACCCATATCAGCAGCACTCTGGTTAACCACTTACCCATATCAGCTGCACTCTGGATAACCACTTACCCATATCAGCTGCACTCTGGATAATCACTTACCCATATCAGCTGCACGCTGCATAACCACTTACCCACATCAGCTGCACTCTGGTTAATCACTTACCCATATCAGCTGCACTCTGGTTAATCACTTACCCATATCAGCAGCACTCTGGATAACCACTTACCCATATCAGCTACACTCTGGTTAATCACTTACCCATATCAGCAGCACTCTGGAAAACCACTTACCCATATCAGCTGCACTCTGGTTAACCACTTACCCATATCAGCTGCACTCTGGTTAATCACTTACCCATATCAGCTGCACTCTGGATAGCCACTTACCCATATCAGCTGCACGCTGGATAACCACTTACCCATATCAGCTGCACTCTGGATACCTACTTACCCATATCAGCAGCACTCTGGTTAGTCACTTACGCATATCAGCTGCACTCTGGTTAATCACTTACCCATATCAGCTGCACTCTGGATAACCACTTACCTATATCAGCTACACTCCGATTAACCACTTATCCGATATCAGTTGCACTCTAGATAACCACTTATCTGATCTCAGCTGCACTCTGGATAACCACTTAAGTGATATCAGCTGCACTTATCTGATAACAGATACAGTATAGTCACTCACTTAACCAATGTCAGCTACACTCTGATTAATCACCTAACTGCTATCAGCTGCAGAAGAAGAAAATAAGAGGAAGAGATTGCTGGATAGCCTGCCTGCGTTATCAAACATCTGACAGCCCTCCAGAGCAACGGAGAGGGGCCTCAGGGCTGGAGGAGCACAGATGCAAAGTTTTGAGATTGCTTATGTGTGACATTACATATTTGCCATGTTGTAATGCAGGGGTCTTCAAAGTTTTAAGTAACAAGAGCTACTTTTGTTCAGTGGAAATCACCCCGAGCTACTAATACTATTAGTGTTGACTATATCAGGCACAAATAAACTTGTGGCCAAAATATGCAAGATTAGCAGCAGTGACCACTTCAGTCAAGGGTTGCTAGCAGTGATGCAAAAAAGGCTTTGTAAATCAGAGGTACCTCTACATGGGTAATACAAAACAGCAATAGCTACAATGCCAGTGACACCAGGGTAATATTATTATTAATTTGTCTCCAATAATGGATATTCATCAGTCAAGTATTACATTTAAATATATTTTGGAAATTATGAGATTTTAATATACACACATTGTCATCTTGAAAACACACTTTTCCGTTCATATTAATTCAACCTAACAAAAGCTTCCAATTTATTAGGCTGGGCTGCATACGGGCGAGCTACTCAAAGGTAGCTGATGAGCTACTCACAGGTAGCTGGAGAGCCACTCACAGGTAGCTGTTGAGCTTCTCACAGGTAGCTGGAGAGCCACTCGCAGGTAGCTGGAGAGCCACTCACAGGTAGCTGGAGAGCCACTCACAGGTAGCTGGAGAGCCACTCACAGGTAGCTGGAGAGCCACTCACAGGTAGCTGGAGAGCCACTCACAGGTAGCTGGAGAGCTACTCACAGGCAGCTGGAGAGCCACTCACAGGTAGCTGGAGAGCAACCAGTGGCTCATGAGCTATTGGTTGAAGAAGCCTGTTCTAATGGGTGACACTTCAATGACTGAGTGATACCTTATCATAAGCAGAGTCATGTCCATATAAAGGGATTATTTGTACCAATAACACCCTTTTCTAAAACGTGATGGTCTAGAAAGTCTTTAAAAGAGCTGCAGTAACAGGTGATGCTCACACTGGCATGGCAGAGCTTTAGGTCACAATGACTTGGATTTTATGGGCCATTAACAGGCAGAGCAGAGCTGCAGCAGGGAGACTGTCACCAGTAGCACAGCCGCACCTGTGCTCTTTAATCCTGCATCTGAGTCCTGTAAGACTCAGACAGAGGTGGGGAGTACAGTGTCAGTCTGTGGCAGTGCTCAACAGCTAAGTTACTGCAACTGCAGAGCATAGAGTGGACTACTGAGATTTCCTCCACCAAGCTTCTCTAAGGTGGAAGGAATTCCATCCATGTATAGACCACACTCCCCATGGGACAGAAATGTCTCCATTGCTAACTATTCCTAAAACGAGCACTGAACTAGTGAATTACTAGAGAGTACTAAAGGACCTGACCATCCAACTCTTGCTTTTACACACTAGACCATTCCTAGCACCTTCCGCTGTCCTTTTTCTCCAGCAGCCATTCCCTCCTACCTTTCTCCATCAGTTTCCACTTCTCTCCAGTTTCGCTTTCTGACCCCCCTCCGACTCGCTTCCCCATCCATGCTCATTAATTCACATTCTCTTCCTCTCTCAACTGCTAGTCTTTCCCCTTTATCTTTATGAATGCATTTTTCTTGCCTCAATCTTCTTCCTCTCGTCTGTTATTCTTTACCCCCTTATCCTGATCTCCTTCTCGCTTTATTCTCTCAGCTTCTCATGTCATCCTTCCCAACTGCTCTCGCTTTCCTGCATTCCCATGTTCATATTGTTTCTTGCACCTCCCTTAGGCCCTGCATCCTCCCCTAGCACCTCTCATCCCCATTACTTTTCCTTTTAGTCCTCATTGCAGTAGAAGGAAGGAACCTAAGCAGAGAAGGAGATTCCACAAAAACCTGTGGCTCCCCAGCTCCTGCTCCAAAGCCTTGTGCAACCATCTGTAGGAGTTGTGTGCCGGCCCCGGTACTCCTCAGTATTGGTTGTTCATAGAGCATCATCAGTGGACATTGAAGGACCTAACATTGTTCTCTGAGGGTTTCTATTGTACTGTGACATGAACCCCTTACTCTTTCATATTTTTGCCTTATCTTTTTACAAAAGAGACCATTTCTAAACTTTTTTCCCACATGTTCCCCACCCACTGATTTCTTAATTTACTGCCTTTATGTTGTGCCTGAACCTCCCCTAGCCCCCCCCCGCAGGTAACCCTCCCTGACGCCACATTGGGTATTCTCATTATACCCACTGGAGCGCCCTTCTTCACCGGTCATTTAGTTTGGTTTCTCATGTTTTTTCATCGGTTCCACTAAGTTTTCTACCTCTTTTGGGTCTCTTAAACTATGCATTGTATTGTTCCACAATCTCACTTGAGCATTAGCTCCTAGTGTCCTAAGCTCCTGTACAAACTTCCCCAGCTCCCACTGTCTATCCTGTGTTGCCTCTGAGATATCTGACCTGATCCGATTTCCCCCCTATATAGCTTGAGATAAAGTTCGTGTTTTAAAGAATATGGTTTAAAGGTGATCAGAATTTTTCTAGGTTTTTTCCTATTTGTATTGTTTGTAGAAGGGTCACGATGAATCCTCTATATGTCTGCTTCAAGCTCATTAGGCTCTATGAATGGGAGAAATTCCTTCAGCAATTTTATCATATACCCTTTGAGTTTATCTCCCTCTGTTCCTTCAAGAAAGTTTAATACTCTTACATTGTTTCTTCTTGCATTATTTCCCACAGTCTCTATCTTATCACAAAGTTTTCTCTCCCCAATTTTTAAAGCTTGAATTTCTTCACAATTAGCTCCCATCTCGTTGTTAATTTCCTCTAGTGATGCTTCCATAACTCAGACTCTCTCTATCAAAGTATTTATTTTACCCTCTGTAGGTTGTTTTTTTATCAACGTTTTTTCCCTTTGTCTCTGCCTTTCAGACTTTCACTTGCTCCATTGTCCCTCCTTTTGTGTTTTTCTCCCTCTTGCTCCAGATCAAAGTCTCGTGACAGGAAAATAAGTGCTGGTCCCCATATAATAGTGCAGGTGGGCTCCACCAACAGCCACCTGCTCAAATTAAGCACCGAGTAGCTCTAGTTAGTCTTTGTGTAATAAAAGAGGTTGTGACCAGAAAACCAGAGGCTCCTCTCACTAACTTGTCCTTCAGGCCCACCCTTTATCAAAGAGAGCTCATTCTTCACGCACTGCTGCAAAACGCATCGCACTGTAGCAGCTCTGTCCTTTGTTTTAAACCAGCTCATCCGCTTTGTCAACTATCTCAATGTGTGTACATTCCTGTGTGTGAGCATGTGCCTGCACCAGTCTTGGGTGGGTTCTGGGATCTTAATTATTAATGCCTCCGGAGGAGGGGCAGGGTTCAGGTTACCACATCATTTTTTGTTTGTTTTTTAGGACTTTTTAGGTCTTTTCTGAGCCCGCATGTGCGTGCACTGACTCTTGAGAAGCATTTTGTTTGCTAAAAGGGGCTTGGAGCACTCCCACTGTTTATCATTCGTTAGTTTCATTGCCACTTTTAATTGCTGCCTCCTAATTGGCCAGCGTGTGCCAACGTGCATGGCCCAAGTACTGATTGCTTTATTTTGACTAGGGTGTCTTTCTGTTGCTTACGCTGTGATTGAGGCACTATTTTCTTTTCTTTGTTCCTCTGTCGTTGCCATTGCTTTAAAACCATACTTCACACCTGTGTTGCCTGTATTTCTCTGTGTTGCTTCTTCCCTCCCACCCTCCTATTGTCAGTGTTGCTTGTACCCTCCCACTGTCCCCTTATCAGTGTTGCTTGTACCTGTCCACCCTCCCCCTTATCTGTAATTTTTCTTTCCTCCCACCCTGATCTTATAATGTCGCTTGTTCCCTCCCACCCTCTCTTTATCCGTCTTGCGTGCTCTCTCCATCCATCCTCTTGTCTGTGTTGCTTGTTCCCTCCCACCCTCCCCCATCCATGTTGCTTGTTGCCTCCGAACCCTCCCCCTTATCCGTGTTGCTTGTACCCTCCCTCCCTCCTATTTGTGTTGCTTGTTCATTCCCACCCGCCCTTTATCCGTGTTGCTTATTCCCTCCCAACCTTCCCTTATCCGTGTTGCTTGTTGGCCCCCCACCCTCCCCTTACCTGTGTTTTTTGCTCCCTCCCTCATTCCCCTTATCCGAGTTGCTTGATTCCGCTCACCCTCCCCCGTCAGTATGGCTTGTCCCTTCTGTTGTTCAGGTTGCTGGTTCCCTCCCACTCTGCTGTTGTCAGTGTTGCTGGCTGCTTCATAAAGCTTTTTTCCAGCTTTTTTTATTTTTTGCTGTGCAACATGTCTACAAGATATTAGCAAAGCCAGTGGGTCTCGCATATGTGAGATCAATTGGCTTGGCCCATGCAAGTTTAGCTTTCTAATGGACTAATGGGGCCCAATTTTATTTTGCCGCCCAGGCCTATCAGTTCCAGTCTGACCCTGGCCATATTCATTGTTCATAAACAGAAGAAGGTTAAGTGGTTTGCCCAGAATCACAGGATGTTGAGCTGATTCCAAGTCTCAAACTTGGTTCCCCAGTTCCAAACCCCACATCCTGGGTAGATGGAGGGCGGCCTGCAGAAAGTAGATGGAGGGAGGCCTGCAGAAAGTAGATGGAGGGCGGCCTGCAGAAAGTAGATGGAGGGCGGCCTGCAGAAAGTAGATGGAGGGCGGCCTGCAGAAAGTAGATGGAGGGCGGCCTGCAGAAAGTAGATGGAGGGCGGCCTGCAGAAAGCAGATGGAGGGAGGCCTGCAGAAAGCAGATGGAGGGAGGCCTGCAGAAAGCAGATGGAGGGAGGCCTGCAGAGAGTAGAGGGAGGGAGGCCTGCAGAAAGTAGAGGGAGGGAGGCCTGCAGAAAGTAGATGGAGGGAGGCCTGCAGAAAGCAGATGGAGGGAGGCCTGCAGAAAGCAGATGGAGGGCGGCCTGCAGAAAGCAGATGGAGGGAGGCCTGCAGAAAGTAGATGGAGGGAGGCCTGCAGAAAGTAGATGGAGGGAGGCCTGCAGAAAGCAGATGGAGGGAGGCCTGCAGAGAGTAGAGGGAGGGAGGCCTGCAGAAAGCAGATGGAGGGAGGCCTGCAGAAAGTAGATGGAGGGAGGCCTGCAGAAAGTAGATGGAGGGAGGCCTGCAGAAAGCAGATGGAGGGCGGCCTGCAGAAAGTAGATGGAGGGCGGCCTGCAGAAAGTAGATGGAGGGCGGCCTGCAGAAAGTAGATGGAGGGAGGCCTGCAGAAAGTAGATGGAGGGAGGCCTGCAGAAAGTAGATGGAGGGCGGCCTGCAGAAAGTAGATGGAGGGAGGCCTGCAGAAAGTAGATGGAGGGAGGCCTGCAGAAAGCAGATGGAGGGAGGCCTGCAGAGAGTAGAGGGAGGGAGGCAAACAGAAAGTAGAGGGAGGGAGGCCTGCAGAAAGTAGAGGGAGGGAGGCCTGCAGAAAGTAGAGGGAGGGAGGCCTGCAGAAAGTAGAGGGAGGGAGGCATGCAGAAAGTAGAGGGAGGGATGCATGCAGAAAGTAGAGGGAGGGAGGCCTGCAGAAAGTAGAGGGAGGGAGGCCTGCAGAAAGTAGAGGGAGGGAGGCCTGCAGAAAGTAGAGGGAGGGAGGCCTGCAGAAAGTAGAGGGAGGGATGCATGCAGAAAGTAGAGGGAGGGACGCATGCAGAAAGTAGAGGGAGGGACGCATGCAGAAAGTAGAGGGAGGGAGGCCTGCAGAAAGTAGAGGGAGGGAGGCCTGCAGAAAGTAGAGGGAGGGAGGCCTGCAGAAAGTAGAGGGAGGGAGGCCTGCAGAAAGTAGAGGGAGGGACGCATGCAGAACTCGGCTCGTTAAGGGCTTGAGATTCCAACAGGACCTTGAGCTGAGCCACAAGGCTGCCTTCAGGCTGGAGCCTGGCTCGAGTTACAATGGTTCATCCGCCTCTGGACATCACAATGGTTGTGATTATGTGACCTCCTTCCTCTTCATTTGATATGACCACAGAGTTTCATGGTTTTCACCAGACCAGGTCATTGTGATAAATGAGATGTACGCATGGGGGCCTCCAGTGCGTCTGAGTAGGAATGCTTCACCTGGTAAGAGAAAATCAGAGGGATTGATTCTCCCCATTGTCCGGTACCGAGTAGCTGCACTTCTTTAATTTGAAAGAGAGAGTACTGACACTTCTCAGCACTACTGCAATACATTAATGGGAGAGTACTGACACTTCTCAGCACTACTGAAATACATTAATGGGAGAGTACTGACACTTCTCTGCACTACTGAAATACGTTTAATGGGAGAGTACTGACACTTCTCAGCAATACTGCATTAAGTTTAATGGGAGAGTACTGACACTTCTCTGCACTACTGCAATACATTAATGGGAGAGTACTGACACTTCTCAGCAATACTGCAATACATTAATGGGAGAGTACTGACACTTCTCAGCACTACTGCAATACATTAATGGGAGAGTACCGGCACTTCTCAGCACTACTGCAATACATTAATGGGAGAGTACTGACACTTCTCTGCACTACTGCAATACATTAATGGGAGAGTACTGACACTTCTCAGCACTACTGCAATACATTAATGGGAGAGTACTGACACTTCTCAGCACTGCTGCAATACATTAATGGGAGAGTACTGACACTTCTCAGCATTGCTGCAATACATTAATGGGAGAGTACCGGCACTTCTCAGCACTGCTGCAATACATTAATGGGAGAGTACTGACACTTCTCAGCACTGCTGCAATACATTAATGGGAGAGTACTGACACTTCTCAGCACTGCTGCAATACATTAATGGGAGAGTACCGGCACTTCTCAGCACTGCTGCAATACATTAATGGGAGAGTACCGGCACTTCTCAGCACTGCTGCAATACGTTTAATGTGAGAGTACAAGCACTTTTTAGCACTGCTGCAATATGTTTAATGGTAGAGTACCTGCACTTCTCAGCACTTCTGAGGAGCAGACAGGCACTGTGGATAGTGAGTACCAGTACATCTATATTTTCATGGAAGCACTGCTTCTGTACAGCGGTATTGAAGCCATAGCAGCCTTACCATGTGTCTAGGAACAAGTGATAACAATGTTCCCTTTCCCCGCCCCCAAGCGCAGACATTAAAAGGCTTTGGCTGGGGCAGGGGGCATGTCAGAATGCCCAGGGTAACCCCACTAGGGTGGCACAGGGCTCTAAGAGTGATATAGTGTACATGGGATGACATGCAGCTCGTGGAGCTCCACAACCTGTGTTGAGTAGGAAAGTGTGTGTAAACCAGGACAGGACACATCAACTGACATCATGTTTACAGAGATCATTAGTGTCTACATACACAGTACTCACAATTCCAAAGCAACAGTACGTTCTGTCCAGCTCTCCTGTCGAAGCTGTGACTCTGAATGTCCGAGAAGTCGGGCGAGAGCAGCCCACTATCTTTTCTACCTCACAGAGCCCCGCTTCTCACTGTTCCCGTGCCTGGTCTACAGCAGCCCTGCTCCTGGGCTTGTGGATGGGGCTCTGTGCTCACTCTGCCACTAGCTGCTTCTTACCTCATTTTGCAGGCTGGGCTCTGGGGGATGGGGTCATTGGGGCCAAAATCGGCCTTGGGAGGGAGGCCACGCCAGCCCCCCCTCCGACAAATATATTATTAAATGCCCCCCGAGACCTGGCCTACATTGATGGCATACAGAAAACAAGGACTGCAGCCACCCTTGTTTTTTTCATGTTCAATTTTCCTGCAGATCAGCGATAAAATTGGGGGAAAAAAAAGATTTTGCCCCCCCAACATGATCCATGTGGGACCGTACCACCAGGTCTAGGGTGTATTCCTACCCTTCCCTCTTCTGTGTTTTTTAAACTTTTTCTTGTGATTTGCTCCTCTATGAGTTCCAAGATGGCTGCCAACACTTCCTGGTTGAAGTGTTGGCAGCCAATCAGATCTCACCTTGAGATCTGTCGGTGCAGTGGAGGATCTATGTCCCTAGATATTTATATTTATTTTTCCTTTAATATCTGCCATACTACGGAACGGATTTACACAAAATTAGGAAAATCAAGCTTTCTGCACCAATATCTAACTTTCTGCCAAATTTGGTGTCATTTCTTCCAGCGGTTTGGGCTGTAGTCTTGACTATGATCCCTAATGGAAAATTGTGTGGGAAAATCACGTTTTTGGACACCCCCCCTTTTTTTCTTAGCCATCGCTGGGCGAATCATCCCCGAAACACGGAAGACAGCAGCTGAAGTGAGTGTCAAACTAGTTTTTAAAATTTTGTGAGGATTTGTCAAATGGCGCCAAATTTATTGGCAAAACAAAAAACACTTTTCCTATGAAAATTAGGTCCTAACTATAACTACCTCGTGGCAACCACCAGTAGGTAACATATACATACACATATACATATATACATAGATATATATATATATATATATATATATATATATATATAGAGAGAGAGAGAGAGAGAGAGAGAGACTTCTTCAATTGGCATTTCTTTTGAGTGCAAAAAAGCGGAGTGAGCATCAATCAGTGCTTCTGAGTACATAAGCATGTGAAAGGAGAACAAAAAAGCACATGGCAGTCTCACAAAGTGCGGGACACAAAGGACGAATGCAACTGTGTCTGGTGGCAAAGGTTACTTGCATATTGAGTCACCTTGTTTAAGACGTGCCCCTTCTTCTGTTTTAAACAAGACTGCCCCAACTGGTAAGATCATCCTGCATGTTAAGTATCTGCTAATGAAATCTCTAGTGACTTTATGGCAGGGCCTGCTTGGCCCTTCATGCTGCCAAATTCATTAAACTGAGTAGAGACACTGCTTTGTTTGCACAGAGGAAATAACAATGACTGGACTCTGTCAAGACGGTCACCTTATTAAAATTTGTGAAAGCAGTGACATAAAGAAACCATGATACAGCATCTAAACATCACACATCACGTTTCTGTGCCAGGACCAATTACAAAGCCTACAATTTTGCATACTACCTCCAAGTCTGTTCTCTATTTTCCTAAGTAATGTAGGTGAGCCATCTGTGTCACCAAAGCAGCATTCAAGCCAGACTTAAAGACCAGATGCAAAGCATTTCTCTTGTTGTCTGACTGGCATCATGTCTCAATCGAGATAAACTCAGTTTTCATCCCACTTTCAATGTTATTCATTTTACAATTCCTCTAAAATGTCGTTTTTAGTGCTGGACTAAGTTATGTCTAAATGACCCCAGACTGGCCCTATTGGGTTCCATAGCAGGACAAGGGAATCAATACTCTGTCATTCATCTAAGGACCTATCAGTCAGTGGAACATCAGTACAGCCCAATTTTGCACAAATGTGTGCACTTGGTGGGTTGGGCCGTGTGTCTTTCCTTTAGACCTCTTCTTGCACTAATTCTCTGCACTGCACCAACTATACCGGATGATGTCTGACACTTTTTATTTACAGCACTAGAAACCACAAAATTGTGTCTGTGTGCAAAAAGCTAGTTCTGATTAAAATTAATAACACCACAAACCACATCCTGGGCACAAAGGAGAAGAGGGATGGGAGGTGTGACAGATTGAGTCTCTGCTCCTCCCATTTCCCCTACCAGGACATAAAAAACCACACACGTCCATGTCCTGTCTTTTACCTACACAGCACCCTGCCCCCCGGGTTACCTAGGGCCTCCCTTAGGGGTGACTTATATGAAGAAAAAGGGGAGTTTAAGGCTTGGCAGGTGTTTTTAAATGCCAAGTCGAAGTGGCAGTGAAACTGCACACACAGGCCTTGTGATGGCAGCCCTGAGACATTGCCAAGGGGCTACGTATGTGGGTGGCACAACCAGTGCTGCAGGCCCACTAGTGGCATTTAATTTACAGGCCCTGAGCACATGTAGTGCACTTAACTAGGGACTTACAAGTAGACCAAATATGCCAATTGGGCATGAACCAATGTTACCATGTTTTAAGGGAGAGAGCATGTGCGCAGAGTCCTAAAACCGGCAAAAACAGTGTCAGAAAAGTAGAGGGAGGCAGGCAAAAAGTTGGGGGATGACCACCCCAAGGCTATCAGGTCTAACACAAGATTGTCAATGACTAAAGTAGGACTACATGTACCAGAATGCAGCATACTTTGCAAAATAAAGCCAGGATCAGCTCGGATAGAACCTCTGCCATGTCAGCAAAGGGAGTTGATAACTTCCTCAAAAGACTATACATTTAGGTCATTGGTAAAGATAGTTTATGCTAGCCAGATAATAATTTAGTTAATTACTTGTCACAGAGCAGGTTCAATAACTACATCTTAGAAGTTTAACCCACTTTAGAAGGGTTTTAAGTGGACAGCCTTGCCGCCTCTGATTAAACCAACCTCTTACCACCTTTGAAAGTGATTATGGCCCTCATTCTGACCCTGGCGGTCGGCGGAGAGACGGCGGTCGGACCGCGAACAGACCGGCGGTATTAAAAATGGCATTCTGACCGCGGCGGTCCCCGCCGCAACCGACCGCCACTTCTCCACTCCGACCGCCACGGCGGTCATGACCGCGGGGCTGGAGTTTGCGCACTCCGGCCCGGCGGTCGTCCCAAGACCGCCAAGGGTATTATGACCCTGCCTACCGCCGCGGTTTCTTGCGGGCGGGAACCGCCGTGCGAACCATGGCGGTAAGCACTATCGGGGCCAGGGAATTCCTTCCCTGGCACTGATAGGGGTCTCCCCCACCCCCCACTACCCACCCGAGTCCTCCCCCCACACCCTCCACCCCCCTGCCACCCCCCAGAGGTGGTACGAACCCCCTCCCCACCCCCACCCCGACATGCACATACATGCACCCCGACATGCACACACCCCCAACATGCACATATACACACCCCCTACACACACATACACAACGGGGACACATACCCGCACACATACATGCAGACATGCGCACCTGCCGAACAGCACACATTACCCATAGACACAGCAGCACCCCCCGCCCGCATACACGCACTCACACACCCCCTCTACACACTCACACGCACACCCCCATGCACGCCCACATCACACAACACCCCCCCACCCCCTCCCCTCACGGACGGTCAACTTACCTTGTGCGTTGGTCCTCCGGGAGGCGACGGGAGCCATGGGGAGGTGACCGCCAACAGAAGACCGCCAACAGAAGACCGCCACACAGAAATGTGGGTCGTAATTCTGTGGGCGGTGTTCTGCTGGCGTGGCGGTGGAGGTTGACCAGTCTCCACTTTCCCGCCGACCGCCAGTGTGGCTGCTGGCGGTTTTCCGGCGGAACGCTCCCAGCGGTCAGAATGCGCACAGCGGCATACCGCCGCGGTCGGCGGTCTTCACCGCGGCGGTAACTCGGCGGTCTTGCGAAAAGACCGCCAAGGTCAGAATGAGGGCCTATGTGTCTTTAGCAGGTTGAAGTGGGTTGTGTTGTTATAGTTCCATGTGTATTAACATTCTGCGTTTTAAAGATGTGAATATCCAGTGGCTTTTCAGTGGCACACAATCTGTATGTGCCACCAGTTCTGGCAATGTCACTTCTAGCAGTCATTGAGGTCAAAGGTTGTGCCTTATACCTCACCCCCATGGGGAAACTTAGAAGATGGTTCCCCTGGCCCCATCTCTTCTTCTCTTGTGCACGGTCTCTTCCTGCCCAGTTTCCCTGTCCGCCCTCCCACTCACACCGTGTGCTAGAGAAGTGGGGGCCAGGCACCGGGGGGGGGGGGGGCAGGGAGGAAGCAGCATCAGTGACGCACAAAGACACATCCTGGTCGCCTTTTGGATCCACCCGGCTGCTGGCACACAAGGTCTCGACAGCCAGTCAGCCCTCTGTCTGGCGCACCCTGCTTTATTTATGAGAGGCCAAGAGACTGTAGATTTTTGCCTCAGATGTTTTTTGTGGGATCTGCAGACCCCCTGCTGACATCAGTTAAACGGGGTACAGTGTGGCTGGACTTAGTCCAGTGAGCTGTGCTGAGATGCTGGACATTTTTGCTGGAACCAGGCCCTGAAACTGAAGCGAGGCCCCGAGAACCTGGTTTAAAGTTGGAAAATATAGTCATGACTCGTCAGCCCCGGGGCCCTGTGCCTTTTCACCAAAACACAGTTTATTATCAATTTTGGGGAAAAGGTTTGCAGCTGCCGCTACTGGTGGGAGGGCAACGCTCCTCCGCCCTTATGGAGGAGCAGCCCCTGGCTTTAAAATCTATAAATATGTTTGCTGCAGTATGGGAGTGGGGTCCTCAGAAAGACCAGGGCCTGGGGGATAATTCCCTCTATCCTCTCCCCCTTTGGGACAGTCCTGGAGGTGCTGGTTCAGGTCTCGTGTAAGTGGGCCTCACTACCGAGCCCCCGAGACCTCACACAGGCGAGGCTTTCACCAGAGCGAGAGACGAGTTACTTCCCATCCTCGTCCTGTTTTCTTGACTAAAGCCAGGTCCTTCCTCTTAGCAGCAAACAGAGCTTCAGCCAGCAGAAGGTATACTTTACTGCTCAATCCTACTGAAGAAAACATGGACACCCTGGGCCAGATTT
The DNA here is from genome assembly GCF_031143425.1 of Pleurodeles waltl. Classification (NCBI taxonomy): domain Eukaryota; kingdom Metazoa; phylum Chordata; class Amphibia; order Caudata; family Salamandridae; genus Pleurodeles; species Pleurodeles waltl. Next base: position 1,367,948 of record NW_027150394.1, read on the forward strand.
AATAAAGTTTCATGTAACACAACGCAGCACGGGAACTCGCTGCACTGCGTGAGACGGAGAGAGAAGAAATGCACCATATCTACTAAGACATGACTCCCTTCTGCTCTCTCAGTACTGGTGCAGTGCGTGAAATGGAGAAAGAAGAAATGCACTGTATGTACTAAGATATGACTCCCTTCTGCTCTCCCAGCGCTGGTGCACTGTGCGAAACGGAAAGAGAAGAAATGCACTGTATCTACTAAGACATGACTCCCTTCTGCTCTCTGAGGTGCGCTGCGTGAAACGGAGAGCGAAGAAATGCACCATATCTACTAAGACATGACTCCCTTCTGCTCTTTGTGATGCAGTGTGAAACGGAGAGAGAAGAAATGCACCGTATCTACTGAGACATGACTCCCTTCTGCTCTCTGTGGTGCTCTGCGTGAAACGGAGAGAGAAGAAATGCACCATATCTACTAAGACATGACTCTCTTCTGGTCTCTGTGGTGCGCTGCGTGAAACGGAGAGAGAAGAAATGCACCATATATACTACGACATGACTCCCTTCTGCTCTCTGAGGTGCGCTGCGTGAAACTGAGGGAGAAGAAATGCACCATATCTACTAAGACATGACACTCTTCTGGTCTCTGTGGTGCGCTGCGTGAAACGGAGAGAGTAGAAATGCACCATATATACTACAACATGACTCCCTTCTGCTCTCTGTGGTGCGCTGCGTGAAACGGAGAGAGAAGAAATGCACCATATCTACTAAGACATGACTCCCTTCTGCTCTCTGCCAGTGCTTGTTTACTGTGTGCTGCCCAGTGCCAACCCAGGTGCCATCGTGCAAGGGCGCCTGCGTTATAGGCCTGGTTATTTAAGTGCAGAAAGGGACACCTTCCTGGAGAAAAACACTCCGCAGAGGCCATTTCCACTTCCTAGGTTTCATGATGAAATATTGAGGGTAAATAAACATTATTGGAGAAAAGGGAGATTACATATTACGTAGTATGTTCGCAGCTCTTTTATAAAACGCAGCTGCTGGAGTTCCGGGCAGAGACCGGGCCTGCCAGGTCACACCGTGCCACCCTGTGCCACCGCCTCATCCTTGCGGGCCACCAGGAGGTTTTTAGGGGACTCCATAATCAGTGTTCACGGTGGATTTGGCCGCATTTCCGCCCTTTTGAATATTAATGTGACAAAGGCTATTTGAAGGGGCGGCTCCTTTGCAATGGCTAAGCCAGGAGATGGAAGATAAAATGATATTTCAGAAGCATGGGAGGGGCGGGCTGGGTGGCATGAGGAGAGAGTGCACCTAAGTGTGCATGTGTGTTTGGCTGGCCCTCTTAGGCTGGACAAACACATGTACGCACTAAAGTTTCTCCAGCCGGCTGTGTTGAACAGCCAGGCTGGAGAAACTGCACACACCCCAGAGTTAGTGTCTGAGCAGCAATCCAAGCTGCCCAGACCAATCCTGATGCTGCTTTCATGCTAGGCTTAGCATGAGAGCAGCACTAGGATTGCTGGGGAGCTTGAGCTGGTGCCCCAGTGAATTCTGGGACACCACAAGAAGACCAGAGGAGCAACACAGCAGGAGGCGGGGACGGGAAAAGGTACGTTTAAAAAAAAAAAACTATTATTCTATATTTTTTATTTATCCCCCTGTTTCCCCCCTCCCCTTGAGATTTGCAGCGGCCGCCGCTATTATTTTTGGTACATGCCCTTGAACAGTCCTGATGAGGCCAGAATCACAAGCCCGAAACGCGTCAACTTTACTGTGTACCCCTGGAGGACGCCACATAAAGACCTTTGGACTAAGAAACAATACTATAAACACCACAGGCCTTCGCTCTAGTTGTGGAGAGACATTTTTTCGAATCATTTTCTCTTATGAGCTGGCCGTCCATTAATCTTTTGTCTTTGGCATTCGACCTGGAGATGGGACTTTTGGTTTCTAAAATATTTGGACAAGACCGTCCTTCTTTGAAATTCATTGCAACGATTGTACCTTGTGGAAACTACAATTGTTTGTGTTTATCAAAAAAAAATCTTTCTATATATATTTATATTCGTGATTAAATATATGTATGTTTGTATCGAACTATACAATATAGCTAAGCGTATAAAAAATGTAGATATCAGTCCACACAAGGTACTGGTTTCACTCTGCATATTAATGAATGTCTTGCGAAATAACAAAATGCTCTTTTTAGTAAAAAGCTGAAATAAGCCATCAATGGAGTTTGGTATTCTGAAGCACAAGTTATAAGTTATTGAACGCTAATGACTGTGATGTTCAGTCCATCCTGCTAGAGCCCTCTGCCTTTTTTCAGTTTGTGGAATAAATCCAAGCTCTAGAGAGTGATGTTATGTTGTGGGCCGTACCCCAATCTCTGGGCCTAAGCGGCTAAGGGAGGCCAGCGCGGGCGCTGACAGAGACTCCTGAGACTCTGGACCCCGTCTGGTGCAGGGACTGCCCCTGCGCAGCCCCGCCCATGTATTTATACTTCTGCGGTCACATGACAGCGGGCCAAACCACAGCGGGCCACGGGCGCCGAGGTGAGTGTTGGAATACTCCTGTGCAGCCTGAAACATTACAGGTGACATAGGCTTACCCCTTGATTTTGTAGACAGTCTCATGGCTCAGCACAGGCAGCCTGGTGCAGAACTATTATCACACAGTGAGCAGCAGTGAGAGACGGAAGACCTCTGCGTTCTAAACCTCTCCAGGACAGGGAAGGGTTGTAGACGGATATCCTAGGCCTGCAAGGTCAGCACTCCCACCCCACTGCCATCCACAAGCCTTCTAGGATTGGCTGGAGCCAATAGGTTCACCAGTTAAGCGCTTCCACCCTGCTGCCATCTACAAGCCTTCCTAGATCGGCTGGAGTGGATCGGACCACCAGTTAAGCGCTCCCACCCCACTGCCATCCACAAGCCTTCCTAGATCGGCTGGAGTGGATCGGACCACCAGTTAAGCGCTTCCACCCTGCTGCCATCTACAAGCCTTCCTAGATCGGCTGGAGTGGATCGGACCACCAGTTAAGCACTCCCACCCGCTGCCATCCACAAGCCTTCTAGGATTGGCTGGAGCCAATAGGTTCACCAGTTCAGTGCTTCCACCCTGCTGCCATCTACAAGCCTTCTTAGATCGTCTGGAGCTGATATGATCACCAGTTAAGCACTCCCACCCACTGCCATCTACAAGCGTTCCTAGATCGGCTGGAGTGGATCGGACCACCAGTTAAGCACTCCCACCCGCTGCCATCTACAAGCGTTCCTAGATCGGCTGGAGTGGATCGGACCACCAGTTAAGCGCTCCCACCCCACTGCCATCCACAAGCCTTCCTAGATCGGCTGGAGTGGATCGGACCACCAGTTAAGCGCTCCCACCCCACTGCCATCCACAAGCCTTCTTAGATCGTCTTGAGCGGATCGGACCACCAGTTAAGCACTCCCACCCGCTGCCATCTACAAGCCTTCCTAGATCGGCTGGAGTGGATCGGACCACCAGTTAAGCGCTCCCACCCCACTGCCATCCACAAGCCTTCCTAGATCGGCTGGAGTAGATCGGACCACCAGTTAAGCACTCCCACCCGCTGCCATCCACAAGCCTTCTAGGATTGGCTGGAGCCAATAGGTTCACCAGTTCAGTGCTTCCACCCTGCTGCCATCTACAAGCCTTCTTAGATCGTCTGGAGCGGATCGGACCACCAGTTAAGCACTCCCACCCGCTGCCATCTACAAGCGTTCCTAGATCGGCTGGAGTGGATCGGACCACCAGTTAAGCGCTCCCACCCCACTGCCATCCACAAGCCTTCCTAGATCGGCTGGAGTGGATCGGACCACCAGTTAAGCGCTCCCACCCCACTGCCATCCACAAGCCTTCTTAGATCGTCTTGAGCGGATCGGACCACCAGTTAAGCACTCCCACCCGCTGCCATCTACAAGCCTTCCTAGATCGGCTGGAGTGGATCGGACCACCAGTTAAGCGCTTCCACCCGCTGCCATCTACAAGCCTTCCTAGATCGACTGGAGTGGATCGGACCACCAGTTAAGCGCTTCCACCCGCTGCCATCTACAAGCGTTCCTAGATCGGCTGGAGTGGATCGGACCACCAGTTAAGCGCTTCCACCCTGCTGCCATCCACAAGCCTTCCTAGATCGGCTGGAGTGGATCGGACCACCAGTTAAGCGCTCCCACCCCACTGCCATCCACAAGCCTTCTTAGATCGTCTGGAGCTGATATGATCACCAGTTAAGCGCTTCCACCCGCTGCCATCCACAAGCGTTCCTAGATCGGCTGGAGTGGATCGGACCACCAGTTAAGCACTCCCACCCGCTGCCATCTACAATCCTTCTTAGATCGGCTGGAGCCGATAGGACCACCAGTTAAATGCTCCAACCCCACTGCCATCTATAATGCTTTGTAGATCGTCTGGAGCAGACAGGATCACCAGTTCAACCCACTTTGGTGGTATCAAAAAAGCCTTGTGTCTCTGCATGTCACTGCAACTGACTAAATAACAGTTTCTCCAGCAGCCTGCCCAGGAACGGGACAATGATATTGAAGAAAAGTTATTAGGAGCGTCAAGGTTAAGAGAGACTCTTAACCAAGGCTTCAGTGCTGCCCTCTCCACTCCTTTTGATAGATTCCTGCAGCTAATCAGCCATTGTAGGTGGACAGAAGCTCATGTTTACAAAAAGGGGAGCAAAGTCTCATAATACACAGTACATACAGTACTTATAGTACATATAGGCAGGGCCACTGGAATTATGGGGCAGGGGAGGGCCAAATTATGGGGCAGGGCTAAGTAAATTATGCAGCAAGACAAGGTAAATTATGCAGCATAATGTGGCACATGTAATAGTATTACTCCATTATTTTGTCATTTTTAAACTTGGTAAGATTATCTCATCCACCGAAATCTAAATTCCATAGGATATAATGGAATTTAGATTTTGGCAGACGGGGTATCTGTCACCGTTGTAATGGAGTAACTCGTCTGCCAAGCTCAAAATCAGGCCCTTATTCTCAGGCACCATTCGAGGAGGATCTTTAAGAGGTGCTCTTGGAAAGGGATTTCCAACTTTAATGTAACTAACTGCCCGCAGCCTACCAGCCTTGATGCTCTAGGCCAGGCCAGAGGCTGCTTCTCCATAAGGGCGGAGAAGTGTCACCCCCCCACTGTGAGAAAGTAGCCTCTTTCTAGCCCTGTTACCCCCACTTTTGGCCTGTTTGTGAGTATATGTCAGGGTGTTTTCATTGTCTCACTGGGATCCTGCTAGCCAGGACCCCAGTGCTCATAAGTTTGTGGCCTATATGTGTTCTCTGTGTGATGCCTAACTGTCTCACTGAGGCTCTGCTAATCGGAACCTCAGTGGTTTTGCTCTCTCTTTACTTCCAAATTTGTCACTAACAGGCTAGTGACTACATTTACCAATTCACATTGGCAGACTGGTACATCCATATAATTCCCTAGTATATGGTACTGAGGTACCCAGGGTATTAGGGTTCCAGGAGATCCCTATGGGCTGCAGCATTTCTTTTGCCACCCATAGGGAGCTCTGACAATTCTTACACAGGCCTGCCAGTGCAGCCTGAGTGAAATAACGTCCACGTTATTTCACAGCCATTTTACACTGTCCATAAGTAACTTATAACTCACCTATATGTCTAACCTTCACCTGGTGAAGGTTGGGTGCAAAGTTACTTAGTGTGTGGGCACCCTGGCACTAGCCAAGGTGCCCCCACATCGTTCAAAGTATTTCCAGAGGCTGGGGAAGGCTACTCCTCCCCAGCCTTTCTCACCTTTTCCAAAGGGAGAGGGTGTAACACCCTCTCTCTGAGGAAGTTCTTTGTTCTGCCTTCCTGGGCCAGGGCTGCCCAGGCCCCAGGGGGTAGAAACCTGTCTGAGGGTTGGCAGCAGCGGTAGCTGCAGAGAAAACCCCGGAGAGCTAGTTTGGCAGTACCCAGGGTCCATGCTGGAGACCCGGGGATGCATGGAATTGTCCCCCCCAATACCACAATGGTATTGGGGTGACAACTCCATGATCCTAGACATGTTACATGGCCATGTTCAGAGTTACCATGGTGACGCTACATATAGGTATTGACGTATATGTAGTTCACACGTGTAATGGTGTCCCCGCACTCACAAAGTACGGGGAATTTGCCCTGAACAATGTGGGGTCACCTTGGCTAGTGCCAGGGTGCCCTCACACTAAGTAACTTTGCACCTAACCTTCGTTAAGTGAGGGTTAGACATATAGGTGACTTATAAGTTACTTAAGTGCAGTGTAAAATGGCTGTAAAATAACGTGGACGTTATTTTACTCAGGTGGCAGTGGCAGTCCTGTGTAAGAATTGTCTGAGCTCCCTATGGGTGGCAAAAGAAATGCTGCAGCCCATAGGGATCTCCCGGAACCCCAATACCCTGGGTACCTAGGTACCATAAACTAGGGAATTACAAGGGTGTTCCAGTGTGCCAATCAGAATTGGTAAAATTCGTCACTAGCCTGCAGTGACAATTTTAAAAGCTGAGAGAGCATAAACACAGAGGTTCTGGTTAGCAGAGCCTTAGTGATACAGTTAGGCACCACACAGGGAACACATACAGGGCACACTTTATGAGCACTGCGGTCCTGGCTAGTCGCCAGGGTAAAAATTGGGGGTAACATGCCAGGCAAGATGGTACTTTCCTACACATTTTAATTGGGAGAATTGGAGGAACGCTGGGTGGAAGGAAATTTGTGGCTCCTTTCAGATTCCAGAACTTTCTGTCACCAAAATTTGAGGAAAAAGTGTTTTTTGCCACATTTTCAAGTTTGCAAAGGATTGTGGGCAACAGAACCTGGTCAGAGCCCCACAAGTCACCCCATCCTGGGTTCCCCTAAGTATCTAGTTTTAAAACATGCACAGGTTTGGTAGGTTTCGCTAGGTGCCGCCTGAGCTAGAGATCAAAATCCACAGCTAGGCACTTTCCAAAAAACACGTCAGTTTTCAATTTAAAAATGTGATTTGTCCACGTTGCGTTTCCTGTCACGGGCATTAGGCCTACCCACGCAAGTGAGGTACCATTTTTATCGTCGGACTTGGGGGAACACAGAATAGCAGAACAAGTGTTATTGCCCCGGAAATCAGAGATGTGAAAATAATCACTGCTTCTCAACACCTTATCTGGTGCCCATTTTGGAAATACAAAGGTTTCCTTGATACCTATTTTTCACTCTTTATATTTCACCAAATGAATTGCTGTATACCAGGTATACAAGGAAAACCCATTGCAAGGTGCAGCTCCTTTATTGGCTCTGGGAACCTGGGGTAGTTGATGAACCTACTAGCTCAATATATCCCCACAACCAGAAGAGTCCAGCAGACGTAACAGTATATTACTTTTGAAAACCTGACATTGCAGGAAAAAGTTACAGAGTAAAGCGTGGAGAAAAATTGCCTTTTTTCACCTCAATTTCAATATTTCTTTATTTCAGCTGTTACTTTCTATAGGAAAACCTTGTAGGATCTACACAGTTGAGCCCTTGGTGAATTCAGAATTTTGTCTACTTTTCAGAAATGTTTAGCTTTCTGGGATACATTGGTTTCACACCCATTTCTGTCACTAACTGGAAGGAGGCTAAAAGCACAACAAATAGTACAAATGGGGTAGGTCACAGTAAAATGCCAAAATTATGTTGAAAAATGTGGTTTTCTGATTCAAGTCTGCCTGTTCCTGAAAGCTGGGAAGATGATGATTTTAGCACAGCAAACCCTTTGTTGATGCCATTTTCAGGGGAAAATAACACAAGCCTTCTTCTGTCTGCCCTTTTTCCCATTTAAAAAATGAATGTCATTTTTACTCTATTTTGGTTAATTTCTTGGTCTCCTCCAGGGGAACCCACAAACTCTGGATACCTCTAGAATCCCTAGGTAAATAAGTATGCAAATTTGGCGCGAGTAGCTTATGTGGACAAAAAAGTAATGTGGGCCTTAGCACACACTGCCCCAAATAGCTAAAAAAAAAAGGCCTGTCACCTGAGGGGGGACAGCAGAGGCATCCCTTAGACAACCTGGGCCTTACAGGGTTCAGACAATGATGCTGTTGTTACGACTCAGAGGTCATGCTTCAGACAGTAGAACTATATCTCTGATTACCTGTATTTCACAGGGTTCAACCAGTGATGCTGTTCTTAGGCTACAGAGCTCAGGCTTCAGAGAGCAGAGCCATCCCTGAGATTAGAGTATCTTTTGGTCGTGAGACAGTAGGTCCCATCCCTTAGATTACCTGCATCTTTTGGTCTTCAGACAGCAGGACCCATCCCTAAGATTACCTGTATTTTTCAGTTCTCAGGCAGCAGAACCATCCCTTAGATTACCTGTATCTTTCAGTCCTCAAGCAGCTGAGCCCTCCCTTAGATTACCTGTGTCTTTCAGCCCTCAAGCAGCAGAGTCATCCCCTAGATTACCTGTATCTTTTAGCTCTCAGGCAGCAGAGCCATCTCTTAGATTACCTGTAGCTTTCAGTTCTCAGGTAGCAGAGCAATCCCTTAGATTACCTATATCTTCTGGGCCTCAGGCAGCAGAGCCATCCCTTAGATTACCTGTAGCTTTCAGTTCTCAGGTAGCAGAGCAATCCCTTAGATTACCTGTATCTTTTGGGCCTCAGGCAGCAGAGTCATCCCTTACATTACCTGTAACTTTCAGACCTCAGGCAGCTGAGCCATCCCTTAGTTTACTTGTATCTTTCGGTCCTCAGACAGTAAAGCCATCCCTTAGATTACCTGCATCTTTCTGGCCTCAGAAGCTGAGCCATCTCTTAGATTACTTGTATCTTTCAGTCCTCAGGCAGCAGGGCCTTCCCTTAGATTACCTGTATCTTTCAGGTCTCAGGCAGCAGAGCCATCTCTTAGATTACCTATATCGTTTGGGCCTCAGGCAGCAGAGCCATCCCTTAGATTACCTGTATCTTTCAGGCCTCAGAAGCTAAACCATCTCTTAGATTACTTGTAACTTTCGGTCCTCAGGCAGCAGAGCCATCCCATAGATTACCTGTATCTTTCGATCATCAGGCATCTAAGCAATCCCTTAGATTACCTGTATTTCAGTCCTCAGGCAGTAGAGCCATCCCTTAGATTACCCGTATCTTTCAGTCCTCAGGGAGCAGAACCACCCCTTAGATTACTGTATTTTTCAGTGCTGAGGGAGCAGGGCCCGTCCCTTAGATGACCTGGGTGTTACAGGGATCAGACAGTGATGATACTCTTAGCACTCAGAGGTCATGCCTCAGACGGCAGAACCATCTCTTTAATTACCGTATCTTTAGGTCCCGAGGCAGCTCGGCCCATCCGTTAGATGACCTTTGTCTTACAGGGTTCAGGCAGTGATGCTGTTCTTAGGACTCAGAGGTCATGCCTCAGACAGCAGAGCTATATCTCAGATTACCTGTATTTCACAGGGTTCAAACAGTGATGCTGTTCTTAGGCTACAGAGCTCAGGCCTCAGAGAGCAGAGGCCTTTTGGTCTTGAGACAGTAGGGCTCATCCCTTAAATCACTGTATCTTTCCGTCCTCAGGCGGTGGGGCCCATCCCTTAGATTACCTGTATCTTTCGGGCCTCAGGTAGCAGAGCTATCCATAGATTACCTGTATCTTTCGGTCCTCAGGGAGCAAGGCCCATCCTTTAGATGATCTGTGCCTTACCATGTTCAGACAGTGATGCTGTTCTTTAGCCTCAGACCTTGCATCTCAGACATCAGAGTAATCCCTTAGATTACCTGTATCTTTCGGCCCTCAGGTAGCAGAGTCATCTCATAGATTACTATGGGGGTCATTCCGACCCTGGCGGTCTTGGACCGCCAGGGCCGGGGACCACGGAAGCACCGCCAACAGGCTAGCGGTGCTTCCCAGCCCATTCTGACCGCGGCGGTAAAGCCGCGGTCAGAAAAGGGACTCCGGCGGTTTCCCACCGGATTTCCCCTGCATGGGCTGAATCTCCATGCAAGCAGCGCCACCATGGAGATTCCGACCCCCTTCCCGCCATCCTGTTCCTGGCGTTTTTTACCGCCAGGAACAGGATGGCGGGAACGGGTGTCGTGAGGCCCCTGGGGGCCCCTGCACTACCCATGCCACTGGCATGGGCAGTGCAGGGGCCCCCTAACAGGGCCCCATAAAGATTTTCACTGTCCGCATTGCAGACAGTGAAAATCGCGACGGGTGCAACTGCACCCGTTGCACCCCTGCAACTCCGCCGGCTCCATTCGGAGCCAGCTTCATTGTTGCAGGGCCTTTCCCGCCGGCCCAGCGGCAAAGCCAGAATGACCGCCGCGGTCTTTTGACCGCAGAGCGGTCTTTCGGTGGCCTCATTTTGGCAGGCGGTGACCGCCGCCCGCCAAAGTTAGAATGAGGGCCTATATCTTTCAGTCCTCAGGCAGCAGAGCCATCCCTTAGATTACCTGTATCTTTCAATCCTCATGCAGCAGACTCACCCTTTAGATCACCTGTATCTTTCAGGTCTCAGGCAGCAGAGCCATCCCTTAGATTACCTGTATCTTTCAGGCCTTAGGCAGCAGAAGCATCCCTCAGATCACCTGTATCTTTCAGTCCTCAGGCAGCAGAGCCATCCCTCAGATTACCTGTATCTTTCGGTCCTCAGGCAGCCCGGCCCATCCCTTAGATGTCCTGTGTGTAACAGGGTTCAGACAGTGATGCTGTTCTTAGGGCTCAGGGGTCATCCCTCAGACAGCAGAGTTAACCCCTAAATTCCTGTATTGTACATGGTTAAGACGCTGATATTATTCTTAGGACACACAGCTTCGGTACTCAGAGAGGAAAGCCATCCCTCGCTGTACAGGCATCCCAAAAGCCAGGGCTACCAGCTCAGAGCCACTGGGGAGATGCCCAGCCCCCAGGACTGACTGACTATGAAGTGTGTATTACACCCACTCCCTAGCAGGTCTCTGGATATGGAGCCTCCATCTCTAAACGCTATCGCGAGACCGGGCTGTGAAGAACCATTGCGCTTCCAAGCTTTGAAAAATATGTCCCAGTGCAACTGCCTGTGCCTGGCGTTCCTAGAATAAACCAGACATGGGGATTGTGTTTATGAGCGTCACCTCTCTGGCCATGTAGGGCAGGTTAGCATGTGACGGTGCAAGCTTCCTTTACGCATGCAGAACAGGGTGGGCACAGGAGGAGCTCCTCAGCTCCAGCCACCCACAGAACAGGCAGCTGTGGGCAGGAGCAGCCATCTTGTCTCCCAGGAGCCCTGGTCCAGAGCCCCTTACCCTCTGTCTTAAAATGTCCCTGGGTGTAGGTGCCTGGCAGCAGGGAGCTGTGGGGAGATTAGCACCGAAGAGGAACTATCTGGTTAATTACTTATCCGATATCAGCTGCACTCTGGATAACCACTTACCCATATCAGCTGCACTCTGGTTAACCACTTACCCATATCAGCTGCACTCAAGTTAATCACTTACCCATATCAGCTGCACTCTGGTTAACCACTTACCCATATCAGCTGCACTCAAGTTAATCACTTACCCATATCAGCTGCACTCTGGATAACCAATTACCCATATCAGCTGCACTCTGGATAAACACTTACCCATATCAGCTGCACTCTGGTTAATCACTCACCCATATCAGCTGCACTCTGATAACCGCTTACCCATACCAGCTGCACTCTGGATAACCGCTTACCCATATCAGCTGCACTCTGGCTAACCACTTACCCATATCAGCTGCACTCTGATAACCGCTTACCCATACCAGCTGCACTCTGGATAAACACTTACCCATATCAGCTGCACTCTGGATAACCACTTACCCATATCAGCTGCACTCTGGTTAATCACTTACCCATATCAGCTGCACTCTGGTTAATCACTTACCCATATCAGCTGCACGCTGGATAAACACTTACCCATATCAGCTGCACTCTGGATAACCACTCACCCATATCAGCTGCACTCTGGTTAATCACTTACCCATATCAGCTGCACGCTGGATAAACACTTACCCATATCAGCTGCATTCTGGTTAATCACTCACCCATATCAGCTGCACTCTGGATAACCACTCACCCATATCAGCTGCACTCTGGTTAATCACTCACCCATATCAGCTGCACGCTGGATAAACACTTACCCATATCAGCTGCACTCTGGTTAATCACTTACCCCTATCAGCTGCACGCTGGATAAACACTTACCCATATCAGCTGCACTCTGGATAACCACTCAACCATATCAGCTGCACTCTGGTTAATCACTTACCCATATCAGCTGCACGCTGGATAAACACTTACCCATATCAGCTGCACTCTGGATAACCACTTACCCATATCAGCTGCACTCTGGATAACCACTTACCCATATCAGCTGCACTCTGGTTAATTAATTACCCATATCAGCTGAACTCTGGATAACCACTTACCCATATCAGCTGCACTCTGGTTAATCACTTACCCATATCAGCTGCACTCTGGATAACCACTTACCCATATCAGCTGCACTCTGGATAACCACTTACCCATATCAGCTGCACTCTGGTTAATCACTTACCCATATCAGCAGCACTCTGGTTAACCACTTACCCAAATCAGCTGCACTCTGGATAACCACTTACCCATATCAGCTGCACGCTGCATAACCACTTACCCATATCAGCTGCACCCTGGTTAATCACTTACCCATATCAGCAGCACTCTGGTTAACCACTTACCCATATCAGCTGCAGTCTGGATAACCACTTACCCATATCAGCTGTACGCTGCATAACCACTTACCCACATCAGCTGCACTCTGGTTAATCACTTACCCATATCAGCTGCACTCTGGATAACCACTTACCCATATCAGCTGCACTCTGGGTAATCACTTACCCATATCAGCAGCACTCTGGATAACCACTTACCCATATCAGCTGCACTCTGGTTAACCACTTACCCATATCAGCTGCACTCTGGTTAATCACTTACCCATATCAGCTGCACTCTGGATAGCCACTTACCCATATCAGCTGCACGCTGGATAACCACTTACCCATATCAGCTGCACTCTGGATAACTACTTACCCATATCAGCTGCACTCTGGTTAACCACTTACCCATATCAGCAGCACTCTGGTTAACCACTTACCCATATCAGCTGCACTCTGGATAACCACTTACCCATATCAGCTGCACTCTGGATAATCACTTACCCATATCAGCTGCACGCTGCATAACCACTTACCCACATCAGCTGCACTCTGGTTAATCACTTACCCATATCAGCTGCACTCTGGTTAATCACTTACCCATATCAGCAGCACTCTGGATAACCACTTACCCATATCAGCTACACTCTGGTTAATCACTTACCCATATCAGCAGCACTCTGGAAAACCACTTACCCATATCAGCTGCACTCTGGTTAACCACTTACCCATATCAGCTGCACTCTGGTTAATCACTTACCCATATCAGCTGCACTCTGGATAGCCACTTACCCATATCAGCTGCACGCTGGATAACCACTTACCCATATCAGCTGCACTCTGGATACCTACTTACCCATATCAGCAGCACTCTGGTTAGTCACTTACGCATATCAGCTGCACTCTGGTTAATCACTTACCCATATCAGCTGCACTCTGGATAACCACTTACCTATATCAGCTACACTCCGATTAACCACTTATCCGATATCAGTTGCACTCTAGATAACCACTTATCTGATCTCAGCTGCACTCTGGATAACCACTTAAGTGATATCAGCTGCACTTATCTGATAACAGATACAGTATAGTCACTCACTTAACCAATGTCAGCTACACTCTGATTAATCACCTAACTGCTATCAGCTGCAGAAGAAGAAAATAAGAGGAAGAGATTGCTGGATAGCCTGCCTGCGTTATCAAACATCTGACAGCCCTCCAGAGCAACGGAGAGGGGCCTCAGGGCTGGAGGAGCACAGATGCAAAGTTTTGAGATTGCTTATGTGTGACATTACATATTTGCCATGTTGTAATGCAGGGGTCTTCAAAGTTTTAAGTAACAAGAGCTACTTTTGTTCAGTGGAAATCACCCCGAGCTACTAATACTATTAGTGTTGACTATATCAGGCACAAATAAACTTGTGGCCAAAATATGCAAGATTAGCAGCAGTGACCACTTCAGTCAAGGGTTGCTAGCAGTGATGCAAAAAAGGCTTTGTAAATCAGAGGTACCTCTACATGGGTAATACAAAACAGCAATAGCTACAATGCCAGTGACACCAGGGTAATATTATTATTAATTTGTCTCCAATAATGGATATTCATCAGTCAAGTATTACATTTAAATATATTTTGGAAATTATGAGATTTTAATATACACACATTGTCATCTTGAAAACACACTTTTCCGTTCATATTAATTCAACCTAACAAAAGCTTCCAATTTATTAGGCTGGGCTGCATACGGGCGAGCTACTCAAAGGTAGCTGATGAGCTACTCACAGGTAGCTGGAGAGCCACTCACAGGTAGCTGTTGAGCTTCTCACAGGTAGCTGGAGAGCCACTCGCAGGTAGCTGGAGAGCCACTCACAGGTAGCTGGAGAGCCACTCACAGGTAGCTGGAGAGCCACTCACAGGTAGCTGGAGAGCCACTCACAGGTAGCTGGAGAGCCACTCACAGGTAGCTGGAGAGCTACTCACAGGCAGCTGGAGAGCCACTCACAGGTAGCTGGAGAGCAACCAGTGGCTCATGAGCTATTGGTTGAAGAAGCCTGTTCTAATGGGTGACACTTCAATGACTGAGTGATACCTTATCATAAGCAGAGTCATGTCCATATAAAGGGATTATTTGTACCAATAACACCCTTTTCTAAAACGTGATGGTCTAGAAAGTCTTTAAAAGAGCTGCAGTAACAGGTGATGCTCACACTGGCATGGCAGAGCTTTAGGTCACAATGACTTGGATTTTATGGGCCATTAACAGGCAGAGCAGAGCTGCAGCAGGGAGACTGTCACCAGTAGCACAGCCGCACCTGTGCTCTTTAATCCTGCATCTGAGTCCTGTAAGACTCAGACAGAGGTGGGGAGTACAGTGTCAGTCTGTGGCAGTGCTCAACAGCTAAGTTACTGCAACTGCAGAGCATAGAGTGGACTACTGAGATTTCCTCCACCAAGCTTCTCTAAGGTGGAAGGAATTCCATCCATGTATAGACCACACTCCCCATGGGACAGAAATGTCTCCATTGCTAACTATTCCTAAAACGAGCACTGAACTAGTGAATTACTAGAGAGTACTAAAGGACCTGACCATCCAACTCTTGCTTTTACACACTAGACCATTCCTAGCACCTTCCGCTGTCCTTTTTCTCCAGCAGCCATTCCCTCCTACCTTTCTCCATCAGTTTCCACTTCTCTCCAGTTTCGCTTTCTGACCCCCCTCCGACTCGCTTCCCCATCCATGCTCATTAATTCACATTCTCTTCCTCTCTCAACTGCTAGTCTTTCCCCTTTATCTTTATGAATGCATTTTTCTTGCCTCAATCTTCTTCCTCTCGTCTGTTATTCTTTACCCCCTTATCCTGATCTCCTTCTCGCTTTATTCTCTCAGCTTCTCATGTCATCCTTCCCAACTGCTCTCGCTTTCCTGCATTCCCATGTTCATATTGTTTCTTGCACCTCCCTTAGGCCCTGCATCCTCCCCTAGCACCTCTCATCCCCATTACTTTTCCTTTTAGTCCTCATTGCAGTAGAAGGAAGGAACCTAAGCAGAGAAGGAGATTCCACAAAAACCTGTGGCTCCCCAGCTCCTGCTCCAAAGCCTTGTGCAACCATCTGTAGGAGTTGTGTGCCGGCCCCGGTACTCCTCAGTATTGGTTGTTCATAGAGCATCATCAGTGGACATTGAAGGACCTAACATTGTTCTCTGAGGGTTTCTATTGTACTGTGACATGAACCCCTTACTCTTTCATATTTTTGCCTTATCTTTTTACAAAAGAGACCATTTCTAAACTTTTTTCCCACATGTTCCCCACCCACTGATTTCTTAATTTACTGCCTTTATGTTGTGCCTGAACCTCCCCTAGCCCCCCCCCGCAGGTAACCCTCCCTGACGCCACATTGGGTATTCTCATTATACCCACTGGAGCGCCCTTCTTCACCGGTCATTTAGTTTGGTTTCTCATGTTTTTTCATCGGTTCCACTAAGTTTTCTACCTCTTTTGGGTCTCTTAAACTATGCATTGTATTGTTCCACAATCTCACTTGAGCATTAGCTCCTAGTGTCCTAAGCTCCTGTACAAACTTCCCCAGCTCCCACTGTCTATCCTGTGTTGCCTCTGAGATATCTGACCTGATCCGATTTCCCCCCTATATAGCTTGAGATAAAGTTCGTGTTTTAAAGAATATGGTTTAAAGGTGATCAGAATTTTTCTAGGTTTTTTCCTATTTGTATTGTTTGTAGAAGGGTCACGATGAATCCTCTATATGTCTGCTTCAAGCTCATTAGGCTCTATGAATGGGAGAAATTCCTTCAGCAATTTTATCATATACCCTTTGAGTTTATCTCCCTCTGTTCCTTCAAGAAAGTTTAATACTCTTACATTGTTTCTTCTTGCATTATTTCCCACAGTCTCTATCTTATCACAAAGTTTTCTCTCCCCAATTTTTAAAGCTTGAATTTCTTCACAATTAGCTCCCATCTCGTTGTTAATTTCCTCTAGTGATGCTTCCATAACTCAGACTCTCTCTATCAAAGTATTTATTTTACCCTCTGTAGGTTGTTTTTTTATCAACGTTTTTTCCCTTTGTCTCTGCCTTTCAGACTTTCACTTGCTCCATTGTCCCTCCTTTTGTGTTTTTCTCCCTCTTGCTCCAGATCAAAGTCTCGTGACAGGAAAATAAGTGCTGGTCCCCATATAATAGTGCAGGTGGGCTCCACCAACAGCCACCTGCTCAAATTAAGCACCGAGTAGCTCTAGTTAGTCTTTGTGTAATAAAAGAGGTTGTGACCAGAAAACCAGAGGCTCCTCTCACTAACTTGTCCTTCAGGCCCACCCTTTATCAAAGAGAGCTCATTCTTCACGCACTGCTGCAAAACGCATCGCACTGTAGCAGCTCTGTCCTTTGTTTTAAACCAGCTCATCCGCTTTGTCAACTATCTCAATGTGTGTACATTCCTGTGTGTGAGCATGTGCCTGCACCAGTCTTGGGTGGGTTCTGGGATCTTAATTATTAATGCCTCCGGAGGAGGGGCAGGGTTCAGGTTACCACATCATTTTTTGTTTGTTTTTTAGGACTTTTTAGGTCTTTTCTGAGCCCGCATGTGCGTGCACTGACTCTTGAGAAGCATTTTGTTTGCTAAAAGGGGCTTGGAGCACTCCCACTGTTTATCATTCGTTAGTTTCATTGCCACTTTTAATTGCTGCCTCCTAATTGGCCAGCGTGTGCCAACGTGCATGGCCCAAGTACTGATTGCTTTATTTTGACTAGGGTGTCTTTCTGTTGCTTACGCTGTGATTGAGGCACTATTTTCTTTTCTTTGTTCCTCTGTCGTTGCCATTGCTTTAAAACCATACTTCACACCTGTGTTGCCTGTATTTCTCTGTGTTGCTTCTTCCCTCCCACCCTCCTATTGTCAGTGTTGCTTGTACCCTCCCACTGTCCCCTTATCAGTGTTGCTTGTACCTGTCCACCCTCCCCCTTATCTGTAATTTTTCTTTCCTCCCACCCTGATCTTATAATGTCGCTTGTTCCCTCCCACCCTCTCTTTATCCGTCTTGCGTGCTCTCTCCATCCATCCTCTTGTCTGTGTTGCTTGTTCCCTCCCACCCTCCCCCATCCATGTTGCTTGTTGCCTCCGAACCCTCCCCCTTATCCGTGTTGCTTGTACCCTCCCTCCCTCCTATTTGTGTTGCTTGTTCATTCCCACCCGCCCTTTATCCGTGTTGCTTATTCCCTCCCAACCTTCCCTTATCCGTGTTGCTTGTTGGCCCCCCACCCTCCCCTTACCTGTGTTTTTTGCTCCCTCCCTCATTCCCCTTATCCGAGTTGCTTGATTCCGCTCACCCTCCCCCGTCAGTATGGCTTGTCCCTTCTGTTGTTCAGGTTGCTGGTTCCCTCCCACTCTGCTGTTGTCAGTGTTGCTGGCTGCTTCATAAAGCTTTTTTCCAGCTTTTTTTATTTTTTGCTGTGCAACATGTCTACAAGATATTAGCAAAGCCAGTGGGTCTCGCATATGTGAGATCAATTGGCTTGGCCCATGCAAGTTTAGCTTTCTAATGGACTAATGGGGCCCAATTTTATTTTGCCGCCCAGGCCTATCAGTTCCAGTCTGACCCTGGCCATATTCATTGTTCATAAACAGAAGAAGGTTAAGTGGTTTGCCCAGAATCACAGGATGTTGAGCTGATTCCAAGTCTCAAACTTGGTTCCCCAGTTCCAAACCCCACATCCTGGGTAGATGGAGGGCGGCCTGCAGAAAGTAGATGGAGGGAGGCCTGCAGAAAGTAGATGGAGGGCGGCCTGCAGAAAGTAGATGGAGGGCGGCCTGCAGAAAGTAGATGGAGGGCGGCCTGCAGAAAGTAGATGGAGGGCGGCCTGCAGAAAGTAGATGGAGGGCGGCCTGCAGAAAGCAGATGGAGGGAGGCCTGCAGAAAGCAGATGGAGGGAGGCCTGCAGAAAGCAGATGGAGGGAGGCCTGCAGAGAGTAGAGGGAGGGAGGCCTGCAGAAAGTAGAGGGAGGGAGGCCTGCAGAAAGTAGATGGAGGGAGGCCTGCAGAAAGCAGATGGAGGGAGGCCTGCAGAAAGCAGATGGAGGGCGGCCTGCAGAAAGCAGATGGAGGGAGGCCTGCAGAAAGTAGATGGAGGGAGGCCTGCAGAAAGTAGATGGAGGGAGGCCTGCAGAAAGCAGATGGAGGGAGGCCTGCAGAGAGTAGAGGGAGGGAGGCCTGCAGAAAGCAGATGGAGGGAGGCCTGCAGAAAGTAGATGGAGGGAGGCCTGCAGAAAGTAGATGGAGGGAGGCCTGCAGAAAGTAGATGGAGGGCGGCCTGCAGAAAGTAGATGGAGGGCGGCCTGCAGAAAGTAGATGGAGGGCGGCCTGCAGAAAGTAGATGGAGGGAGGCCTGCAGAAAGTAGATGGAGGGAGGCCTGCAGAAAGTAGATGGAGGGCGGCCTGCAGAAAGTAGATGGAGGGAGGCCTGCAGAAAGTAGATGGAGGGAGGCCTGCAGAAAGCAGATGGAGGGAGGCCTGCAGAGAGTAGAGGGAGGGAGGCAAACAGAAAGTAGAGGGAGGGAGGCCTGCAGAAAGTAGAGGGAGGGAGGCCTGCAGAAAGTAGAGGGAGGGAGGCCTGCAGAAAGTAGAGGGAGGGAGGCATGCAGAAAGTAGAGGGAGGGATGCATGCAGAAAGTAGAGGGAGGGAGGCCTGCAGAAAGTAGAGGGAGGGAGGCCTGCAGAAAGTAGAGGGAGGGAGGCCTGCAGAAAGTAGAGGGAGGGAGGCCTGCAGAAAGTAGAGGGAGGGATGCATGCAGAAAGTAGAGGGAGGGACGCATGCTGAAAGTAGAGGGAGGGACGCATGCAGAAAGTAGAGGGAGGGAGGCCTGCAGAAAGTAGAGGGAGGGAGGCCTGCAGAAAGTAGAGGGAGGGAGGCCTGCAGAAAGTAGAGGGAGGGAGGCCTGCAGAAAGTAGAGGGAGGGACGCATGCAGAACTCGGCTCGTTAAGGGCTTGAGATTCCAACAGGACCTTGAGCTGAGCCACAAGGCTGCCTTCAGGCTGGAGCCTGGCTCGAGTTACAATGGTTCATCCGCCTCTGGACATCACAATGGTTGTGATTATGTGACCTCCTTCCTCTTCATTTGATATGACCACAGAGTTTCATGGTTTTCACCAGACCAGGTCATTGTGATAAATGAGATGTACGCATGGGGGCCTCCAGTGCGTCTGAGTAGGAATGCTTCACCTGGTAAGAGAAAATCAGAGGGATTGATTCTCCCCATTGTCCGGTACCGAGTAGCTGCACTTCTTTAATTTGAAAGAGAGAGTACTGACACTTCTCAGCACTACTGCAATACATTAATGGGAGAGTACTGACACTTCTCAGCACTACTGAAATACATTAATGGGAGAGTACTGACACTTCTCTGCACTACTGAAATACGTTTAATGGGAGAGTACTGACACTTCTCAGCAATACTGCATTAAGTTTAATGGGAGAGTACTGACACTTCTCTGCACTACTGCAATACATTAATGGGAGAGTACTGACACTTCTCAGCAATACTGCAATACATTAATGGGAGAGTACTGACACTTCTCAGCACTACTGCAATACATTAATGGGAGAGTACCGGCACTTCTCAGCACTACTGCAATACATTAATGGGAGAGTACTGACACTTCTCTGCACTACTGCAATACATTAATGGGAGAGTACTGACACTTCTCAGCACTACTGCAATACATTAATGGGAGAGTACTGACACTTCTCAGCACTGCTGCAATACATTAATGGGAGAGTACTGACACTTCTCAGCATTGCTGCAATACATTAATGGGAGAGTACCGGCACTTCTCAGCACTGCTGCAATACATTAATGGGAGAGTACTGACACTTCTCAGCACTGCTGCAATACATTAATGGGAGAGTACTGACACTTCTCAGCACTGCTGCAATACATTAATGGGAGAGTACCGGCACTTCTCAGCACTGCTGCAATACATTAATGGGAGAGTACCGGCACTTCTCAGCACTGCTGCAATACGTTTAATGTGAGAGTACAAGCACTTTTTAGCACTGCTGCAATATGTTTAATGGTAGAGTACCTGCACTTCTCAGCACTTCTGAGGAGCAGACAGGCACTGTGGATAGTGAGTACCAGTACATCTATATTTTCATGGAAGCACTGCTTCTGTACAGCGGTATTGAAGCCATAGCAGCCTTACCATGTGTCTAGGAACAAGTGATAACAATGTTCCCTTTCCCCGCCCCCAAGCGCAGACATTAAAAGGCTTTGGCTGGGGCAGGGGGCATGTCAGAATGCCCAGGGTAACCCCACTAGGGTGGCACAGGGCTCTAAGAGTGATATAGTGTACATGGGATGACATGCAGCTCGTGGAGCTCCACAACCTGTGTTGAGTAGGAAAGTGTGTGTAAACCAGGACAGGACACATCAACTGACATCATGTTTACAGAGATCATTAGTGTCTACATACACAGTACTCACAATTCCAAAGCAACAGTACGTTCTGTCCAGCTCTCCTGTCGAAGCTGTGACTCTGAATGTCCGAGAAGTCGGGCGAGAGCAGCCCACTATCTTTTCTACCTCACAGAGCCCCGCTTCTCACTGTTCCCGTGCCTGGTCTACAGCAGCCCTGCTCCTGGGCTTGTGGATGGGGCTCTGTGCTCACTCTGCCACTAGCTGCTTCTTACCTCATTTTGCAGGCTGGGCTCTGGGGGATGGGGTCATTGGGGCCAAAATCGGCCTTGGGAGGGAGGCCACGCCAGCCCCCCCTCCGACAAATATATTATTAAATGCCCCCCGAGACCTGGCCTACATTGATGGCATACAGAAAACAAGGACTGCAGCCACCCTTGTTTTTTTCATGTTCAATTTTCCTGCAGATCAGCGATAAAATTGGGGGAAAAAAAAGATTTTGCCCCCCCAACATGATCCATGTGGGACCGTACCACCAGGTCTAGGGTGTATTCCTACCCTTCCCTCTTCTGTGTTTTTTAAACTTTTTCTTGTGATTTGCTCCTCTATGAGTTCCAAGATGGCTGCCAACACTTCCTGGTTGAAGTGTTGGCAGCCAATCAGATCTCACCTTGAGATCTGTCGGTGCAGTGGAGGATCTATGTCCCTAGATATTTATATTTATTTTTCCTTTAATATCTGCCATACTACGGAACGGATTTACACAAAATTAGGAAAATCAAGCTTTCTGCACCAATATCTAACTTTCTGCCAAATTTGGTGTCATTTCTTCCAGCGGTTTGGGCTGTAGTCTTGACTATGATCCCTAATGGAAAATTGTGTGGGAAAATCACGTTTTTGGACACCCCCCCTTTTTTTCTTAGCCATCGCTGGGCGAATCATCCCCGAAACACGGAAGACAGCAGCTGAAGTGAGTGTCAAACTAGTTTTTAAAATTTTGTGAGGATTTGTCAAATGGCGCCAAATTTATTGGCAAAACAAAAAACACTTTTCCTATGAAAATTAGGTCCTAACTATAACTACCTCGTGGCAACCACCAGTAGGTAACATATACATACACATATACATATATACATAGATATATATATATATATATATATATATATATATATATATATACAGAGAGAGAGAGAGAGAGAGAGAGAGAGAGAGAGAGACTTCTTCAATTGGCATTTCTTTTGAGTGCAAAAAAGCGGAGTGAGCATCAATCAGTGCTTCTGAGTACATAAGCATGTGAAAGGAGAACAAAAAAGCACATGGCAGTCTCACAAAGTGCGGGACACAAAGGACGAATGCAACTGTGTCTGGTGGCAAAGGTTACTTGCATATTGAGTCACCTTGTTTAAGACGTGCCCCTTCTTCTGTTTTAAACAAGACTGCCCCAACTGGTAAGATCATCCTGCATGTTAAGTATCTGCTAATGAAATCTCTAGTGACTTTATGGCAGGGCCTGCTTGGCCCTTCATGCTGCCAAATTCATTAAACTGAGTAGAGACACTGCTTTGTTTGCACAGAGGAAATAACAATGACTGGACTCTGTCAAGACGGTCACCTTATTAAAATTTGTGAAAGCAGTGACATAAAGAAACCATGATACAGCATCTAAACATCACACATCACGTTTCTGTGCCAGGACCAATTACAAAGCCTACAATTTTGCATACTACCTCCAAGTCTGTTCTCTATTTTCCTAAGTAATGTAGGTGAGCCATCTGTGTCACCAAAGCAGCATTCAAGCCAGACTTAAAGACCAGATGCAAAGCATTTCTCTTGTTGTCTGACTGGCATCATGTCTCAATCGAGATAAACTCAGTTTTCATCCCACTTTCAATGTTATTCATTTTACAATTCCTCTAAAATGTCGTTTTTAGTGCTGGACTAAGTTATGTCTAAATGACCCCAGACTGGCCCTATTGGGTTCCATAGCAGGACAAGGGAATCAATACTCTGTCATTCATCTAAGGACCTATCAGTCAGTGGAACATCAGTACAGCCCAATTTTGCACAAATGTGTGCACTTGGTGGGTTGGGCCGTGTGTCTTTCCTTTAGACCTCTTCTTGCACTAATTCTCTGCACTGCACCAACTATACCGGATGATGTCTGACACTTTTTATTTACAGCACTAGAAACCACAAAATTGTGTCTGTGTGCAAAAAGCTAGTTCTGATTAAAATTAATAACACCACAAACCACATCCTGGGCACAAAGGAGAAGAGGGATGGGAGGTGTGACAGATTGAGTCTCTGCTCCTCCCATTTCCCCTACCAGGACATAAAAAACCACACACGTCCATGTCCTGTCTTTTACCTACACAGCACCCTGCCCCCCGGGTTACCTAGGGCCTCCCTTAGGGGTGACTTATATGAAGAAAAAGGGGAGTTTAAGGCTTGGCAGGTGTTTTTAAATGCCAAGTCGAAGTGGCAGTGAAACTGCACACACAGGCCTTGTGATGGCAGCCCTGAGACATTGCCAAGGGGCTACGTATGTGGGTGGCACAACCAGTGCTGCAGGCCCACTAGTGGCATTTAATTTACAGGCCCTGAGCACATGTAGTGCACTTAACTAGGGACTTACAAGTAGACCAAATATGCCAATTGGGCATGAACCAATGTTACCATGTTTTAAGGGAGAGAGCATGTGCGCAGAGTCCTAAAACCGGCAAAAACAGTGTCAGAAAAGTAGAGGGAGGCAGGCAAAAAGTTGGGGGATGACCACCCCAAGGCTATCAGGTCTAACACAAGATTGTCAATGACTAAAGTAGGACTACATGTACCAGAATGCAGCATACTTTGCAAAATAAAGCCAGGATCAGCTCGGATAGAACCTCTGCCATGTCAGCAAAGGGAGTTGATAACTTCCTCAAAAGACTATACATTTAGGTCATTGGTAAAGATAGTTTATGCTAGCCAGATAATAATTTAGTTAATTACTTGTCACAGAGCAGGTTCAATAACTACATCTTAGAAGTTTAACCCACTTTAGAAGGGTTTTAAGTGGACAGCCTTGCCGCCTCTGATTAAACCAACCTCTTACCACCTTTGAAAGTGATTATGGCCCTCATTCTGACCCTGGCGGTCGGCGGAGAGACGGCGGTCGGACCGCGAACAGACCGGCGGTATTAAAAATGGCATTCTGACCGCGGCGGTCCCCGCCGCGACCGACCGCCACTTCTCCACTCCGACCGCCACGGCGGTCATGACCGCGGGGCTGGAGTTTGCGCACTCCGGCCCGGCGGTCGTCCCAAGACCGCCAAGGGTATTATGACCCTGCCTACCGCCGCGGTTTCTTGCGGGCGGGAACCGCCGTGCGAACCATGGCGGTAAGCACTATCGGGGCCAGGGAATTCCTTCCCTGGCACTGATAGGGGTCTCCCCCACCCCCCACTACCCACCCGAGTCCTCCCCCCACACCCTCCACCCCCCTGCCACCCCCCAGAGGTGGTACGAACCCCCTCCCCACCCCCACCCCGACATGCACATACATGCACCCCGACATGCACACACCCCCAACATGCACATATACACACCCCCTACACACACATACACAACGGGGACACATACCCGCACACATACATGCAGACATGCGCACCTGCCGAACAGCACACATTACCCATAGACACAGCAGCACCCCCCGCCCGCATACACGCACTCACACACCCCCTCTACACACTCACACGCACACCCCCATGCACGCCCACATCACACAACACCCCCCCACCCCCTCCCCTCACGGACGGTCAACTTACCTTGTGCGTTGGTCCTCCGGGAGGCGACGGGAGCCATGGGGAGGTGACCGCCAACAGAAGACCGCCAACAGAAGACCGCCACACAGAAATGTGGGTCGTAA
The DNA here is from genome assembly GCF_031143425.1 of Pleurodeles waltl. Classification (NCBI taxonomy): domain Eukaryota; kingdom Metazoa; phylum Chordata; class Amphibia; order Caudata; family Salamandridae; genus Pleurodeles; species Pleurodeles waltl. The sequence continues at coordinate 1,392,955 of NW_027150394.1, forward strand.
TTCTGTGGGCGGTGTTCTGCTGGCGTGGCGGTGGAGGTTGACCAGTCTCCACTTTCCCGCCGACCGCCAGTGTGGCTGCTGGCGGTTTTCCGGCGGAACGCTCCCAGCGGTCAGAATGCGCACAGCGGCATACCGCCGCGGTCGGCGGTCTTCACCGCGGCGGTAACTCGGCGGTCTTGCGAAAAGACCGCCAAGGTCAGAATGAGGGCCTATGTGTCTTTAGCAGGTTGAAGTGGGTTGTGTTGTTATAGTTCCATGTGTATTAACATTCTGCGTTTTAAAGATGTGAATATCCAGTGGCTTTTCAGTGGCACACAATCTGTATGTGCCACCAGTTCTGGCAATGTCACTTCTAGCAGTCATTGAGGTCAAAGGTTGTGCCTTATACCTCACCCCCATGGGGAAACTTAGAAGATGGTTCCCCTGGCCCCATCTCTTCTTCTCTTGTGCACGGTCTCTTCCTGCCCAGTTTCCCTGTCCGCCCTCCCACTCACACCGTGTGCTAGAGAAGTGGGGGCCAGGCACCGGGGGGGGGGGGGGGGGCAGGCAGGAAGCAGCATCAGTGACGCACAAAGACACATCCTGGTCGCCTTTTGGATCCACCCGGCTGCTGGCACACAAGGTCTCGACAGCCAGTCAGCCCTCTGTCTGGCGCACCCTGCTTTATTTATGAGAGGCCAAGAGACTGTAGATTTTTGCCTCAGATGTTTTTTGTGGGATCTGCAGACCCCCTGCTGACATCAGTTAAACGGGGTACAGTGTGGCTGGACTTAGTCCAGTGAGCTGTGCTGAGATGCTGGACATTTTTGCTGGAACCAGGCCCTGAAACTGAAGCGAGGCCCCGAGAACCTGGTTTAAAGTTGGAAAATATAGTCATGACTCGTCAGCCCCGGGGCCCTGTGCCTTTTCACCAAAACACAGTTTATTATCAATTTTGGGGAAAAGGTTTGCAGCTGCCGCTACTGGTGGGAGGGCAACGCTCCTCCGCCCTTATGGAGGAGCAGCCCCTGGCTTTAAAATCTATAAATATGTTTGCTGCAGTATGGGAGTGGGGTCCTCAGAAAGACCAGGGCCTGGGGGATAATTCCCTCTATCCTCTCCCCCTTTGGGACAGTCCTGGAGGTGCTGGTTCAGGTCTCGTGTAAGTGGGCCTCACTACCGAGCCCCCGAGACCTCACACAGGCGAGGCTTTCACCAGAGCGAGAGACGAGTTACTTCCCATCCTCGTCCTGTTTTCTTGACTAAAGCCAGGTCCTTCCTCTTAGCAGCAAACAGAGCTTCAGCCAGCAGAAGGTATACTTTACTGCTCAATCCTACTGAAGAAAACATGGACACCCTGGGCCAGATTTAATAAAGTTTCATGTAACACAACGCAGCACGGGAACTCGCTGCACTGCGTGAGACGGAGAGAGAAGAAATGCACCATATCTACTAAGACATGACTCCCTTCTGCTCTCTCAGTACTGGTGCACTGCGTGAAATGGAGAAAGAAGAAATGCACTGTATGTACTAAGATATGACTCCCTTCTGCTCTCCCAGCGCTGGTGCACTGTGCGAAACGGAAAGAGAAGAAATGCACTGTATCTACTAAGACATGACTCCCTTCTGCTCTCTGAGGTGCGCTGCGTGAAACGGAGAGCGAAGAAATGCACCATATCTACTAAGACATGACTCCCTTCTGCTCTTTGTGATGCAGTGTGAAACGGAGAGAGAAGAAATGCACCGTATCTACTGAGACATGACTCCCTTCTGCTCTCTGTGGTGCGCTGCGTGAAACGGAGAGAAGAAATGCACCATATCTACTAAGACATGACTCTCTTCTGGTCTCTGTGGTGCGCTGCGTGAAACGGAGAGAGAAGAAATGCACCATATATACTACGACATGACTCCCTTCTGCTCTCTGAGGTGCGCTGCGTGAAACTGAGGGAGAAGAAATGCACCATATCTACTACGACATGACTCCCTTCTGCTCTCTGTGGTGCGCTGCGTGAAACGGAGAGAAGAAATGCACCATATCTACTAAGACATGACACTCTTCTGGTCTCTGTGGTGCGCTGCGTGAAACGGAGAGAGTAGAAATGCACCATATATACTACGACATGACTCCCTTCTGCTCTCTGTGGTGCGCTGCGTGAAACGGAGAGAGAAGAAATGCACCATATCTACTAAGACATGACTCCCTTCTGCTCTCTGCCAGTGCTTGTTTACTGTGTGCTGCCCAGTGCCAACCCAGGTGCCATCGTGCAAGGGCGCCTGCGTTATAGGCCTGGTTATTTAAGTGCAGAAAGGGACACCTTCCTGGAGAAAAACACTCCGCAGAGGCCATTTCCACTTCCTAGGTTTCATGATGAAATATTGAGGGTAAATAAACATATTTCTTGTTACGCCATCCTTGGATCACGTTGGCGCAATCCCAGGCTGCTGATTTTAGTGCATCTGGGACTGTCACATTTCCTGGATGGGTGCCTGGGAACGTCCACGCTCCACACACGGAACACCGACCTCCAAGAGATGGAAAGCAACGCAAGCAGATGAGCTGTGTTACAATTCTTTACCAAGTCACGCAACACGGCAGAAAGCGCCCCTTGTGTGGCTTGTAAATATCACTCAAGATCTTGCGTTGACTAGCGTAATGCACGGACAACGCAACTCCTTCGTAAATCTGGGCCCCTTGTATAAAAACAGAATGAGACATAGCTCTTAGAAGCCAGGGCGCTATCATTTCACACTTTATCATTTACACAGCCTTTGATATCCGTTTCACTCACAGTGAGTTTACAGTTCCTTATAATCATTCACGGCTGCTTTTCCAGTTGCGTTGGTGATAAATTTATACAAAATATGAGGACGCTGGTTCCCTCGGGCAGTGTAAATCCGCACTACACCCGCAGCCCTTGTTAGAAGCGTGAATCAGCAGAGGAATCCGAGGCTGAACGGTGGATGACCTTGTTATTGCTAAATCGATCCTGTTTGTGCAACGATGACTCATCTCGGAGCCTCGGGCTACCAAGGGAAGCCACAGTGTCGGCCAAGTGCCCAGAAGGCACCAGAGGGAGGCGCGTGGCCCCTGGCTTCGGGGAACGGCCGGTAAGGTAATCGATAATTCGCCAGCCAAGCACCTCGCGCGAACCTTCACTGACCACAAGACCATACTCATGCTTGAATGAGTGGATAATCACACATTATGATAAATAATTCATTCATTCAGTTCACACCGGATTATTTCCTTAGCCCCTCTGAGAGAGAGAAAGACAGACACCCCCCGCCCCACCAGACCCTTTGACTGACAGACACACACACACTCTCACACACTCACACACACGCACACACACACACGCACTCACTCACACACACACTCACACACACACGCACACACACACACACTCTCACACACTCACACACACACGCACACACACACACACACACGCACACACACTCTCACACACTCTCACACACACTCTCACACACTCACACACACGCGCACACACACACGCACTCACTCACACACACTTGCGCTTTCCAAGCTTTGAAAAATATGTCCCAGTGCAACTGCCTGTGCCTGGCGTTCCTAGAATAAACCAGACATGGGGATTGTGTTTATGAGCGTCACCTCTCTGGCCATGTAGGGCAGGTTAGCATGTGACGGTGCAAGCTTCCTTTACGCATGCAGAACAGGGTGGGCACAGGAGGAGCTCCTCAGCTCCAGCCACCCACAGAACAGGCAGCTGTGGGCAGGAGCAGCCATCTTGTCTCCCAGGAGCCCTGGTCCAGAGCCCCTTACCCTCTGTCTTAAAATGTCCCTGGGTGTAGGTGCCTGGCAGCAGGGAGCTGTGGGGAGATTAGCACCGAAGAGGAACTATCTGGTTAATCACTTATCCGATATCAACTGCACTCTGCTTACCCATATCAGCTGCACTCTGGTTAACCACTTACCCATATCAGCTGCACTCAAGTTAATCACTTACCCATATCAGCTGCACTCTGGTTAACCACTTACCCATATCAGCTGCACTCAAGTTAATCACTCACCCATATCAGCTGCACTCTGGATAACCACTCACCCATATCAGCTGCACTCTGGTTAATCACTCACCCATATCAGCTGCACGCTGGATAAACACTTACCCATATCAGCTGCACTCTGGTTAATCACTTACCCATATCAGCTGCACGCTGGATAAACACTTACCCATATCAGCTGCACTCTGGATAACCACTCAACCATATCAGCTGCACTCTGGTTAATCACTTACCCATATCAGCTGCACACTGGATAAACACTTACCCATATCAGCTGCACTCTGGATAACCACTTACCCATATCAGCTGCACTCTGGATAACCACTTATCCATATCAGCTGCACTCTGGTTAATTAATTACCCATATCAGCTGAACTCTGGATAACCACTTACCCATATCAGCTGCACTCTGGTTAATCACTTACCCATATCAGCTGCACTCTGGATAACCACTTACCCATATCAGCTGCACTCTGGATAACCACTTACCCATATCAGCTGCACTCTGGTTAATCACTTACCCATATCAGCAGCACTCTGGTTAACCACTTACCCAAATCAGCTGCACTCTGGATAACCACTTACCCATATCAGCTGCACGCTGCATAACCACTTACCCATATCAGCTGCACCCTGGTTAATCACTTACCCATATCAGCAGCACTCTGGTTAACCACTTACCCATATCAGCTGCAGTCTGGATAACCACTTACCCATATCAGCTGCACTCTGGATAACCACTTACCCATATCAGCTGTACGCTGCATAACCACTTACCCACATCAGCTGCACTCTGGTTAATCACTTACCCATATCAGCTGCACTCTGGATAACCACTTACCCATATCAGCTGCACTCTGGGTAATCACTTACCCATATCAGCAGCACTCTGGATAACCACTTACCCATATCAGCTGCACTCTGGTTAACCACTTACCCATATCAGCTGCACTCTGGTTAATCACTTACCCATATCAGCTGCACTCTGGATAGCCACTTGCCCATATCAGCTGCACGCTGGATAACCACTTACCCATATCAGCTGCACTCTGGATAACTACTTACCCATATCAGCTGCACTCTGGTTAACCACTTACCCATATCAGCAGCACTCTGGTTAACCACTTACCCATATCAGCTGCACTCTGGATAACCACTTACCCATATCAGCTGCACTCTGGATAATCACTTACCCATATCAGCTACACGCTGCATAACCACTTACCCACATCAGCTGCACTCTGGTTAATCACTTACCCATATCAGCTGCACTCTGGTTAATCACTTACCCATATCAGCAGCACTCTGGATAACCACTTACCCATATCAGCTGCACTCTGGTTAATCACTAACCCATATCAGCAGCACTCTGGAAAACCACTTACCCATATCAGCTGCACTCTGGTTAACCACTTACCCATATCAGCTGCGCTCTGGTTAATCACTTACCCATATCAGCTGCACTCTGGATAGCCACTTACCCATATCAGCTGCACGCTGGATAACCACTTACCCATATCAGCTGCACTCTGGATACCTACTTACCCATATCAGCAGCACTCTGGTTAGTCACTTACGCATATCAGCTGCACTCTGGTTAATCACTTACCCATATCAGCTGCACGCTGCATAACCACTTACCCATATCAGCTGCACGCTGCATAACCACTTACCCACATCAGCTGCACTCTGGTTAATCACTTACCCATATCAGCTGCACTCTGGTTAACCACTTACCCATATCAGCTGCACTCTGGTTAATCACTTACCCATATCAGCTGCACTCTGGATAGCCACTTGCCCATATCAGCTGCACGCTGGATAACCACTTACCCATATCAGCTGCACTCTGGATAACTACTTACCCATATCAGCTGCACTCTGGTTAACCACTTACCCATATCAGCAGCACTCTGGTTAACCACTTACCCATATCAGCTGCACTCTGGATAACCACTTACCCATATCAGCTGCACGCTGGATAATCACTTACCCATATCAGCTGCACGCTGCACAACCACTTACCCACATCAGCTGCACTCTGGTTAATCACTTACCCATATCAGCTGCACTCTGGTTAATCACTTACCCAGATCAGCTGCACTCTGGTAAACCACTTACCCATATCAGCTGCACTCTGGTAAACCACTTACCCATAACAGCTGCACTCTGGATAACCACTTACCCATATCAGCTGCACTCTGGTTAATCACTTACCCATATCAGCTGCACTCTGGATAACCACTTACCTATATCAGCTACACTCCGATTAACCACTTATCTGATATCAGTTGCACTCTAGATAACCACTTATCTGATCTCAGCTGCACTCTGGATAACCACTTACCCATATCAGCTGCACTCTGGTTAATCACTTACCCATATCAGCTGCACTCTGGATAACCACTTACCTATATCAGCTACACTCCGATTAACCACTTATCCGATATCAGTTGCACTCTAGATAACCACTTATCTGATCTCAGCTGCACTCTGGATAACCACTTAAGTGATATCAGCTGCACTTATCTGATAACAGATACAGTATAGTCACTCACTTAACCAATGTCAGCTACACTCTGATTAATCACCTAACTGCTATCAGCTGCAGAAGAAGAAAATAAGAGGAAGAGATTGCTGGATAGCCTGCATGCGTTATCAAACATCTGACAGCCCTCCAGAGCAACGGAGAGGGGCCTCAGGGCTGGAGGAGCACAGATGCAAAGTTTTGAGATTGCTTATGTGTGACATTACATATTTGCCATGTTGTAATGCAGGGGTCTTCAAAGTTTTAAGTAAGAAGAGCTACTTTTGTTCAGTGGAAATCACCCCGAGCTACTAATACTATTAGTGTTGACTATATCAGGCACAAATAAACTTGTGGCCAAAATATGCAAGATTAGCAGCAGTGACCACTTCAGTCAAGGGTTGCTAGCAGTGATGCAAAAAAGGCTTTGTAAATCAGAGGTACCTCTACATGGGTAATACAAAACAGCAATAGCTACAATGCCAGTGACACCAGGGTAATATTATTATTAATTTGTCTCCAATAATGGATATTCATCAGTCAAGTATTACATTTAAATATATTTTGGAAATTATGAGATTTTAATATACACACATTGTCATCTTGAAAACACACTTTTCCGTTCATATTAATTCAACCTAACAAAAGCTTCCAATTTATTAGGCTGGGCTGCATACGGGCGAGCTACTCAAAGGTAGCTGATGAGCTACTCACAGGTAGCTGGAGAGCCACTCACAGGTAGCTGTAGAGCTTCTCACAGGTAGCTGGAGAGCCACTCGCAGGTAGCTGGAGAGCCACTCGCAGGTAGCTGGAGAGCTTCTCACAGGTAGCTGGAGAGCCACTCACAGGTAGCTGGAGAGCCACTCACAGGTAGCTGGAGAGCTTCTCACAGGTAGCTGGAGAGCTTCTCACAGGTAGCTGGAGAGCCACTCACAGGTAGCTGGAGAGCTACTCACAGGCAGCTGGAGAGCCACTCACAGGTAGCTGGAGAGCAACCAGTGGCTCATGAGCTATTGGTTGAAGAAGCCTGTTCTAATGGGTGACACTTCAATGACTGAGTGATACCTTATCATAAGCAGAGTCATGTCCATATAAAGGGATTATTTGTACCAATAACACCCTTTTCTAAAACGTGATGGTCTAGAAAGTCTTTAAAAGAGCTGCAGTAACAGGTGATGCTCACACTGGCATGGCAGAGCTTTAGGTCACAATGACTTGGATTTTATGGGCCATTAACAGGCAGAGCAGAGCTGCAGCAGGGAGACTGTCACCAGTAGCACAGCCGCACCTGTGCTCTTTACTCATACATCTGAGTCCTGTAAGACTCAGACAGAGGTGGGGAGTACAGTGTCAGTCTGTGGCAGTGCTCAACAGCTAAGTTACTGCAACTGCAGAGCATAGAGTGGACTACTGAGATTTCCTCCACCAAGCTTCTCTAAGGTGGAAGGAATTCCATCCATGTATAGACCACACTCCCCATGGGACAGAAATGTCTCCATTGCTAACTATTCCTAAAACGAGCACTGAACTAGTGAATTACTAGAGAGTACTAAAGGACCTGACCATCCAACTCTTGCTTTTACACACTAGACCATTCCTAGCACCTTCCGCTGTCCTTTTTCTCCAGCAGCCATTCCCTCCTACCTTTCTCCATCAGTTTCCACTTCTCTCCAGTTTCGCTTTCTGACCCCCCTCCGACTCGCTTCCCCATCCATGCTCATTAATTCACATTCTCTTCCTCTCTCAACTGCTAGTCTTTCCCCTTTATCTTTATGAATGCATTTTTCTTGCCTCAATCTTCTTCCTCTCGTCTGTTATTCTTTACCCCCTTATCCTGATCTCCTTCTCGCTTTATTCTCTCAGCTTCTCATGTCATCCTTCCCAACTGCTCTCGCTTTCCTGCATTCCCATGTTCATATTGTTTCTTGCACCTCCCTTAGGCCCTGCATCCTCCCCTAGCACCTCTCATCCCCATTACTTTTCCTTTTAGTCCTCATTGCAGTAGAAGGAAGGAACCTAAGCAGAGAAGGAGATTCCACAAAAACCTGTGGCTCCCCAGCTCCTGCTCCAAAGCCTTGTGCAACCATCTGTAGGAGTTGTGTGCCGGCCCCGGTACTCCTCAGTATTGGTTGTTCATAGAGCATCATCAGTGGACATTGAAGGACCTAATATTGTTCTCTGAGGGTTTCTATTGTACTGTGACATGAACCCCTTACTCTTTCATATTTTTGCCTTATCTTTTTACAAAAGAGACCATTTCTAAACTTTTTTCCCACATGTTCCCCACCCACTGATTTCTTAATTTACTGCCTTTATGTTGTGCCTGAACCTCCCCTAGCCCCCCCCGCAGGTAACCCTCCCTGACGCCACATTGGGTATTCTCATTATACCCACTGGAGCGCCCTTCTTCACCGGTCATTTAGTTTGGTTTCTCATGTTTTTTCATCGGTTCCACTAAGTTTTCTACCTCTTTTGGGTCTCTTAAACTATGCATTGTATTGTTCCACAATCTCACTTGAGCATTAGCTCCTAGTGTCCTAAGCTCCTGTACAAACTTCCCCAGCTCCCACTGTCTATCCTGTGTTGCCTCTGAGATATCTGACCTGATCCGATTTCCCCCCTATATAGCTTGAGATAAAGTTCGTGTTTTAAACAATATGGTTTAAAGGTGATCAGAATTTTTCTAGGTTTTTTCCTATTTGTATTGTTTGTAGAAGGGTCACGATGAATCCTCTATATGTCTGCTTCAAGCTCATTAGGCTCTATGAATGGGAGAAATTCCTTCAGCAATTTTATCATATACCCTTTGAGTTTATCTCCCTCTGTTCCTTCAAGAAAGTTTAATACTCTTACATTGTTTCTTCTTGCATTATTTCCCACAGTCTCTATCTTATCACAAAGTTTTCTCTCCCCAATTTTTAAAGCTTGAATTTCTTCATAATTAGCTCCCATCTCGTTGTTAATTTCCTCTAGTGATGCTTCCATAACTCAGACTCTCTCTATCAAAGTATTTATTTTACCCTCTGTAGGTTGTTTTTTTATCAACGTTTTTTCCCTTTGTCTCTGCCTTTCAGACTTTCACTTGCTCCATTGTCCCTCCTTTTGTGTTTTTCTCCCTCTTGCTCCAGATCAAAGTCTCGTGACAGGAAAATAAGTGCTGGTCCCCATATAATAGTGCAGGTGGGCTCCACCAACAGCCACCTGCTCAAATTAAGCACAGAGTAGCTCTAGTTAGTCTTTGTGTAATAAAAGAGGTTGTGACCAGAAAACCAGAGGCTCCTCTCACTAACTTGTCCTTCAGGCCCACCCTTTATCAAAGAGAGCTCATTCTTCACGCACTGCTGCAAAACGCATCGCACTGTAGCAGCTCTGTCCTTTGTTTTAAACCAGCTCATCCGCTTTGTCAACTATCTCAATGTGTGTACATTCCTGTGTGTGAGCATGTGCCTGCACCAGTCTTGGGTGGGTTCTGGGATCTTAATTATTAATGCCTCCGGAGGAGGGGCAGGGTTCAGGTTACCACATCATTTTTTGTTTGTTTTTTAAGACTTTTTAGGTCTTTTCTGAGCCCGCATGTGCGTGCACTGACTCTTGAGAAACATTTTGTTTGCTAAAAGGGGCTTGGAGCACTCCCACTGTTTATCATTCGTTAGTTTCATTGCCACTTTTAATTGCTGCCTCCTAATTGGCCAGCGTGTGCCAACGTGCATGGCCCAAGTACTGATTGCTTTATTTTGACTAGGGTGTCTTTCTGTTGCTTACGCTGTGATTGAGGCACTATTTTCTTTTCTTTGTTCCTCTGTCATTGCCATTGCTTTAAAACCATACTTCACACCTGTGTTGCCTGTATTTCTCTGTGTTGCTTCTTCCCTCCCACCCTCCTATTGTCAGTGTTGCTTGTACCCTCCCACTGTCCCCTTATCAGTGTTGCTTGTACCTGTCCACCCTCCCCCTTATCTGTAATTTTTCTTTCCTCCCACCCTGATCTTATAATGTCGCTTGTTCCCTCCCACCCTCTCTTTATCCGTCTTGCGTGCTCTCTCCATCCATCCTCTTGTCTGTGTTGCTTGTTCCCTCCCACCCTCCCCCATCCATGTTGCTTGTTGCCTCCGAACCCTCCCCTTATCCGTGTTGCTTGTACCCTCCCTCCCTCCTATTTGTGTTGCTTGTTCATTCCCACCCGCCCTTTATCCGTGTTGCTTATTCCCTCCCAACCTTCCCTTATCCGTGTTGCTTGTTGGCCCCCCACCCTCCCCTTACCTGTGTTTTTTGCTCCCTCCCTCATTCCCCTTATCCGAGTTGCTTGATTCCGCTCACCCTCCCCCGTCAGTATGGCTTGTCCCTCCTGTTGTTCAGGTTGCTGGTTCCCTCCCACTCTGCTGTTGTCAGTGTTGCTGGCTGCTTCATAAAGCTTTTTTCCAGCTTTTTTTATTTTTTGCTGTGCAACATGTCTACAAGATATTAGCAAAGCCAGTGGGTCTCGCATATGTGAGATCAATTGGCTTGGCCCATGCAAGTTTAGCTTTCTAATGGACTAATGGGGCCCAATTTTATTTTGCCGCCCAGGCCTATCAGTTCCAGTCTGACCCTGGCCATATTCATTGTTCATAAACACAAGAAGGTTAAGTGGTTTGCCCAGAATCACAGGATGTTGAGCTGATTCCAAGTCTCAAACTTGGTTCCCCAGTTCCAAACCCGACATCCTGGGTAGATGGAGGGCGGCCTGCAGAAAGTAGATGGAGGGAGGCCTGCAGAAAGTAGATGGAGGGCGGCCTGCAGAAAGTAGATGGAGGGCGGCCTGCAGAAAGTAGATGGAGGGCGGCCTGCAGAAAGTAGATGGAGGGCGGCCTGCAGAAAGTAGATGGAGGGCGGCCTGCAGAAAGCAGATGGAGGGAGGCCTGCAGAAAGCAGATGGAGGGAGGCCTGCAGAAAGCAGATGGAGGGAGGCCTGCAGAGAGTAGAGGGAGGGAGGCCTGCAGAAAGTAGAGGGAGGGAGGCCTGCAGAAAGTAGAGGGAGGGAGGCCTGCAGAAAGCAGATGGAGGGAGGCCTGCAGAAAGCAGATGGAGGGCGGCCTGCAGAAAGCAGATGGAGGGAGGCCTGCAGAAAGTAGATGGAGGGAGGCCTGCAGAAAGTAGATGGAGGGAGGCCTGCAGAAAGTAGATGGAGGGCGGCCTGCAGAAAGTAGATGGAGGGAGGCCTGCAGAAAGCAGATGGAGGGAGGCCTGCAGAGAGTAGAGGGAGGGAGGCCTGCAGAAAGCAGATGGAGGGAGGCCTGCAGAAAGTAGATGGAGGGAGGCCTGCAGAAAGTAGATGGAGGGAGGCCTGCAGAAAGTAGATGGAGGGCGGCCTGCAGAAAGTAGATGGAGGGCGGCCTGCAGAAAGTAGATGGAGGGCGGCCTGCAGAAAGTAGATGGAGGGCGGCCTGCAGAAAGTAGATGGAGGGAGGCCTGCAGAAAGTAGATGGAGGGCGGCCTGCAGAAAGTAGATGGAGGGAGGCCTGCAGAAAGTAGATGGAGGGAGGCCTGCAGAAAGTAGATGGAGGGCGGCCTGCAGAAAGTAGATGGAGGGAGGCCTGCAGAAAGTAGATGGAGGGAGGCCTGCAGAAAGCAGATGGAGGGAGGCGTGCAGAGAGTAGAGGGAGGGAGGCAAACAGAAAGTAGAGGGAGGGAGGCCTGCAGAAAGTAGAGGGAGGGAGGCCTGCAGAAAGTAGAGGGAGGGAGGCCTGCAGAAAGTAGAGGGAGGGAGGCATGCAGAAAGTAGAGGGAGGGATGCATGCAGAAAGTAGAGGGAGGGAGGCCTGCAGAAAGTAGAGGGAGGGAGGCCTGCAGAAAGTAGAGGGAGGGAGGCCTGCAGAAAGTAGAGGGAGGGAGGCCTGCAGAAAGTAGAGGGAGGGACGCATGCAGAAAGTAGAGGGAAGGACGCATGCAGAAAGTAGAGGGAGGGAAGCCTGCAGAAAGTAGAGGGAGGGAGGCCTGCAGAAAGTAGAGGGAGGGAGGCCTGCAGAAAGTAGAGGGAGGGAGGCCTGCAGAAAGTAGAGGGAGGGAGGCCTGCAGAAAGTAGAGGGAGGGAGGCCTGCAGAAAGTAGAGGGAGGGAGGCCTGCAGAAAGTAGAGGGAGGGACGCATGCAGAACTCGGCTCGTTAAGGGCTTGAGATTCCAACAGGACCTTGAGCTGAGCCACAAGGCTGCCTTCAGGCTGGAGCCTGGCTCGAGTTACAATGGTTCATCCGCCTCTGGACATCACAATGGTTGTGATTATGTGACCTCCTTCCTCTTCATTTGATATGACCACAGAGTTTCATGGTTTTCACCAGACCAGGTCATTGTGATAAATGAGATGTACGCATGGGGGCCTCCAGTGCGTCTGAGTAGGAATGCTTCACCTGGTAAGAGAAAATCAGAGGGATTGATTCTCCCCATTGTCCGGTACCGAGTAGCTGCACTTCTTTAATTTGAAAGGGAGAGTACTGACACTTCTCAGCACTACTGCAATACATTAATGGGAGAGTACTGACACTTCTCAGCACTACTGAAATACATTAATGGGAGAGTACTGACACTTCTCTGCACTACTGAAATACGTTTAATGGGAGAGTACTGACACTTCTCAGCAATACTGCATTAAGTTTAATGGGAGAGTACTGACACTTCTCTGCACTACTGCAATACATTAATGGGAGAGTACTGACACTTCTCAGCAATACTGCAATACATTAATGGGAGAGTACTGACACTTCTCAGCACTACTGCAATACATTAATGGGAGAGTACCGGCACTTCTCAGCACTACTGCAATACATTAATGGGAGAGTACTGACACTTCTCTGCACTACTGCAATACATTAATGGGAGAGTACTGACACTTCTCAGCACTGCTGCAATACATTAATGGGAGAGTACTGACACTTCTCAGCATTGCTGCAATACATTAATGGGAGAGTACCGGCACTTCTCAGCACTGCTGCAATACATTAATGGGAGAGTACCGACACTTCTCAGCACTGCTGCAATACATTAATGGGAGAGTACTGACACTTCTCAGCACTGCTGCAATACATTAATGGGAGAGTACCGGCACTTCTCAGCACTGCTGCAATACATTAATGGGAGAGTACCGGCACTTCTCAGCACTGCTGCAATACGTTTAATGTGAGAGTACAAGCACTTTTTAGCACTGCTGCAATATGTTTAATGGTAGAGTACCTGCACTTCTCAGCACTTCTGAGGAGCAGACAGGCACTGTGGATAGTGAGTACCAGTACATCTATATTTTCATGGAAGCACTGCTTCTGTACAGCGGTATTGAAGCCATAGCAGCCTTACCATGTGTCTAGGAACAAGTGATAACAATGTTCCCTTTCCCCGCCCCCAAGCGCAGACATTAAAAGGCTTTGGCTGGGGCAGGGGGCATGTCAGAATGCCCAGGGTAACCCCACTAGGGTGGCACAGGGCTCTAAGAGTGATATAGTGTACATGGGATGACATGCAGCTCGTGGAGCTCCACAACCTGTGTTGAGTAGGAAAGTGTGTGTAAACCAGGACAGGACACATCAACTGACATCATGTTTACAGAGATCATTAGTGTCTACATACACAGTACTCACAATTCCAAAGCAACAGTACGTTCTGTCCAGCTCTCCTGTCGAAGCTGTGACTCTGAATGTCCGAGAAGTCGGGCGAGAGCAGCCCACTATCTTTTCTACCTCACAGAGCCCCGCTTCTCACTGTTCCCGTGCCTGGTCTACAGCAGCCCTGCTCCTGGGCTTGTGGATGGGGCTCTGTGCTCACTCTGCCACTAGCTGCTTCTTACCTCATTTTGCAGGCTGGGCTCTGGGGGATGGGGTCATTGGGGCCAAAATCGGCCTTGGGAGGGAGGCCACGCCAGCCCCCCCTCCGACAAATATATTATTAAATGCCCCCCGAGACCTGGCCTACATTGATGGCATACAGAAAACAAGGACTGCAGCCACCCTTGTTTTTTTCATGTTCAATTTTCCTGCAGATCAGCGATAAAATTGGGGGAAAAAAAAGATTTTGCCCCCCCAACATGATCCATGTGGGACCGTACCACCAGGTCTAGGGTGTATTCCTACCCTTCCCTCTTCTGTGTTTTTTAAACTTTTTCTTGTGATTTGCTCCTCTATGAGTTCCAAGATGGCTGCCAACACTTCCTGGTTGAAGTGTTGGCAGCCAATCAGATCTCACCTTGAGATCTGTCGGTGCAGTGGAGGATCTATGTCCCTAGATATTTATATTTATTTTTCCTTTAATATCTGCCATACTACGGAACGGATTTACACAAAATTAGGAAAATCAAGCTTTCTGCACCAATATCTAACTTTCTGCCAAATTTGGTGTCATTTCTTCCAGCGGTTTGGGCTGTAGTCTTGACTATGATCCCTAATGGAAAATTGTGTGGGAAAATCACGTTTTTGGACACCCCCCCTTTTTTTCTTAGCCATCGCTGGGCGAATCATCCCCGAAACACGGAAGACAGCAGCTGAAGTGAGTGTCAAACTAGTTTTTAAAATTTTGTGAGGATTTGTCAAATGGCGCCAAATTTATTGGCAAAACAAAAAACACTTTTCCTATGAAAATTAGGTCCTAACTATAACTACCTCGTGGCAACCACCAGTAGGTAACATATACATACACATATACATATATACATAGATAGATATATATATATATATATATATATATATATAGAGAGAGAGAGAGAGAGAGAGACTTCTTCAATTGGCATTTCTTTTGAGTGCAAAAAAGCGGAGTGAGCATCAATCAGTGCTTCTGAGTACATAAGCATGTGAAAGGAGAACAAAAAAGCACATGGCAGTCTCACAAAGTGCGGGACACAAAGGACGAATGCAACTGTGTCTGGTGGCAAAGGTTACTTGCATATTGAGTCACCTTGTTTAAGACGTGCCCCTTCTTCTGTTTTAAACAAGACTGCCCCAACTGGTAAGATCATCCTGCATGTTAAGTATCTGCTAATGAAATCTCTAGTGACTTTATGGCAGGGCCTGCTTGGCCCTTCATGCTGCCAAATTCATTAAACTGAGTAGAGACACTGCTTTGTTTGCACAGAGGAAATAACAATGACTGGACTCTGTCAAGACGGTCACCTTATTAAAATTTGTGAAAGCAGTGACATAAAGAAACCATGATACAGCATCTAAACATCACACATCACGTTTCTGTGCCAGGACCAATTACAAAGCCTACAATTTTGCATACTACCTCCAAGTCTGTTCTCTATTTTCCTAAGTAATGTAGGTGAGCCATCTGTGTCACCAAAGCAGCATTCAAGCCAGACTTAAAGACCAGATGCAAAGCATTTCTCTTGTTGTCTGACTGGCATCATGTCTCAATCGAGATAAACTCAGTTTTCATCCCACTTTCAATGTTATTCATTTTACAATTCCTCTAAAATGTCGTTTTTAGTGCTGGACTAAGTTATGTCTAAATGACCCCAGACTGGCCCTATTGGGTTCCATAGCAGGACAAGGGAATCAATACTCTGTCATTCATCTAAGGACCTATCAGTCAGTGGAACATCAGTACAGCCCAATTTTGCACAAATGTGTGCACTTGGTGGGTTGGGACGTGTGTCTTTCCTTTAGACCTCTTCTTGCACTAATTCTCTGCACTGCACCAACTATACCGGATGATGTCTGACACTTTTTATTTACAGCACTAGAAACCACAAAATTGTGTCTGTGTGCAAAAAGCTAGTTCTGATTAAAATTAATAACACCACAAACCACATCCTGGGCACAAAGGAGAAGAGGGATGGGAGGTGTGACAGATTGAGTCTCTGCTCCTCCCATTTCCCCTACCAGGACATAAAAAACCACACACGTCCATGTCCTGTCTTTTACCTACACAGCACCCTGCCCCCCGGGTTACCTAGGGCCTCCCTTAGGGGTGACTTATATGAAGAAAAAGGGGAGTTTAAGGCTTGGCAGGTGTTTTTAAATGCCAAGTCGAAGTGGCAGTGAAACTGCACACACAGGCCTTGTGATGGCAGCCCTGAGACATTGCCAAGGGGCTACGTATGTGGGTGGCACAACCAGTGCTGCAGGCCCACTAGTGGCATTTAATTTACAGGCCCTGAGCACATGTAGTGCACTTAACTAGGGACTTACAAGTAGACCAAATATGCCAATTGGGCATGAACCAATGTTACCATGTTTTAAGGGAGAGAGCATGTGCGCAGAGTCCTAAAACCGGCAAAAACAGTGTCAGAAAAGTAGAGGGAGGCAGGCAAAAAGTTGGGGGATGACCACCCCAAGGCTATCAGGTCTAACACAAGATTGTCAATGACTAAAGTAGGACTACATGTACCAGAATGCAGCATACTTTGCAAAATAAAGCCAGGATCAGCTCGGATAGAACCTCTGCCATGTCAGCAAAGGGAGTTGATAACTTCCTCAAAAGACTATACATTTAGGTCATTGGTAAAGATAGTTTATGCTAGCCAGATAATAATTTAGTTAATTACTTGTCACAGAGCAGGTTCAATAACTACATCTTAGAAGTTTAACCCACTTTAGAAGGGTTTTAAGTGGACAGCCTTGCCGCCTCTGATTAAACCAACCTCTTACCACCTTTGAAAGTGATTATGTGTCTTTAGCAGGTTGAAGTGGGTTGTGTTGTTATAGTTCCATGTGTATTAACATTCTGCGTTTTAAAGATGTGAATATCCAGTGGCTTTTCAGTGGCACACAATCTGTATGTGCCACCAGTTCTGGCAATGTCACTTCTAGCAGTCATTGAGGTCAAAGGTTGTGCCTTATACCTCACCCCCATGGGGAAACTTAGAAGATGGTTCCCCTGGCCCCATCTCTTCTTCTCTTGTGCACGGTCTCTTCCTGCCCAGTTTCCCTGTCTGCCCTCCCACTCACACCGTGTGCTAGAGAAGTGGGGGCCAGGCACCGGGGGGGGGGGGGGGGGGCAGGCAGGAAGCAGCATCAGTGACGCACAAAGACACATCCTGGTCGCCTTTTGGATCCACCCGGCTGCTGGCACACAAGGTCTCGACAGCCAGTCAGCCCTCTGTCTGGCGCACCCTGCTTTATTTATGAGAGGCCAAGAGACTGTAGATTTTTGCCTCAGATGTTTTTTGTGGGATCTGCAGACCCCCTGCTGACATCAGTTAAACGGGGTACAGTGTGGCTGGACTTAGTCCAGTGAGCTGTGCTGAGATGCTGGACATTTTTGCTGGAACCAGGCCCTGAAACTGAAGCGAGGCCCCGAGAACCTGGTTTAAAGTTGGAAAATATAGTCATGACTCGTCAGCCCCGGGGCCCTGTGCCTTTTCACCAAAACACAGTTTATTATCAATTTTGGGGAAAAGGTTTGCAGCTGCCGCTACTGGTGGGAGGGCAACGCTCCTCCGCCCTTATGGAGGAGCAGCCCCTGGCTTTAAAATCTATAAATATGTTTGCTGCAGTATGGGAGTGGGGTCCTCAGAAAGACCAGGGCCTGGGGGATAATTCCCTCTATCCTCTCCCCCTTTGGGACAGTCCTGGAGGTGCTGGTTCAGGTCTCGTGTAAGTGGGCCTCACTACCGAGCCCCCGAGACCTCACACAGGCGAGGCTTTCACCAGAGCGAGAGACGAGTTACTTCCCATCCTCGTCCTGTTTTCTTGACTAAAGCCAGGTCCTTCCTCTTAGCAGCAAACAGAGCTTCAGCCAGCAGAAGGTATACTTTACTGCTCAATCCTACTGAAGAAAACATGGACACCCTGGGCCAGATTTAATAAAGTTTCATGTAACACAACGCAGCACGGGAACTCGCTGCACTGCGTGAGACGGAGAGAGAAGAAATGCACCATATCTACTAAGACATGACTCCCTTCTGCTCTCTCAGTACTGGTGCACTGCGTGAAATGGAGAAAGAAGAAATGCACTGTATGTACTAAGATATGACTCCCTTCTGCTCTCCCAGCGCTGGTGCACTGTGCGAAACGGAAAGAGAAGAAATGCACTGTATCTACTAAGACATGACTCCCTTCTGCTCTCTGAGGTGCGCTGCGTGAAACGGAGAGCGAAGAAATGCACCATATCTACTAAGACATGACTCCCTTCTGCTCTTTGTGATGCAGTGTGAAACGGAGAGAGAAGAAATGCACCGTATCTACTGAGACATGACTCCCTTCTGCTCTCTGTGGTGCGCTGCGTGAAACGGAGAGAAGAAATGCACCATATCTACTAAGACATGACTCTCTTCTGGTCTCTGTGGTGCGCTGCGTGAAACGGAGAGAGAAGAAATGCACCATATATACTACGACATGACTCCCTTCTGCTCTCTGAGGTGCGCTGCGTGAAACGGAGAGAGAAGAAATGCACCATATATACTACGACATGACTCCCTTCTGCTCTCTGTGGTGCGCTGCGTGAAACGGAGAGAAGAAATGCACCATATCTACTAAGACATGACACTCTTCTGGTCTCTGTGGTGCGCTGCGTGAAACGGAGAGAGTAGAAATGCACCATATATACTACGACATGACTCCCTTCTGCTCTCTGTGGTGCGCTGCGTGAAACGGAGAGAGAAGAAATGCACCATATCTACTAAGACATGACACTCTTCTGGTCTCTGTGGTGCGCTGCGTGAAACGGAGAGAGTAGAAATGCACCATATATACTACGACATGACTCCCTTCTGCTCTCTGTGGTGCGCTGCGTGAAACGGAGAGAGAAGAAATGCACCATATCTACTAAGACATGACTCCCTTCTGCTCTCTGCCAGTGCTTGTTTACTGTGTGCTGCCCAGTGCCAACCCAGGTGCCATCGTGCAAGGGCGCCTGCGTTATAGGCCTGGTTATTTAAGTGCAGAAAGGGACACCTTCCTGGAGAAAAACACTCCGCAGAGGCCATTTCCACTTCCTAGGTTTCATGATGAAATATTGAGGGTAAATAAACATATTTCTTGTTACGCCATCCTTGGATCACGTTGGCGCAATCCCAGGCTGCTGATTTTAGTGCATCTG